>NC_138773.1:140037178-141237178 GCF_965119305.1 Pelophylax lessonae | reverse complement strand
GGGTCTGTTCCCTCTTTGGGGGTAGATTGTTCAGGTTTAGCTATGGTTTTTTTTTTTTTTGTTGAGCTCCTGTTTACCTGGTTGGCTATTGTGTTTAGCCTTGGGATTTTTTGTTGTTCCACCCCTCATGTTTGACACTGCTTGGGGACGTCCCTGTGGTTCTGAATAATGGAGAGCAGTGTCAAGGAATGAAAGAGGAAATTGTATTTTTGTACTTAACGTAAAATCCATTACTCTGACTTCATTGATGGACACAGCACGCACCCCTTTTATGGAGTTGTAATGCTTCTGTCATTGCTTGTTACTAAGCTGAGGGCCTGTGGCGGAGAGGGGAATATATGACACCTGGGACTGCCTATAGGCGTAGCCAAGTCTTTTTTCTTTTCTGCCTATTGTCCTACTCCTGTAGCGGGCAATATAACCCTGTGGTTTTGAATAATGGAGAGCTGTGTCCGCCAATGAACAAAAGAGAAATGGATTTTACGGTAAGTAGAAAAAATCTTATCTTTCTGCTAGAGCACGTCGTTGTGATGTTGTGATGTCGATTTCCAACTTCACAAAGGATTTTTCCTACACTTCATGTTTTCATGACCTTCACCCCATAAGGGTGTTGCTGTGCACTTCCTGGATGCAGTTTGGGTGTTTTTGTGTGTTTGTTGCAATTTCTTTCTGCCAGTTAGACTCCCCTTTGTGCTCATAGACGGCCCGGGATGAGGCCTCCTCTGCCACTCCGATTACTGTTCAGGTTTCTGCTGTTGAAATCATGCTCCTCCCTTCCCCTTTAGGCAACACTCCGCCTAGGCAGTTAGTACCACTTGGGCATTGCATCCCAGATTGCAGCTTCCTGTTTATCTGCGCATGCCTTTACTACAATGGGGATTGAACGTTTGGGCACCCCAGGTAAAATTTTGTATTAATGTGCATAAAGAAGCCAATGAAAGATGGAAAAATCTCCAAAAGGCATCAAGTTACAGATTAGACATTCTTATGTCAACAAAAGTTAGATTTTATTTCCATCATTCACACTTTCAAAATTACAGAAAACAAAAAAAATGGTGTCTGCAAAAGTTTGGACACCCTGCAGAATTTATAGCATGCACTGCCCCCTTTGCAAGGCTGAGACCTGCCAGTGTCATGGATTGTTCTCAATCATTGTCTGGGAAGACCAGGTGATGTCAATCTCAAAGGTTTTAAATGCTCAGACTCATCTGACCTTGCCCCAACAATCCGCACCATGGGATCTTCTAAGCAATTGTCTAGAAAACAAACTGAAAATAGTTGAAGCTCACAAAGCTGGAGAAGGCTATAAGAAAATAATAAAGCGTTTTCAGATGTCAATATCCTCTGTTCGGAATGTAATTAAGAAATGGCAGTCATCAGGAACAATGGAAGTTAAAGCAAGATCTGGAAGACCAAGAAAAATATCAGATAGAACAGATAAATTATTCAGCGCTATGATCATATGGGGAAAAAGAAAAGCAGCTGGACACCAGCATAGGTCAAACCTAACAACACCTATGGTAAGCAAAATGAAAACAAAAAGTGCAAATGATGTGCATAAAAATGATGTATATTAAGAGTCCATAAAGTCCACAACAATTGGCAGATCTCCAGTGCATGAAAGGTAGGTATAAGACACCACTGCAAACGTGATTCCTTCACCAAAGAGTATTACAGCCTCTCACCTCCAGCTTTCGACCACTAGGGGTCACTACGCCTTATGCAATAACTGAGGGCAGCCCATGGGAACAGCAATCTTCTCACGATTCTCAAACCCAGAAGGGACTCATAATAGATCATCCACAAATATAAAAAGCAAGATCTAATGCTCTCTGTCACAATACGTTTATTATAAAAGACATAAAAATCTACCACTCACATAGAAGGCACTATCGTAGTGCTCAAATGCAGGCATATGACAACTCGTTCAGACATCGGAGCGCCGCGGGTGACGTCAGACTCCTCCCCCCGTACGCGTTACGTCGAGGCGTAAACTGAAGGTTTTGCCATGGCCTTCACAATCTCCTGACCTTAACATAATTGAAAATCGATGGATAGACCTTAAAAGAGCAGTGCGTGACAGACTGCCCAGAAATCTCAAAGAACTGGAAGACTTTTGTAAGGAAGAATGGGCAAAGATACCTCAAACAAGAATTGAAAGACTATTGGCTGGCTACAAAAAGCGTTTACAAGGTGTGATACTTGCCAAAGGGGGCAGTACAAGATATTAACTCTGCAGGGTGCCAACACTTTTGCAGACACCATTTTTTTGTTTTCTGTTATTTTGAAAGTGTAAATGATGGAAATAAAATCTAACTTTTGTTGACATATTATAAGAATGTCTAATCTGTAATTTGATGCCTTTTGGAGATTTTTCCATCTTTCCTTGGCTTCCTTATGCACATACAAATTTTTACCTGGGGTGCCCAAACTTTCGATCACCACTGTATGTGTTTGTTGTTCTTTTATTATCTTTGTAATAAAATTGATATTTTTTTATATAAAACTATTACTACTATTTTTTCACTGCTACTTTAGCAGCAAATGATTGTCGAAGACCTTAAAAGTCCCATTGGGGGCTTCTCCTCTGGCCTTTTTGGTTTCGGGATGCGTTCTTAACCATTAACTCCCTATTTCACCAACCAATCCCTTTCTATTCTAGCTGGAAACGGCTGAGTTTTAATGGAATATCTACATAGGTGTACAAAGGCCCATTTCCAGCAACCATCACTCCTTTGTTCTAATGGTACATTAGCTAGTTAGCTAATCACGTTAAAAAGGCTAATTGATGATTACAAAACCCTTGTGCAATTATTTTAGCACAGCTGAAAACTGTTGTGCTGATTGGAGAAGCTATAAAGCTGGCCTTCCTTTTGAGCTAGTTGAGTATCTGGAGAATCAGCATTTGTGGGTTTGATTATACTCTCAAAATGGCCAGAAAAAGAGAACTTTCTTCTGAAACTCAACAGTCTATTCTTGTTCTGAGAAATGAAGGCTATTCCATGCGAGAAATTGCAAAGACACTGAAGATTTCCTACAACGGTGTGTACTACTCCAGAGAACAGCACAAAGGGGCTCTAACCAGAATAGAAAGAGAAGTGGGAGGCCCCGATGCACAACTAAGCAAGAGGACAAGTACTTTAGAGTCTCTAGTATGAGAAATAGACGCCTCACAGGTCCTCAACTGGTAGCTTCATTAAATGGTACCTGCAAAACGCCAGTCTCAACGTCCACAGTGAAGAGGCGACTCCGGGATGGTGACCTAGGCAGAGTAACAAAGAAAAAGCCATATCTGAGACTGCCCACTAAAAGGAAAAGATTAAGATGGGCAAAAGAACACAGTCATTGGACAGAGGAAGATTGGAAAAAAGTGTTATGGACAAACAAATCTAAGTTTGAGGTATTTGAATCACACAGAAGAACATTTGTGAGATGCAGAAAGTGAAAAGATGCTGGAGGAGTGCCTGATGCCATCTGTCAAGCACAGTGATGATAATGTGATGGTCTGGGGCTGCTTTGGTGCAGGTAAAGGGGATTTTGAATAAGGAAGGCTATCACTCCATTTTGCAACGCCATACCCTGTGGACATCGCTTAACTGGAGCCGATTTCCTCCTACAACTGGACAATGACCCAAAGCACACCTCCAAACTATGCAAGAACTATTTAGGGTAGAAGCAGTCAGCTGGTATTCTGTAATGGAGTGGCCAGCACAGTCACCAGATCATAACCCTATGGGAGATGTGGGAGCAGCTTGACCATATGGTACGTAAGAAGTGCGCATCAAGCCAATCCAACTTGTCGGGGTGCTTCAGGAAGCATGGGGTGAAATTTCTTCAGATTACCGCAACAAACTGACAGCTAGAAAGGTCTGCAAGGCTGCAATTGCGGCAAATGGAGAATTCTTTGAAAGCAAAGTTTGAAAGACAAAATTATTATTTCAAATAAAAATTATTTCTAACCTCATCAATGACTTGACTATATTTTCTATTTATTTTGCAACTCATTTGATGAAAAAGTGTGAGTTTTCATGGAAAACATGAAATTTTCTGGGTGACCCCAAACTTTTTAACGGTAGTGCATATTGATTGGTTTCCGAAAAGTTATAGCGTCTACAAACTATGGGATATTTTTGTTTCTTTTTTAAATTTTATTTTACTAGTAATGGCGGCGATAAGTGACTTAAAGCGGGACACCAATACAGTGATCAGTACTAAAGAAATATGCACTGTCACTGTGCTAATAGCTGGGAAAGAGTTAACATCAGGGGTGATCAAAGGTTTTACTGTGTGCCTAGCCAGTGTTTGTGTACTGTGGGAGGTGCTTTTACTAGGGGAAGACATGGATCCAAGTCCCTATAAATATAATAATAGTGTTGCGCAAATAAAAATCTTTAAAGATGTGTAAAAAATAAATAAATATATTGTGAAATATAAATGTGTAAATCTCAGCCCTCAAGCAACGAATCTTAAGCCTATAATCATAGGACACTGTATCATAAATAAAATCCAATGCTGAGAGTTATAAAAAATATTTTTAAAGTGCATATCACAGGTGTATGCTATACCATAGATATAGTCCAATACTAAAAGAAAAAAGTGCAAGGTGCAAACCACAAGTAAAATATTGTAATAAATCCCAGTGCTAAAATTATGTATATGTAAAACCATGCATTATAAAATCCAATTCATAATGAGTTCTAACAATGATATAATATATAAATAAGTCCATGCAACATATAAAAATCAAATATCAAAAAAGTCTGTAGTGGTAATTAGTGTGGAGTGGTTTGAACAAATCTTCTATAAGTGCTCAAGCCACCTGATTGTGGCAGTGTTCCCAGGCAAAGTGTGTGACCAAAGTGTCACAGATCAATCCTAATCGTGCACCCCCTTGTGATTGGGTGCTCATCTCAAGATAGATTCAATTAGGCTCAAATGCAGAATATCCTATGGATGGCACTTCCAGGCAATCGCATCCCAAACATAAGCAGATTTCACCGTAATAGCCAGCGTGTATTTATATTTATTGGCTCTGTGCACTTTTATGAGAAGTGAAGTGTTTGCGGCATTTTAAAAATCTGAGGTAGGGAGGTTGCTCGCAGGAAACAGTGTTTCTCTTACGTCCTCCGACAGTCGCCGCCACTTCATAATCTTCAATAATGGGGTAATTGACCTTTGCTCCGCAGGAGTAGCTAGGCAACAAGATTTGTTAATATCAAAGCTTTTAGCATATCACACCCCTAGGGGGTGGTCCCCTCAGTCAATACCTCCCTGCTTCCAGTATTCTCAACTCAGTTTTCAATTGCCTAGCTTAGGAGTAGCTGGCTGTTCCTGTGCTGGGGCTTTCAGTCTCAGCCTTCTATCCTCTTTTTGATTTTATTTCAAGTGTTTTTCTCTTTCTTTTACTTAGCTGTTTTTTTCTCAGCATTAGTTTAGTTTTCTTCGGATGAAGATGATAATGCGCAGCTGGGTCTCGGTCTGGCCACCCTGGATCCCGGGGCTGAGAGCCAGGGGTTTCCCCAGCCTGCCATCGAGCGTTCAGCTCAGGTTTCCCTGACATATTTGAACGACCCATCCCTGTTCGCTGCAGGGATGCTGCCTGTGAGGTGGCTACCTCACCGGACGCCATTTGCGGTTTCGCACCGCAGTCCACTGCGTCCTGGCTGCGACACTCCCTGTCCTCAGTACAGCGGTTTGGTCGCTAGAGAAGGCTCCCCACGCCATACGGACTGGTAAGTAAATTGCTATGTGGGGACCTGTCTGTTTGGGTGTCAGTCTGTGACTGTGTGACCCTGCATGTCTGTGTAAGTGCTGAGCTCCCTGTCAGATTCCTGTGTGGAATAGCTGCCTTTCTGTGGGCTGCGGGGGGGGGGGGGGGGGCTCTCCCGCTCTGCTGTGTGAGATGTATGGGGCAGACTGGGCTCAGACATGCTATGCGGCGACCGCTGATGCGGCCCGCCATTTTTCTCGGCAAACTGTGGTGACCGGTGTGTTACAGCGCAGTGTTTTGGCGCCAAACGCCGCCATTTTGGCGGCGATCGCTCCTGCAAGCACATGTCGGCGCCATTTTCTTATTGCCTTGATTCCCTCAGCCGAGCGGCCATGTTTGTGAAGCCTTCATAGGCTATATAGGGCGGTCAGTCATTGCATCACTTCCTTTTTCACTGGAACAGCGATTGGTGGCAGCAGCTGTGTGCTCTCTCCAGGTTTTTGCCTTCCTTATCCTGTATTTCCTTGCTCAGTGCTCCTTATCCCTGCGGGGGTCGGTACATACAGTAGTGTGCGGTGGGCTGCGCTCGCCGCGGTCTTAAAGGGGCAGTACTTTTTTTTTCAGTTGATACTGGGGCGTGGATTCTCAGGATTGCAAGTTTCCTCCCACCTTGGTGGGGGGCCAAGGGGCTGCTGCATCCCCTGAGGGGGCTGATCTGGCTGCTGTTGTAGCGAACTTGGCTTCTCAGGTGCAGATGCTAATGGCTGATCGATCCGCAAAACGGCCCAGGTTATCTATTTCCTCTGATTCAGAGGGCGATGGGGCTGCTATGGCTGGTGTACCCTTCTCAGTGTCTCGTTCATCTCTGGACCTTGTGGGGTCTGAGGGGGAGGCTGAGGTAGAAGGAGTTGATACTTCTCCCCCCGGCTCGCCTGAAGAGCTTGCACTCATGGATGAGTTGATTACTTCTATCAAGGAAACACTGCATCTGCAGGATGAACCGTGTCCTCCTGCTTTGATGTCCTCTTATGGGACGAAAAGGAAACGCAAATCAGCGCAGGTTTTTCCCTGCCCTGCGGAATTTCAGCGTGCTGTTGATGAGCAATGGCGCAATTTAAAGAAGCCTTTTACTGTGCCAAGTAAGTTCAAACTGCGTTATCCATTTACACCCACCACTGATGAGCGTTGGTGTGTGCCACCTCAGGTGGATCACGCGGTGGCAGTTTTGAATAAATCTACTGCGATTCCTGCTGAGGATACCCCGGTGTTCCGGGACCCTACGGACAGGAGATTGGAGTCTCTGGCCCGTCATACCTATACGGTTGCTGGTTCTATGCTGAAGCCTATTTTTGCTTCCATTATGGCAGCCCAAGCTATTGCAGATTGGATGCAGGTGCTCAGGCGCACCCTGGTGGCTGACTCTGCTCCTCCGACAACGTTGGCTATGGTAGATCAAATTCATCAGGGTGTCATGTATTTGTGCGATGCGGACTTGGATTTAGTCCCTTTGGCTGCGCGCCTCTCCAGTGTAGCGGTGTTGACCCGTCGCCTGATATGGCTGAAATGTTGGTCGGTTGACCAATATTCTCGCAAGACTCTAGCTAATCTTCCCTACGCGGGATCTCGCCTTCTTGGCGAGTCTTTGGATTCTCTGATAAAGGGAATTTCCGGGGGTAAGAGCACTCGCTTACCCCAAACTCACAAGAATAAGTTTGTTCGCAGTAAGAAGAATACCTCGTTTAGGCCCTCTCAGGGGTCCTTTCGTGCCTTTCGGTCGCAATACAAGGGCAAGCCCTTAAAGGGCCAAGGCTCCCAGAAGAAGCCGTGGGCAGGTAAGCAGAAGTCCGGCCAGTCCGGGTCCGCTGCCCATGCCAATTCGGCCTGAAGGGGCGCCCTCACCCGGTTCTGGGGTGGGGGGACGTTTGCTCGGTTTTCTTCAACCCTGGCTGGCCTGCATTCGGGACAGGTGGGTTCAGGAAATCGTTCGATCTGGATACAAGATCGAGTTTCTCTCTCGGCCGGCGAGCAGATTTTTTCCCTCAAATCTTCAGCTGTCCCCGGAGAGTTTGCAGGATCTGCACCTGGCGGTGCGGGATCTGCGGGCCCAGGGAGTGGTGGTTCCGGTGCCTCATCGGGACAGGTTTCGGGGGTTCTACTCCAATCTGTTCACTGTGCCCAGAAAGGAGGGCAAAGTGCGTCCGATTCTGGACTTGAAAGCTCTGAACCGCTTTGTGCGGGTTCGCAAGTTCCGCATGGAATCCCTGCGCTCAGTGGTGGCTGCCCTGAGTCCGGGGTAATTCATGGCCTCCATCGATCTGAAGGATGCGTACCTTCACATCCCCATTTTCGAGGGTCACCAGAGGTACCTTCGATTCGCCATTGCGGAGGATCATTACCAATTCGTGGTGTTACCCTTCGGTCTCGCTTCGGCTCCGCGGGTTTTCACCAAGGTGCTTGCGCCGGTCCTGGCTTTATTGAGAGCCCAGGGCGTCTCTGTCTTGGGATATCTGGACGATATCTTGCTTCGGTCTGCGACCAGTCAGGGCCTGGTGAACGACCTGTCCACCACGATGCAGACTCTGCAGGAGTTTGGTTGGACGATAAATTTTCCAAAATCGACGTTGTGTCCGTCGGTTCGTCTTCCCTACCTGGGGATGATCCTGGACTCTGCTCAAGCGAAGGTCTTCCTGCCGGAAGACGAGCTCCGGACACTTCAGGACGAGGTCAGGTCCCTCAGGGACACTCAGTGCTCGTCCCTCCGGACATGTATGAGATGTCTAGGTCTAATGGTCTCGACTTTCGAGCCCAGTTTCACATGCGGGGTCTTCAGGCGGAGATCTTGGCCAAGTGGGACGGGCGTCCACAATCTCTGGATCGGCAGCTTTCGTTGAGCCGCCACACCCGAAGGCGTCTTTTGTGGTGGCTCCAGTCCCCGGCGGTGTCGGGGGGCAAGTCCTTTCGTCCCTTGTCGTGGACGGTCATCACTACGGATGCCAGCCTGTCGGGCTGGGGTGGTGTTCTGGGCGTTCTCTCCGCCCAGGGAACTTGGTCGGAGGAGGAATCCTCCCTTCCGATCAACATTCTGGAATTGCGAGCGATAAAACTTTGCCTTCTGCATTGATCGGAACTGCTTCAGGGCCGTCCGGTTCGGGTTCAGACGGACAATGCCACAGCCTACATCAACCATCAAGGGGGCACCAGGAGTGCCCGTGCTGCTCGGGAAGTAAACAGCATTCTGTCGTGGGCCGAGACGCACGTCCCGGCGATAACGGCTGTACACATTCCGGGGGTGGAGAACTGGCAGGCGGACTATCGGAGTCGCCAGACCCTGGACCAGGGGGAATGGTCCCTTCACCCGGATGTCTTCCAGATGTTGTGCGAGAAGTGGGGTCTTCCGGATGTGGACCTGTTCGCGTCTCGTCTGAACAACAAGGTGGAAAGGTTCCTGGCAAGGACGCGCGATCCTCGGGCAGACGCCTCAGACGCGTTAGTGGCGCCCTGGCATCAGTATCGTCTGATGTATGCCTTTCCACCGATTCAGCTGCTGTCCAGGCTGCTTCGCACGCTGTGATTCTGGTGGCACCGGACTGGCCTCGCCGGTCTTGGTACGCAGACCTCGTAAATCTGGCAGTCGACGCTCCGTGGCGTCTGCCGCTTCGGGACGACCTTCTGTCTCAAGGGCCGATATTCCATCCTGCTTTACAGTCGCTGGCTTTAATGGCCTGGCTGTTGAAAGTCAGGTCCTGAAGGATAGGGGTCTCTCCCCTGAGGTCATTCCCACTTTGATCAAGGCTAGAAAAGCCTCTTCGGGAAAAATTTACTACCGTACTTGGAAAGCCTACTTTGCCTGGTGTGAGTCCAGGGGGTATTCCCCTCGCTCATACTCGGTGTCGAGAGTGTTGGCTTTCCTCCAAACTGGAGTGGACCAGCGTTTGGCGCTGGCCACAATTAAGGGTCAGATTTCTGCGCTGGCCGTTCTTTTTCAGCGCCCAGTGGCGTCTAATTCATTGATTAGCACCTTTGTTCAGGGGGTGCGACATTTGGCCCCTCCGAGGAGGGAACCTTTGCCTCCATGGGATTTGAACCTTGTTCTGTCCGTGTTACAACGGGCTCCCTTTGAAAAGATCAGGGAGATCTCGTTGTCTCTGTTGTCCAAAAAGGTTGCCTTTTTGGTGGCGATCACTTCGGCTCGCAGGGTGTCGGAGCTGGCGGCTTTGTCCTGCAGCTCTCCCTACTTGGTGATTCACTTGGATAAGGTGGTCTTGCGACCTAACCCATCTTTTCTTCCGAAACGGATCTCGGAGTTTCACCTGAATGAGGACATTGTCTTGCCTTCGCTTTGCGCGAAGCCTAAGCATCCGAAGGAGGTGGCTTTGCATGCCTTGGATGATGTTCGGGCGATCAGGGTTTACCTATCATCGACTAAGTCCTTTCGCAAGTCGGATTCCCTATTCGTCCTTCCAGAGGGACCTCGGAAGGGCATGGCGGCGTCGGCTGCTACCATCGCCAAATGGATCAGACAGACGATTGTGCAAGCCTATGCTTTGAGGGGGAAGGTTCCTCCTTTCCCTGTGAAGGCGCACTCTACCAGATCTCTGAGTACGTCTTGGGCCTATCGTCATCAGGCTTCTGTGGCCCAGGTGTGTAAGGCGGCGACTTGGTCGTCCGTTCACACCTTCTCAAAATTTTACAAAGTGGATGTTCAGGCATCGGCAGATGCTTCCTTTGGCCGTAAAGTTCTTAGTGCGGCAGTGCCTTAGGGTCCCTTGTTTGGGCCCTTGGCTGTTGGGGTGTTTTTACCCCTGGGTTACTTGTTCTTCCTGGGTTGTTGCTCCTGTTGAGCACGTTTTCCTGTTGCCAGGTTGGTTCTCTTACTTTGGTAAGGTTCCTTTCTCTGATGTGGGTACTGCGTTGCTTTATGCGCGGCTGCGTTTTTTCCCACCCCTCATGTCTACACTGCTTTGGGACGTCCCCATTAGTGAAGATTATGAAGTGGCGGCGACTGTCGGAGGACGTAAGAGAAAACTGAATTTTTGTAAAATTCCTTTCTCTGAGTCCTCCGAGAGTCGCCGCCCCCGCCCCTCTTTTGGGGTTTATGTACTCTACTGCTATGCTACTGAAACTGAGTTGAGAATGCTGGAAGCAGGGAGGTATTGACTGAGGGGACCACCCCCTAGGGGTGTGATATGCTAAAAGCTTTGATATTAACAAATCTTGTTGCCTAGCTACTCCTGCGGAGCAAAGGTCAATTACCCCATTAGTGAAGATTATGAAGTGGCGGCGACCGTCGGAGGACTCAGAGAAAGGAAGTTTACGATAAGATTTTACAAAAATTCAGTTTTCTTTGCATGGATCCAAGTCCCTGTTTTGCAGAGACAAAGGATCCATGTCTTCCCTCTTGACAGAATGTTGATCTGGCTTGTTTACAAATGCAGACCGGCATCCTGTCTCTGTACCAGACAATAGGCGGACATCGAGTCCGCGTTACCTGATCACAGTGGGAGCAAGCCGGCTACGTGATCCAGCGCAGAGGGGCCCTGTAGCAGTAAAACTGCTATAGGGCGGACCTTAACCACTTTACCGCTGAGTACTTGAATAGTACTGCGGCAAAGTGGCTCGTTCCCGTCTGACGACGTAGACCTACGTCGCCAGACTCCTCCCCTGTTTTCATTCACAGCGGGAGTCGGGCCAGGGGAGGAGCAGCGGCGATCGCCGCTGCTCTGCCCCGATCATCGGGGATCTAGTGTGGAGATCCGCCCGCCTGTGTAAACACAAGCGGGCGGATCTCCTCAGTGACAGGGAGTGACAGATCGGACTGTTCAGCATAGCTGGACATCCGATCTGTCCCTGTCTCACTCAGTCACCTCCCCCCCAACACGTCAGTAAGCACCAGGCATACATTAACCCCTCCCTCTCCAATAAAATTAACCCCTTCCCTGCCAGTGTCATTTTTACAGTAACCGTGCATATATATAGCACTGATTACTGCAGTAATGTCACTGGTACCCCCAAAAGTGTCAAAAATGTCAGTCAAGGGTCCGATCTGTCCGCCGCAATGTCGCAGTCCCGCAAAAAAATCGCAGATCGCCGCCATTACTCGTTAAAAAAAAAAAAAACACCAAAAATGACAGAAATCTTTCCCTTTGTTATTAAACGCAATAACTTTTGCGCAAACCAATCAAAATACGCTTATTGCAATTTTTTTTACCAAACATGGGTAGCAGAAAACAAATTGGCCAAAAATTTAAAAAAAAATTGGTTTTTACATCTTTTTTGGGGGGAATTTCATATAAAAAAATTTTAAAAATATTGTTATTTTTTCAAAATAAACGCTCTTTTTTTGTTTATAGCGCAAAAAGTAAAAATCGCACAGGTGATCAAATACCACCAAAAGAAAGCTCTGTTTGTGGGAAAAAAAGGACATCAATTTCGTTTGGGTACGGCGTCGCACGACTGCGCAATTGTCAGTTAAATTCGCACAGTGCTGAATTGCAAAAAGTGGCCCAGACGTAAGACAGCAAAATGCTCTAGTGGTAAAGTGGTTAATGAAAAAAATCATGACTTTACAATTACTTTAAAAGAAAATGCTAGATGAATGTTATCTTCATGTTATGGTAAAATCTTTGCTTTCATGTTTTCTATCTTTGTTCTCATTGGTATTTATTGTAATATTATTTTTCAACACAATATACAGGACGGGGAAAAA
The DNA here is from genome assembly GCF_965119305.1 of Pelophylax lessonae. NCBI lineage: Eukaryota > Metazoa > Chordata > Amphibia > Anura > Ranidae > Pelophylax > Pelophylax lessonae. The sequence continues at coordinate 141,224,762 of NC_138773.1, read as the reverse complement.
AAGCTATAATGTATATACTATTTACTTGTTTTTTTTTTTTTTTTTTTAGGTTAATAGCTGTATTTGCTGTTCGTAAGGTCGATGTCTGATCTTTTGCAAGGATACAATGACTGAATCTCATGTTTTTTTGAGTTCTCCGCCAAAGAAAACAGTCAGGTTTGGAGGAAAAGTGACAGAAGTCCTGTCCAAGTATTCACAGGTATTCTGGGTTATTTTCCTTTCATAGTATTTTTGAGTACTATTTTTGGTTATTTTGTATATGTGAATATTAATAAGATAATTGATGGCAAAACATTCCATAACAGAATGACTACAGGTTTCCATTATGATTTTGATAATACTGTGGCTTTGTTATTATGGCATCATAGAAAAAAGAGAAACTATAATGCTTTTTAGTCAAATTTATTCTACGTTTTTCAAGTTTATATATTGCTTAATTCGTGTTTTTTTTAGATTTTTTCTTTGTATATGTGTACAGCTTGTGTTCCTAAAATAAACCTAATAAATCAGCACCAGCAGGGATGCACAGAACCCCTGCACCAAATCCACTGTAGCCTAAAACTTCGCTTTTATTAGACAATAAATAAAACACCTAATACAGCCCTCAAAATTCCCGCTCGCATTTGGCGAGCAGTATTTCAGTGAAGGCGAGTGTGAAACTGCATCACAGAAGGGTCAGGGCTGCGGATAAGAAGGTATCACTTTTCCTACTGTAGGCGGTTCAGAAAGCAGAGAGATCAGTGTGACAGGTGGGCGGTAGCAATTGCAGAGCTCTGACCTGTGCGGCTCTCTGTAGCTAAAAGTTTGTTTCTCGCTCTCTCCCTTCCACCGGCTTACTGCTGCACAGACCAGTGGAACAACCAATAGCGCTGCTCATCTGAAAGGGAGGGAGTGACTGCTGATGTTGCCCCACCTCCTGCCACATCCTTAGCCAATCAGCATACCCCAGCGCCGGATGGGATCGGACATACCTGGCTGAGTAGGAAGAAGGTATGATCACACTCCTGCTCACACAGGACTTTACATAAATAGTTCTACAGAAAGAGCTGAGGATCCTCACTGCAGAAGTCTTATCAGTGTGTTCCCCCTCCTGTGCAGATTAGGCAGTGAACACACTGATCGGGAATGGCTTCCCCTGCTCTTCTCACACTGCTTCTTATCTTTGTTTTTATGTAAACTGCACAAAGGGTAAACACACTGATAATGATGAGAATTTGATTTCTGGAAGACGCTGCAACCGGCATTAGATAGGAGTATGTGACATGTAATTGTCTTCAGCTGTTTCTATTGAGCTATGTGTGCCAGAGTTCTGTCTCATCCCTCCATCATTTGTTTGACTTTTTTATGTTATCTTTGCAGGATTTAGGCTGGTCAGGCTAGGAGCTCCAGACTTGTTAACCATTTACTGCCTTGTATTCTGTACACAGTCTCTGACCACCCCCTGTATTCTGTCTGCTATATCTGATCACCCCCTGTATTCTGTCTGCTATATCTGACCACCCCCTGTATTCTGTCTGCTATATCTGACCACCCCCTGTATTCTGTCTGCAGTCTCTGACCACCCCCTGTATTCTGTCTGCAGTCTCTGACCACCCCCTGTATTCTGTCTGCAGTCTCTGACCACCCCCTGTATTCTGTCTGCAGTCTCTGACCACCCCCTGTATTCTGTCTGCAGTCTCTGACCACCCCCTGTATTCTGTCTGCAGCCTCTGACCACCCCCTGTATTCTGTATGCAGTCTCTGACCATCTCCTGTATTCTGTCTGCAGTCTCTGACCATCTCCTGTATTCTGTCTGCAGTCTCTGACCACCCCCTGTATTCTGTCTGCAGTCTCTGACCATCTCCTGTATTCTGTCTGCAGTCTCTGACCATCTCCTGTATTCTGTCTGCAGTCTCTGACCATCTCCTGAATTCTGTCTGCAGTCTCTGGCCATCTCCTGTATTCTGTCTGCAGTCTCTGGCCATCTCTTGTATTCTGTCTGCAGTCTCTGGCCATCTCTTGTATTCTGTCTGCAGTCTCTGGCCATCTCTTGTATTCTGTCTGCAGTCTCTGACCACCCCCTGTGTTCTGTCTGCAGTCTCTGACCACCCCCTGTGTTCTGTCTGCAGTCTCTGACCACCCCCTGTGTTCTGTCTGCAGTCTCTGACCATCTCCTGTGTTCTGTCTGCAGTCTCTGACCATCTCCTGTGTTCTGTCTGCAGTCTCTGACAATCTCCTGTGTTCTGTCTGCAGTCTCTGACCATCTCCTGTGTTCTGTCGGCAGTCTCTGACCATCTCCTGTGTTCTGTCGGCAGTCTCTGACCATCTCCTGTGTTCTGTTGGCAGTCTCTGACCATCTCCTGTGTTCTGTCTGCAGTCTCTGACCATCTCCTGTATTCTGTCTGCAGTCTCTGACCATCTCCTGTATTATGTCTGCAGTCTCTGACCATCTCCTGTATTATGTCTGCAGTCTTTGACCATCTCCTGTATGCTATCTGCACTCTCTGACCGTCTCGTGTAGTATGTCTGCATTCTCTGACCATCTCTCTGTGGTATACATAGCAGAACTTGTTTTTTAACTGTATCCCAGTGGGGATGATATTTTGTCATGCCATATTGACTTTTTAAGTGTAAACTTGGTATGGGTATTGTCGTTGTTTACATATCATGTTTTTACTGTTTAAACATGTAAGGCTTCTTTCACGCGGTCCGCCTCCGCAGGCGGATCCGTGTTGCTCAGCAGGGATCGATCCGCGATCCCCGCTGAGCCGGGCGGATGACAGCTCCGTCTCCGCTTGCAGAGCGGAGAGGGAGGTGTCTCAGCACCCGCTGCCCTCTATGGGGGATCGGAGGAGAGCGGACCGCTTGTCCGCTCTCATCAGATCCGCTCCGCTCCGATTACTGAACGGATGGAAAAATAGGGTTTCCATCCGTCCAGATTTCAGCACAGGATCGGATGCGGATGGCAGCGGGTGTCAGCGGAGGTGACCTCCGCTGACACCCGCTGCCCCATAGAGCTGCATGGAGGATCCGATCAGATCCGCCTAAAAAACTGACGGGCGGATCTGATCGGACCGCCCGTGTGAAAGAGCCCATAAAGTTGTTGTTTAATATTTATTTTTGTAACTTAATTCTGAATAAAACCTTTTTAACAGTGAGAATTTACGAGGGCATGTTTAGGTGCAGAATTTGGGGTGAGTAACTCTTAAAGCCTGGCTAGTAGCTCAGGACTTCAAATTTTGAGCCCTGACCTAATATATGGAGTATAGGAAGTCACAGAGAACTGCCAGGTGCGTGACCTTAACTTATATGGCAATGTTACTACACTGTTAGGCAAGAACTACTACTGAAGCATGATATATTAATCATAGAGGGTATATATAATTGCCTCCATCGTAAGGAAAATAAAAAAAAAACATAACAAACCGCAAACCTGTTTTTCGCTGTTGTTGAGAATTCCTATCTGGAAGGAGATTTGTATAGCGTAGGTTTGGGTCAGTATCCAGAACACATCCTGCTACCCTACAGTCATGGACTAGTGCTATGAGTCACTGTGGCTACTGAGAGGCTTGATTGCCACCCTAAAGCCAAACACGACACAGTGCCCATTCCAGCCTGGTAGAAACACTCTTCTAATACCACTATCACCACCAGTACATAAAGATATAAGTTTACCTTTTAAAAAAAAACAAAACAAAAAAAAACACATCTTTCTCTTACGTCCTCCGACAGTCGCCGCCTCTTCATATTCGTCACAATGGGGTATTAGACTTTGCTCCGAAGGAGTAGCTAGGCAACAGAATATGTTAACATTAAAGCTTTTAACATATCCCACCCTCAAGGGGTGGTCCCCTCAGTCAATACCCTCCTACTTCCTGCAACCATATCTCAGTTTCAATGTCTAGCTTGTCAGGAGTGGCTGGCTCTCTCTGTGCTGGGGCTTTGTGCCCCAGACTCTTTCTTCTTTTTTTGATTTTTTGTTTGAGTTTTCTCTCTACCTTTGCTTAGCTGTTCTTTTTGTCAGCATTAGTTAGTTCTTCTGATGAAGAGGATCATGCGGGCTGGGTCTCGGGCTGATCCCCCTGGTCGCAGGTCGTGGGTCAGTGGCTTCCCAGCCTGCCATCGAGCGTTCAGCCAGGTAACGCTCCTGGCACAGTGAACGACCCATCCCTGTTCGGTGCAGGGATGATTGGTGAGGTGGCTACCTCACTGGACGCTGTGCGGTTTCTTAACCCTCATTTGTGTGTCTTGTATGCGACTCTCCCTGCCTCATGTGCAGCGGCTTGTTCGCCTGTGCGGGTCCCTCACGCCATTGTGAGGTAAGTGTATCTATGTGGGGACCTGTCTGTCTGGGGGGGGGGTGTCAGTCTGGGACTGTGTAACCTGCCTCTGCTCTCACTGTTTGTCTCCCTATCACTCGGCTGCATGCTGTGGGCTGCAAGGGGGGGGGGAGCTGTGTGACACTATGTGTGTCAGCTTTGTCAGTGTGAGAAGCTGTGTGCTGTGGGGCATGTTTTGTGGCATGTTTGGGCACTATACAGCGATCGCTGCGGCGATCTACCATGTTTTTTTATATATGGCTAAAATGTGGGCATTACTGTACTGTGGAGCGGCGGTTTCGGCGCCAAACGGCGCCATTTTGCCTGCACTCGCTCCGGCCGCATGTTCTACATGCATGGCGGCCATTTTCTTGTAGCCTCCCATAGGCTTTAATAGAGCGCCCTGGTCGCATCACTTCCTCTTCTCCTGGGTACACCGATCGAGGCAGCAGCAGCGGCGAGGGTCTCCTCAGGTTATATCCTTCTTATCCATTGCCTGTGTCAGTTTTATTGTCCCTGTGGGGGTCTCATTGTGCTTGTGTGTGGTGCGGTGGGCTGCGCTCGCCGCGCTTGTTAAAGGGGCAGTTAACCCTTTATTGTCCGGCATTTGATATTGGGGCAATGGATTCTCAGGAGGGCAAATTTCCTACCGCTTTGGTGGATAGCCAGGGGACCGCTGTTTCCCCCCCAGGGGGGGATTTAGCCACTATTGTGGCTGGCCTTGCTGCTCAGGTGCAGATGCTGGTGGCTGCTCAATCTACTAAGAGACCCAGGGTTTCTCTTTCCTCTGATTCTGAGGGTGAAGGTGATGGGGCTGTTATGGCGGGGGTCTCGTTATCGGGGTCCCGCTCCTCCCTGGATCTAGTGGGGTCCGAGGTGGAGGCTGAAGTTGAAGGGGTTGATAATTCTCCCCCTGGCTCGCCTGAAGAGCTTGCAATCATGGATGACTTGATTGCTTCCATAAAACAAACGCTGCGTTTGCAGGATGAAGTGTGTCCCCCAGCTGCCTTGGCGGCTTATGGGACGCAGAGAAAACGCAGGACGCCGCAGGTTTTTCCCTGCAATGATGATTTTCAGCGCGCGGTTAAGGAACAATGGCGCAATCTACGCAAACCTTTTGCTGTGCCAAGTAGGTTCAAGCTGCGTTATCCTTTCTCGCCTTCCACTGATGAACGGTGGTGTGTGCCACCCCCGGTGGATCACGCAATTGTGGTTTTAAACAAATCCACTGCAATTCCTGCAGAGGATTCCCCAGTGTTCCGTGACGCCACGGATAGGAGATTGGAGTCTCTTGCCCGTCATACTTACTCTGTTACGGGTTCTATGCTTAAAGCTCTGTTTGCCTCTCTCATGGCGGCCTAGGCTGTCGCAAGTTGGACGCAGATGCTTAGGCGCGTCCTGGTGGCCGATTCGGCCTCGCCGGCGACCCTGGATATGGTGGATCAGATCCACCAGGGTGTCATGTATCTGTGTGATGCGGACTTGGACTTAGTCCCGTTGGCTGCACGTGTGCACAGCGTGGCGGTGTTGTCTCGCCGCCTGGTTTGGTTGAAATGTTGGTCGGTGGACCAATCTTCCCGTAAGACCTTAGCCAATCTGCCTTATGATGGGTCTCGCCTTTTTGGGGAGTCCTTGGATGTGTTGATTAAGGGGATCACCGGAGGTAAGAGCACTCTCTTGCCCCATTTCCCCAAGGCTAAGGGGGCTTCTGGGAAGAAGCATGCTAATTTTCGGCCCCCTCAGGGGTCCTTTCGTGCCTTTCGGTCGCACTACAAGGGCAAGCCGTTCAAAGGTCAAGGCTCTCAAAAGAAGCCCTGGTCTGGGAAACAGAAGTCCGGTCAGTCCGGATCCGCAGCCCATAACAGTGCGGCCTGAAGGGGCGCCCTCACCCAGTTTTGGGGTGGGGGGACGCTTGCTCGGTTTTCTTCAACCCTGGTTGGCCCGCATGCGGGACAGATGGGTTCAGGAGATCGTTCGATCTGGTTACAAGATCGAGTTTCTCTCTCGGCCGGAGAGCAGATTTTTTCCCTCAAATCTTCAGCTGTCTCCGGAGCGTTTACGGGACCTGCACCTGGCGGTGCGGGACCTGAGGGCTCAGGGAGTGGTGGTTCCGGTGCCTCATCGGGACAGATTTCGGGGATTTATTCCAATCTGTTCACCGTGCCCAGGAAGGAGGGCAAGGTTCGTCCAATTCTGGACTTGAAGGCTCTGAACCGCTCTGTGCGGGTTCGCAAGTTCCGCATGGAATCCCTGCGGTCGGTGGTGGCTGCCCTGGTTCTGGGGGAATTCATGGCCTCCATCGATTTAAAGGATGCGTATCTTCACATCCCCATTTTCGAGGGTCACCAACGGTACCTTTGATTCGCCATTGCGGAGGATCATTACCAGTTTGTGGCGTTGCCTTTTGGTCTCGCCTCGGCTCCGCGGGTTTTCACCAAGGTGCTTGCACCGGTTCTGGCATTATTGAGAGCCCAGGGCATTTCTGTCCTGGGGTATCTGGACGACATTCTGGTTTGGTCTGCGACCAGCCAGGGTCTGGAGAAGGACCTGTCTGTCACGATGCAAACTCTGCAGGAGTTTGGTTGGACGATAAATTTTCCAAAGTCGACACTGAGTCCGTCGGTTCGTCTTCCCTACCTGGGAATGATCCTGGACTCGGTTCAGGCGAAGGTCTTCCTGCCGGAAGACAAACTCAGAACTCTTCAGGAGGAAGTCAGGTCCCTCAGGGACGTTTCGCTCTCGTCTCTGCGGACGTGCATGAGATGTCTGGGATTGATGGTGTCGGCTTTCGAGGCGATTCCCTTCGCCCAGTTTCACACGCGGGGTCTCCAAGCGGAGATCCTGTCCATGTGGGACGGGCGACCTCAATCTCTGGATCTTCGAATCTCGTTGAGTCATCGCGCCAGAAGAGACCTTCTGTGGTGGCTCCAGTCCCCGATGGTGTCCGGGGGCAAGTCGTTTCGTCCTATCTCGTGGACGGTGATCACCACGGATGCCAGCCTGTCGGGCTGGGGTGGTGTTCTGGGCGTTCTGTCCGCCCAGGGAACTTGGTCGGAGGGGGAGTCCTCCCTTCCGATCAACATTCTGGAATTGCGTGCGATACATCTCTGTCTTTGACGCTGGACGGACCGGCTGCAGGGCTGCCCGGTTCGGGTGCAGACGGACAATGCCACGGCGGTGGCCTACATCAACCACCAAGGGGGCACCAGGAGTGCCCGAGCGGCTCGAGAAGTGGCCGACATTCTGACTTGGGCCGGGGCTCATGTCCCGGCGATAACGGCAGTGCACATTCCGGGGGTGGAGAACTGGCAGGCGGACTATCTGAGTCGCCAGACCCTGGATCAGGGGGAATGGTCTCTCCACCCGGCTGTCTTCCAGATGTTGTGCGCGAAGTGGGGTATTCCAGATGTGGACCTGTTCGCGTCTCGTCTCAACAACAAGGTGAGAAGGTTCGTGGCAAGGACGCGCGACCCTCGGGCAGACGCGTCGGAGGCCCCGTGGCATCAGTACAAGCTGATGTACGCATTTCCACTGATTCAGTTGCTGTCCAGGTTCCTTCGCAGGTTACACTCGGAACGCAGCATGGTGATTCTTGTGGCACCGGACTGGCCTCGCCGGTCCTGGTACGCAGACCTCGTGATTCTGGCGGTCGACGCCCCGTGGCGTCTGCCTCTTCGAGACGATCTCCTGTCTCAAGGTCCGATATACCATCCTGCTTTACAGTCGCTGGCTTTGACGGCCTGGCTGTTGAGACCGAGGTCCTGAAGGAGCGGAGTCTCTCCCCGGAGGTCGTTCATACCTTGATCAACGCGAGGAACTCTTCCTCGGGGAAGGTTTACTACCGTACTTGGAAAGCCTATTTTGCCTGGTGTGAGTCCAGGGGGTTTTCACCCCGCACGTACTCGGTTTCCCGAGTGCTGTCCTTCCTTCAAACAGGTGTCGATCAGCGTTTGTCGCTGGCTACGATAAAGGGTCAGGTGTCTGCGCTGGCCGTTCTGTTTCAACGTCCCGTGGCTTCCAACTCCTTGGTTGGCACTTTTGTTCAGGGAGTGCGGCATCTGGTTCCTCCTAGGAGGGATCCTCTGCCCCCTTGGGACTTGAATCTCGTTTTATCTGTGTTACAACGTGCTCCTTTTGAACAGATCAGGGAGATCTTGTTGTCTATGTTGTCCAAAAAGGTCGCCTTTTTGGTGGCGATCACTTCGGCTCGCAGAGTGTCGGAGCTGGCGGCTTTGTCCTGCAAGTCTCCGTATCTGGTTATTCACTTGGATAAGGTGGTCTTGCGACCTAATCCTTCTTTTCTTCCGAAGCGAGTTTCGGAATTCCATCTAAATGAGGATATTGTCTTGCCTTCGCTGTGTGCGAAGCCTAAACATCCAAAGGAGGTGAGTCTGCATTCTTTGGATGTTGTTCGGGCGATAAGGGTTTACCTTAAATCGACTGAGTCTTTTCGAAAGACGGATTCCTTGTTTGTTCTTCCTGAGGGTCCTCGGAAAATGGATCAGGCAGACCATTGAACAGGCGTATGCTTTGCAGGGGAAGGTTCCCCCTGTGCCTGTGAAGGCGCACTCTACTAGATCTCTGAGTACGTCTTGGGCCTGTCGTCATGGGGCTTCTGTAGCCCAGGTGTGTAAGGCGGCGACCTGGTCGACCGTGCACACTTTCACAAAATTCTACAAGGTAGATGTTCAGGCATCGGCGGATGCTTCCTTTGGCCGCAAGGTTCTTAGTGCGGCGGTTCCCTAGGGTCCCTTGTGGGACCTCTGGCTGTTGGGATAGGTTTTTATCCCCTGGTTCTTTGTTTTTCCTGGGTTGTTGCTCCTGTTGAGCAATTTTTTTCCTGTTGCCCAGCTGGTTTCCTTCCTTTGGTAAGGTTCCTTTCTTTGATGCGGAGACTGCGTTGCCTTACGGCGCGGATGCGTTTTCCACCCCTCATGTTTGCACTGCTTTGGGACGTCCCCATTGTGACGAATATGAAGAGGCGGCGACTGTCGGAGGACGTAAGAGAAAACGGAATTTTTGTAAAATCTTACCTGTAAAATTCCTTTCTCTGAGTCCTCCGACAGTCGCCGCCCCCGCCCCTCTTTGGGGTTTGGTTGTATACTCTACTGCTATTCCACTGAAACTGAGATATGGTTGCAGGAAGTAGGAGGGTATTGACTGAGGGGACCACCCCTTGAGGGTGGGATATGTTAAAAGCTTTAATGTTAACATATTCTGTTGCCTAGCTACTCCTTCGGAGCAAAGTCTAATACCCCATTGTGACGAATATGAAGAGGCGGCGACTGTCGGAGGACTCAGAGAAAGGAATTTTACAGGTAAGATTTTACAAAAATTCCGTTTTCTCTTACGTCCTCCGACAGTCGCCGCCCACTCACAAGTCTTCACCAATGGGTATTGACCTTTGCTCCGCAGGAGTAGCTAGGCACAAGATTTGTTAGTAACAAAAGCTTTTAGCATAGACACACCCCTAGGGGCTGTCCCACTAGTCAATACCTCCCTGCACCAGCATTCCCAACTCAGTTTGATCTTGCCTAGCTTAGGAGTAGCAGGCTTTCCTGTGCTGGGGCTTCAGTCTCCGCCTTCTACCCTTCTTTTGATTTTATTTCAAAGTGTTTTTTCTTTACTTTACTAGCTGTTATTTTACCAGCTCTTAGATGGGGATCTTCGGATGAAGAAACATCATGCAGAGCTGGGTCTCGGACTGGCCGCCCTGGGTCTCCAGGGCTGAGGGTCAGATGGATCCCCAGCCTGCCATCGAGCGTTCGGCTATGGTTCGCCCTGGCATTGTGAACGACCCATCCCTGCTCTCTGCAGGGATGCAGCCTGTGAGGTGGCTACCTCACTGGACGCTTTCTGCGGTTTTGTGCTGCCTGCGTCCCGGCTACGGCACTCCCTGTCATATGAGGACAGCGGTTTTCCGTTTATGGAGGCTACCCCACGCCATCCGGTACGGTAAGCACCTTTTCTATGTGGGGGCCTCTGTCTGGGGTGTCAGTCTGCTGTACTGTGTGTCCCCTCATGTCTGTGTAGTGGGCTCCCTGATGTATCCCTGCGGGGTTAATATTTATTCACTGTAGTGAGGTGGGGACCCCTCTCTTTCATATGTCACCTTGTATGTTCTGAGTGCAGACATGTATGTGCGGCGACCACTACGGCTGAGCGCCGCGCGGTCCGCCATTTTCACTGTGAGTGACATGTTGGCTTCACCCTGGGCCTTGTACAGGGTTGCAGTGCAGTGTTTTTGGCGCCGATCGTCGCCATTTTTGGTGTGTGGCGGGCCGCTCGATCCGAGCACATGTCGGCGGCCATTTTCTAGAAGCCTCCATTGATTCCTATGGGAAGCCATTTTCCCTGAGCCAGCAGCAGTGTTATAGTTCAGCCTATCTCTGGAACAGCGATCAGTGGCAACGCTCTGCGAGCTCTGCAGGTGATCTCTCCATACCTTTCTGGGCTATCCTTCCTAATTCAGCTGTTTTCTGCCCCTGTGGGGATCGGTGCTTGTTGTGGGCTTTGCGGTGGGCTGCGCTCGCCGCAGCGCTTAAAGGGCCAGTACCTTTTTATTCCACACTTGTTTATTAACATGGATTCTCTGGATAGCTGGTTCCCCCAGCTTCGGCTCCACGGGTTCTTACCAAAGTGCTGGCACCTGTTCTGGGCCTGTTGAGAGCCCAGGGCGTTGCGGTCTTGGGTCATCTGGATGATCTCCTGTTTAGATCGAGTGTCAGTCAGAACTTGCTGAACGCCCTGTCCACTACGGTACAGGCGCTTCAGGAGTTCGGTTGGACCATCAACGTTCCGAAGTCGACGCTGTCTCCTTTGTTTCGCTTTCCCTATCGGGGAATGGTTCTGGACTCTGCTCATGCTAGAGTGTTCCTGCCGGAGGGAGAACTCCGGACTATTAAGGATGAGGTCAGGTCCCTCCGGGACACCCGTTCCTTCTCACTCAGGACCTGTATGCGGTGCCTGGGGTTAGTGGTCTCGGCCTTCGAGGCGATTCCCTTTGATCGGGTTTCACACGCGGTCTCCCCAAGTGGAGATTCTGGCCAAGTGGAAAATCCGTCCTCAGTCTTGGGACCTGAGGGTTTCGTTTAGCGCCGAACCAGAAGGGATCTTCTGTGGTGGCTCCAGTCCCCGGCTGCTATGGGCGGTGATCACCATGGCTGCCAGTCTGTCGGGCTGGGGTGGTGTTCTGGGCAACCTGTTTGCCCAGGGAACTTGGTAGGAGGAGGGATCCTCCCTTCCGATCAGCATTCTGGACTTGGGAGCGATACAGCTTTGCCTTCTCCAGTGGTCGGAACGACTTCAGGGCCGTATAGTTCGGGTTCAGACGGACAATGCCACCGCAGTGGCTTACGTCGACCACCAAGGGGGCACCAGGTGTGCCCGAGCGGCCCGGGAAGTGACCGACATTCTGTCCTGGGCCGGAACTCACGCCCCGGCGTTCACGACAGTTCACATTCCGGGGGTGGGGAACTGGCAGGTCCATTATCTGAGCCGCCAGACCCTGGACCAGGGGGATTGGTCCCTACACCCGGAAATCTTTCAGATGCTGTGCGCGAGGTGAGGATCCCCGGATGTGGATCTGTTTCGCGTCTCGGCTGAACAACCTGGGGGAAAGGTTTGTGGCAAGCACGCACGATCCTCGGGCGGCCGCCTCGGACGCGTTAGTGGCACCGTGGCATCAGTATCGGCTGATGTATGCCTTTCCTCCACTTCAGTTGCGATCCAGGCTCCTTCACAGGTTGGCCTGAAAACCGCACGTGGTGTTTCTGATGGCACCGGACTGGCCTCGCCGGTCCTGGCACACGGACATCGTTCATCTGGCGTGCCGCCTGCCACTGCGGGAAGCCCTTCTGTCTCGTTGACCGATCTTCCTTCCTGCTTTACAGTCGCTGGCTGTGACGTCCTGGCTGTTGGAAGCCAGGTCCTGTGGACGGGGGTCTCTCCCCTGAGGTCCTTCCTTCTCTACTCCTACGTCTGGTAACGTTTATTACCGTGCTTGGAAAGTGTACTTTGCCTGGTATGTGTCCAGGGGGTTCTCCCCTCGCTCATGCTCGGTGTCGAGAGTGTTGGCTTTCCTTCAGACTGGTGTGGTCCAGCTTTTGGCACTGGCCACGATAACAGACCAGGTTTCTGCACTGGCTGTTCTTTTTCGGTGCCCTATGGCGTCTCATTTCTCATTCGCACCTTTGTTCGAGGTGTGCGTCTTTTGGCCCCTCCTCGGAGGGGGCCCTTACCTCCGTGGGACTCGGACTTGGTTCTGCCCGTGTTGCAGCGTGTCCCCTTTGACAACTTCAAGGGGATATCGTTTGTCTCTGCTGTCTGAAAAGATTGCTTTTTTAATGGCGTTCATTTCGGCTCGCAGGGTGTCAGAGTTGGCGGCATTGTCCTGCCGTTCTCCCTACTCGGTGGTTCACAAGGGTAAGGTGGTCTTGCGACCTCACCCGTCCTTACTCCCTAAGGTGGCTCTGGCTTTCACCTTGGTGAGGACATTGTTGTGCCTTCGTTCTGTGCGAAGCCCGTGCATCCTAGGGGGTTGCTTTGCTTTCCTTGGATGTTGTCAGGACGCTCGGGGTTCCCCCTGTCGTCCACTATTTCTTTTCGCGAGTCTGATTTCCTCCTTGTCCTTCCTGAGGGTCCTCGGAAGGGCATGGCTGCGTCTGCGGCGACCGTTGCCAAATGGATCTGACAGTCCATTGTTCTGGCCTATACTTGCAGGAACGGGTTCCACCCTTCCCTGTTAACGCGCACTCTACCTGATCTCTGGGTACGTCTTGGGTCTTCCGGCTTCGGGCCTTGGTGGCCCAGGTGTGCAAGGATGTGACTTGGGCGTCCGTGCACACCTTCTCCACTTTTTATAAGATGGGTGTTTGGGCATCAGCCGATGCCTTCCTTTTGGCCGCAAGTTCTCTGTGCGGCAGTGCTATAGGGACCCTTGTTTATGGGTCTTTGGCTGTGGGGGTGTTTCACCCCTGGGTTACTTGTTTTCCTGGGTTGTTGCTCCTGTTGAGCACTTTCCTGTTGCCCAGCTGGTTCTCTTACGGTGTGTAAGGTTCCTTCTCTGCTGTGGGTGCTGCGTTGCTCTTCTGCGGCTGCGTATCCCACCCCTCATGTCTACACTGCTTTGGGACATCCCATTGGTGAAAACTTGTGAGTGGGCGGCGACTGTCGGAGGACGTAAGAGAAAACGGAATTTTTGTAAAATCTTACTGTAAAATTCCTTTTTCTGAGTCCTCCGACAGTCGCCGCCCCCCGCCCCTCTTTTTGGGGTTTTTGTGTACTCTTACTGCTATGCTACCAAACTGAGTTGGGAATGCTGGTGCAGGGAGGTATTGACTAGTGGGACAGCCCCTAGGGGTATGTCTATGCTAAAAGCTTTTGTTACTAACAAATCTTGTGCCTAGCTACTCCTGCGGAGCAAAGGTCAATACCCATTGGTGAAGACTTGTGAGTGGGCGGCGACTGTCGGAGGACTCAGAGAAAGGAATTTTATGGTAAGATTTTACAAAAATTCCTTTTTTTGCAGTTAAAAAAAAAAATGGGAATTATTTGTTTGACTGTTTGCCTGGAAAATATTTCACCTTCGATCTGCCATGCAGGACTCCTGCAGACTTGTCAGTGTATATGCAAGTTTGTACGGGCGGGCAGATACACTGACAGGAAGAGAAAATGCACTACCTAAAGCGCTTAACAGCTCCTTGATAGTTCATTGAGGGCTACAAGGCAACAGCCGCAAAGGTTGTCTGGACTTGGAGTTTCCCCTTCTTGGAACTCTGTGAGTGAATGTTTTTTTTTTTTTTTAAAACAGTGACAGCGAGCGGGGGGATAAGATCCCCCCCGCTTGCTGTCACTAGATGTTGTTAGGCCTGCCAGATATGCTGACCGCTCCTCCGGTTTCCTGACCTGTAGTCTTGTTATCCCAGTATCAGGTGGAGGAGCGGATAGGGTCTTGCAGGCGAAATATCGGGACCACAAGTGAAAGTGCAACCAGAAACTCAAGGATCAACAAGTAAGGAAAGGACTCACGGTTAGAAGTAGATCGGGAGCCAAAACCCCAAGGGGGCGAAGTTCAGTAGAGTGGTCCAGAGCGAGCCGAGTTCGGTAACCAGAGTCCGTCCAAACCAAAGGTGAGATCTGAAGAGTAGTCAAGAGCGAGCCGAATTCGGTAACCAAAGTCTGTACAATCCAAATGTGTGATCCGTAGAGTCGTACATAAACAGGAAACAAAACCGATACTAAGGCACCAGTAGGAAGTGGAAGAGAGTTTTTATGGGTAGTAGGATTAGGTAACTGACAACAGCTGGCCACTGGGTGGAGCAAGAGTCAAATACCAAAAGGTAGCTGATGAGAGAAGCTTGCTCAGAATATGAATCATCCCGTGGCCCAGGCAGCAGGGAAGACGACCCAGAACACAACAGGACACCAGATGGAATCCCGGCCAAGGCGTGACAGATGCAGCATTTTGGGGAGACGCTGCAGGAGTAACATGTCCATGTTACATGTTTCATCCTAAAAAGGTCCGAACTCGGGCAAAAATTGGAACCTGATTCACCCGGACTAATACAGTGGTCTGTGATAGAAATATGCGCTCTCACTGTACTAATGACACTGGCAGGGATGGGGTTTAATGGGCACTCAAAGAGTTAAATGTGTTCCCAGGGGGTACTTGCTAACTGTGTAAGTAGGGTGTGTGTACCGTGGGAAAGCTGAGATCCGTGTTTCTGCTTGGATCACTGCCTTCCCTTGTCACATAATGGCTGGGGGAAAACTAACAAAAAGCACTAAAAGATGAAAGGTCCTTCTTGTTCTGCCCAAAATCAAATCACCTTTGTCACTAACTTCTCACATGAGTTCAATTCAGTCAAGGGTATAATTTCCAAGTATCTGACGGTTTTATATGCAGATTCTGATCTTGTTCCTGTTTTGTCAGCAGGCTGCAGATTTTCAAGCCAATGTTCACCCTGAGGAAAATGTTTTCCTCTAGCCTATTTTTGTCCTTACGACAGAAAATCACATGGTTGACGGTCTCTGGCTCATATATACAGTGCCTTGCAAAAGTATTCGGCCCCCTTGAACTTTTCAACCTTTTGCCACATTTCAGGATTCAAACATAAAGATATAAAACTGTAATTTTTTGTTAAGAATCAACAAGTGGGACACAATCATGAAGTGGAACAAAATTTATTGGATATATCAAACTTTTTTAACAAATAAAAAACTGAAAAATTGGGCGTGCAAAATTATTCAGCCCCCTTAAGTTAATACTTTGTAGCGCCACCTTTTGCTGCGATTACAGCTGTAAGTCGTTTGGGGTATGTCTCTATCAGTTTTGCACATCGAGAGACTGAAATTTTTGCCCATTCCTCCTTGCAAAACAGCTTGAGCTCAGTGAGGTTGGATGGAGAGTGTTTGTGAACAGCAGTTTTCAGTTCTTTCCACAGATTCTCGATTGGATTCAGGCCTGGACTTTGACGTGGCAATTCTAACACCTGGATATTTTTATTTGTGAACCATTCCATTGTAGATTTTGCTTTATGTTTTGGATCATTGTCTTGTTGGAAGACAAATCTCTGTCCCAGTCTCAGGTCTTTTGCAGACTCCATCAGGTTTTCTTCCAGAATGGTCCTGTATTTGGCTCCATCCATCTTCCCATCAATTTTAACCATCTTCCCTGTCCCTGCTGAAGAAAAGCAGACCCAAACCATGATGCTGCCACCACCATGTTTGACAGTGGGGATGGTGTGTTCAGGGTGATGAGCTGTGTTGCTTTTACACCAAACATAACGTTTTGCATTGTTGCCAAAAGGTTTTGATTTTGGTTTCGTCTGACCAGAGCACCTTCTTCCACATGTTTGGTGTGTCTCCCAGGTGGCTTGTAGCAAACTTTAAACAACACTTTTTATGGATATCTTTAAGAAATAGCTTTCTTCTTGCCACTCTTCCATAAAGGACAGAATTTGTGCAGTATACGACTGATTGTTGTCCTTTGGACAGAGTCTCCCACCTCAGCTGTAGATCTCTGCAGTTCATCCAGAGTGATCATGGGCCTCTTGGCTGCATCTCTGATCAGTCTTCTCCTTGTATGAGCTGAAAGTTTAGAGGGACGGCCAGGTCTTCGTAGATTTGCAGTGGTCTGATACTCCCATTTCAATATTATTGCTTGCACAGTGCTCCTTGGGATGTTTAAAGCTTGGGAAATCTTTTTGTATCCAAATCTGGCTTTAAACTTCTCCACAACAGTATCTCGGACCTGCCTGGTGTGTTCCTTGTTCTTCATGATGCTCTCTGTGCTTTAAACGGACCTCTGAGACTATCACAGTGCAGAAAAACGGCAGTTTATACGGAAACTTGATTACACACAGGTGGATTCTATTTATCATCATTAGTCATTTAGGTCAACATTGGATCATTCAGAGATCCTCACTGAACTTCTGGAGAGAGTTTGCTGCACTGAAAGTAAAGAGGCTGAATAATTTTGCACGCCCAATTTTTCAGTTTTTTTTTTTTTTTTTATATTTATCATTTTATTTTAATTTCAAGGAAAATCAATACAAACGTTATAATATATAAACCAAGTGAGGCAAATAGAGCACAAAGACAGAAGCAACATCAACTTTCCTGTTACAAAATATGCTACATTCATCCACAAATTTCCAATCCTTTAATATTCAAACAATTATCAGTTACTCATCCCGGAAGAGGCATTGTTAAGGCAGCAAGTCTCTTCAAAATCTCTCCGTCTTACTCTTCCCTTTCCTACAAAATCGATCCTTGCCTCTCTTCCCTTCATTATTCTTCCACCTTTTATTCTAAAAAATACTGTAAACTTTTACATTTGTCTTTATCTCCACCTTGTCGTGGAAATTAAAAGGGCTTGTACTGAAAAGTACAAATGCGCCGCTCTCCTATATAACGATTTACCAATTGCTCGGCGACAAAGAAAGGAACAAACGCGCTGGGTCATTTCGATGTCATCTGCCAGGTATCTCTCAATTGGATATGTATGTGTGTGCATTTGTGTAGTAAGAGCAAGTGTTTGTGTGTGAGAGTTTGTGTCTTTTCATGGATGAATGATGTGTTAGGGCTACTGTGTCTGTGTGTGTCAGTGTGTCTGTGTGTGTGTGTGTGTGTGTGCCTCCTTCTGTGTGTTCTGATCTGTTCTGCTGTGTTCTGAGCAGGGCTTGTTTATTTACAGCAAGTAAGTGAGTTACAGGGAGTGGCTTCATTACCACCAATCACAGATACGTATACATTCAAAAAGCACAATAGAAACTGTGGAGTACACGCCCATAGATGGACAGGAATGAACAAAAGGCTCAACTGCCACGAAGAAGCACATGGCTTTTCATTGTTCATTCATGTCAATCCATAAAACATGTATTCCTTACTTGTTGGTGGGTTTCCATCAAACATGATTCATATATATAAACCAATT
The DNA here is from genome assembly GCF_965119305.1 of Pelophylax lessonae. NCBI lineage: Eukaryota > Metazoa > Chordata > Amphibia > Anura > Ranidae > Pelophylax > Pelophylax lessonae. The sequence goes on along the minus strand of NC_138773.1, from coordinate 141,207,025 downwards.
TTGATAGTGACCATTCTATTTGTTCCAGATGATGAGGTTTTATCTGCATAAGATAATAGCAGCAGCCCCCCCCCCAGTCACACCGATCGAATGCGACTATAAGGAGCTATCTATTAATCTTGGTAAAATAAGAATTTTCCATATCACAGACATATCTCAGCAGCGCAGGGCCCTGAACCGCAGACATAGACCTATGCGATGGACTCTCTTTACTACAAGTATTTTGCCATCTCATCCATTGGAAGATTTTCACCAGCAAGTCTTTCCTGCAATGACAGTTAAAGCGATAATCACTGTAAATATCGATTATCGGTAAAACCGTCACTGGGAGACATTATGACTATTTAAACTAAAATCAAAATTTCTCTTACGTCCTCCGACAGTCGCCGCCATCTTCATATTCGTCACAATGGGGTATTAGACTTTGCTCCGTAGGAATAGCTAGGCAACAGTATATGTCAATATTAAAGCTTTTAACATATCCCCACCCCAGGGGGTGGTCCCCTCAGTCTATACCCTCCTGCTTCCTGTTTCATACTTCAGTTTCAATGTCTAGCTTGTTAGGAGTAGCTGGATCTCTCTATGCTGGGGCATTTTGTCTCAGCCTTTCTCTATTCTTTTTTGATTTTTGTTTGAGTTTTTTCTCTCTCTTTACTTAGCTGTTATTTTTGTCAGCGTTAGTTCTTCTGATGAAGAGGATTCGTGCGGGCTGGGTCTCGGGCTGATCCCCCTGTTAGCAGGTTGTGGGTCAGTGGCTTCCCAGCCTGCCATCGAGCGTTCAGCCAGGTAACGCTCCTGGCGCAATGAACGACCCATCCCTGTTCGGTGCAGGGATGCTATGGTGAGGTGGCTACCTCACTGGACGCTGTGCGGTTTCTCAACCCCATTTTTGCTGCGTCCTGGATGCGACTCTCCCTGTCACATGTGCAGTGGCTTGTTCGCCTGTGCGGGTTCCCCACGCCATCTAGGAGGTAAGTGTATCTGTGTGGGGACCTGTCTGTCTGGGGGGTGTCAGTCTGGGACTGTGTTACCCTGCCTGTGTTCACACTGTTAAGTTCCCTATCTCTCTGGCTGCATGCTGTGGGCTGCGAGGAGGGGGGGATGTGCTGCACTATCTGTGTCAGACTGTGTATGTGTGAACGGCTGTGTGCTGTGGGGCATGTTTATATCCTGTTTGGGGCACATTACAGCGACTGCTGCGGCGGTCCGCCATGTTTTAATACATGTGGTGTCTTTTCTCAACTTCACTGAGGTGGAGGAGCGGCGTTTTCGGCGCCAGACGGCGCCATTTTGGCAGCGCTCACTCCGGCCGCATGGTCTCACTGCGGGCGGCCATTTTCTTGTAGCCTTCCATAGGCTTTCATAGAGCGCCCTGTGTTGCATGGCTTCCTTTCCCTGGGCGCACCGATCGAGGCAGCAGCAGCAGCGGTGGTCTTTACAGGTTTTTACCTCCCTGTCCCTATTTCCTTGCCTGAGTTGAGTTTTTTCTCCCTGTGGGGGTCAAACTTGTGCTAGTGTGTGTGTGCGGTGGGCAGCGCTCGCCGCGCTTGTTTAAGGGGCTGTTAACCCTTTATGCTCCGGCATGGTATTGGGGCAATGGATTCTCAGGAAAGCAGATTTCCTACCACTTTGGTGGGTGACCAAGGGACTGCTGTTTCCCCCCCCAGGGGGGGGGGGGGGGTTTGGCTGCGGTTGTGGCTAACATTACTGCTCAGGTGCAAATGCTTGTGGCTGCTCGATCCACAAAACGGCCCAGAGTTTCAATCTCCTCTGATTCAGAGGGTGATGGTGATGGGGCTGCTATAGCTGGGGTCTCCTTATCGGGGTCCCGTTCCTCCCTGGATCTTGGGGGTCCGAGGTGGAGGCTGAGGTAGAAGGGGTGGATAATTCTCCCCCTGGCTCGCCTGAAGAGCTTGCACTCATGGATGAATTGATTGCTTTTATCAAGCAAACACTGCGTTTACAGGGTGAACCATGTCCTCCTGCTGCCCTGGCAGCTTATGGGACGTAGAAAAGACGCATGACATCGCAGGTCTTTCCTTGCACTGTTTTTCAGCGCGCTGTTAAGGAACAATGGCGCAATATACGCGAGCCAGTTGCTGTACCAAGTAGGTTCAGACTGCGGTATCCTTTCACGCCCGCTACTGATGAGCGGTGGTGTGTGCCACCTCCGGTGGATCACGCAGTGGTGGTTTTGAATAAGTCCACTGCGATTCCTGCAGAGGACACCCTGGTGTTCCGGGATGCTACGGACAGGAGGCTGGAGTCTCTTGCCCGTCATACTTACTCTATTACGGGTTCTATGCTAAAGGCTCTATTTGCTTCGCTTATGACAGCCCAGGCTGTCGCGAATTGGACGCAGGTACTCAGGCGCGTCCTGGTGGCTGATTGAGTCTTACCGGCGACATTGGATATGGTGGATCAAATCCATCAGGGTGTCATGTATTTGTGTGATGCGGACTTGGATATAGTACCGTTGGCTGCACGTGTTCACAGTGTGGCGGTATTGTCTCGCCGCCTGGTTTGGTTGCAGTGTTGGTCTGGGACCAATCTTCGCGCAAGACTTTAGCCAATCTGTCCTATGATGGATCTCGCCTTTTTTGGAGAATCCTTGAATACACTGATAAAGGGGATCACGGGTGGTAAGAGCACGCTCTTGCCCCAATCCCGCAAGGCTAAGGTTGCTCATGGTAAGAAGCATGCTTCTTTTTGGCCCTCTCGGGGGTCCTTTCGTGCCTTTCGGGCGCACTATAAGGGCAAGCCGTTCAAAGGTCAAGGCTCCCAAAAGAAGCCGTGGTCAGGTTACCAGAAGTCCAGCCAGTCCGGACCCGCTGCCCATAGCAATGCGGCCTGCAGGGGCGCCCTCACCCAGTTCTGGGGTGGGGGGACGCTTGCTCGGTTTTTCTCCAGCCCTGGTTGGCCCGTGTTCGGGACAGGTGGGTTCAGGACATCGTTCCTTCTGGCTACAAGATCGAGTTTTCTCTCTCGGCCGGAGAGCAGATTTTTTCCCTCAGGAGGTTCCGGTGCCTCATCGGGACAGATTTCGGGGTTTCTCTTCCAATCTGTTCACTGTGCCCAGGAAGGAGGGCAGGGTACGTCCAATTCTGGACTTACAGGCTCTGACCCGCTTTGTGCGGGTTCGCTGATTCCGCATGGAATCCCTGCGGTCGGTGGTGGCTGCCCTGGTTCCGGGGGAATTCATGGCTTCAATCGACTTGAAGGATGCGTGCCTTCGCATCCCGTTTTTCGAGGGTCACCAGAGGTACCTTCGATTCGCCTTTGCGGAGAATCACTACCAATTCGTGGCGTTACCTTTTGGTCTCGCTTCGGCTGCACGGTTTTTCGCCAAGGTGCTTGCACCGGTTTCTGGTTTGTTGAGAGCCCAGGGCATCCCTGTCCTGGGGTATCTGGAAGATATTCTGGTTCGGTCTGCGACCAGCCAGGGTCTGGAGGAGGACCTGTCCATCACGATGCTGACTCTACAGGAGTTTGGTTGGACGATGATTTTCCAAAGTCGACGCTGTGTCCGTCGATTCGTCTTCCCTACCTGGGAATGATTCTGGACTCGGTCCGGGCGAAGATCTTCCTACCAGACGACAAACTCAGGACTCTTCAGGAAGAAGTCAGGTCCCTTAGGGACGTTCCATGCTCGTCACTCTGGACGCGCTTGTGATGTCTGGGATTGATAGTCTCGGCTTTCGAGACGATTCCCTTCGCCCAGTTTCACACGCGGGGTCTCCAAGCGGAGATCCTGTCCAGGTGGGACGGGCGACCGCAATCTCTGGATCTCCAGATTTCGTTGGGCCATCGCACCAGAAGGGATCTTCTGTGGTGGCTCCAGTCCCCGGCGGGGTGGTGTTCTGGGCGCCCAGGGATCTTGGTCGGAGGAGGTTTCCTCCCTTCCGATCAACATTCTGGAATTGCGTGCGGTGAATCTCTGCCTTAAACGTGGCCGGACGGGCTGCAGGGCTGTCCGGTTCGGGTGCAGATGGACAATGCCACGGCGGTGGCTTACGTCAATCGCCAAGGGGGCACCAAGAGAGCCCGAGCGGCTCGGGAAGTGGCCGACATTCTGTCTTGGGCCGAGACACACGTCCCGGCGATGTCGGCGGTTCACATTCCGGGGGTGGAGAAGTGGCAGGCGGATTATCTGAAGCCGATAGTCCCTGGACCAGGGGGAATGGTCCTTCCACCCGGATGTCTTCCAGATGTGGTGCGCGAAGTGGGGTCTTCCGGAGGTAGACCTGTTCGCGTCTCGTCAAAACAGCAAGGTGAAAAGGCTTCGTGGCAAGGCCGCGCGATCCTCGGGCAGACGCGTCAGACGCGTTGGTAGCTCCGTGCCATCAGTACCGACTGATGTATGCGTTTTCACCGTTTCAATGGCTGTCCAGGTTCCTTCGTAGGTTGAACTCGGAACCTGACCACAGTGTTTTTTGTGGCACCGGACTGGCCTCGCCGGTTCTGGTACGCAGACCTCGTGCATTTGGCGGTCGACGCCCCGGGGCGTCTGCCTCTTCGAGGAGATCTCCGGTCTCAAGGGCGGATATTCCATCCTGCTTTACAGTCGCTGGCTTTGACGGCCTGGCTGTTGAGACCGAGGTCCTGAGGGATATGGGTCTCTCCCCTGAGGTCTTTCACATTTTGGTCGACGCAGGGAAATTTTCCTCGGGGAAGGTCTATTACCGTACTTGGAAGGCCTATTTTGCCTGGTGTGAGTCCAGGGGGTTTTCACCTCGCCCGTACTCGGTGTCTAGGGTGTTGTCCTTCCTTCGAAAGGGTGTTGCCAGCGTTTGGCGCTGGCTACGATCAAGGGTCAGGTGTCTGCGATGGCCGTTATCTTTCAACGTCCTATGGCATCTAGCTCCTTGGTTGGCACTTTTGTTCAGGGGCATCTGGTCCCTCCTAGGAGGGTGCCTCTGCCTCCTTGGGACTGGAATCTTGTTCTGTCCGTGTTACGCCATGGTCCTTTTGCACGGATCAGGTAGATCTCGTTGTCTATGTTGTCCAAGAAGGTCAACTTTTTTGGTGGCGATCACTTCGGCTCGCAGTGTGTTGGAGCTGGCAGCTTGTCCTGCAAGTCTCTGTATCTGGTCATTCACTTAGATAAGGTGGTCTTGCGACCTAACCCTTCTTTTTTTCCGAAGAGGGTTTCGGAATTTCACCTCAATGAGGACATTGTCTTGCCTTCGCCTTGCGCGAAGTCTAAATATCCGAAGGAGGTGGAGTTGCACTCCTTGGATGTTGTTTGGGCGATTAGGGTTTACCTAAAATCGTCTGGATCGTTTCGCAAGTTGGATTCTTTGTTTGTCCTTCCGGGGGTCCTCGGAAGGGCGTAGCGGCGTCGGCTTCTGCCGTCGCCAATTGGTTCAGACAGGCCATTGAACAGGCCTATGCTTTGCAGGGAAAAGTTTCCCCTATGCCTGTGAAGGCGCACTCTGCCAGGTCTCTGAGTACGTCTTGGCCCTATCGTCATGGGGCTTCTGTGGCCCAGGTGTGTAGGGCGGCGATTTGGTCGACCGTGCACAAACTCCACTCTACAGAGTGGAGTTTCAAGCATCGGCAGATGCTTCCTTTGGCCGCAAGGTTCCTAGTGCGGCGGTTCCTTAGGGTCCCTTGTTTTGGACCTTTGGGCTGTTTGGGATTTCTTTTTATCCCTGGGTTTTTTGGTTTTTTCCTGGGTTATTGCTCCCGTTGAGCAAGTTTTTTCTCATGTTGCCCAGCTGGTTTCCTTCCTTTGGTAAGGTTGCTTTCTTTGATGTGGAGACTGCGTTGCCTTTAGGCGCGGCTGTGTTTCCCACCCCTCATGTTTGCAGTGCTTTGGGACGTCCCCATTGTGACGAATATGAAGATGGCGGCGACAGTCGGAGGACGTAATAGAAAACGGAATTTTTGTAAAATCTTACCTGTAAAATTCCTTTCTCTGAGTCCTCCGACAGTCGCCGCCCCCGTCCCTCTTTTGGGGTTTAGGTACTCTACTGCTATTCCACTGAAACTGAAGTATGAAACAGGAAGCAGGAGGGTATAGACTGAGGGGACCACCCCCTGGGGTGGGGATATGTTAAAAGCTTTAATATTGACATATTCTGTTGCCTAGCTACTCCTACTGAGCAAAGTCTAATACCCCATTGTGACGAATATGAAGATGGCGGCGACTGTCGGAGGACTCAGAGAAAGGAATTTTACAGGTAAGATTTTACAAAAATTCAGTTTTCCACAACAACCTCATCCTCCTATCCATTCTTTTTCCTTTTTTTTTCCCCTTCCCTCCCTCCCCCTTCTTCCCTCCCGCCCCCATTCATACCATCATACCAACATACACATACACAAAAAAAAAAAAAAAAAAACGAAGACGGATAATGAGGAGTTCCCTGCTCATGATAAATGTTTAGGCTAAACCTCAGAGCTTATGTTCTGGGGTATAGGGGGGAACAACTGTTTCCCCTCTTCCAAAATTACAAATAGATTCCACACTCTCCATATCGACTTGTATTGCTCCTGTTTATGTTGTGAGGAAAGCACTAAATCTTCCATTTTGTTTATATGTTCTAATTTTCTTGCCCATTCAGTCACTGAAGGAGCCTGTATCTTCCTCCAGTACTGGGGTATACATGGTCTTGCAGCTTTCATCATGTGGGGTAATATAGATCTTTCATATTTCCTCCTTGGTATCTCCGATATCTGTAATAGGCAGAAGGCTGCATCTCCCTCAATCTTATAATCCGTTATTTTTTTAACTACATCTCCGACTTCTGACCAGAATTTCTTTATATCTGGGCAATTCCAAAAAATATGATACAACGTACCTTCTCCTTCCCCACATCTCCAGCACCTGTCTGATTCCCGAGGATACCATTTATGTAATTTATCTGGTGTATTATACCATCTGGTTAAGATCTTATAATTTGTTTCCTGGATTTTGGTGCATTTTGTTGGCCTGAATGTTGACCTAAATATCTTCTGCCTCTGTGTTTCTGTTATATCTATATTTAAGTCTAGTTTCTATTTTTCCAGCCATTTCAATCTTGGTTGTTCTAGTGGAGTATTCAGCATTTTGTATAAATTAGAAAGGGTACGTTCTTTGCCCTCCATTTTCTCACATAATTTCTCAAAATTCGTCAAGGGTTTCACAAATTTCTCCGGTTCTGGGAGAGACTCCAAGAAATGCCATAATTGGAGTGCCTCCCAGAGGAGTAGCCGTATGGTCCATTCCCATCTGTTAAACTAGAAATTGATTGCCATATCCTCTGGTTCACAAAAATTTTAACGTATTCTTGTCCTGTTTCACATAATTTTTTAAAGTGCTGTCTATCCAGGCCCAGGGTAAAATTAGGATTTCCTAGAATAGGGTATAACGGAGATTCTATTGTAGTTAAACTTTGTCTCAAGGATTGTTGGTTACCTATCCTTATTGTATTCCCAATCAAGGGATGTATTTTCAAAGTTTTGGGAAGTGTCTGGTAACACCATATCGCTCTCTTTAAAGATACAGCAGTCTGTGCCTGTTCTATTTGGACCCATAATTTCGTTTCTGCGTGGTGCCACCAGTCTATTATTCTGTTTAGGTGTATAGCATGATAGTATCTACGTAGATCTGGTATTGCAAGTACACCCATATATTTAGGGAGTGTTAAACTATTACGGGCTATACGTGTTTTTTTACCAGACTAGATGTATCTAGTAAACAATCCATGTACAGTTTTAAAGAAGCTGTTCGATATTTTAATGGGCGGTGCTCTCATAAGATATAAGTATTTTGGTAAAATATTCATTTTTATTGGGTTCCCTCTGCCAAACCATGATTGAAGTCCCCCCTCCCATTGCTCCAGGAGTTTTTTTGTCTCCCCGATCAAGGGAGCTAGGTTCAATTCATATATTTTTGATAAGTTTGCTGCTATATAAGTCCCTTAATATTTTACTGCTTCCTCCACCCATACAAATCCAAAGTTGCTCTTTAATCTATTCATTTTTGCCTCTGATATTCCCACCCCCAGTGCTTCCGATTTCCCATAATTTATTTTGAGATTTGATATATCTCCATATTTTTTAAATTCCCTCAGGAGCACTGGTAGTGATACATCTGGTTCTGTCATGGTAAATAATAAATCATCCGCATATGCTGCGATTTTATATTGCTCCTTACCCAAGGTAACTCCCTTTATATCTGAATTTGATCAGATTTTGCATAAAAATGGCTCTAATGTAAGAGCAAAGAGCAGAGGGGATAATGGGCACCCCTGCCTTGTACCATTTTTTATGCAAAAGGATTCTGATAGGACCCCATTGGCCTTAACCCTCGCTGTCGGGTTTGAATATACCTTGGTTATTCTCTCCCTCATTACTTCTTCTACTCCTATATATCTGAGTACCGACTGCATAAAGGCCCACTCGACTCTGTCAAAAGCGTTTTCTGCGTCGGTACTCAGTATAACACAGGGGATTTTTGCTTTATTAACTATATGAATTAGATTAAGAACCCTCGTAGTATTGTCTTTCGCTTCTCTCCCTGCCATGAACCCGACTTGATATAGGTGAATTATTTTCGAGAGGACCGTTGCCATTCTTGTCGCTAGAATTTTTGTAAAGATTTTTAAATCTGTATTCAGAAGCGATATAGGCCTGTAGCTTCCGCAATTCAAGGGATCTTTACCCTCTTTCAGAATCAATGATAGATAAGCAGCCAATGTATCTCTGGTAAATGCTCCCTCCAGGCCTCTCTCGTTAAATAGTCTTTCCATGTACGGTCCCAAAATGGGGGCCAGTACATGGAAGTACTGTGGTGTCAATCCATCTGGACCTGGTGCTTTTCCTTTTTTCATATTTTTTATAGTCTGTTGTATTTCTTCCAATGAGATATGTCTTTCCATAACTCTCCCGTTATTTGTTTCGGTATTACTTTCTTAACTCCCTCCGATGTCACGATCTGTGGGATATAAGATCTTGTTTTTTGACTCTGTATAGATCTTGCTAAAGTTCTTCCGCACTTGTTCCCTGATTCATAAGATACTTTCCTTGATATTTGTATAGCAGCTTTGGCTCTATATTGCATTAAATCTGATATCTGTTTTCTTACAATACCTAGTTCCCCAAGTGCTGTGTTTACCTTTTTTCGTTTATGCTCCATATCTAGCATTTTAAGCTTCTCTAATAGTGCTCTTAATTGTTTATTCCTTATCCTTTTTATTCTTGCGCCATGTTTAATCAGTATTCCTCTTATCACTGATTTGTGGGCTTCCCACAGTATTCCTATGGCACATCCTGGCTGATCGTTGACATCGAAGTAGTCCCTAAGTTCCTTTTGTACCTCCGCCCTTACTTCTTCTATCTGCAGAAGGCTTTCATTCAATTTCCAGAATCTTTGTTTTATTGAGCTAATTGTTGTAATACTATAAATCATAGATAAATCATTGCGTGATCTGACCATGTAGTATTATCTATGTCGGTGTGCTTTACCGCCTGGAGATGAGCGTGAGGCACCAGAAAAAAACCTATTTTCGAGTAACTCCCATGTGGATTCGAGTAAAATGTAAACTTTTTCTGTCGGATGTTGAAGACGCCACACATCTATCATTTGTTCCTTATGCAGGTTCTTCAACATCCGTCTGCATATGAGGTAGTAGGTTTGGCTCTGGAGGTATCCGCTATGGGCGACAGCGGTGTATTAAAGTCTCCTCCCAGTAGCAATTGCCCCTGTGCAAAATTTCTAAGAGTATTTAATGTTTTAGCTACAAACTTATCCTGTTGGTTATTAGGGGCATATAGAGTAGCCAGAGTCATCTGGGTTTCCCCTATTTTCCCTTTTAGAAAGAGAAACCTACCGCTGTCATCACGTAGCCTATCTTCCAGTTGCCTTGGTGTTTTGCTATCTATTAATATCGAAACCCCTCGGGATTTTGATTGCATATAAGTTGCATGATATATATACGGGAATGCATTATTTTTCAGGTACGGAAGTTTATCCGATTTGAAATGCGTCTCCTGGATAAATGCTATATTTGCTTTTACCCGTTTAAGTTCTGATAAGAGTATCCGCCTCTTCTCTGGGACATTTAAGCCTTTTACGTTAAGGGAAAAAACCTTTATATCCTCCATTTATTAGTATCAAGGGTTCTAATAAGAAAAAAAAAAAGAAAAGCAAACACACAACCTTAATTATACACTCACACCTCTCACGTCACTCACTCCTATCCCCTTTCCTGTGTCACACACCCGACTGGGAAGAGCAGAAAAAGTTCCTCCCAATCGAGATCCACAGGTCGGATTTAAATCCTTCCAACACACGGCATTTTACTGCCACTAGTGTGTTCTTTACTTTAGGGGGAAATACTTAGAGCGGTCTCCAACACCCCCACTCCTCCCTCCCCATCCCCATTCTATCTAAGTGCTTATATTTCTTTATCTCTAATACCTGTTCCCTTCTTCTATTTTCCTTATACCGGATCCCATCTTTTAACTCTCTTTCCTCTCTATAGGCATCCTATGTCCCATTCTACACCAATGATTCCCTCACCTCCCCAACTCCTCCCTCCATCTATCTTTATGGAGATTTTTTTGTTTTTATTTTCCCATTATATAGCCTTGATATCTTAAAGCGGTTGTAAACCCTATAAAAAAAAATAAAAAAAAAAACCTGCAAGACAAAGGCATAATGAGCTAGTATGCATCGCATACTAGCCCATTATGTTTAACTTACCTTAAAACGAAGCCCCGACACGGACCCCCGGACATCGATGCGGGCGCTGCCATGATCCCTCGTCGTCTCTTCCGGGTTCGGCGGCTCCGGCGCGCTGATTGGCCGGAAGAGACGGCTCCAGCGCGCTGATTGGCCGGAGCCGCGAGGACGTCACTCCCGCGCATGCGCGCGGGAGTGATTTTTCCGGCAAGCTCCCGGCAACTTAATTGAAGGTCCCCCCGGACCTTCAGAGCGCATGCGCCGCTCGCGCGAGCGGCTGCATGCACTGTAAATCTCTCCTAAACCGTGCCGGTTTAGGAGATATTATTTGTACCTACAGGTAAGCCTTATTATAGGCTTACCTGTAGGTAAAAGTGTCAAAAAGCGGGATACAACCGCTTTAACATATTTTCCATTTGTGACTTTAACACTATATTTTAAATCTCTTATTCTCCATATAGGGAAGGTTAGCTCCATTTTCCCTTCCAGAATAGTTTCAATAAAAAGAGCCAAAGAGGGGATAAAAAGGGGAGAGAGGAAGATAGGGGAATAAGGGGGGAGGAGAGAGATAGGAAGGGAAGGAAAAAAAAACCCCACAATCCCATCAAAACCTCCACCCATATCATCGTGTATCATATGAGACTCAAAAATATACAGCCTAATTTTAATGAGCTTAGTGAAGACACCCAAAAAAAAAAAAAAAAAGGGATTCACCCCCAACCAACAGCGGGAGGCGATCCAACCTCTCCTCCCATTTCCTGTGCTCAGTATAAGACAAGGAACCAGCAGTTCATTGTATTGTGAAAAAAAAAAAAAAAAATCCCCAACCCTTCCTCCCTCCCCTCCTCCCCTAAGAAAAAAGGGCGCCCACTGTGAAAGGTTTTTACAGAAGACATTTATAACCCATATCTAGGTTCACTAGCCCCTATCTTTCCCGTATTCTAAAAAGTTCCAAAGAGCAACCAAAGAAGGAAGGGGGGGGGGGGGGGGTAGAGAAGAGAAACCATACCACAAGAGGTATTTTATAAACCTCACATTTCTTATCGATTAATTAACCATTATCGTTACATACCTATATTCAAGACACAAACAAAATATATGTGCCAAAAACCCAGTACCAAAAAAAAAAAAGGGGGAGAAATTTTCCCCCTTCCTTTCCTTTTTTCTCCCCTCTCTTCCCTTCTTTTAAACCCCCCAAAATTCCATTAATACCTTCCCCCAGACCATTGTGTAACATATAAAACTCAAAAATATAAGGCCCACATTTAATGAGCTTAGTGAAAACGCCAAAAAAAAAAAGAAAGAAGAGGGAGGGGATCCAAAATTCCCCCCATAATTTGTGTACAATGTAAGATGGGGGTATTATTCCCCTACTTTTTACTGTGAGGGGAAAAAAAAAAAAAAAAAAGGAATACCCAGTGATATTAAATTTTAACTCTTACAGTACGACTGATCATAAATTTCCAATATTCCTTCTGACCATCAGTTTCCTTCCTCCACTTTCCCCCCCTACCCTCCCCGCTTATATGGGATCCCTAAACCAGTTCCTGTTACTCTTCCCAACCAATTTGGTACTTCTATAGGTTCAACCTCTAAAAAATCAAAAAGAGCTGCCCTATCCTGATAACTGCGTAGGGTGAAAAAACGTCCATCGCTGCTGAATGTCACTGCGAATGGGAAACCCCATCTATAGGTGCATCCTTTTTTCTAGCCAGGTCCAAGACGGGTTTCAGCATGGCTCTTCTCTGTAATGTCCCCTTGGAGATATCCGAGAAGACCTGTATGACCATGCCCTCCATCTTCCACTCTGGAGTCTCGAGCCATTCTCAATCTAATTTCCTTCTGGGTATAATAGTGCAATTTGCAAATTACATCTCTTGGTCTCTCCTGAGATTTTTTCTGTGGGCCCGGGGTCCTGTGCATTCTATCAAACTCTATTTTACCCCGATAAATTGCCCCCAATATATTTTTAAACAACGCATTTACTGAGTCTTCCAGTTGTGGACCCTTCAGGGACTCCAATAACCCTCGGACTCTTAAGTTGTTGCGCCGGCTTTGGTTTTCCATATCCTCAAGCTGTAATTGCACCTTGGATTCTCTTTCCTCCTGATGTTCTTCTTTCCTTTTCTCCAAAACTATTAGCCGTTCCTTTATTAAAGCTATTTCTGCATCCTCCTCCCGTAGTTTAGTAGACAATGTTTGAACCTCATTTTTAATCAGTTGAATTTTCTTTCTGTGGGCCTCCTCTACCTGTCCTACTAACTGCTCCATATCAGCTTTTGTTGGGAGAGAGCTTATCATAGCTCTAAATTCAGCCATTTGCACAGCTTATTGAGAACCCAGTAAGGGTGTTATCTCCTCTGTCTGGCCTGTTGGGGTTTCTATATTGGGCTTAGGGTCTCTCTCCTGCATGGGTGACGTAGCCCTAGAGTCTGTGATATCACTAGAGTCCCATTCTGTCTGTGTGTCACCCATCTCCACCACTTTACTCGCTTCTGTTAATTTCTGGTTAGTAGATAGGAATTTCCTTATCTCCCCTTCTGGTTTGCCTGGATTTTTCACGGTGCTCTTTCTACCCTTGCGTCTTTTTGTAAGGGTCATACTAGCTCTTTCTAGGGGGGGGGGGGGCTAAGGGTTCTCCCCTATTCTTCATATATGGGCATCCCCCGTCTTTGCAAAGAAATAGGCGGAATATTATTCCCTTGATAAGAATCCTTACTTCCTTGTTTCATTAGCATGCATTAGTCCATTATAATTTTAACATACAAGGGATCTCACCTCCACTGGAATCATTGCACCTTTACTTGCTATCCGATCCTCCTGTTTCTTCACCTGTGGGTCATTCCATGCCTATTCTTGGCTTGCTCCTCGGGCCTTCTGGTATTATTTTAAAGCACCGCCGCCACCCATCCAGGATAGTGTAGGGTAAAGGGCCACCGATGTGGAGTATGGGTTCTGCAAAGCACGGGTCTCTCTCCCCTCTCTCCGCCGATATGCCGGATCGTATCCATTTCTCTCTTATCCGGCCACAGATAAACAGCTGATTGCCCGCTCGGAACAGACCCGATGTATCGGTTGAGAAAGGAGCAATTACAGAGAAGCTCCCAGTCTATCTCGCCCGCAGACATCAGATGACACCAGCGTGGGCTGCACTCACGGAGATCCCGACACACTACGGCTCTCTCCTGAGCTTCGGCACTGAAGTTTTTCCCCGCCTCTGCGGTCCCGTGCAGTGGCTTCTACCATTAGCTTCTCGCGCTCAGCGGGTCGGGGAGGGAGGGAGTCTCAAACGAGGCTCACGGAGCGCGTCCTCACTTGACCGTTTCCGGGCACGCCCCCTCACCTTCAGAATTTCAAAGGGTGTGCAATTTTTCAGTTTTTATTTGTCAACAAGGTTTTAAATATCCAATACATTTCGTTCCACTTCATGATTGTGTCCCACTTGTTGATTCTTCACAAAAAATTACAGTTTTACATCTTTGTTTGAAGCCTGAAATGTGGCAAAAGGTCGCAAAGTTCAAGGGGGGCGAATACTTTCGCAAGGCACTGTATATGGCTTGAACAACTGATGCTTTTGCACAGCAGCAAACATAAGACCATCACTACTTGTGCTACTGGGAGAGAATTTACCATTCGTAGCGGTCAACTGTGGTACTTGTATAATGTGTTCTATGCCAAAAAATGTACATCATGCTGACCACAGTATGTAGGGTGTACGTCACGCCCTCTGCTAGCCAGAGTTAGCAAACATTATCATGGTGCTTCTTACACTAGCGACAAGGGATTTTCCAATGTCTCGAAACACTTTAAACATATTCATGCTGGCAACATGATTTCTTTTAAATTCTGTGGTTTGGAAAGGGTTAAAGCTTCTCTCCGAGGGGGTGACACCCACAGGAAGCTACTTGAAAGGGACACACTAGGATTCCTGCAGGTATGAACTACAGGTATGATGTGGACCTTTTTCTGAAATGATACTATCATTTGTGTATTGTTAGTGCTTTGAATATTGGATTATTTATCCTGTGCTATTAACTGCCCTTTATTTAGCTCTTTAACCGCTTAACGACCACCCGCCACAGTTATACTGTGGCAAGCAGCCGCTCCTGGGCAAACCGACGTAGCAATTGCCGCCTGACACCTGAGATCGTTCCCCACTGAAAGAGATGAACGGTCAGCTGTTGTAAACACAGCTGACCGTTCTTCTCCCTGGACTGATCATAGAGCTCATGTGATACTTCTATATGGGATCACATGTCTCTATGGTCATTTCAGAAGCCACGCCCCCCAACAGTAATAATCACTCCCCTAGGCTCACATTTAACCCCTTGATCACCCACAATGTTAACCCCTTCCCTGCCAGTGTCATTATTACAGTAACAGTGCATTTTTTTATCACTGATTACTGTAGTAATGTCACTGTTCCCCTCAAAAGTGTCAAAAATGTCAGGAGTCCGATCTGTCCGCTGCAATGTTGCAGTCCCGCTAAAAATCGCAGATTGCCACCATTACTAGTAAAAAAAATAAAAAATAAAAAAACAACATAAATCTTTCCCGTAGTTAGTAGACGCGATAACTTTTGCACAAACCAATCAAAATACGCTTTCGATTTTTTTTTTTTTTTTTTTTACCAAAAAATATGTAGCAGTAAACAAATTGGCCTAAAATGTTAAAAAATTTTGATTTTTAAATTTTTTTTTGCGAATGTTATATAGCAGAATGTGAAAAATATTGTTTCTCTTACGTCCTCCGACAGTCGCCGCCCTCTTCATATTCGTCACAATGGGGTATTAGACTTTGCTCCGAAGGAGTAGCTAGGCAACAGAATATGTTAATATAAAAGTTTTAACACATCCCACCCCCAGGGGGTGGTCCCCTCAGTCAATACCCTCCTACTTCCTGTATCCATACTCCAGTTTCAATGTCTAGCTTGTCAGGAGTAGCTGGATCTCTCTATGCTGGGGCATTTTGTCTCAGCTTTTATTTTCTCTTTGATTTTCTTTGAGTTTTTTTCTCTTGCTTTACTTAGCTGTTATTTTTTCAGCGTTAGTTAGTTCTTCTGATGAAGAGGATTCGTGCGGGCTGGGTCTCGGGCTGATCCCCCTGGTCGCAGGTTGTGGGTCGGTGGCTTCCCAGCCTGCCATCGAGCGTTCAGTCAGGTATCGCTCCTGGCGCAGTGAACGACCCATCCCTGTTCGGTGCAGGGATGCTTGGTGAGGTGGCTACCTCACTGGACGCTGTGCGGTTTCTTAACCCACCATTGTGCTGCGTCCTGGATGCGACTCTCCTTGCCTTGTGTGCAGCCGTTTGTTCGCCTGTGCGGGTTCCCCACGCCATCCGTGGAGGTAAGTGTATTTATGTGGGGACCTGTCTGTTTTGGGAGGGCTGTCAGTCTGGGACTGTGTTACCCTGCCTGTGTTCACACTGTGGATTTGTTTGTCCCTATCTCTCTGGCTGCATGCTATAAGGAGGGGGGCTGTGCTGCACTGTCTGTGTCAGCCTGTGTATGTGTGAAGCTGTGTGCTGTGGGACATGCTTTTGACCATGTTGGGGCACTTTACAGCGATCGCTGCGGCGATCCGCCATGTTTTTTTGCATGGGTGGTGTTACATGCATCACTGTAGTGGGGGAGCGGCGGTTTCGGCGCCAAACAACGCCATTTTGCCTGCACTCGCCCGGCCGCATGTTTTAACTGCGGGCGGCCATTTTCTTGTAGCCTTCCATAGGCTTTAACAGAGCGCCCTGATTGCATCACTTCCTCTTTCCTGGTGTGCACGATCGAGGCGGCAGCTACAGCGAGGTCTCCTTCAGGTTTTTACCCTTTCTGATCTTCCTTTATCCATTGCCTGGGTTCTGTGTCTTCCCTGTGGGGGTCTCAATTGTGCTGTGTGTGTGTGCGGTGGGCTGCGCTCGCTGCGCTTGTTAAAGGGGCAGTTAACCCCTTCTTGGCCAGCAATAATTTTTGGGCACTGGATTCTCAGGAGGGCAAATTTCCAACCACATTGATGGGTAGTCAGGAGACTGCTGTTTCCCCCCCAGGGGGAGATTTGGCTGCGATTGTGGCTAATCTGGCAGCACAGGTGCAAATGCTGGTGGCTGCTCAATCCACAAAAAGGTCCAGAGATTCAATTTCCTCTGGTTCAGAGGGTGATGGTGCAGGGGCTGGTATGGCCGGGGTCTCCTTATCAGGGTCCCGTTCCTCCCTGGATCTTGTGGGGTCCGAGGTGGAGGCTGAGGTTGAAGGGGTGGATGATTCTCCCCCTGGCTCGTCTGAAGAGCTTGCACTCATGGATGAAATGGTTGCTTCTATTAAGCATACGCTGCGCTTGCAGGATGAACCGTGTCCACCTGCTGCCTTGGCAGCTTATGGGACAAAGAGACGGCGCAAAACATCGCAGGTTTTTCCCTGCACGGATGATTTTCAAAACGCTGTTAAAGAACAATGGCGTAATATCCGCAAGCCTTTTGCTGTACCCAGTAGGTTAAAATTGCGTTATCCTTTCACGCCCGCTACTGACGAGCGTTGGTGTGTACCACCTCCGGTGAATCACGCGATCGCGGTTTTGAATAAGTCCACTGCGATTCCTGCTGAGGATACCCCGGTGTTCCGGGATGCCACAGACAAGAGGCTGGAGTCTCTTGCCCGTCATACCTATTCTATTATGGGTTCTATGTTGAAAGCTCTGTTTGCTTCCCTTATGGCGGCCCAGGCGGTCGCGAGTTGGACGCAGGTGCTTAGACGCGTCTTGGTGGCTGACTCAGCCCCGCAGGCGACATTGGACATGGTGGATCAAATCCATCAGGGTGTCATGTATTTGTGCGATGCGGACTTGGATATGGTCCCGTTGGCCGCACGTGTACACGGTGTGGCGGTGTTGTCTCGCCGTTTGGTTTGGTTGAAGTGTTGGTTGGTGGACCAATCTTCTCGCAAGACTTTAGCCAATCTTCCTTATGACGGTTCTCGCCTTTTTGGTGAATCCTTGGATACACTGATAAAGGGGATCACGGGTGGTAAGAGCACGCTCTTGCCCCAATCCCAGAAGGCTAAGTCGGCTCCTGGTAAGAAGCATACTTCCTTTCGGCCCTCTCAGGGGTCCTTTCGTGCCTTTCGGCCGCACTTTAAGGGCAAACCGTTCAAAGGTCAGGGCTCTCAAAAGAAGCTGTGGACAGGTAAGCAGAAGTCCGGCCAATCCGGATCCGCTGCCCACAACAGTGCGGCCTGAAGGGGCGCCCTCACCCGGTTCTGGGGTGGGGGGACGCTTGCTCGGTTTTCTACAACCTTGGCTGGCCCGTGTTCGGGACAGGTGGGTTCAGGAAATCGTTCGTTCTGGTTACAAGATCGAGTTTCTCTCTCGGCCGGAGAGCAGATTTTTTCCCTCAAATCTTCAACTGTCTCCGGAGCGTTTGCGGGATCTGCACCTGGCGGTGCGGGACCTGAGAGCTCAGGGAGTGGTGGTCCCGGTACCTCATCGGGACAGGTTTCGGGGGTTCTATTCAAATCTGTTCACTGTACCCAGGAAGGAGGGCAAGGTTCGTCCTATTCTGGACCTGAAGGCTCTAAACCGCTTTGTGCGGGTTCGCAAGTTCCGCATGGAATCTCTGCGGTCGGTGGTGGCTGCCCTGGTTCCGGGGGAATTCATGGCCTCCATCGATCTGAAGGATGCGTACCTACACATTCCCATTTTCGAGGGTCACCAGAGGTACCTTCGATTCGCCATTGCGGAGGATCACTACCAATTTGTGGCGTTGCCTTTTGGCCTCGCTTCGGCTCCGCGGGTTTTCACCAAGGTGCTTGCGCCACTGCTGGCCTTGTTAAGGGCCCAGGGCATCTCTGTCCTGGGGTATCTGGACGACATTCTGGTTCGGTCTGCGACCAGCCAGGGTCTGGAGAAGGATCTGTCCGTCACGGTGCAGACTCTGCAGGAGTTTGGTTGGACGATAAATTATCCAAAATCGACACTGTGCCCGGCGGTTCGTCTTCCCTATTTGGGAATGATCCTGGACTCGGTCCAGGCGAATGTCTTCCTACCGGACGACAAAATCAGGGTTCTTCAGGGAGAAGTCCAGTCCCTCAGGGACGTTCCGTGCTCATCCCTGCGGAAGTGCATGCGGTGTCTGGGTCTGATGGTCTCGGCTTTCGAGGCAATTCCCTTTGCCCAGTTTCACACGAGGGGTCTCCAAGCGGAGATTCTGTCCAAGTGGGACGGGCGTCCGCAGTCTCTGGATGTCGAGGTTTCGTTGAGCCGTCGCACCAGAAGGGATCTTCTGTGGTGGATCCAGTCCCCGGCGGTGTCGGGGGGGAAAGTCTTTTCGTCCTCTTTCATGGACGGTGATCACCACGGACGCCAGCCTGTCGGGCTGGGGTGGTGTTCTGGGCGTTCTGTCCGCCCAGGGGACTTGGTCGGAGGAGGAATCCTCCCTTCCAATCAACATTCTGGAGTTGCGTGCGATAAATCTTTGCCTTCACCGTTGGACGGACAGGCTGCGCGGCTGTCCGGTTCGGGTGCAGACGGACAATGCCACGGCAGTGGCTTACGTCAATCACCAAGGGGGCACCAGGAGTGCCCGAGCGGCTCGGGAAGTGGCCGGCATTCTTTCTTGGGCCGAGACTCATGTCCCGGCGATATCGGCGGTACACATTCCGGGGGTGGAGAACTGGCAGGCGGATTATCTGAGTCGCCAGACCCTGGATCAGGGGGAATGGTCTCTCCACCCGGCTGTCTTCCAGATGTTGTGCGCGAAGTGGGGTCTTCCGGAAGTGGACCTGTTCGCGTCTCGTCTGAACAACAAGGTAAAAAGGTTCGTGGCAAGGACGCGCGATCCTCGGGCAGACGCGTCCGACGCGTTGGTGGCCCCGTGGCACCAGTATCGGCTGCTGTATGCGTTCCCGCCGATCCAATTGCTGCCCAGGTTCCTTCGCAGGTTGAACTCGGAACCGCACACGGTGATTCTTGTGGCACCGGACTGGCCTCGCCGGTCCTGGTATGCGGACCTCGTGAACCTGGCGGTCGACGCTCCTTGGCGTCTGCCTCTTCCAGAAGATCTCTTGTCTCAAGGGCCGATATTCCATCCTGCTTTACAGTCACTGGCTTTGACGGCCTGGCTGTTGAAACCGAGGTCCTGAAGGATAGGGGTCTCTCTCCGGAGGTCATTCACACTTTGATTAACGCGAGGAAGTCTTCCTCGGGGAAGGTCTATCACCGTACTTGGAAGGCCTATTTTGCCTGGTGTGAGTCCAGGGGGTTTTCACCTCGCACTTACTCGGTGTCTAGGGTGTTGTCCTTCCTTCAGACGGATGTCGACCAGCGTTTGGCGCTGGCTACGGTCAAGGGTCAGGTGTCTGCGCTGGCCGTTCTTTTTCAACGTCCTGTGGCGTCTAACTCTTTGGTTAGTACCTTTGTTCAAGGGGTGCGACATCTGGTCCCTCCTAGGAGGGAACCTTTACCTCCTTGGGACTTGAATCTTGTTTTGTCCGTGCTACAACATGCTCCCTTTGAACAGATCAGGAAGATCTCATTGTCCATGTTGTCCAAGAAAGTCGCTTTTTTGGTGGCGATCACTTCGGCTCGCAGGGTTTCGGAGCTGGCAGCTTTGTCGTGCAAGTCTCCGTATCTGGTCCTTCATCTGGATAAGGTGGTCTTACGACCTAACCCTTCTTTTCTTCCGAAGAGGGTTTCGGATTTTCACATCAATGAGGATATTGTCCTGCCTTCGCTCTGCGCGAAGCCCAAACATCCGAAGGAGGTGGAGCTGCATTCCTTGGATGTTGTTCGGGCGATTAGGGTTTACCTGAAATCGACTGAATCTTTTCCGCAAGTCGGATTCCTTGTTTGTCCTTCCTGAGGGACCTCGGAAGGGCTTGGCTGCATCGGCCTCTACCATTGCCAAATGGATCAGACAGACTGTGGAACAGGCCTATGCTTTGAAGGGGAGAGTTCCCCCTGTGCCTGTGAAGGCGCACTCTGCAAGATCTCTGAGTACGTCTTTGGCCTGTCGTCATGGGGCTTCTGTGGCCCAGGTGTGTAAGGCGGCGACTTGGTCGTCCGTTCACACCTTCACAAAATTCTACAGAGTGGATGTTCAGGCATCGGCGGATGCTTCCTTTGGCCGCAAGGTTCTTAGTGCGGCAGTTCCTTAGAGCCTCTTGTATGGGCTCCTTGGCTGTTTGGGATACATGTTGTTATCCCTGGGTTATTTGTTTTCCTGGGATTTTTGCTTCTGTTGAGCAAGTTTTTTCTTCTGTTGCCCAGAGGGTTTCCTTCCTTTGGTAAGGTTCCTTTCTCTGCTGTGGAGACGGCGTTGCCTTGGGCGCGGCTGCGTTTCCCACCCCTCATGTTTGCACTGCTTTGGGACGTCCCCATTGTGACGAATATGAAGAGGGCGGCGACTGTCGGAGGACGTAAGAGAAAACGTAATTTTTGTAAAATCTTACCTGTAAAATTCCTTTCTCTGAGTCCTCCGACAGTCGCCGCCCCCGCCCCTCTTTTGGGGTTGAATGTACTCTCTACTGCTATTCCACTGAAACTGGAGTATGGATACAGGAAGTAGGAGGGTATTGACTGAGGGGACCACCCCCTGGGGGTGGGATGTGTTAAAACTTTTATATTAACATATTCTGTTGCCTAGCTACTCCTTCGGAGCAAAGTCTAATACCCCATTGTGACGAATATGAAGAGGGCGGCGACTGTCGGAGGACTCAGAGAAAGGAATTTTACAGGTAAGATTTTACAAAAATTCAGTTTTTTTTTTTTTTCCAAAATTGTCGTTTGTTTATAGCGCAAAAAATAAAAATCGCACAGGTGATCAAATACCACCAGAAGAAAGTTCTACTTGTGGGGAAAAAAAGGACATCAATTTTATTTGGGTACAATTGCGCAATGGTCCGTTAAAATAACGCAGTGCCGAATCGCAAAATAGGGCCTGGTCAGGAAGGGGGCAAATGCTTCCGGTCTTAAAGTGGTTAATATGCATTTGAGCCATATGTTTTCTAGCAGGTTTTTGCCTTTATGTACTTATATATGTATTTGTATTCTCATTGTTTTTTTATTTGTTGTTTGATTTCTTTGAATTTTTTTTATTTCTTGTCTTAATATTGTGTTAATGTCCATAAGCTTTCTCAATGTTATGCCTGGTTACCAAATAAGCAATTTGTATTTTCTCTATCATCCATCGACAGACACAGCCTCATCTCCATGAGCTGAGTGGGTTTATGCTCCTCCCGTCAGGAGTAGTCTAGGCAGTAAAATTTGAATACACATGCCCAGGGGGCTGTCCCTCCAGGCATAAACCCCCACTGCACAACCCAGCACATCATTTTGTTTCTGCCTAGAGGAGGAGTAGGACCTAGGTTTGCTGCTGGGACTCCGGTCTCCGTTTTTATTTCTCTTAAGAATATTTTACTTTTATTTCTCTTTACTCAATTGCTAGCTAGTGTTCAGGGAAGAATTTTCCTAGTGATCTGCAAGCAACAATGCCGGGTGGGGCTTTGCACTGGATAATCTGGATCCTTATGGTCCCCCCAGTCGGGCCTACGAGCGTGAGCAGGTTATAGTTCCGACCTAGGCCTAGCCGCGACGGTCCCCCTTTTCCGGTTGGGAATGAGCCTGCGAGCAGATGCCTCGCCGGGATGCGAGGACCTGGAAATGCCATGAGTCGCACCGTACCTCCAGCTGGCAACACCCCTACTTCGGGTGGGAGTGAGTCTGCCCGGAGCGGAGACCACCCGGTCCATGCTATCGTAAATAAATGTGTCCCCCCTTTGCCCCTGCTGGTCTTGGGCGCATGTGGGCCCTCTCCTGGGGATAATGGGATTTGTGCCTCCCAAAAGATCCCCTGTCTGATCCTGCCCTGTCTGTGTGTCCTTCCCTCCCCCCTTCCCTGTCCCTACGGTGGCTGTGTGTCTTTAGTGCCCTGGCACTCCAGGGTGGGGGGGGGTGACATGGTACCTTGGGCTTGCTGGTACCTGTTGTGGTTCCTGAGGCCTTCATGTGTCGGTCCCTAGCCGAATGGTTCGTCGTGGGTGCCACCATCTTATGTGTGATTTTTTTTTTTTCCCCCAAAGACCTTATATGGGGCACTTATTTTCCCTCTAGCTTCCTATTGTTTTGTATAGGCTTCCATCTTTGTGTAGCCCTGGTGCTATACTCAGCAGTGTAACCTTATTCAGGCGACATCGCTTCCTGTGCAGTCTTTTCCTGCTGCTGAGGCGAGGTCACCTTCTGCCTTTCTCTTCATGCTGCTGAAGGATTCAGGATAACGGTTTGTCTGAGGTGGTACAGTACTTGGGGTCCCTGCGGGCATATCCTTGCACTTTCTGCTGTCAGTTTGGTTTAAAGGGGTTCCCTGCAGACCGCGGCAATTGGTGGTGGATACAGGTGGTGGATACAGTCCCAAACTGTGCAATCACCCTCAGACCCACTCTGTGCGAATCCCGGACAGTCCGGATCGCAGTCGCTGGCGGCAATTTCAGCAGCCCTGGAAAGCCTGGCGACTAAAGTTGATTTAGTCATGAAAAAGGTTGATAGCTGAAAATAGCCGCTGCCTTCTCCTTCTATGGAGGTGTCCTCTGATTCAGAGGCTGATGGGGTCACCCCGGACGCCCCCCTACCTGAGGGGTCGCTGTCCTCGCAGTCAGATGGTGAAGAGGACCTGTCTTCAGCTGCAGCGCGAAAACGCACCTTAATGGAAGCCCTAATTATTTCAGTGCGGGATACTTTAAAATTGGCTGATGAGCCCACGCCGGCAGGGACGCGGGTGGCTTTTGGCTCTCAGAAATCTCCAAAAGCTGATAGGGTTTTCCCTTGTCCCCACACCTTTCACGATATTGTGAATGACCAATGGAGGCGCGTTAAGCATGTGTGAGTGGTACCTAAACGCTTTAACCACTTCCATACCGCGTCATGTAAAATGACGTCGGCAAAGTGGTTGTAAGGATCCGGGCCGCCGTCATATGACGTCGGCCCGTTCCAGCAGCCAGTGCGCGCCCCCGGCGGCGCGATCAGGGATGAGGCTCGTCCCTCGGACATAGCCCATCCCTGATCGAGGTAAACAGCCAATAGAAATTGGCTGTTTACCACGTGATCGGCTGTGTCAATCACAGCCGATCACATGAGCGGCTCAAGCACGAGCCGCTCGTTCTCTCTGCAATGCGCGCCCCCGGGGGCGCGCAGAGCAGCGATCGGGGACGAGGCTCGTCCCTTGGACAGAGCCAATCCCCGATCTTGGTAAAGAGCCAATGAAATTGGCTCTTTACCACGTGACCGGCTGTGTCCAATCACAGCCGGTCACAAATGTCAACAAAGATGAGGGTAACTCACTGTTACCAGGCTCTTCTCCTCACACACCGATCCAGTGTGAGGAAATCAGCTAACAGTGAGTTACCAGTGAGAGTACTGTACCATTACTGTGCCCTGATTGCCCCCATCAAATAAAGAGCACCTGTCACCTGCCATCTGAGCACCTGTCACCTGCCATCTGAGCACCTGTCACCTGCCCATCTGAGTACCTGTCACCTGCCCATCTGAGTACCTTTTCCCTGCCCATCAGCGTACCCGAGTACCTTTTCCCTGCCCATCAGGGTACCCGAGTACCTGTCACCTACCCATCAGGGTACCCAAGTACCTGTCACCTACTCATCAGCATACCCGAGTACCTGTCACCTACCCATCAGCATACCAGAGTACCTTCCAACTGCTCATCAGAGTACCAGAGTACCTTCCAACTGCTCATCAGAGTACCTGACGCCTGAAGTACCCGAGTACTTGCCGCCTGCTCATCAGTACCCATCAGTACTCATCAGTACCTATCAGTATCAGTACTGATCATCAGTACCCATCAGTAACACCTATCAGAATCAGTACTACTCATCAGTACCCATCAGTACCTATCACCTGCCTGTCACCTGCCCAGCAAAGTACCCGATTACCTGTCACCCTTCATACAGCCACCATGTCACAGTCCAAAAGGGTTTTCTCTGCCGAAGAGGCCTGTGAAATGATATCCATGATGAGTGACAGCAGCGGGGAGCTCTCACCTTCCGACGCTGAAACTATTTCTGAATCCGGTTCAGAATTTGAGCCCTTTGAAGGCTTTACATCCGACACTGAATCGGAGGAGGAAGAAGTTCGGCCTAAAAGACGCCGCACTGAAAATCAGGCAGACACCAGCAGCGCCAATGGCCAATCGGCAAACGCCAACGGCGCTGGACCCCAGGAGGAAATGCCCAGTACAAGTACTGGGATTTCACACCAGCCCCAAAGAAGAAGAGCCCAAATGCAGCTTCCGGTTGCCTTGGCAAACCCATTGTGGCTGCCTTCTAGCTTTGGGTCAGCTACAATCCCCCCCTTCACAGCACAGCCAGGTTTGCAGGTCAACACCGAAAATTTTATTCTGATTGATTTTTTTAAATTTATTTTTCCCTTTGGAGTTCCTTCAAAACATCGTGGACCAAACCAATCTTTTTGCCCAACAGTTTATCGAGAACAACCCCACCTCACATCATTCCTGTCCTTTTGAATGGAGACCCCTAACAGTAGAAGAGTTCAAAGTGTTTTGGGCCTTACAATCAATATGGGGGTTACAAAAAAAAATGAGCTGCACTCTTATTGGTCCACCAAACCCATCCACCACATGCCAATTTATTCTTCAGTCATGCCCAGGTCCCGCTATGATGCTATAATGCGCTTCCTGCATTTCAACGATAATTCCCAGTGCCCTCCCCGAGATGATCCCAATTACGATAAACTCTACAAAATTCGCCCCCTAATTGATTACTTTTCTAGACGGTTCCCCGAAGTCCATGTCCCTGACCAAAAGATCGCTGTGGACGAATCACTGGTCCACTTCACAGGCCGGCTGGCATTTAAGCAGTATATTCCCAGCAAGAGGGCTAGGTACGGCTTAAAACTAAACAAGCTCTGCGAAAGTAAAACGGGATATGTGTACGCCTTTCGCGTGTACGAAGGCAGAGACTCTGAGCTCCAGCCCCCTGAGTGCCCAACGTACATGGGAGTAAGTGGGAAGATTGTCTGGGACCTAGCCTTCCTATTGCTGCAAAAGGGGTACCATATTTATATGGACAACTATTACACCAGTTTGCCCCTTTTCCGCCACCTGTACCTGAAGAAAACCTTGGCCTGCGGTATAGTAAGAAAAAACCGGAAGGGCTTCCCGCAGAGTCTTATCACCACTCAATTACGAATTGGGGAATCCGCAAGCCTTAGGAACGAGGAGGTAATGGCTTTGAAGTGGAGGGATAGTAAGGACGTTTACCTCATGTCCACCATCCACGATGACAGCTCAGTGGAAATTCGAAGATGACGCGGTTCCGTTCAAAAGCCTGCTTGCATCCACGAGTACAATCAGTACATGGGGGGGTGGATTTAAACGATCAAATGCTGCAGCCCTATCTCCCGACACGAAAGACCGTCTTTTGGTACAAAAAGGTTGCAATGTACTTTTTCCATTTGGCCATGTACAATGCCTTTGTCACCTATAAAAAGTCCACAACAACACCAATCCCCTTCCTCCAGTTTATTGAAGACATTGCCACTGCCCTCATTTACCAGCAAGGATCCCCCCCAGAAATCATTCGTTCGGATTGTGTCAGCAGACTTCATGAGCGCCATTTCCCTTTCCGTATCCCACCATCACAAATCGGAAGAAGACGCCAAAAAAGGTGTCGGGTGTGTGGCAAAAGAGGAATTAGGAAAGACACCAGTTTCCATTGTACCGATTGTCCCTCCCAACCTGGCCTTTGCATTGGAGAATGCTTCAAAATATATCCCACTGCCGTAAACTTTTAGCCCATATTTCACTGCTGAATATTTTCCTGCTGCCTCAACCAACCATATTACTGCCTTCCTTGTGAACCGACCCTGGCCTGTATATCGACTATGTCTCTGCCTGCCGTCTGCATTGTTTATCCGCCATGTTTCTGCCTTTCAAGTGAACTGACCCTGGACTGTTTATGGACGATGCCTCTGCCTGCCGTCTGCATTGTTTATCCGCCATGTTTCTGCCTTTCAAGTGAACTGACCCTGGACTGTTTATGGATTTTGCCTTAGCCTACCGTCTATTTCTGCCTTTTACCTGCACTGACCTCGGCCTGTTACGACCATGTTTTTTGCCTGCCACTTAAACTGATCCTTCGCCCTGCTACTGTAGTAGTGGGATTCAAAATGACACAGGGGTCTCACTTTTGTGAGGGGCTTCAGAATATAGCGTTCTGATATGAGAAAACCAGTTTTTGGATTTCTCTGGGTTTGTAAACTCAGAACAGGGTCTGGAGTCCGGAGGCTTCAAAGCGATTTGGGTGGGAGAAGCCTCTACCCCTGTCCCCATTCTTTCCCGACCGAGGACCTAAGCTTGATGGTCCTGCCTGCTGCCTGGACCAATACTTTGGCTGTGCTGATCATATCCCTGCCTGCACTGACCCAGGACTTTTTATGGAACATGTGCCTGTTACCTGGACCAATAATTGGGCTGTACTGACCATATCTCTGCCTGCCGCCTGTACTAATTATGGACAGTATTCCTGCCTGCTGCATGGACAATCCTTTTTCTGCTGCTGACCTGCCTGCTACCTGGACCAATGCTTTGGCTGTGCTGACAATATCTGTGCCTGCTGACTGTACTGACTATGGACAGTATTACTGCCTGCTGCCTGGACAATCCTTTCACTGTCGCTGTCTACGTTCCTGCCTGCTGCCTGAACCACTGCACTGCTAAAACCACAGGTATTTTTTTGTTTATCCTTTGCTCAGCAGAATGTATTTTGGTATGTATTATGCTATGTGTTAGGGGCCTTCAACAATGTGATAGGTTGTCAGGAATTTATGTGTGTGATTTATGTCCCTAGCCACTTGCCAACCGGCCAATGTATATATACGTTCTCGGTTTAAACCTAAAAACCGGTGTTATGGCAGCAGATAGCTGCCATAACCCTGGTATTTTTTTAAACAGTGGACAGTTGGCTTTCCGATAAGGGTGGTCCCAGCGGCGGATTCGCCGCGGGATCACCCTTCCGGGATGGCGGAAGAGGTGACCCCCCCCCTCCCGCCGCGTCCCGGTCCTTTTCCCCGCTTACCGGACCCACCGGCAGCGGGGAAAACGATCCGGTCCCGGATCCTCATGGACAGGATGTTGAGTGAGGGCAAGCTTGCCCTCACTCGACTCTATGGTCTTGGAGGACCGGAGCTACGGCAAATGTTGTTGCCTAGCAACCAGTTTAAAGGTCCCTTTTTTTTTTTTTTTTTTTCATTTTATTTAATTTTTTTTTTTCTATCTTTTAGTGTACTTGTGAAATCTGAGGACTTTTTGACCCCAGATCTTACAAAAAAGAGGTCCTGTCGTGCCTATTTCTATTACAAGAAATGTTTACATTCCTTGTAATAGAAATAAAAATGATAATTTTTTTTTTTTTTAAACCGTGTAAAAATAAAAAATAATAAAATAAATAGTAAAAAAAAAAAAAAAAAAAATTAAAGCACACTGTCCCCGTTAGCTCGCGCGCAGAAGTGGACGCATACGGAAACCCCGCCCACATATGTAAACAGTGTTCAAACCACACATGTGAGGTATCGTCGCGATCGTTAGAGCAAGAGCAATAATTTGAGCCCTAGACCTCCTCAGTAACTCTAAGATGGCAACCTGTAGAAATTTTTAAAATGTCGCCTATGGGGATTTTTAAGTACCAAAGTTTGTCGCCATTCCATGAGCGTGTGCAATTTTGAAGCATGACATGTTGGGTATCTATTTACTCGGCATAACATTATCTTTCACATTATGGAAAAAAATTGGGCTATTTTTACTGGTTTCTTATTTTTTAGTTCAAAAAAGTGAATTTTTTAAAAAAAAATTGCGTTTGGAAGACCGCTGTGCAAATACGGTGTGATAAAAAATATTGCAATAATCTCTATTTTATTCTCTAGGGTCTCTGCTAAAAAAAATATATAATGTTTGGGGGTCCTAAGTAGTTTTCTAGTAAAAACAACTGATTTTAGCTTGTAAACACCAAATGTCAAAAATAGGCCTAGGCAAGTGGCTAGGATGCATGATAGTGCTCCTTGGATGTTGGGTCCCTCTATATGGCTAGGCTGTGAAAAAGTCTCACACATGTGGTATTGCCATACTCAGGAGGAGTGGCAGAATGTATTTTGGGTTGTCATTTTTGCTGTATACATGCTATGTGTTAGGAATATCCAATAAATTGACAACTTTGTGTAAAAAAAAAAAAAAAAGGTTTTAATTTTTTTCCCACATTTTCCAAAAACTTGTGGAAAAAAATGACACGTTCAAAAGACCCATAATGCCTCATAGAATATATGTTGGAGTGTTTGCTTTCCAAAATGGGGTCATTTTGTGGGCGTTTCCATTGTCTTGGTGCTCTAGGGCCTTCAGAAATGTGATAGGTAGTCCGAAAATGATGTGTGTAATTTATGCTCCTAGAACGCCTGAAGGTGCTAGTTGAATGTGGAGTCTCTTTATGTGGCCAGGCGGTGTAAAAGTCTCACACATGTGGTATCGCCATACTCAGGAGGAGTAGCAGAATGTATTTTGGTGTGTAATTTTTGCTATTTACATGCTATGTGTTAGAAATATCCTATAAATTGACAACTTTGTGTAAAAAAAAAAAAAAAAAAAAAGGTTTTCATTTGTTTCCCACATTTTCCAAAAACTTGTGGAAAAAAATGACGCGTTTAAAAGACCCATAATGCCTCATAGAATATACGTTGGAATGTTTGCTTTCCAAAATGGGGTCATTTTGTGGGTGTTTCCATTGTCTTGGTGCTCTAGGGCCTTCAGAAGTGTGATAGGTAGTAAGAAAGTTTTATGTGTATTTATGCTCCTAGAACGCCTGAAGGTGCTTCTTGGACGTGGAGTCTCTTTTTGTGGCCAGGCTGTGTAAAAAACTCACACATGTGGTATCGCCATACTCAAAAGGAGTAGCAGAATGTATTTTTGGGTGTAATTTTTGCTGTGTACATGCTATGTGTTAGAAATAGCTTATAAATTGACAACTTTGTGGGAAAAAAAAGAAAAAAAATGTTTTTTCTTAATTTTCCCAAGAATTGTGGGAAAAAATTACAACTTCAAAAAACCCACCATGCCTCTTACTAAATACCTTGGACTGTCTACTTTACAAAAAGGGGTCATTTGGGCGGTATTTGTACTGTCCTGACATTTCAGGGCCTCAAGAAAGGAGATAGGCAGTCAGTACATCTGGTGTGATCAATTTTCAGTAATTGGTACCATAGCTTCTAGACTCAATAACTTTCACACAGACTAAATAATATACACTAATTTGGGTTAATTTTATCAGAGACATGTAGCAGTATACATTTTGGCCCAAATGTATGAAGAAAAATTAATTTTTTGCAAAATTTTATAATTGAAACTAAAAAAGTGTTTTTTTTTTTTTCAAAATTTTTGCTTTTTTTGCATATATCACGAAAAAAAAAAAAACCCAGTTGTGATCAAATACCACCAAAAGAAAGCTCTATTTGTGTGAAAAAAGTGATAAAAATTTTGTTTGGTTACAGTGTAGCATGACTGAGAAATTGTCATTCAAAGTGTGAGAGTGCTGAAAGCTGAAAATTGGTCTGGGCAGGAAGGGTGTCTAACAGCTCTGTATGGAAGTGGTTAAATGCCGGTACCCTTTTGCTAAAAAAAGATCTCCAACCGTTGGACGGTGCCACCTAAAGTGGACCATCCTTTTTCCAGATTGAACAAATCTACCCTTGTGCCTGTGGAGGATTCCCCAGTTTTTACGGATCCAGTGGACAGGCGGGTGGAATCCCTTTCCTGCCATCTTCATGTGCTGGCGGGTTCCATTTTGAATCCGGTATTTGTGTCCGTGTTAGTGTCACAGACGGTGAAGGAATGGATTAGGGGTTTGCGGGAAGCCTTGGACCCCTAGACTGTTCCTCCGGAACAGCTGGAACTGTTGGACCAGGTGATCCAGGCTCTGGTGTTCCTGTGTGATGCGTCTATGGATGCGGCTCCCCTGGTGTCCAGGGTTTCGTCCGTGGGCATTGTTTTTAATACGCATGGTTTGGTTGAAGAGCTGGTCGGCTGACCAAGCTTCTAAGAAAGCCTTAGCTGATCTCCCTTTTCTGGCTGACCGGCTGTTTGGCGATTCATTGGATGAGTTAATCAAGGGCCTGACTGGCGGGAAGACTCCTTTTTCTTTAATCTTTCAAGGGTAAGACTCCCTGTTCAAGGCAGGGTCCCTCCTTTTCTGCTCATATACCTTTTTTTTGTGCCTCCGGGGTGCAAGAAAAGGGTAAGCCATTCAGAACTTCAGGAGGAGCTAAGAAGCCCTGGGGCAAGCCCAAGGCCGGCCAGTCTGGTGCGGCAGACAAGTCCTCTTCAGCATGAAGGGGCGCCCTCACCCCTGTCAGGGGTGGGGGGACGTCTGCGCTTCTTTCAGGAACCCTGGACTTCATTCAGGACGATTGGGTTCGCAAACTGATTTGCTCCGGGTACAGGGTTTGTCGGCAAGGTATCTCCATTGTGGGATATCTGGACAATCTCCTGTTGCGTGCAGTCTCCCATTCGAATCTGCTGGACAACGTTTGTCACCATTCAGACCCTTCAAGAATTCTGGTGGATGATTGTCACCAAAATCTGCCCTGACTTCGTCCGTGTAGGTCACTTATCTGGGGCTGATCCTTGACTCTGCTCTGGCGAGGGTCTTTCTTCCCTTGGACAAGCTTCAGAAGTTGGAAAGGGCGTTTCGGTTGCTCAGGCTCATACGAGATGGTTGCAGAAAGAGATTCTGTCCAAATGGAACAGAGCTCCTCGGTCATTGGATCAGAAGATTCGGTTGAGCCATCTCACAAAGTAAGTAGGCTCTCTTGGCGGCTCCAGTCACCTGTCCTCTGCCAGGGTAAGTCCTTTCTGCCAATGTGTTTTGGACGTAAGTCACCACGGACGCCAGCCTGTCAGGCTGGGGTGGAGTGCTGGGGAAGCTCTGTGCACAGCGGACTTGGACGACGGAAGAGTCTTCCTTGTCCATCAATATTCTGGAGCAGAGGGCGATCAAGCTCTGCCTGCTTAAATGGACGAATCGGTTACGCGGCTCTCCGTTTCGGGTCCAGTCGGACAATGCCACTGCCTTGGCTTACATAAATCATCAAGAGGGCACCAGGAGTGAGCTGGTGGCCAAAGAGGTGGCCAAGATTCTGGTGTGGGTGGAGCACAATGTTCCAGTTCTCTCCGCAGTTCACAGCCTGGGTGTGGAGAATTGGCAGGAAGATTACCTGAGTCATCAGATGTTGGATCAGGGGGAGTGGTCTCGGCATCCGGAGGTGTTTCGTCTCCTGTGTTCCCTGTGGGGGACTCCGGAGGTGGATCTGTTTGCGTCTCGCCTCTACAGGATAGTTCAGAGGTTTGTGGCAGGGTCTCAAGATCCTCTGGCCGATGCCACATATGCTCTGGTGGCTCCTTGGAGTCAGTATCGCCTGATATATGCCTTCCCTCCGCTAGTTCTCCTGCCAAGGTTTCTTTGCAGGGTGGCGATAGAAGGCATTCCGGTCATTCTGGTGGCACCAAACTGGCCTTGGCCATCTTGGTACGCTGAGCTGGTAAACATGGTCGTGGATCCTCCATGGCATCTTCTACTGCCGGAAGATCTACTATCTCAAGGACCGTTCTTCCATCCTGCTTTACGGCCGCTGGCTTTAATGGCTTGGCTGTTGAAAGCAAGGTGTTGAGGGATAGAGGTCTCTCTGATTCGGTGATTCCTTGGCGTTTGGTACTATCAAGGGCCAGGTTTCAGCCTTGGCTATTTACTTCCAATGTCCATTGGCTACTCATGGTTTGATACGCACCTTCATTCAGGGTGTGCGTCATCTGGCCTCTCCGAGGAGATCCCTGTTACCGCCGTGGTATCTTAATCTGATTTTGTCTGTTCTTCAAAAGCCTCCTTTTGAGACTATTAGGGAGATTTCTCTGCTCTTTCTTGCAGAAGGTTGCCTTCCTAGTGGCTATCGCTTCTGCTCGCAGAGTCTCTGAGTTGGCGGCGCTGTCCTGTCATTCGCCTTATTTGGTGGTCCACAGGGATAAAGTGGTTTACAAGGTAGATTTGAAAGATCTGAATGATATCTAGATCAAAAGGAATATATGCAAATAAAATGGGTATAAAATATAAATCAAAACATAAGCTAAATACAGTCTTAATCATGCAATATAGACTGGTTGATAAATTAAAGTGCTCTGTGCATTGCAAAATACCCCGTTAATACCGCACAATGTGGTATGGAGGTGGGTGAAGAGTAAGTGAAACCAAATATATAGCAACCAACAGCAACGAAAAGTCCAATATAGGTGCTTAATGTCTATGTAACATATGTGGTGACCAAATAAAATAGACAAAGTTCAGATGTAGCTAGCAGGTACCAATATTCTTATGGTGAGCTATGAGGAGTGAGGCGCTGGGTGATCCCTCTGATAAAAAGCTCACTCACCAGAAATACCCACCCCACACAGGGGTATAGAGCAGGTATATAAGTGTATCCTACGGCAGGAGAGATCCTAATATCCTCGCCAACTCCTAGATGGGGACGTCCTGGAGGTGATCTGGAGGGTCCTAAGTGGATGGTTCCCCGGGGAGAGTAATCGGGATCTAGTGGGCTCCTGTCTGCAGGTAGTGGGCGTCCAAAAGTATCCTCGGGGTGTCACTCGCAGTGGTGTACCAGGGGTTAATAAATAAGGCACATAACGTGATACGGTATGGACATATTTAATAATAAAAAAGTTTGAGAGGTACTCACATTTCCAAAGGAAGATGTATGCATACAGTCCTAAAGATGGAGCGCAAACGCGATCCAAGCCTCGATCTTGACCAAACCGGAAGTGATGCAACAAGCTGTACGAGTTTCGTAGTAGATACGTCCTCAGCAGCTGCCCATCCTGAGGCACTGAGGGCACGCTTCTCCTACATCTGCCAGAACGGATCCAGAAGGAACCCGCAGGACCATCCAATTTGCTGTGCAGGCTTTATACTAGTGGTGCACCGAAATTTCGGCCCCAAAAATTTTCGGCCGAAAATGGGCCTATCCCATTTCGGCCGAAAACAGATCAAAGATGCCGAAAATGAATGGTCGCAATGCAGATGAAGTACACCGGGCGGTAGAGCGAGCGGCCGCTAATAACTGAGCCCAACACTTCCCTGTCAGGCGGGTATCTCCGCTTTGTTCCTCCACCGGGGGCTTTAGAGTGAGCTACACTGGTTGCTAGCAACCAGTGACGTCCTAGTTCTGCGCCATCCTAAGTCCTACACTGTGACTGTCTGTCATCCCATGTCCGATCATGATATTGGCTTCCCGGTGCTGTGCTGTTGCTGCTGCCCTCTCCATTCCCGGGCCAGTCAAACCAGCTACGCTGAGCAGAGAGGGGATGAGGAGGCGGACCAGCTCACACCGGACACACTACCAGTCCGATCCTGGTCCGGTATGCGGGGCATGTATATATCATAGATAAAAGAGGCGCTGGTAATCTTTTTTTTAGGATGTCACGTATTATAAATAATGAATAAAAAATTATCAAATTATTAAATGTACTAAAATATACGTGATTATAAAGTGCAAAAGATGTGATTAATACTTAAAAAAATGTGCTTCAAGTATTGAAGCTAGAGATATTAATCTACTATTGGTGCAATAAACAAAGAAAGTGCATACCAGTGCAAATTCAATTAAAAGTGCAAGTGCTTAGTAAATCAATCCACAAAATTGTGGGCAGATAAATACACCAATAAAATGAATAAAAAATAATATGAAAAAATCACATAGAAAAAAATATAATAATTGTGCTCCAAATTAGTGTCTCTAAAATCCAGGCGATTTTCATGCAATCAAATTGTGCTTAGTGAATCCTTGTTTTTTTTCCCCTTCACAGTGCTCCAAGTGCTAGGGTGTGACAAACGTGGCCTCTTACCAGCTAGCAGCAGGTCACAAAGACCTTCAACGCCTGTGATCCCTTAAACTGGGTGGATCAAACCTCTCCTCGATTGTTTGGATCTCTTGCTCCTATATTGCTCGAGTTGGACCATATAGTCCTCCCATATACATAAAGATATAGAAGAGAGTAGCCTCCAATAGTGAAATATTGTTTTATTTTTTTAAAAACATACACTAAAGGGTGACAATTAGCCTCTTACTATTTGTTGTGCCCTCCTGGCACTGGGCAATTCGGCAGTACAAATTCGTATTGGGTCTTAGGAAGATATTCTCCGGGGATCTGCAGCACCCTGTATCTCCTTTCCCCTCCTTTGTATTGCGGCGGTCAGTAAGCATCCCAGCCTCTGCTACAAATGCCTGTGTGTTACTTCCGGGTTAGCAATGACCACAATGCATTTCGCTCTTGTGCGTCATCAGGCGGTCTTTGCTAGCCCAGTTCCTAATGCCTTACATATCGCTATCTCTGTTGTGATTGGCCGATATTTAATTTCACTCTTGCGTCGCCATTCATTTCATTTTTGCTGACACTGAGTGCCGATCCCTTCATTTATTTAGATGCTATCGGTTAGTTAAGTGGCCCTTTTGTTTTTATGTGTATTTAGAGTTTGCTGCAAATCACCCGGGTATATTCCTATTCCCCGCATTATAAAACAGCAATTCTCACTATATAATTAGCAAACATAATTCTTTAAAACACATATATTAACATAGGTAAAAAAAAGAGCTATTTATATTTAATAATAAAATATTTATTAGTATTAAAAACATATATTTTAAATTAAGTTATTTTCGGTGCTAATAAGTAATAGACGCCATCTAGTGGACATATATTTTATATTTAAGTTAATTTCTTTTCAGTGTAATTCGGGACAATATCGCCATCTAATGGATATATATAGGAACAATTGGTTCTTTTCATTCTTATGGATGTAGATGTTAATATTATTTCATAGGGACATAGTATTAATGTTAAATTATTATATAAAATATTCAATATTTTATATTGACATAATATTCTGTTAAGAATGATAAAAAATAATAAAAAAAATTTTTCTGTTATGAAACTATACAATTTATTCTCAATTAAAATTTAAAATTTTAAAATGCAAGGGATACTTTAATAACTAAAATCCTAAAAATTATTTAAAAAGCAATTGAGATCTATGTCTGCATTTAACCCCATAGGTTTTAATGTTTTTAATCTGTGTATCCATGCGGTTTCATTCTGTGATATCATTTTTCGCATATCTGAGCCTCTCCAATGACTAAATATTTTGTCAATTCCACAAAACCAAAGGAGGGAAGGGTCCTGGTTGTGGAAAATTCTAAAGTGATTGGATAGGCTGTGCTTTTTGAAACCTTTCTTTATGTTATTGACATGTTCTCCTATCCTGATTGCTAAGGTGCGAGTCGTGCGTCAGATGTATTTTAGTCCGCAGGGGCATGTACACATATATGTTACAAATCTGGTGTCGCAGGTGATGAACTTTCTAATCTCAAATTCTCGATTATCTGCGGAACAAAACTTGTGTTCAACCCTTTTCTTAAATCTGCTTGTCCTGCATGCTTTGCATCTTCTGCACCTATAAAAGCCATTTTTTGCAAAAAACATTTGTGGTCTTTTTGGTGGGTCTGGAACATTTTTTGATAAAATATTGCGTAGTCCCGGAGCCCTTTTATAAATAAATTTTGGATTTTTTGGGAGGAGTGTTTTCAATGTGTCATCTCTTAACAGGACGTGCCAGTTTTTCTTTATACATTTTTCAACTTCTTTGTATTGGGTGTTGAATCCTGTGATGAAAGCTAATTCAAAATTTGAGTTTTCTTTCTTCTTTTTCTTCTTATTCTTTAGGAGGTCTTCTCTCTTCACTTCGGATATTTTCTTTTGTGTAATTCTCAGGTCTTTCTCTTTGTATCCCTTTTCTTTGAATCTTTCTATTAATTTATCTGTCTGTGTATTGTAGTCTTTCAGATCTGTACAATTCCTTCTTATTCGGGTGAATTGCCCTTTTGGTATTGCTTGTATCCACGCCGGATGGTGGCAACTCCTCTTGGAGATATACCCATTAGTATCCACCTTTTTAAAGAAGGTTCTAGTGTTTAAAGTGCCATTGTGCTTGTAAATCTCCAAGTCGAGAAATTGTACTGTATTTTTATCCATATTACCTGTGAATTTGATCTGATATTTGTTTTTATTCATTTTCATGAAGAATTGTTCTAGGGACTCTTGGGATCCTTCCCATACAACCAAGATATCATCGAGATATCGACGGTAATATTTCAGTTGTTGTGGAAGTTTTGAATAAATTTCTTCCTCTTCCCATTTGGCTAAAAATATATTTGCTACACTGGGAGCATATCGTGCTCCCATAGCTACACCCTTTATTTGGTTATAGTACTCATTCTTATACCAAAAATGGTGATTTGACATAGCCATATTTAAGCCTTCCAATAGGAATTCTCTTTGGGGTTCCTTTAAGTTGGTGTATTTTTTTAAAGCCCATTTGGTAGCACTTAATGCATCCTTCTGTCTGATGTTCGTATATAACGATTCCACATCGATCGATGCCAGTATTGTGTGTTCGGTGATATTTATATGCTCTAGTGAGGTTAATGTTTCCTTGGTGTCCTTTTAAAAAGGATCTTCCAATGGCAGCTATAGGCTGAAAAAATGTATCCAGATATTCACCAATCCTAGCATATAAAGATTCTATGCCACTAATTATGGGTCTTCCCGGTGGCTGTTGTAAATTTTTATGAATCTTAGGGATTTGGTATATCACCGGCATACGAGGGGCTTTTATATTCAAGTATTTTCCTTCTTTTTTGTTCAAAAGGCCCTTTTTCGTCCCTTTATTAATCCACTGTATCATTTTTGCTTTCAGTTTGTTAGTTTGATTTCCAGGTAATTTTACATATGTGTCTTCATGGTTTACAATACGGTCTAGTTCCTTAATATAATCCTCTTTCTTAAGGATCACTAGACCCCCTCCTTTATCCGCTGCTCTAATAATGCTATTTTTCTTTTCTTCCAAACTTCTAATAGCTTCCCAGATTTCCTTTGTATTTTTAGTTGGTTTTCTTTTCATCATCTGTACTTATTTTTGTACAATATTCCTGAACACTTGGATATATTGGTATGTACTAGATTTGGGATTAAATACTGATTTATTTCGAAGTTGAGTATGTTGGTATTCTGATTCTTCCTCTCCTCTTATCCCTTTCTTGTGGTGTTCCGCAAAGAATTTCTTAATGTTGATTTTTCGTGTAAATTTTTCTAGATCGATAAAGGTCTCAAAATGATCTAGAGATTTAGCAGGGGCAAATTTCAATCCCTCTTGTAATATTTTCAATTCTAATGGAGTAAGTTCAACCCCTGCT
The DNA here is from genome assembly GCF_965119305.1 of Pelophylax lessonae. Taxonomy (NCBI): domain Eukaryota; kingdom Metazoa; phylum Chordata; class Amphibia; order Anura; family Ranidae; genus Pelophylax; species Pelophylax lessonae. The sequence goes on along the minus strand of NC_138773.1, from coordinate 141,169,012 downwards.
AAATTAAAAATCCCTTGCTCTAGTTGTCCCTTTTCCGTTTTCTTTCTCCCTCCTCTGCATCCTCTTTTTTTGCGTTTTCTCTCATGTTGGCCCAGTAATTCTTTCCAAGACCTCTCTTCCCCCTGTTGCTTAAATTGTCCCGAAGGACCTGGTTTTTGTCCATCATTGGGATGCGGGTAGATATAGTGTTCTGAAGGTCCTGGTCTTTGGCCGTCTGAGGGGTATGGGTAATTATGTTGGTTGTTCCTATATTCCTGATATGAAGGGAGTCGTTCTCTCTCTCGATATGTTCCCGAGGGTTCCTGTCTCGGTCTGCCTGGCGGGTAGTGTAGTATTCTTGATCATTTCTATATGTTGTCGGTCTTTCTCCTCCTCTGGGTTGTTGATAGTTATTGTAATTATCATATTGATAGTTATTGTTTTTCTTATATCCTCTCCCTCTTCCCCGTCCTCTTCCTCTCCCTCTGCCTCTACCTCTCACAGGCTTAAATTGGGGTTGTTGGAAGGCATGTTGGGGTGTATAGGGTGTAGATTTGGAGTTCCTCCATTCATAGTTACGATTTTCCCTTATTTTTGGATGTTCCATATATCTAGGAGTGGAGAATTCTTCTCTATTTCTTAAGGGTGAAAATCTGTTGCTCGTAGGTACCAAGATAGTATTAACGGTAGTATCACCCTCATCATCTTCACAAATGATGGGAGTCATCTCCTCTCTCCTTAAATTACTGTGCGGTGTTACCCTAAAGTCTTTCATAAGGTTGTGTCTTACGTCCAGGCTATTAAGTTCCCTTTCTGGGGATGATTCCCTTGAATTAGCACCAATTACTTCCTGCCATTTGTAAGCTATACCCTTTTTATAATCTTCTATGTCACGCTGGTATTTTTTAATTTTTTTCTTTTTTATCTCAGTATCATATTGTGCGATATGTTTTTGCATCATTATGATTTTATCTTTATATTCTTGGGTCTCGTTAAGTGGAGCTAGTTTTTCTTTGATATTCTGTATCTTTGATTCTATAATAGTTAGTTTGGTTTTCCTTCTTTTAGTTAAGAGTTCCATTAGTTGTTTTTCTTTATTATTAAAAAATTTGAACCATTCTTCCATAGAGGTTTTGTCCTCTATTCCATCATTGGGGTTTACATCCCATCTTAGACGTCTCGGGGTGATATCCTCCTCAATGTACCTATCAAAGGTAGTGATATCCCACCAGGTTCTTATTTGTCTCTCCAGGTTATATTGTAATTGCTTAAAATTTTGGGGCATATTAACCTCATTGATTGATCTTTGTTGGAAGATCTCACTGGAGTTGTAGGTTCTTTCTTTTAATAAATTAAATACATCCATTTTCTCAGATAATTTAGAGCCGGCTGCCATTCAATAGATACAAAGTACCCAAAATAGCAATAGAAAAATTAAAGAAGGCGCCTGGCCCTTTAAAAAGAAAGATAATTAAAACCTTTTTAAAGGGCCAGGCGCCTTCTTTAATTTTTCTATTGCTATTTTGGGTACTTTGTATCTATTGAATGGCAGCCGGCTCTAAATTATCTGAGAAAATGGATGTATTTAATTTATTAAAAGAAAGAACCTACAACTCCAGTGAGATCTTCCAACAAAGATCAATCAATGAGGTTAATATGTCCCAAAATTTTAAGCAATTACAATATAACCTGGAGAGACAAATAAGAACCTGGTGGGATATCACTACCTTTGATAGGTACATTGAGGAGGATATCACCCCGAGACGTCTAAGATGGGATGTAAACCCCAATGATGGAATAGAGGACAAAACCTCTATGGAAGAATGGTTCAAATTTTTTAATAATAAAGAAAAACAACTAATGGAACTCTTAACTAAAAGAAGGAAAACCAAACTAACTATTATAGAATCAAAGATACAGAATATCAAAGAAAAACTAGCTCCACTTAACGAGACCCAAGAATATAAAGATAAAATCATAATGATGCAAAAACATATCGCACAATATGATACTGAGATAAAAAAGAAAAAAATTAAAAAATACCAGCGTGACATAGAAGATTATAAAAAGGGTATAGCTTACAAATGGCAGGAAGTAATTGGTGCTAATTCAAGGGAATCATCCCCAGAAAGGGAACTTAATAGCCTGGACGTAAGACACAACCTTATGAAAGACTTTAGGGTAACACCGCACAGTAATTTAAGGAGAGAGGAGATGACTGCCATCATTTGTGAAGATGATGAGGGTGATACTACCGTTAATACTATCTTGGTACCTACGAGCAACAGATTTTCACCCTTAAGAAATAGAGAAGAATTCTCCACTCCTAGATATATGGAACATCCAAAAATAAGGGAAAATCGTAACTATGAATGGAGGAACTCCAACTCTACACCCTATACACCCCAACATGCCTTCCAACAACCCCAATTTAAGCCTGTGAGAGGTAGAGGCAGAGGGAGAGGAAGAGGACGGGAAAGAGGGAGAGGATATAAGAAAAACAATAACTATCAATATGATAATTACAATAACTATCTACAACCCAGAGGAGGAGAAAGACCGACAACATATAGAAATGATCAAGAATACTACTACCCGCCAGGCAGACCGAGACAGGAACCCTCGGGAACATATCGAGAGAGAGAACGACTCCCTTCATATCCGGAATATAGGAACAACCAACATAATTACCCATACCCCTCAGACGGCCAAAGACCAGGACCTTCAGAACACTATATCTACCCGCATCCCAATGATGGACAAAAACCAGGTCCTTCGGGACAATTTAAGCAACAGGGGGAACAGAGGTCTTGGAAAGACAATTACTGGGCCAACATGAGAGAAAACGCAAAAAAAGAGGATGCAGAGGAGGGAGAAAGAAAACGGAAAAGGGACAACTAGAGCAAGGGATTTTTAATTTAGCAGGGGTTGAACTTACACCATTAGAATTGAAAATATTACAAGAGGGATTGAAATTTGCCCCTGCTAAATCTCTAGATCATTTTGAGACCTTTATCGATCTAGAAAAATTTACACGTAAACTCAACATTAAGAAATTCTTTGCGGAACACCACAAGAAAGGGATAAGAGGAGAGGAAGAATCAGAATACCAACATACTCAACTTCGAAATAAATCAGTATTTAATCCCAAATCTAGTACATACCAATATATCCAAGTGTTCAGGAATATTGTACAAAAATAAGTACAGATGATGAAAAGAAAACCAACTAAAAATACAAAGGAAATCTGGGAAGCTATTAGAAGTTTGGAAGAAAAGAAAAATAGCATTATTAGAGCAGCGGATAAAGGAGGGGGTCTAGTGATCCTTAAGAAAGAGGATTATATTAAGGAACTAGACCGTATTGTTAACGATGAAGACACATATGTAAAATTACCTGGAAATCCAACTAACAAACTGAAAGCAAAAATGATACAGTGAATTAATAAAGGGACGAAAAAGGGCCTTTTGAACAAAAAAGAAGGAAAATACTTGAATATAAAAGCCCCTCGTATGCCGGTGATATACCAAATCCCTAAGATTCATAAAAATTTACAACAGCCACCGGGAAGACCCATAATTAGTGGCATAGAATCTTTATATGCTAGGATTGGTGAATATCTGGATACATTTTTTCAGCCTATAGCTGCCATTTGAAGATCCTTTTTAAGGGACACCAAGGAAAATTTAACCTCACTAGAGCATATAAATATCACCGAACACACAATACTGGCATCGATCGATGTGGAATCGTTATATACGAACATCAGACAGAAGGATGCATTAAGTGCTACCAAATGGGCTTTAAAAAAATACACCAACTTAAAGGAACCCCAAAGAGAATTCCTATTGGAAGGCTTAAATATGGCTATGTCAAATCACCATTTTTGGTATAAGAATGAGTACTATAACCAAATAAAGGGTGTAGCTATGGGAGCACGATATGCTCCCAGTGTAGCAAATATATTTTTAGCCAAATGGGAAGAGGAAGAAATTTATTCAAAACTTCCACAACAACTGAAATATTACCGTCGATATCTCGATGATATCTTGGTTGTATGGGAAGGATCCCAAGAGTCCCTAGAACAATTCTTCATGAAAATGAATAAAAACAAATATCAGATCAAATTCACAGGTAATATGGATAAAAATACAGTACAATTTCTCGACTTGGAGATTTACAAGCACAATGGCACTTTAAACACTAGAACCTTCTTTAAAAAGGTGGATACTAATGGGTATATCTCCAAGAGGAGTTGCCACCATCCGGCGTGGATACAAGCAATACCAAAAGGGCAATTCACCCGAATAAGAAGGAATTGTACAGATCTGAAAGACTACAATACACAGACAGATAAATTAATAGAAAGATTCAAAGAAAAGGGATACAAAGAGAAAGACCTGAGAATTACACAAAAGAAAATATCCGAAGTGAAGAGAGAAGACCTCCTAAAGAATAAGAAGAAAAAGAAGAAAGAAAACTCAAATTTTGAATTGGCTTTCATCACAGGATTCAACACCCAATACAAAGAAGTTGAAAAATGTATAAAGAAAAACTGGCACATCCTGTTAAAGAGATGACACATTGAAAACACTCCTCCCAAAAAATCCGAAATTTATTTATAAAAGGGCTCCGGGACTACGCAATATTTTATCAAAAAATGTTCCAGACCCACCAAAAAGACCACAAATGTTTTTTGCAAAAAATGGCTTTTATAGGTGCAGAAGATGCAAAGCATGCAGGACAAGCAGATTTAAGAAAAGGGTTGAACACAAGTTTTGTTCCGCAGATAATCGAGAATTTGAGATTAGAAAGTTCATCACCTGCGACACCAGATTTGTAACATATATGTGTACATGCCCCTGCGGACTAAAATACATCGGACGCACGACTCGCACCTTAGCAATCAGGATAGGATAACATGTCGATAACATAAAGAAAGGTTTCAAAAAGCACAGCCTATCCAATCACTTTAGAATTTTCCACAACCAGGACCCTTCCCTCCTTTGGTTTTGTGGAATTGACAAAATATTTAGTCATTGGAGAGGCTCAGATATGCGAAAAATGATATCACAGAATGAAACCGCATGGATACACAGATTAAAAACATTAAAACCTATGGGGTTAAATGCAGACATAGATCTCAATTGCTTTTTAAATAATTTTTAGGATTTTATTTGGTATTAAAGTATCCCTTGCATTTTAAAATTTTAATTGAGAATAAATTGTAGTTTCATAACAGAAAATTTTTTTTTATTATTTTTTATCATTCTTAACAGAACAGTATTATGTCAATATAAAATATTGAATATTTTATATAATAATTTAACATTAATACTGTGTCCCTATGAAATAATATTAACATCTACATCCATAAGAATGAAAAGAACCAATTGTTCCTATATATATCCATTAGATGGCGATATTGTCCCGAATTACACTGAAAAGAAATTAACTTATATAAAATATATGTCCACTAGATGGCGTCTATTACTTATTAGCACCGAAAATAACTTAATTTTAAATATATGTTTTTAATACTAATAAAGATTTTATTATTAAATATAAATAGCTCTTTTTTTTACCTATGTTAATATATGTGTTTTAAAGAATTATGTTTGCTAATTATATAGTGAGAATTGCTGTTTTATAATGCGGGGAATAGGAATATACCCGGGTGATTTGCAGCAAACTCTAAATACACATAAAAACAAAAGGGCCACTTAACTAACCGATACCATCTAAATAAATGAAGGGATCGGCACTCAGTGTCAGCAAAAATGAAATGAATGGCGACGCAAGAGTGAAATTAAATACCGGCCAATCACAACAGAGATAGCGATATGTAAGGCATTAGGAACTGGGCTAGCATAGACCGCCTGATGACGCACAAGAGCGAAATGCATTGTGGTCATTGCTAACCCGGAAGTAACACACAGGCATTCGTAGCAGAGGCTGGGACGCTTACTGACCGCCGCAATACAAAGGAGGGGAAAAGAGATACAGGGTGCTGCAGATCCCCGGAGAATATCTTCCTAAGACCCAATACGAATTTGTACTGCCGAATTGCCCAGTGCCAGGAGGGCACAACAAATAGTAAGAGGCTAATTGTCACCCTTTAGTGTATGTTTTTAAAAAAATAAAACAATATTTCACTATTGGAGGCTACTCTCTTCTATATCTTTATGTATATGGGAGGACTATATGGTCCAACTCGAGCAATATAGGAGCAAGAGATCCAAACAATCGAGGAGAGGTTTGATCCACCCAGTTTAAGGGATCACAGGCGTTGAAGGTCTTTGTGACCTGCTGCTAGCTGGTAAGAGGCCACGTTTGTCACACCCTAGCACTTGGAGCACCGTGAAGGGGAAAAAACCAAGGATTCACTAAGCACAATTTGATTGCATGAAATCGCCTGGATTTTAGAGACACTAATTTGGAGCACAATTATTATATTTTTTTTCTATGTGATTTTTTCATATTATTTTTTATTCATTTTATTGGTGTATTTATCTGCCCACAATTTTGTGGATTGATTTACTAAGCACTTGCACTTTTAATTGAATTTGCACTGGTATGCACTTTCTTTGTTTATTGCACCAATAGTAGATTAATATCTCTAGCTTCAATACTTGAAGCACATTTTTTTAAGTATTAATCACATCTTTTGCACTTTATAATCACGTATATTTTAGTACATTTAATAATTTGATAATTTTTTTATTCATTATTTCTAATACGTGACATCCTAAAAAAAAGATTACCAGCGCCTCTTTTATCTATGATATATACCTATTTATTGTTTTAATACAATTTAAAGGGGCAGCAGGTTTTAATTATCTTTCTTTTTAAAGGGCCAGGCGCCTTCTTTAATTTTTCTAATGCGGGGCATGTGATCGAAGCACTGCCACTACCCCGGAGGGATAACTGGGTGATATGCGGCTGCATTGATATATGGTAGCTGGTGAGTGTAGAGCTGCGAGCACCGGACACCGACACCGAAGTGAGTCTCCATTACTGATCAGCACTGCTGAACCCCCCCCCGAGTGATGTGCCCGATCTGTGTATAGAGATGGGGAGTCAGGACAGTCAGAGTATCATCTCGCTGCAGCACACATTCTCTCTCTCTCACTCTCAGCAGGTATTTCATTATTATTCTTCCAATAGCAGATATGCTGCCTTCCCCCAAGGTTCCACTGCACCCTCGTTTCAAATAGAGGATTGTAGTGTACTGCCTTTAATCAGAAATCAATATTACTGCACAACAGTATCATGGAAGAGCTTGAGATACGGAATACCTGTATGTAATAAATGACTCTCACTCTTTATCCACATGTCTGCTTATCCATCTTTCTTAAATACAGAGTTAATTTTATGTGAATTGGCCAATATTCCAGGTTCAATAAGAGTGATTGACCCAGCTAGTCAGAGGAGAGCCCTGTAGGTCACATAGAACAGGTCTGTAATCTACAACAGGAAAGACTTGATATTTAAGTCAGCTATAGCAGCTCAATATTAAGTTACAAGATAATGGATGGTATACTATTTTCCTCTTTTGCTCTGTTTAGATTGAGCAATCAATAGTGAGAAGGATGTCTTCAGGCTGAGATAAACAGACAGTGAAAGGGGCAGGTATGAGAGTGTCCAGAGAGTGTATTTATTTTATTGGCTTGTAGTTTTTCATTTCCGATTCAATAAATTCAAGTCTAATATTAATAAAATGATAAAAAAAAATATTTTTAAATCAATTGGGGGGGGGGGGGGAAGTCATTTTCGGTTTCGGTTTTCGGCCAAGGGCATCCTGAATTTTCGGTTTCGGCCCAGAATTTTCATTTCGGTGCATCCCTGCTTTATACCCCTTTATGGGGAGGGCATTGCGGTGAGTGCATTTCCTAAGGGGCACAGAATACTGCACCGAGCACAGCAAAGGGCAAAGTATAACATCACATCTGATACGTCTTTTAGTCTTCACCACAGTCCCTCTATACATGTATTGTATGGGACTTCACGAATTTCCACTTGCACAGAAGCACTTTTCCAAGTGCGATTCATAAGACTGGTTTCACTACACTGATAGAGATATTCTCTACAACCAGCATTGTTCCTTGCTCTCTTTGCTACAGACATTATTGATATACCTTCCACTGGTTTACTGCACATTTTGCACACCTTTGTAAAAGTTTTTTGTTTTGCGTTTCTGGCATATTGTATCACCTGTGCACTTAGCACTTTAGTGCACACTCTTGATCATTATATATTTTTTATGGTTATATTTTTTATGGTTATAGTACATATATTGTATGGTTTTTCACGGCACTGAGTTTTTTTACATTGATGCACATGTCACTTTACTGGTTTATATAAACATTGTATGTCACGGGTGGGCACCAGTACCTTTATATTTATTATTATTATATTTATATTTATACCTGGTTTGAACACATTGTATATAGAATCAACCATTTTGCACATACCATATTGAGTAGCGCCACTTACCCATACCAATACACTACACTCTCTCTGGCTTCTCACTCTGCTGAAAAGCTTCTGGGTAGGCAGCAACTCCCTTGCTTTATACATACAAAATCTTTATTTTCCATTGCGCGGGATTACCTCAATACTATAGAATTACTGTATATAGAAAACTGAGATATTACAGCCTAACTGCCTGCATGTGCATGTGCCGTTATACAATTATAACACATATAATCCTAAAAATTGTGAGTGTAACCTTCATTACACCTCTCTGTGTGAAAACTGTGTGTTGTGCTGATATATCCAATTACAGCACAAATTAAATAAAAAACTTGATGAATGTGAAAATGAACCTAGTGTACTTGCAGATGAAACTGCTAGAAACACTAAGAGCCGGTTCACATTAGCGCGACACGACTTACTATTTCGGGGGCGACTTGTGCATTACATTGCACCACGACTTCGGAGCGACTTGCAGGGACTTCACATAATGGAAGTCTATGCAAGTCGCTCCAAGGTCACCCCGAAATAGTACAGGACCCTTTTTCTAAGTCGGAGCGACTTGTGTCGCTCCTATTAGAACGGGTCCTGTAGTGGTCAATGGACCGCGAGGGAGCGCGACTTGTCAGGCTGACAAGTCGCGCTAATGTGAACCGGCTCTTAACCACTTTACCTCCAGTCAAATTGCTGCTACTGCAGCAATGTGGCTCGTTCGTAGGTCTACGTCGCTGGACTCCTCCCCCTGTAGGCGGCGCTCCCGCTGTTTTCAGTCACAGCGGGAGTCGGGCCAGGGGAGGAGCAGCGGCGATCGACGCTGCTCTTCCCCGATCGTCGGGGAATCGAGTGAGGAGATCCGCCCGCCTGTGTAAACAGAGCGGGCGGATCTCCTAAGTGACAGGGAGTGACAGATCGGAGTGTACAGCATAGCTGAACATCCGATCTGTCCTTGTGTCACATAGTCACCTCTCCCCCACACGTCAGTAAGCACCAGGCATACATTAACCCCTCCCTCTCCAATAAAATTAACCCATTCCCTGCCAGTGTCATTTTTACAGTAACAGTGCATATTTATAGCACTGATTACTGCAGTAATGTCACTGGTACCCCCAAAAGTGTCAAAAATGTCAGTCAAGGGTCCGATCTGTTCGCCGCAATGTCGCAGTCCCGCAAAAATAATCGCAGATCGCAGCCATTAAGCGTTAAAAAAAAAAAACACCAAAAATGACAGAAATCTTTCCCGTAGTTAGTAAATGCAATAGCTTTTGCGCAAACCAATCAAAATACGCTTATCGTGATTTTTTTTTACCAAACATAGGTAGCAGAAAACAAATTGGCCAAAAATTTAAAAAAAATTTGATTTTTACATTTTTTTGGGGGGGAATTTCATATAAAAAAATGTTAAAAATATTGTTATTTTTTCAAAATAAACGCTCTTTTTTTGTTTATAGCGCAAAAAGTAAAAATCGCACAGGTGATCAAATACCACCAAAAAAAAAAGCTCTGTTTGTGGGAAAAAAAGGACGTAAATTTTGTTTGGGTACAGCGTCGCACGACCGCGCAATCAGTAACAAAATAATAAACAAATGTTAAAGTCCTTGATGTGGATTCATTAACCCTGTCCTAGATGTTCCACTGCTACAATCCTGCAAATGGGTTGGTGGTGGCGATCTCCCTGTATTCTTATAACTCCTCTTAAGGGTATGTACTCACCTCAAAGGATGTAATTATGCGCCCACATATAGATCTTTACAACCCGCTCTATGTTGGTAGATGCTGGATTAATTCCTCAGATCAGCCCGCTTAGCCAATCCCCTGGGGTTTCCCACCGTGACAGTCTGATTTCCATGGTGATAGCTCCCAAACATCAGGTGTGAACCTTAGCCATCGACATGCAGGAAAAGGATGTTGAAATACATTGTGCAAATACATTTGATACAAAAACTTTATTTAAATGAAACTAAAATCCTTCGCATGGGTCTGGCGCGAGAGAGCACCAGTCTGTACAGTCAGATAAAATATCTGTGGATGATGAGTTCAAATATGCAGCTGCTACTGTGTATAGCTGCTCACAGAGTTCACTGACAATAGCCTGGCCCCTCCCCTTTAGTGTTTCTAGCAGTTACATCTGCAATTACACTAGGTTTATTTTCACATTCATGTTTTTTTATTTAATTTGTGCTGTAATTGGATATATCAGAACAACACACGGATTTCACACAGAGAGGTGTAATGAAGGTTTCACTCACAATTTTTAGAATTATATGCGTTATAATTGTATAAGGGCACATGCACATGCAGGCAGTTAGGCTGTAATATCTGAGTTGTCTATATAATTTATTTATTTTGTTTGTAGTTACAGATCACAGCATTGTAAAACGGATACACATCCAAAATGGAGATTGAAAGTGCAGCACTCTTTAAACACTATTAGAACAATTGTCTGATTGCTTGTTGGGTAGGTGGAGTTTTTTGCACTATATATACTCTGTATCACACTTCATTATTGTGCTGTGATCAAGGCGGTTTGCCTTCTTGTAGGCTCTCTTCATGTAACAAATACATTTTCTATATGGATTTGGAGTTGCCAGCTCTTACTGGATTTGTTTACAGAATGGCGATCTGCCTTGTTTACAGTGCATCCGGAAAGTATCACATCACTTCACTTTTTTTACATTTTGTTATGTTACAACCATATTCCAAAGTGGATAAAATCATTATTTTCTTCAAAATTCTACTAACAATGCCCCAAAATGACAACGTGAAAGAAGTTTGTTTGAAATATTTGCAAATTTATTCAAAATAAAAAATAAATCACATGTACAAAAGTATTCACATCCTTTGCTCAATTCTTTTTTGAAGCACCTTTGGCGCCAATTACAGCCTCAAGCCTTTTTTTTGTTTCAATATTTTTTATTGATTATACATAAAGAAGAAGAGGTACAAAGGTGTGAATGAACATTGGTACAAATACCGAACTTCAGGGTACATAACTGGTGGAGATTGTTAAAGTTACAATAACAATCCAAGCGTCGTTGTTGAACTATAACATTGCATACGGACTTGGTAGGGTATTGTTCACCCCTTCAAGACACCCCTGTTGGAAGTAAACTGTGTCTTGGGATCGGGTTACCAATAGGTTTTGTTAAGAGTTCAACAAGTATATTATATAGTATATTGTAAAATAATAGGCGTGGTACATAGTTTGAAGAGTGGCTTATACATTACATTAAGCTCAGAACACCTATTTTTGGGCAGTTTCTCTCCTTGTTTAAACTTTACGGGTGTTTGCACTTTTTTCTTCACCTTGCATTTATTTGAGAGGATCAATATATAGCACTTAGTCACTATAGTTTTCCAATGGGAATAGCATGCATACCATATTTTATTTGTATGAATTATACGTTATAATTTATTGGCAATTATCGCAACCAGCTTATTTATTTAGCACTGGTTTTATCACTGATTTTTATTACATACAATTTTTTTTACATAAAATTTTAATTATTTATTTTACCTAGTTCATTGACCAATTAGCACAGGTTTATCACTACTAATATATGGTTTGAATATCACCCAAGGCAAACATATCTTTCTCTTACGTCCTCCGACAGTCGCCGCCTCTTCATATTCGTCACATATGGGGTATTAGACTTTGCTCCGAAGGAGTAGCTAGGCAACAGAATATGTTAACATTAAAGCTTTTAACATATCCCACCCTCAAGGGGTGGTCCCCTCAGTCAATACCCTCCTACTTCCTGCAACCATATCTCAGTTTCAATGTCTAGCTTGTCAGGAGTGGCTGGCTCTCTCTGTGCTGGGGCTTTGTGCCCCAGACTCTTTCTTCTTTTTTGATTTTTTGTTTGAGTTTTCTCTCTACCTTTACTTAGCTGTTCTTTTTGTCAGCATTAGTTAGTTCTTCTGATGAAGAGGATCATGCGGGCTGGGTCTCGGGCTGATCCCTCTGGTCGCAGGTCGTGGGTCAGTGGCTTCCCAGCCTGCCATCGAGCGTTCAGCCAGGTAACGCTCCTGGCACAGTGAACGACCCATCCCTGTTCGGTACAGGGATGATTGGTGAGGTGGCTACCTCACTGGACGCTGTGCGGTTTCTTAACCCCCATTCTGTGCGTCTTGTATGCGACTCTCCCTGCCTCATGTGCAGCGGCTTGTTCGCCTGTGCGGGTCCCCCACGCCATTGTGAGGTAAGTGTATCTATGTGGGGACCTGTCTGTCTGGGGGGGTGTCAGTCTGGGACTGTGTAACCTGCCTCTGTTCACACTGTTTGTCTCCCTATCACTCGGCTGCATGCTGTTGGCTGCAAGGGGGGGGGGGAGCTGTGTGACACTGTGTGTGTCAGCCTTGTCAGTGTGAGAAGCTGTGTGCTGTGGGGCATGTTTTGTCGCATGTTTGGGCACTGTACAGCGATCGCTGCGGCGATCTAACATGTTTTTTTATACATGGATGACATGTGTGCATTACTGTACTGTGGAGCGGCGGTTTCGGCGCCAAACGGCGCCATTTTGCCTACACTCGCTCCGGCCGCATGTTCTACATGCATGGCGGCCATTTTCTTGTAGCCTCCCATAGGCTTTCATAGAGCGCCCTGGCCGCATCACTTCCTCTTCTCCAGGAACACCGATCGAGGCAGCAGCAGCGGCGAGGGTCTCCTCAGGTTATATCCTTCTTATCCATTGCCTGTGTCAGTTTTATTGTCCCTGTGGGGGTCTCATTGTGCTTGTGTGTGGTGGGCTGCGCTCGCCGCGCTTGTTAAAGGGGCAGTTAACCCTTTATTATCCGGCATTTGTAATAGGGGCAATGGATTCTCAGGAGGGCAAATTTCCTACCGCCTTGGTGGAAAGCCAGGGGACCGCTGTTTCCCCCCCAGGGGGGGATTTAGCCACTATTGTGGCTGGCCTTGCTGCTCAGGTGCAGATGCTGGTGGCTGCTCAATCTGCTAAAAGACCCAGAGTTTCCCTTTCCTCTGATTCTGAGGGTGAAGGTGATGGGGCTGTTATGGCAGGGGCCTCCTTATCGGGGTCCCGCTCCTCCCTGGATCTAGTGGGGTCCGAGGTGGAGGCTGAAGTTGAAGGGGTTGATAATTCTCCCCCTGGCTCACCTGAAGAGCTTGCAATCATGGATGAATTGATTGCTTCCATAAAACAAACGCTGCGTTTGCAGGATGAAGTGTGTCCCCCCGCTGCCTTGGCGGCTTATGGGACGCAGAGGAAACGCAGGACGCCGCAGGTTTTTCCCTGCAATGATGATTTTCAGCGCGCTGTTAAGGAACAATGGCGCAATCTACGCAAACCTTTTGCTGTACCAAGTAGGTTCAAGCTGCGTTATCCTTTCTCGCCTTCCACTGATGAAAGGTGGTGTGTGCCACCCCCAGTGGATCACGCAATTGCGGTTTTAAACAAATCCACTGCGATTCCTGCAGAGGATTCCCCTGTGTTCCGTGATGCCACGGATAGGAGATTGGAGTCTCTTGCCCGTCATACTTATTCTGTTACGGGTTCTATGCTTAAGGCTCTGTTTGCCTCTCTCATGGCGGCCCAGGCGGTCGCAAGTTGGACGCAGATGCTTAGGCGCGTCTTAGTGGCCGATTCGGCCTCGCCGGCGACCCTGGATATGGTGGATCAAATCCACCAGGGTGTCATGTATCTGTGTGATGCGGACTTGGACCTAGTCCCGTTGGCTGCACGTGTGCACAGCGTGGCGGTGTTGTCTCGCCGCCTGGTTTGGTTGAAATGTTGGTCGGTGGACCAATCTTCACGTAAGACCTTAGCCAATCTGCCTTATGATGGGTCTCGCCTTTTTGGGGAGTCCTTGGATGTGTTGATTAAGGGGATCACCGGAGGTAAGAGCACTCTCTTGCCCCATTTCCCCAAGGCTAAGGGGGCTTCTGGGAAGAAGCATGCTAATTTTCGGCCCCCTCAGGGGTCCTTTCGTGCCTTTCGGTCGCACTACAAGGGCAAACCGTTCAAAGGTCAAGGCTCTCAGAAGAAGCCCTGGTCTGGAAAACAGAAGTCCGGTCAATCCGGATCCGCAGCCCATAACAGTGCGGCCTGAAGGGGCGCTCTCACCCAGTTTTGGGGTGGGGGGGCGCTTGCTCGGTTTTCTTCAGCCCTGGTTGGCCCGCGTGCGGGACAGATGGGTTCAGGAGATCGTTCGATCTGGTTACAAGATCGAGTTTCTCTCTCGGCCGGAGAGCAGATTTTTTCCCTCAAATCTTCAACTGTCTCCAGAGCGTTTACGGGACCTGCACCTGGCGGTGCGGGACCTGAGGGCTCAGGGAGTGGTAGTTCCGGTGCCTCATCGGGACAGATTTCGGGGGTTTTATTCCAATCTGTTCACCGTGCCCAGAAAGGAGGGCAAGGTTCGTCCGATTCTGGACTTGAAGGCTCTGAACCGCTCTGTGCGGGTTCGCAAGTTCCGCATGGAATCCCTGCGGTCGGTGGTGGCTGCCCTGGTTCCGGGGGAATTCATGGCCTCCATCGATTTGAAGGATGCGTATCTTCACATCCCCATTTTCGAGGGTCACCAGAGGTACCTTCGATTCGCCATTGCGGAGGATCACTACCAGTTCGTGGCGTTGCCTTTTGGTCTCGCCTCGGCTCCGCGGGTCTTCACCAAGGTGCTTGCACCGGTTCTGGCATTATTGAGGGCCCAGGGCATTTCTGTCCTGGGGTATCTGGACGACATTCTGGTTCGGTCTGCGACCAGCCAGGGTCTGGAGAAGGACCTGTCTGTCACGATGCAAACTCTGCAGGAGTTTGGTTGGACGATAAATTTTCCAAAGTCGACACTGAGTCCGTCGGTTCGTCTTCCCTACCTGGGAATGATTCTGGACTCGGTGCAGGCGAAGGTCTTCCTGCCGGAAGACAAACTCAGAACTCTTCAGGAGGAAGTCAGGTCCCTCAGGGACGTTCCGCACTCGTCTCTGCGGACGTGCATGAGATGTCTGGGATTGATGGTCTCGGCCTTCGAGGCGATTCCCTTCGCCCAGTTTCACACGCGGGGTCTCCAAGCGGAGATCCTGTCCATGTGGGACGGGCGACCTCAATCTCTGGATCTTCAAATCTCGTTGAGTCATCGCACCAGAAGAGACCTTCTGTGGTGGCTCCAGTCCCCGATGGTGTCCGGGGGCAAGTCGTTTCGTCCTATCTCGTGGACGGTAATCACTACGGATGCCAGCCTGTCGGGCTGGGGTGGTGTTCTGGGCGTTCTGTCCGCCCAGGGGTCTTGGTCGGAGGGGGAGTCCTCCCTTCCGATCAACATTCTGGAATTGCGTGCGATAAATCTCTGTCTTCATCGCTGGACGGACCGGCTGCGGGGCTGCCCGGTTCGGGTGCAGACGGACAATGCCACGGCGGTGGCCTACATCAACCACCAAGGGGGCACCAGGAGTGCCCGAGCGGCTCGAGAAGTGGCCGACATTCTGTCTTGGGCCGAGACTCATGTCCCGGCGATAACGACGGTTCACATTCCAGGGGTGGAGAACTGGCAGGCGGACTATCTGAGTCGCCAGACCCTGGATCAGGGGGAATGGTCTCTCCACCCGACTGTCTTCCAGATGTTGTGCGCGAAGTGGGGTCTTCCAGATGTGGACCTGTTCGCGTCTCGTCTCAACAACAAGGTGAGAAGGTTCGTGGCAAGGACGCGCGACCCTCGGGCAGACGCGTCGGACGCGTTAGTGGCCCCTTGGCATCAGTACAAGCTGATGTACGCGTTTCCACCGATTCAGTTGCTGTCCAGGTTCCTTCGCAGGTTACACTCGGAACGCAGCACGGTGATTCTTGTGGCACCGGACTGGCCTCGCCGGTCCTGGTACGCAGACCTCGTGAATCTGGCGGTCGACGCCCCGTGGCGTCTGCCTCTTCGAGACGATCTCCTGTCTCAAGGGCCGATTTCCCATCCTGTTTTTCAGTCGCTGGCTTTGACGGCCTGGCTGTAGAGACCGAGGTCCTGAAGGAGAAGGGTCTCTCCCCAGAGTTCGTTCATACCTTGATCAACGCGAGGAAGTCTTCCTCGGGGAAGGTTTATTACCGTACTTGGAAGGCCTATTTTGCCTGGTGTGAGTCCAGGGGGTTTTCACCCCGCACGTACTCGGTTTCCCGAGTGCTGTCCTTCCTTCAAACGGGTGTCGATCAGCGTTTGGCGCTGGCTACGATAAAGGGTCAGGTGTCTGCGCTGGCCGTTCTGTTTCAACGTCCCGTGGCTTCCAACTCCTTGGTTGGCACTTTTGTTCAGGGAGTGCGGCATCTGGTTCCTCCTAGGAGGGATCCTCTGCCCCCTTGGGACTTGAATCTCGTTCTGTCTGTGTTACAACGTGCTCCTTTTGAACAGATCAGGGAGATCTCGTTGTCTATGTTGTCCAAAAAGGTCGCCTTTTTGGTTGCGATCACTTCGGCTCGCAGAGTGTCGGAGCTGGCGGCTTTGTCCTGCAAGTCTCCGTATCTGGTTGTTCATTTGGATAAGGTGGTCTTGCGACCTAATCCTTCTTTTCTTCCGAAGCGAGTTTCGGAATTCCATCTTAATGAGGATATTGTCTTGCCTTCGCTGTGCGCGAAGCCTAAACATCCAAAGGAGGTGAGATTACATTCTTTGGATGTTGTTCGGGCGATAAGGGTTTACCTTAAATCGACTGAGTCTTTTCGAAAGACGGATTCCTTGTTTGTTCTTCCAGAGGGTCCTCGGAAGGGCATGGCGGCGTCGGCCTCTACCATCGCCAAATGGATCAGGCAGACCATTGAACAGGCCTATGCTTTGCAGGGGAAGGTTCCCCCTGTGCCTGTGAAGGCGCACTCTACTAGATCTCTGAGTACGTCTTGGGCCTGTCGTCATGGGGCTTCTGTAGCCCAGGTGTGTAAGGCGGCGACCTGGTCGACCGTGCACACTTTCACAAAATTCTACAAAGTAGATGTTCAGGCATCGGCGGATGCTTCCTTTGGCCGCAAGGTTCTTAGTGCGGCGATTCCCTAGGGTCCCTTGTTGGGGACCACTGGCTGTTGGGATAAGTTTTTTATCCCCTGGTTATTTGTCTTTTCCTGGGTTGTTGCTCCTGTTGAGCACCTGTTTTTTCCTGTTGCCCAGTTGGGTTCCTTCCTTTGGTAAGGTTCCTTTCTTTGATGCGGAGACTGCGTTGCCTTTCGGCGCGGATGCGTTTCCCACCCCTCATGTTTGCACTGCTTTGGGACGTCCCCATATGTGACGAATATGAAGAGGCGGCGACTGTCGGAGGACGTAAGAGAAAACGGAATTTTTGTAAAATCATACCTGTAAAATTCCTTTCTCTGAGTCCTCAGACAGTCGCCGCCTCCGCCCCTCTTTTGGGGTTTGGTTGTATACTCTACTGCTATTCCACTGAAACTGAGATATGGTTGCAGGAAGTAGGAGGGTATTGACTGAGGGGACCACCCCTTAAGGGTGGGATATGTTAAAAGCTTTAATGTTAACATATTCTGTTGCCTAGCTACTCCTTCGGAGCAAAGTCTAATACCCCATATGTGACGAATATGAAGAGGCGGCGACTGTCGGAGGACTCAGAGAAAGGAATTTTACAGGTAAGATTTTACAAAAATTCAGTTTTTCCATTTACATTTTTTTTACTTTATATCACTAATTTTATTTATTAATCTAGGCAGTACCACCACTCACTTGCACATCAGCACTTTTACACATATTTTTAAAGTATGTTTCTCTTACGTCCTCCGACAGTCGCCGCCACCTCTAAGTCATCACTGTTGGGTATTGACTTCAGCTCCGCAGGAGTAGCTAGGCATATAGACTTAGTCAAAAGACAAAAGGCATTAGCATATACACACCCATGGGGGCTGTCCCATCTGGTCAATACCCCCCTGCAGTGACCACTCCCAACTCAGTTTTACTCTGCCTAGCGTCAGGAGTAGTCAGGCTTCCCTGTGCTGGGGCTAAAGTCTCAGCCTTCCTAATCTTTTATTTGATTTTCTTGGAAAATGTCAGTTTTTTCTTATTTTACTAGCTGTTTATTTTGTCAGCTTCTAGTGTTAGTCGTTTCTTCAGATGAAGACGGATCATGCGGTGCTGGGATTCGGACTGACCGCCCTGGTTCTCCAGGGCAGAAGGGTCAGATGGACCCCCAGCCCGCCATCGAGCGTTCAGCTATGGTTCGCCCTGGCATTACGAACGACCCATCCCTGCTCGCCGCAGGGATGCAGCCGTGAGGTGGCTACCTCACAGGACACATCTGTGATGCTGCAGTGTCATGTCCCTGGCTCACAGCACTCCCTGTCAGATGAGGACAGCAGTTTTCCGTTCATAGAGGCATCCCACGCCATCTGGTACAGGTAAGTACTTCTGTGTGGGGCCTCTGTCTGGGGTGGCAGTTTGTGTTGCTGTGTGTTCCCCATGTCTGTGCCTGTGTGGCTCCCTATGCGGTCCCTGTGGGGATCGCTTGTGCAGATACTGTATGTTTTCTGGGGGTCCCCTTCCCTGTGTCACTTCGGCGCATTGTTGGGGTGCAGACATTTTTGTGTGGCGACCGCAGCAGCGTAAATTTGCGCGGTCCGCCATCTTTGATATGGGCAGGCATGTATAGCTTCCCTGTGGGCGATACTGCATGCTATTTTGGCGCCATCCGCCGCCATTTTGTGGGAGGTGGATGACCGATCCGACCGCATGTTCAGCGGCCATTTTGGCGTAGCCTCCAATGCATTCCTATGGGGCAGCCATTTTCCCTAAGTCTGGCAGTCTATAGTTCAGCCTACTTCAGCAGCACTTCCTTTCCCTCTGCAGCAGGACATCGGTAGCAACACTCTGCGGGCTCTGCAGGTTATCGCTCTCAATATTCCTCTGTATTATCGCTTCTGGCTCAGTTTCCTCTTCTCCTTTTGGGGGTCCTTGTCACTGTAGCTGTAGCGGTGGGCTGCACATTCCGCAGCGATCTTAAAGGGGCAGTACACATTTTATTGCACTGTTTTTTTCTGTAACCTTGAGCAATGGATTATCAGGATAGCAAATTCCCCCCAGCTCTGGTGGGGGGCCCAGTTCTCCTGTGGCCCCGCTGAGACCTGATTTGGCTGCTGTGTTGGCGACTTTGGTGTCTAATATGGAAATGCTGATGGCTGAACGTGCTGCAAAAAAGAGACCCAGATTGTCTCTCTCCTCTGATTTAGATGGTGATATGGCTGCTGCTGCGAGCGTGCCCTTTTCAGGGTCCCGCTCATCCTTGAAACCCCCGGGGTCTGAGGGGGAAGCTGAGGTGGAGGGGGTTAATACCTCCTCCCCGGGGTCGCCTGAAGAACGGGCGACCATGGATGAGTTAATTGTTTCTATTAAGGAAACTTTACATTTGGAGGATGAGCCCAGTCCTCCGGGCATTGTGTCCTCGTTTGGGACGCACAGGACCCGCAAGTCGGCGCAGGTTTTTCCCTGCCCAGCTGAATTTCATTACACTGTTAATGAAATGTGGCGCACGTTGAAACGTCCATTCCTGGTACCTAGTCGGTTCAAATTGCTTTATCCTTTTGCGCCGGCTACGGAATCACGATGGTGTGTGCCTCCGCAGGTGGATCACACTGTGGCCGTGTTAAACAAGGCTACCTTGGTTCCTTCCGAGGATACTCCGGTGTTTCGGGACCCTACGGACCGGCGGTTGGAGTCTCTAGCCCGCCATTCCTACACGGTGGCGGGTTCGTTGCTCAAACCCGTTTTCGCGTCCGTTTTGGTGGCTCAGGCGGTGGCTGATTGGACTAAGATGCTTAGGAGCAATCTCGTGTCTGATGGTGTTCCGCCTGCCCGGCTGGAAATGGTGGATCAGATCCACCAAGGAGTCATGTATTTGTGTGATGCGGCCTTGAATGGCTCGCCTCCCTAGTGTCGCGGTGCTTAACCGGCGACTGATATGGCTGAAGAGCTGGTCGGCCGACCAGTCCTCACGGAAAACTGTTGCTGATTTTCCCTATGCTGGCTCTCGCCTTTTTGGCAAAGCGTTGGATACCCTGGTGAAAGGCGTCACGGGGGGCAAGAGCACTATGCTGCCCCAGAACCCGAAGAACAAGTCCTTTCGAGGCAAGCGGGGTTCTGCACCTAGATCCAATCAGGGGTCCTTTCGTGCCTTTCGGAACCAATCCAAGGGCAAGCCTTTCTAGGCCCAGGGCAATCAGAAGAAGACCTGGGCGGGTAAGCAGAAGTCGGGTAATGCCAGCTCGGCGGGTCAGTCCGCCTCGCATGAAGGGGCGCCCTCACCCATTTCAGGGGTGGGGGGACGTTTGCGCGGTTTCCTCCAACCTTGGCTGCTCCGGATATCGGACAGGTGGGTTCAGGAAATCATTCGATCGGGGTACAAGATCGAATTCCTTTCCAGGCCGGCAGACAGATACTTTCCCTCAAATCTTCACTTGCCTCCGGGGCATCTGCAGGACCTGCACCAGGCGGTACAGGACCTTCTTGCTCAGGGGGTGATTGTCCCGGTGCCTCATCGGGACAGGTTTCGGGGGTTTTTCTAAAATTCTGTTCACTGTGCCCAGAAAGGAGGGCAAAGTGCGTCCTATTCTGGACCTAAAATCGCTGAACCGCTTTGTGCGTGTTCGGAAAATCCGTATGGAGTCTCTCAGTTCGGTGGTGGCCTCTCCTAGCCCAGGGGAATTCCTGGCTTCGATAGATCTGAAGGATGCGTATCTGCACATCCCCATTTTCGAGGGTCATCAGCGGTACCTTCGGTTTGCTATCGCAGAGGACCACTATCTGTTTGTGGCGTTACCTTTCGGTCTCTCTTCGGCACCCAGGGTTTTTACCAAAGTGCTGGCGCCGGTTCTGGGCCTACTGAGGTCACAGGGCATTGCGGTCCTGGGCTATCTGGATGATCTTCTTCTGAGATCCCGTGCCAGCCAGGACCTAGTGCGCGATCTGTCCACCACGGTACAGATGCTCCAGGAGTTCGGATGGATCATCAACGTTCAAAAATCGTCGTGGTCTCCATCGGTTCGCCTTCCCTATCTGGGAATGATTCTGGACTCTGCTCAGGCAAAGGTGTTCTTGCCGGAGGACAAGCTCCAGACCTTGCAGGACGAGATTAGGTCCCTCAGGGACAATCCGTCCTCGTCACTCAGAACCTGTATGAGGTCTCTGGGATTGATGGTGTCCGCCTTCGAGGCGATACCCTTTGCTCAGTTTCACACGCGGGCTCTCCAGACGGAGATCCTGGCCAGGTGGGACAGACTGCCTCAGTCCCTGGATCTGTCTCCTTGAGTCGTCAGACCAGATTGGCTCTTCTGTGGTGGCTCCAGTCCCCGTCGGTGGCGGAAGGCAAGTCCTTCCGTCCGTTGGTGTGGACGGTGATTACAACGGATGCCAGCCTGTCGGGCTGGGGTGGAGTCCTGGGCAACCTGTCTGCCCAGGGCACTTGGTCGGAGGAGGAGTCCTCTCTCCCGATAAATGTGCTGGAATTGCGAGCGATAAAACTCTGTCTCTTCCAGTGGTCGGACCGTCTTCAGGGCCTTCCTGTCCGAGTACAGACGGACAATGCTACCGCGGTGGCTTACATCAACCACCAAGGGGGCGCCAGGAGTGCTCGTGCGGCCCGGGAGGTGACCGACATTCTATCGTGGGCCGAGAGTCATGTTCATGTCTCAGCAGTTCACATTCCGGGTGTGGAGAATTGGCAGGCCGACTATCTGAGCCGCCAGACTCTGGACCAGGGGGAATGGTCCCTGCACCCGGAGGTCTTCCAAATGATGTGTGCGAGGTGGGGATCCCCAGACGTGGATCTGTTCGCATCTCGACTAAACCGAAAGGTGGAAAGGTTCGTGGCAAGAACACGCCATCCTCTAGCAGTCACCTCGGATGCGTTGGTGGCTCCTTGGCATCAGTATCGTCTGATGTATGCCTTTCCTTCGATTCAGTTGCTATCCAGGTTCCTCCGCAGGCTAGCCTCAGAACCGCACCTGGTGATTCTGGTGGCTCCAGACTGGCCACGCCGGTCCTGGTACGCCAACGTTGTTCATCTGGCAGTGGCGCCTCCGTAGCGGCTGCCCATGCGGGAAGATCTCCTGTCTCAGGGTCCGATCTTCCATCCTGCTTTACAGTCGCTGGCTTTAACGGCCTGGCTGTTGAGACCCAGGTCCTGAGGGACAGGGGTCTCTCCTCTGAGGTCATCCCTACCCTTGTCAGGGCTAGAAAAACCTCCTCTGGTAAAATCTATTAGAGTACCTGGAAGGCTTATTTCGCCTGGTGTGAGTCCAAGGGGTTCTCCCCTCGCTCATACTCGGTGTCGAGAGTGTTGGCCTTCCTCCAGTCTGGGGTGGACCAGCGCCTGGCGCTGGCCACGATCAAGGGCCAGGTGTCCGCACTGGCTATTCTTTTCCAACGCCCTGTGGCATCTCATTCCCTGGTTCGCACCTTCATTCAAGGCGTGCGACATTTGGCTCCTCCCAGGAAGGAGCCCTTACCTCTGTGGGACTTGAACTTGGTTCTGTCCGTATTACAGCGTGCTCCCTTTGAAAACATCTGGGAAATATCGTTGCCTCTGCTGTCTAAGAAGGTTGCCTTTTTGGTGGCGATCACTTTGGCTCGCAGAGTGTCAGAACTGGCAGCGTTATCTTGCCGTTCTCCGTACTTGGTGATTCAAAGGGATAAGGTGGTTTTGCGTCCGCAGCCCTCCTTTCTTCCTAAGGTGGTCTCTGAGTTCCACATTAATGAGGACATTGTCCTACCTTCGCTTTGTACGAAGCCTAAGCATCCTAAGGAGGTTGCTCTGCACTCCTTAGATGCTGTCAGGGCGATCAGGGTTTCTCGGTCGCTCATTGACAGACGCAGTCCTCTTTGATTAATATCAGTAGGGTTATACTGCCCCCTACAGGAGTAGTACACTAGGCAGGAAAAACGTTCTGGCCACACCTTAGGGGGCAGTCCCAGAGGGCATATCCTCTCTCTCCCTGCTACAGGATGTCAGTTTTTTTCTGCCTAGTCAGGAGTAAGGACCTAAGTTCCTTGCTGGGATCTCTGGTCCTGGCAAGCTTTTTTAGATCTTTTTTAGTTAGCTTTTTCTCTCCAGTTTTTGTTCCTGTGAGATCTTCAAGCAATTATGCTGGAGCTGGGCGACGGGCTGGATGTTGAGATCCAGTGGTCACCCCAGCCAGCCTACGAGTGTGTGCAGGCCCTAGCTCCGCGCTGGGTCGGCCGCGACATAGTCCCACTGGACGGGGACTGGCCCCGCGAGTTAAACGTCTCGCCAGGTCGCCTACAACCAGTCAGGAAATGGAGTCGCGGCGTCCGTATTGGTCAACAGCCCCCCCACCTCGGTGGAGAGGGGTTCTGTTAGGAGTGGGTGCCCGCCTGTTCCGCTATGGTGAGTAGAATGTTCCCCCTCTCCCCCTGTCGGGTTTTGGGAATAGATGTGGGCCCCTCTGTGGATGGTCGGACCCTCATGATCCGGGGTTCACAGATCTCCCCCTTGCTAGTGTGAGTGGTGAGTAAGGTATACCATTCCAGGAGGCTTGGTTTGGGAGCTGACAATCTATATGAGTCTGTCACTGCAAGGAAAGTCTGCATTGTAAAAACAGCATTCCAGGTGGCTCAGCAAGTAGTCATTGGCAGACAAACTGGAGCTCCCAGGGGACTAAGGATCCATGACTGATGCGGTCAGGGATGGAGACAGGGCGCCGCTGGCATTACTGTTAAAACAGTCGTGCAGAGGGGTGATACTCTCAGGCACCTACCTATCGCACTGGAGTCCTCTAATAGCGATGCAGCTGAATCACGGAGCCGCCATACTGCCGCAGGCCCGCCATACTTCCGCGGGCCGCCATTTTGGCGTAGCCCAATGTCTCCTGCATGGCGGCGGCCATCTTGGACACCCAGCTACCTTGAGGAGTAGTGGTGGAAGTGCCGGAAGGCGTGTAAAGGGGCGGAGCCGCCTCCTTTACCCGGGTAAATCGATCCACAAGACTTCCTGTTCTGTAAGGACAGCGCTGAGAGTAGTTCGGTAGAAGCTTCTGTGCATCAGGTGGTGAGCCCTTGGGGTCTCTATCTCTCTTTCTCTGTGGGGGTCCAAAGCAGGTGGCACTGAGGGGCGCTGTTGCGCTGGGGGATTACATACAAAAAAAAAAAAAAAAGTTTTTTCTTTTTGCAATCCTTGTTTGCTGGCAAGTGTTCCTGGATTTGTCATGGACCCTGCTACACATGTATCCCCACCTGATCCCCTCGAGGGGGCCGCAGGACCCTCCAGTTCTCCACTTACTATTGATGTCAGCGGTTTTGGAGTCTTTTGTATCCCGGGTGGAGGTGGCCTGTTAGGGTGCTAAAAAGTGACCCCCGCCTACCCCTATTTCGTCTGACACTTCAGATACAGATTCTGAGCCTGTCGCGGCGGCTGCAGGTCCCTCTTCTGGGGCTAGTGCCTCGTATCCCATATACTCGGATAGCGAGGAAGACATTTCTCCCTCCGCTATAGCGCAAGATGAAGCGCTGGTAGATGCACTGATTGTGTCTGTGTGGGAAACTTTAAGACTTGAGCTTATACCTACTGAAGCAGTTGATACTGAAATTGCTTTTGGTACTCGCAAGCCTACTAAGATGGCAAAGGTGTTTCCTTTGCCCAAATGTTTTCAAGATATAATTAAGGAAGAATGGATCCGTCCAACCAAACCCCTGGTATTTCCAAACGGATTGCTAGACGCTATCCGTTTGAAGAATCCCTCCTTAATAAATGGGCAGTACCACCGTCGGTGGATTCACAGATTTCCAGATTAAATAAAGCTACTGTTATACTGGTGGAGGACGCTCCGTCTTTTCGGGATCCGGTGGACCGTAAAGCGGAATCTATATCCCGCTCTATATTTTCCCTGATAGGGTCAGCCTTAAGGCCAGTGTTCACCATTGCTCTGGTTGCACAAACATTGACAGAGTGGACCAAGTTTTTACGCCGAAATCTGGAGGGGAGAAGTCTCCCCCCGACAGTATCGGACTTGCTGGAGCAGATGGTACAAGCGCTACAGTTTGTCTGTGACGCCGCCCTGGACGCCGCTCCATTAATGGGGCGCGTATCAATCTCGGGGGTGGTCCTTCAGCGCATGCTGTGGTTAATATGCTGGTCGGCGGATCAAGCTTCCAAAAAACTTTGACTAATCTCCCCTTTCAAGGGGATCGCCTGTTTGGTGCCACCTTGGATGAGATCATCAAGGGTATCACTGGTGGCAAGAGCACTTTTTTACCACAGACTACTAAGGGGAAAGGACCTCGTCGCAGACGGGGACCTTCCTTTTCCGCTTATAAGAAGCTTTTTCGCTCCTCTGGGGCGGGCGATAAGGCAAAGTCCTCCAAAGCCCCCCCCCCAGGGGGTTTCAAAGGGCGCTGGTCGAGTAAACAAAGGTCTGGCCCTGCCAGACCTGAAGATAAGACCAATACAGCCTGAAGGTGCGCCCCCACCCATATCTGGGGTGGGGGGACGTCTTCACCGGTTTCCGGAGCCATGGCTCTCCAGGATTCCAGACAAATGGGTTCAAGAGGTCATGCGGTCGGGATACAAGATCGAATTTCGATCACTTCCACCAGTGCGGTTCTTCCTTTCCAATATCCGACTATCCCCGGACCGCTTACAAGCTTTGTGGGGGCAGTGACGGATTTAATGCAACGAGGAGTGGTGGTCCACGTTCCTTGGACAGAACTTTTTCAGGGGTTCTATTCGAACCTATTCACAATACCCAGAAAAGAGGGCAAGGTGCGTCCAATTCTGGACTTGAGAGCACTCAATCATTTTGTCCAGGTGCAAAAATTCAAGATGGAGTCCATTCGCACAGTAGTGGCCTCCCTGCATCAGGGGGATTTTCTGGCGTCCATAGAAATCAAGGATGCCTATCTTCACATTCCCATTTACGCAGGACATCAGCGTTTTGTTCGCTTTTCCGTGGGAGAGAACTATTTTCAGTTTGCGGCGTTACCCTTTGGTCTCGCCTCTGCTCCCCGGGTCTTCACAAAGGTTTTGGCCCCAGTTTTGGCACTGTTGCGACAGCGGGGGATTTCGGTTCTAGGCTACCTAGACGACCTTCTACTCCGTGCGGAGTCTCTACAGGCTCTGTTGCTAAACTTGGAGATCACTATGATCTCTTTGGAAGAGTTCGGGTGGCTGGTGAACCGGCAGAAATCATCCCTGGTCCCCACCAGGAGACTGAACTATCTGGGCCTAACTCTGGATACATCCTTGGCAAAAGTGTTTCTCCCGCCGGAGAAACTCCGGAAGATTCAGTCGACGACTCAGTTATTATTGACCGTCAACTGGCCTTCCCTGCGAACTTGCATGAGGGTTCTGGGACTGATGGTGGCCTCCTTCGAGGCAGTACCGTTTGCCCACTCTCATACCCGGATTCTTCAAAAAGAGATTTTTCTCAAATGGAACCGGAATCCCGATTCCCTGGACAATCGGATCCGGCTGAGCGAACGGACCAGGGAATCTCTGGTTTGGTGGCTTCGGTCACCAATGCTCTGTCAGGGGAAGTCATTTCTTCCAATCTATTGGACGATTGTCACCACGGATGCCAGTCTATCCGGGTGGGGTGGGGTTCTCGGCAGACGATCTGCTCAGGGGCTCTGGTCCCTGGAAGAATCCAGGTTACCGATAAATGTATTGGAACTGAAAACGATCAGACTTTGTCTGATTCACTGGACCGAGCAGCTCCGGGGCAGCCTGGTGCGGATCCAGTCGGACAATGCCACGGCCGTGGCTTACGTCAATCACCAGGGGGGCACCAAGAGTGTCCTGGCGGCCATGGAAGTGGCCATCATCCTTCGTTGGGCGGAACGATTTGTTCCAGCCCTCTCCGCGGTATTCATTCCGGGGGTGGAGAATTGGCAGGCAGATTTTCTCAGCCATCAGATTCTGGATCAAGGGGAATGGTCTCTTCATCCAGAGGTATTTCACCAACTTTGCCTTCGTTGGGGCACCCCGGATGTGGATCTGTTGGCATCTCGACTCAACAGGAAGGTGTGGAGGTTTGTAGCCCGCTCCCGCGATCCTCTAGCGAACGTCGCAGACGCGCTGGTCGCCCCGTGGGGGCAGTATCAGCTACTGTATGCTTTTCCTCCTCTCAAATTGCTGCCGAAACTTCTTCGCAGGATAGAGGTGGAGGGAATTCCTGTGATCCTGGTGGCTCCGGACTGGCCTCGTGGGGCTTGGTATGCCGACCTGGTCAGGCTGGTCGCAGACGCTCCTTGGCGACTTCCTCTCAGGGAGGATCTGCTGTCTCAGGGACCGATCTTCCATCCTGCTTGACGATCGCTGGCTTTAACGGCCTGGCTGTTGAGACCCAGGTGCTGAAGGACAAGGGGTTGTCAGCTTCAGTTATTCCTACTCTAATTAAAGCGAGGAAAGCAACTTCCAGAAAAGTCTATCATCGCACATGGAAGTCTTATATCGCGTGGTGTGAATCCTTTGGGTTTCCTCCACGTTCTTACTCGGTGGCCCGAATATTGGCTTTTCTGCAACAGGGGGTTGAGTAGAAACTGGCCTTGAGCACTATCAAGGGTCAGGTTTCAGCATTAGCAATCTTCTTTCAGAAGCCTCTGGCTACTCATTCCTTGGTGTGGAATTTCATCCAGGGGGTGCGACACCTGGCTCCGCCGGTGCGCGCGCCTTTGCCGCCCTGGAATCTTAATTTGGTGTTGTCGGTTCTTCAGAAACCTCCCTTTGAAAATATTAGGGAGATTCCCTTGCTTACTTTATCCCAGAAGGTGGCCTTTCTGGTGGCTATCACTTCTGCATGCAGGGTGTCAGAACTGGCCGCATTGTCCTGTCGTTCCCCATATCTGGTGGTTCATAGGGATAAGGTGGTTCTTCGTCCGAATCCATCCTTCCTCCCTAAGGTGGTTTCAGATTTTCATCTAAATGAGGACATTGTGCTACCTTCCCTGTGTCCTAAGCCCAGTCATCCTCGGGAGTTTGCGTTACACTCCTTGGATGTGGTTCGGGCGATTAGGGTGTACTTGTCTACTACGGAATCTTTCCGTGAGACGGATTCACTGTTTGTGTTAATGGATGGCCCTAGAAAGGGGTTGCCTGCGTCTGCCGCGACTATCTCCAGATGGATCAGACAGACGGTGGTACAGGCTTATTCTATTAAGGGTCGGGTTCCTCCGTTCCCTGTTAAGGCGCTTGGCGTCAGTGGTTCAGGTTTGCAAAGCGGCTACCTGGTCGTCGGTTCATACCTTTACAAAATTTTATAAGGTTGATGTGCTGGCATCGGCTGATGCCTCTTTTGGCCGCAAGGCTCTGCAGGCCGCTGTTTGAGGAGACCGTTGGTCTACGTCGAGGGTTTTTTTTCTGTTGGGTTTTCAGTTGAGTCTCATCCTTTTGTCTGATGAGCCTTTAAGACTTCTGGTTTGCACCGGTTGGGCCTTCTGGATTGGATTTTGATTTCTGTTATCCCACCCCTCATTTGTGGCACTGCTTTGGGACGTCCCTACTGATATTAATCAAAGAGGACTGCGTCTGTCAATGAGCGACAGAGAAAATTGGATTTTTGACTTACCGTAAAATCCTTTTCTCTTAAGCTCATTGACAGACGCAGTACCCACCCCTCTATTTTGAGTTGGGTTGGGTTAAATTCTCTGACACTGCTTTGTGACATAACTGACATCCTGTAGCAGGGAGAGAGAGGATATACCCTCTGGGACTGCCCCTAAGGTGTGGCCAGAACGTTTTTCCTGCCTAGTGTCCTACTCCTGTAGGGGGCAGTATAACCCTACTGATATTAATCAAAGAGGACTGCGTCTGTCAATGAGCTTAAGAGAAAAGGATTTTACGGTAAGTCAAAAATCCAATTTTACCTGTCTACGGAGTCCTTTCATAAAACGGATTCCCTCTTTGTCATTCCTGAGGGACCTCGGAAGGGCATGGCTGCATCCGCAGCGATTATTGCAAAATGGATCAGACAGACCATTGAACAGGCTTACGCCTTGAAGGAAAGGGTTCCACCCTTCCCTGTTAAGGCGCACTCTACCAGATCTGTGAGTGCGTCCTGGGCCTATTGGCATCGGGCCTCGGTGGCCCAGGTGTGCAAGGCTGCGACTTGGTCGTCGGTGCACACTTTTTCCAAATTCTACAAAGTAGACCTTCTGGCATCAGCTGATGCTTCCATTGGCCGCAAGGTTCTCCGTGCGGCAGTGCCATGATGGACCCTTGTGGTGTTTTCTGGGTCCCTGGCTGTTGGCATTTGCTTTCCTGGGCTGTTGCTCCTGTTGAGCATTGTTTTTTCTGTTGCCCAGTTGGTTCTCTTACGGTGCATTTAAGATTCCTTTCTCTGATGTGGGTACTGCGTTGCCTTTTCTACGGTTGCGTCTCCCACCCCTCATGTCTATACTGCTTTGGGACATCCCAACAGTGATGACTTAGAGGCGGCGGCGACTGTCGGAGGACGTAAGAGAAAACTGAATTTTTGTAAAATCTTACCTGTAAAATTCCTTTCTCTGAGTCCTCCGACAGTCGCCGCCCCCGACCCTCTTTTGGGGTTCTTGTTACCTACTGCTATGCTACCAAACTGAGTTGGGAGTGGTCACTGCAGGGGGGTATTGACCAGATGGGACAGCCCCATGGGTGTGTATATGCTAATGCCTTTTGTCTTTTGACTAAGTCTATATGCCTAGCTACTCCTGCGGAGCGGAAGTCAATACCCAACAGTGATGACTTGGAGGCGGCGGCGACTGTCGGAGGACTCAGAAAGGAATTTTACAGGTAAGATTTTACAAAAATTCAGTTTTCTCTTATGTCCTCTGGCAGACACAGCCCTTCCAAGATTCTTCACTATTGGGTAATGGCGCTCTCTGCAGGAGCAGACTAGGTAGTGAAAACTCATCAAAAAAACTTTCACTAGACACACCTTTAGGGGCTGTCACTCTCGACATTACCCCCCAAACACACAGAGCTACTAATCAGTTTCTTGCTGCCTAGCTCAGGAGTAGGACCTAGGATACCCTGCTGGGACTCCGGTCTCAGTCTTT
This sequence comes from Pelophylax lessonae, assembly GCF_965119305.1. Lineage (NCBI taxonomy): Eukaryota > Metazoa > Chordata > Amphibia > Anura > Ranidae > Pelophylax > Pelophylax lessonae. Next base: position 141,138,595 of record NC_138773.1, on the reverse strand, counting down.
TATTTTTCTTTGAAAAATGTTTATTTTATTTTCCTCACTCAGTAACGCTAGCTAGTCAGGGGGATCCTCCTGGAGAACTCCAAGCAACAGCCGGTCTGGGCTTCGCCCCTGCAGCGCATCCCTGGCGACAGTTGTGCGGGAGCCTCTTGCGCAATCCGAGATCCCCATCTGGGTTATTAAGTGTTTCTGTTCTATTAGATCGTCACTCCTTGGGCTGTTCATTTATGCTTGTCATGCTATTTATGCTCACTTTTGTGTGCATCTTATTTTCTGGATTTGATTACTGATTGCATTATTAATGGTACCTTTTACAGGTTGCTCCAGGGGCTGTGCTGGGCTCACGTTCGTTAATGACGACACCAGTGGTTTCTGATGCATTAGTCCTGAGGCTACCTATTGGCTAATTTCTTGTATGCCGTGCCCCCGACTTTCCATTCATTACTCTCCACTGTTGTTAGTCATTGGTGAATGTATGGCTGTGGATTTTCTCACTTTGGTTGTTCTCGATCTTATGCTCAGTAGACTTGGCTGAGTTATCTAGTGGTTACATCCAATTGAGATTTTCTGTGCCCCTTCTCTTTTCTCCGTTCCATCTTGATTACGGTGGATTGTGATCCATTCACAATTTTTATGGTTTAGACAATGATGTATTTAGGCAGCTGCAGCTGATCCATGCGTATGTGTTTTCTTTCCTTTTTTGTTTTTAATTACCACATGGTCACTTGCTATAGTGGTGAGGTGGAAGGTTTATATTGAATTTCACTGAAACTGTATGTCCTACTTTTTGATTCAATAAATTTTGTTATTTTTTAATGTCATATTTCAGTTTCTGTGGTTCTTGTTGTTAACCTATTTATATCCATACCCCTGTGACTCTTATATATGGCTCTTTTGGGCTACTCCTTTCCTAAGTGGTCCATTTCTTTTTGTATTTTGGGCTGGGCTTCGCACTGGATAATCTAGATCCTTATGGTACCCCAGCCTGGCCTACGAGCGGGCCCAGGTTGTGGTCCCCCCAGGCATCGGCACGACGGTGCCCCGACGGACGGGGACAAGCCTGCGGAGAAAATTCTTCCCCAGTGTTGCAGCGCCCCCTCTTGGCTGACGGCACCCCTACTGAGCGTAGGAGGTGAGCCGTATCAGAGCGGAGCCCCTTGTCCATGTTATGGTGAGTGATGCTACCCCCTTTGTCCCTGGGACAATCCTCTGTGGAGGGGGGGTAATGTGGGCCCACTCCTGGGGATGTCAGAGCTGTGGTCTCTGTGATATCCTCCCTGGCCGGTCAGGGCGGATCTTACCTCCCTGCTCCTTATGGGGGCGCTCTAGCAGCGCCCACCGCATGGGGGGGGGGGTATGTAGGGCTCCTACCTTGTCCTGGGGGGCTTCCTGTAGTGGATTCCCACGGTGGCCAGGGTCCCTGGGCTCCTGATTGTCGGCGCTGGTTTCGGCCGCAATTTTGGGTGAGGGCAAGCCTGGCTGCATCAGTTTGAGAGCAGCAGCCATTTTCTTGCATGCTGTGGGCTTTTGACGCTGTTTCTGGTGCCATCTTGGCTGTGGGCAAGCTGCCTTATGAGGGCGGCAGCAATTTTCCCTGTGCTTTCCCTATTGCTTTGTATTGGCACGATTTTTGAGTAGCTCAGGGCACGTTTCTGAATCTAGTGATTTTTTTTTTTCACTCCCCTTCAGCAATCTTTCACATTGCTGCAGAGAAGCGCAGAGAGCGGTTTGTTTCCTATCTATCAGACATGTTTAAGGGGATTTAATAGTGTTTTGGGCATTATCCTTAGAGATATTTGCTTAATCAGCTTTCGGATATATTAAAGGAGACTCCAGCAGCAGCGTGGGACCGTGATCGCCGATTTAAAGGGCCAGCGCTCCTTTTTTTTTTTAGATCTCTGCCAAAATGGAGTCCCAGGGTAAAAATTTCCCCACTGATTTTGTATGTGCATCCGGATCGCCTGCCCTAGCTTCTTTATCTGCAGCCATTGAAACGTTGGCGTCCAAAGTTGATCTTGTGATGTCACAAGTTCGTATTAAAAAAACGGCCGATGTGTTCTGATACAGAGCCTGATATGGTTGGCACGGACAACGCCCTCCCAGTCCTCACACTCAGAGGGTGAGAAGGATGAGTCCTCCTCCGCTGCTGGGCGGGAACGCACTTGGGTTGAAGCACTTGTTCGCTCCATCAGGGAGACTTTGAACATTGATGATGAGCCCACCCTGTCAGGTAAGCGGGTTGTCTTTGGGTCCTGCAAAGCCCAGAAGTCGGGTAATTTTTATGAATGATATCATGAACGAACAGTGGCGTCGTGTTAAGCTTGTGCTGGCGGTGCCCAAGCGTTTTCAACAGTTATCCCTTTGCGGACCTGGTTTCCAATCGCTGGACGGTGGCACCTACGGTGGACCACACTGTTTCCAGATTGAATAAATCCACAGTGGTGCCCGTGGAGGACTCCCCGGTGTTTAAAGACCCGATGGACAGGCGCTTGGAGTCACTTTCCTGCCACGTATACTTGATGGCGGGCTCACTCCTCAAGCCGGTGTTCGCTTCGGTGCTGGTTTCACAGACGGTTATGGAATGGATTAAGGTGCTTAAGCGCAACTTGGTGGCTGAGTCGGTTCCCCCAACTCTCATTGAGCTCACGGACCAAATGGCTCAGGCCATAGTTTACCTGTGTGACGTGGCCCTGGACGAGGCTCCCCTGGTCGCAAGGTTGTCTGCGGTGGGGATTGCACTCAGCTGCATGATGTGGCTGAAGAGCTGGTCGGCAGACCATGCCTCTAAAAAAAAGTCAGTGTCTGATATTCCCTAGGTACATAGTGAGCTCGAAAAAAGACATCCGTCCATCCAGTTCAACCTATGATGTGCGTGTGTGTTTGCTGTTAACCGTACATTGTATACCCCTGTATGTTGTGGTCTTTAAGGTGCCCATCTAATAGTTTTTTGAAACTATCGATGCTCCCTGCTAATACGACTGCTTGTGGAAGAGAATTCCACATCCTTACTGCTCTTACATTGAAGAACCCCCTACGTATTTTAAGGTTAAAACGCCTTTCCTCTAGTTTTAGTGAGTGGCCACATGTCTTATTGTATTCCCTTTCTCTGAATAGTTTGTTCCTTATGCTAGGGTTGCCAGTACAGTATTTGTACATTGATATCATATCCCCCCTCAATCATCTCTTCTCCAGAGAGAATAAGTTCAGTGCTTGTAGTCTTTCCTCATTGCTGATGTCCTCCATTCCCCTAATTATTTTTGTTGCCCTTCTCTGGACTCTCACCAGTTCCAGCACATCCTTCCTGAGGACCGGTGCCCAGAACTGGACAGCATACTCCAGATGTGGCCGGACCAGAGTCTTGTAGAGAGGGAGAATAATCTCTTTATTTCTGGAGTGAATCCCCTTTTTTATGCATCCCAGTTTTCTGTTGGCTTTGCTTGCAGCGGCTTGGCATTGCATGCCACTGCCAAGCCTGTTGTCTACCATAGAAACATAGAATGTGTCGGCAGATAAGAACCATTTGGCCCATCTAGTCTGCCCAATATATCTGAATCCTATGAATAGTCCCTGGCCCTATCTTATATGAAGGATAGCCTTATGCCTATACCATGCATGCTTAAACTCCTTCACTGTATTTGCAGCTACCACTTCTGCAGGAAGGTTATTCCATGCATCCACTACTCTCTCAGTAAAGTAATACTTCCTCATATTACTTTTAAACCTTTGCCCCTCTAATTTAAAACTGTGTCCTCTTGTGGTAGTTTTTCTTCTTTTAAATATGCTCTCCTCCTTTACCGAGTTGATTCCCTTTATGTATTTAAAAGTTTCTATCATATCCCCTCTGTCTCTTCTTTCTTCCAAGCTATACATGTTAAGGTCCTTTAACCTTTCCTGGTAAGTTTTTTCCTGCAATCCATGTACTAGTTTAGTAGCTCTTCTCTGAACTCTCTCTAGAGTATCTATATCCTTCTGGAGATATGGCCTCCAGTACTGCGCACAATACTCCAAGTGAGGTCTCACCAGTGTTCTGTACAGCGGCATAAGCACTTCTCTCTTTCTACTGCTTATACCTCTCCCTATACATCCAAGCATTCTGCTGGCATTTCGTGCTGCTCTATTACATTGTCTTCCCACCTTTAAGTCTTCTGAAATAATTACTCCTAAATCCCTTTCCTCAGATACTGTGGTCAGGACTGTGTCAAATATTCTATATTCTGCCCTTGGGTTTTTACGCCCCAGGTGCATTATCTTGCACTTATCCACATTAAATTTCAGTTGCCAGAGTTCTGACCTTTCTTCTAGTTTTCCTAAATCCTTTTCCATTTGGCGTTTCCCTTCAGGAACATCAACCCTGTTACATATCTTTGTGTCATCAGCAAAAAAACAAACCTTACCATCGAGGCCTTTTGCAATATCACTTATGAAGATATTAAACAAAATTGGTCCCAGTACAGATCCCGGAGGTACCCCACTGGTAACATGACCTTGTTCTAAATGTTCTCCATTGACTACAACCCTCTGTTGTCTGTCACTCAGCCACTGCCTAATCCACTCAACAATATGGGAGTCCATGCTCAATGACTGCAGTTTATTGATAAGTCTTCTATGTGGGACAGTGTCAAAAGCCTTACTAAAATCTAGATATGCAATGTCTACTGCACCTCCACCGTCTATTATTTTAGTCACCCAGTCAAAAAAATCTATAAGATTTGTTTGACATGATCTCCCTGAAGTAAACCCATGTTGTTTTTCATCTTGCAATCCATGGGATTTAAGATGTTCTACAATCCTATCCTTTAATAGGGTTTCCATTAATTTGCCTACTATTGATGTCAGACTCACTGGTCTATAGTTGCTCGATTCCTCCCTACTACCTTTCTTGTGAATGGGCACGACATTTGCCAATTTCCTATCTTCCGGGACGACTCCTGTTACTAATGATTGGTTAAATAAATCTGTTAATGGTTTTGCCAGCTCACCACTAAGCTCTTTTAATAATTTTGGGTGTATCTCATCAGGACCCTGTGACTTATTTGTCTTCACTTTAGACAGCAATCTTAGAACGTCTTCCTCTGTAAAGACACATGCATCAAACGATTCATTAGTCATCCTTTCAAGTGGAGGTCCTTCTTCTTTTTCTTCTGTAAAAACTGAACAGAAGTATTCATTAAGGCAGTCGGCTAGCTCTTTATTCTCTTCTACATACCTTCCGTCCTTTGTTTTTAATTTAGTTATTCCTTGTTTTAATTTCCTTTTTTCATTTATATATCTGAAGAATGTCTTATCCCCCTTTTTCATAGACTGAGCTTGTTTTTCTTCTGCCTGCGCTTTAGAAGTTCTTATAACTTGCTTGGCCTCTTTCTGCCTAATCTTGTAGATTTCCTTATCTTCATTGCTCTGGGTTTTTTTATAATTACAAAATGCTAGCTTTTTATTTTTAATGATTTGGGCCACTTCTGCTGAGTACCACAGTGGTCTCTTCCTTTTTTTTGCTTTTACTGACAAGTCTAATGCAATTTTCTGTTGCCTTCAATAATGCACCCCCAGTAGGGCTGAACGATAGTCGATGTGATATCGACTATCGTTCTGCGGGCGTGGGCGATATTCATATTGCCGAAGACACGATATTTATCATTAGGCAGGGAGGCAGGGAGAAGTCGGGACTCGGGGGGAGGAGGACGACTCGCAGTGCTGGCAGCCGACACGATCGTCCCACACGTTCAGCGGGGAGCAGCGTGCCTTGAGCAGCTGCACAGATAACCAATCACGCGTGCCTGCACACCTGATTGGTTCCCTGTGCTGCTACTCACGTGATTGTTTCGCTGTGCCGCGCTCACCGCTCGGTCAAGAGAACTAGCTCCAGGGCGGCAGACTGAACTTGTGGGACAGATGTCATGTCGGGCTGTGTTCTTCTACCTCCTACGACCACTGTGAGTCCCAACTCTGCCTAATCCACACTGTCAGTGTCTTCTGCATTCCACCCAGAGAAATATCGCAATATATATCGTTGAAAACCAAATATTGCAATGTACTTTTTTTCCCAATATCGTGCAGCCCTAACCCCCAGGTCCTTTTCCATCCTAGACTCACCCAGAGGTTTCCCCCCTAGTGAGTAGCTTGCTTTCTGGTTTCTGGCACCCAAGTGCATTACTTTACATTTTTCAACATTAAACCTCATCTGCCATATAGTTGCCCACCCCATTATTTTGTTCAGGTCCGCTTGTAAGGTTTCCACATCCTGCATAGAAGATATTGGCATGCTTAGTTTAGTATCATCCGCAAATACTGAGATTGTACTAGATATCCCCTCCTCTACATCATTTATGAATAAATTAAACAGGATTGGTCCCAGGACAGAACCCTGGGGGACCCCACTTTCCACACCCGCCCAATTCGAGTTCTCCCCATTAATCACCACCTTTTGCACTCTCCCCTGGAGCCAGTTCTCTATCGAGGTACTCACCTTATGGTCCATACTTTCCTTCCTTAGTTTGAACAGTAAGCGTTTGTGGGGAACAATGTCAAAGGCCTTTGGAAAGTCCAGATACACCACATCCACAGGCTTACCTTTATCTAGGTTGCAGCTCACTTCATCATGGAAGGTTAATAGATTGGTTTGGCAAGAACGATTTTTCATGAATCCATGCTGATTACTACTAATACTATTTTCATTACTAAAGTCTTGTATGTGGTCCCTTAACATCCCCTCCAAAATCTTGCAGACTACTGATGTTAGGCTGACCGGCCTATAGTTACCCGGGATATATCTCTGCCCTTTTTTAAATATTGGTACCATGTTGGTTTTTTTCCAATCAGCTGGCACCATACCCGTCTGTAAACTATCCTTAAAGATCAAGAATAATGGTCTGGCAATCACCTGGCTGAGCTCTTTAAGAACCCTCGGGTGCAAGCCATCCAGTCCCAGTGATTTATTTATGTTAAGTTTCTCTAGTTTCGTTCTAAGTCTATCTTCTGTTAGCCATGGCGGTACTTCCTGAGGTGTGTTATTTAGTTTGGCCTTACAAGCTGGGTTAGTGTAGCCCCCCAATTCTTTTGTGAAGACTGAAGAGATAAAATTTATTTAACACTACCGCCTTTTCCCTGTCCTCTGTGGCCAAATCTCCTTTGTCGTCTTTTATGGGGACAATGTGTTCTGGCCTCGCTTTCTTACTGTTTATATACTTAAAGAATTTTTTGGGGTTCTTTTTACTCTTCCGCTATATTAATAGGAAAAAAAAGAGGTTGTTCACTGGACTGACTAAGCAGCCAGAGAACCACCTAGATTATGGGACTTTAAAGGTGGGTGGTTGTAGCACAGACAGACAGGAAAGAGATTGGATTAAAAATCAATTTTATTGCATTAAAAACATACAATTAATGGTCAACATGGGAATTGATCCACAAAAAGCGATACATCTATACAGACATTGTAATTTTTGCGAACTAGGGAGGTACAGAGGGTGACCGGGGTCCTACATGTTTCGCCATTTCAATGGCTTCGTCAGGGACCAAATGGCTTATAACCTCTCGCAACAGTTCTAGGCAGTAACAAAAAAAGATGTTAATTTAGCGTATATGGACGCATATGTCACAAATCCAAACAATGTTTGTGTTAATACGTATACATATGAGAACATTCAACACTTACCAACATACAAATGTCAGACATAATATACATATGAGCTGTATTGTTGGTCATGCATGCTCAGGCGGTACTGGACCATCCCCGAGTCCTGGAGGGACGCAGGGTAATAAGTGCCCACACGGGCCGACCAATACTGGACCGGGCCAGGACAGAACTACTGGCTAATGTGTCAGATCCAGGCACTAATGGGAAGAGAATCCCAGCCTCTGAAAAGAGGAGGATAAATAGGAACCAAATTAGATGTTTGCTTAGCTAAGGGGTAACGGTTATTAAATAAAATTAATAAATAACCGTATATGTGCCCAAAGGGAAGAATGATGAATGAAAGTTAAACCAGAGCGACCGATGGGAGACCGGTCTTAGAAGTGAGCCTCTTTAGGAATGAGTTAGATAGCAAGGTGAAAAAGTAGGCAGTGACTAAACTAGCCTAGGAGAGATGTGCACAATGCCTGCAGTGTTAGTGAAGAAAAGACCTGGAGTGGGGGAGGGGAGCATGGAGACCGGTGATACAAGGAGATTGAGATAAGGCAAGGCTGTGAAAGGTGAAAGTAGCATGCCGTAAACATAGCGCTAGTAGGGTGGCCCATAGAGTCCCAAATATATATTGAGTGATCGGTGTCAGCCAAGTGAAGAAAAGAGGTCAGCAGTGAGCGAACCATTTTTTTTTAAGGCACAGGATTTCAGAAATCTTAAAACCCTTATGCAACTTTTACAGGAAAACGAGGACTTGGAGTGGGAGGGGTCCTCGTCCTCGGAGTCTTCCTCCGACGACGAGGATCACCCGGTACCTAGCCCTCGCAAATTTAAGGCAAAATCCACCAAGTTTCCCAATCTTCAGACTTGCCCAGCAGTTTGGGCCTTTTTAAAACAAAGCCAGAGGGACATAGACAATTTGATGGTCCCCAGTTCTAGGACCTCCAACTTGTCCGTCTCCCAAAAGCGCGCGTTGGATGGTCTTGTCCGTAACGACCACATTGTCATTAAGCCCTCTGACAAGGGTGGCAATGTGGTCGTTATGGACAGACACCAATACGAAACAATGTGCATGGACATACTATCGAATCCAGACTGGTATGCACCGGTATCACAGGAAAAAGTAGAGGAGTTTAAGACCCAATTTAAAACTATTCTTTTGAATGCTCTGCATGCCCATATTATAGACCAGGAAACATATGAATTCTTAAACGTCAGGTGGCCAATCTTGCCCACATTTTATTCTTTGCCCAAAGTTCACAAATCACTGGAGAGACCCCCCGGTCGCCCAATTGTCTCAGGGATGGGATCAATAACAGGACCAGCTAGCCAATTTGTCGATGATCAGCTTCGGCCACATGTAATGCGCCTCCCATCTTATTTAAAAGACACATTAGAGCTGCTGCGAGTTGTGGAAGGATTAACGGTGCCCGAGGGCTCCCTATTAGTAACCTTGGACATAGAAGCATTATATTCAAGTATCCCCCATGACCGAGGCATAGAGGTTATCACAACCTTTTTGAGGGAACAAACCCACAAAAAATGGCCACTAGCTGAGTTCACTCTACAGTTATTGAACCACATCCTGAGGTCAAACGTCTTCACCTTCGCTGGCACTACATTCCTCCAGGTACAGGGGGTGGCGATGGGGACTTCTTGTGCCCCATAGTACGCCAACCTGTACCTGGGGGGATGGGAGAGGGAGCTGTTCGCCGACGATGCCGCCTCGATATATCTGCGCCACCTAGCGTTGTGGCGCAGATATATTGACGATGTCATCGTCGTGTGGACAGGTTCGGTGGGTAAACTTTCAGAATTCATTGAATATATTTCAATTAACAATTTCAACCTCAAGTTCACTTACCAGTCTGATCATCTCCAAGTGCCGTTCTTGGACACGATTGTATTCCTGGACTCTGATGGTAGTTTACATACTTCCTTGTACCGCAAAAGCACGGCGGGGAACACGATATTACACTTCACAAGTGGCCACCCGTGCCCCCTTGTGTCGAGCATTCCATACTCCCAATATCTCAGGATACGATGAAACTGCACATTGGATGCAGACTTCGTACGTGAGGCCAAAGCCCTTCAGTCGAGACTACTCAAACGGGGCTATACAAAAAACATCTTAAAGAAAGCGTACAACAGGGCCAACAATCAACAAAGAGATGGTTTGATTTTTGGACCCCGAAAACAGGAAACAACAAATACAACAAAAATGATCACTAGGTTTAATCAACACCATCAGAGTCTAAGGAGGGTCCTCTCCAAGAACCGGCACTTCCTCACAGATGATGCTACCATCTCGAAATACGTTAAACCTTTCCCTGAGGTGGTCTACCGCAAGGCAGGGTCCCTCAGGGACAAACTAGTACATAGTCATTATACAGGTCCAGCGGAGGTGGAGTCTGGCGCAACGGGGGGTTTGGAACTTTCTGATGTGGTAATTGTGATGAGTGCCCCTGGGTGATAGAGGGTTACTTGTTACCTCTCCCCCAGGCTGGTACACTCAAACCCCGGTTCTATGCCACGTGCCTTATGGAGGGGGTCGTATATCTTGCTACGTGTATATGTGGGGCCTTTTACGTCGGCAAGACGAAAAGGCCCTTTGCCCGGCGTATACACGATCATCTTTATTACATTGATACGGGCCTAATGTACACCCCCATCTGTAAGCACGTTGGCATACACCATAAATTCGACCCTTACACTGTACAATTTTCCGTGTTAGAAGTGATAAGACGCAATCCACGGGGCGGCAATTTTGATAATAACATACTTAAAAATGAGGTTAAGTGGATTTATAGGCTTCAGGCTACTAAATCCCCTGGCCTAAACACCGCCATATCATACAAACCTTTCCTGGAATAATGTGGGCCCAGAAAGGCCCTTCTCATCCGGCTTTTCCCTGATCCTCCAGCCCTTTCTTTCCTCTCCCTTATTTCCCATTTCCCCATTCACCACCTTACTTCTCAATTAATTCTCATTTGTTTTCCCATTGCATGATTGCACTGGGTAACTATTGTTATGCATGTATGTGCATTTGACACCCTGACACAACCCCTCCTTCGGGTTGTGTTCACGGTGCTTTAATAAAACTATTTTGTTAATTCATGTTTTTGATATGATATTGTTTCATATTGTGGTCACAGCGTGCTTACATGGCTTACTGGTACCCATTTGTGCCCTTTGGCCGATGCTCGGGCGCCAAGCCGGGGGTGATGGGGGGTGGCTAGCGGGGTCATTCCCGCCCCTCCTCCTTGGGCTCCCGCGTCCGCCCCCTTCGGGGGGCGGATGTTTTGATCGGACGGGGCGTATTTCGCGCTCTGCGTGATTTGCCCTTGCCCGGTCACTAGATGGCGCCCGCGCCGGAAGTGACATACAGAGGCCGGTCATGGCCGCGTCACTTTCGGCGGGACCGGACCATTTAAGGACCGACGGTGGCGCAGCTAAGACAGGTCATGACTACCTGACGCTAAATTAACATCTTTTTTTGTTACTGCCTAGAACTGTTGTGAGAGGTTATAAGCCATTTGGTCCCTGACGAAGCCATTGAAATGGCGAAACATGTAGGACCCCGGTGACCCTCTGTACCTCCCTAGTTCGCAAAATTACAATGTCTGTATAGATGTATCGCTTTTTGTGGATCAATTCCCATGTTGACCATTAATTGTATGTTTTTAATGCAATAAAATAGTTTTTTAATCCAATCTCTTTCCTGTCTGTCTGTGCTACAACCACCCACCTTTAAAGTCCCATAATCTAGGTGGTTCTCTGGCTGCTTAGTCAGTCCAGTGAACAACCTCTTTTTTTTCCCTATTAATATATTGGGGATGTGGTGGTACTGGTTAGCTATTGGTGCATCCTTGTCAATCATCCAATCCTTTTTGTCTCTTCCGCTATATGTCTCTTGTGTTCTATTTTAGCCGCTTTGATTTCGTCTTTACATTTCTTATTACACTCTTTGTAATGCTTGAATGCTGCCAATGACCCCTCAGCCTTGTTTTTTGAAGGCCTTTTTTTTAGCATTAATATGCATTTTTATGTTGGAGTTTAGCCACCCAGGGTTTAGTTTTGCTCTTTTTTAAATTTATTTCCCTTTGGAATGCACTGGCCAATCCCTTTATGTATGCTCTTGAAGCACTTCCATTTTTCCTCCGTGTTCTTTGTTCCCAGGGTTCTATCCCATTTGATATTTTCTAGCAGAGAGTGCAGTTTTGGGAAATTGGCTCTTTTGAAATTCAGTGTTCTTATATTACCCTTTTGTTTCCTATTACTATGATTAATACTGAAACTAATTGACCTATGGTCACTGTTTCCTAAGGTGCCCCATATTTCTATATCTGTGAGCAGGTCTGTATTGTTGGTAATCAGTAGGTCAAGTACTGCATTGTTTCTTGTCGGTGCATTCACCATCTGACCCATGAAATTGTCCTGCAAAACATTTAGGAACCTGCGAGCCTTTGCTGAATGCGCGGTTCCTTCTGCCCAGTTTATATCTGGATAATTAAAGTCCCCCACTATAATGACCTTTCCCATTCTTGCTGCCAATCCTCTATTTGGGGGAACGCCTTTTTGGGGACTCCTTGGATGAGATAGTCAAGGATCTCACTGGGGGTAAGAGTACCCTCCTGCCCCAATCCGCGAAGGGTAAAACACCCCGCGCGCGGTGGGGTCCTTCCGTCAAGGCTCACCGGGGGCCTTTTCGTGCCTCTGGGGTGCAGGAAAAAGGTGAACCGGTCAGAGCCTCCGGAGAGGCCAAGACGTCTTGGTCGGATGAGTCCGAGCATTGCCAGTCTGGTTCGGAGGACGACCCAGTTACCCTGTCTAGTGGGGAGGGGGGAGGCTACGGATGAGGTCAGCTGCGGCTACCGGAGCCTGCTGTGTGGGAGAGTGGTAAGAGAACTGTCTAAGGAGGAAAAGTCCCGGCTCCCTCAGAGGCATTTTGAAGGCGTTTTAGAGGCTGGAGAATGGGAGTGTAGGGGGGTTGACCACTAGGGTCAGGAGCTGTGTAGAGTATGTAAGGATTAGACCTACCTATGTAAGACCATGAAATGCCCTAAGGGAATGCAAGAAGTTAAAGGCAATCATGTAACTTAAGCAACGGTGAGTACAGCTGGAAGAAGCTAACAAAATAAATAAGAATAAACATTGGGCGATAATATATTGCGCAGCTATGCAAATAGATTTGGTTTAACACAGAACCTTTTAACCATAAAGAGTTAAGGCATGAGGCAGCTTGACTTAAAGTTGTAGGCTGACAGTTTGTCTTCACTTGTTTTGGGTCTCCTCCTAGGAACTGCTATGCAGGGAGACAACATATTGATCAAAGGTACATTTAAATGTGGTGGGATGGGGGAGTGATCCGAGTAGAACACCTGAATCCCCTCCACCACCTCACAAGCTTCAGTTAGCATGGCAGGCGGAAAGACATATAGCTCGGCCATTGAGAAACATAGCTCTCGTCGGGTGGAGCAAAAGAGTTAATTTGGATTCTCACAGTGCCGCCCGCTACATGCTCGCGAAGCATGGAGAGTGTGTGTGGGAGGGGGTCTTTTATCATACGAAGAAAACATAACTCACGAGTTGTGGGTTCATCAGACCACTGTAATTGGTATATTAAACTTGAGTCGCAGAGCTTGTAGGAAAAGCAATGGGCTATCCGCAATTCGATATAGAGAGAGGTTTTTGGCAGAAGAGGTAGCAGTGCTGGAAGAATAATGGAAGTTGTGAAAAAGAGAAGACATAGGACAGTGGAAGGAGAGAGATTACTGTCACGGGAAGGATAGAGTACACTGGAAGAGTAGAGTTTGTGTCATCATTTGGTTGGATGGGTGAGGGAGTAGGGTACTGCCGAGATCAGCTTCTGGTCTCCTGGGAAGACCGGGCGGTGAAAGAAGTCTGATATTTTAAGGGCGCACAGTTCGTTCGTTTCAAGGTAAGTAGTCAGATGTCAAGGAGCGCCAAGCGAGTAAATGGTATAGGAGAGTCAGGGGGGGCTGAAGGATGTGGATCAAAGGTTGTTTGCTGGTTTCTCATGCAGAATTCAAGGGAAAATGTCTGGTAGTGAAGTTAGTGTGAGATGACCAGATACAGGGCATGACCGAGGCATGTGTCCAGATGGGTCTCATGGTGTATGTCGGGCCCTACTATGAGCCAGGGAGGCGGTTGGGCTACCATTGCGTTTCCCCTCTGGGTCTCTTCTCGGGGAGGAAAGCAGCTGATGGGCTCTTCGGCGCCTCATGCTGAAGTTTCCTTCTTCGTGGATCCCAACCATGGAGATAGCTCGTCTGACTGGTGGTAGCTTGAACTCACTGTACCAGTCTGGGAGGTCTATAAGTGGTAGTCCAAGGGCAGAGCAAAAGTGTTCCAGGTCTTCCGGGACCTTCAGCAGTGCTGTGTGGCCATTTGGCTGTGGCTGACAAGCAAAAAGAAAATTTCCATTGATATGTGATGGCTCTAGCACGAAGTTGATCTAGAAGAGGGCGAAGTTCTCTTCTGCGCTGCAAAGTTATGTTTTATCCTGAAAAATCTTTTTCACCGCCTTGGTGAGATATATGCTGGTGCAGCCTGGCGTTGCGGAGAATGTCTTCCTTCAGGGGAAAGGGAGATAAGCAGCAGATTACATCCCTGGGGGGATCTGTGTCTCTACCCCTGGGACTGAGAGCTCTGTGGATCCTTCCCATAGCGATAGGAGTCTCGGGGTCAGCGTAGCAGGTCATTTAAGATGGCTACTTTTGTCTGGGATATATGTTGGTAATGAATTGACTCTGGGATCCCCGGATTCTTAGATTATTACAGCGACCTCGATTTCCGGGGTCTTCAACACAGGGCCGGCGCTACCACTAGGGTACACTGCAGCCTAGGGCGCTGCCAGGACCGCTAGTTTCCCTATTCTCCACCCGGAGTTTGTCAGTGCCTCGTTCTCCGTAGTCTGGGGTTTAGAGGGTGCACACAGCACACTACCACTGCAGCCACTTCAGCTCCACACACACACACACACACACACAGAGCGGCGCATTGGTGGTCGCTCCGCCCCGTCCTGTCCCCAGTCTGCCTTCACGTCCTGGGCCATTTGTCAGAGTTTATTAAAGGGGAGGATCAAGGGAAGTGTGGGAATCCCTTCCTGATAAAGGGTGGAGGCCGTCTTGCTCACTCCCCAAGCCACGTGGCGGAGAAAACTTGACAGGTGACCGCACTCCTTATACACTTGTAAGCCATCATCCTCCTGCCTCTAATCGGCACTTACTGAGCCCTGGGAGTTGGGAGAGAGCACAACACACAGGCAGCCATTAACCCCCCCCCTCCACCCGTCACCACATGGTACGCCCACCCCTACTATTGATTGGCCGCAGGACAACAAGCGCCCGACTCTATGTTGGACTCATGTCCATGCAACATGCCTGCCTCAGCTCTCATTTTTTAAGGGCAGCCCTCAGACGCTGGCACAAGCGGTCAACTTTGTGAGTGAAGTTCTGGCACCTGTCGCACTGCCCCCCCCACCACCTGTCACACGGTGACCCCACCACACTCTTCCCTCCCCCACTGTCACACTCTCCCCCCCCCCACACTGTCACACTCTCCCCCCCCCTCCCCCATCACACACTCTTCCCCCCCGTTATTCTTCCCGTCACACTCCCCCCACCTGTCACACTCTTCTGTGGATGTTTCTTTGCTTGGTTTGGCTGTCTCTTTGCTTTATTTCATGTTTATAGGTTAATATTTTCTACTGTTTTTAAAATGATAGAAGTTTATTTTTTTAATTTTAATTTAATATGTTTCTTTTGGGGGGGGGGGGGGTGCCAAGTTGCTGGCTGGTCTTGGCTAGGGTGCCAAAAAGTCTAGCACCGGCCCTGCTTCAACATGTCTGCTGAGATCTCTAAGATGTATAGATTGAGATTTAGTAAATTTCTGTACTTGACATAGGGAGGTGTCATGGCGGAGAGTGATAGCCTCTACTTCTTCTACTCTGTCTGCAATGGCATTGATTTCAGCCTTTAGATCAGAAACTGCTGCAGACAGAGCACTCTTTATGTCCAGTGCAACAGCTTTCAAATCACTGAGACAAATTGCCGGGTTTTTTGCCGAGTTGTCTTGGGCAGCGTGCGGTTGAGGGGCAGGCATACCTGAGTGAGCATTGTCTCTGCGTGGAGAGGGAGACTGGCGGCAGAAGTAGGAGTGGGCCGCATGGCGTCCCGCAAGCACGGCCAGAAGATGTCGGGAATACTGCAGTTTGGCTGGGCAGGAACGTTACGGGGAGATCTTGATCTGGTTGCGGAGGTACTCCTGAAAGATCTGTCCTTACCCCGGGTGAGTATCGCAGGTTCATTCCGGCTTGAAGAATCTGTAGCAGGGCCTCGTTGAGTAGGAGCTCAAGACTATATGTCCATCGCTGACCGTGTCTAGACCACACCCCCAGTACTCAGTTTTTCTAAAACTTTGAATATGGAGTCCCAGGCTGTAATTTCTCCCTCAGACCCACTATCGCAGTCGCTGGCCGCCAGTGGCGGAGCCAGAGGGCTAGCTGGGGTGGCAATTGCCACCCCAGACGAAGTCCTTGCCACCCCTGTACCCACCCCGCTAAAAACATTCTGCCATGGCCGCCACTGTGTCTGCTGCTCTCTGCCCCTGGCCGCTCAGCTCCCGAACCCAATCCTGTCGGCGCCGCCCACTGTAGACTGGTGGGGGAGGCGTGCGGTGCGGGGACTGAGAGGGACTGTCTGGGGGAGGGACTAGCCTGTGCAGCAGCCGCCCAGCACAGCGCGGGAGAGAACCAGGCAGTGAGCAATCGAAGAAGCCAGCGCGGCGAGGAGCGGAGGAGGAGTCGGACAACAGGAGTCCAGTCAGGAGTCAGCATCAGCAGCATCGCCAATCGCCATCAATTATTCAGGCTCAGCAAAGAAGGCGGCGGGGGAGAGGCCAGAGAGCTGGTGTCTGTCTGTGGTGCTGCAGGAAAAACCTCGCCTGGGGAGTCAGGACAGGTGAAAAAAAAGGTAGGTAAGAGACTACTACTGTAGTACTGTCTGACTGTACTAGTAACTGACTCAGTAGTGAGAAGTCTGTAAAGGAAAGGGGATCTATCTTATGGGGAACCTGCCCTTGCCCAATGCCTGGCCTGCTGATTGTAAGGGGGATCTATATGGGGGTCCTCACCTCACCCTGGCCTACTGTAAGGGGGGATCTATATGGGGGTCCTCACCTCACCCTGGCCTGCTGTAAGGGGGGATCTATATGGGGGACCAGTTCTCACAAAGGTGTACCTATGAGTACCTGATTTTAAACTTATTGAAATAAAGGTTTTATTAAGCGGTACATCACTATATTAGTACTTCTTCTTGTATACTACCATCGTTTGAGGAAGAGAGGCTCCACCATTTAGAGAGTCTTCACTGCCTAGGTGAAAGAGATACCTTCCCCCCCTTGAGAGTCCTACACATCCAATTGGTGAATAAGAGGACATTATACCAAGGCTTATTACCCCCGTAGGGGTACTTCTTTCTGGTGAGTGCGGGAGCAATTGGAGGGGTGCACTGGTTTGTCTCACCTACCACCCAGCACGCAGACCACCTGGAAGATCACCACTAGATTGAGATTTTTTCTTAACTTTATAGCACCTTCAAAGACTGTTTGTCACCCTTTGGTGGACTATCACATTTTTTGCTTTGTGTCTTAGCACCATATGGACTATTAATTTTTTATTTTGGATTGCTACATTGGTTTATCACTATTATCATCTTAATCCTTTTGTATTGATACACAGTCTCCTTGCACATCAATTTATTTATTATTATATTTATCACTATATTTATTTAATTTTTATGAGCACTTTTCCAATTAGATTATATAAGTACCTCCAATTTTGTGTAACACCAACACTACCCTTACACTGGCATATAGTTTTTCGTTTATCAACTTACCTGAATATTTATTGCTTAATATTTATTGCACATATCCCTATATCATATCATATCATATCATTTGAGCACCATTTTGGGGAGAGTGCCCCCTAAAACTGCTTTATAAAATATCTGCTTTACATGTTTTACATTGTTGATTGTATGCCAGCATCCAAACTAGCACACTAGCACTTTAGATTGTGATTACTGGACTAACCTCTTTTTACACTACTCGCATATAACTAGGCAGCGCCATCACACCTCACCCATCCCACACTTCACACAGTTGGATTCAGTTTTTTCCAAGTGGGATAATATTATTTTGTGCACTTACTTCATTTGCTACATTTTATTGATTTTGAATCTTATCACTTTGAGTTACAACATCAGTTTATTTGACACTTGGTCACTCACAGGTAGCGCCTTATCAACCTCTTTGCACTTTCATTTAATTTTTAACCCCTTGGGGTTTGGTTGTTGGCAGCTTACACCTTATTATTCACACACGGTATTTTCACAATTCCATAGCGCTGGTCACCCCTGTTTCTCTATCATCCTGGTATAACCACTCAAAGTCCAGCAATGTACTAGTACATTGCTGGTCCTTGTTTGGCATATAGTGTAGGTTTTTTTTTTTTTTTTTTCATGCAGCCTATAGGCTGAACGGAAAAAAAGAGAACCTATCAGAAATCAGCACAGGAATATTGTGTAGTATTACTCATCATTAACCGCCCAAACATCCACCCACTGAATTTAATGATAGGTATACATGACAATATTCCACACATACCTAAAAAGTATTTTAGCTGCAGTGCTGAAATCTGAAAATCACCACAGCTGCTGCCAGCAAAGGTATCCATATATGCTGAGCGCAAACGCTATTTGTGTCACAATATATAAAATCAAAGTGGCAGCCGACAAGTACAGTTGTGTTCAAAATTATTCAACCCCCCCAATGCTGTAAAGGTTTTAGGGAATTTAGTGTACATTTGTAATTGTATTCAGAATGAAATCCTACAAGGACTTTTTAAAGAACCATATGCCACTAAAATGACATTAATTGGTTTTGTAATACAGTAGTAAATGTTTCTTTTGTGAATTCTTCATTGACACAGTTATTCAACCCCTTAAAGACTACCACTCTGAAGAACAGAGGTTCATTGAAGTGTTTTCAATCAGGTATTGAAAACACCTGTGGATGTCAGGGAGCAGCAATAAAGGCTAATAAGCACCAATTAGGCAGCTTTAAAATTACTGTGATACTCAGCTCCTTCTAGACATTTACTGGTGTGGTTACAAACATGGTGAAGTCAAGAGAATGGTTCAGGAAGACAAGAGAAGAGGTGATTACTCTTCACAGGAAGGGCAATGGCTATAAGAAGATTGCAAAGATGTTAAACATACCAAGAGACACCATAGGAAGCATCATTCGCAAATTCAAGGCAAAGGGCAATGTTGAAATGCTGCCTGGTCATGGCAGAAAGAAGATGCTGACTTCAACTGCTGTGCGCTACCTGAAATGTAGAGTGGAGAAAAGTCCCCGGGTGACTGCTGAGGAACTGAGAAAAGATTTGTCAGATGTGGGTACTGAAGTTTCTGCTCAGACAATACGGCGCACACTGCGTAATGAAGGCCTCCATGCCAGAACTCCCAGGCGCACCCCCTTGCTGTCTCCAAAGAATAAGAAGAGTCGACTGCAGTATGCCAAAAGTCATGTGGACAAACCACAGAAGTTTTCTGTGGACTGATGAAACAAAATTAGAACTGTTTGGGCCCATGGATCAACGCTATGTTTGAAGGAGGAAGAACAAGGCCTATGAAGAAAAGGACACCTTGCCTACTGTGAAGCATGGTGGGGGGTCAATTATGCTTTGGGGCTGTTTTGCTTCTGCAGGTACAGGGAAGCTTCAGCGTGTGCAAGGTACCATGAATTCTCTTCAGTACCAGGAGATATTGGATGACAATGTGATGCAGTCCGTCACAAACCTGAGGCTTGGGAGACGTTGGACCTTTCAACAGGACAATGATCCCAAGCATACCTCCAAGTCCACTAGAGCATGGTTGCAGATTAAAGGCTGGAACATTTTGGAGTGGCCATCACAGTCACCAGACTTAAATCCGATTGAGAACCTCTGGTGGGACTTAAAGAAAGCAGTTGCAGTGCACAAGCCTAAGAATGGGACTGAACTGGAGGCTTTTGCCCATGACAAATGGGCGAAGATACCCGTAGATCGCTGCAAGACACTTGTGTCAAGCTATGCTTCACGTTTAAAAGCTGTTATAACTGTAAAAGGATGTTGTAAAAAGTACTAAGATTGAATGTCACTTGGGGGTTGAAAAAAAATGATAATGATGTGAGCACAGAAAAGACATTTGTGGTTATTTCATTATAAATGTTATGTTATATTTGTCTGACCTACACGTGCCTCTTTGATTTAATTGTAAGCAGGATGACTGAATGATCAAAATCAATGTCAAACTGGCCAAAACAATCAATTTCAGTGGGGGTTGAATAATTTTGAACACAACTGTACCTGCAAGAGAAACAGGTTAACAAAAGAATGAAAAACAAAGTACAGTAAAAGTACAGTAGGAAGCGTAGAAGAACATATAAAATGACTGACACAACAACTGTTTTGGATTCTTTTATTTTTTTTCTAACTGTTTTTTTTCTCTGAACTGCGATTTTCCAGCTTGGGTCTCTCAAAATGTCGATAGCCATCGAACATCTTTCGAGACCCTGTGTTTGTGTGCCCTACACTGTGTCGTGCTGTACCCTACATTAAAACTCCACTAGTGTATGGTAGCGCTTGAAACATTCCCCGATGCAGAGACCAGGTTGGACAGGACATCTGGGACAATAATAATGGGTGTCACGCCTATATCCGCGCCTGCTACAGACACAACATCTTCTTTGGGGTCGTCTTCGGGTAGTGGTACTTGGGAGGACATGTGGAAAATGTCTCTCATGCAGCCGGCTAACTGCATCTGGAAGGGGAAGTTGGGCAGGCATGCCTCCTGGGTACAGGTAGGCAAGAATGATCGCTTCCTGGAATTTCCGGAAGGATCCAGTTCGTCCTGACGCCCTGTATAGGACAAAAGCGTTCAGCATAGCCAATTGGTATAAATAAACAGACACTTTTTTGTACCAGCATCTGGCTTTACGGGCAACTAAATACAACGCCAAAAGCTGGTCGTTAAGGTCCACCCCTCCCATATTAAGGTTATATTTGTGGACACAGAGGGTTTCTCCATAACGCCAGTTGCCGTAGGAATTTGGATCGTCGTGTCTGCGTGAAGGGAGGACAAAACATAAACATCCCGTGTATCCCTCTACTTCACTGCAAGCAATTTGTCCGTTTTCAAGCAGGCTCTCGCCCCCCGACTAAGACGGGAATTTACAAGCCGTTGGGGGAAGCCCCGGCGATTAGGTCGCATGGTGCCACATGCGCCAATTTGTAATTCAGAAAGATGACTAAATAGTGGCACGCTTGTGTAGAAGTTGTCCACGTACAAATGGTACCCCTTTCCGGATAAGGATGACACCAATTCCCAAACTATCTTGCCGCTGCTCCCTATGTAGTCTGGACAGTTGGGGGGCTCCACACAGCTATCTTTTCCCTCATAGACCCGGAAACTAACTGTATAACCTGTGGCCCTGTCACACAGTTTATACAGCTTGATCCCGTACTTGGCACGTTTGCTGGGGAGGTACTGTTTCATAACAAGGCGGCCAGTAAATTTAATCAGGGACTCGTCAACGCAGACAACTTGTTTGGGGGTAAACAAGGCTGCAAACCGCTGATTGAAGTGGTCTATGAGGGGCCAAATTTTGTGGAGCCGATCATATGCAGGGTCTCCCCGAGGACAACAGATTTCATTGTCACCGAAATGCATAAATCGCAGAATTTGCTCGTATCTCGCCCTGGACATGGAGGCAGAGTACATGCGCATATGGTGAAGTGGGCTAGTGGACCAATATAGCCGCAATTCACTCTGTTTAGTAATGCCCATGTTCAGGGAAAGGCCCAGAAAGATTTTAAAATCGGAAAACGTTATAGGTTTCCAGCCGAATGGTCTGGCAAGGGGCGAATTTGGGTTGGTGGCGATAAATTGTTGTGCGTATAAATTTGATTGATCCACAATAGATCTGTAAAGATCTTCCGTGAAGAACGGCTCAAAAAAGTTCAGGGGCGTAAAACCAGCTGTCTCCACGTGGATTCCACGTTGGGTAGTGAATAGGGGAAGTACTGGCGCTGTAGAATCAGTGGGTTGCCAATTGGGATATGCCAGCGCATCAGGGAGGGCACTATGGGCTCTACGGGCCTGTCTTCGAAAACGCGGTGGCTGCGGCCACTACTCGTGCTAGCCACCACACCAGGTTCAACTGCACTTATGGGACTCGCCACGTCACCAAGTGCTACTGCAGTGCTGGTTGTACTAGGTCCAGGGTGTACTAGGCCGCTGGTGCTTGCCAGGTCACCAGAAGGATGAGAGGCCGTAGTATCGACACTCTGCTCCATACGAGCACCCTGCGATTCCTGCATCTCAACAACTCCAGAATGGGGTCGGGTACGCCTGGGTCTAACAGAGACCCATCCGTCATCGGAGCTATCTGTCGGGAAGCCGCTGCCGTCATCGGGTTCGTATACTGACCCTGATTCTGCCAGTGAGGCTTCCCCATCGCTCTCATCTGACATGGCCAGTATACTATATACCTCTTCACCTCTGTACCAACGTTTGGACATTTTGGTAACTAAATTTACTAGTACAGTAGTGTGACTCACAGGTAATAAAAGCACCTGGTTGTCAAGGACTATTTCAAGCGCTACCAAAAAAAACTGCTAATGCTAGCAGGGATCAGGCCTGACTCTGCTAACGCAGCGGTTTTGTGTTGTGTTTTTTTGTAAGTGACAGTAATCTATTGATTACTACACTTACCTGGGTGGGGTGGGGTGGGCTGGGCAGAGGGGTTAAGCGCAAGTGCAGGCTGGAATCAGTGCTGATCATGGAAATACCGCGTTTTGGGAACCCTAAACTATGGGGACGCTAGTATAGTTCTGATCAGATCAGATATTGATCTGTTCAAACATGGAAGTGTGTGTGCGTATATTTGTGTGGTAATCAAGGGGTTATTTCTAACTATGCGCCGGGGATCTGCGCTTTTTTAGACTGACACTAACACTAGCTAATGTCACCTGTGTCACTAATAATAGTGATCAGAAAAAAAACTGTACACTATAAAAGTCACACTGTGACAGGGCACGGGAGGGGTTAACTGGGGGTGATCAGGGGGTTAAATCTTTATTGGGGGGGATGGAGGGGACCCTAAACCTCCTTTGGGATAGAAACGAACTCAAGTCACAATCACACTAATGCAAAATACAGTAAAACACTATATTACATGTGTATTAGTGTGCAATGTGACAGGGGGGAAGGGGTTAACTGGATGTGATTGGGGGGGATCAGGGGGTTAAATCTTTATTGGGAGGGGTTGGCGGGTATCCTAAGGATAAAAGGAACGACCGCAAGCGCTAAACCTGGTCACAAGTCACACTTATACGGGTATATAGAAAATGCTATATACTTTATACAGTGTGTGTTGTGACGGGGTGTGGGGGGATCAGGGGGTTAAATCTTTATTGGGGGGGGGGGTGGCAAGGACCCTAAACCTCCTTTGGGACAGAAACTAACTCGCTAGCGCTAAGTCAAGTCACAATCGCACCAATACAAAATACAGAAAACCAGTATATTACGTTTGTATTAGTGTGCAATGCGACAGGGGGGAAGGGGTTAACTGGGGGTGATCAGGGGGTTAAATCTTTATTGGGGGGGGGCGGCGGGTATTTTAAGGGAAAAAGGGGGGGTCACAAGCGCTACACCTGGTCACAAATCACACTTATACAGGTATATAGGAAAATGCTATATGCTGTATACAATGTGTGTTGTGACAGGGGGTATAGGGGTTAACTGGGGGGGGGGCGATCGGGGGTTAAATGTGCCTATCTAAGTGTAAATGTATGTGCTTGGTGCAGTACTTAGTTAGATGTTTTCTCCTCTCACGCTGGATCCAAAAAGGATCATGGGAGGGGAGAGCGCATCTTTTCTGAGCCTGTGTTTACATTACACAGGCTCAGCACAGAATCTGATTGGGCAGAACCGATCTACAGGTCCAGGCCAAAAATGATTGGCCTGGACCTGATGACTGATAGGTTCTGAACCCAATCAAGCCATCGGCAGGACCGTGGGAGCGTGTGCGCCAGAGCGGCGGGGAGTAGTGACGTACCGGTACGTCACTTTGCCTGGCCGGGGCTGATCGCCGCAGTATATGTACTTATTACGAGTCAGTCCTGTTTAAGGTGGTTTTTTCTCTGTTTTTTGCTGCCCTTAGGATATCAGAGTTAATCCCTGACGGTAAGTGTAGGGATTCAGGTCTTTTAGTTTCAGATGTTAGAATGTTTGATAATAAAGTTAGTATTTTCATTCGCTATTCAAAAACTGATCAATTAAGTGTAGGTAAATGGTTACATTTGAATGAATTTTGCGGTTCACCTGTTTGCCCTGTGGCTCTGCTGAGAGTATTTATTCGGTTAAGGCCTCAAGTGGGTAAAAAAAAATGTATTCAGGTAAACTTCTTTCGAAATATCAATTTGTTTGTGTCTTTAAGAAATGTTTAAAAGTTTTGATTTTAAAGCATATTAAGCTTACATTACATTCCTTTAGGGTTGGAGCAGCAAGAAATGCAGCCAGGTTGGGTTTAGATGGGGAGTTATTTAAAGAGGAAGTAAACCCTCCTCTGACACTTTTACCTATAGGTAAGCCTATGATAAGGCTTACCTATAGGTACTGTAAATATCTCCTAAACATGTACTGTTTAGGAGATATTTACCTTACATGCAGCCAGTGACGTCACTGGCGCATGCGCTCTGAAGGAACGGCCGCTCGTGCCGTTCCTTCAGAGTCCCGTGCCGTGACTGTCGGCTCTCGCGCGCGTGCGCGGGAGTGACGTCACCGTGGTTTCGGCCAATCAGATGGCCGGATGCCGAGATCCCGGAAGACGGGCGACTGGACATGTCGCCTGTCATAGAGGTGAGTGAGCGGCACGGCGGGGGCTCGTTCTAAGGTAAGTATTGCATAATGAGCTAGTATGCGATGCATACTAGCTCATTATGTCTTTCTCTTGCAGGGGGAAAAGAAAATAAAAAAAAATAAGAGTTTACAACCTCTTTAAGAAGGTGGGCAGATGGAAATCTAATAGTTATCTTACTTATATTTGCCCTAACTTCTCTTATTAAATTATTTTCAGGAAACAAGCATACGGTTGGATACTCGGCCATTCCTTTGTGTTTTGGGCTCAAAAAAGAGCTAGGGAGAGGGTCTACTCAGAGAATCTTGGATTGGATCCTTCTCAATTTGAGGTTCAATGGTTCAGTAAAAGAGGAATGGTTTGGTCTGAGTTAAGATTTTAAGTTTGCAGGTTATTACAATTGTTGCCTCATCCAGATGTGCTAATCATTCACCTGGGAGGGAACGACATAGGTCATGTAAAAACATTGGATCTCATCTTTAGAATTAGAGATGATTTACAACACATTAAGTTATCTTACCTCAAAATTGTGCTAGTCTTTTCCCAGTTTATCCCAATACTGAAATGGTTAAAATACCATTCTTTAAGACCGTTTGAGAATAATAGAAAGAGGGTTAATAGGGCAGTGGAAAAGTTACTGAAGGCCATAGAAAAAGGGTATTTGTAGCTTATATAGGAAGGACTACATTCACTTATCCAACATGGGGTTGGACATTTTTAATGCACATTTAAGCACTTGTGTGGAGCGGGCCACGATGTGGGCGTTTTGTGACAGGCGGTATTAGTCCCATCTGTCTTATGGATAAAATTATTTGAGTTAATTCTGTTTATTTTACAACCTGGGTCATAGAGGCTAGGTTGTTGGTATATTTTTATATGAAAAAACTTATAAAATCAATTGTTTGGTTTAAAATAATAAAACAAATAATAAAAACCCAATGTCATGTTGTGTTTTATTAATTATTTTGTTTAGTTATCAACTCAATAGTTTAAGTTTGAGGTATAAAGATTCCTGTCTGCTGTCCCATATATGATGAACAAACAAGAAAATTGAAAATAGAATAATACTGCATGAGACAGGAAAAAAAAAATAAAAATTGGTTCGTAATGAATGATAGTACGAAAATAGTCAAGATAAAGGTAAGAAAAGTCTATGCGCTGACCATAAAACAGATGCAGTAAACATATAATAGGTATAGAGTGTAAATGGGGACCAGAAATTAGCAGCCAATTCTTAGTAGTGTCACCACATACATAAAAGCAAATAAAAAGGTAAATAAAACTGGTGCTAAATCAACCCCATAAGTTATATAAAAATGCAAGAATTAATGAACACATACATAGAAAGTAATAATCATATATAGCATCAAATAAATATTGAATATATATATAAAAGTGATGTGGTAAATAAAGTGCACTGTGCAAATAAAGTGAACCACAATAATATTCAACAGTAAAAAGTCACTATAAAGGAAAAAGTGACAGTGAACTAAAAGTGCAAAGTGCAGCTAGCTGATCAGATCCAAGACAAAAGAAAGAATGGTCTCATCTAAAGAACATAAAAGTGATAATGATACACAGTAAAAAAAAAAAAAAAACAGATAAAGCTATGTGACATGAAAAACTGTGACCAGTATTAATGGTGAAAAATACCCCAAAAAGGCAAGAGCAGGGTTAAAAATCACATATAAAGAAATCACTTTATATGGATAAAGATAAATCAAAGAAGTTCATAAGTTCATGGAAAACATAAAAGTTCATAGAAAAAGTTCTGGTGTTTAAAATTGTTGCCGGATGTGCGGGAAACTGTGGACATTAAGTTGGTGCGGGAAACTACTTTTACTTTTTTACTTTGTCACTTTTTCCTTTATAGTGACTTTTTACTGTTGAATATTATTGTGGTTCACTTTATTTGCACCATTTGCACAGTGCACTTTACCACATCACTTTTATATATATATTCAATATTTATTTGATGCTATTTATGATTATTACTTTTCTATGTATGTGTTCATTAATTCTTGCATTTTTATATTATTTATGGGGTTAATTTAGCGCCGGTTTTATTTACCTTTTTATTAGTACGAAAATAGTACGACAGTTCTTTGGGCGAAAATTCTTGCCCGATTTTCTTAGTGTGTGTCTGCGAGCCTTTGTTTTCTAAAAAATGCATGTGCTTTGCATTGTGGAGTCCTGTTGCATTCCTGTCATCTGTAAGATGATGTAAGTAAAGCTGGGCAACTGGGATGTTGTACATTGTACATGTATGCGCAGGAGGAGTCACCCATGGTCGCCCAATAGCCTAGAGGAACAGAGTAGATGGCAATAGTTTTATATGGAATGGCGACTAAAATCTTGACTTAACATTGCTGAAGGAGGGCATTGGACTTGACTTTGCTGAAGGAGGGCATTGTGTCAGGTAAGTGTGCCATAATGTGCACAATACTGTATGCTGTGCATACTTGCCCATTATGGCAACAGTTCACCTCTCAGACAACTGATTTTAGTTCCTCTTTACCTACTTGGCGTCCGCGCTACAGCCGAATGACGGCTACAGCGCGGACCTGATTTGCGTACAATGAAGTCCTCTCGGCAATGATCAGCCTGGGCGCTCCCTGCGGAGCGAGCCCGGCTCGCTCTGTGATCGGCGAGTCCATGAGATCCGCCGGATTACAGATCTGAGATCAGGGGCGATCCCGCCCACTTACCACGTGATCAGCTGTCTGCCAATGAGAGCTGATCATGTGAAGTAAACAGCAGCCGGGGATCAGCTCTCCTCAGTGTGAGGAGAAAAAAAAACAATCGCTGACTGCTGTCAGAGGGGCAGCGGTCCCGAAGAGGAGAGGTATAATTTGTGCCCCCAGTGCCACCTACCAGTGCCCACAAGTGTCGCCCACAAGTGTCTCCCACCAGTGCCCACCAGCGCCACCTGCCAGTGCCCACTAGCGCCACCTACCAATGTCACCTATCTGTGCTCACCAGTGCCACCTATCAGTGCCTCATCATAAGTGTCTCCTACCAGTGCCTATCATTGCCCATCAGTGCCACCTATTAGTGCCCATGAGTGCCGCCTATTAGTGCCCTTCAGCGGCACCTACCAGTGCCGCCCATCAGTGCTGCCTTATCGGTGCCATATTATTAGTGCCCATCAGTGCAGCCTACCAGTGCCACCTCATCAGCGCACATCAATGAAGGATTTTTGCAACATTTTATAACAAACTATAAAAACTGTGTTTTGTTTTTTCAACATTTTCTGTCTTTTTTTGTTCCGCAAAAAATAAAAACCTCAGTAGTGAATAAATACCACCAAAAGAAAGCTCTATTTGAAAAAAATTATAAAAATCTCATTTGGGTGTTGCATGACTGCTTCTGACTTCGGCACAATAAATGCAGTCATACAGTTTATGCATACTTAGACAGGTGTTTACATTGCACATTGAGGTGTTTCACACACCTATTTGACATCCAAGAGAATAGTTGGAGTGGTGGCATTTTTTTCATCCCTTTCACCAAACAGAAAATACACACACCAATTCCTGCACCAGCAAAAGAACACCAAGGCCCCTTTCACACTTATGCGAACAAAAAGTCGCGCGATTTTGCCGTGATTTTGACTGGACCTCAAAATTATTAAAATCGGCCCAAAGTAGTGCAGGGACTACTTTAAAGTTGTTGCGACTTGAAGTCACACAGATATGAACAGTACTCATTGGAAATCATGGAATGCGACTTGTCATAGGACTTTGCAGTCTGCACAAGTGTGAAAGGGGCCTTAGGGTCCTTTCACACAGGCCTTCTGCCTCACTGTGCAGTGACAGATTTTTCAGAGCCCCCCTCTCCTCTATGGGAGATTGGATGAAAACAGACAGCCTGTCCGTTTTCATCCAATGCTTCAGACAGATGGAAAATAGGGTTTCCACCCATCTGAATTTCACAGACTGGATTTGATAGCAGCAGGTGTCAGCGGACATGTTACCACTGACATCAGCTGCTCCCTAGGGATGCATAGAGCATCCGATCAGGTCCGTCTGAAAAACTGATAGGCGGGCTTGATTGGAAAGCCTGTGTGAAAGGACCCTAACAAAGTCTAAATTTCTGAAGCAGCTGAAATTAACCCAAAACTGTCAGTGCTAAGTGTATAATAAAAATAAAAGATGTGCATATATGAACACTATAAACCAGGCATCACTAAATGGCGGTCCGCCTTCCAGGTCCGGCCCCAATCACTCTCTCACCTGGAGCGGTCGCTCCATTTAGGAGCCTGTTCTTCTCCCAGCTGTCATGCTTTCATCTTCACAGAGCTGACAGCTGGAGGCAGGGACAGATCTGGAGGGAGGGCGGAAGCTAAACAAGCCAGTGATTGGTTGTTAAGATAAAGGCCGGTCCAAGCAGCCAATCACAGCTTCGTCCATTCAGAGCTACTGTGCCTCCCGTCTGTGTAAGGCAGGGGAAATGTCATGTGTGAAAAGAGAGAGGCGATGTGTGGCGAGGACGGAGTAGGAGGAAGCAGGGAGTGCAGCACAACAAGGTGGAGTGTTTAAATAGGTCACTATTTTTTCAGCATAAGAAAATCATGATCACTGAGTGGGGAGAGATGTAGCAGCAGTGATCACTGTGAAGGAGGGGTAGTAAGCAGTGATCACTGCTGCTGATTGATGGGAGATCAATGTCTGAACCTGTCTAAACCTGTGTAAACCCTACATCTGGTGCCTGCTATGTCTGCTGTGTGTGATGGTTGCAGGAGACATTTAAAGGGATCAAAATGCTAACTAATTGTCAGAGTGCTATAGTGCTTTTTTCTCCTATCTCAATCTTAACTGCAGTCATTGTTTGCTGCCCCTTATTTTATGTTGAGGGGCACACTGATGGGCACAGCTAAATGTGTCCATCAGCATGCCCCTTAAAGTGGTTGTAAACCCCTCCCCCCCCCCCCCCAAGTAGTGTTTGTACCTACCTATAGGTAAGCCTGTGATAAGGCTTACCTATAGGTACTGTTAATATCTCCTAAACTTGCACGGTTTAGGAGAAATTTACATTGCATGCAGCCAATGACGTTATCAGCACATGTGCTCTGAATGAACCCGTATGCCCTGTGCCGTGAACGGTGTTTCCCGCGGGCATGCACGGGAGTGACGTTATCACTGCTCCGGCCAATCAGGTGGCCGGATGATGCGAACCCGCAAATGAGACGACTGAACATGTTAGCCATGTTACCTGTGAGCAGCCGGTGCTGCGGGGGGCTTCGTTCTAAGGTAAGTTTTATAATGAGCTAATATGCGATGCATACTAGCTCATTATGTCTTTGTCTTTCAGGTTTTCTTTTTTCTGAGGTTTACAACCTCTTTAACTTAAAATGTACCGATCAGAGTGCCCCTTAACATAAAGTAAGGGGCATGCTGATGGGCACATTATGCTGATGGGCACATATGTTAAGGGGGCACTCTGATGAGGACACCTGATGTAAGGGGGCACACTGATCTGAATACCTGATGTAAGGTGGCACTGTGATGGCGCCAACTGATGTAAGGGGGCACTCTGATGGGGACTCCTGATGTAAAGGAGCACTCTAACCTGATTTGATGGGTACAAATGATGTAAGGGGGCACTCTGATGATGGCAACTAATGTAAGGGGGCCTTATGATGAAGAAACCTGATGTAAGGGGGGCACTCTGATGGGGGACATCTGATATAAGGGGGTACCCTGACAGTGGCAACTGTTTTATGGGGGGACCCAATGTAATGAATCACTCTGGTAGGGGCACCTGATGTAAGGGGGAACATTATTGGGGACAGTTACAGAGTATTACCAGAGCGTGTGGAGAAAACAGTAAGAAAAACATCATAGAGCATGGCTGTGCCAAAAAAAGGAAAGTATAAGCATACTGGACCTACAGAACACAGTGGCAACACTGCGTGGCATCAACAACCTGGAAAGGAGCTTGGACATTGCCTATCAGGCGCTGGTAGGGGCCAGCATAGAGGAGGGAGGAACAGAGGAGACGCAAGCAGCAGAGGTACGCAGCTGGGTGACTGTTAGGAAGGGTAGAGGGAGGAGTGCCAGGGAGGCCAATCCTGAGTTGGTACACCCTAACAAATTTGCCGAGTTGCAGGTTGAGGGGGATATCAACTCAGGGGTGGCAGAGCTGGAGAACGCGCCCTCCCCCAGCTGCCAGGGGGGGGTCGGCTCCAGGAAGAAGGGGGGCGGTAACTCAGGAAAGGTTAGAAAGGTTGTGGTAGTTGGGGACTCAATTATCAAGAGGACAGAGAGGGCAATCTGTAAAAAAGATCTTGTGAACCGAACAGTTTGTTGTTTACCGGGCGCCCGAGTTCGGCACATCGCAGATCTGGCAGACAGATTGATGGGGGGAGCTGGGGATGACCCAGCGGTCATGGTGCATGTGGGCACTAATGACAAAGTTAAAGGTAGGTGGAGGATCCTTAAGAACGATTTCAGGGACTTAGGTAATAGATTGAGGAAAAGGACCTCCAAGGTGGTTTTCTCTGAAATACTGCCTGTACCTCGAGCCACACAGGAGAGGCAGAAGGAGATTAGGGAACTTAACAAGTGGCTAAGGAATTGGTGTAGGAAGGAGGGGTTTGGGTTCCTGGAGAACTGGGCTGACTTCTCAGTCGGCTACCGGCTCTTTAGTAAGGATGGGCTGCACCTTAATGGGGACGGTACAGCTCTTTTGGGGAGAAAGATGGCCACCAAGTTGGAGGGGCTTTTAAACTAGGAGACGGGGGGGAGGGCTCAGAAGTAGAGTCAGTCAGGAGGGAGCAGAGGACTGAAGGCAGCTGTAGGGTCAGCAGCAACAGTAGGTCCACAATGTCAATTGGCAGGTCTGTGCGGGAAAATCTCAGACCAAACAGGAATAAACATAACCGCCAATTGCGCTTAACTTCCGTAAAACTAAGAGGGGTATATGCTAATGCCAGGAGCCTAGCTAATAAAATGGATGAGTTGGAAATATTGGTACATGAGGAGGACATAGACCTTGTGGGAATAACAGAGACTTGGTTCGACCCCTCACATGACTGGCTGGCCAATATCCAAGGGTATTCGGTGTACCGGAAGGACAGGGTAGGAAAAAGAGGGGGAGGGGTATGTCTCTATGTAAAGAACAATATAAAGGTGATAGAAAGGAGTGACATTACGGATGGGATGAGCATGGATTTAGAATCTGTGTGGGTTGAACTCCATAGGGAAGGAGAAAAGGGGAAAGTAATTGTGGGGGTTTGCTATAGGCCACCTAACCAAGGGGAGGAGGTAGAGCTGGAATTCTTAGCACTAATGAGTAAAGTGGCAAAATTGGGATCAGTCGTCATATTGGGGGACTTCAATTATCCCGACATTGACTGGGACGAGGGGACTGCACACTCAGAGAAGGCCCGCCTATTCACGGAAACCTTACTGGATAATTACATGTCACAGTTGGTGGATTCCCCTACCAGAGAAAATGCAGTCCTGGATCTATTGATCACTAATGACCCAGACCTAATCTCGCAGGTAGGAGTCCAGGACAATCTGGGCTCTAGCGATCATTCATTTAGCGATCACATTTAGTATAAATAACAATATAACAAGGCAAGTGGGGAACATAAGAACCCTAAACTTCAGAAGGGCAAACTTTCCAAAATTGTACTCATTGATGGAAAGGGTAAACTGGGACCAAACCCTGGGATCCCTGACCACAGAGGAAAAATTGGTATGCTTTAGGAACATATTAGGCAAAGGCATCTTGCAGTGCATTCCTATGGGAAATAAATTTAGAAGAGACAAAGCCAAACCTGGCTGGCTAAACCGTAGCGTCAAAAAACTTATTAGGGGAAAAAAATTGGCCTTCAAGAAGTATAAATCAGAGGGCACAGTATCGACTTTCGAGCAATACAAGGAGGCAAATAAGAAAAGTAAACAAGAAATCAAGATGGCTAAAATCAACTTTGAGAGACAAATAGCGGAGGATAGTAAAAAAAACCCAAAGAAATTCTTTAAATATATCAACAGCAAAAAAACTAGGGCAGAGCATATTGCACACATAATTAACAATGATGGGAGGATGGTTACAGAGGACACTGAAAAAGCAACCGTGCTGAATGCTTTTTTCTCGTCAGTCTTTACACAGGAAACGGAGGGGTACACTGACCATGACTGTATGGTTAGTAGTAATACACAGGACTTGCCACTATGCCTAACAGAGGGTGAAATCAGGGAAAGGCTGGATAAACTCAGCACAAATCACCAGGCCCGGATGGCGTACATCCGAGAGTACTCAAGGAACTCAGTAAGGTGTTAGGATTGAGTTCCCCTGCTGGTGACACTGTTGCCCTGGACTGAATGCTGCACTTCCATTGTCCACCAGCAGGTGTCTCCCAGAAGCAAGCAGGCTTCTATGATCACCCAAACTGTGTTCAGCTGCCAGGTGGCTATTTAAGGCTGCTCCTCCCTTTCCCAGGCGCGTCACTATTTTGAATGCCTCCTTGCTGCCTGAACCAGTTGTCTGTGATCCTGATCCATACCCTGATCTATCCTGTACCCCCTTGCTCCTGCTCTCTGCCTTGTATCCAGTAATCCAGCCTAGTCTGCCCTCTTCCTTGCTCCCCTGCTCCCCTTGTCCTGTATAGTGTATATATTTGTAGATAGTTGGTTCTTTAGTTATTGTGTCTTTGGGGTTGGTTTTTGTTTACTGGCATTTCCTTAGTTCACTGTTGCTGTGTGTGTTTGTTTTGTGGTTCACTATAATAAATTTTACTTTAAGGCTATCTATATTGTTTTGGTGTGTAGCTACATGTGTCTGGTCTCCCTAGTTGCTGCTGAACCCTTACATAATAGTGACGCCCAATACGACCAGATCAGCTACACTTTGGAGCTGGAAGCCAGTTGCTTTTGACTTCATTTTCCTGTTGTCAAGATGCTTAGAGTGCAGGTTATTAGTCGTGTGCATGCAGCAGAAGATAAAGATTTTTGTCGTTCATTGTTGCAGGCGCTGAGTCTCACTGAGGAGGAACTGTTGGAAAACATTCTGACAGCACATGCCTTTGCTGTTGAGGGCAGATTCTCCCTTAGACAAGTTCAGCCTTTAATTCAGGTCTGTTCTGAACTAGTATTTCAGTCAATCTCACAGGGCCATGATGTTTTCACTCCTCCATTTACTATGTTCCAGGCTGGATTTTTGGGATGGTTGCTGAAATATTGTGCAGGTTCTTTCTTCCAGCAGTATTCAGCCTATTCACACCAGGTGTTGTTAGATTGCATTGCTGCTGTTCAGTCTTTAATGGAGCAAAGGCAACTAGGGAAAGACAAACTGACTTTAGTTTACCCTCTGCTACAAGCTTGGTCAGAGATCCTATCCCCTGTTCTAGAGGAGCCACATAAAGTTATATCTACTGAAATAAATCAAGAATCTATTCCTCTGTTACCCTTAGCAACCACAGCTGCTACTGAGTGTTCTTTACCACCTGTAGATCAGTACCCTGCCACCAGTAACCAGTCTTCCTCAGTATGTAATCCATTGGAGGCTCCCCCTGCAATACTGTTACCCATAGCAACATCTCAGGCCTCTTCCTGTACTTCTGCTGCTCTTCACTCTATTCTTCCCAGTACTGTTACTACATTTCCATCAGCAGTACACTCTGGTCAGCATAATGCAAATGCTCACAGTACTCCAGTATGTAAGCCTAAAGATGAACAGAACTTTTTTCCTGCTCTTACAACTCTGCCACCCTCCATGCTGCTGACTACTGATGAGATCCAGCCATCCTCCATGCTGTTGACTGCTGATGAGATCCAGCCGTCCTCCATGCTGCTGACTGCTGATGAGATCCAGCCGTCCTCCATGCTGCCACCTGCTGATGAGATCCAGTCCTCCTCCATGCTGCCGCCTGCTGATGAGATCCAGTCCTCCTCCATGCTGCCGCCTGCTGATGAGATCCAGTCCTCCTCCATGCTGCCGCCTGCTGATGAGATCCAGTCCTCCTCCATGCTGCCGCCTGCTGATGAGATCCAGTCCTCCTCCATGCTGCCGCCTGCTGATGAGATCCAGTCCTCCTCCATGCTGCCGCCTGCTGATGAGATCCAGTCCTCCTCCATGCTGCCGCCTGCTGATGGGATCCAGACCTCCTCCATGCTGCCGCCTGCTGATGGGATCCAGACCTCCTCCATGCTGCCGCCTGCTGATGGGATCCAGACCTCCTCCATGCTGCCGCCTGCTGATGGGATCCAGACCTCCTCCATGCTGCCGCCTGCTGATGGGATCCAGACCTCCTCCATGCTGCCGCCTGCTGATGGGATCCAGACCTCCTCCATGCTGCCGCCTGCTGGTGGGATCCAGTCCTCCTCCATGCTGCCGCCTGCTGGTGGGATCCAGTCCTCCTCCATGCTGCCGCCTGCTGGTGGGATCCAGTCCTCCTCCATGCTGCCGCCTGCTGGTGGGATCCAGTCCTCCTCCATGCTGCCGCCTGCTGGTGGGATCCAGTCCTCCTCCATGCTGCCGCCTGCTGGTGGGATCCAGTCCTCCTCCATGCTGCCGCCTGCTGGTGGGATCCAGTCCTCCTCCATGCTGCCGCCTGCTGGTGGGATCCAGTCCTCCTCCATGCTGCCGCCTGCTGGTGA
Source organism: Pelophylax lessonae (assembly GCF_965119305.1). Lineage (NCBI taxonomy): Eukaryota > Metazoa > Chordata > Amphibia > Anura > Ranidae > Pelophylax > Pelophylax lessonae. The sequence goes on along the minus strand of NC_138773.1, from coordinate 141,103,384 downwards.
GATCCAGTGCTCCTCCATGCTGCCGCCTGCTGACGAGATCCAGCCATCCTCCATGCTGCAGCCTGCCGATGGTGTCCAGACCTCCTCCATGCTGCCGCCTGCCGATAGGGACCTGCCGTTTGTTGCCAAACCTGCCACGGGTGACTTGCCGGCCGCTGTCCCGCCGGACTCTGCTGATACCGGGGCCGCTGTCCCGCCGGACTCTGCTGATACCGGGGCCGCTGTCCCGCCGGACTCTGCTGATACCGGGGCCGCTGTCCCGCCGGACTCTGCTGATACCGGGGCCGCTGTCCCGCCGGACTCTGCTGATACCGGGGCCGCTGTCCCGCCGGACTCTGCTGATACCGGGGCCGCTGTCCCGCCGGACTCTGCTGATACCGGGGCCGCTGTCCCGCCGGACTCTGCTGATACCGGGGCCGCTGCCCAGCCGGACTCTGTCAATTCACCCCTTGCTGTTAAACTGGACTCTGTTGACCGGGTTAAGCTCCTACTTGCTAATATGTCTGAGGCTCCTGAACTTCCAGCGTTATGTGGCCCAAATGGGTTTTCTGTGTGGGTTAAGATCCCTACTGTTGCTCGTTCTGTGTTCTTTTCGCAGCCAGCTGATCCTGTTATGCTAAGGCCAGGATGTCCAGATATCCACTCTGAACATGAGAACTGCATCTGCTGTTACGGCCCCAGTAGTAGAGGTCCTATGGGAAAAGGCAGTGTTCCATATGAACTTTGTCCTGACCCAGGGGTCATCTCTGCAATCCCTGGTGCATCTGGGGACCCGAGTGGGGTAACCTATGCCCTGGGTAGACCTGAGTGGCAGGTAAAATACAGAGCAGTCTCTAACAGTGTGAGAAGAGGTCCAGTTGTGATGGGACACCCTTGTGTCAGGGTACCTGCATGGACCAGGGACTTGGGCATTAAGCATTTGGGTAGCTTTCAGTGTCTCAACATTGGGACACAGGTTGCTTATAAGAATGGTAAGCCTTCGGTGTTGCGACTTCTTAGGGATCTGACCAGCAGGAAACCCAGCCAGTTTTGGGACCCCGGCGGTGTGGTTCTCAGCCAGCCTTCAGACCTTGGCGGTGGGGTACCCAGTCAGCTTGCAGACCCCAGTGGCGGAGCCTTATGGAGCGTCCGGAGGCCGCTCCTTAAGGGGGGGAATATGTTAGGATTGAGTTCCCCTGCTGGTGACACTGTTGCCCTGGACTGAATGCTGCACTTCCATTGTCCACCAGCAGGTGTCTCCCAGAAGCAAGCAGGCTTCTATGATCACCCAAACTGTGTTCAGCTGCCAGGTGGCTATTTAAGGCTGCTCCTCCCTTTCCCAGGCGCGTCACTATTTTGAATGCCTCCTTGCTGCCTGAACCAGTTGTCTGTGATCCTGATCCATACTCTGATCTATCCTGTACCCCCTTGCTCCTGCTCTCTGCCTTGTATCCAGTAATCCAGCCTAGTCTGCCCTCTTCCTTGCTCCCCTTGTCCTGTATAGTGTATATATTTGTAGATAGTTGGTTCTTTAGTTATTGTGTCTTTGGGGTTGGTTTTTGTTTACTGGCATTTCCTTAGTTCACTGTTGCTGTGTGTGTTTGTTTTGTGGTTCACTATAATAAATTTTACTTTAAGGCTATCTATATTGTTTTGGTGTGTAGCTACATGTGTCTGGTCTCCCTAGTTGCTGCTGAACCCTTACATAAGGTTATATCCAGACCACTGTTCCTGATCTTTGCTGACAGTATTAGGACAGGAGATGTACCAGGGGATTGGAAGAAAGCTAACGTGATTCCGATATTCAAAAAGGGCCAGAGGCATATCCCGGGAAATTATAGGCCTGTCAGTTTGACATAGTATGTAAACTTCTGGAGGGGATGATAAGGGACTATATCGTAGAGTTTGCTAAAGACAACAACATCATCAGCAGTAATCAGCACGGGTTTACAAATGGGCGTTCTTGTCAAACCAATCTATTAACATTCTACGAGGAGGTGAGCTGTGAGCTAGATAGGGGGAGACCAGTGGATGTGGTGTACTTGGATTTCGCTAAGGCGTTTGATACAGTTCCCCACAAGCGCTTAATTTATAAAATAAGATCTGCAGGTATCGACAGCAGGGTTTGCTCTTGGATACGGAATTGGCTTAAAGGGCGTGACCAAAGAGTGGTAATAAACAGCGCATACTCAGACTGGTCTGAGGTAGTAAGCGGGGTGCCCCAGGGCTCAGTCCTGGGACCAACCTTGTTCAATTTATTCATAAACAACATTGAGGTCGGGATCAGTAGTTCGATATCAGTTTTTGCAGATGACACAAAATTGGCCAGAGCAATAACTGCACAGCATGAAGCAGATATCCTACAGAATGACCTGGACAAAATTACAGAGTGGGCAACGACATGGCAAATGAGGTTTAACGTGGAGAAGTGTAAGGTTTTGCACTTGGGGACTAAAAACATAAAAGCACAATACACGTTAGGAGGGGAACCCTTGGGGGAATCAAAAATGGAGAAGGATCTGGGAGTCTTGGTTGATGATAGATTAGGCAACAGCATGCAATGTCAAGCGGCAGCTGCCAAAGCCAGCAGAATATTAGCATGCATAAAGAAAGGGATGTATTCCAGAGATAAGACTATAATCCTTCCACTTTATAAAACTCTGGTCCGACCGCATCTGGAGTATTCTGTCCAGTTCTGGTCGCCAGTCCTCAGGAGGGATGTGTTGGAGCTGGAGAGAGTCCAGAGAAGGGCAACTAAACTAATTAGGGGATTGGAGGACCTTGACTATGAAGAGCGTCTACAATCGCTCGATTTATTCTCCCTGGAGAAGAGACGTCTGAGGGGGGACATGATAGCAATTTATAAATATCTTAATGGGGATCCCAGCTTAGAAAAAAAGCTGTTCATTCGAAGGGATTGCATGAGGACTCGAGGGCATACAATGCGATTAGAGGAGAAGCGTTTTAACCTCAGGCAACGTGGGGGGTTCTTTACTGTTAGGGCTACAAGATTGTGGAATTCTCTACCACAAGAGGTGGTTTCTGCGGGTAGTATGGTGGCTTTCAAAAGACTCTTAGAATTACATCTCAAGGATCAGAACATTCAGGGGTATGTGAGATGATTACAGCCACACACACCTACACAGGTTGAACTGGATGGACTATTGTCTTTATTCAACCTCACCTACTATGTAACTATGTAACTATGTAACAATCTTTCATGGCACAGACTTGAGATTCGGACCTCAACCAGAAGAAAATTTTAGTGACCGGATCTCCTTGAATTTTTATTCACTACCCTTGCTACAAACTATAAGATAAATACCAGAGAAAACTCACACACATTTTTTTTTTTTAATCAAACCGTTCTTGTAACAAAACAGTCATTTAAATTGTACAACAAGCTCTGCTTATTATGATTGCGATCTACTACAGTGACCTGACTAAAAGTTTTTTCATTTCTTTGTCTAGGGAAATACTCATGCCTTTGAACTTCTGAAGCACCAGTTGTCAGATCCAGAGATTAAGGTATTTTTAAGACATTTAAACTAGCTGGCGTGTGATTTAAAGTGGTATTAAAGTGAACATTTATCTTATTGCAGCTTATCAATTCTTAGATGTGATGGCTGCATTAGTTTTCTTTTTTAGGCTTTTTTTCTTTTATTTTCCCTGGGTGATATGGCCAGTACGTCCTTTGCTTTTCAACAGAACAAGCTCTCCTGCAAATGTATGAGTTAAGTGTTGAGACAAACCATTTACCACTGACAAGGGGTGCTTACAATGATCGGCTTTAACAACTTTTACTGGATTTACTAATGTAAAACTTTTATTCCAAAAAAAAAAAAAAACTTTAACTGTTTGTGTAACTGTAGCCTTAGCTGTAGTTTGGTTTCAATTTCTTAGTGTATCTAAATCTGCTAGTACATCTAACACTCTCCTCCTTCCCGCCAGACTTGCAATGCTCTTATCCCAAAGTACCCCCTGTGCTCCTTCATTCAGAGTGAGGGCACTCTAATAAAGGAGGTTTATTACTGGCTTGATCACCAGGGAAAAACAAAAGGAAAAAAAGACTAAAAAAGGAAAACATGCAGCCACCACATCTAATGATTGGTAAGCTGCAATATTTTACATTTTTGGTTTTGGGTTTAATTCCGCTTTAAAACCGTCTCAAGGTTTTGGATGTTTTATTTGTTATACATTTTCTGTGGGTAAAGTGTGATGTTTATAAAAACAAAATAGGCTTTCAAGATACACAAACTCAATCTTAAAAATTCAATAATTATTTATTTTCAATAAAATATATACCCCATAAAAGACACATCAATGCATTCTAAGTCTGGTAAAACATGTCACGCAACAATCTCTTACATCCCATCTACTACATATCAGATAAAGCATCACATTGTTGAGATATGATACATGCAGTGCATGTTTATCTCCTGGCAACTGCTCCTATCCAAACCTCAGATTCTCTATTTCTCTTACGTCCTCCGACAGTCGCCGCCCACTCACAAGTCTTCACCAATGGGTATTGACCTTTGCTCCGCAGGAGTAGCTAGGCACAAGATTTGTTAATAACAAAAGCTTTTAGCATAGACACACCCCTAGGGTCTGTCCCCTTAGTCAATACCTCCCTGCACCAGCATTCCCAACTAAATTTGATCTTGCCTAGCTTAGGAGTAGCAGGCTTTCCTGTGCTGGGGCTTCAGTCTCAGCCTTCTACCCTTTTTTGATTTTATTTCAGATGTTTTCTCTTTACTTTACTAGCTGTTTTTTTGTCAGCTCTTAGTTAGGGATCTTCGGATGAAGATACATCGTGCGGAGCTGGGTCTCGGACTGGCCGCCCTGGATCCCAGGGCTGAGGGCCAGATGGATCCCCAGCCTGCCATCGAGCGTTCAGCTACGGTTCGCCCTGGCGCCATGAACGACCCATCCCTGCTCGCTGCAGGGATGCTGCCTGTGTGGTGGCTACTTCACTGGACGCCATTCTGCGGTCTTGTGCTGCGGTCCGCTGCGTCCCGGCTGCGACTCTCCCTGTCATGAAGGATAGCGGTTTGTTTGCTTGGAGACGGCTCCCCACGCCATCCGGTACGGTAAGCACCTTCTGTGTGGGGACCTTCTGTGTGGGGTGTCAGTCTGTGGCTGTGTGTACCCCCATGTCTGTGTAAAGTGCGGGCTCCCTGATAGATCCCTGTATGGGTTAGCATGCCTTTGTGGGCTGCGGGGGGGGGGGCCCTCCCACTCTGCTGTGAGATTCCTCTAGGGCGGAATGTGTGCAGACATGCTGCAGCGGCGGCCGCTATTGCGGTCCGCCATCTTTTTGCATAATGCTGTGGGTGGCCAGCTTTCCTCTGACCCTGTGCAGCGCTGTGTTTTGGCGCCAATCGGCGCCATTTTGGCGAGGCGCGCTCGTTTTCGAGCACATGTCGGCGCCATTTTCTTGTAGCCTCTATCCCTCAGCCGAGCAGCCATTTTGCCGGAGCCTCATAGGCTATATAAGTTAACCCGGTTATTGCATCACTTCCTCTCTCTCTGGAACAGCGATCGGTGGCAGCAGCCTGTTTGTGCTCTCTCCAGGTTTTTCCTTCATTGTCCTGTCATTCCTTGCTCAGTGTTCTCTGTCCCTGCGGGGTTGGTGCATACAGTAGTATACGGTGGGCTGCGCTCGCCGTAGTGTTAAAGGGCCAGTACCTTTTTTCCTCTCAATGCTGTTGGGCATGGATTCTCAGGATAGCAAGTTTCCCCCCGCCCTGGTGGGGGACCAGGGGGCTGCTGCACCCCCCGAGGGGGCTGATCTGGCCACTGTGGTGGCATCCTTAGTATCTCAGATGCAAGTGCTGATGGCTGAACGATCTGCAAAGAGGGCCAGGTTATCCATTTCCTCTGATTCAGAGGGCGATGTGGCTGCTGTGGCTGGCGTGCCCTTCTCAGGGTCTCGCTCATCTCTGGACCTTATGGGGTCTGAGGGGGAGGCGGAGGTGGAAGGGGTTGATACTTCTCCCCCTGGCTCGCCTGAAGAGCTTGCACTCATGGATGAGCTGATCGCCTCCATAAAGGATACACTGCACCTGGAGGATGAGCCCACTCCTCCTGCTAGGGTGTCCTCTTTTGGGACGCACAGAACTCGCAAATCAGCGCAGATTTTTCCCTGCCCTGCAGAGTTTCATCATACTGTTAATGAGCAGTGGCGCAATTTAAAGAAGCCCTTTACAGTGCCAAATAAGTTTAAACTGCTTTATCCATTTGCGCCTTCCACCGACGAGCGTTGGTGTGTGGCGCCCCAGGTGGATCACGCTGTAGCCGTTTTAAACAAGGCTACTCTGGTTCCTACTGAGGATACTCCGGTTTTCCGGGATCCTACGGACAGGAGGTTGGAGTCTCTTGCCCGTCATGCATATATGGTTGCTGGCTCTATGCTCAAACCTATTTTTGCTTCGGTTATGGCGGTGCAGGCGGTGGCCGATTGGACGAAGGTGCTCAGGCGCACCCTGGTAGCTGATTCGGCTCCGCCGACCACGCTGGCTATGGTGGATCAGATCCATCAGGGAGTCATGTACTTGTGTGATGCTTACTTGAATTTAGCTCCTTTGGCTGCACGCCTGTCTAGTGTGGCAGTGCTCAACCGTCGCCTGATATGGCTGAAAAGTTGGTCGGCTGACCAATCTTCTCGCAAAACGTTGGCGGATTTTCCCTACGCGGGATCTCGCCTTTTCGGCGAGGCATTGGATAATCTGGTGAAAGGTGTTACTGGGGGCAAGAGTACTCTCTTACCCCAGAATCCCAAGCACAAGTCCTTCCGTGGCAAGCGGAACTCCTCGTTCAGGCCCTCTCAGGGGTCCTTCCGCCTGAAGGGACGCCCTCACCCGCTTCAGGGGTGGGGGGACGTTTGCGCGGTTTCCTCCAACCTTGGCTGGTCCGCATTCAGGACAGATGGGTTCAGGAAATCGTTTGATCAGGTTACAAGATCAAATTTCTTTCTCGGCCGGCGGGCAGATTCTTTTTCCCCTCAAATCTTCAGCTGTCTCCGGAGCGCTTGCAGGATCTGCACCTGGCGGTGCGGGACCTGCGGGCCCAGGGGGTGGTGGTTCCGGTGCCTCATCGGGACAAATTTCGGGGGTTTTACTCCAATCTGTTCACTGTGCCCAGAAAGGAGGGCAAGGTGCGTCCGATTCTGGACTTGAAAGCTCTGAACCGCTCTGTGCGGGTTCGGAAGTTCCGCATGGAATCCCTGCGCTCAGTGGTGGCCGCCCTGAGTCCGGGGGAGTTCATGGCCTCCATCGATCTGAAGGATGCGTACCTACACATCCCTATTTTCGAGGGTCACCAAAGGTACCTTCGATTCGCCATTGCGGAGGACCACTACCAATTCATGGCGTTACCTTTCGGTCTCGCTTCGGCTCCGCGGGTTTTTACCAAGGTGCTGGCACCGGTCCTGGCCCTGTTGCGAGCACAGGGCATTGCTGTCTTGGGGTATCTGGACGATCTCCTGATAAGGTCGAATGCCAGCCAGAGCCTGTTGGCAGACCTGCCCACCACGGTGCAGACACTGCAAGAGTTCGGTTGGACCATAAACATTCCGAAGTCGACTCTGTGCCCTTCGGTTCGCCTTCCCTATCTGGGGATGGTTATGGACTCTGTCCAGGCGAAGGTTTTCCTACCGGAGGACAAGCTCCGGACGCTTCAGGACAAGGTCAGGTCCCTCAGGGACAACGACAGCTCGTCTCTCCGGACATGCATGAGGTGTCTGGGGTTGATGGTCTCGGCTTTCGAGGCGATCCCCTTTGCCCAGTTTCACACGCGGGGTCTCCAGGCGGAGATTCTTACCAAGTGGGATGGGCGACCACAGTCCCTGGATCTGCGGATCTCTCTGAGCCACCGCACCAGAGGGAATCTTCTGTGGTGGCTCCAGTCCCCGGCGGTGTCGGGGGCAAGTCTTTTCGTCCATTGTTGTGGACGGTGGTCACCACGGATGCCAGCCTGTCGGGCTGGGGTGGTGTCCTGGGAGTTCTGTCCGCCCAGGGAACTCGGTCGGAGGAGTCCTCCCTTCCGATCAACATTCTGGAATTGCGAGCGATAAAGCTTTGCCTTCTGCGATGGTCGGAACGGCTTCAGGGCCGTCCAGTTCGGGTTCAGACGGACAATGCCACCGCGGTGGCTTACATCAACCATCAAGGGGGCACCAGGAGTGCCCGAGCGGCTCCGGAAGTTGCCGACATTCTGTCTTGGGCCGAGACGCACGTCCCGGCGATAACGGCAGTTCACATTCCGGGGGTGGAGAACTGGCAGGCGGATTATCTGAGTCGCCAAACCCTGGACCAGGGGGAATGGTCCCTTCACCCGGATGTCTTCCAGATGTTGTGCGCGAAGTGGGGTTCACCGGATGTGGACCTGTTCGCGTCTCGTCTAAACAACAAGGTGGAAAGGTTCGTGGCAAGAACGCGCGATCCTCGGGCGGACGCCTCGGACGCGTTAGTGGCGCCTTGGCACCAGTATCGTCTGATGTACGCCTTCTGATGAATCCCCCAATTCAGCTGCTGTCCAGGCTCCTTCGCAGGTTAGCCTCGGAACCGCATACGGTAATTCTGGTGGCACCGGACTGGCCTCGCCGGTCTTGGTACGCAGACCTCGTCAATCTGGCAGTCGACACTCCGTGGCGCTTGCCGCTTCGGGAAGACCTTCTGTCTCAAGGGCCGATATTCCATCCTGCTTTACAGTCGCTGGCTTTAACGGCCTGGCTGTTGAAAGCCAGGTCCTGAAGGATAGGGGTCTCTCCCCTGAGGTCATCCCCACTTTGATCAAGGCTAGGAAAGCCTCTTCAGGGAAGATTTACTACCGTACTTGGAAAGCATACTTTGCCTGGTGTGAGTCCAGGGGGTATTCCCCTCGCTCATACTCGGTGTCGAGAGTGTTGGCTTTCCTCCAAACTAGAGTGGACCAGCGTTTGGCGCTGGCCACGATTAAGGGCCAGGTTTCTGCGCTGGCCGTTCTTTTTCAGCACCCCGTGGCGTCAAATTCGTTGATTCGCACCTTTGTTCAAGGGGTGCGCCATTTGGCCCCTCCTCGGAGGGAGCCTTTGCCTCCGTGGGACTTGAACCTAGTTCTGTCCGTGTTGCAACATGCTCCCTTTGAAAAGATCAGGGATATCTCGTTGCCTCTGTTGTCCAAAAAGGTGGCCTTTTTGGTGGCGATTACTTCGGCTCGCAGGGTGTCGGAGCTGGCGGCCTTGTCCTGCAGCTCTCCCTACTTGGTGCTTCACAAGGATAAGGTGGTCTTGCGACCTATTCCATCCTTTCTTCCGAAAGTGGTCTCGGATTTTCACCTTAATGAAGACATTGTCTTGCCTTCGCTCTGCGCGAAGCCACAGCATCCGAAGGAGGTTGCCTTGCATTCCTTGGATGTTGTCCGGGCGATCAGGGTTTACCTGTCGTCCACTAAATCTTTTCGCAAGTCGGATTCCCTCTTTGTCCTTCCTGAGGGACCTCGGAAGGGCATGGCGGCGTCGGCTGCGACAATCGCCAAATGGATCAGACAAACCATTGTGCAGGCCTATGCTTTGAAGGGGAAGGTTCCACCCTTCCCTGTGAAGGCGCACTCTACCAGGTCCTTGAGTACGTCTTGGGCTTTCCGGCATCCGGCTTCTGTGGCCCAGGTGTGTAAGGCGGCGACTTGGTCGTCCGTGCACACCTTCTCAAAGTTTTATAAGGTGGATGTTCAGGCATCGGCCGATGCCTCCTTTGGCCCGTAAAGTTCTCAGTGCGGCAGTGCCTTAGGGACCCTTGTTTTTGGGTCCTTGGCTGTTGGGGTATTTTACCCCTGGGTTACTTGTTTTCCTGGGTTGTTGCTCCTTTTGAGCACTTTCCTGTTGCCCAGCTGGTTCTCTTACGGTGTGTAAGGTTCCTTCTCTGCTGTGGGTGCTGCATTGCTCTTCTGCGCCTGCGTCTCCCACCCCTCATGTCTACACTGCTTTGGGACATCCCATTGGTGAAGACTTGTGAGTGGGCGGCGACTGTCGGAGGACGTAAGAGAAAACTGAATTTTTGTAAAATCTTACCGTAAAATTCCTTTCTCTGAGTCCTCCGACAGTCGCCGCCCCCCGCCCCTCTTTTGGGGTTTTTGTGTACTCTTACTGCTATGCTACCAAACTGAGTTGGGAATGCTGGTGCAGGGAGGTATTGACTAAGGGGACAGCCCCTAGGGGTGTCTATGCTAAAAGCTTTTGTTATTAACAAATCTTGTGCCTAGCTACTCCTGCGGAGCAAAGGTCAATACCCATTGGTGAAGACTTGTGAGTGGGCGGCGACTGTCGGAGGACTCAGAGAAAGGAATTTTACGGTAAGATTTTACAAAAATTCTGTTTTTTCCACCCCGAGGCTGGGTTCACACTGTTGTCCCGCATTGTACATGAATTGCATCGGATTCCTGTACAAATGACATGCGAATTGAGCCAAACAATATGTATGGCTCAATTTGCACTGGATCTGCACCAAAAAGGTGCAGGACCCTTTTTTTTTTTTTTTTTTTTTTGTCCGCACTGGAATCGGATCGCATGGATGTTCAGACCCATATGATACAATTCCACAGTTCGAGCTGTATTATGCGAACCAATTTAGGGATGTCATTAACTTTATATTGACACCTGCAGCGGTTTGCAGACCGCAGTGTGAACTGCCTGCGATTTTGGAGCCGTGAGGGAGCACGCACAGGAATCGCTTTGATTTCCTCGACGCATCAGTGTGAACCCAGCCTGAGGGTTCTTGCTATGGCTGTCCTGCATCTCATTCCACCATCTCTAGACTAGACAGGTTATTACTAAAACTGACGATGGCAAACGTATGACAAAACGTGTTGGGTAGGACCAGACATGACACCACCACGCTCTTTGGTCAGCTTTTTTCTCTATTGGTAATGCTGCAGCCCATTTCCGGATTGTTTCATGCTGTCATGCATATGTTTGTGAGTTCACTCTTTGATTAATAAATGTGTCATTGTTTTTACTGGATTACGCTATGATCCCTTCTTTCATTTATGTATACTGGAATTCCTAAACTCTTTGGACATCCGTTTGAATGAGTACTATTGATTTCTCCATATGCCTTGGACACTTACCTGACAAAGCATTTTAGGCTTTTCCATTAATTTGGAGGTTTAGAACCATCTTTGGTAAGCGGCCACTTTGTTTAGTGTCGGTGATTGCACTTACGGATTTGAGAAGATCATCCTTTCACGCATGCTGAGATTTGTGGTGCTTCTCTTCACTGACTTTGTTTTTTTACCACGTTTATATATTTTTGCACAATTTGTTTATGGACACTTCACAGAATTTTGTATATTAATTTTGCACTTTCTTATCATGATTTATTAACTGTTTTCTATGGACACATTTTTCATATGAACTTTTGCACTTTTTATTCATGTTTATCAATTCACATCATTTATTAGCGCTGCACTTTATGTATTACTAAAGCTGGCCATAGATGGCTCGAATCTTGGCTATTTTAGCAGGAACCATGTATGGACAGACTGAATGTACCCTGTGACGGTGTTCACCGTCACTGGAATTTAAGGACAGATGGGTGATGGTTTGGATTGTTTCATATTTGTCAGCAAGGTTTCCATGTAGAAATATTGAGATTTGTTCCCATTTGCCATGAGGTCTCTGACCAGGAAGTAAAACTCCTAATATGGTCATTCCAGGAAGTTCAATGAGGAGACTGACTGTCTAACAATGTTGCTTTTGTCTGAGGTGGCTTTCCATTCACCTATTGTCGGGTGTGCTAATGAACTCACCTGTTGTCTGCTAAGGGATGTATTGACACTCAGAGTAATGTGTATTGGGGGCTTCTGTCTCATTACACATAACAGTCCTTCTGGTCAAGCTATCTGGCCAATCCCTGCTGACTAATGTTCAAGTCCTCATTTGCATGGCTAAGGAGGACCTGAAGGAGAACGGCATGTACTTTGCAATTGACCAATGGGAAAGCGGTTGTTGGGGGCAGGATGTTCCAAATTCTGTATAAAAGTGTATTGTGTACTTCCAATAAACGTCTTCATGTTTGAACTTGCATACAGCCTGCTTGGTGTTTGTTCTAATGGGTTTCCGAACGTCACATAGCTGTAGTTCGGATCCCGGAGCCTTGGTTGACCGAACCATCAGACGTTGCGATCTGCAAGCTGACTCACTAGAAACAGAGGAGTGTCGGGAGAGCGGAAGTGAGCGAGCAAGGGTCTTGTCACATACCCAAATTGATAGATTGATCAAATTGAGCACAACAAGACTGCTAAATTTTACATGTGATTATTGCAAGTGGCTGTATTAGCTGCTAGCAATAATCACTGAGGTTCTCCCGGCGGGGACAGCCAAAGAAATTTGCTCTGTCTGTGACTGGCCTAAGGCTTATGCCATATAGGATAGAAATCCTCCTCTGTAAGGCCCCTTTCACACAACTCCGTCTGTGGGACGAAGTCCGTTTTTCTCAGCGGGGGATCGATCCGCCGATCCCCCCACTGAGCAGGAGGATGACAGCGGTGTCTCCGTGCTGTGTGCAGAGATACAGCTGTCAGTTCCCCATGCATCTCTATGGGGGAATCGGATGGGAACGGACAGACGGTCTGTTCCCATCCGATCTGCTGGAGGGATGGAAAATAGAGTTTCCATCCGTCCAGATTTGACAGATCAGATTGGATGTCAGCGGACATGTCTTCGCTGACATCCAATGCCCCATAGGGATGCATGGGGGGACCTTTCAGATCCGCCAAAAAAACGTACAGGCGGATCTGAATGGGTCCGCCTGTGTGAAAGAACCCCTAAGGTTCACTTGGTTCATCTTGGGCTTTCCAGCACCAAGTGTCTGTTAATTAGATTTGCATGGCTGCCACCTGGTCGTCTCTATCCAAAAGACGCTGGGTGGATGACACAGACTGAAAAACCCCACCATGGAGCCACAAACACTATTGAAAAATCAAAGGTAATCCTAATGAGCCTCCACACACAATTGGGGGATCGGTAACATTGACGAATCCACTGGCCGATCCGGTTTTTGCTTGGTAACGGCTCAGCCATCCCTTACTAGGTGCAGTAGTAGTATGGGATGGGAGCCGCTACTTCCTGTATAGGTTCGGCTCACAGGCGGAGTGATATCAGATGCACTCCGCCTGTAAATTGAGGAGCCGTACACATTAAAGCAGCGGCTTTGCTCTATACTGCAGCCGCTTGCTTTGTGTGTAGCTCCGGATCGGTTCCGGTATCGGCGATTTCACAACGCCAGATATCGGTATCGGGTCCAAAAAAGTTGGATCGGTGCATCCCTACTGGTTATCATGCTGTGAGGTTTTAATGCATCTAAAGTCCTATTTTAATATTTGCTTTCAGTGGCAGCTGGTGAATAAAAATTGGGGGGGGGGGCAGCGTCTGCAAAACCAACAACCCCCCCCCCCCCGGCGGGACGGATGGCTGGCCTGCAATCTACTCTACCACCCCCTCCCTCCTTCCTCCCCCCTTCCTCCCCCCTCCTGGGATGTATGGCTGGCCTGCAATCTACTCTACCATCCCCTCTCTCCTTCCTTCCTCCCCCCTCCCGGGACAGACAGCTGGCTGGATGACTGGCTGCCCAGCCGGACAGCCAGAATCCTTACCTGCTCCTTCACCGAGGGCCGCTGTGTCTCCTCGGCCGTATTTCCCCTCCCTCTTCCTGGCCAATAGCCAGTAAAATCACGTCTCTCACGACCCGCTTCCTGATTGGCTGGGAGGAGAATCAGTATGATAATAGCCAATATTCATTCTCTATTGTCATACAGTGCTCTGCGCCCCAAGCCCACCCTTTTCTGAAGCCTATTAGAACCTCTGGCTCTAATTACGTGCTAAAGAAAAAAAAAATCCCCTATTGGAATCCATGCGTCCGGCGCCCCGCATGTAGATTAGGGGGGCGGACGCATGGATAGAGGGGCGGCGCCCCTGCGCCCCCAATGGATGAGCAGCCCCTGTTTACTTTTGTTCTCTTCACTAACATTGGTGGGGAAGTGGTGTTGATTTTTCTTTTTTTTTTGTCCATTAGATTTTTATTGAAAATTTCACAAGAACTACTGAACAGTAGTAAACAGATACAGAATAAAAAGTAAAGATACAGTAAACATAACATTGTCGACAAGCCGATAATACATCATAAGCAGAGTACATGGTCAATCAGGAATGCGTCGTGGGTCAAAGATGCAAAGCATATCATAGAATAGTCCCACACTGCCGATGAAAATGGGAAGGAGAGGAGAGGGGGGAAGAGAAGGAAGGAGAGGAGGAAGGGGAAGAAGAGGAGGAAGGAAGAAGGAGAAAAAGGAGGGAGAGGGGGGGGTGGAATGAGGGAGGATAGTAGGGAGGGACAGAGGGGGGAGGGAGGAGGAAGGAGAAGGTGGAGAGGACAAGAAAAGGGGGAGGAGGAGGAGAGATGGAATAGAGGTAAGGGGGAAATGGAAGAGGTTAAGAGGGGGGGGGGGGCGGAGGCAGCGGGGAGGGTAAGCGGAAGATAGGAGATAGGGGTGTTAAGAATCCGAAGCTGGTCGGGAGTAAGGCGAGGCAGGTCGATAGAGGACAAAAAGTCTGATATAGACTGTTCAGTGGGTTGGGGAGTGGACGGATCCTCCAAGTTATATAAGGAGCTGTAATACCTAGCAAAGGAATCCACAATCGCCTGGGGATTCATGATCTTTGCATTCGTAACCGGGTCCAGGAGATATGCGATTTTGTTTTTAATCTGTCTCGCCTTTAGCTTGTTGGCTAACATCTTTCCGGCTTTATTGCCTTGCGAGTAGTGGGAAACCTTCAGGGCCCTGAAGAATTTGTCCTGATTTTCTATTATCATTCGTCTAAGGTCTGCTCTAAGGCGGGATAGTTGTTGGGCCGACGGGGAAGATTTGTTTAGTGGCTCAAGTCTCCTAATTTCCTGCAGTATGTGGTCGAGCTGCTGACTCCTCTGCCTCTTGAGTCTAGCACACAGTTGGATCATGACACCCCTAATAAAGGCCTTATGAGCACACCAGACCACTGTTGGATCTGACACAGAACCAGTATTATTAATGAAATACTCCTGTAAACACTTCGCAATATACTGGGCATGTTGAGGAAAGTCCAGAACTTCACTATTAGCTCTCCACAAGTAAGCCGGGCCAGCAGCCCCAGTCTCCCGTAAAGTCGTGGAAACTGGAGCGTGGTCCGACCAGGTGATTGCATGCATCTCCGATGACTGAACCATTTGTAACAAGTGCTTATCGACCAATATCATATCTATACGTGAATATGAGTTGTGGCATTGAGAATGGTAGGAATAGTCTCTCTCTCCCGGATCTCATCTCCAAAAGTCATATAGGTCTGCTGAGTGGAGCAGGGGCTGCACGGTGGGGGGGTGGAAAGGCGGGGCATCGAAGTGGTATCCACCAGAGGGTCAGAGGTGATATTGAAATCCCCGCAGATTATGACGGAACCTTTCTTATATTTAGACGCTAGACGGAGCATCTTCCTCCAGAAACGAAGCTGATAGGTGTTAGGAGAGTATGCATTAATCAACGTGAATGGCATGTTGTTCACCTCACAAGTCAGTATTATGTAGCGGCCGTTGGGGTCCATAATGAGATCTCCCAGGGAGAACGCCACAGAATCTCTGACCGCAATCAGCACTCCCTTTCGTTTCTGGGATGTCGAAGCTTGAAAAACATGCGGAAAGTTCCTATGTGCAAAATTAGGGGCAGAATTCATCTGCAGGTGAGTCTCTTGGACACATAGTATGTCACTTTGGAGCTTTAACGCCTCCCTCCACATAGATGCCCTTTTGCTGGGTGATTCAATCCACGAACATTGAAGGTCGTTATTTTAATAGTCATATAACTGTGCAAATGAGATAAAGGTGTTAACTGTAGCGAGTTTCATCAAGATGATACGTGGCATAAGAGAAGCAGTTCCTCCGAGAGATATGTAGGGACCAAAGTGTTCACCAACCTGGTTGAAGATTAGGTCCTGTGGCATCCGGGAGTTGAGCTGACCAAGGGATCTCAGGAAAGGGACAAGATCGGATGGGAGGAAGACATAAGGGAAGGGGAGAAAAACGGTCAATAAAAAAAAGAAAATAAACTCGAAAGCAGTCATGCTGCACAACATTATGGAGGGGTAAAGAACAGTGGTCTGTGTAGCCAGACATGTAGAGACACTCAAATGGAGGTTGCTGTGAGGCGGCGTGCCCTTCAAGGATTTTTTACCCTTCTTCCCATACAAAACTGTTTGCCAGTCATCCGGGAGTGGAGAGACGCGGTTGGAAGGGGGAGGAGGGTCAGAACTTTGCGTCGGGAGAATGCCCCATGATTGTAGCAGATCCAAGCCTTCCTGCAGGGAAGTTGATCCAGGGGCTGCAATTTATTTGTGATGCCTCTCTGGACGCGGCCCCCTTGATTTCTAAGCTATCTGTTTGGGCAGTGATGCTGCTTTTGGGGCTTAAGTGTTTGTCTGCAGATCAAACCTCAAAAAAAGCTTTAACGGATTTGCCCTCGTCGCAGGCTCGGCCCTTCTATCTCGGCAAACAAAAAGTCTTTGTACCTCAGGGTCCACTGACGAGGGTTCAAAACCTTTCAAGCCCTCCTCGGGAGGTTCCAAGCTACCCTGGTCTGGCAAACCACAAGCGGGTTTCTCTAGACCCGTGGATAAGTTCCCTTCAGGATGAAGGTGTGCACTCACCCATACCTGGGGTGGGGAACATCTTCCTTCATTTCTGGGCCCGTCGACCTCCTTGGTGAACGTCAAATGAGTCCACAAACTGATTCTATTCGGTTACAAGACAGTTTCATTCTTGCCCTCCAGAAAGGTTTTTTTCCCTCCAACGTGCGTCTGTCCCCGGGCCAGCTTCAAGCTCTCTTCTGGGCGGTGCAGGACCTGTTTCAGAGAGTGATTGTCCCGGTTTCGGTATTTGAATGTTTTCAAGGTTTTCATTGAAACTGTTTTTGGTCCCAAAGAAGGAGGGCAGGGTTCGTCCGTTCGTACAGAAATTCAGAATGGAGTCTGTTCGCACGGGGGCGGCATCCCTGCATTAGGTATATTCTAGCCTCTATCGACATCCAAGATGCTTACTTGCACATTCCAACATGTGCCCAACACCAGCGTTTTCTACACTTTGCTGTGAGAGAGGAGCACTATCAGTTTGTGGCATTACCCTTTGGTCTCGCCTCCGCAACTCGGGTCTATACAAAGGTGTGGGCCCCAGTTCTGGCGCTGCTACATCAGCAGGGATCGCTGTGCTGGGCTACTTGGATGACCTTTTTGTGAGCCTAGTTCTCATATGCATTGATGGACAACATGGAGATCACTATCCAGACCTTGAAGGAGTCCAGTTGGCTTCTAAACTTCCTGAAGTCTGTCCTGATCCCGTCCAGGAAATTGGCTTATCTGGGTCTGACTCTGGATTTAGCTCTGGCCATAGTGTTTCTTCCTCTGGACAAACTCCAGAACTTGAATGCTGCAATTCTTTTGTTGTTGTCCCGCAGGTGGTCCCCCCTCCGGAACTTGCATACGAGTGCTTGGCCTGATGGTGTCTACCTTCGAGGTGGTCCGGTTTGCACAGTTCCAAACAAGGTCCCTCCAGAAGAAGATCCTAGTGAAAAATGGGACAAGTGTCCAAAGTCACTGGACAGTCCGATTCAGCTGAGCTGGGAAAACAGGGGTTCCCTGGTCTGGTGGCTTTGCTCTCTGATTCTTCAGCTGGGCAAGTCTTTTCTCCCCTTGCATTGGATAGTGGTCATGACAGATATCAGTCTGTCCGGGTGAAGAGGCATCCTGGGGCTGAGCTCCTCTCACGGTTGTTAGATGATGGAAGAATCCAGAATACGATCAATGTCTTGGGACTTTGGGTGATCAGGCTGTGCCTGGATCACTGGACGGATCGGCTCTGGGGGCTCCCGATGTACATCCAGTCGGACGATGCAACGGCGGTGGCTTATGTCAATCACCAGGGTGTGTTAGCGGCTCTGGAGGTAGCTGGCATTCTCCGTTGGGCAGAATGCTTTGTTATTCTTCAATTTAGTTTCATTATATATTGAATCTAAGAAAGGGAAATTTGTCAAATTTTTGATTTTTTTTTTTTTTTGTTTAATATATTTTTATTCTGAAAAAAAAAAAAAACATAGTTAGTCATGTAAACAATGAAAATAACAGTTCCTGAGAGTACAAGGTGACACAATTATGAGTCAGAACACCAGGATCACATATTCAATCCATAGAGGTAAGGATGTGACGTTGTTTACTCGCCTGGGATCGAGTCAAGTAAGACATCAGTGTCAAGCAGTGATGGAATCCAAAGTGTGAACGAGGATAAAACAGTCAAGTAATAGTCCTAGTATAGGTATAATGGAAGTAGAAAGAGAGAGAGAGAATAAAGGAAGAGGTGAGATGAATAGGAAACAGAGAGAAACGAGGGGATAAGCATCGAAAAGGTGGAAGAGAGAGGAAAGGAGAGAATGGGGGGGGGGGGGAGTGGCTGGACAGCAGTGGAGCACGTTCCTGTAAGAAGGATCAATGCCTGCAACTAATAGTAAAGGCTCATAAGAAACATAATGAGAGTCTCGAACCAGGGAGGTCAGGGGTAAGCCCCCTCTCCCCCTGATCAGATGGGGTCATCATCAATGCAGTATAAGTATCAGAGGTTTTAAAAGCGAACCAACGGCCCATATTCTGGCGTGTGTAGTAGAGTCACCTCTGGCAACATATGTGAGGTCCTCTAGGAGACAAAGTTCATTTACTTTCCAGAGCCATTGGTGAACTGTAGGGACCTCTGGACGACCCCACAGAACGGGAATGAGAGCCTTCGCAGCGTTGAGTAAGTGAGGTAAGATGGAATGCCTATATGGGCCCGATAGGTTTATTGGTACAATGAAACAAAATAAACCACGGGTTCAAAAGGTACAGACAGCTGAGAAATAATGTTGTATAAGAGCAACAACCTCTAACCAGTATTTGCGAATCCTAGGGCACGGCCACCATATATGTGAATGAGATGCAACGTTCTCAAAACCCATCCAGCATAACGGGGAGTTGGAAGGGAACATCCAGTGTAGTTTTAGTGGTGTGTAGTGCCATCTCGTCAGAAGTTTGTAGTTAAGTTCGGCAGTTTTTGAGGCAATGGATGAGGACTGTGATAACAAGTATGGTGTCTTTTTCAGTGTCTGTTAGTAAGCGTTGAAGTCCGGCTTGCCATTTATCCAGGTATGCTGGATAGGAAGGGGAGTCTAATTACACCAACGTTTTATAGAACAGCGTTAGTCTGTGTGAGGGTGGATTCTTGTGATTGAAAATTAGTTTCCAGTGGTGGTAGTTCAGTCAGATCTCTCAACGGTTGAGGTAGCGCGCGTATAAATTGCACAAGCTGATTATATCGCCATTTGTCCATAAATGTGGTAGTTTCGGATCGCACTAAGAGAGAGAGAGGTTTGAGACGCTTAGATTGAATGACATGGTGTAAAAGCAGGGGGTCTTTCGGAGACTAATCTGTGAATCCTTTGTCCAGTGAGCCTGGGAGGAAAGTAATCATGGTGTAGTAACGGAATAAAGGGGGAATTGTAAGCCCAGCAGTATTTTGCATGCAATGAGACCCAAATGGCTAGTGAGGAAATTGTCAAGAGGGATATTGAGTTCAAGTGATGTCTAGCTGATTTGGGTATCCAAGGGGTAGTTTCAAGATCTGAGCCGGCTAATTGCGTCTCCAATTGGATGCAAAGTTTTGTGTATCCATCAAATTTCCAGTCTTGGATAAGAGTAAGAACCGAAGCTTGGTAGTATGCTTTGATATTTGGGAGGGCAAGACCACCAGAGTGTTTGGTTCTAAATAGAGTTCTAGCTAGCTCTATAGAGTTCTAGCTCTAGCTATACGGAGGTTTTTATCCCGCCAGATGTAACGGGAAATCAGTTTTTGTAATAATGAGAAGAAGCCTATAGGCACACCCAATGGTATCATCTGAAACAGGAATAAAATTTGGGGAAGGATATTCATTTTGATGATGTTAATTTTTCCCAACCAGAAGTGGGATAAGGATGCCCATCGTCTCAAGTCAGATCTAATGGCATTCAGCTGAGGGATATAATTGTATTTGAAGAGCGAGCCTAACCGGGGAATAAGATTTATGCCAAGGTATTTCATGGTAGAAGGCTGCCAGCAAAACGGGGAAAAACGGTTTCAAGCTAACCACCTCTTTAGGGGCTATGTTGATATTCAATATTTCTGATTTGGAGAGGTTAATCTTAAAATGTGAAAGAGTGTGAAAGGAGTCAAACAACTTTAGCAGCACGGGCAGGGTGAGGCGAGGTTGCTGAATGATAAATAAAATATTGTCCACGTAAGCGGCATATTTGTGAGTCGTGTGACCCACTGTCACGCCGTGTATGTCCGCGTTTTGTCGCATGGTCGCTAAAAAGGGCTCTAAAGAGAGGGCAAACAATATAGGCAACAAGGGGCAACCCTGTCTCGTGACGTTTTTTTAGGGAGAAGGGTTTGCTTAAAATTCCATTGACCCTAATTTTGGCCGTGGGGAAGGAATAAAGAGATGCAATTCGGTTGGACATCTTTGGAGAGAGTTGTCTCTAGCCTCTCGGCCGGGGGCGAACCCTGATAGATCTTCAGAGACCCAATGCGAGAGCAAGGGGAGTAAGCGGTTGGCTATAACTTTTGAATATAATTTTATATCCACGTTAAGTAGAGAGATAGAGCGATAACTACTACAGTTCGTAGGGTATTTACCAGGTTTCGGTATAATTGTGATGTGGGCAGAAAGGGACTCGGAGCGCAAACCAGTGTCAGTGGAGACATAGTTTGCATAGGACGTCAGGTGTGGAAGCAAAATGTCCTGAAAAGTTGTATAATATTTGATGTGAAGCCATCCGTGCCTGGGGCTTTGCCGGAGGGTGTGGATTTCAGGGCAGTACGAAACTCCTCAATGGAAAAAGCAGCCTCTAGTTTCTTTAGGGATGAGCCAGAAAGTCGTGGTAGTTTAGCCTGGGTGAGACAAGAGGTGATAAGATCGTGTCTACTCTGTGAAGGAGGGTAAGTAGATTGAGAGGGCTGTGTAATATTCCCTAAAAGCCTCAGCCATTTGTGGAGAGGTATGGATTATATCCCCGGAAGGGATTTTGATTTTGGAAACAAATTATGCTGATTTCTTAGCTTGTAGGGATCTGGCCAGTTTACAACAGTCCTCAGGGCCCACTAACAGGCCAGGTTTGCAAGATAACTGAAATACATCCCAGGTGATATAATGTGCTGCTCAGTGATTGCAGTACTCTAGTCTGCATCTCCCCAAGGTAATACTTGAAATCTGGCCTGTTAGTGGGCCCTGAGGACCCGAGTTGAGGACCACTGGTTTACAAGGTCTATTACCCCATTCGTATTGCTTCTGAGAGATTAGGCAGAAGTGCCTTTTAACCTCCAAATGGAGGAGATCTAACCTCTTCCCGTTTCCGCGCCAGCGCCTCCAAAAGTGATTTATGGGCTGATAATTTATGAACTTGTTCAAGCTCTGACACTTGTCGCATTGCGTCCTCCAGACGTTGACCGTGTTCCCTCTTTTTGCGCGCCCCCAGTTCTATCAGTTTGCCACGGATTGTGGCCTTGTTGGCCTCCCAAAGCAGGAAGGGGCCACCTCCGTTGTGGTGTTGTCTATGAAGTATTGCTTGAGTGACTCAGATAATACTGAGACATCAACTGGGTTAGAAAGAAGAGTCATTCAATTTCCAGTTAGTAGATTTAGGCTTCAGAGAGGGCACGGTCAGGGTCGGGGACAGAAGCCGTTCTTATGGAGGCGGAGCGTAAGAGGGGGAGATGGAAGTGATCAATGAAAATGTTGTCTATACTAGAGTAAGAGTTATGCATTTTAGAGAAGTAAGAGTAATCTCTAGCCTTAGGGTGAAGGATTCTCCATGCATCAGTTGCATATTCAGAAGCCTTTTTTTTTTTATAAGTGACAGTTTCTTAAAGAAAATTGAGGAACGCGCTTGGGAGGTGTCAAGTATCGGATCTAGGGGCATGTTAATATCGCCAGCTAAAATCTGTAATCCCTTGCTTAAATCCATTAGTGTGGTCAGAACTTGTGAAAGGAAGGAGGTTTGGTTATGGTTCAGACAATAAACATTCGCTAAAGTACATTGGGTGGTGCCTATAGTACCCCTCAAAAACAGATCACAACCGTGAATATCTGCCAGCATCTCTGAGAGTTGGAAGGAGATGCTCTTACCAAACCCGGTGGCCACGCCTTTGGCTTTGTTGGTATCAGAAAGGCTATAATACCATTGCAAATACCTGTGTGAGGAAAGCCGCACAGAAGAGGTGTGGGTTAGATGAGTTTCCTGAAGAAATGCTAGGGAACAAGTGGATTTCTGTAGTTCCTGGAGAATTTGGTGCCATTTAGAAGCGGTGTTCAGACCCCTGACATTATATGACATTACCTTCAACGTGGCCATAGTTGTAGTAGAGCATAACCTAGTGAGATGAACGTCCACCTAGTCCAGCCTGGGGGAGGAAAGGAGAGGGGGGGGGGGTAGGAGAGTAGAGAAAGCAGAGTAGAGAAAGAAACAAGAAGAGAGAAAAAGAAAAGGCAAAACCTGCGCGGTCCGCCATCTTTACTTTGGGCAAGCATGTTGGTTTCACTGTGGACTGATTTACATGCTGTTTTGGCGCCGTCCGGTGCCATCTTGCGTGTGGCAGAACGATCGTTCCATACACATGTCGGCGGCCATTTTCCAGAAGTCTCCCATTCAGTTCCATGGGCAGCCATTTTCCCTGGGTCATTTGCAGCTTATTGTTCAGCCTTTCATGACCTCACTTCCTTTTCCTCTGAAGCAGCGATCTAGGTGGTAACACTCTGTGGGGCTCTGCAGACTGTCTCTTCCATAACCTTCTGTTTTGTCATTTCTGGCTCAGTTTTCTTCTCCTATTGGGGGTCTTTGGTCACTGTACATATAGCGGTGGGCTGCGCACTCCGCAGCGGTTTTAAAGGGACAGTACCCTTTTATTGCACTGTTATTTTCACCTTGGGCAATGGAATCTCAGGACAGCAAATTCCCTCCAGCCCTGGTGGGGGGCCCCAGTCCCACTGTGGCCCCTGTTATGCCTAATTTGGCCACTGTAGTGGCGTCCTTATAGTGTCCAAAATGGAGGTGCTGATGGCTGAACGTGCTGCTAGGAAGAGGCCCAGATTATCTCTCTCCTCTGATTCAGATGGTGATATGGCTGCTGCGGCGGGCGTGCCCTTTTCAGGGTCTCGCTCCTCCTTAGACCCGCTGTGGTCTGAGGTGGAGGGGGTTTATGTTTCTCCCCCGGGGTCGCCTGAAAAACGCGCGACCATGGATGAGTTGATTGTTTCTGTAAAAGAAACACTACACTTGGAGGATGAGCCCAGTCCTCCGGGGCATTGTGTCCTCATTTGTGACACACAGGACCCGCAAGTCGGTGCAGGTTTTTCCCTGCCCCGCTGAGTTTCATTACACTGTTAATGAACTGTGGCGTACTTTAAAACGTCCATTCATGGTACCTAGTCGGTTTAAGGTTACTTTATCCATTTGCACCGGCTACGGAATCGCGATGGTGTGTGCCTCCACAGGTGGATCACACTGTGGCAGTATTGAACAAGGCTACCTTGATTCCTACTGATGAGACCCCGGTTTTTCGGGATCCCACGGACAGTAGGTTGGAGTCTCTGGCCCACCATTCCTACACGGTGGCGGGTTCCTTGCTCAAACGTGTTTTTGCGTCTGTTCTGGTGGCTCAGGCGGTGGCTGTTTGGACTAAGGTGCTTAGGAGCAACCTCGTGTCTGATTCTGTCCCACCTGCCAGGCTGGATATGGTGGATCAAATTCACCAAGGAGTCATGTATTTGTGCGATGCGGCCTTAAATGAGGCCCCTTTGGTAGCACGCCTATCTAGTGCCGCGGTGCTTAACCGTCGACTGATCTGGCTTAAGAGCTGGTCGGCTGACCAGACATCACGGAAAACAGTTGCTGATTTTCCCTATACTGGTTCTCGCCTATTTGGCGAGGCGTTGGATACCTTGGTAAAAGGCGTCACGGGGGGCAAGTGCACCATGCTGCCCCAGAACCCAAAACACAAGTCCTTTCGTGGCAAGCGGGGTTCCGCCTCTCGACCCAACCAGGGGTCCTTTCGTGCCTTTCGGAATGAAACCAAGGGCAGGCCCTTCAAGGGCCAAGGTAGCCAGAAGAAGCCGTGGACAGGCACACAGAAGTCCGGCAGTGCCGGTGCGGCGGGTCAATCCGCCTCTGCCTGAAGGGGTGCCCTCATCCGTTTCAGGGGTGGGGGGACGTTTGCGCGATTTCCTCCAACCTTGGCTGCTCCGAATTCCGGACAGGTGGGTTCAGGAAATCATTTGATCAGGGTACAAGATCGAATTCCTTTCACGACCGGCGGACATATTTTTTCCCTCAAATCTTCATTTGACCCCAGGGCGCCTGCAGGACCTGCATCAAGCGGTGCAGGACCTTCTTGCCCAGAGGGGGATTGTCCTGGTGCCTCATCGGGACAGGTTTCGGGGGTTTTATTCCAATCTGTTCACTGTGCCCAGAAAGGAGGGCAAGGTGCGTCCTATTTTGGACCTGAAGGCTCTGAACCGCTTTGTGCGCGTTCGAAAGTTCCGTATGGAATCTCTCCGCTCGGTGGTGGCCTCCCTGAGTCCAGGGGAATTCCTGGCCTCTATAGACCTGAAGGATGCGTACCTACACATCCCCATTTTCGAGGGTCACCAGAGGTACCTTGGGTTCGCTATAGCGGAGGACCACTATCAGTTTGTGGCGTTACCTTTCGGTCTCGCTTCGGCTCCAAGGGTCTTTACCAAAGTGTTGGCGCCTGTTCTGGGCCTGCTGAGGGCTCAGGGAATTGCGGTCTTGGGATATCTGGACAATCTCCTCTTAAGATCAAGTGTCCGCCAGGACCTACTGCGCGATCTGTCCACCACGGTACAGACGCTCCAGGAGTTCGGATGGACCATCAATGTACAGAAGTCGACCTTGTCTCCTTCGGTTCGTCTTCCCTATCTGGGAATGGTTCTGGACTCTGCTCAAGCAAAGGTGTTCTTGCCGGAGGACAAGCTCCGGACCTTACAGGACGAGATCAGGTCCCTCAGGGACAAGCCATCCTCGTCACTCAGGACCTGCATGCGGTCCCTAGGGTTGATGGTATCGGCCTTCGAGGCGATACCCTTTGCTCTGTTTCACACACGGTCTCTTCAAGCGGAGATCCTGGCCAGGTGGGACAGACTACCTCAGTCCTTGGATCTGAGTGTCTCATTGAGTCGCCGGACCAGAATGGATCTTCTGTGGTTGCTTCAGTCCCCGGCTGTGTCAGAAGGAAAATCCTTCTGTCCGTTGCTGTGGACGTTGATTACCACGGATGCCAGCCTGTCGGGCTGGGGTGGAGTCCTGGGCACCTTGTCTGCCCAGGGCACTTGGTCGGGGGAGGAGTCCTCCCTTCCGATCAACATATTGGAATTGAGAGCGATCAAACTCTGTCTCTTCCAGTGGTCGGATCGTCTTCGGGGCCATCTGGTTCGGGTACAGACGGACAATGCTACCGCGGTGGCTTACATCAACCACCAAGGGGGCACCAGGAGGGCCCGGGAGGTGACCGACATTCTGTCTTGGGCCGAGACTCATGTCCCGGCAATCTCAGCAGTCCACATTCCGGGTGTGGAGAATTGGCAGGCCGACTATCTGAGCCGCCAGACCCTGGACCAGGGGGAATGGTCCCTACACCCGGAGGTCTTTTCCAAATGCTTTGTGCGAAGTGGGGATCCCCGGACGTGGATCTGTTCGCGTCTCGGCTAAACCACAAGGTGGAAAGGTTCGTGGCAAGAATGCACGATCCTCTGGCGGATGCCTCGGATGCGTTGGTGGCCCCTTGGCATCAGTATCGTCTGAAGTATGCCTTTCCTCCGATTCAGTTCTTGTCCAGGTTCCTTTGCAGGTTAGCCTCGGAACCGCACCTGGTGGTTCTGGTGGCGCCGGACTGGCCACGCCGGTCCTGGTACGCCGACGTTGTTCACCTGGCAGTGGCGCCTCTTTGGCGGCTGCCAATGCGGGAAGATCTACTGTCTCAGGGACCGATCTTCCATCCTGCTTTACAGTCGCTGGCTTTAACGGCCTGGCTGTTTAGACCCAGGTCCTGAGAGACAGGGGTCTCTCCTCTGAGGTCATTCCTACCCTGATCAAGGCTAGGAAAACCTCCTCTGGTAAAATTTATTACCGTACCTGGAAAGCTTATTTCGCCTGGTGTGAGTCCAGGGGGTTCTCCACTCGCTCATACTCGGTGTCGAGAGTGTTGGCTTTCCTCCAGTCGGGTGTGGACCAGCGCCTGGCGCTGGCCACGATAAAGGGCCAGGTATCTGCACTGGCTATTCTTTTCCAACGCCCTGTGGCGTCTCATTCCTTAATTCGCACCTTCATTCAAGGTGTGCGACATTTGGCTCCTCCCAGGAGGGAGCCTTTATCTCCATGGGACTTGAACTTGGTTCTCTCCGTGTTACAGCGTTCTCCCTTTGAGAACATCCGGAAGATATCGCTGCCTCTGCTGTCTAAGAAGTTTGTCTTTTTTAGTGGCGATCACTTCGGCTCACAGAGTATCGGAGCTGGCGGCGTTGTCTTGCCGCTCTCCTTACTTGGTAATTCACAAGGATAAGGTGGTCTTGCGACCACACCCATCCCACCTTCCTAAGGTGGTCTCTGAGTTCCACCTTAATGAGGACATTGTCCTGCCTTAGCTTTTTACGCAGCTTAAGCATCCTAAGGAGGTTGCATTGCATTCCTTGGATGTTGTCAGGGCGATCAGGGTTTACCAGTCGTCCACTGAATCCTTTCGGAAGACGGATTCCCTCTTTGTCCTTCCTGAGGGACCTCGGAAGGGCATGGCTGCGTCTGCAGCGACCATTGCCAAATTGATCAGACAGACCATTGAACAGGCCTATGCTTTGAAGGAACGGGTTCCACCCTTCCCTGTTAAGGCGCACTCTACCAGATCTTTGAGTGCGTCCTGGGCCTACTGGCATCGTGCCTCTGTGGCCCAGGTGTGCAGGGCTGAGACTTGGTCGTCAGTGCACACCTTTTCCAAATTCTATAAGGTAGATGTTCTTGCATCAGCTGATGCCTCCTTTGGCCGCAAAGTTCTCAGTGCGGCAGTGTCATGAGGGACCCTTGTTTTGTTGTGGGTCCCTGACTGTTGGGGTTGTTTATCCCCTGGGTTATTTGCTTTCCTGGGCTGTTGCTCCTGTTGAGCCTTTTCTGTTGCCCAGAAGGTTCTCTTACTGTGCGTGTAAGGTTCCTTTCTATGATGTGGGTACTGCGTTGCCTTTTCTACGGTTGCGTCTCCCATCCCTCATGTCTACACTGCTTTGGGACATCCCAATAGTGATGACTTAGAGGTGGTTGCGACTGTCGGAGGACATAAGAGAAAACTGAATTTTTTTAAAATCTTACCTGTAAAATTCCTTTCTCTGAGTCCTCCAACAGTCGCCGCCCCTGCCCCTCTTTTGGGGTTTTTTCTTGTACACTTACTGCTATGCTACCAAACTGAGTTGGGAGTGTCACTGCAGGGGGGTATTGACCAGTGGGACAGCCCCCATGGGTGTGTATATGCAAATGTCTTTGTTCTTTTGACTAAGTCTTATGCCTAGCTACTCCTGGAAGTCAATACCCAATAGTGATGACTTAGAGGTGGCGGCGACTGTCGGAGGACTCAGAGAAAGGAATTTTACAGGTAAGATTTTACAAAATTTCCGTTTTAACCTCAAAGTTTAAAAGAGAGAAAAAACGTTCCAATGCAGAAAAAATTCTGGGGTCGGTAAAACTTAGGTAGGCAGGAGCAATAATGCTCCTCGGCCCAAAGGGAAAGTCAAAAGAGAAAGCATTGTGGGCATCAATGAAAAAAAAGGCATGAAATGTTGTAGAGGATACCTCAGCCATGCTTCTGAGAGGAGCGGACAGAGGGCGCACCAGCCTAGCGCATTATCTTTAAAACAATTTCTTAAATAAAATAGCGTACACATTGTACTCACAAAACAAGTTGGAACACGGGCAAACGTGCACTCAAGGACCACCAAGACTCTCCAATCCAACTTTTTTTATTGCATTCCTGATGGGCCATCCCTCAATGGGTAAAAATGATTTAACATCTAATACAGTCTGAGGACAGCTAAAAAGCCTCCTAGTTATAGTGCCAGGTAATTGTCCTAGGATGTAACGCACACGCTGGAGCCCTACAGATGGTGCAGTATGGGACTGCAATCCGTGTCTAGACAGGTCTCCTATGTCACTTCCGCCAGAAGTACCTTCTCCCCCGAAACCAGAAGTGATGTATGTAACTGGGTCCTGGAACGCAGGAAGTGTCCAGGATAGGGAAACCGGCTATTTTCTAGAGGAAAAGGTTAATTAACTACAACTATGGAGGTGTTCACAGCCTTACCCCGGTAACGATTCCCAAGTCTATTGCATTTACTATATATGACAGTCTGGTGCTTTACATGTTGTTATACTCCGATTTGATTGATTTTTTTCACACTGACAGTCTGCACACTAGGGCTGCGCATCTTCACTTACCTCACGATTCGATGCGATTACGATTATTAGGGTTGCGATTCGATACTATTCGATTCCGCGATGCATCATGATTACTATGGGGACCTTTTTCTAAAGGGGGATCTTTTGGGACCCTGCTCTAAAGCAGGATCTATGGGGACCCTTCTCTAAAGGGGGATCTATGGGGACCCTGCTCTAAAGGAGATCTATGGGGAGCCTGGGCCTGCCCTAAAGGGGATCCAGGGGAACTGGGCTCTAAAGGGGGATCTATGGGGACCCTGCTCTGAAGGGGGATCTATGGAATAGATCCCCTTTAGTGCAGGGTCGCCATAGATTCCCCTTTAGAGCAGGCCTGCATCCCCAGAGATCCCCCTTTAGTAGAGCAGGTCCCCCCATAGATCCCCCTTTAGTAGAGCAGGTCCCCTCATAGATCTCCCTTTAGAGCAGGCCTCATCAGGTTAGAAGAGTTACCTGATGCTAGTTGTAGTACCGTAGGCCCTGTTAGGGAGGAATGCTGGGCTCTGTAGTCCCCCTAGTTGTAGTATAGCAGGCTCTGGTAAGGAGGAATGCTGGGCTCTGTAGTCCCCCTAGTTGTAGGATAACAGGCTCTGGTAAGGAGGAATGCTGGGCTCTGTACAGAGCTACAGAGCCCAGCATTCCTCCTTACCAGGGCCTACTGTACTACAACTAGCGGGACTACAGAGCCCAGCATTCCTCCTTACCATGGCCTACTGTACTAAAACTAGGGGGACTATAGAGCCCAGCATTCCTCCTTACCAGGGCCTACCGTACTACAACTAGGGGCACTACAGAGCCCAGCATTCCTCCTTACCAGGGCCTGTTATACTACAACTAGGGGGACTACAGAGTCTGTAGTAGTCCCCCTAGTTGTAGTATAACAGGCCCTGGTAAGGAGGAATGCTGGGCTCTGTAGTGCCCCTAGTTGTATTATAGCAGGCCCTGGTAAGGAGTAATGCTGGGCCCTGTAGTGCCCCGATTTACCAGGAAGCAGAGCTGCAACCAGTTGTGGGTGAAGTAGCGGTAGCCGGTAGGTGTATGGAGTA
Organism: Pelophylax lessonae; assembly: GCF_965119305.1. Taxonomy (NCBI): domain Eukaryota; kingdom Metazoa; phylum Chordata; class Amphibia; order Anura; family Ranidae; genus Pelophylax; species Pelophylax lessonae. Next base: position 141,073,759 of record NC_138773.1, on the reverse strand, counting down.
GGGCTCAGACACGGACAGGTCCCGGGTGATGATCCTCATGTCGGGCATTTGGAGCGCGGACTCGTGCAGTGCACGGTACAGGCGGAAAGCAGGGCCTCCTCGGCCAGTCCATTGGGGGGGACGGCAGTCCGTGGGTCGCGTTGCCCTGCAGGCTCCGCTCTCCTCCTCTCCTCTCCCACGAGGAGCTCCGTGTTCGCAAGCCCGGCCGCCGCCCCCACTCTCATCAAGCGCCAGCGCCGCCCACCCTGGAAGTGACGTCAAGCTAATGGATTTTGCAGTCACTCCGAATCGATGCAGAATCGCGAAGGGTCGCATCGCGATGCATCAATTTGGCGATTATATTCCGCAGGCCTACTGCACAGTATAGCCAGTTCTTATATGCATTTGTGTATCAGCAATAGAGTTGTATATTCGGTTCTGTCTTTGCAGCTGTATTTAGATGGCAGTTACTGAGTGCACAAAACATTAGGGTTTTATATCAATATGTTATAATATTAATGTTTATATTATTTTATTGATTTTAAAAATTTTGCGATGTATGTTTCTGTCATGAGGTTTTTACTATCTTTTTGTGATATTGTCATCTGTTTGGTTTGACCTGCCCACCAAAAGGTGGAGCTTATGCAGTCAATCATTTGACCGACATAGAACATATAAAAAGCCCTACAACTCATACCTCCAATTAGCTCTGATGAAGGGGGACACCCCGAAATTTGTAAGCTGTTCTTTGGAGGTCCACCTCCCACCACGGCCTGCATCAGCAGAGGAAGCCCAGTGGAGAGTCTTGGTGGTCCTTGATTGCACATGTTTGCCCGTGTTCCAACTTGTTTTGTGAGTACAATGTGTATGCTATTTTATTTCATAAATTGTTTTAAAGATAATGCGCTAGGCTGGTGTGCCCTCTGTCCGTTCCTTTTTTAGAGTCTGTTTTAGAGACCTGTTGAGAGTGGCAGCACAGCCGGGACTACGTCCATTCAACATGAATCGCATTCTCAGGATACCCGTTTCAAGATAACCCCTCAAGCGCAGAAGTCCTTTATCTTTTATGCTTCTGAGAGGAGCCTGGTGTTACCGTACGGTGCTTCTTAGAGGGTGTTTTGTGCCATTGGGAGTCAGGGGTCACAGAGAACGTTGGAATGCAGTCATGCCATCCAGGAAGCTCTACAGGCTTTATGCCAGTAAATACAATAAATAGTGTTGCGCAAGAGTAAAAATCTGCCTAGTTGCTATTTCAACGATATTGGTGACCAATCCAGATTGTACTGTGTATGGTGTGCTACAAAAATGTAAAATAAAATAAACCTGTGTGATATAAATTGTTTCGTGAAAAGTCAATGTTTTGATGTGATTCCAATGCTGAGTATATAAATAAATGTGTAACCCGCTTCAATAATCATACAGTATTACCAAATATAAAGTGCTGTGTGCTGATACCGTTGTGTTTAAAAAATCCTTGCAATCAATATTTGCTATGTTCTCTCATGCAAGAGTAAAAATCTGCCTAGTTATTTCTTTTCAATAAGTTTTTATTAAAGATTTTCAACATACAACAACATATTCCATTAGCAGTACATAGAACAAGATAATACATCATGAGAAGGCATAGTTCATATCACAACTTGTACATAAATTACACAGAGCACCTCAGAGTTCTAGCTAATTCCCAAGGGAACCCCCAGTTCGCGCCAAAATGACATGGCCAGGGTGCCCCTGAGGGCCCAGGTGAGATGCCCACGGAGCTCGGCACCCCCTTGGGAGCTTACTGTGCCAATGCCCCCCGGGCTCCCACCTCACCCCCAGCCAATTCTACAGTCAAACGTCCGCGGGCCCCCAGTACACTAATCCCATACTCTCCACTTTTACCTCCCGTCTTGCTGGGAGCATGGGATAGAACCGGCCCGGAAGGACTCTGCTGTGACATAATACATAAAAAGAATGGAGTAGATAACAATCAAAGGTTGAAAACCAGTAGACTATCAACTGGACAGTCCAAACAAACAAAACCTCCTGTAGTCAGTGAACAATCAGCAATACCAATTTAAAAGCATGTGAATAGTATTCATGCTCAATTAGGGTATTTATCTAGCCACCCTCTCCATTGCTGCTGGAATGTTTGGAAATTATTTCCTGAGCTAAAAAAATTTTTTTCATATGAGTGAATTATTTTCACTCGGTTGATGACGTCATAGACCGTGGGAATTTTGGTAGACCTCCATGCCGCTGCCACATTAATTCTAGCCGCCGTTAGGATATGTGAGAGAATACATCTGTGTTCTTTCGGGATAGAATGGATACCCAAGTTCAGTAGGGCCAACGACGGCGTCATTGGCAGTTTCAGCCCCGTAACCGCGGCCACCAAAGCGTAGATGGTCACCCAGTAACTCCGTAGTTTTCTACATCCCCAGAACATGTGTAGTACAGTGCCCCTCGCTCCACATTCTCTCCAGCATGCATCCGAAGAGTCCTCGTACATATGGACCAATCTGGATGGAGTAAGGTAGCTCCTATGTAATAGTTTAAGTGCCCCTTCCCAGTGATTAGTGCAGTGCGTATATTTAAAATAGGATTGTATAGCTGCCTGCCATTCCCCCATAGAATATTCTGTATCCATGTCCTTTTCCCACTTTGCCATACACTTCAGTTTGGACTGGGCCCTAGGTTGCGTCAAAGCTCTATAGAACCAAGACAGCCCGCCCGATCTCGGCTTCCCCGAGGCGAGGTATTCCCACACCTCCTGAGGCACATGTACGCGCACGTCCGGGAATTTAAGGTGATAATGTCGCAGTTGTGCTAACAAAAAAAAAATCATAGGGGCCAGAGGAGGACAGGACTTGGGAATAGGTATGGGAGCGTTGGGTATCAGGGCTGGGACACCGCAATGAGGGAATGAGAAACTCATAAGAGGCTAGTGTGAGGTCTTTAGGCAAAGTTGGGATTCCAGACACTTGTCGCAGAGCCCCCCACCCATGAACTGTAGCCTGAATGGCCGGAACTCCAGGAAGTTGGAGTATCCGCCCAGTTTGAGCCGCTAATAGTAGGGAGGGGAGATCTCTATTGGCAACCAGGGTCCTCTCAATGATAACCCACAATTTGTCGGAGTGGGGTGTACACCATTCCTTTGCCTGGTCCAGGAGAGCCGCTGCTTGATAGCTTCTAAGATCTGGCATACCTACACCTCCCCAGCACCTAGGTCTGCGAAGTGTAGAGTAGGAAAGCTTGGGTACTTTCCCGTTCCATAAAAATTTCCTAAACTGCTTGTCCATATCATTAAAGAAAGATTGTGGAACGATTATGGGTATCGTTCTAAAGTAGTACAGAATTTTGGGTAGTACCAACATCTTAAGCGCCGCCACCTTGCCCACCCACGACAGTTCGTGTTGGGCAATGTGAGACAGATCCCTATGCACTATTTTAGTCAATTCAGAGTAATTAATCGAGTAGGTGGAGGCTGTTGGAAATGACAACTGTATGCCCAAATACAACAGGGACTTAGAAGTCCATTGGAAGGGATGTTCTGTCAGCAATGTCTCTAGAACCCTAGATGGGACATACATCGGAAGGCACTGGGACTTGGTAGTATTTAATTTGTAATACGAGACCGCCCCCTAGTTGTTATTTCAACGATATTGGTGACCAATCCAGATTGTACTGTGTATGGTGTGCTATCCAAAAATGTAAAATAAAATAAATTTGTGTGATATAAATTGTTTTGTGAAAAGTCAATGTTTTGATGTGATTCCAATGCTGAGTATATAAATAAATGTGTAACCCGCTTCAATAATCATACAGTGTTACCAAATATAAAGTGATGATACCGTTGTGTTTAAAAAAAAAAAAATCCTTGCAATCAATATTTGCTATGTTCTCTCATGCAAACTGAAACCAATACATATAAAAGATTCTAATATATATATATATATATATAAATAGTCCATAAAGTGCTTATAAGTGTTATAATCTGTGAGTCCTTAATATAAAGAAAAAGTGCCAGGTGCTTGTGGAATAATCAGCTGCAGGTGCTCAATCCACCAAGTCTGTGGACATGTGGGTGTGTTCCCAACCGGTATTCTTGACCGATATATCACCAAACTCCATGCACCCCCTCGTGATTGGGCGCTCACCTTAAGACCGATATAGATATGCCTCTAATCGTATACAATATTTAACTCCTCTGGGGCACTTCTCCTCCCTTCCACTGAGATACCGAAAGATCGCTGGCAGTATCCTCCTACATGTAACTCCAACACTCCATAGGGGACGATACCATGTGAAAGAGATAGCTCCAGATAGTGCTTATATCGTTTTATACTTTTTTTTTAAATGCCAAGTGAAAAGTTATACACTCACATTTCCAGGTGCATGTATGCACGTATGAATCGCTTTAACCGTTCCCGGATGCCTTTCGGATAAATAAAGAGCCGCCTCGGCTTGCGACGGTCGACGATAGGCTTTATGCCAGTGTCGTTGAAGGCTGGGAGATCTTCAGGGAACCTTAAAGTAGAGGAACGACCCCCAACCGTGGCATTCAGGCACGCCGGTAAGCCCCAGCGATAGGTGGCACTTTCTTCCCTAAGCTGCTCCAATAGGGGTTTTAGGGCTCTGCGGCATTCTAGGGTCTCTTTGGAGAGGTCAGGGTAGATATTAAGGGTCGCCCCATCAAAGTCTATATTTTGAGTACCCCGCAGTTTCGCCAAAATGGCAATTTTGTCTTCATAATAGTGAAGCCTGCAGATCACGTCCCTGGGTAGATCCGTGGAAAGATTGCGAGGTCGAAGGGCCCTGTGAACCCAGTTAAAGCGAAGGGGTTCAGTCGCGGCTCTATTAAGTATGGAGTTAAAGATACCCCTTATGGTGTCTTGATTCCCAAGTTATTTCTGCGATTCCGGTTTTCCAGGTCTTCAAGTTTGTATAATGCTGTACGATGGGCCATGGCCAAGTGCGCAACTTTTTCCTGGAGCTCCCTAATTGCATTTTCATGCAAGTCCTGACACTGCTCCGTTTCCTCTACCCTTCCCGGTATGTGGGACATGTCCGCACGCACTGCAGTGATTTCTTTTTTGATGGATTTTTCCAATGTGCGGAACATACCAGCCATTTCCCTTTTAAGGTTTAATAGTAGTGATGCCATGTCCGAGCCCGCGGGAGAGGGGGGCACCTCCATGAGCTCAGAACTGTATGTGGAGGCCAGGGAGGCTCTGTGGGGAGATGCGCCGTGCGCTGATGGCAATCTGCTTGACCGTGATGCAGGGGCCTGGCCACTTAGGGTGCTGGGGCTATCTGCAGCGAGGAACCTTTTTATGGAACCAGAGGAGGATTTTTTTGGCAACCGGCCCTCTTCCAGATTTCTTATTGAAGGCTGTATGCGATCCCTGAGCTTTTGCAGGCATAAGGGATGCAGTGGCCAGAATAAAGACTGCGCTCAGCTCACATGCGTTTCGCTGGCACCATTCAGATATTAATCAAACAGTCCGGGGGTAAATGAGCTGTAATTGTTGTCCCTGGTCAGGAAGGGTGGTAGACTATGTGTCAGCCAGCCAGAGCAGGTGATATTGAGGGGGCTGCACGGGGGAGAAGGCCCAGGGGATATTAATGAGTCCAGGGATAGCCTGAGGCTTACTGGGTCCCCAGAGGCCTGATCATGTCCCGCTGCAGGAGAGGCTGCAACTCTAACTGGCGGTTAGGCCTCAGGACTGGTTTTCCGCGAAACGGGGGTCCCCCTCCCGCAATAATAGTCCCAGAGTGGTGGGGGAGACGCCCGGTATCCGCCTGGAGCCCGTGGATTGGGGTGACGCAGGAGGATGGAGGCTGATGCTAGCTGGCAAAATCGGAGCTCACTTCTCCTAGGCTGGAGCCAAGATGTTGGCCAGCCATTGTAGGCCGCGGATGGTTGGTTGGTGGCAGTCCCTGCGGTATCTTCGGGCACAAGAGGGATGAAAGGATGGCTGCGAGGGGGGTGCAGCAGGAGGAGCACACATATCTTCCTTACCCAGCCTTGGAAGATTGCTCCACGGGCTGCGGTGGACAGAATGGTATGGCGGCGGCGCGATCCGGCCAGGTAGGACCAAACTCTGGGTGTCGTTCGGTGCCTGACAAAGTGCTGAGTTGATGGGGATCAGTGTCCAAGGAATCTTGGCCTGGATCGTGTGGATGTCCACAGATTGCAGTTGGGACTTGGCGAAACTCTGGATGCAGGCGTCTGGTGCGGCTCATGTCCGGACATGCCCCCCTTGTCAAATTTAGACAATTCTTTTATTCTATTTTATTTTTTTGAATAAAATGTTATATAAGAGGAGCCAGGTTCAAACCCCCAAGGGGACAGGACACTGGTTCCTCTAAATAAAAGGAAATGGATTGTTGAGGAGGACTCCTGATAGGTGAGCGTTAATTCAAATAACAGAATACATATTCAAAAAAGTATATAAGTTTATTAAAGAGATAAAAGAAAAAATATTGTTAAAGAGAGTAATTCTCACAATACATTTTACAAAATATACATGTAGTGTAACTATTGTAGCCTCAGCCAGAAGGGACGGTTTGACGAGTTTCGCCCGGAGGCTTTCTCAAAGACCACGCAGTATCCCAGGCGGACTATTACAAGCAGAAAGATACACAATTGGAATACAGTTCATACAACATTATTTATATCATTCGTGAATAAATATTATAATCGTATTTACACATAACAATATAGAAAAGTTTTATTACGCTCACCAAGTTACAAAAACTGGTAGTATAGGACCACCGTGAAATCTGGTCACTGACCATACATGCCCAGCCACAAGCGACCAAAGGGAGCCAAGTAGAGGGGGCTCACAGCCCACGGAAAATCACCAGGGAAAATCACCAAAGGCTGCCGAGGCCGCGCCTTTACTGCCTTAAATCATCAGACTCCACCGGAAGTGATAACAATCTACTTCCGGTGCGGGCGCCAAACGACGGACATGCATGCCAAGCGCGACATCATCATGCACGGTGTGCCGCCATCTTGAAACCGGCAGATGCCGGTCCGGAAGTGCGAGGGCTAGTGCCCAATAACAGCTACCGGGCTTGATTTAAGGCAGTAAAGGCGTGGCCTCGGCAGCAGCTGCTTGCTCCTTTTCTCCTTACTCAGCGGGAACGCTGGCTGTTGTCATTACATCCACGGTGACAGATATATGGCTAGAAGGTAAGAAGCCTGGCAATATGGGGGAATATGTACTTTCTCTTACGTCCTCCGACAGTCTCCGCCATCTTCATATTCGTCACAATGGGGTATTAGACTTTGCTCCGTAGGAGTAGCTAGGCAACAGAATATGTCAATATTAAAGCTTTTAACATATCCCCACCCCAGGGGGTGGTCCCCTCAGTCTATACCCTCCTGCTTCCTGTTTCCTGCTTCAGTTTCAATGTCTAGCTTGTCAGGAGTAGCTGGATCTCTCTATGCTGGGGCATTTTGTCTCAGCCTTTATCTTCTTTTTTGATTTTTGTTTGAGTTTTTTCTCTTTACTTAGCTGTTCTTTTTGTCAGCATTAGTTAGTTCTTCTGATGAAGAGGATTCGTGCGGGCTGGGTCTCGGGCTGATCCCCCTGGTCGCAGGTTGTGGGTCAGTGGCTTCCCAGCCTGCCATCGAGCGTTCAGCCAGGTAACGCTCCTGGCACAGTGAACGACCCATCCCTGTTCGGTGCAGGGATGATTGGTGAGGTGGCTACCTCACTGGACGCTGTGCGGTTTCTTAACCCCGATTTTTTGCGTCCTGGATGCGACTCTCCCTGCCTCATGCGCATCGGCTTGTTCGCCTGTGCGGGTTCCCCACGCCATTAGGAGGTAAGTGTATCTATGTGGGGACCTGTCTGTTGGGGGGGTGTCAGTCTGGGACTGTGTTACCCTGCCTGTGTTTCACACTATTGAAATCCCTGTCTCTCTGGCTGCATGCTGTGGGCTGCAAGGAGGGGGGGCTGTGCTGCACTGTCTGTGTCAGTTTGTGTATGTGTGAACGGCTGTGTGCTGTGGGGCATGATTTTTATCATGTTTGGGGCACTTTCAGCGACCGCTGCGGCGGTCCGCCATGTTTTTACATGCTATGCTGTGTTTAGTCCACCTCGCTGAGGTGGAGGAGCGGCGGTTTCGGCGCCATTTTGGCAGCGCTCGCTCCGGCCGCATGGTATCACTGCGGGCGGCCGTTTTCTTGTAGCATTCCATAGGCTTTCATGGAGCGCCCTGTGTTGCATCGCTTCCTCTCCCTGGGTGCACCGATCGAGGCGGCAGCAGCAGCGATGGTCTCTACAGGTTTTTACCTCCCTATCCCTTTATCCTTGCCTGTGTTGAGCCTTTTTCTCCCGGTGGGGGTAAAAATTGTGCCAGTGTGTGTGTGCGGTGGGCAGCGCTCGCCGCGCTTGTTTAAGGGGCAGTTAACCCTTTACTTTCCGGCTTATCATTGGGGCAATGGATTCTCAGGGAAACGGCTTTCCTACCACTTGGTGGGTGACCAAGGGCTGTTTTCCCCCCCAAGGGGGGATTTGGCTGCGGTTGTGTCTAATCTTGCTGCTCGGGTGCTAATGCTTGTGGCTGCTCAATCCACGAACCAGAGTTTTCAATCTCCTCTGATCAGAGGGTGCTGGTGATGGGGCTGCTATAGCTGGGGTCTCCTTATCGGGGTCCCGTTCCTCCCTGGGTCTTGTGGGGTCTGGGGTGGAGTCTGAGGTAGAAGGGGTGGATAATTCTCCCCCTGGCTCGCCTGAAGAGCTTGCACTCATGGATAAATTGGTTGCTTCTATCAAGCAAACACTGCGTTTACGGGTTGAACCATGTCCTCCTGCTGCCCTGGCAGCTTATGGGACGCAGAAAGACGCAAGACATCGCAGGTCTTTCCCTGCACTGATGATTTTCAGCGCACTGTTAAGAAACAATGGTGCAATATACGCAAGCCTTTTGCTGTACCAAGTAGGTTCAAGCTGCGCTGTCCTGTCACGCCCGCTACTGATGGGCGGTGGTATGTGCCACCTCAGGTGGATCACGCGGTGGCGGTTTTGTATAGGTCCACTGCGATTCCTGCAGAGGATACCCCGGGGTTCCGGGATGCTACGGGCAGGAGGCTGGAGTCTCTTGCCCGTCATTCTTACTCTATTACGGGTTCTATGCAAATGGCTCTATTTGCTTCGCTTATGGCAGCCCAGGCTGTCGCGAATTGGACGCAGGTACTCAGGCGCGTCCTGGTGGCTGATTCAGCCTCACCGGCGACATTGGATTTGGTGGATCAAATCCATCAGGGTGTCATGTATTTGTGTGATGCGGACCTGGATATAGTACCGTTGGCTGCACGTGTACACAGTGTGGCGGTATTGTCTCGCCGCCTGGTTTGGTTGAAGTGTTGGTCTGTGGACCAATGTTCGCGCGAGACCTTAGCCAATCTGCCCTATGATGGCTCTCGCCTTTTTGGCGAATCCTTGGATGCACTGATAAAGGGGGTCACGGGTGGTGAGAGCAGGCTCCTGCCCCAATCCCACCAGGCTAAGGCTGCTCATGGTATGAAGCATGCTTTTTTTCGGCCCTCTCAGCGGTCCTTTCGTGCCTTTCGGTCGCCTTATAGGGGCAAACCATTCATAGGCCAAGGCTCCCAAAAGAAGCCGTGGTCAGGTAAGCATAAGTCCGGCCAGTCCGGATCCGCTGCCCATAACAATGCGGCCTGAAGGGGCGCCCTCACCCAGTTCTGGGGTGGGGGGACGCTTGCTCGGTTTTTCTTCAACCCTGGTTGGCCCGTGTTCGGGACAGGTGGGTTCAGGAAATCGTTTCGTTCTGGTTACAAGATCGAGTTTTCTCTCCCGGCCGGAGAGCAGATTTTTTCCCTCAGGTGGTTCCGGTGCCTCATCGGGACAGATTTCGGGGGTTCTCTTCCAATCTGTTCACTGTGCCCAAGGAGGAGGGCAGGGTACGTCCAATTCTGGACTTACAGGCTCTGAACCGCTTGTGCGGGTTCGCAAGTTCCGCATGGAATCCCTGCGGTCGGTGGTGGCTGCCCTGGTTCTGGGGGAATTCATGGCTTCCATCGACTTGAAGGATGCGTGCCTTCACATCCCGTTTTTCGAGGGTCACCAGAGGTGACTTCGATTTGCCATTGCGGAGGATCATTGCCAATTCGTGGCGTTACCTTTTGGTCTCGCTTCGGCTCCACTGGTTTTTTCGCCAAGGTGCTTGCACCGGTTTCTGGCTTTGTTGAGAGCCCAGGGCATCTCTGTCCTGGGGTATCTGGAAGTTTTTCTGGTTCGGTCTGCGACCAGCCAGGGTCTGGAGGAGGACCTGTCCTTCACGATGCTGACTCTCAGGAGTTTGATTGGGCGATTGATTTTCCATAGTCGACGCTGTGTCCGTCGATTCGTCTTCCCTACCTGGGAATGATTCTGGACTCGGTCCAGGCGAAGGTCTTTCTACCGGACGACAAACTCAGGATTCTTCAGGAGAAGTCAGGTCCCTCAGGGACGTTCCGTGCTCGTCACTCTGGACGCGCATGAGATGTCTGGGATTGATGGTCTCGGCTTTCGAGGCGATTCCCTTCGCCCAGTTTCACACGCGGGGTCTCCAAGCGGAGATCCTGTCCAGGTGGGACGGGCGACCGCAATCTCTGGATCCGGATTTCGTTGGGCCATCGCACCAGAAGGGATCTTCTGTGGTGGCTCCAGTCCCCGACGGTGTCAGGGGGCAAGTCTTTTCGTCCTCTCTCATGGACGGTGATCACCACGGATGCCAGCCTGTCGGGTTGGGGTGGTGTTCTGGGCGTTCTGTCCGCCCAGGGAACTTGGTCGGAGGTAGAATCCTCCCTTCCGGTCAGCATTCTGGAATTGCGTACGATGAATCTCTGCCTTCAACGTTGGCCGGACAGGCTGCAGGGCTGTCCGGTTCGGGTGCAGACGGACATTGCCACGGCGGTGGCTTACGTCATTCGCCAAGGGGGCACCAAGAGGGCCCGGGTGGCTCGGGAAGTGGCCGACATTCTGTCTTGGGCCGAGACGCATGTCCCGGCGATATCGGCGGTTCACATTCCGGGGGTGGAGAACTGGCGGGCGGATTATCTGATGCCGCCAGTCCCTGGACCAGGGGGAATGGCCCCTCCGTCCGGGTGTTCTCCAGATGTTGTGCGCGACGTGGGGTCTTCCGGAGGTGGCCCTGTTCGCGTCTCGTCTGAACAGCAAGGTGAACAGGTTCGTGGCAAGGCCACGCGATCCTCGGGCAGACGCGTCAGACGCGTTGGTAGCTCCGTGGCATCAGTACCGACTGATGTATGCGTTTTCACCGTTTCAATTGCTGCCCAGGTTCCTTCGCAGGTTGGTCTCGGAACCAAAACACGGTGATTCTTGTGACACCGGACTGGCCTCGCCGGTCCTGGTACGCAGACCTCGTGCATTTGGCGGCGACGCCCCGTGGCGTCTGTCTCTCCGGGAAGATCTCCGGTCTCAAGGGCTGATATTTCATCCTGCCTTGCAGTCGCTGGCTTTGCCGGCCTGGCTGTTGAAACCGAGGTCCTGAGGGATAGGGGTCTCTCCCCTGAGGTCATTCACACTTTGGTCGACGCGAGGAATTTTTCCTCGGGGTAGGTCTTTTACCGTATTTCGGAGGCCTATTTTGCCTGGTGTGAGTTCAGGGGGTCTTCACCTCGCCCGTGGTCGGTGTCTGGGGTGTTGTCCTTCCTTCGAAAGGGTGTTGACAGCGTTTGGCGCTGGCTACGATCAAGGGTCAGGTGTCTGCGATGGCCGTTCTTTTTTCAACGTCCTATGGCATCTATCTCCTTGATTGGCACTTTTGTTCGGGGGCATCTGGTCCCTCCTAGGAGGGTGCCTCTGCCTCCTTGGGACTGGAATCTTGTTCTGTCCGTGTTACAACATGGTCCTTTTTGAACGGATCAGGTAGATCTCGTTGTCTGTTGTCCTAGAAGGTCACCTTTTTTGGTGGCGATCAATTCGGCTCGCAGAGTGTCGGAGCTGGCAGCTTGTCCTGCCATTGTCCGTATCTGGTCACTCACTTGGTTAAGGTGGTCTTGCGACCTAACCCTTCTTTTTTTCCGAAGAGGGTTTCGGAATTTCACCTCAATGAGGACATTGTCTTGCCTTCGCCTTGCGCAAAGTCTAAACATTCGGAGGAGGTGGTGTTGCACTCCTTGGATGCTGTTCATGGCGATTAGGGTTTACCTAAAATCGTCTGAATCTTTTCACAAGTCGGATTCTTTGTTTGTCCTTCCGGGGGTCCTCGGAAGGGCGTAGCGGCGTCGGCTTCTGGCGTAGCGGCGTCGGCTTCTGCCGTCGCCAATTGGTTCAGACAGGCCGTTGAACAGGCCTATGCTTTGCGGGGAAAAGTTTCCCCCATGCCTGTGAGGGCGCACTCTACCAGATCTCTGAGTACGTCTTGGGCCTGTCGTCATGGGGCTTCTGTGGCCCAGGTGTGTAGGGCGGCGACTTGGTCGACCGTGCACACCTTCACTCTGTTCCACAGAGTGGATGTTCAAGCATCGGCAGATGCTTCCTTTGGCCGCAAGGTTCTTAGTGCGGCGGTCCCTTAGGGTCCCTGGTTTTGGTCCTTTGGGCTGTTTGGGATTTCTTTGTATCCCTGGGTTATTTGTTTTTTTCCTGGGTTATTGCTCCCGTTGAGCAAATTTTTTCTCGTGTTGCCCAGCTGGTTTCCTTCCTTTGGTAAGGTTACTTTCTTTGATGTGGAGACTGCGTTGCCTTTAGGTGCGGCTGCATTTCCCACCCCTCATGTTTGCACTGCTTTGGGACGTCCCCATTGTGACGAATATGAAGATGGCGGCGACTGTCGGAGGACGTAAGAGAAAACGGAATTTTTGTAAAATCTTACCTGTAAAATTCCTTTCTCTGAGTCCTCCGACAGTCGCCGCCCCCGCCTCTCTTTTGGGGTTTAGGTACTCTACTGCTATTCCACTGAAACTGAAGCAGGAAGCAGGAGGGTATAGACTGAGGGGACCACCCCCTGGGGTGGGGATATGTTAAAAGCTTTAATATTGACATATTCTGTTGCCTAGCTACTCCTACGGAGCAAAGTCTAATACCCCATTGTGACGAATATGAAGATGGCGGCGACTGTCGGAGGACTCAGAGAAAGGAATTTTACAGGTAAGATTTTACAAAAATTCCGTTTTTTCAGGACGCCACTTTTGCTTTGTATTACGCTATTATTCCTTTATATAGATATTCTCCAGTAAATGGGGGGCGTGGGGTTATATGCGGGTGGTATGCTCTGAAGCATCAGTGTTATTACCCCTGCTTGTAGACTATCACTACTTATGCGCTGCTCTCTTATGTGTCCCCCTCCCTCTTTTTGGGGGGCCATTGGGAATTTAATGTGCCGCCTTATGGCTAGACTATTCAGTAGTATGAACCCATCTGACGTTATCAGTGAGTCATATTCATTTAATTAGATTGCCTGTATAAGGTGTCCTGATGAGTGTCATTATTATCCCTTCCATTTCGGATGTTAACCGTTTGACATTTTGGGTGATGTGCTGGATGCCCCTGCTATCCGGTTCCCCTCTTAGTCTTAATTGACCAATCTGAGGATATCAGACTCGACATCCCCTCTTGGGTCTAGCCCTGGTGATTTTCCGTGGGCTTTGAGCCCCCTCTACTTGGCTCCCTTTGGTCGCTTGTGGCTGGGCATGTATGGTCAGTGACCGGATTTCACGGTGGTCCTATACTACCAGTTTTTGTAACTTGGTGAGCGTAATAAAACTTTTCTATATTATGTGTAGATACGATTATAATATTTATTCATAAATGATATAAATAATGTTGTATGAACTGTATTCTAATTGTGTATCTTTCTCCTTGTAATAGTCCACCTGGGATACTAGGTGGTCTTTGAGAAAGCCTCCGGGCGAAACGCGTCAGACCGTCCCTTCTGGCTGAGGCTACAATGGTTACACTACATGTATATTTTGTAAAATGTATTGTGAGAATTACTCTTTTAACAATATTTTTTCTTTCATCTCTTTAATAAACTTATATACTTTTTTGAATATGTATTCTGTTATTTGAATTTACGCTCACCTATCAGGAGTCCTCCTCAACAATCCATTTCCTTTTATTTAGAGGAACTAGTGTCCTGTCCCCTTGGGGGTTTGAACCTGGCTCCTCATATAACATTTTATTCATTGTATATTAGGATTGGAGGTCTCCTGAACTAATTGACATATCCAACAACGTATTCTTTCTATTATAAATTATCTATTTTATTTTTTTATCAAAAAGGGTTTATTGGTATCAAATGGAATACAAATAACAAATATCGCATGTCACAAAGAAAATAACTTGGTACAATGTACATCAATTTCAATTGGATGATACATAGTAAATGTTGCAGGTATTGTTGGCGTATTACAAGGTAACTAAAAACTGTATTAGCAGCAAATCAATACCTAGAAGTCTTAGCACAACAATCAGTTATATCCGAACTATAAGGATAGTAAAAAGAAAAGGAAGTTTTAAAGGGAGAAAAAAAGAGCACAGGTAAAAGAAAGAGAAAACATAGAATGGAGTGTCATAACCATCAAGTAGGGTATGGGCGGTAGTCTCAAGGTAGGAAATGGAGCGAACTCTCCATGAGGTCTGAGAATTTTTCAGATGAGTTAAACAGATACCAAGGTGTCCAGCATTTGCGGAATCTGGGAATAGTATCATGTGCACTTGATTTTTCCATTTCATAAATTTCATTCACTTTCCGGTGCCAATCTTTGGCTGCTGGCAGAGAGTCGGACTTCCAATGTAGTGGAATAAGCGTTTTAGCTGCATTCAAAAGGTGTTTGCAGCGCAGAAATTATTACAGGTTGGAAAGTTGCTGAAGTTGAACATAAGATTAGCCTATTTGCTGACGATGTCATGCTAATCCTTACAAATCCCTTGTCTTTAATGGAAGTTGAAAAAATTATAAATGATTTTAGCGAAGTATCCTATTATAAATTGAATATTACAAAATCGCAGATTATGGGCATTAATGTTCCCATATTAGTACGGAAACATATAAGTAGAATATTCTCGTTTACATGGTCTTCGTATATACCATTTTTGGGGATTGATTTTAACTTCGCCTGTCTCCCAACTTTATGATTGCAATTATAAACCTTTTTTGGACACTTTGTCACGACAGGTTGGTGAACTGAAGGTTCAAGACTTGACTATAGTAGGTAGAGTGGCTACTTTAAAAATGATTATACTTCCTAAGTTACTTTATCTATTTCGCACATTGACAATTCCATTAACAGCCCAATATTGTATCTCTGTTCAGAAGTATTTCAACCAAATTGTATGGGAGGGGAAACCTCCTAGATGTTCGTCCTTTATTATGAGGAGACATAGGAAGCATGGTGGGATGTAAGTTCCATGGGTCCTTGCATATTATAAAGCATTTGTATTGGATCAACTGAAGTATTGGTGGTCTCCCGTGCAGCATAAATTATGGGTGGGTTTAGAGGCGGACGACTGTAATCAGGGAAACCTTAGGACTACAATGATAGCGGCAATGATTGGAGCTGTCACGCCCATTACCCAATCTATTACAATGCAAACCGCCTATACAGTATGGGCAAAATTATCTTGTTCGCCCTTTGAGCATGGAACGACTGAAGTCCCTATCACCCTTGCAGTACTTTTGTGTTTTATTTCTAATATTGATATAAAATTGTGGCTGAGAAAAGGTGTTAATAGCCTGAAAGATCTGTATAACGAAACAGGGATTCGTCCCTTCGAGTATTTTGTTCATCAGTACAAAATACCATCGTCAGCCTATCTGGGATATCTTCAAATCTGATCGTTTTTATGCAAAAATACTCTTCCCTTATATGTTAAATTGCCAACTTCTATATTTGTTGTATCAGGACCCTTTGGGAACTGCGAATGGTATTTCAATTGTCTATGACATATTGAATAATCATAATACCTATTCTAAAGCACCTACTGGTCTCAAATGGGAAAAATGACTGGGGAAATCCTTTCCAGAAGTTAACTGGTTAAAGGCTTTTGCCACCGCATATGCTTCATCAAAATGTATTCATCATTGGGAATTATATCAGAAAGTATTAAATCTTTGGTAATTGACCCCCTTTAAACTGTCCAAATTTTACTCCTCAACTTCAGCATTATGTTGGAGAGATTGCTGTGAACAGGGGACACTACTCCATATAATTTGGGAGTGTAAATCGATCAGAGCGTTTTGGAACAAAATATTTTCTGTGATTTCAGAAATTCTTGAAGACACTATGATTCCTACCCCTGAGATGGCTATCTTGCATTTAAATATTCATTAGATTCCTTTTAAATATCGAGTAGTGATTTTACATTTCTTATTAGCGGCAAAACTCTCAATTACAAGAAGATGGAAATCTCAGGAGGTACCATCTCCATCTAATACTCTTGTAAAATTATGGCTACTATAAGCTCAATGAAGAAACCATTTGAAATTGGATGGAGCCCATGGTTAAATAACTTACGATGTACAGTGGTAATGGACATTCAGTATTGAGGAAATTTATTGAGTATATGATAAAGTAGGAATGGGTTATGGGGAAAAAGATTTATCCCTTACTATGAGTTTGATCTCTGCTGGGGATCGAGTGAGGATAATGGGCATACATATATGGATATTCCCTATTCAGTGATTAAATTGAGTGGGAAAAGAGTTCCCCTGTTCCCTCTTCCTTTCCTTGCCTCTTCCCTCCCACTTCTTCCCCTCCCCCCCTTTTTTTTCTCTTCTATGATGTTCTAATTAATAATAGGATTGCAACATTCCTTGTTATATTTTTCTTTTTTTTCTCCCTCCTTTTGTATATGTTTGTTATTCTGTGGAAAAAAAATTACAATAAAAAGATATTGAAACCAAAAAAAGGTGTTTGATTAGGGAGTGTTTGTATTTTTTCAGTGAGCTAGTATTTATATGTAGTAAACAACATTCAGGTGTTTGGGGGGGGGGGGGGGGTTGTACCCATAATCAGGGTGATCAGAGTTCTAATTTTTGTCCAGTAGGGGACAATGCGAGGACAGTCCCACCAAATGTGGAGCATTGTACCTCTTGATTGTCCACATCTCCAACATTTGTCTGATGTGTGAGGAAACCAGTGTTTGAGATTTTCAGGTGTGGCATACCACGGCGTAAGAACTTTATAAGCGGTTTCTTGTGTTCTAGAACTGAGAGAGCATTTAAGGGAGTTAAGTGTGTTTTTTTGCTTTGTCTCAGAAATTCTGTTGTAATGGAGTCCCTACTGCCTTTTAATGTAGCTGGTTTGGGTTGGTGAGGTAGATAGAGGTATGTGGTTTGTTGTGCATTCTAGTTTGCCCGTTTTGGTCCTGATTCCATGTATACTGGAGGCAAGTTGAATATCTTTCAGCGCTCTTCCTAGAAATGTCCCATTCTTATCCCCGCGTTCATAGTAAATGTCTTTACGGAAGATTAGCATTTGTTTAGCTTTAAAGTCTAAAACGTGCTGAAGTGACTTACGCGCCTCTGAAAGTTCTGTGAATACCCTGGCAGCTAGAGAGCGTTTGTGTTGTGTTGGTGATTTAAATTTCCCCTTTTTTTTTTTTGCGCCTCGCATCCCATTTTATAAATTTGCCTCTTAGCGTACATTTGCGCTTTCCCCAGATTGTTTTTGGGGCCAAATCCTCTGTGTTATTGGTGGCAAAGTGCGTGATTTCCACGGTGATATGTTGGTGTATTATAGGAGATAAAAAAGGTGCATGAAGGAAAGAGTCCCCATAGGATGTAGACCAAATGGGGCCTAAAACATCTAGGTCGGTTTATAAAATACAACATGATCCAATTGAAAAGACAGGGAGCCACCGCAACCAAGTTACCAGTAACTACAAAGAAGGGAGGGGAGAAGATGAGGTATTAATGGAATAAAACCTCAGAAAGGTTGCTTAGTAGGAGGCTCAACTCTGAAATATTTGAAAATATAAAAAAATTCCTTTATTGATAAACAATGTACAAAAAGTGCACCATCCATCACAATTGTGGAGAATGGCTCAGAGCACTGAGGTCACGGACAGATCTACAAATATTACAGACAGCATAAAATAATAGACACACATGACACATACCCCACCCAAACCCATGAACCAAGGTAGCACAATGTCCAGTGAATGAGAGTGATTGGTCAAAAATTAGACTGTGAATCACTACTATGTAGAAACTAGGCATATGCAGACATGCCAGTATCTGAAAAGATGTCCAAAAACACCTGAGGTGTACTAAAAAAGTAGCAAAACAGAGCACCAAAATCAAAAATCATTATTGAAAACAATAAGTCCTCATTGAAGTGGAAAAGCACACCAAATATCTCCTCAAAAATGACCAATTTGAAAAAGAAATTGACAAAAAATAAATCCTTATTTTCATCCTCATGAAGGCTGTATTGAAATTGAAGGAGAGATGGAATGTTTGGGACTGTGTATTGCTGAATTCAATGACTGATGGCAGAGCTAATAATGGAGATGAATGGTTCCCTGCGGGTCTGAGGACTGGATTTGAAGGCACCAAACTCTCAGGGGGTTATCTTCAAAGACAGCAGTTTTAAACTTTGATAGTCCCTTGGGTGCATTGGGGGAGGGGGGGACCGGTATGAGGAGGGAATAGGCACATGCGGTGTGGATGCCACCCACGGTCATCTAACAGGAGAAGAGCAAATGTGGCTAAGCCTCAATAGTAGAATGTGGGATTAAAAGTCCAGGCAGACCCGGCACAGACCCCCCTGTTTGCTGTCTCCACAATTGTGGTGGATGGTGCACTTTTTGTACATTGTTTATGAATAAAGGAATTTTTTTTTATATTTTCAAATATGGTGTATTCTAGGGTCTGTCAGCAGGGATGGATTTAAATGCCAATTGAAAGAAGTCCTTGTTTGTGGGGGAAGGTGCGGTAAGTGTCAGAGATATGGGGGAATGATTCGCTATAGACTAGTTCCCTATTTTGGGGGCCCTGACATCTACCAATTCTCTTTGAGTTATAAAAATAGAATCGATAACGTGAGTATTTGTCATGGACATTAGAGTAGTATGTGTAGTCTCAATTCTCTGGGTGTAAAGTTCTTCATATGTCAATCAGATATAAAGAGAGCGTAATAACTCCTTGAGTCTCTTAAGGGCGCTGTTTTTAATACTAGAATCTCCATTCGAAGTGTGCATCAGAGGGTTCAGGGGCACATTTAAATCGCCCCCCCCCAGGATAATACAACCTGAGGCAAAACATTTCAGTTCGTCAATGATGTATTTATAGAAGGTAATTTGTGTGGAGTTCGGAAAATACACGTTAGCTAGTGTGACTGGTATGCCTGCTAGTGAACCCTTAATAAAGAGGTATCTTCCCTCTGGGTCAATTAATTGTTGTTGCAGGTCGAAGGGTGCTTCTTTACTTATCAGAATGGACACTCCTTTGGACTTGGAGGACTGGGATGAGGCATGAAAGGCTTTGGTGAAAAAGTCTTAGTTAATTTAGGAATATATCGTGTGCTAAAATGTGTTTCCTGTAGGAAGACTATTTGCGGTTTAGTTTTTTGAAGCTCACATAATAGTGATGTCCTCTTTTCAGGGATGTATGGTCCTCTGCAGTTGAAAGAGATCACTGTAGGGTCTCTCCTGAGTGCAGAGAATGCCATTTTGATGTATGTCTATATGTGAGGTGATATGGAAGCTGGTTCTGTACTCACTGCCCGAGAAGTGAAGTATGCTGAGGATTCCTGCTGCCTTGTGTGTCTGAGATATCTTTTGAAAAATTTTGTGCGCCGGTCTTCCCAGTAGCTCCGAGAGTGCGCAAGTGGAGAGTTAGCATAGTAGGTTAGAGTAGAGAGAAGAATGAAGAAAAAGATGAGGTAATGGCTATATGCAAGAAAACAAAAAAAACAAAAAACGATGAGTTATACAATACAGTGCTTATAATATACAGCAATTTATGTTCAACTCCGGAGGGTTTAGATTAGAAACGATGGTATCCACGCCTGGCGATGCCTAGCACCCGAGGCCAGAAAGAATGTAGAAAGTACTCAAATGATAGGTTGACAGTTATAAGTGATTAAAAGTAACTGCTAACTGTGGGGTGCGAGGGAGGAACTAGGGAAATAGACCGGCCAATTGAGATGCAAAATCATACAATCAAAACTAAGAGTGAGTCTAAACCCGTGGCCCTTTACTTTGTGAGGCTAACGCAAAAACCTTGTAATGAACGGTCTCCCCCTAATATGGCACAGAGGGGTGGGCAGGATTGGCAATCCAAAAAACACAGACCCAGGACATTGGGGGGAAGAAGGGAGGTTTGCTGCAAATCGTATGGCTAAATCAACATCTTGGCCACATCGGCAGTGTTCAAAAGGGGATGTGTAGACCTGTAATTAAGGTCAGTCGGGGAGGAGCCTGGCAATGGCATCTAAAGTGAGCACCTGCTAAGCCCAGGGGAGAGCTCTTCCGGGATATGGTGGAAGGAGAATGTAATCTGCCTATGGCTATGTGCAGCTAGCCACCCAATGTACCTCAACCGCCCACTGCACCATTTCACCCTCGGGATCTGAAGCCGCATCTCTGTTTGCCTCCACACCACCGATTAAACGCTGCTAGGCAGTGAGACGTTCGGGGAAGCCGTGAGATTGCTGGCGTTCGGCTGCAGGGAGGAGAAGAGAGGATCCTCAGCGGATGACAGAGGAGGAACAGACAGGACTCGGCAAGTAAGTCTGGGGTACACCAAAACCCCTATACGGACTGAACCAACCGAGGAGGTGAGAGGGTGAAAGCCCCCCTTTATTACTAATTAGTGTATGCTCTGGGAATAATAGACTGATCAAACTAGACTTGGAAAAAAAAACTTTCCACTGAAAAAAAAAACTCTTCTCTTCTGTCTCTATGAACTGTGAGGTATTAAACAAGAAGAGTAGAGGTCTTTACCTGACCCCATATCTGGAAGGATAAAGATCTGGTCACTGAGTACCCTTGCTGGAACATTTGTTTGTTTCGTTTGCTAAATGCTTTGTTCAATTATGAATAGTGGTGGGACCCTCTAAAAAAAAAAAAAGGGAGTGTGTGTCATCGGGATTGATTGCAATCGAGGAGAGGGGCAGATGCGATTGAAGCAAGTTACGTATGTACTCCATACATGAGTGGTAATCGGAATACCTAAATTAAATTTGAAATGGGCTAATTTTCCAGACTGGACTATTAGTCATAATATTTGATCGTTTGTTCAACCAATTGTCCATGATTTAAAAAACAACTCACTGTTAATTAAATCCCACTTAACACCTGAATAACCCATGGTCTTACAATAACTATAAATACACCTTGCCCTACGGATTAAGTGAATAAGTGGAAACATAAGAGGAAGCCCCTTTGAAAACCCCTTGAATACCTCTTGAGCAGTTGAACCCCTGCTACAAATTAACCGTAAGCGGACTAGGAGTGCCCTATTTCAAGAACACACCATCAATATACCCTCAATAATGAAAAATAAACAGTCAAAAGAGGGAACAGGAAAATCTGCAAAAATAAGCGCCAGTCCCGCAAATATTAAAAAATACATGACCCCTGAGGGGGGGCGGTCAAAGTTCTAACTCTGAAAGACAACCAAGCGCAAAAACAAAGCAAAAGAGTCAGGGAATCAAGAAATCCAAAAGCCTTTAGCCACAAGTGGGGATGAGAGTCTGGACCTTTCTAAGGATAGTGTACAGATGAGTGGAGATACGAAAATGGTGAAGGAGGGAGATTCAAGGGCTAAAGATCAATTACCAACTAAAACAGAAATTTTGGAAATGTTTGCGAATTTAGAGCGATCAATTAAAAAGGAGACGGCCACAATTCATGGTGACCTGGCCCAAATTCTGACAAAAGTAGAAGAGACAGAAATTAAAATAGATACTTACGGAAAAGTGATAAAAAAATTGAAAGATCAAATGAGGAGGACACAAATAGAACAGAGAAACATCTTATATAAGATAGAAGACCAGGAGAATAGAAATAGAAGAAAAAAAATCTGAGAATCAGAGGTTTGCCAGAATCAGAGAAAGAAGAAACGCTGGAGGAAATGTTGGAAAGTGTGTTTAACCCTCTCATGGGGAAAGCAATTACAGATAAAATAGAATTTGAAAGAGCTCACAGAATTAGGAAACCACAGAATGTTCCAAGAGACAAAACAAGAGATGTGATTGTTAGGTTTCACAGGTATGAAGTGAAAGCACAGATCTGGGAAAAATTAAGAGACAGGCCCCCTTTGAGATATGGAAGTTCAGATTTACAGGCGTTTCCAGATCTATCACAGGAAACAATAAACAGAAAACGGATTTTGAAACCCATAATAGAAGTCTTGAAACAACAAAATATCCAATATTTTTGGGGCCACCCAGCATGCCTAGGAGTTCGGAAAGAAGGAAGGATAGTCAAGTTAAGATTCCCAGAGGATATGCAAGAATTCTGTGACACCCTAGACATCCCAATTATGAAGATTCCTTGATGGACTGATCAAGGGGAGTCAGGGGAGGAAGCAGAGGAAGAAGATCAGTGGCAGATGATACCCAAGAAGAACCCGACACTGAAAACGAAACCAAGGAACTAACTGTGGACCTTGAATGAAGGGGGGAGGAGGGAGGGGAGAGCGGAGGCGGTATGAGAGGGAATCAGTAGAAAAAAAACGGACGGGATCCCAGGGCTAGTGGGTGCACACCAACCAACGTCCCATAAATAGGGAGGAATGGGGGAACAGACGAGCATGGCCAGAGCTCGACCCCGGGGCAAGGTCGATTGAAGGGGGAGGAGGTTCATCGAAAAAAAAAAGGAGGGGGAAGGGAAGGGAAAGTTCAGTACCAAAGAGCAATACATCCCATTTCTAAGCAGAATATCCTGGGGAGTTCTCCAATTCTCCCTGATAGAGAAAGAGATAACATAGAGCAAAGTGTAATAGAGAGATGACAACAGTAAATTTTATTACTTACAATGTCCGAGGGATGAATTCACTGATAAAGAGACAAAAAATTATGAGGGAAATTAAATACTTAAAAGCAGATATAATATTTTTACAGGAGACTCATATTATCCGTTCATCAAATATTACGTTTTATTCTCGATCATCCCACATGGTATTTCGCCGACTCGCCTAAGAAAAAAGTCAAAGGGAGTGGCCATCGGTGTTGCTAGAGGAGTGAGGTTCACCTTGGAAGAGAGGATGACAGACCCCGAGGGGAGATTCCTCTTTTTGAAGGGGAAGTTATTTGAGGAGGAAGTCACCCTAGTAAATATATATTGCCCTAATGAGAGTCCGGCGGTTTACCTGAGGAAAATATTGGGGAAATTAATGGAGTTTAGAAAAGGAGGGATTATTCTGGCAGGAGACCTCAACCTTTGCCTGGATCCAAAAAAGATAGCTCCTCATGTTCACAGAGAAGCAGAAACTCCCAGATAAACAGGATTAAAAAAAAACTTCATCAATGTCAATTGGCAGACATATGGAGAATTTTACATCCGAAAGAAAGGGATTTTACCTCCTTTTCGGCTGTACACGGGATGCATTCAAGAATAGACTATATGTTGATCGAGCATAGATGGATTGAAAGGGTGAGCGAGGCGAAGGTTGGGATCAGAACCTGGTCAGATCACACCCCTGTTACAATTAGGATGAAAATGGAAAGAGAACAACCTAATATGAATTCCTGGAAAATTAATGAAGAATTAATAAGAGATAAAAAATGGGGCGAAGAAATAAAGAATAAATGGGGGGTTGGAGAACCAGCGCTATGGATAAGAACAGCCAGGCAGTGAAATATATAAGGTTGCAGCCACCAACCGACCCCTAAGAAACTTGGGGGCAGAAATGTAATGTGGGGGTGAAGAGTTGGAAGACGGTGCTACCTACCGCATGTGCAACGATGCGAGTGAAGAGGAAAAAGTGCTTAGTGCATACAAAATAGTGCAAGTGTGACACATATAATTAATCTTGTGAGTGAATAAATAATAAAATTTACAATAAATAAATGATTAAAATTTAAATAATAAATATATTGTGTTTGAAGTAGAGTAAAATAATAGGTATGGATACAAAATTAGTGGTTGTAATTTCCAATATAAAATGCTGAGTGAATTAGTTGTGAATCAGTCATAAATACTGTGAGAATGCCATTTGTATACCTTTTGTGTTGTAATGCTCCTGTAATGTGCCGATTTGGACACTAGAGGTCACACTTACCCTGAGACCACAGATGTGTGTAAGCCAGAAAACAGGATATAAGTAGTTCTCAAACCTGCTTGCTGACGGTCCCGCAGGACCAGAAAGATCCCATCTGGGTGCAAAGGGAAAAGAAAAAATCCTTAGTGTGACAAGTGAAGAGCAGGTGTACAAGACAATAGTAGCGACTCACGCTTAAAATAGATGCAGCAGATCTTCTCAGATAATGGCAGTCTGCGCTGGGGAAACTTCAGCGTTCCAAGCATAGGCGAGCTGCGGACCGGAAGTGACGTGGGTTTCCGCCCGACGTACGTTTCGTCATAGGACGTCTACGGAGAGCGGTACCCGTCAGTCGACCTCGCTGTCCTAATATAGCCATAGTCATCCCAACGGCCTATCGGTGTAATGTTCTGGTACCTCTGGTACCCCTATTCCACTTTCCACTTCAGTGTATGCGTCCCACCATTCTCTTCTGGTAGGTGCGCATACACCTTAAGACCGATGCTGTCATCACTGAGCGCCGCAGAGCGGCTATTTCAACCGCCGGCGTTCTCACTCACATGTTCGTTCAATGTGCCTTGTTGCTGACCTGCCTTGAAGCTCATATGCTTGCAAGCGTACCTCGCTGTCGGAACCTCGCTACTGATCCCTGTATCCCGCTACCGGATCACTCGCTCATACCGAACCTCTCTACTACTGCTTGCTATTAGTGATAAGTACCCCGCAGGGGAATCCTCCATAACCTTCCTACTAAGCTTACACTATCTAGCTCTGCATATTAAGGACTGTTACTATCATCTGCACTAATTAGATTGCTAGCTCTTGAGCCTACTAGCATCTATCCTTGCACTGGGTTAGTCTCTCCTGTATGTCATCTGCTATCCCACCACCTACTACCATACATGATTGCTAACCTATCTGCATCCTACCTGTTACCATCTATGCTCTCATGAACATTTCTCTCAACTGCTGTTCACCTATTGTCACTGTTCATACCTGTCTCTTCAGCTCATCACCACTATACTGCTATATACATCTATCACTCCAGGAACATCTTATTGAGTGTGTATATTTGTATGCTGAATCAGACAGACCACAGTGATGAGTCTTGGGAGTTGGAATTGGTATTTCAACGTATCTCTACATTACTGCTGAGTGGAGTTTTTCTGCAGCTGCAAATCCATCTTGTTTCAGAAAACGCAGGAGCGTTACAGATTGAACGAACCTAAAATGGATTCAGCAGATTTACCCACTCAAGTGACACAATTAACACAACAAGTGACTGTGTTAATACACGCTCTTACTGAATTAAAAGAAGACAATCAGGCTCTGAAGCAGCAGGTAACCCGTCTATCACAACTTGCCGCTGCTCAGCCCCCTGAACCCAAAATAAATCCTCCTCTAATGTTTACAGGTGATCGCAAAAAATTTAGTGAATTCAAAAACGCCTGTCAGTTACTTTTCTTGCTAAAACCTCGTACCTACCTTACTGATCATATCAAAGTCTGCACTATTATTTCATACCTAACGGGTGATCCACGGGCCTGGGCAGACTCTCTCTGAGAAAAACGATCAGCTTCTCAACTCCTATGCTTTATTCCTAGAGGAACTCGCTAGTCTATATGATGACCCCAATAGGCAGAGTACTGCCGATATTCAATTGAGGTCCTTGAAACAAGTTAGGAGACCTGTAGAAGAATTTGTAGCAGAGTTCAAAAGATGGACCCTTGATTCAGGGTGGAATGATACATCTCTGAGAACTCAATTTAGACTCGGCCTATCAGAAGCCGTTAAAGACGAGCTCGCCCGAGCGGATTTACCGGACACCCTGGATGCTTTGATACAACTCAGTATCACCATAGACAGGAGGCTGCGAGAAAGGCTGAAAAAATGGGAATGCCATTGTCCAGTCCTTCTCGGATTTCGGCCGTTGACCCTACTCCTATGGAGGTAGGAACCATACGCCCACCTTTATCAACTACTGAAAGAGCCAGGAGACGATCCAGTAATCTTTGCTTGTACTGCGCATCCCCGGATCACATAAGCGTCTGTCCCCTTGTCCGCAAAAAAAAAAGGGTGAGTTTTCACATGTCCTCCTAGGGGGATTGACAACTTCATTTACTAACCCTTATCTTTTTGTTCGTTTGACATTGCAGTGGGACCAGACTAGGATTACCACTAAAGCCATGATCGACACAGGATCTTGCGGAAATTATATCGATATACATTTTGCTACTTTAACCGCTTCCATACAGAGCAGTTTGACACCCTTCCTGCCCAGACCAATTTTCAGCTTTCAGCACTCTCACACTTTGAATGACAATTGCTCAGTCATGCTACACTGTAACCAAACAAAATTTTTATCATTTTTTTCACACAAATAGAGCTTTCTTTTGGTGGTATTTGATCACAACTGGGGTTTTTTTTTTCGTGATATATGCAAAAAAAGAGCAAACATTTTGAAAAAAAAAACACTTTTTTTTAGTTTCAATTATGAAATTTTGCAAAAAATAAATTTTTCTTCATACATTTGGGCCAAAATGTATACTGCTACATGTCTCTGGTAAAATTAACCCAAATTGGTGTATATTATTTAGTCTGTGTGAAAGTTATTGAGTCTAGAAGCTATGGTACCAATTACTGAAAATTGATCACACCAGATGTACTGACTGCCTATCTCCTTTCTTGAGGCCCTGAAATGTCAGGACAGTACAAATACCGACCAAATGACCCCTTTTTGTAAAGTAGACAGTCCAAGGTATTTAGTAAGAGGCATGGTGAGTTTTTTGAAGTTGTAATTTTTTCCCACAATTATTGGGAAAATGAAGAAAAAATTTTTTTTCTTTTTTTCCCCACAAAGTTGTCAATTTATAAGCCATTTCTAACACATAGCATGTACACAGCAAAAATTACACCCAAAAATACATTCTGCTACTCCTTCCGAGTATGGCGATACCACATGTGTGAGACTTTTACACAGCCTGGCCACAAAAAGAGACTCCACGTCCAAGAAGCACATTCAGGCGTTCTAGGAGCATAAATACACATAAAACTTTCTTACTACCTATCACACTTTTCAAGGCCCTAGAGCACCAATACAATGGAAAAGTCCACAAAATGACCCCATTTTGGAAAGCAAACACTCCAACGTATATTCTATGAGGCATTATGGGTCGTTTGAACATATCATTTTTTTCCACAGGTTTTTGGAAAATGTGGGAAAAAAATGAAAACTTTTTTTTTTTACACAAAGTTGTCAATTTATAGGATATTCCTAACACATAGCATGTACACAGCAAAAATGACACCCCAAAATACATTCTGCCACTCCTCCTGAGTATGGCAATACCACATGTGTGAGACTTTTTCACAGCCTAGCCATATAGAGGGGCCTAACATCCAAGGAGCATCATCATGCATCCTAGCCACTTGCCTAGGCCTATTTTTGACATTTGGTGTTTACAAGCTAAAATCAGTTGTTTTGCTAGAAAACTGCTTAGAACCCCCAAACATTATATATTTTTTTTTTAGCAGAGACCCTAGAGAATAAAATGGAGATTATTGCAATATTTTTTATCACACCGTATTTGCGTACCGGTCTTCCAAACGCAATTTTTTTGGAAAAAATTCACTTTTTTTAATTAAAAAATAAGAAACCAGTAAAGTTAGCCCAATTTTTTTCCATAATGTGAAAGATAATGTTACGCCGAGTAAATAGATACCCAACATGCCATGTTCCAAAATTGCGCACGCTCACGGAATGGTGACAAACTTTGGTACTTAAAAATCCCCATAGGCGACAATTTAAAAATTTCTACAGGTTGCCATCTTTGAGTTACAGAGGAGGTCTAGGGCTCAAATTATTCCCCTTGCTCTAACGATCGCGGCGATACCTCACATGTGTGGTTTGAACACCGTTTACATATGTGGGCGGGGTTTCTGTATGCATTCGCTTCTGCGCGCGAGCTAACGGGGACAGGGCGCTTTAATTTTTTTTTTTTTTTTTTTACTATTTATTTTATTTATTTTTTATTTTTACACCGTTTAAAAAAAAAAAAAATTGATCATTTTTATTTCTATTAAAAGAAATGTAAATATTCCTCGTAATAGAAATAGGCACGACAGGACCTCTTTTTTGTGAGATCTGGGGTCAAAAAGTCCTCAGATCTCACAAGTACACTAAAAGATAGAAAAAAAAAAAAATAATAATAATTATAATATAAAATGAAAAAAAAAAAAAAGGACCTTTAAACCGGTTGCTAGGCAACAACATTTTCCGTAGCTCCGGTCCTCCAAGACCATAGAGTCAAGTGAGGGCAAGCTTGCCCTCACTCGACATCCTGTCTGTGAGGATTCGGGACCGGATCGTTTTCCCCGCTGCCGGCGGGTCCGGTAAGCGGGGGAAAGGACCGGAACGCGTCGGGAGGGGGGGCGCCTCTTCCGCCATCCCGGAAGGGTGATCCCACGGCGAATCCGCCGCTGGGACCACCCTTATCGGAAAGCCAACCGTCCACCGTTTAAAAAAATACCAGGGTTATGGCAGCTATCTGCTGCCATAACACCGGTATTTAGGTTTAAACGGAGGACGTATATAAACCTTTTTGGACTTGGACATGGTGGCTGTATGAAGGGTGACAGGTACTCGGGTACTTTGTTGGGCAGGTGGCAGGTACTCGGGTACTCCGATAGGCAGGTGGCAGGTACTCGGGTACTCTGATGGGCAGGTGACAGGCAGGTGATAGGTACTGATGAGTAGTACTCACTGACTGATAGGTGATACTGTACTGATGGGTACTGATGATCAGTACTGATACGTGATAGGTACTGATGAGTACTGATGAGTAGTGATGGGTACTGATGAGCAGGCGGCAAGTACTTGGGTACTTCAGGCATCAGGTACTCTGGTGAGCAGGTGGAAGGTACTCGGGTACTCTGATGGGTAGGTGACAGGTACTCAGGTACTCTGATGACGGGTACTCCGTTGACAGGTACTCAAAGTACCCGAGTACCTGTCATCAGAGTACCCGAGTACCTGTCATCAGAGTACCCGAGTACCTGTCATCAGAGTACCCGAGTACCTGTCATCAGAGTACCCGAGTACCCATCATCAGAGTACTCGAGTACCTGTCATCAGAGTACCTGAGTACCCGTCATCAGAGTACCCGAGTACCCGTCATCAGAGTACCCGAGTACCCGTCATCAGAGTACCCGAGTACCCGTCATCAGAGTACCCGAGTACCCGTCATCAGAGTACCCGAGTACCCGTCATCAGAGTACCCGAGTACCCGTCATCAGAGTACCCGAGTACCCGTCATCAGAGTACCCGAGTACCCGTCATCAGAGTACCCGAGTACCCGTCATCAGAGTACCCGAGTACCTGTCATCAGAGTACCCGATGGGCTGGTGACAGGTACTCGGGTACTTTGATGGGCTAGTGACAGGTACTCTTTATTGGGGGGGGCAATCAGTGTGTTTAGGGTGCACTGTAGTTGGTAACTAGCTGTTACCACAATCTCCTCCTCACACAGGATCAGTGTGTGAGGAGGAGAACACGGTGACAGCTAGTTACCGTGTTCTCTGTTGACATTTGTGACCGGCTGTGATTGGACACAGCCGGTCACGTGGTAAAGAGCCAATTTCATTGGCTCTTTACCTAGATCGGGGATCGACTCTGTCCGAGGGACGGCCCCCCCCCCGGGGGCGCGCATTGCAGAGAGAACGAGCGGCTCGTGCTGGAGCCGCTCATGTGATCGGCTGTGATTGACACAGCCGATCACGTGGTAAACAGCCAATTTCTATTGGCTGTTTACCTTGATCAGGGATGGGCTATGTCCGAGGGACGAGCCTCATCCCTGATCGCGCCGCCGGGGGCGCGCAGTAGCAGCTAGAACGGGCCGACGTCATATGACGGCGGCCCGGATCTAGACAACCACTTTCCCGACGTCATTTTACATGACTCGGTATGGAAGTGGTTAAATAAAGTACCTATTATTTCAAAACCTAAGCCTGTCTCTGTGAGTCTTATTAACGGTATTCCGTTATCTTCTGGCCCAATCACTAATCAGACACAAGCACTCCTAGTCACCACTAACGAGTCTCATACGGAGACCACTACCTTCGACCTATTATCTTCGCCCCATTTTCCCATTGTTTTGGGACTTCCCTGGTTACACACACATCAACCAACCATAGATTGGAAGAAACAGACCCTAACCTTCCTCTCTTACTATTGCGAGAGTACGTGTAACCTCCCGTCTTATGGAAAGATCCTGTCTGTGGTGTCAGATGAGATTGGACCACTATGCTATCAGGATCTGTCCGAAGTTTTTCTTGAGAAAAATGCTCAAGTACTGCCTCCCCATAGGGATTATGATTGCACTATTGATCTACTCCCAAATAGTAAATTGCCTTTTGGTCATGTTTATCCTCTTTCACAGGATGAACTTTCCCATCTCAAGGAATACTTGGATGAGAATTTGACAAAAGGTTTTATTAGACCTTCCACTTCTTCCACAGCTGCAGGACTTTTTTTTTGTCCGCAATAAAGACTCAAGTCTCAGGCCTATTATTGACTATAGACAATTGAACGCCATTACAGTAAAAGATCGCTATCCTTTGCCGCTTATCCCTTAACTCATTGAACAAGTGCGTGGAGCTACCTACTTTTCAAAATTGGACCTGAAAGGGGCATACAATCTAATCCGAATCCGTGATGGAGATGAGTGGAAGACAGCATTCAGAACCAGATACGGATTGTTCGAATATCTTGTAATGCCATTTGGGCTATGTAACGCTCCCGCAGCCTTCCAACGATTCATAAACGATATCTTTAGAGACTTACTTGATGTCTGTGTTGTGGTATATCTGGACGATATACTTATTTATTCACGATCCTTGTCTGAACATATAAAACATGTAAGACTTGTGTTATCCAGATTACTCACACACAATCTATACGTGAAACTAAAAAAATGCTTATTTCATAAAGAAGAAGTATTATTCCTAGGATACATCATATCCAAAACAGGAATCAAGATGGATATGAGTAAGATATCCTGCATTCAGGATTGGCCTATACCAACCACCCGCAAAGCACTACAGCGATTCCTTGGATTTTCAAACTTCTGTAGAAAGTTCATCAAGAACTTCTCTGCCATTGTGAGACCTCTCACACAACTCACAAGTATTAAGAAACCATTCAAATGGTCAGATGAAGCAAATGAAGCTTTTCGCTTGTTAAAAACAAGCTTTACCTCTGCTCCCATACTATGCCATCCAGACCCGTCCCTCCAATACATTCTGGAAGTAAATGCGTCAAATATGGCAGTAGGAGCAGTACTCTCCCAACGACCAACGAATACTTCACCACTCCATCCAGTCGCCTTCTTCTCTAAATCTCTAAGCAGCCCAGAGGTGAATTACCCAGTGGGTGAAAAGAAACTGCTTGCTATAAAACTGGCTCTGGAGAATTGGCGACATCTACTTGAAGGCACCCGATTACCAATACTCATATATACAGATCATAAAAATCTTCAATATCTTCAGACTAACAAAACCCTCTCCCACCGGCAGGTACGATGGTCACTATTCTTCCTAAGATTTAACTTCCTAGTGACCTACACACCTGCAGACAAGAATAAAAAAGCGGATGCGCTATCACGATTAACTGAAGATAATTGCTCCGAAATCCCTTCCGTTCCTATAATACCCTACAAGCGTATTATTGGGGTTGTCCATTCCTTGAAGGAAGAGATTCTACACAGTATAGGTTTGGATTCACCTCCACCAAAACTAAGTGCTGATGCAGAAGGCTTCCTCTACTACAACGACAAACTCTACATACCCCCTACTATGCGCACCAAGATCTTGGAATTGTCACATGATGTGCCTATGGCAGGACATATGGGTATGACAAAGACCCTTAATTTGCTTACCAGGCAGTTTTGGTGGCCTGATATGAAGACATCTATACAAAAATTTGTCTCTTCATGCAACGTCTGTGCCAGGTCCAAAATTGACACTACAAAACCATCCGGTCTACTATGCAGTCTACCAATACCCCAGACTCCATGGGAAGTTGTGTCCTTGGACTTTATAGTAGAACTACCACCTTCCAAAGGATTTAATACCATTTTAGTGTCAGTGGACCATCTGACAAAGATGGCACATTTCGTTGCTATTCGCAGACTACCTTCGTCCAAACAAACAGCGGAACTACTGATGAAACATGTCTTTAAGTTGCATGGAATTCCAAAAACTCTTTTGTCTGACCGTGGATCACAATTCATCTCCAAGTTTTGGCAAGAACTATGTCACATACTACGAATTGAGCGAAAGCTCACTTCTCCCTACCATCCTCAGACCAACGGACAGACTGAAAGAGTCAACCAATGCATCGAGCAATATTTACGTTGCTACACATCATACCTACAGGATGATTGGGTGGATCTCCTCCGTCTGGCAGAATTTGCCTACAACAATGCAACCCACAGTACGACCAAACAGAGTCCGTTCTATTTGAACTATGGGTTTCATCCCACTATTCTTCCACCACGCATCCTTCCATCAAGTAACCCAGTAGCCTCAGACTATCTTACCCAAATAAAAGACTCTCTGGGTTTACTTAATACTACCATCTCACACGCTCGTAGCCAACAAAAAAAGTACTATGACCTTCGTAGAAGACCTTCTCCTCAGTATGCTATTGGGGACCTCGTTTGGCCATCAACAAAAAACTTAAGATTAAAGATCCCTAGCAAAAAGCTTGGGCCTCTATTCTTGGGACCCTTCCCAATCAGGAAACTTATTGGAAAAGCTGCAGTACAGCTCACATTACCAACAGACCTCAAGATACATCCCATCTTCCATGTGTCGCTACTGAAGCCCCATGTTCCTGACCAAGGAATAAGGCCTACCATCCCACCTCCACCTCCTGTACAAGTTGAAGGCGGAGAAGAATATGAGATAAAGGAGATTCTGGATTCTCGTATCCACAGAAGACGACTCCAATATCTAGTACGATGGAAGAACTATGGGCCCCAAGACGACACCTGGCTGGATACCTCTGATATACATGCCCCTAGACTGATTCGCAATTTTCACGCAAAATACCCTGAAAAACCAGTTCTAGAGGCCTTCCGGAGCCGGCCTTAAGGGGGGGGTACTGTAATGTTCTGGTACCTCTGGTACCCCTATTCCACTTTCCACTTCAGTGTATGCGTCCCACCATTCTCTTCTGGTAGGTGCGCATACACCTTAAGACCGATGCTGTCATCACTGAGCGCCGCAGAGCGGCTATTTCAACCGCCGGCGTTCTCACTCACATGTTCGTTCAATGTGCCTTGTTGCTGACCTGCCTTGAAGCTCATATGCTTGCAAGCGTACCTCGCTGTCGGAACCTCGCTACTGATCCCTGTATCCCGCTACCGGATCACTCGCTCATACCGAACCTCTCTACTACTGCTTGCTATTAGTGATAAGTACCCCGCAGGGGAATCCTCCATAACCTTCCTACTAAGCTTACACTATCTAGCTCTGCATATTAAGGACTGTTACTATCATCTGCACTAATTAGATTGCTAGCTCTTGAGCCTACTAACATCTATCCTTGCACTGGGTTAGTCTCTCCTGTATGTCATCTGCTATCCTACCACCTACTACCATACATGATTGCTAACCTATCTGCATCCTACCTGTTACCATCTATGCTCTCATGAACATTTCTCTCAACTGCTGTTCACCTATTGTCACTGTTCATACCTGTCTCTTCAGCTCATCACCACTATACTGCTATATACATCTATCACTCCAGGAACATCTTATTGAGTGTGTATATTTGTATGCTGAATCAGACAGACCACAGTGATGAGTCTTGGGAGTTGGAATTGGTATTTCAACGTATCTCTACATGACTGCTGAGTGGAGTTTTTCTGCAGCTGCAAATCCATCTTGTTTCAGAAAACGCAGGAGCGTTACAATCGGTTGCCTTAGTGCACATCTGCCAATGATTGCTCAGTATTGGAAGAAAAATGGAATGTGCAGGCTTATTATGAGATGTGTATTTGAGGCTATTATTATCATCATGTTAGATCGTGCTGCCATCTGGTGAATCCAGTTTAAATTGCAAAGATATTTAAAAAACAAATTTATTAAGAACGAATATGTGTAAATTTATAAAATGTATGTGTGGAATTAAAAAATAACAGTTAAAAAAGGGGGGCAACAAATGTATTTTGAACGTACTGAATATAAAAACAAAGAAAAAGCGTTGCAAGAGGCAGTACAAAAATATGACAAAATTATACAACCAAGAAACAGAAGAAATATAAAAGGGATATTCTAGATTATAGAAACAACACAGTTAAAAAAGGGGGGCAACAAACGTATTTTGTGAAGTGCTTTTATTAGTGAAGCATTGTTTTGGTGAACAGAGAGAGAAGCGAGTCCAAAGGACTATGGTGAGTGGTTGAAGAAGATTATATGTCTGTATATAATATTATGGCCACGAGAAAATATATTAATATATATTTAGTGCTAACGCCGAAATAAATGAGTAAATAAGTACATTCTAGGTGTCCAAAATATAAATTATTCGGTAAATAAACTTAAATAAATAAGTGACTAATACGGGTGAAGTGAAGAGAGATAAAGAACACCCGTGAGAACTTGAGAATTATAAAGAGTGTGGGAAAGAACATTCAGAAAAATTATATGTAAAAGATTTTTTTCAAGTAATTATAGATTGATACAAAATTTTTTTGATTGATAAAAAAACAGGCTTTTTTGAAGTGGTCTGTCCATTATTGTAGTAACATGATGTTGGATGAGAAGGTTAACAAAATCCGCTCGAACAAGGAGGACGCAACATCCACAGAAATGAATGAAGGGAAGGAGACGTATCGGAAAGAAGGGAAAAGGTGGACTACTAAGCTGCAATGTGCATCCACGTAAAAACATGTTAAAAAATAAAAATGGTATGGTTTTTTCAACAGAAGTGAAAAAGAACTACTGACCATAATTATTAAGAGGAGGCAATACAAACTTAAAACGATTGAAAGCACAATTATACAAATAAAGGAACAATTGGCCCCATATTCGGAAACTAATGAATATAAAAACAAAGAAAAAGCGTTGCAAGAGGCAGTACAAAAATATGACAAAATTATACAACCAAGAAACAGAAGAAATATAAAAGGGATATTCTAGATTATAGAAACAACACAGTTAAAAAAGGGGGTCAACAAACGTATTTTGTGAAGTGCTTTTATTAGTGAAGCATTGTTTTGGTGAACAGAGAGAGAAGCGAGTCCAAAGGACTATGGTGAGTGGTTGAAGAAGATTATATGTCTGTATATAATATTATGGCCACGAGAAAATATATTAATATATATTTAGTGCTAACGCCGAAATAAATGAGTAAATAAGTACATCCTAGGTGTCCAAAATATAAATTATTCGGTAAATAAACTTAAATAAATAAGTGACTAATACGGGTGAAGTGAAGAGAGATAAAGAACACCCGTGAGAACTTGAGAATTATAAAGAGTGTGGGAAAGAACATTCAGAAAAATTATATGTAAAAGATTTTTTTCAAGTAATTATAGATTGATACAAAATTTTTTTGATTGATAAAAAAACAGGCTTTTTTGAAGTGGTCTGTCCATTATTTCTGAGGGGACAGAGAGTAAGGGTTCCACATAGAGGGGGAGAAAGTTCAAAAGAAACTTAAAATATAAAATGATGTTGGATGAGAAGGTTGAAAATCAAAATGGGGAAAATTAAAATATATATATATCAATATAGTGGTCAGTTACTTGATGAGTTGAAATCCATATCTTTTCATAAAGGGTAGTGTAATCCAGATAATTGTGTGAAGTTGGTATTGGGCGTAAAAATTAAAAGATTAGAACTCTAAAAAACGCCCATAGGGGACAGAACAGTTACTTAACCAATTGGAGGAAATCCCTATCATCGAGGATGATAGAAATCGGATAATTGTAGTAACATGATGTTGGATGAGAAGGTTAACAAAATCCGCTCGAACAAGGAGGACGCAACATCCACAGAAATGAATGAAGGGAAGGAGACGTATCGGAAAGAAGGGAAAAGGTGGACTACTAAGCTGCAATGTGCATCCACGTAAAAACATGTTAAAAAATAAAAATGGTATGGTTTTTTCAACAGAAGTGAAAAAGAACTACTGACCATAATTATTAAGAGGAGGCAATACAAACTTAAAACGATTGAAAGCACAATTATACAAATAAAGGAACAATTGGCCCCATATTCGGAAACTAATGAATATAAAAACAAAGAAAAAGCATTGCAAGAGGCAGTACAAAAATATGACAAAATTATACAACCAAGAAACAGAAGAAATATAAAAGGGATATTCTAGATTATAGAAACAACACAGTCTATAAATGGCAAACCGATGAATTATATAATGGTTTGGGCTCTAGTGTGGACCCTGTCCATTTGACATCTAGGGAACCATCTGAAATTGGGGAAGAGAAGGACGATACATGGATGGAGGTCACTACCCCTGTGACCCCTGTAACCCCTAGGACCCCCAGAACACCAGGAAATTTGGGAAGACTACCCTATGAACAGACTGTAGAACATAGACCACCAAGAAATGGCCCACAGCCGAATGTACACTATGATAGAACGCCTACTTACAACCATTATCAGGTTGATACTTCTAATAGATTTTCCCCTCTGAACTATCACTATGAGGAACATTATGAAAATAGAGCACCTTTTTACCAGAAGGGATTTTTTTCCGAGAGGGAACAGAGGAAGACCCCCAGGAAATTTTGGAGGCCCACAGAGAAACCCAAATTTTTGGGACAACCAGAGGAACAACTGGAGACCGCCACCCCCGAGATGCGACCACCCAGGTGGAACACATGGAGGAGGACACAGACCACAAAGAGGACGCAATATGAATTGGAGGGACAACGGAAGAAGACCCTACCGGGAGAGAGAATGGGACCCACCCAGGACACCAGGAGGATACCATTCACACAGACCGCAACAGGAGAGAGATGTGGATCCACCCAGAACACAAGGAGGCTACTACCCATACAGGAGGGAAGAGAACAATGTGCCCAGGGAACAAGAAAGAAACGTAAGCCGCGAGGAAAATGAGGGGGGACAAAGAAAAAGAAGACGTTTTTAGGAAAAGGAATTTTTAATCTCAGCACAGTCACTTTCGATGAGGATGAACTCAAACTCTTGGACCTTGGCCTCAAATATGCTCCGAATAAGAATTTGGACAAATTCGAGGCATACATAGATCTTCATAAATATATCCGCAAGCTCAACATTAAGAAATTTTTTGCCCTTAAAGAAAAAAACGTGAGCACGAAAAACAAGGAATTCAAGCATACGACCCTAAAAAACAAATCAACATTTAATCCCAAAAACCCCCAGAACGAAAACCTAGAGGTTTTCAAAAGAATGGTAGAACAAGAAATAAGAGATTTAAAGATACGGAACAGGAAGGAGGAGGAAACCTGGAACACCATTAAAAAACTGGAAAAGAGGAAGGGAATTGTGATAAGACCAGCAGACAAAGGAGGAGGCCTGGTTATTTTGGACAAGAAGGAATATGAGGAAGAAATGGAAAGGCTCCTCAAGGAAGAAAACGCATATAAAAAACTTACAGGGGATCCAAAGAAAAAATTTGAGAAGGCTTTAGACTCATACATAAAGAAAGGGAAGGACATGCATATACTAAATAAAAAGGAGGCCCAATATCTGAAGATAGAGGCAGCAAGGACCCCGGTCATATATTACCTCCCCAAAATACATAAAAACGAAACAAAACCACCGGGACGCCCAATTGTAAGTGCAATAAACTCAGTCCACTCCAGACTAGGGGAATACCTGGACAAATTCATCCAACCATTAGTACCCCAAGGTAAATCATACCTCAGAGACAGTAAACAGTTGTTACATGAATTAGAAAATCTCGAGGTATCGGATAATGACATCCTGGTTACAATAGATGTTAATTCTCTGTATACCAACATAATACAAAAGGATGGCCTAGATGCTGTGGAGTGGGCATTGAGTAATTTTACTGATTTTAAACCAGCACAACTGCATTTTATTCTTGAGGGACTCGAAATGGCTATGAACTCTAATTATTTTTGGTACAAGGGACAACAATTTGTACAAACAAAGGGAGTAGCCATGGGGGCTAGATATGCCCCCAGCGTGGCCAACATTTTTATGCAAAAGTGGGAGGAGGAGCAGGTTTTTAGTGTGGACAGACCTTTTTTAAAATTTTATCGAAGATATATTGACGATATTATTTTAATATGGCGGGGTACCCCAGAATCATTGCAATTTTTCTTCGATGAGATTAGCAATAACGGATATGGAATCACGTTCACGGGCAACTGGGACTTGAATAAAATCTCATACTTAGATCTGGAGCTCTTTACAAATAATGGCAAACTAAAAAGCAAAACCTTCTTCAAAAAAACTGATAAAAATGGGTATATACCTACACGTAGTTGCCACCACCAACGGTGGCTGGGCAATATACCCAAAGGTCAATTACTGCGAATTCGGAGGAATTGTAGTGACTTACAGGACTTCGACATCCAAGCCGACATTTTGATTGCCAGATTCCTAGAAAAGGGCTACAGGAAGAAGGAACTGGAACATATAAAACAGATGGTCAGGAAAATGAAAAGAGAAGATCTTATTACAGAAAATATTAATAGAACGAAAAATAACAGTAATAGGTTTGAACATGCCTTTATCACAGGCTTTAACAAACACAAAGATTTAGAAAAGATTATCAAAAAACACTGGCCAATTCTCAGAGCAGATAAAACTCTCAAACAAATTCTGCCCATAAAGCCGTCATTTATTTACCGTCGAGCTCCCACTTTAAGAGACAAAATTGTGCATAACGTAATTAATCCACCTAAAAAGATCCTACTACCCACAGCAATTAATGGTTTCTTCCGATGTCAGAAATGTCTTCCTTGTAGAAACAACAGGAAACAACAGAGAAAAATAAAAAGTTTTAAATCCAATGTCACAGGTACAGAGTATAAAATCAAAGCTACCATCACATGTACGAGTACACATGTCACATATGTGGTGGAGTGCCCCTGCAATTTACAGTATGTCGGAAGAACTACAAGACCCCTCTTCGTAAGAATTAGAGAGCACATAAAGAATATCAAAAAAGGATTTGAAAAACACACTTTATCAAGACATTTTAAAGAGGCCCATGCACAGAACCCAGCAGGAATGATTTTTTATGGAATTGATAAAATAAAAAATGATTGGAGAGGCAGCAATAAAAGAAGAATGGTATCAAAGAATGAAACAAAATGGATTTTCTTAATGCGCTCTCTTCGACCCGAAGGGTTAAATGCTGATATCGACTTAAATTGTTTTATTACGGACACATAATTCCGAATTTTTTATCCTGTTGGATTTTAATTTTTTTTAATCACAAAGCAACCTCTGGTTTTACCTCCTTTTTACATGTGATTTTTTCCTCCTTTATTTATTGATTTTAATAGTTTTATACATTTTTATTTTTTAACATGTTTTTACGTGGATGCACATTGTAGCTTAGTAGTCCACCTTTTCCCTTCTTTCCGATACGTCTCCTTCCCTTCATTCATTTCTGTGGATGTTGCGTCCTCCTTGTTCGAGCGGATTTTGTTAACCTTCTCATCCAACATCATGTTACTACAATTATCCGATTTCTATCATCCTCGATGATAGGGATTTCCTCCAATTGGTTAAGTAACTGTTCTGTCCCCTATGGGCGTTTTTTAGAGTTCTAATCTTTTAATTTTTACGCCCAATACCAACTTCACACAATTATCTGGATTACACTACCCTTTATGAAAAGATATGGATTTCAACTCATCAAGTAACTGACCACTATATTGATATATATATATTTTAATTTTCCCCATTTTGATTTTCATGGGATTTCTTTTCAACCTTCTCATCCAACATCATTTTATATTTTAAGTTTCTTTTGAACTTTCTCCCCTCTATGTGGGACCCTTACTCTCTGTCCCCTCAGAAATAATGGACAGACCACTTCAAAAAAGCCTGTTTTTTATCAATCAAAAAATTTTTTTATCGATCTA
This sequence comes from Pelophylax lessonae, assembly GCF_965119305.1. Lineage (NCBI taxonomy): Eukaryota > Metazoa > Chordata > Amphibia > Anura > Ranidae > Pelophylax > Pelophylax lessonae. The sequence continues at coordinate 141,033,458 of NC_138773.1, read as the reverse complement.
TAATTACTTGAAAAAAATCTTTTACATATAATTTTTCTGAATGTTCTTTCCCACACTCTTTATAATTCTCAAGTTCTCACGGGTGTTCTTTATCTCTCTTCACTTCACCCGTATTAGTCACTTATTTATTTAGGTTTATTTACCGAATAATTTATATTTTGGACACCTAGGATGTACTTATTTACTCATTTTCTCGTGGCCATAATATTATATACAGACATATAATCTTCTTCAACCACTCACCATAGTCCTTTGGACTCGCTTCTCTCTCTGTTCACCAAAACACTGCTTCACTAATAAAAGCACTTCACAAAATACGTTTGTTGCCCCCCTTTTTTAACTGTTATTTTTTTTTAATTCCACACATACATTTTATAAATTTACACATATTCGTTCTTAATTTTGTTTTCTAAATATCTTTGCAATTTAAACTGGATCCACCAGATGGCAGCACGATCTAACATGATGATAATAGCCTCAAATACACATCCCATAATAAGCCTGCACATTCCATTTTTCTTCCAATACTGAGCAATCATTGGCAGATGTGCACTAAGGCAACCGATAGGCCGTTGGGATGACTATGGCTATATTAGGACAGCGAGGTCGACTGACGGGTACCGCTCCCCGTAGACGTCCTATGACGAAACGTACGTCGGGCGAAAACCCACGTCACTTCCGGTCCGCAGCTCGCCTATGCTTGGAACGCTGAAGTTTCCCCGGCGCAGACTGCCATTATCTGAGAAGATCTGCTGCATCTATTTTAAGCGTGAGTCGCTACTATTGTCTTGTACACCTGCTCTTCACTTGTCACACTAAGGATTTTTTCTTTTCCCTTTGCACCCAGATGGGATCTTTCTGTTCCTGCGGGACCGTCAGCAAGCAGGTTTGAGAACTGCTTATATCCTGTTTTCTGGCTTACACACATCTGTGGTCTCAGGGTAAGTGTGACCTCTAGTGTCCAAATCGGCACATTACAGGAGCATTACAACACAAAAGGTATACAAATGGCATTCTCACAGTATTTATGACTGATTCACAACTAATTCACTCAGCATTTTATATTGGAAATTACAACCACTAATTTTGTATCCATACCTATTATTTTACTCTACTTCAAACACAATATATTTATTATTTAAATTTTAATCATTTATTTATTGTAAATTTTATTATTTATTCACTCACAAGATTAATTATGTGTCACACTTGCACTATTTTGTATGCACTAAGCACTTTTTCCTCTTCACTCGCATCGTTGCACATGCGGTAGGTAGCGCCGTCTTCCAACTCTTCACCCCCACATTGAAGAAATAAAGAAAGAGCTGGAATTATATTACCAAATAAACAACATAGAAGAATCACCAAAAGACGTAGTATGGGAAGCACATAAAGCTTATATGCGGGGAATATTAATCTCTAAAGGAGTACAAAGGAAAAAAAGAAAGAACTAAAAATAAAGACAGATTAATAAAAGAGATCTTTGAGTTAGAACAAAAGTATAAAAGAATCCACGACGGAGAATTAACTAATTTACTGGAAGTAAAAAGAGAAGAACTAAAAGAGCTGCTAGAACAAGAAATAAGACAGGAGTTTAATAAAATAGCAAAAGAGAAGTACTTTGAGAGTAACAAAATTGGGAAAAACCTGGCTAGGATCCTGAAGGAAAAAAAAATCTGAACTATATAGAGAAGATCAAAAGCAAAAAGGGGGAATTAGTTCACTCAACAACTGAGATGGCAAAGGAGTTCCAGAGCTACTATGGAAATCTATATGCAGTAAGAGGAGAGGTCAAACAGGAGACTGATTTAGCTAAAAGTGAAAAAATTAAAGAATATTTAAAAAAAGCAAGGATGATCAGGGTTGAGGAGGAGAAACTAGCTCTTTTGGATGCCCCGATTACTGACCAAGAGATAGAGCAATAAAAAATACTTCCTCAGGTAAGTGCCCAGGGCCTGATGGGTTCACAATTAATTATTATAAGAAATATAGAGAGCTCTTGGTCCCAAATTTAAAGGGCTATCTGAATGGACTAGGATCTCAGTTTGAGATGAGTAAAGAAGCCCTATTAGCATCTATTACTGTCATATGGAAAGAAGAGAAAGAATCCAGTACTGTGCTCTAGCTATAGACCTATTTCACTCTTAAATGCAGATACAAAACTGTTCACAAAAAATTTGGCAGAAAGGATGAAAGGTATGATGAGGAAATGGGTACACAGCAATCAAGTGGGATTTATCCCCGGGAGACAGGGAAGAGATAACACAGTAAGAACAATCCTAATGCAAAAGATGTTAAAAAATGAGCTCCCAAGTTTGATACTGTCGATAGATGCTGAAAAAGCATTTGACAGGGTCAACTGGGAGTTCATGATAAGAACGCTAGAGGAGTTAGGAATAGGCCTTAGAATGATGGCATGAATAAGAACTCTTTATAGTCATCCTATGGCAAGAGTAAAAATAAATGGGACACTATCAGAACCGTTTACAATGTATAACGGAACAAGACAAGGATGAACCCTATCGCCAATATTGTTTGTTCTATCCCTAGAGCCCTTGTTATCAACTATTAGGGGAAGCCCAGATGTTAAAGGGGTGGAAGTTGGGGGAGTGGAGCATAAAGTCGCCGCCTTTGCGGACGACGTACTGCTCTACTTATCCAACCCAAGGATTACCTTGCCAAATGTAATTCAAATTTTGAAACAATATGGATAATTATCTAACTTAAAAATTAATCCATCAAAATCTGAGATCTTGAGTATTAAAATGGGAAAATAGGAGGAGGAGAGATTAAAAAGTGCATTCCCTTTTGTATGGAGGAAGGACTAATTAAAATACCTAGGAATTAAACTAACATCTTCCCCAGAGAAAATGTATAAAGCAAATTTTATACCTTTGCTTAACCACTTACCGCCCGCCCGCCGTCATATGACGGCGGGACGGTGCGGCTATTATCCTGGGCGGACGTCATATGACGTGACCCAGGAAATGCACGGCAGGCGCGCGATCGCGGGCGCGCCGCCGTGCACTGCCGGTGTCGGGGTGTCCCCGGGACACCCCCCGTCACCGGCAGGGGGGAAACAGCCACTGGGCGTGGCTGTTTCCCACGTGATCGGCTGTGTTCCAATGACACAGCCGATCACAATGGAGGCGGCCGGGAGATGACCGCGCATGCGCGATCGGGAGCGCGCAGCGCGGTCATGTCGGTGGCACTGTGTTCCGTAGGAACACAGCTGTCACCGGCAGTAGTAAACAGTCACTGATAGTGACTGTTTACTATGTGATCGGCTGTGAATCCATTCACAGCCGATCAGAAAATGTAAACAAAGAGCAGTAACTGACTGTTACTAGCTCTTCTCCCCTCATACAGTTTCCAGTATGAGGGGAGAAGAGCTAGAAATAGTGAGTTACTGCTCTGTACACATGTAAAAGTAAAATCACACTAATAAAGGTCCCCCCACACAGTCCTCAGCCCCCCCCCAATGTCACCTGTCACCCAACAGTCACCTCATCAGTGCCCAGAAATTGACACCCATAACGTTCACATGTGAGCGCAGCGATCGCAGGCAGAATCACCGCGATTCTGCCCGCAATCCGGAAATCATTGCAAATTGCGGGACGCCTGTGCGTTGCCCGTTTTTTGCAATAGCACCCCAAACGCTGTGCGATGTTGCCACCATTTCCGCCTGCCGAATCGCGGTAACATCGCGCAAACAACGCATGACGCCCAAAAAAGGTACAAGAGCTTCTTTGGGGCGTCATGCGTTGTTTGCGTGATGTTACCTCAATTCGGCAGGCGGAAATCGCAGCAACATCGCACAGCGTTTGGGGTGCTATTGCAAATCACGGGCAACGCACAGGTGTCCCGCAATTTGCAATGATTTCTGGATCGCGGGCAGAATCGCAGTGATTCTGCCCGTGATCGCTACGCTCACATGTGAACGTAGCCTAAAATTCACCGGTCACCAGAGACTGCCATCAGTACCGCCGTGCACCATCGCCCGTCACCTGTCACCCATCAGTGACCATCGCCCGTCACCTGTCACCCCATCAATCACCGTCACCTGTCACCCCATCAATCACCGTCACCTGTCACCCCATCAGTCATCGTCACCTGTCACCCCATCAGTCACCGTCATCTGTCACCCTATCAATCATCGTCACTTGACACCCCATCAGTGATCCTCACTTGTCACCCCATCAATCATCGTCACATGTCACCCCGTCAGTGATTGTCATCTGTCACCCCATCAATCATCGTCACTTGTCACCTCATCAATCATCGTCACCTGTCACCTCATCAGTCATCTTCACCTGTCACCCCATCAGTCATCGTCACCTGTCACCCCATCAGTCATTGTCACCTGTCACCCCATCAGTCATTGTCACCTGTCACCCCATCAGTCATCGTCACCTGTCACCCCATCAGTCATCGTCACCTGTTTGCCATATGCATGCAATCACTTACTGACCGCCTAACGACTATATGCGTCGGCCATTAAAAGCTAAATACTGGGGTTATGGCAGCAGATAGCCCCCATAACCCCGGTATTTTTTGAAACGGCGGGCGGTCGGCTTTCAGATAAGGGTGGTCCCAGTGGCGGATTTGCCGCGGAATTACCCTTACGGTGCAGGGGAAGAGGTGCCCCCCCCTCCTGCCGCGTCCCAGACGTTTTCCCAGCTTACCGGACCAGCCGGCAGCGGGGAAAACTATCCGGTCCCGGATCCTCAGAGACAGGAAGTCGAGTGAGGGCAAGATGGCCCTCACTCAACTCTATGGTCTTGGAGGACCGGAGCTACGTCAAAAGACGTTGCCTAGCAACCGGTTTAAAGGGCCGCTTTTTTTTTTTGCTTTTTTTTTTTTTTTTCCTCTTTCAACAATTTTTTTTTTCTTTTCTTTTTTAGTGTAGTTGTGAGGTGTGAGGTCTTTTTGACCCCAGATCTCACAATAAAGAGGACCTGTCATGCCTATTTCTATTACAAGGGATGTTTACATTCCTTGTAATAGGAATAAAAATGATCAAAACATTTTTTTTTTTAAACTGTGTAAAAATAAAAAAATAATAAATAAAATAAATAGGAAAAAAAAAAAAAAAAATTAAAGCGCCCTGTCCCCGTTAGCTCGCGCGCAGAAGCAAACGCATACGCAATTCCCGCCCACATATGTAAACGATGTTCAAACCATACATGTGAGGTATCGCCGCGATCGTTAGAGCGAGAGCAATAATTTGAGCCCTAGACCTCCTCTGTAACTCTAAGCTAGTAACCTGCAGAAATTTTTAAAATGTTGCCTATGGGGATTTTTAAGTACCAATGTTTGGCGCCATTCTGTGAGCATGCGCAATTTTGAAGCATGACATGTTGGGTATCTAATTACTCGGCGTAATATTATCTTTCACATTATGGAAAAAAATTGTGCTAAATTTACTGTTTTCTTATTTTTTAGTTCAAAAAAGTGAATTTTTTTCAAAAAAATCGCATCTGGAAGACTGCTGCGCAAATATGGTGTGATAAAAAATATTGCAACGATCTCCATTTTATTCTCTAGGGTCTCTGCTAAAAAAAAATATATAATGTTTGGGGGTTCCAAGTAATTTTCTAGCAAAAAAAATGATTTTAGCTTGTAAACACCAAGTGTCAAAAATAGGCCCAGTCTTAAAGTGGATAAATGGACAACTTTGTGTAAAGCGCTACTTGGATGTTAGGCCTATGTGTGTGGCCAGGCTGTGAAAAAGTGTTACACATGTGGTATCGCCATACTCAGGAGGAATAGCAGAATGTATTTTGGGGTGCAATTTTTGCTATGTACATGCTATGTGTTAGAAATATTGCATAAATGGACAGCTTTGTGTAAAAAAAAATGTGTTTTCATTTTCTTTCCACATTTTCCAAAAACTTGTGGAAAAAAATGACATATTCAAAAGACTCATTATGCCTCAAAAATTATACGTTGGGCTGTTTGCTTTCCAAAATGGGGTCATTTTATGGGGGTTTCCATTGTCCTGGTGCTCCAGGGCCTTCAAAAGTGCGATAGGTTGTCAGGAAATTATATGTGTAATTTGTGCTCCTAGAATGCCGGACGGGGCTACTTGAATGTTAGGCCTCTGTATGTGGCCAGGCTGTGAAAAAGTCTCACACATGTGGTATCGCCATACTCAGGAGGAGTAGTAGAATGTGTTTTGGGGTGTAGTTGCAAGTATACATGTGCTGTGTGAGAGAAATAACCTGTTAATATGGCAATTTGTAAAAAAAAAAAAAAAAAAAAAATCTTCATTTTGCAAAGAGTTGTGGGAAAAAATGACAACTTCAAAAAACTCTCCATGCCCCTTATTAAATACCTTGGAATGTCTACTTTCCAAAAAGGGGTCATTTGGGGGGTATTTGTACTTTCCTGACTTTTTAGTGTCTCAAGAAATGAGATAGGCCTTCAGTACATCAGGTGTGAGCAAGTGTGATCAATTTTCAATGATTCGCACCATAGCTTGTGGACTCTATAACTTTCACAAAGACCAAATAATGTACACTTACTTAGGTTATTTTTACCAAAAAATAAGTAGCAGTATAAATTTTGGCCAAAATTTGTGAAGATAAATGACTAATTTGCAAAATTTTATGACAGAAACAAAGAAAAATTCGTTTTTTCACGATATTTTCAGTCTTTTTTTATTTATAGCACAAAAAATAAAAAACCCAGTATTGATCAAATACCATCAAAAGAAAGCTCTATTTGTGTGAAAAAAAGGACACAATTTTTGTATGGGTACAGTGTTGCATGACTGAGTAATTCTCAGTCAAAGTGTGAGAGCGCTGAAAGCTGAAAATCGGTCTGGGCAGGAAGGGGGTGAAAGTGCACTGTAGGCAAGTGGTTAATAAAATAAAAACAGAAATTAATAAATTAACAACAAGGGTCCTATCTTGGATGGGAAGAAAAAATATCATTAAAATGGCAATACTCCCAAATATTTCATATAAATTTCAAATGATGCCAATCCCTATCCCGCAGGCCTTTTTTAAGACATTAAAATCACTGATAACTAGGTTTATCTGGAAAAATAAAAAACCTAGAATACAATACGCAGTATTAAGTAAAAGTAAACTACAAGCGATACCCGATTTTAAAAGATACTACCAAGCTTCAGTACTCACACGGGTGATGGAATGGGGAAAAAAGAGAGCAAAAAATATTGGGTAAAAATAGAAAACAGTATGAGTGGCACAAATTTAGGAAAAATTATATGAATCCCCCCACAATACAGAAAGTTACATTTAAATACACATAAAATTATACATCAGGCACTTAAAATATGCAAAACATAAAAAAGAAAATTGGAAATATAATTCACCGTTGATACCATTACACGACACAAATTTTTTTCCACCAGTAGAGGAGAAGGGATACAATAATTGGATTGGAGATGAAGACGCACGGTTAAAAGATATATTGGAAAATAGAAAAATTTATCACCTTCTTAGAATTAAAGCAAAAAATGAATTGGAAAATAAATGAATGGAGATACTGTCAGCTGAAACACTTTGTAGACTCATTGCCACAACCAAGGAGAGATATGAAAGTTATTACCTTTCAGAAGAAGAACAAGGAGAATGGGAGGATATTTGGGAGAGTTGGAGAAAGTTCAAGGAAACGAGGGAATGTAGAATGATTCAGGGAATAGGAGAGGGTAAATAGGGAAAAGGGGTGAGGGGGGGACGAGAGATAAAATTAGAAATCACCAGGTGTAGGGTCTAGAAAGGATAAATGTATAATGTTGATGTGATTTTTTTTTTAATTTTATTTATTTATCCCAAAGAAACAAAGGGAACATTCATTGATAACATTTCACAGCTAATTCAACATAATCTTTATACAGTCTGTATATCATTATTATTCACTTTTAACCGTCTTTCTCTTGCATTTGAATTATAACCTTCCATATTGAAAAAAAAACTGCTACCTTGCTTTCCCCCAGTTTCTCTCATTTTTCTTATTTTTGAATATCCTATACCAAGAAAAGCATAAGAAAAGAACCTAACAAGAAAGTAAAAAATGTGATTTTATATAATAGTGTGACCTAATCAATATACCTGAATTGAAATGAAAATGAAAAGTAAATGTTTAATGTTTTAAATGGAAAAATAATAAAGCAATATACAAAAAAAAAAATGTCAGTCATTCGTAATGTTAGTGTGGTGAGTCTTGAAAGGTAAATCCAGGGGCATTTTGTTTGTCTCAGATTCCGTCTTCGATATCCTGAAATTGGGTGGCTTTTAAAATCATGGGGGTGGGATGAATCTGTCTGATCTCATCTTTAACCATAAAAAGTAGGCGAGTCTTTGATCTTGGGTCAGTTCAGTTTCTTTTTTTTTTCAAACTATGCTTTTATTAAGAATTAAAAAAAAAAAAAAAAGGGTTTATATAACATAATCAAACCTAATATACACCAGAATATTTCAGAAGAGCAAGTATGAAAGAGCAATACAAAAGGCAAATATCTACATCCAATATTCCACAATAGATACATAAGATCCATATCTCCTTATAAAACACGTCCCATCTATGTGGTATTACACATATCCATATGTCTCTTCTCTCTTCCAACCCTGCCCCTGCACATACCTGGAGCTAACAACTTTCCTTATCAACCCATTCCTATAATAGAAAATAGAGAAAAGAGAATAAAAGAAAAAAACACAACAAAAAAAAAAATGAAGGAAAAATGGGAATAAACGAGTAGGTCCAATCCATCCTTCGATAGAATAAAAATATTTCATACCTCCCAAGTCTTATTGTTGCTCTCTTTTTTAATTTGAGCCGACATAATAAGATCTTCCATTCTATTTATTTCTTCTACCTTCCTAATGCATTCCGCAATGGTTGGAGGAGTTTGTTTCTTCCAACTGAGAGGGATGCATGACCTCACTGCAATCGAGAGATGACGTATAATAGACTTTTTATATTTTTTGGCTGAAATTTTCATCATTTGTAACAAGAAAAATGCTGGATCATTAGGGATCTCCCATTCTGTGAATCTCTGCATAATCCTTCTAACTTCCCCCCCAGAAGTAGGTCACCTTAGGGCATGTCCAAAAAATATGTCCCATTGTGCCCACTTCCTCCTGACATCTCCAACAGCGGTCAGAGATATCTGAAGAGATGTTATGTAGTTTGTGAGGGGTATAATACCACCTCATTAGTATTTTATAATTTGTTTCTTGTTGTTTATTACATCTTGATGTTGTATTAGAAAAATTATCTGTTGTTTTTGATCTGGGGTAAAGGAACAGTTCAGGGGGATAGCTGACAGCTATATTTTTGGGGGTTGGGTAATGTATATAGAAAATGGTGAATTTGGCATGAATTCCAGAAAGGAAGTTTAAATATCTCTCTGTCGCTTATTAATATCTCTGAGGGCCATTTATTTTCTCTCAAAAAATGTGATGCCTGGAAGATCTCAGCTTTCCTTAAGGAGCTAAAAGGCTGTGTATCTATCCCTAAAGGGAATTTCGGGTTACCCAAGATAGGGTACAGCGGAGTTTCCCTAGAAGACAAGATGTCTCGAAGACATGGATTGACGCTGACTTTTAAGGTATTCCCTATCAAAGGATGGGATTTCAGCTCTCTTGGTAATTGGTCATAACACCATAATGCTCTCTTAAGAGGTATATTTGTCTGTGCTTGTTCGAGATGCACCCATAGCTTAATTTCTTCATGCCAACACCAATGTACTTGTTTACGCAAGTGTGTTGCCTGGTAATATTTATGTAGGTCGGGTACTGCTAGCCCACCATATTTTTTAGGAAGGGTCAATAATTGTCTTGAGATGCGAGGTTTTTTTTGTAAGCCCAAACAAATGTAATGAATAATGAGTGGACTTGTTTAAAATAGCTAATAGGAATATGTATCGGAAATGCTTGAAAAAGGTATAAAAATGTCGGCAGTATCATCATCTTGAGCAGGTTGCACCTGCCAAACCATGAGTAAAATCCCGTACGTCATTTCTCCAACTGTAGGCGTGTTGCTGTCAAAAGGGCAGGGAAGTTATATTCATAAACCTGGGAAATGTCTGCTGGTATTACAGTGCCCAAATATTTCAATGTCTTATCTGACCATTTCAACCCAAAGCTCTGTTGTATACTATTCAAATAAATAGAGGACACTCCCACCCCCATCGCTTCTGACTTATTGAAGTTTATCTTCAGGTTGGACAGCCTCCCGTATTAAAACTCTTTAATAAGATTTGGGATTGATATCACTGGTTTCAATAATGAGTAAAGTAAATCATCTGCGTAAGCGGAGACATTATGCTGTATTTTTCCACCTTGACGCCCTCTGTTTGAATTATGTCTAATTCTACAAAGAAACGTCTCAAGTGATAGTACAAAAAGAATGGGGGATGGGGGGCATCCCTGTCTCATCCAATTTACTATAGAAAAAGAATCTGAAATCCCGTTTACCTTCAATTTAGCTGTTGGAATTAAATAGATGGAGGCAATCCATCTCATCATATTTTCTCCAACTCCAATAAATTTCAAGGTAGAGAACATAAAGTCCCAACTCACGTGATCAAACGCTTTCTCTGCGTCTGTTCCCACAAATACACATGGTACCTGTGCTTTTTTGGCCACATGAATCAAGTTCAACAGTAGTATTATCTCTTGCTTCCCTATTAAGGACAAATCCTACTTGATCCATGTGGATCAAATGTTGCAGGTGTTTCGACAAACGGGAGGCCAGTATTTTGGTAAAGATTTTTAACTGAATATTAAGTAATAAGATGGGTCTATAGCTTCCGCAAATCTTTACCCTCCTTGGGAATGACTGGAACGTGCCCTCATCGTGTCTCTAGTAAAAGTTCTATTTGATCCCAGTGTATGAAATAATTTTACGAGATAAGGTCCTAATATTGAAAAATAGGATTTACAATATTGAAGTGTAAAACCACCTGGTCCTGGAGCTTTACCCATTTTCATTTTATTTAAAGTCTGTTGCACTTCCGTCAAGGTTATTGGTTGATCTATCTCTTCGTTCGCTATTCTCCAGTCCAAGTGTGGGGAGTTGGGACGAGACCAGATATTCCTCAATCTGAGATATCTCAGGTTTACCATCCGGGATATTATACAATTCAGAGTAAAAATCTCTGAAATGTTGGGCAATCTGTTTAGGGAGTATCACTTTTTCCCCTTTCGGTGACGTGACTTGGGGAATATATGTGGTTGTTCTCGTATCTTTCGCTGCTCTTGCTAATAATTTCCCACATTTATCACCCCATTCATATACCCATCTACGACTTCTATGTATTGCTGCCTTAGATTTATATTGCAGAAGCTCTGATATTTGCATCCGGAGGGATACTGCTTCTCTCTCCAGCTCACTTGTTGATGTTCATTTATGTCTACTTTCAATATTGTATAGGGCAGAAAGGAGAGCTAGCAACTTCTGTTCACGCTCCTTCTTTACCCTGGATCCATATTTATTCAACACCCCTCTTATAACTACTTTATGTGCTTCCCACAAAATTCCAAGATCACATTCTGAGGTATCATTTATTTGGAAATTAGTCCGAAGTTCCTCTGCTACATCACTAAATATCTCTGGGTTCTGTAGTAAACTCTCATTTAGTCTCCAGAACCGGCTCGCAGCCGAGCCTGTTTCGGAGAGTGCGTATGTTAGCATAACTGCCGCATGATCTGACCATGTTATATTTCCAATTTCTACTTTTTGTACTGCATGTAGTTGCCTAGGCGGGATAAGAAAGTAGTCTATTCTTGTATAGATTTCATGTACACTGGAGAAATATGTATAATCTTTCTCCCTCATGTCGAATTTGCCAGGCGTCAAACAGTTGGTTTTTTTTTTTAGCGTCTGCATAATGTGTTTATTGATTCTGGGAGGGATCGAGGAATTTCCGTTTGTATCTACTGATGGAACCAAGGCTATATTCAGATCTCCCCCCAGTATCAACTGCCCCTTTAGCAAAGTCCATTAGCTTATTTAGTGTTTTTGACAGGAATACTTCTTGTCCACTATTAGGTACATAAACTGTTGCCACAGTTACCCTTATTCCATTTATCAGGCCTTTTGAACCAAACAAACGTTTATTGAGTTAAACATGACATATAAACATACAAAAGAAAAAATACCGTCAGACATTTGCACAAGTACAGGAGTACATAATCAAAAAAATGCAGGCCTCACACTGGGCAAAAAGTACAAGGCATAAGAGTCAAACAATAAGATAACAATACACTTGACGGGTTGTAATCAAAGACTATCCATCACAGTCCAACACACAGTAGAGACCATGGGCGCAGGTCCAGAAACCAGTCGCTGTGTCAAAGCGTATACGTGCAGTATCCCCTGTTTCTTAAATCTGACATGTGTCAGGGGCCTCCAGCCACCTATCCCATATTTTGTTGTACCTTTTGGGGCAACCCCTATTAGCATACATGACCTTCTTGAAAGGGAGAGTAGCGCTCACCACTGCCTTCCAAGCCTCAAGGGTAGGGGACACAGGCTGCATCCATTTCAGGGCTATTACTTTCCTAGCAGCAAACAGGGTCTCCCGGAGAAATTGAACCATATGTTTGTCCGCGTCAGACTCGGGAAAAATCCCAAGTAGGCACAGCTTGGGGTCCAGGGTAGTCGGGCATCCCATACGGTCATGCAGGAACCGGACAACCTGCGTCCAAAATCCCTGCACGTCCGAGCAGGACCAAATCATGTGCCGGAAGGTGCCCGGGGAGTGAGAACACCTAGGGCATGCAGAGGAGCGGGAGGAGTCAAATCGAGCCAGTCGCACAGGGGTAAGATACGATCTGTGGACAATATAGACCTGAGTTAGCCGGTCCGACAATTTAGGAGAGACCAAGGTGCAAGCTTCCAAGGCCTCGTCCCACTCCTCGTCCCCCAGCTCCCCAGCATCGCCCACCCAGGACTCCCGCACCCCATATGCCAGGGCAGTCACCCGCTTGGTGCCTAACATTTCATAGAGCAATGATATGAGTTTGCGGTGTTCCTGGCCCCTGATCACCTCAAGTATGTCAACTGACGGTAAGTCCGGGATGGCATGGGCAAATTGTCCTCTCAAAGCGTGGGACAACTGCAAATAGTAAAAGTGCATGAATGCCGGGAGTTGGAACTCCTCCTGGAGTAGGCTAAAAGACTTAACAGACCCAGCAGAAACAACATGGGACAGCAAATATATACCCCTACGAATCCACACCCCAGGATCAGGGATATGGAGGAGCTCCGGCAGCTGACGGTTAAACCACAAGGGAGTCATGGAATGCAACGTTGCATCCCCGGTTCTGGACATCGCCAGGTCCCAGACCCGCCTATGATGGAACAGGAGGCCTCCCCGAGGAGTCACAGGGGTAGACCCAGCAACTCCTCTAAGGACATCACAGAACGGGTGAGGGAGCCGCGACTCCGCACCTCTGCAGACCAGCGCCATATACCTGTCCGAGTCCTGTTTATCCAGATGAAAGAAATGCGATAATTGGGCAGCCAGGTAATACCTTGCCAATTCAGGAACCGCCAGGCCCCCCAACTTGGTCGGTTTCTGGGTGTGCCTCCAGGACAGCTTGTGTCTGGAGGAGCCCCAAATAAATGATCTCAGCAGGCTCTCTAGAGTCATAAAGTATCTATATGGAATATAAACTGGAGAGTGCCACAGCAGGTATAGGATTTTGGGGAGCAGGATCATCTTTACCAGGCCCACCCTGCCCATGACGCCCAAGGGTAGCCTCGCCCAAACTTGTGTTTTGTCCTTGACCAAGGCAAAGAGGGGTTCAATATTTAACGGGATATAGTCAGGAAGGGATCTAGTCACCCGGACCCCAAGATGCTTGAATTCCGACACCCGCGACAGGGGGAGCGACGCTTGGTCAGCTGCTGGGGGGAAACTGTCTATAGGAAGGACAAGGGACTTGTCCCAATTGACCGTCAGGCCAGAAAATCTCCCGAACCGCTGTATGACCTCCAGGGCACGCCTCAAAGAGGGCCCGGAGTCCGCCAGGTACAGGATCATGTCGTCTGCGTACAGCCCAACACGCTCCTCAAGGTCCCCGCGGCGGAGACCCTTTATGCCTGGGTCCGCCCGGAGGGCCATCGCAAGTGGCTCGACCGCCAGGGCATACAGCAGTGGGGAGATGGGACACCCCTGACGCGTACCTCGAGAAAGAGGAAAGGACCTAGAAGTCCAGCCATTGGCCACCACCCGAGCCCGAGGTTGACTGTACAACACTGTAAGCCATTTAATGAACTTCGGACCGAACCCAAATTTACGGAGACATTGCCACAGGTATGACCACTCGACAGAATCAAAGGCCTTGGCGGCATCCAAAGTCACAACCACCCTGGTACCGACACAGTCATGGGGGGCCTGCATGTTCATGAACAAGCGCCTGGTGTTGAAGGCCGTATTCTTGGCCGGCATGAATCCCGTCTGATCGGGGTGTACCAAGGAGAGGATCACTACGTTGAGTCTAAGGGCAAGTACCTTGGCCAGGATTTTAACATCGCACTGTAACAGGGAGATGGGCCTGTAGGAATCCGGATACCGGGGATCCTTGCCAGGCTTGGGGAGCAAAATGATCAGTGCCTCACACATCGAGGCAGGTAAAGAGCCCAACTCAAATGCCGCCTCAAACACCGCGAGCAGACGGGAGGTCAAGGACTCCAAATACTGCAAATAAAACTCGATGGGGAGGCCATCAGATCCAGGCGCTTTAGCCCTAGCAAAACTAGAAATGGCAGAGACTATCTCGGTCCGAGAAATCAGGGCCTCAAGCACCGCAACCCGTTCAGGGGTCAGTGCAGGGAACTCCAGGGTATCCAGCAAACTGGTCAGATCCAACGGATCATAATCCACCTTAGAGGAATAAACCTCGCTAAAATACGAAGCAAAGAGCTCCGCCACAGCCGCTGGATCCGAGGAGTCCCCCAGCACCGAGGGGTGAAGTGTAATCACCACGGGCGGTCTATCGTCCATATGTGCCAAATAGGCAAGCAATTTGCCCGATCGCTCACCATGCTCAAAAATACGTTGACGGCCGAAAAATAATTTATGATTAGCCCGTTCCTGGAACATATGGTCCAGGGCCCTAGACCGTAATTTGAGTTGAGAAAGTGCGTCCGGCGTCGGAGAGCCGGCATATTCAGCCTCCAGTTCAGCCAATTGACGTTCAGCAGCAAGAAGGTCGGTCCGCGACGCCCTGCGATGTCGAGCAATACGCGACGTCAAAAGTAAACGTGCATGGCCCTTGAAGGCCTCCCACACCGACAACGCGGAAGCAGTGTCAGAGTTGGAGCTGAAAAAAAAGTCCCATTCTGTCGTCAAGGAGTCAATGTCCGGGATAGTCTTGAGCCAAAAGGGATTCAAGCGCCAATGTCTCTGGGGAGGGGTGGTAAGCGGGGACAGAGTAGCCATATACGGGGCGTGGTCCGAGAGCAGTCTCGGGCCAAAACGGGCGCCCAGAAGCTTGGGCAGAAGGGCCTGGGAGATCCATATACCATCAATCCTAGACATGGTGGAGTGGGTCGTGGAAAAGCACGAGTAGGCCCGTGCAGTGGGATGTAAACACCTCCACGAGTCAAAGAGGTGACAGCTGGTCAACAATCTATGAAAGCGTGTGGCTCTATCCGGGCAGGGTGGGGAGCCCGGGGCACCCACCCTATCCAGAAACGGATTGGAGACCGTATTAAAGTCCCCCATCCAGACTGCAGGAACCGAGGGGTATCTTGCCATAAACATCATGCCCTCCGTCAGGAGGGTAGCACTAAAGGGGGGAGGAAAGTACCAGGCTAAGAGAAGTATGTCATGCCCCCCCATAGCTCCAGCCACAAAGACATACCTACCCATGGGGTCCGTCACCACCTCCTTTACTGCGAAAGCCACAGACCGGGAGACCAGCAACGACACACCCCTCGAATGAGAGGAATGTGACGCATGAAAAGCCCAGCCGACCCACGGTCTGCGGATGGCCCCAAGCAAGTTTCCCTCAGCATGCGTTTCAACTAGTGCAATGACATCTGCCCTCTGTTCCTTGAGGTAGGACAGGATAACCGTGCGCTTGACCTTGTCTTGGATGCCCCGCACGTTCCACGTAAGAAAGGTCAGCCCTGCCATAACATCAAGGAGGAGAGAACATGCCGCGGCACAGGATGTGGACAGCAACCCAGGACAAGTGTAAACTGCACCCGCCGCCCATGGCCTGAAATCCAGGAGTCCAACCAAACAGTGCGAAAATACAGGGTAGTGCAAATACATGTCAGTACACAAATCACATAGCATAACTCAATAAACATAAACCCCCACCCCCCACCCAGCCCAACACACACCCCAACTTGTGTGAGCATCAATCCCAAAACCAAACAGTCCACGGGCAGCAGTGACCGGCCGCCCCGGGCAGCTCCACCAAAAGGCGAAGCCCCCCAGGACCAACCAGAGCACCACGAGCCCGTGGGGGCGAACAATCTCCGAAGAGGGGTCCCATTTCTGGAACACATCAGTGAGCACAAAGTATGACAACGAGGGTTCACAGCACCCATGATGGGCATAGAGACCTCCCGGCCGGAAGTCAAATATAGAAAAAAAAAAAAAGGGTCTGTATCGGCAAAACAAATGAGAAAAGAAAAAAGGTCCATGGGGGGGGGGAGGGAAAAGAGTCCGTACGACCAAGGGGAGGCAAAAAAAAGAAAAAAAGGGGGGGGGCAGGTAAAAGGGCAAGCAGGCACCCCCCGAAGGAGTTCAGTCCAAAAATACTAGTGTGTCAGGGGAACAGAGGGAGTGCCACCACGAACTTCCAAGGCATGTAGGGCAGGTGAAGGGGGCGAGAAGCAAAGGGAGAATCATCAGGGCAGTTCAGACTGGAGAACGTACAGTCTTCCAATGTACCCAGGGGCGGGGAAGAGGCAACAGACTCACCGCTCACGGCAGACGATCCAGCCAGGCTATCGCCGCGTCAGGGTCTTCAAAAAAATGTACCCTATCCTCTCCAACCACTCGTAGCCTGGCCGGATATAACATCGCATACTTGAGGTTGCGGGTCCTAAGGCGCCTCTTGACTTCTCCAAACTGGCTACGCTGCTTCTGGACTTCCGCCGAGAAGTCCGGGAACACCATGATGTTATGGTTGTCCAGTGGGATATTCCCCCGCTCCCTGGATAGCCGGAGCACTGCATCCCTGTCCCGAAAGTTCATGAATCTGGCAATAAAGACCCGGGGTGGTGCACCTGGGGGCGGCTTTTTAGCTGGCATTCGGTGCGCCCGTTCCACAACAAAGGCCTGTGAGAATGCCTCCCTGCCGTATGATTTAACCAGTAGATCTTCCAGGAACGTGGCAGGGGACGACCCCTCCGCAGCCTCCGGCAAGCCAATAAAACAAACGTTATTACGCCGGGCTCTGTTCTCCAGATCATCCTGTTTATGTAGCAAGAACTGTATATCCCTGGCGGCCTGTTCAGCAGCGTTCTGTATGGGGGGTAAATCATCCTCCACTCTGGAGAGCCGTCCCTCGGCTTCCGACATCCTGCCCCGCAACTTTTGAAAGTCCTGCCTGAGTAAAGATATGTCCACCTTTATCTCCTCTATTTTAGTGGTAAGGGACGCCTTGCAATCCGTGATGGCAGCCAGAATGACTGCCTGGTCCGCAGCCTGAGCCGCTGCAGCAGGAGCTGGCTGGGACGGTCCGCCATTTTGGGCCACGCCGCTCACCTCCTGGCGCCGAAACTTCTCCAGCTTAGCCGCCGCTTCGGATGGCCGTTTCGGCGGAGACATGACCAGGGCTGGATGGCGGTGTCCACCGGCGGTCGGGGGTAAGGGTATCGCTCGAGTTTGGAGCCGCAGGATAGCTTAAACGGAGATCCGCCGGGAGAGCCTCTCTAGAACACGTCCGCTCACATAGGTCTTCAGGCCACGCCCCCCATTTATCAGGCCTTTTACAAAAGCATATCGTCGTCCCTGATCTAGAAGGACCTCCTTCAAAGACCAGGATAATCTGTTGGTCATAAGTATTAAGACTCCCTTAGATTTAGAGTTTGCATTAGTGGATTGATATCCTACTGGATAATATCTATTCCTCTAAAATGCGTCTCTTGAATAAGTGCTATGTCTGCCTGCATCCGTCTCAGTTCATTTAATAGCATGTGCCTTTTTTCAGGTGAATTTAACCCTCTCACGTTTAATGAAATTATTTTCATGTCCGCCATTGTTCTCGGGAGAGAGAGAAGGAAGAAAGAGAGAAAGAAAAAAAATCGAGAGAAAAGACATAGAAAAAGAAAGAAAAGGACCTCCTCACGGAAGTCTACTAGTATAACAAAATGTTATATATACGTTCTCCACACCCCCCCTCCTTGGTAATAGTGAGCGTATTCCTATTTGGGGTCTCGGCCGGGCATGACCTCTAGGCGGAGTCTCGGTCTCCCCCTCTCCAATCTCCCATAGGGTTCCTCATTTCCTATAGAAAAAAAACCCATTCAACCCACACCGCATCCAAATTAGCTTCTAATTTTTTCATCCTCTAACTACATGGAGAATTAAGAAAAGGAGGGAGTGGGAGGGAGGCGTCCGAATATGTGACTACTAATATACCTTTATATTTAGAAAAATTTTGTACTCCCTCCAATATGAGAAATGTTTTTCAATATAAATACATCATACCACTCTCCCCTTCTTTACTCTCTTCATGTTTCATTCAGATCTACCCTTCCAACCCCCTCTCCCCACCCCCCATACAAAACCAAAAAAAAAAAAAAGGGGTGGGGGGGGGCTAAGGATCGAGGGGAACCTCTCATCTCTTGTTTCCATCTCATCACCTATCCTCTTTATTTTATTGTATCTAAACAGATTATTATCCAACCTGATCTAACCTCATATATTTGGATATCCCATGCACCAAAGGTAGGTTCTTTTGTATATTTATCCAAACACCTTTATCACTTTCCCCTCCTCTCCACCTATTAATACAAATTACACAAAAGTTTAATACTTATTTACCACATAACTCGTGTTACCAAAAAAAAAAAGGAAAAAAAAAAAAACCCCCAAAAAGTCCTTTTTTTTTTTCCTCTTCTCCTTTTTCCCTTTCCAGGTGCCCTATGTGAGTCAAAAAAAATATGCTCCTCAGTGCAATAACCTGTGCCAAATCGCTGCTCTTTTAACTTGCAGCTCTCTTGAACATTGTGAAGAAAGAAAAGAAAAGAAAAAAAAAAAGGGTGGGGGGAGGGAGTTGAGGAAAGAAGCTCACCCCTAACCTCTTTAGTTAGTTATACCTGGGCACATTTTATCTACCAAAACCCAACTTCATACATCACAATCTCCAAAAATATATTCTTGCTTATGTTTTATCCAATCGCACATATCCCTTTCCCCTCCTACCCCCTCCCAAATAACCTATATATGTTTCACAAAGAATCAATACTCATTTACTACATTTGCCACACAACCCATTTGTTAAAAAAAAAAGGAAGAAATGAGGGGGGAGCTACTCCCCCCTTCCCATCTGTGCTCACCTGTATTGTATATAAAATCGTTACATAATTGATTTACCCCTCACTCGTGTTTCTGTAAATACAAAAAAAAAAAAAAAGGGTAGGAGCAGGGGACGCATCCTCTGTTTCCATTAGTGCGAAAACGTGTCTTAAAAAAAAAAGAGGGAACCACACCCAAGACCCAAGACACAAAACACAAAAAAAAAAAAACTTGAAAACGAAGGAGTATGGAAACCTTACTCCATAAGTGCAAGAACCTGTGACAGATTGCTGCTCATTTAACTCAAAGCTTACTTCCATTCTGTGAAAAAAAAAAACCACCTTCTAATAAGGGCTCTTTCACACTATCCGTCCGTCGGACGGACTCCGTTTATCTCAGTGGGGGATCGATCCACCGATCCCCCGCTGAGCAGGAGGATGACAGCTGTTCTCCTCACTGTGTGCGGAGACGCAGCTGTCAGTTCCCCGTACATCTCTATAGGGGAATCGGATGGGAACGGACTGTCGGTCCGTTCTCATACAATCCCATCCAAACCGATCCGCTGGACGGATAGAAAATAGGGCTTACATCTGTCCTGATTTGACGGATCGGATGTCAGCGGACATGTCTCCGCTGACATCCGATGCCCCATGGGGATGCATGGGGGACCGGTCAGATCCGCCAAAAAAACGGACAGGCGGGTCTGAACGGTCCGCCTGTGTGAAAGGGGCCTAAGGAGGAGAGAGAGAAAAAATCCTCGTGTAAAGAATTTACTCCAACAAAACAAAAGAGAGAGAAAAAAAAATGTGATTTCTACCTTCAACAAATTCATTCATACCCCCCCCAAAAAAAGAAAGGGAAAATCACAGGACAAAACATCTCCCATCCTTCCTACATCAACTCCCTCCTTCCATATTCTACTTGGCTTTTAAGAACTTTATATTTCAATTAGTTATTTCAGTCTTAATTCTCTTCCATTAACCCCTTTTACATCCAAAGAGGTTCTCATCTCTGAAAGTGAGGGATATCCGCTAACCAGTCCTGTACTTGTAGCTCTTCTATGCCCAGAAAGTCAAATAGCCTTGGCAGGTCTGTTGGTGTACGCACAGTCAAGAAAGACATATCTTTACGAAATGTAACTGGCAATGGATAGCTCCAACGGTATGTCAGCCCCATCTGTCTTACCCTCTCTAGGATAGGTCGCAGTGTGGCCCTTAAGAGGTCTGGTAGGATTTTTATTTTTACACCATTATATTCCACTGGTCATTTAGTCCATACTCTCTGGAGAATTTCTTCTTTCTGAGGAAAATGATGAATGTGGCATAACACATCTCATGGTCTGTCTGTTTCTTTTAATCTGGGCCCCGGTGCTCTATGAACTCTGTAAATTTTAGGTTTCTTGGGAGAATTATATTCTAAGATTTTACATAGAATGTCTCTCACGGCTTTCTGAAGCCCCTTCTCCACCTGATTTTTCTGACAGGCCCCTGAGCCTCAGATTGTTAGGCGACTTCTAACTCTTCCACATGTAGTTGTAGGGAAGTCGCAGATATGCGATATTCGTCCCGCGACTTTTCCAGAGCAGAGACTCTCTGTGTTAACTCAGCAATTGCTGATTCTCCTGCGGCAGCTTTCACTGATAGTTCATCCACCTCTCCACGTACCCTCTGAATGTCTTTCCTAAAGTTTTCTTCCAACCTATATATGAGGGTCTCTATCTTTTTGTTGGTAATGCTCGTAATAGAGTTTTAATATCCGCATCCATTATGGTCTCTGTCTCACCCAAGCATGTTAAATGCCCTGCTGTCTCCTCTCCACCAAGCTGCTTAGATTTCACAGTTCTCACCTCCTCTCCTCTTGCTGACTGACCTGAGCCTCGTGGTGACGCCATCATGCTCGTCATATCGTCGTGCTGTCTGTGTACAAGGGAAGAAGTTCCTTATCTCCTCTGCCGGTCTGGGGGAGCGTGTATGCGCTGGTTTAGCTGTGGAGCGTGTCCTGAGTTTCTTCCCCACTGACATAGCGGTGTAGGTCGGCCAGACACGTTACAATCAGGGAGGCCCCGGGAGAGAGCCGCCCGAGACTCACGCCGAGCTCCTCCTCACCTCGTCATGCCGCAGCTCCACCCCCGCCCAGTTCAGTTTCACATTATTGGCCTGATGTAAAACCATGAAGTGTCAAGCAGGTGGTCAATAAACTGCAGGGTGTCAAAAGATGTCTCTTGGTCCTGGGGGACTTGGAATGATACAATACTCTTCCAGCCGGCAGTTTGAGCGTCTTGGATTTCCTGTTAGTAGGTTTGGATGAAGAGGTGAGTGGGAATTTTAGGGCTACCAGGCGGATCTGGGTGTCAAAACCCCATGTACCATTCAGGCACTTCCACTTGTGGTATCTGTAAGGCCTCACAGAAAGTTGTCAGCCCTGCCGGAGTGCGAAGTAGGTGGGTTCTTGCCATTGTGAGTGACATTTAAAGCGAAGGGGAATTTCCATCTGTAAGTGTGACCTTTCGTTTTAATGGCTTCCAGCAGGGGTCTCAAAGCTCTCCTGTTTTTCAGAGTGATAGGAGAAGGGTCCTGGTGTAGAGAGATGGGGTCTTCATTGAATAGAATTTGGACATTTTGCCTGGCTTTAGAGAGAATGCCCTCTTTCATGACAAAGTTTTGTAGGCAACATATAATATGCCTCGGGGGGAGTTGTCAGGTCCTTTGGGCCATAACGCACGATGTGCTCTCACAAATCGAACGACAGAGTCTTCAGGCCTATCTAGAAGGCTGTTGAAGATTTTTTGCAGGGCAGGTTTGATCTGATCTGGTGGTACCAATTCTGGGATCCCCCTCACCCTTATATTATGTCTTCCACGATTTTCCAGGTCCTTAATTTGTCTGTTCATTTCAATCAAATGTATGGTATGCGATTCAGGCAATTTGCTCTAATCGCTGTATATTTTTGTCCCTGTGGTGACCATTTTTCTCTGCCATGGCTAGCTTCTCCGTTAGGACTAGCAGATTTGCCCTAAGGTCAGTGATGACCGTAGAAAAGGTATTTTTAATGTCTGCAGCTATGGCAGTCATGTCAGAAAATGTGAGTGGGTGGTCAGGGGTATGAGTGTTCCTTACCAGATCCTCAGAAGCTGACTCCTCACTGTAATCTGCCTCGTGTCTGGCCTGCGCCATCTTGTCAGCCAGGAAGCTGCGGCGTGCTGCGGCCTGGGCTTTGAATAGGGAGGAGATGTTTCTGCTTGATGAGGTTGTCTGAGGTGGGTGCTGACAGTTCTGTTAATTGTGCCTGAGAATTCTGTGCCAGAGGGAGATCATATGCTCGTGGAGGGCTGTTTGATTCATGGAGCTCTTCTAATGTGCGGCCATCTGCTGTGCTGTCCATGCCACTCCCCCCTTTTATTACATTTTATTGATTAATCCATAAAATCAGCAAACATATTAGATTACAGTTACCATATTACCTTTCTGCGTTTTTAGAATACGAAAACAGAGGTGTTAAGATTGAAACCTAATGTATAGCAAGAGTCAGCATTTAACTGAGCCACATCCTACTCGAATAGAGAAAATCAAAATCCCTGGTTGGTGCTTCAGGAACCCCTGAATCCTCTTCCATGGCCCCATTATCTGCTGCTCTTGCGACTTTGGCGTCCAAATTGGATCTGCTGATGTCTGAACGCACCTCTCAAAAACCACCTATGCCCTCCCATTCTTCTGACTCAGAGCCTGATTTGGTTGCCACGGACCACGTCCCCCCAGAGGGGTCCCAATCCTCACATTCTGATAGGGAGGAGGAAGAGTTTTCCTCAACAGCGGCGCGAGAACGCGCAGCAGCTGATGCATTCATTAGCTTCCTTAAGGAGGCTTTACATCTTGACCATGAGCCCTCTCAGTCGAGTAAGTGGGCTGCCTTCGGGTTCCGCAAAGCCCAGTAGTTAGGTCAGGTTTTCCCCTGCCCCGAGGAGTTTCACGATTTAGTGAACGTCCAATGGTGTCGCATCAAACATATGCTGGTAGTGCCTAAGCGATTCAACTACCGTTATCCCTTTGCGGACCCTGTAGACAAGCGCTGGACGGTTTCACCTAAGGTGGACCACACTGTGTCTAGGTTGAATAAATCCACCTTGATGCCTGTGGAGGACTCCCCGGTGTTCAAGGATCCAGCTGATAGGGGTGTGGAGACACTTTTCCCACCACCATGTACTTGGTGGCGGGCTCCCTGCTCAAACCTGTGTTTGCATCGGTGATTTCCCAGGCAGTCACGGAATGGTCCAAGGTGCTTCAGCGCACCCTGGTGATGGAATTGGTCTCTCTGACTGCCCTTGACATGGTGGATCAAGTGACCCAGGCTGTAATGTACCTGTGTGATGCGGCCTTGGACGAGGCTCCTTTGGTCGCACGGCTGTCTGCAGTCGGGGGGATGTGATCCGTCACATTATTTGGCTGAATAGCTGGTTGGCTGACCACACCTCCAAAAAGACTGTGTCTGATGTCCCTTATGTGGGTAGTCATCTTTTTGGGGACACTCTGCATGAGTTGATCAAGAGGCTTACGGGGGGTTAGAGTACCCTTTTGCCACAAGCCACTAAGGGAAAATTCTCCTGCTCTTGGCGGGGCCCTTCTTTTAAGGCTTATCGTGGGTCCTTTCGTGCCTTCGGGGGACAGGATAAAGGACAATCCTTCAACACCTCAGGTGGTCTCAGGAAGCCATGGTCGGGAAAGCCCAAGGCCGGTCAGATCGGTTTGGCGGCCCAGTCCACCTCTTCCTGAAAGGGACACCCTCACCCGTTTCAGGGGTGGGGGGGATGTCAGCGTTTTCAGGAACCCTGGTTGTCCCGAATTCAGGACAGGTGGGTTTACAAACTGATTAGTTCAGGCTACAAGATCGAGTTTCGATCTCGCCCCGCAGACAGGTTCTTTCCATCAAATCTCCGTTTGACTCCCGTTTCGGAGATCTCAAGAGGGCGGTGCAAGATCTTCTTGGCCAAGGAGTTATCGTGCAGGTCCTTCAGCGGGATGGGTTTCAAGGGTTTTATCCCAACCTGTTCACGGTGCCCTGAAAAGAGGGCAACGTGAGTCAGATTCTGGTCCTAAAGTCTCTGTACCACTTTGTGAGGGTACAGAAGTTCCTGATGGAATCCATCAGGTCGGTGGTGGCGTCGTTGAGTCCAGGGGACTTCCTGGCCTACATCGACTTGAAGGATGCGTATCTGCACATCTCTATCTACGAGGTTCATCAGAGATATCTCCGCTTCGCGGTGGCAGTGGAGCATTACCAGTTTGTGGCATTGCTTTTCGGTCTCTCTTCGGCTCCCAGGGTATTCACCAAGGTTTTGGCTCCAGTGCTGGCTTTACTGCGTTTAGAGGGGATTGCGGTCCTCGGTTATCTGGACGACCTCCTGTTAAGGTCGAGCTCCTGTGTAACTTTGGCGAGCGATCCGTCGGTCACGGTTCAGACGCTCCTGGAGTTTGATTGGACCATCAACTTTCAGATGTCGGCTCTTACTCCTTCGGTTCGCCTCCCGTACCTGGAGATGGTCCTGGACTCCGCTCAGATGAAAGTCTTTTCTCCCGGAGGACAAACTCCAGACCCTGCGGGACTCTATATGCCTGTATGCGGTCCCTGGGTCTGATGGTTTCGGCTTTCACACGAGAGCTTTGCAAGCAGAGATCCTTGCCAGGTGGGACAGAATGCCTCAGTCATTGGATAGGAAGATTTCTCTGAGCCATCTCACAAGATCGGATATTTCTCTTACGTCCTCCGACAGTCGCCGCCCACTCACAAGTCTTCACCAATGGGTATTGACCTTTGCTCCGCAGGAGTAGCTAGGCACAAGATTTGTTAATAACAAAAGCTTTTAGCATAGACACACCCCTAGGGGCTGTCCCCTTAGTCAATACCTCCCTGCACCAGCATTCCCAACTCAGTTTGATCTTGCCTAGCTTAGGAGTAGCAGGCTTTCCTGTGCTGGGGCTTCAGTCTCAGCCTTCTACCCTTTTTTTTTTTTTTTTTATTTTATTTCAAGTATTTTTCTTTTCTTTACTAGCTGTTATTTTGTCAGCTTTAGTTTAGGGATCTTCGGATGAAGATGATCATGCGGAGCTGGGTCTCGGACTGGCCGCCCTGGATCCTGCCAGATGGATCCCCAGCCAGCCATCGAGCGTTCAGCTACGGTTCGCCCTGGCGACATGAACGACCCATCCCTGCTCGCTGCAGGGATGCTGCCTGTGAGGTGGCTACCTCACTGGACGCCATTCTGTGGTCTTGTGCTGCAGTCCACAGCGTCCTGGCTGCTGCACTCCCTGTCGTCTTGATAGCGGTTTGTCGCTGGAGACGGCTCCCCACGCCATCCGGTACGGTAAGCACCTTCTGTGTGGGGACCATCTGTGTGGGTGTCAGTCTGTGGCTGTGTGTACCCCCATGTCTGTATGAAGTGCGGGCTCCCTGTCAGATCCCTGTATGGGTTAGCATGCCTTTGTGGGCTGCGAGGGGGGGGGGCCCTCCCGCTCTGCTGTGAGTTCTGTCTGGGGCAGATTGGAGATGGCTGAACGATCCGCAAAAAGGGCCAGGTTATCCATTTCCTCTGATTCAGAGGGCGATGTGGCTGGCGTGCCCTTCTCAGGGTCTCGCTCATCTCTGGACCTTATGGGGTCTGAGGGGGAGGCGGAGGTGGAAGGGGTTGATGTTACTCCCCCTGGCTCGCCTGAAGAGCTTGCACTCATGGATGAGCGGATTGCCTCCATTAAGGATACGTTGCACCTGGAGGAGGAGCCCACTCCTCCTAGGGTGTCCTCCTTTGGGACGAAAAGAACCCGCAAATCAGCGCAGGTTTTTCCCTGCCCTGCAGAATTTCATCATACTGTTAATGAGCAGTGGCGCAATTTAAAGAAGCCCTTTACAGTGCCGAATAAGTTTAAACTGCTTTATCCGTTTGCGCCCTCCACCGACGAGCGTTGGTGTGTGGCGCCTCAGGTGGATCACGCGGTAGCCGTTTTAAACAAAGCTACTGCGGTTCCTTCTGAGGATACCCCGGTTTTCCGGGATCCTACGGACAGGTGTTTGGAGTCTCTTGCCCGTCATGCCTATATGGTTGCTGGTTCTATGCTAAAACCTATTTTTGCTTCGGTTATGGCGGCCCAGGCGGTTGCCGATTGGACGAAGGTGCTCAGGCGCACCCTGGTGGCTGATTCGGCTCCGCCTACCACGTTGGCTATGGTGGATCAAATCCATCAAGGAGTCATGTACTTGTGTGATGCGGACTTGAATTTAGCTCCTTTGGCTGCACGCCTGTCCAGCGTGGCGGTGCTGAACCGTCGTCTGATATGGCTGAAAAGTTGGTCGGTCGACCAATCTTCTCGCAAGACGTTGGCGGACTTTCCCTACGTGGGATCTCGCCTTTTTGGCGAGGCTTTGGATACTCTGATCAAAGGAGTTACGGGGGGCAAGAGTACTCTCTTACCCCAGAATCCCAAGCACAAATCTTTCCGTGGCAAACTGAACTCCTCGTTTAGGCCCTCTCAGGGGTCCTTTCGTGCCTTTCGGTCTCAATCCAAGGGCAAGCCCTTCAAAGGCCAAGGCTCCCAGAAGAAGCCGTGGGCGGGTAAACAAAAATCCGGCCAGTCCGGTTCGTCAACCCACGCCAATTCCGCCTGAAGGGGCGCCCTCATCCGTTTCTGGGGTGGGGGACGTCTGCGCGGTTTCCTCCAACCTTGGCTGTTCTGCATTCAGGACAGATGGGTTCAGGAAATCGTTCGATCTGGTTACAAGATCGAATTTCTCTCTCGGCCGGCGGGCAGATTTTTTCCCTCAAATCTTCAGCTGTCTCCGGAGCGCTTGCAGGATCTGCACCTGGCGGTGCGGGCCCAAGGAGTGGTGGTTCCGGTGCCTCATCGGGACAGATTTCGGGGGGTTTACTCCAATCTGTTCACTGTGCCCAAAAAGGAGGGCAAGGTGCGTCCGATTCTGGACTTGAAAGCTCTGAACCGCTTTGTGCGGGTTCGCAAGTTCCGCATGGAATCCCTGCGCTCAGTGGTGGCTGCCCTGAGTCCGGGGGAATTCATGGCCTCCATCGATTTGAAGGATGCGTACCTGCACATCCCCATTTTCGAGGGTCACCAAAGGTACCTTCGATTCGCCATTGCGGAGGATCACTACCAATTCGTGGCGTTACCTTTCGGTCTCGCTTCGGCTCCACGGGTTTTTACCAAGGTGCTGGCGCCGGTTCTGGCCCTGTTACGAGCACAGGGCATTGCTGTCTTGGGGTATCTGGACGATCTCCTGATAAGGTCAAATGCCAGCCAGAGTCTGGTGACCGACCTGTCCACCACGGTGCAGACACTGCAAGAGTTCGGTTGGACCATAAACTTTCCGAAGTCGACTCTGTGTCCTTCGGTTCGGCTTCCCTATCTGGGGATGGTTCTGGATTCTGTTCTGCCTGCCGGCAGACAAGCTCCGGACACTAAGGGACGAGGTCGGGTCCCTCAGGACCAACCAATACTCGTCTCTCCGGACATGCATGAGATGTCTGGGTTTGATGGTCTCGACTTTCGAGGCGATCCCTTTTGCCCAGTTTCACACGCGGGGTCTGCAGGCGGAGATTCTTGCCGAGTGGGACGGGCGACCGCAGTCCCTGGATCTGCGGATCTCATTGAGCCTACGCACCAGAAGGGATCTTCTGTGGTGGCTCCAGTCCCCGGCGGTGTCGGGGGGCAAATCTTTTCGTCCATTGTTGTGGACGGTGATCACCACGGATGCCAGCCTGTCGGGCTGGGGTGGTGTTCTGGGCGTTCTGTCCGCCCAGGGAACTTGGTCGGAGGAGTCGTCCTCCCTTCCGATCAACATTCTGGAATTGCGAGCGATAAAGCTTTGCCTTCTGCAATGGTCGGAACGGCTTCAGGGTTCAGACGGACAATGCCACCGCGGTGGCCTACATCGACCATCAAGGGGCACCAGGAGTGCCCGAGCGGCTCGGGAAGTGGCCGACATTCTGTCTTGGGCCGAGACGCACGTCCCGGCGATAACGGCAGTTCACATTCCGGGGGTGGAGAACTGGCAGGCGGATTATCTGAGTCGCCAGGCCCTGGACCAGGGGGAATGGTCCCTTCATCCGGATGTCTTCCAGATGTAGTGCGCGAAGTGGGGTTCCCCAGATGTGGACCTGTTCGCGTCTCGTCTAAACAACAAGGTGGAAAGGTTCATGGCAAGGACGCGCGATCCTCGGGCGGACGCGTTAGTGGCGCCCTGGCATCGGTATCATCTGTATGCCTTTCCACCGATTCAGCTGCTGTCCAGGCTCCTTCGCAGGTTAGCCTCGGAACCGCATGCGGTGATTCTGGTGGCACCGGACTGGCCTCGCCGGTCTTGGTACACAGACCTCGTCAATCTGGCTGTCGACGCTCCGTGGTGCCTGCCGCTTCAGAAAGACCTTCTGTCTCAAGGGCCGATATTCCATCCTGCTTTACAGTCGCTGGCTTTAACGGCCTGGCTGTTGAAGGCCAGGTCCTGAAGGATAGGGGTCTCTCCCCTGAGGTCATTCCCACTTTGATCAAGGCTAGAAAAGCCTCTTCGGGGAAGATTTACTACCGTACTTGGAAAGCATACTTTGCCTGGTGTGAGTCCGGGGTTATTCCCCTCGCTCGTACTCGGTGTCGGGAGTGTTGGCTTTTCTCCAAACTGGAGTGGACCAGCGTTTGGCGCTGGCCACGATTAAGGGCCAGATTTCTGCGCTGGCCGTTCTTTTTCAGCGCCCTGTGGCGTCAAATTCATTGGTCCGCACATTTGTTCAGGGGGTGCGACATTTGGCCCCTCCTAGGAGGGAGCCTTTGCCTCCATGGGACTTGAACCTAGTTCTGTCTGTGTTGCAACATGCTCCCTTTGAAAAGATCAGGGAGATCTCGTTGCCTCTGTTGTCCAAAAAGGTGGCTTTTTTCGTGGCGATCGCTTCGGCTCGCAGGGTGTCGGAGCTGGCGGCTTTGTCCTGCAGCTCTCCCTACTTGGTGGTTCACAAGGATAAGGTGGTCTTGCGACCTAACCCGTCCTTTCTGCCGAAAGTGATCTCGGATTTTCACCTTAATGAGGAAATTGTCTTGCCTTCGCTCTGCGCGAAGGCGAATCATCCTAAGGAGGTTGCCTTACATTCCTTGGATGTTTTCCGGGCGATCAGGGTTTACCTGTCGTCCACTAAGCCTTTTCGCAAATCGGATTCCCTCTTTGTCCTTCCTGAGGGACCTCGGAAAGGCATGGCGGCGTTGGCTGCGACTATTGCCAAATGGATTAGGCAAACCATTGTGCAGGCCTATGCCTTGAATGAGAGGGTTCCTCCCTTCCCTGTAAAAGTGCACTCTACCAGGTCGTTGAGTACGTCTTGGGCTTTCCGGCATCAGGCTTCTGTGGCCCAGGTGTGTAAGGCGGCGACTTGGTCGTCCGTTCACACCTTCTCAAAGTTTTATAAGGTGGATGTTCAGGCATCGGCCAATGCCTCCTTTGGCCGTAAAGTTCTCAGTGCGGCAGTGCCTTAGGGACCCTTGTTTTTGGGTCCTTGGCTGTTGGGGTGTTTTACCCCTGGGTTACTTGTTTTTCCTGGGTTCTTGCTCCTGTTGAGCACGTTTTCCTGTTGCCCAGTTGGTTCTCTTACTGTGTGTAAGGTTCCTTTCTCTGATGTGGGTACTGCGTTGCCTTTTTTGTGGCTGCGTCTCCCACCCCTCAGGTCTACACTGCTTTGGGACATCCCATTGGTGAAGACTTGTGAGTGGGCGGCGACTGTCGGAGGACGTAAGAGAAAACGGAATTTTTGTAAAATCTTACCGTAAAATTCCTTTCTCTGAGTCCTCCGACAGTCGCCGCCCCCCGCCCCTCTTTTGGGGTTTTTGTGTACTCTTACTGCTATGCTACCAAACTGAGTTGGGAATGCTGGTGCAGGGAGGTATTGACTAAGGGGACAGCCCCTAGGGGTGTGTCTATGCTAAAAGCTTTTGTTAACAAATCTTGTGCCTAGCTACTCCTGCGGAGCAAAAGTCAATACCCATTGGTGAAGACTTGTGAGTGGGCGGCGACTGTCGGAGGACTCAGAGAAAGGAATTTTACGGTAAGATTTTACAAAAATTCCGTTTTTGTGGTGGCTCCTGTCACCAGCGCTGTCGCAAGGCAAGTGCTTCTGGCCTCTGCTGTGGACGGTGCTCACCACGGATGCCAGTCTGCCGGGCTGAGGTGGAGTTCTGGGCATGCTTTGTGCCCAGGGGACATGATCAGCGGAGGAGGCCTCCTTACCAATAAATGTCTTGGAGCTTCCGAGCAATCAAACTCTGCCTGTTCCGTTGGTCAACTCGGCTTCAGGGGTTGCCCAGTTCGGGTACAGAACTGGCAGGCGGACTATCTGAGTCGCCAGACCCTGGACCAGGGAGAATGGTCCCTGCATCCAGGGGTGTTTCGCCTCCTGTGTGCCCGGTGCGGGTCTCCGGACGTGGACCTGTTCGCGTCCCGTCTCACTAACAAGGTGGGAAGGTTCGTGGCCAGAACCCGCGATCCTCTGGCGGACGCCACAGACGCGTTAGTGGTGCCTTGGCACCGGTATCGGCTGATTTATGCCTTCCCTCCGATTCAACATTTATCCAGGTTCCTCCGCAGGTTGGCGTTGGAACGGATGCAGGTCTTTCTGGTAGCCCCAGACTGGCCGCTTTGGTCTTGGTACGCAGACATTGTGCAGATGGCCGTCGAGCCTCCCTGGCGGCTTCCGCTGAGAGATGATCTTCTGTCTCATGGGCCGATCTTCCATCCTGCTTTACAGTCTCTGGCTTTGACAGCGTGGCTTGAGAGACAAGGGTCTCCTGAATGCTGTCTTTCCTACCTTACTGAAGGCTTGGAAAGCTATCTCTAGAAAACTTTATCATCGCACCTGGTGCGAGTCACAAGGGTTTCATCCCCGCACCTTTTCAGTGGCGAGGATCTTGGCCTTCCTGCAGGAAGGTGTGGATCTACGTTTGGCACTGACCATGATAAAGGGTCAGTTGTCGGCCTTAGCCATTCTGTTCCAGCATCCCTTGGCGACTAATTCCTTCATTCGCACCTTTATCCAAGGGGTGCGACATCTGGCTCCCCCGAGGAAGGCTCCTTTTCCTCCCTGGGACCTAAATTTGGTGTTATCCGTTTTACAACGACCTCCCTTTGAGAGCATCAGAGACATTCCTCTGCCTGTGTTGTCCCAGAAAGTTGCCTTTCTGGTGGCTAGCACATCTGCTCTGGATTCAGACTCTGGATTCAGCTCTAGCTAGTGTTCCTTGCTCTGGACAAACTCCATAAGTTTCATGCTGCGATTCATCTCCTGCTATCCAGCGGATGGTCCTTCCTCCGGACTTGCATGCGGGTGCTGTGCTTGATAGTATCTACCTTTGAGGCAGTTCCATTTGCACATTTGCACCTGAGGTCCCTTCAAAAGGAGATCCTGGTAAATGGGACAAGTTCCCTAAGTATCTGGACAATTAGATCTGGGTGAGTCGGGAAACCAGGGGGTCTCTGGTCTGATGGCTTCGCTCTCCGGTTCTTCGGCAGGGCAAATGCTTTCACCCCCTGCATTGGAAAGTGGTTACCACGAATGCCAGTCTGTCCAGGTGGGGAGGTGTCCTGGAACTGAACTCCACTCAGGGTTGTTGGACATTGCCTGGAAGAGTCCAGACTTCCGATCAATGTCTTAGAACCTCAGATTACGGGACAGATCAACACCAGGGGGCTTATGGTGCGGATTCAGTCGGACAATGCCACAGCGGTGGCCTATGTCAATCACCAGACCAGGGTGGAACTAAGAGTGTGTTGGCAGCCCTGGAAGTAGCCAGCATTCTCCGATGGGCAAAGCTCTTCGTTCCGGCCCTTTCTACCTTACACACTCCAGGAGTGGAGAACTGGCAGGCGGACTATCTAAGTCAGCAGGCGTTGGACCAAGGGGAGTGGTTCCTTCTTCCGTACGTGTTTCATTAGATATGTCTCCAGTGGGGCACCCCCGAGGTTTATCTGTTGGGCTCCCAGCTCAACAGAAAGGTACCGAGGTTTATGGCAAGGTCATGGAATCCTGCTACAGACGTGGGGCCAGTATCGTCTGATTTATGCCTTTCCTCCCCTCAAGCTACTGCCCCGCGGCTTTTGCGCAGGATCAAGGCTGAGTGGATTCCATTCATTCTAGTGGCACCTGATTGACCTCGTCAGTCTTGGTACGCCGACCTGGTGTTTCTGGTCACCGACGTTCCTTGGAAACTGCCTCTCAGGGAGGATCTACTGTCCCAAGTGCCGATCTTGCATCCTGCTTTACAGTCACTGGCTGTTGAAAGCCAGGTGATTCTGACACTGCTGAAAGCTAGGAAGTCTACCTCCTAGGAAGATTTACCATTGTACGTGGAAAGCGTACATTTTGTGGTGTGAGCCGATTGAAGTTCACCCTCGTTCTTTCTCGGTGGCTCGGATTCTGACCTTTCTTCAATGAGTTGTTAAGCAGAGGTGTTGAGTACGATCAAGGGCCAGGTATCAGCCTTGGGGGTTGTCTTTCAGCAACTCCCAGTCACGCACTCCTTGGTGCAGACTTTTAATCAAGGGGTTCGACATCTGACTCCACCAGTGTGGTCTCCTCTACCACCTTGGGATTTGAACTTGGGGCTTTCAGTTCTCCAGAAGCCTCCCTTCTTATTTGGGCGATTCCCCTGCTTACGCTGTCCCAGAAGGTGGCCTTTTTGGTGGCTATCGCTTTTGCTCGCTGGGTGTAGGATCTCGCGGCGTTATCATGTTGTACCCCCTATTTGGTGGTCCACAAAGATAAGATGGCTCTTCGCCCCTGTCCATTGTTCCTTCCTAAGGTAGTCTCTGATTTCCATTTGAATGAAGACATTGTGTTGCCTTCCCTTTGTCCCAGGCCCAAGCATCCTAAGGAATTTGCTTTCCATGCCTTGGATGTGGTTCGGGTGAATTGGGTGTATTTGGCAGCTACAAAGTCTTTCCAGAGGTCAGACTCACTGTGCACAAAAAGGGCTGTCCGCTGCTTCTGTGACCATTTCCCGATCGATCAGACAGATGGGTGACTTAGGCTTATTCTATCCTGGTCCCTGAAATGGTACACTCGGGCGCGTAGTCCTTTTTGGACCTTCTGTCATCAGGCATCGGTGGCGCAGGTTTGCAAAGCGGCCACTTAATCGTCGGTGCACACTTTCACTAAATTTTACAAAGTGGATGTGTTGGCATCTGCGGATGCTTCCTTTGGCCACAAGATTTTTGCAGGCTGCTTTATAGAGGGTCTGTTTCCCAATTTGGGGTGTATTGTTCAGGTTGGGCTCCAATTGTTTTTTGTTGCGCTTCGGTTTACCTGCTTTGCTATTGTGTTTAGCTTTGGGATTTTTTGTTGTCCCACCCCTCATGTTTGGCACTGCTTGGGGACTAGGGGTGTTGAAAATAATCGGCGCATCGATGCATCGCGATGCAGCCTTTTCCGATTCGGTTACGATGCAGACCCCAGAATAATCGATTTCTGCCCCCCCCTCCCTCTTCTGTCATTGCTGGATAAGACGTCTTAGGCATGTAGGCGTCCGCGCCCCCCCTAGCTCTCCTGCGCAACAGCTTTGCGTACTTCAGGCAAACTTCTGGCTACAACCCCCAAGTTCCGGACGCTGTGTAAATGGCGGTAAATGCTCCTCCCGCATCGGTGAAGTGCTTCCGTTGAAAAAATCCCTTGAAAAGCTGACCGACGATCGCTCTTTGGGGAAACTATTGATGGGGGTAAGGAGTTCATTTTAAAGCCTAAAAGGACTGTTGCTTAGATGATGGGGAAACCCACTAACAATATATAAGGCTGATTTACACATTGAACCCTACTCCAAAGAGACTGCCTCAACTGTCTGAGCAATCTGCATTTTATGGCTGGATTTCGTGTCAGTGGAATTTCCCTGACAGCTTGAATAGGAGTGCTTTGTTATTACCATCCCTGATTAATCTGCAATTTATGGCTGAATTCTGTCTCAGTGGAATTCTTCTGACAACTTGAATTAGGCGTGCACTTTTGCTATGTGGAGTCTAAGTGACTGTGAGTATCGAACCTATATCATGAAAGGCAACCTGTTTAAACCTTCCAAAATTCTTGTGATTTAACTGGGGACATTTGTCAAGTTTCTACTTGTAACTTCACTGGTTTGCCTTACAGCTTTGTTGATTACTTCTGGGACTACATCCATTACCAAACTAAGTCTATTACTAGAGGAGTACTTCACATAGATGTCTAGAATCATGGAAAAGTACATTGGATTATCAGCTAGAGACTGCCGTGCCGGAGACTATCTCTTGTTATGGTGTAGGGGATATGTTCTCCAAATTAGCTGGAAAATTAACTACTTATTTAGAGCTTTGATATTTACTATCAAGAGCCCATTTCTTGATACTGTCTTGATACTGTCTCCTGTATCATGTCTGCAGTCTCTGACTGTCTCTTGTATCATGCCTGAAGTCTCTGACCGTCTCCTGTATCATGTCTGCAGTCTCTGACCGTCTCCTGTATCATGTCTGCAGTCTCTGACCGTCTCCTGTATCATGTCTGCAGTCTCTGACCCTCTCCTGTAGTGTGTCTTCGGTCTCTGACCCTCTCCTGTAGTGTGTCTTCGGTCTCTGACCCTCTCCTGTAGTGTGTCTTCGGTCTCTGACCCTCTCCTGTAGTGTGTCTTCGGTCTCTGACCCTCTCCTGTAGTGTGTCTTCGGTCTCTGACCCTCTCCTGTAGTGTGTCTGCTGTCTCTGACCCTCTCCTGTAGTGTGTCTGCTGTCTCTGACCCTCTCCTGTAGTGTGTCTGCGGTCTCTGACCCTCTCCTGTAGTGTGTCTGCAGTCTCTGACCCTCTCCTGTAGTGTGTCTGCGGTCTCTGACCCTCTCCTGTAGTGTGTCTGCGGTCTCTGACCCTCTCCTGTAGTGTGTCTGCGGTCTCTGACCCTCTCCTGTAGTACGCCTGGAGCTTTTTAAGTTGTTGTCTGCTGTGTTTAGACTTTGCTACATGCAGGGAGTTTTTTTTTTTTTTTTTTTAAGAACATAAAATAACCATGGGCGTTATCGTGATGCATCACGGAATCAAATCGTTGATATGATAATCGTAATCGAATCGTGAGGCAAGTGAAGATGCGCACCTCTATTGGGGATGTCCCTGTGGTTCTGAATACTGGAGAGCTGTGTTTGTCAATGTACAAAATAGAAAATGGGATTTTTGTACTGACTGTAAAAATCAGTTCATTGACAGACACAGCACCCACCCTTCTCTGGAGTTGTAATACTTCTGACACTGCTTTTTCCAAAACTGAAACAGAGAGGGGGTGTATACCACCTAGGACTGCCCATAGGAGTAGCCAGATCTTTTTTCTGCCTAGTGTCCTGCTCCTGTAGGGGACAATATAACCCTATGGTTCAGAATACTGGAGAGTTGTGTCTGTCAATGTACTCAGAGAAAAAGATTTTACAGTAAGTCAAAAATCCCATTTTCTCTTACGTCCTCCAACAGTCGCCGCCCCTTCATATTCGTCACCAATGGGTTATTGACCTTTGCTCCGTAGGAGTGGCTAGACAACAGAATATGTTAATATCAAAGCTTTTAGCATACCCCACCCCCAGGGGGTGGTCCCCTCAGTCAATACCCTCCTGCTTCCTGCATTCCAAACTCAGTTTCATTTGTCTAGCTCAGGAGTAGGTTAGACGTTTCCTGTGCTGGGGCTTTTCAGCTTCAGCTTCTTCTCTCTTTTTGATTTTATTTGGAGTTTTTTTTCTCTTTCTTTACTTAGCTGTTAATTTTCAGCTCTAGTCAGGTCTTCTGATGAAGATGATCGTGCGGTGCTGGGTCTCGGGCTGGCCTCCCTGGTTATCCGGGGTTCAGGGCCAGTGGCTTCCCAGCCTGCCATCGAGCGTTCAGCTAGGTTTCCCTGGCAAATATGAACGACCCATCCCTGTCCGCTGCAGGGATGCTGCGGTGAGGTGGCTACCTCACTGGACGCCATGCGGTTTCGCACCGCAATTCCACTGCGTCCTGGCTGCGACTCTCCCTGTCCTTGGTGCAGCGGTTTGATCGCTTGTGCAGGCTCCCCACGCCATCCGGATGGTAAGTGTATTTCTGTGTGGGGACCTGTCTGTCTTGGGTGTCAGTCTGGGACTGTGGGACCCTGCATGTCTGTGCATAATGCTGAGCTCCCTGTCAGTATAGCTGCTCTCTGTGGGCTGCAAGGGGGGGGGGGGGCTCTCCTGCTCTGCTCTGTGTAACAGGCTGTGTGACATGCTGTGTGCTGTGAAGGACATGCTTGTGTAAGACATGTTGTGGGCATACTGTGCGGCGACCGCTACTGCGGTCCGCCATTTTTTTGTGACAATTTTGTGGTGACCGACCCTGTGTGGTGAGAGCGCTGTTTTGGCGCCAAACGCCGCCATTTTGGCGGCGATCGCGCGGGCCACATGTCAGTGTTTCTGCCTCTATAGCCTCGGCCGGCGGCCATGTTTGTGTAGCCTTACATAGGCTTTATGAGGGCGGTCAGTCTCGCATCACTTCCTTTTGCTCTGAGGACAGCGATCGATGAAGCAGCAGCCTGTGTGACCTCTCCAGGTTTTACCTTCCATTCCTGTATTCCTTGCCTTTGTATTCCTAGCGTGGTGGGTCAGTGTGTTTTGTGAGTGCGGTGGGCTACGATCGCCGCGGCCTTAAAGGGGCAGTACTTCTTTTTTTCCTAAGTTACTGGGGCATGGATTCTCAGGAAAGCAAGTTTCCTCCCTCCTTGGTAGGGGGCCAGGGGGCTGCTGCTGCTTCCCCTGAGGGGGCTGATCTGGCTGCTATTGTGGCTAACCTTGCTGCTCAGGTGCAGATGCTGGTGGCTGATCGTTCCACGAAAAGGCCCAGGGTGTCCATTTCCTCTGATTCAGAGGGCGATGGGGATGCTATGGCTGGTGTGCCCTTCTCAGGGTCTCGTTCTTCTTTAGACCTTGCGGGGTCTGAAGGGGAGGCTGAGGTGGAAGGGGTTGATAATTCTCCCCCTGGCTCGTCTGAAGAGCTTGCACTCATGGATGAGTTGGTTGCTTCTATCAAACAAACGCTGCATTTGGAGGATGAACCATGTCCTCCTGCTTTGATGTCCTCTTATGGGACGCAGAGAAAACGCAAAACGTCGCAGGTTTTTCCTTGCTCTACGGAATTTCAGCGCGCTGTTGAGGGGCAATGGCGCAAAATAAAGAAGCCTTTTGCTGTGCCGAGTAGGTTCAAGCTGCGTTATCCTTTTACACCAGCTACTGATGAGCGTTGGTGTGTGCCGCCTCAGGTGGATCACGCGGTGGCTATTTTGAATAAATCCACTGCGATTCCTGCTGAGGATACCCCGGTGTTCCGGGACCCTACGGACAGGAGATTGGAGTCTCTGGCCCGTCACTCTTATACGGTTGCGGGCTCTATGCTGAAGCCTATTTTTGCTTCCATTATGGCAGCCCAGGCTATTGCCGATTGGACGCAGGTGCTCAGGCGCGCTCCGGTGGCTGACTCTGCTTCGCCATCGACATTGGCTATGGTGGATCAGATTCATCAGGGTGTCATGTATTTGTGTGATGCGGACCTAGATATGGTCCCTTTGGCTGCGCGTCTGCAGAGTGTGGCGGTGTAAAACCGCCGCCTGATCTGGCTGAAATGTTGGTCTGTTGACCAATCTTCTCGCAAGACTTTGGCTAATTTGCCTTACGCGGGCTCTCGCCTTTTTGGCGAATCCTTGGATACTCTGATCAAGGGTGTTTCTGGGGGTAAGAGTACTCTTTTGCCCCAGTCTCACAAGTCTAAGTTTGTTCGCGGTAAGAAGAATGCTTCGTTTAGGCCCTCTCAGGGGTCCTTTCGTGCCTTTCGGTCGCACTATAAGGGTAAGCCCTTCAAGGAACAAGGCTCCCAGAAGAAGCCGTGGGCAGGTAAGCAGAAGTCAGGCCAGTCCGGGTCCGCTGCCCATAACAATGCGGCCTGAAGGGGCGCCCTCACCCAGTTCTGGGGTGGGGGGACGTTTGCTCGGTTTTCTTCAACCCTGGCTTGCCCGCGTTCAGGACAGGTGGGTTCAGGAAATCGTTCGATCTGGATACAAGATCGAGTTTCTCGGCCGGCGGGCAGATTTTTTCCCTCAAATCTTCAGCTGTCTCCGGAGCGCTTGCGGGATCTGCACCTGGCGGTGCGGGACCTGCGGGCTCAGGGAGTGGTGATTCCGGTGCCTCATCGGGACAGATTTCGGGGGTTCTATTCAAATCTGTTCACTGTGCCCAGAAAGGAGGGCAAGGTACGTCCGATTCTGGACTTGAAAGCTCTGAACCGCTTTGTGCGGGTTCGCAAGTTCCGCATGGAATCCCTGTGCTCGGTGGTGGCTGCCCTGGTTCCGGGGGAATTCATGGCCTCCATCGACTTGAAGGATGCGTACCTTCACATTCCCATTTTCGAGGGTCACCAGCAGTACCTTCGATTCGCCATTGCGGAGGATCACTACCAATTTGTGGCGTTGCCTTTTGGTCTTGCCTCGGCTCCGCGGGTTTTCACCAAGGTGCTTGCGCCGGTTCTGGCTTTGTTGAGAACCCAGGGCATCTCGATCCTGGGGTATCTGGACGACATTCTGGTTCGGTCTGCGACCAGTCAGGGCCTGGTGAACGACCTGTCCGTCACGATGCAGACTCTGCAAGAATTCGGTTGGACGATAAATTTTCCAAAGTCGACGCTGTGTCCGTCGGTTCGTCTCCCTTACCTGGGAATGATCCTGGACTCTGTTCAGGCGAAGGTCTTCCTGCCGGAAGACAAGCTCCGGAAGCTTCAAGAAGAAGTCGGGTCTCTCAGGGAAGTTCAGTGTTCGTCCCTCCGGACGTGCATGAGGTGTCTGGGACTGATGGTCTCGGCTTTCGAGGCGATACCCTTTGCCCAGTTTCACACGCGGGGTCTCCAAAGGGAGATTCTGGCCAGGTGGGACGGACGACCGCAATCTCTGGATCTCCAGATTTCGTTGAGTCATCGCACCAGAAGGGAACTTCTGTGGTGGCTCCAGTCCCCGGCGGTGTCGGGGGGCAAGTCCTTTCGCCCTTGTTCGTGGACTGTGATCACCACGGATGCCAGCCTGTCGGGCTGGGGTGGTGTTCTGGGCGTTCTGTCTGCCCAGGGAACTTGGTCGGAGGAGGAGTCCTCCCTTCCGATCAACATTCTGGAATTGCGAGCAATAAATCTCTGCCTTCGGCGTTGGTCGGACAGGCTGCAGGGCTGTCCGGTTCGGGTGCAGACGGACAATGCCACAGCGGTGGCCTACATCAACCACCAAGGGGGCACCAGGAGTGCCCGAGCGGCTCGGGAAGTAGCCGACATTCTGTCTTGGGCCGAGACGCACGTCCCGGCTATATATTCACATTCCGGGGGTGGAAAACTGGCAGGCGGATTATCTGAGCCGCCAGACCCTGGACCAGGGAGAATGGTCCCTTCACACGGATGTCTTTCGGATGTTGTGCGAGAAGTGGGGGTCCCCAGATGTGGACCTGTTCGCGTCTCGTCTGAACAACAAGGTGGAAAGGTTCGTGGCAAGGACGCGCGATCCTCGGGCAGACGCCTCAGACGCGTTGGTGGCGCCCTGGCATCAATATCGTCTGATGTATGCCTTTCCACCGATTCAGCTGCTGTTCGGGTTCCTTCGGAGGTTGGCCTCGGAACTGAAAACGGTGATTCTGGTGGCACCAGACTGGCCTCACCGGTCTTGGTACGCAGACCTCGTGAATCTGGCGGTCGACACTCCGTGGCATCTGCCTCTTCGAGACGATCTCCTGTCTCAAGGGCCGATATTTCATCCTGCTTTACAGTCGCTGGCTTTGACGGCCTGGCTGTTGAAACCCAGATTATGAAGGATAGGGGTCTATCCCCCGAGGTCATTCACACCTTGATTAAGGCTAGAAATTCCTCTTCGGGGAAGGTTTACTACCGTACTTGGAAGGCCTATTTTGCCTGGTGTGAGTCCAGGGGGTATTCCCCTCGTTCATACTCAGTATCAAGGGTGTTGGCTTTTCTTCAAACGGGCGTGGACCAGCGTTTGGCGTTGGCCACGATTAAGGGTCAGATTTCTGCTCTGGCCGTTCTCTTTCAGCGTCCTGTGGCGTCTAATTCTTTAGTTGGCACCTTTGTTCAAGGGGTGCGGCATCTGGTCCCTCCTAGGAGGGAGCCTTTGCCTCCATGGGACTTGAATCTTTTTCTGTCCGTGTTGCAACATGCTCCCTTTGAAAAAATCAGGGAGATCTCGTTGTCTATGTTGTCCAAGAAGGTCGCCTTTTTGGTGGCAATCACCTCGGCTCGTAGGGTGTCGGAGCTGGCTGCCTTGTCCTGCAGATCTCCGTATTGGGTGGTTCATTTGGATAAGGTGGTCTTGCGTCCTAACCCGTCTTTCCTTCCGAAGAGGATCTCGGAATTTCACCTCAATTAGGACATTGTTCTGCCTTCGCTTTGCGCAAAGCCTAAACATCCAAAGGAAGTGGCTTTGCATTCCTTGGATGTTGTTCGGGCGATCAGGGTTTACCTGTCATCGACTGAATCCTTTCGCAAGACGGATTCTCTATTTGTCCTTCCAGAGGGACCTCGGAAGGGCATGGCGGCGTCGGCTTCTACCATCGCCAAATGGATCAGACAGGCCATTGAGCAGGCCTATGCTTTGAAGGGGAAAGTTCCCCCCATGCCTGTGAAGGCGCACTCTACGAGATCTCTGAGTACGTCTTGGGCCTGTCATCATCGGGCTTCTGTGGCCCAGGTGTGTAAGGCGGCGACTTGGTCGTCCGTTCACACCTTTTCAAAATTCTACAAGGTGGATGTTCAGGCATCGGCAGATGCTTCCTTTGGCCGCAAAGTTCTTAGTGCGGCAGTGCCTTAGGGTCCCTGGTTTGGGTCCTTGGCTGTTGGGGTATTTTTACTCCTGGGTTACTTGTTCTTTCCTGGGTTGTTGCTTCTGTTGAGCAAGTTTTTTTCATGTTGCCCAGTTGGTTTCCTTCCTTTGGTAAGGTTCCTTTCTCTGATGTAGGTATTGCGTTGCCTTAGGCGCGGCTGCTTTTTTTCCCACCCCTCATGTCTACACTGCTTTGGGGCGTCCCATTGGTGACGAATATGAAGGGGCGGCGACTGTCGGAGGACGTAAGAGAAAACTGAATTTTTGTAAAATCTTACCTGTAAAATTCCTTTCTCGGAGTCCTCCGACAGTCGCCGCCCCCGCCCCTCTTTTGGGGTTTTGTTTATGTACTCTACTGCTATGCTACTGAAACTGAGGTTGGAATGCAGGAAGCAGGAGGGTATTGACTGAGCGGACCACCCCCTGGGGGTGGGGTATGCTAAAAGCTTTGATA
The DNA here is from genome assembly GCF_965119305.1 of Pelophylax lessonae. NCBI lineage: Eukaryota > Metazoa > Chordata > Amphibia > Anura > Ranidae > Pelophylax > Pelophylax lessonae. The sequence goes on along the minus strand of NC_138773.1, from coordinate 140,991,651 downwards.
TTAACATATTCTGTTGTCTAGCCACTCCTACGGAGCAAAGGTCAATAACCCATTGGTGACGAATATGAAGGGGCGGCGACTGTCGGAGGACTTATAGAAAGGAATTTTACAGGTAAGATTTTACAAAAATTCCGTTATTTTCCATATGTCAAGCCAAAATTTAACTGAATCATGATCAATGCTAAAAAGATCTGCACTTTCCATAATAACCAATCTAAATTTGATAAGACATGGCAACCTTGGATACAATATCGCTGGATAAGTCAGGCTGGAGGCAAAGGATATCTACTTTTGTTCCACCTTTCACTTTTCCTACTCTTTTTCTACCTCCTTTACCTACCAACATGTCCAGAATATATACCCCTAGAATATATTGTCTTTGACCATAGCAATATCAATATATTTTATATTAGGTTTTTTTTTAAGCTCCAGGCCTTTTTTTGTCACCTTTACATGTAAAAATCTGTTTTTTTTTGCTAGAAAATTAGTTAGAACCCCCAAACATTCTATATATTTTTTAAAGCAGAGTCCCTAGATAAATTAAAAGAATAAATTGGTGGTAGTTACAATTTATTTTTGTATGTATGTCACACGTTATTTCAGCAGCATTTTTTCAAACTCAATTTTTTTTGGAAAAAATACCCTTTTTTGAATTTGAATGCAAAAAAACACAATACATAACCCAAGTTTTTTGAACATAAAAAGATGTTACTTCGAGTAAGTAGATTCGAAACTTGTCACACTTTAAAATTGCGTAGGCCCGTGCAAGAGCAACAAAAATGATTAATTTTACTATCCATAGACATGGTTTGAAAGATTTTACAGGGTACCACTTAAGATTTACACTGGAAGTTTAGAATGATCTGACATTCCCGGCGATACCTCACATTTGTGGGATGATTGCTGTTTGTGTGTGTGGGGGACCGAAACACATGATCGCCTTTGCATGCTAGTATGAGGGGAAGGGGGCACCTGTTTTAATTTGTACACTGTTGCTTTCAATTTTTACACTGTTGCAGTCTGTGCTCTAATTCACCCCAAAGTTGTTCTATAGGGTTTGATTCAGGACTCAGTGCAGGCTAGTCAGGTTCCTCCACCCCAAACTCACTCATCCATGCCTAAATGGACTTTGCTTTGTGCACTGGTGCGCTGTCATGTTGGAACAGGAAGGACCAACCCAAAACTGTTCCCACAAAGTTTAGAGCTTAAAATTGTCCAAAATGTCTTGGTATGTTGATGCCTTAACCACTTTAGGACCGCTCACATTGCTGCTACTGCGGCAATATGGCACGATCCCGTCCAGCGACGTAGACCTACATCTCTGGACTCCTCCCCCTGTAGGCGGCGCGCTCCCGCTGTATTCAGTCACAGCGGGAGTCGGGCCAGGGGAGGAGCGGCGGCGATCGCCGCTGCTTTTCCCCGATCGTCGGGGAATCTAGTTTGGAGATCCGCCCGTCTGTGTAAACAGAGCGGGTGGATCTCCTCAGTGACAGGGAGTGACAGATCGCAGTGTTCAGCATAGCTGAACATCCGATCTGTCCCTGACTCACTCAGTCACCTCCCCCCACACACGTCAGTAAGCACTAGGCATACATTAACCCCTCCCGCTCCAATAAAATTAACCCCTTCCCTGCCAGTGTCATTTTTACAGTAACAGTGCATATATATAGCACTGATTACTGCAGTAATGTCACTGGTAACCCCAAAAGTGTCAAAAATGTCAGTCAGGGGTCCGATCTGTCCGCCGCAATGTCGCAGTCCCGCAAAAAAAAAATCGCAGATCACCACCATTACTCGTTAAAAAAAAAAACACCAAAAATGACAGAAATCTTTCCCTTAGTTAGTAAACGCAATAACTTTTTTGGGCAAACCAATCAAAATGCGCTTATTGTGATTTTTTTTTTTACCAAACATATGTAGCAGAAAACAAATTGGCCAAAAATTTTAAAAAAATTGGATTTTTACATTTTTTTGGGGGGAATTTCATATAAAAAATGTTAAAAATATTGTTGTTTTTTCAAAATAAACGCTCTTTTTTTGTTTATAGCGCAAAAAGTAAAAATCGCACAGGTGATCAAATACCACCAAAAGAAAGCTCTGTTTGTGGGGAAAAAAAAGGATGTAAATTTCATTTGGGTACAGCGTCGCATGACCACGCAATTGTCAGTTAAAGTTGCACAGTGCCGAATCGCAAAAAGTGGCCTGGACGTAAGACAGCAAAATCCTCCGGTGGTAAAGTGGTTAAGAGTTCCCTTCACTGGAACTAAGGGGCCAAACCTAACCGCTGAAAAACAACTCCACACCATAATCCCACCCTCCACTGAATGAGTTCTGACCTCAACCCAATAGAACACCTTTGGGGTGAATTACAGTGCAGACTGTGAGCCAGGCCTTCTCATCCAACACCAGTGCCTGACCTCACAAATGCACATTGGTCAAACATTCCCAAAGACACTCCTAAACCTTGTTGACAGCCGTCCCAGAAGAGTTGAAGCTGTTATAGCTCCAAATGGTGGGCCAACTCAATGTGGAACCCTACGGCCTAAGACTGGAATGCCATTAAAGTTCATGTGCGTGTAAAGGCAGGTGTCTCACTACTTTTGGTAATCTAGTGTATCTTCTTTAGATACTATTGTAAATTTTGTGGAGATGTATTTTACCAATGATACGGGTCACCATTTTTTGTACTCAAATTTGTACATTATACAAAAATCAATAATAAGATTGAAATACACAATCATCGCTCATTTCAATATAAGTAAAGGTAAAATTGTTGCTTTTGGCTAGAGCACCAGGTGCGCGTCCTATTTAATTTTTACAATTTTAACAATCAGACACCCTCTTTTTTCATTTCATAGATTCAGAACATCTGCACTGTATTTGTCTATTATACATGTTCCTCTCAGGAACAGTTATTTGTATTCTTTCTTAGACATTTAATCTAAGGCCATCTTTTATTAAGAACAATATCTTATGGTAATATTATTTTACAGGATGTGCAGATTATAAACTGGCTTCATGAATTACGGATTTCGGTTACACATCTGACCATTGAATATGAGCAGCTTGTCAGCATTGTACTGGTAAGTGTAAATCTTTGAACCTTGTGTGATTTATTTAACCTCCCTAGCGGTATTCCCGAGTGTGGCTCAGGGTTAATATAGGGTACCAAAGGCGGTAACCCCGAGCCACACTCAGGATTACCCCAGAATCAAACACGCCTTCCTCTATGATCCCCCGCCGTCCTTCCCGCCCTCCTCTAGCCATCCTCCCGCTTTCCTGCCGCTGTGTGCTCGGCTGGTGCCGGCACCTGTCTTCCGGTTCCCCGTTGCCACGCAGGGGGGTGCAACCAGTGGCAAATTCAAAAATTTAAATACACCAAATTCATGATACAAAGTTGTGATCCTATGTCATGCCATTTCACTACAGGATTGCACCTGGTGGCTTTTCCAGTGCCCTGCTTGTGCTTTTCCAGTTCTTTGTGCCTGGAAAATTGAGAACGACCATGGCGTCCAAAAAGGGTTCTTTTTGCGCAAAAGCGCTTTTAGACGAACCAGAAAACAGCGACAGTTTTCTAGGTTTTTCAAGTGACAGCCTGTCTCCCAATGGCTCCCAGGTTGTCTTCTCAGCGGCTCTTGCTGAGTGTAGGATGGGGACAAGAGGGGTGCAGGTGCTGTGCGGATCATGACACCCCCACTGGAGTATCTCCCTGTAAGTGAGAGATTCTGAGCCACCTACAGTGTGTGGGTAGGTACTAGAGCTGGCTGGGTGCTTCAGCTTAATACAGCAACCAAAGTAAGACACGTCGAAGATGGTGTAGCTTTTAAGGAGGGGGGGGGGGGGAGAAGATTGGGGCAGTGAGGGAGGGTTGCATGCAGATGTCAGAGCTAAAGAGGGGTGAAAATGAGATGTGGATGGGGGGCTGCAGAGGTAAACAACTCTGGAAGAAGGCTGAACTCTGCACTCTGTATGCAGCACAACGAACACTGCACTATGTACGCAGTGCACCCCTGGTATTTTATGCCTCTTTATGACCCTCCTATACTGTTAATGAAATTTGACCATACCCACTATTTGATGTGATTTGTAGTGTGTGTGTGTGTGTGTGTGTGTGTGGGGGGGGGGGGGGTGGTTTGGTCATGGTTGAGTTCCTGCACCTATTTTCTGAGAAAAACAAACCCTGCCTACTGTATATAATACTATACTAAAATACCCCGCGCCCCTACAGGACACCAGCAGCTGGCTCTAAAACACTGGATGGTTTAGAAGATAAATATAGATAGATGAGTAGCGCTAGTTATATTACACATGACAAAATAGGTAAAAATCCATAAAGGATGCAGTGCTTCAGGATGCAGGTTATAGGGTCGGCGTATTCTCCACCCAGGTGTTTCACAAAGAGTAAATGTGACAGACCCAGCCACCAAACACTGACTCTTACCAGATGGTTACAGGAATACGGCAGTAAGCCGTTAAGGGACCGCTACAACCCCTTCACAGGAACCAGGCACCACAAAGATATCCTCTGTATATTCACAGCCTCCAGTCTCCAAACATGATTACAGGAAACCGTATAACATGTAAGAGCCCGATCCTTCCACAGTGACTCGATGGACCAGAAACCTCATGCAAATGGGGAAACGCCAAAAAGGAACGGGCCCATAGTGCATTATCATCAATAAAAACTTTTATTCAAAAGACAACTAGGGTATGCACTCACCCAATAAGCAAAAGTAAAAGCATGTAACATGAGCTTTGGACAGTGTTCCTCCGGTGATAACCGAGAAAATGGCCGACCTCCAACTTCCGGTTGTGACGTAGGTGACGCTTGGCTAGCTCCTCCGGATGCGTTTCATAATTACGACGTCTTCGAGGGGGTGTGTATATAACTGTATTACTGTACCTTACTGTATATAACAAATTTGGTCTGACAATTGACCTACTGTGTAATGCCAGGGAAAAACCATTGAAACATGAAATAATGGTATGCCGGTCTCCCAAAATGATTTCAGCAAGAACACCAGGCTGTCCGTCATCTGTATACACCAGTGGTATTTCACCAAGTCCGTGGTGAAGGATTAGAAATAGAGAATGGGAGATATGTTGCCTATGGTGCGTGCATTCCTCGCTACATATTCCACACCTCGACCCAAAAGCTCGTAGTAGCTGTTGTCCCCGTGTAAGATAAGGAGGTGTTATCTAGGTGTTGATAGATATGATACCTTTATTATCCTGAAATTGTAGGCTATAACATATGGAGAATACAAGTGGACTGGTGGATTCAGTTAATTTAGGATGGCATTGTGTGAATAAATCAGACCTATATAATCTCCTGGCATATAGGCGAGCCTGTCTGACATTAGATTTTGTTTGCAAAGCCTGGTTTCCAATGAGATAGCGTTCCTATCAATATCCGTAGAACTGCAATGGTCCCTAGCCCTGACATATACCAATCCACTGGGAAACCTCTCAAAAATTAATAGCCTGTTGGTACCTTTATTATCCTGAAATTGTAGGCTATAACATATGGAGAATACAAGTGGACTGGTGGATTCAGTTAATTTAGGATGGCATTGTGTGAATAAATCAGACCTATATAATCTCCTGGCATATAGGCGAGCCTGTCTGACATTAGATTTTGTTTGCAAAGCCTGGTTTCCAATGAGATAGCGTTCCTATCAATATCCGTAGAACTGCAATGGTCCCTAGCCCTGACATATACCAATCCACTGGGAAACCTCTCAAAAATTAATAGCCTGTTGGTACAGAACACCAATTAGTGAGATTCTACCCCTCCCAGTCTCCACTCTGCTGGAGAGAATGTGGACAACCAGGTATCCTCCTGTATCCTATACATTCTGGACATGTAAAACTCTCACCAATTTCTGGAATAAACGGTTCACCATTATAGCTGAAATCACAATGTGGTTATCACATTAGTATATATTGGAGTTATTATCTGATTGTGATATCAGATCATCTGAAACTACATTTTAGTGACAACTTATTACTGCGATTACTATCGCTTGATACTGTGATTTGGCTTTGTATGCCTGAGAGTAGAAGTTGGATATAGATTTTAGGATTTGGATATGTACATGGTCTAGGATTGAGACATATATTTAAGCAGCTCCTTGTATATGTTGTATGATTCGGATACATACTTGTCACGATTCGGATTTTATTATTTATTAAAGACGGATACACCATTGGTTTTAGGATTTGGATACATACCTTTTTATAACTTTTATCAGAAATATTTCTGTTGGTAAGATACGTATATATATGTTGTATGATTCGGATACATACTTGTCACGATTCGGATTTTACTATTATTGATCTATTTATTGAAGACGGATACACCATTGGTTTTAGGATTTGGATACATACCTTTTTAAATCTTTTATCAGAAATATTTCTGTTTGTAAGAGTTGGACACATATTTTAGGATTCAGAATTTTATTTGTATATTTATTTTGAAGATACATGCACCATTTGTTTTAGGATCCGGACACTAAGCCTTTATGATTCGGAATTTACTAGACTTTTTCACAATCGGATTTACTTTGTCATTTTAGCAGTTTTTATATATTCTCACAATTTTTACAGAATTGTGTAAATGATAATTCCCACCATATTTTATCAGAAGATGATTGTACTACACGTATGCGAATAGGGAACTCACTTTTGAGCCCCTTCTGAGATTGTTTCCCCACCAGCACCGACTCACTTTTGCGATTTGATTTTCATTATCCTTGTTTCCAATATCTTTCTTTTCCTGACCACTTGGTCTCCTACCGCAACCCCATACTACTGAGCATAACTTCACCTTAACATTACCCTAATGCCATACTGGTGTACGCATGTTATTTCCCCTCTCTTCCCCACTTTTTTTTTATTCCTGTTATCACCTTTTTTACATGGTTTTCGTATGTTCCACCATCCATTCATCCATGATTGGTTTTTATCTGTTGCATTTGTTAATCATGCGGCTGCGTCTGCTATCATCTGTTATTCTTTTCCTTTTCTCAAAAACTTAATAAAAAATATTTGAAATAAAAGAAAAAAAAATCCCTAGAACTGGAGAAATTACGTCCTTTTCCTGATAAACTGATCACGTGGAATAGCCCTAAACCCCGTACACAGGGGCTCAATGTCAGAAGACATTTGCCGGTTAAAAAAAAACGTCCGACATTTGGTCCGTGTGTATGTTGGACGATCATGCTGAAAAACCAGCAGTCGACTGACTCATGATCAGTGCTCTCAGCCAATGACGGAATGTTCATGTGGGGTTGAACGGAGAAAAACGAGTGTGGGGTGACAACTGGACCCATGTAGGAGTGCATTCTTGGAAGTGGACCAGAAGACAAATTCCCCTAAGAGTGGGACTTTAAATGGCAAAATCCAGGACTTGAGTTGCAAAAGTATTTGAATAATTTTATTAACACATGATATACAAAAATGCGTTTCAAAAAGACATAGTGAAATGATCAAACAAATTAGCAAATTAAAAATAAGTGGCCATAAGTTACGTCTCAGGGACTGGAGGTGGCTGAGATTTCCAAAGGAGACCAGATGCGTTTCGGTCAATCGCCTTTCTCAACGGTCAAATAAGGACAGATCTCAGACACATAGGGAGGTCCTGGATGAGACGAAAAGGAGGGCCACAAGAAATTTAAAACCCAACAGGTAAAAACCTGTGTCTCAAAGGACTGCTGTGCTCCTGAGGGCTTTGTTTTACACTCTGCCATATAAATAAATGTACATATTACTATTTCATAGTAAAAGAGGCCAGAATGGGAGACCCGAAGGTCGACAGGGGCTATGGAGCAGTATAAGGTGGTTGAGAAGCAGGGATGGCCGCGCCTGACCAAAAGGTTCCCACAAGGATCCCAAGGATCGATCCACAACAGAGGGCGTTGTAATGCGTAACTCCATATGTAGACTCTCAGTGGAGGTAAATCATATGCTGGTATTAGAAATAGTAGGGGGTCCCTGTAAGGAGGATCCCTGGGTGTCCGGGGGAAAAAATTTGCAATGGTGGCTCGCAGCCTTTCTTGGAAGTGGGTTTTCTGTATGCTGGAACCGTGACTGTCCCAGTATGGGTGGATAAGACAAGATCAAGATAATGGATTGTGGAATGATGATGTTCCAATATAAATCTCACTTTTAGGGTATTGTTTAAGGTAGCTCAACAATTAAGTTGTGGGTGTGTCACATTTGGCAATGGAAATCAGGTTATCTATGTAGCAAAAATAGGTGATGGAATCCCTAAATGGGTTATTGGCACTATAAACATAATGTTCCTCCCACCACCCCATATACAAGTTAGCATAGGTGGGAGAGAAACGAGTACCTATAGATACCCCTATTTTTGAATGTACCATTTCTTGTTGAAAATAAATTAGTTGTGATGTAACAAAAAAGACACCCCTTCCAGAATGAACCATTTTAATTCAGAGGAGTATTCTGTATAAAGGTTCATGTGGTGTTTGAGTGAGCGGAGACCCAAATCATGAGGGATGCTGGAATATAAGGATCTGACATCACAGGTTAACCATTTCATGTTTTCATCCCATTGTAAGCCTTAAAATGTTTGCACAGCGTGTTTAGTCTGGGATCCTCTACTCTAAGGACTGTGGACTTTTTCTTCTATTGTTAGCCATCACATCACAGAGCGCGGTCCGCACTGCAGGCAGCCGCGCCGGTCTTCAGAAGGAGCATACGTGTCTCTAAGTCCTTGTTGCCGTGTAAGTGTCTGTCTTTTTTTTTTTTTTTTTTTTATATAAATCGTGTGTTAAGATAATGCACTATTGGCTATTCCTCTCATTTTGGTGAACATACTGTACACCGGGCGGGCTGAGCCTCCAACACTTGGTTATTTGCATCCACAAGGAGAAGCAAGTCTAATAGTGTGGGATCAATAGGAACTCAGCCTGGATATCCTTTCTGGGGAGTCTGCCTTGAAGCTTACCCTAACTAGTCATTTGGTAAGAAGCAATATTCTCACTTGTACAGCACGTGGTGGTACACAGAGTGTTGATGTATTGTTGCGGCTGGGATTTTTTCCATTGATTCACTTCATGCATTATTGAAGTGGGATCTGGTAAGGAGCCATTCCACTGCTTATGTTTGTATCACAAGGTGGTGAACACACAGTTGCCTTTTCACTTTGTCTGCAAGGAGTCACGTTCATCGAATTTGTCTATTTAAAGGAGTCAACTATATATCACATTTGTCTTTTAGAGACTTTTGCTATCAGAACCCACATCACTTTTGTTTGGACTGCATTTATGGTTATAGAGCGGTTTCTGCATCGTTCACTATACACCCATACATTGTATATTTATTTGTATTTATATATATATATTATTTGTGGTATTTTAGTTGAGCGCACTCATTTTCTTTACATGTTTTTTCTACTGAACCAATGAATGATAAGGAGACTTTAAATGGCCTGTTTCACAAACTAGAATGAACAGGCTCCCTTAACAGCTTGGAAGTGAAGAATTAAGTTTTCAAATCCCAATGGACCAACGTTTTTGATGAAGCCTCTAAAGGACTAATGAGACTCATAACCAAAATTTAAACAGTCAAGACAGAGATTAGTCTCTTACAACAGGACTTAGAACATTTTCATAATTTACCTAAGTTTAAACAGAATGAAAATCATCTCTTGAAAAATATTGAAACACTCGAAGATGACATCATACAGGCAAAAAGATCTCAATTTCTCAGCGATAAATTTGAGGGACTTTGTATAGATCGAAAACTCTTAATCACAATCCCAAATCAAGAAGGAAAAGATCTGGAGGATCAACACATTTTATTCTGAGAATACTATCAATGACCACAAGCACACCCAAGAGAGTTAGCTTTTCTGAAACAATGGTGATTATATCAAAATAGTCAGAGACCCCCAAAAAGAAGGGGGGGAAGTGGCAACAAGAGGTAAAAGACATCATGGGCTCAATCATGTACATTAGATTCGGTCCAAACTTTGAATGTTCTGAATTTGTCTATTTTGCCACAATAAGAAGCCAATATACTTTTTAAAGGTCTGAATTTTGCACCAACAACTGATTTTAATATTTTTCCACACTTAGGCAGGCCATACACGGTGCAAATTTCTTTCCTGCAACCGATTTCCTCATCAACACAATGCTGGGAAGAGAAAGTGATTATCACTAGTGGCTATAGCAGCTACTTGCATTAATCGGATGCAAATCTGCCAGGCTGGTTGTACTTAGGTTGGTCGATCAATCAACTTGGTACAATCAGCTGGCTCATTAACAAATCTTAACCGTTTCTTGCTGGTGCATTCAAAAACAGGGGGCCTCTATGGGCGCTCAATTTGCTCCCACCTACGCTAACTTGTATTCCATGTTCCTGTGTGAGGAGGAGGCAGAGGATCGTGCTGTGTGAGGAGGAGGAGATCTCACAGAGGAGGTGGCGCTGAGAGAAGCCGGAAGCTGTGTGCAGTGTGTGTGTGTGCGTGCGTGGAGGAGGAGAGCGTTCGAGTGAGCGAGGCAGGTGGAGAGGGCTGTGTGTGGAGGAGAGCTGCGGGTGACACGTGAGGGGAAGCCGCACAAGGAATCCGGGTGTCGGGTGCGGGTACAGAGGACTCAAGGGACTTGTGACAGAGCGGCGGCGGTGGAGGACTGAGGGACGTGAGTAGGGGGACTGATCAGCTGATTGGGGGGGGGTAACTAAGTGACTGTGACTGACTGACCTGCAACTGATGGTGCTCTGTGACTGACGGTGCTCTGTGACTGACGGTGCTCTGTGACTGACGGTGCTCTGTGACTGACGGTGCTCTGTGACTGACGGTGCTCTGTGACTGACGGTGCTCTGTGACTGACGGTGCTCTGTGACTGACGGTGCTCTGTGACTGACGGTGCTCTGTGACTGACGGTGCTGTGCGACCGACTGACCATGCTCTGCGACTGACTGTGCTCTGTGACTGACTGCTCTGTGACTGACTGCTCTGTGACTGACTGCTCTGTGACTGACTGCTCTGTGACTGACTGCTCTGTGACTGACTGCTCTGTGACTGACTGCTCTGTGACTGACTGACTGCTCTGTGACTGACTGACTGACTGCTCTGTGACTGACTGACTGACTGCTCTGTGACTGACTGACTGCTCTGTGACTGACTGACTGCTCTGTGACTGACTGACTGCTCTGTGACTGACTGACTGCTCTGTGACTGACTGACTGCTCTGTGACTGACTGACTGCTCTGTGACTGACTGACTGCTCTGCGACTGACTGACTGCTCTGCGACTGACTGACTGCTCTGCGACTGACGGACTGCTCTGCGACTGACTGACTGTGCTCTGCGACTGACTGACTGTGCTCTGCGACTGACTGACTGACTGTGCTCTGCGACTGACTGACTGACTGTGCTCTGCGACTGACTGACTGACTGTGCTCTGCGACTGACTGACTGTGCTCTGCGACTGACTGACTGACTGTGCTCTGCGACTGACTGACTGACTGTGCTCTGCGACTGACTGACTGACTGTGCTCTGCGACTGACTGTGATCTGCGACTGACTGAATGCTCTGCGACTGATTGTTCTGCGACTGACTGACTGGGCTATGCGACTGACTGATCTGTGACTGACTGATCTGTGACTGACTGCTCTGTGACTGACTGCTCTGTGACTGACTGCTCTGCGACTGACTGGGCTCTGCGACTGACTGACTGGGCTCTGCGACTGACTGACTGGGCTCTGCGACTGACTGACTGGGCTCTGCGACTGACTGACTGGGCTCTGCGACTGACTGACTGGGCTCTGCGACTGACTGACTGGGCTCTGCGACTGACTGACTGGGCTCTGCGACTGACTGGGCTCTGCGACTGACTGGGCTCTGCGACTGACTGACTGGGCTCTGCGACTGACTGACTGACTGGGCTCTGCGACTGACTGACTGTGCTCTGCGACTGACTGACTGACTGGGCTCTGTGACTGACTGACTGACTGTGCTCTGCCACTGACTGACTGACTGGGCTCTGCCACTGACTGACTGACTGGGCTCTGCCACTGACTGACTGACTGTGCTCTGCCACTGACTGACTGTGCTCTGCCACTGACTGACTGTGCTCTGCCACTGACTGACTGTGCTCTGCCACTGACTGTGATCTGCGACTGACTGTGATCTGCGACTGACTGTGATCTGCGACTGACTGTGATCTGCGACTGACTGTGCTCTGCGACTGACTGACTGTGCTCTGCGACTGACTGACTGACTGTGCTCTGCGACTGATAGTGCTCTGTGACTGACTGCTCTGCGACTGACTGTGACCGACGTGCTCTGCGACTGAGTACCCGGGAGGACTGGTAAGTATCTTAGCGACTGGTGAGTACCCCAGGTTTAGTACCAGATAGAGTAGGCAAGGGATAGTAGGTTGTTACTAATTATCCCCATAAAGTAGAGGGTAATGTCCGACAGGATTGGGGATGCCACTCAGTGCACTTCTTGCTCCATGTATGCGTTCCTTGATGAACCAATCGAGGGCGAATAGTGCTGTGCAGGATGTGTGCGACTTGTTTATCTGGAAGCCCAGATCCTGGATCTAGAAAACATAGTGGCAACACTGCGTAGCATCAACAACCTGGAAAGGAGCTTAGACATTACCCATCAGGCCCTGGCAGGGGCCAGCAAAGAGGTGACAGGCGTAGAGGAGACGCAGGCATCAGAGGTAGTTAGGATGACCGTTGGGTGACCGTTAGGAAGGGTAGAGGGAAGAGTGCCAGGGAGGCCAGTCCTGAGTTGGTACACCCTAACAAATTTGCCAAGTTGCAGGTTGAGGGGGATATCAACTCATGGGGTGGCAGTGCTGGAGCAGGCGCCCTCCCCCAGCTGCCAGGGGAGTGGCAGCTCCAGGAAGAAGGGGGGCCGACATTCAGGAAAGGTTAGACAGGTTGTGGTAGTGGGGGACTCAATCATCAAGAGGACAGAGAGGGCAATCTGTCGAAACGATCGCGGTAGCCGGACAGTATGTTTACCGGGCGCTCGAGTACAGCACATTGCAGATCGGGTAGACAGATTATTTGGCGGGGCTGGGGATGACCCAGCGGTCATGGTGCATGTGGGCACTAATGACCAAGTAAGAGGAAGGTGGAGGATCCTAAATAACGATTTCAGGGACTTAGGGAATAGATTGAGGAATAGGACCTCCAAGGTTGTTTTCTCTGAAATACTGCCGGTACCTCGAGCCACACAGGAGAGGCAGAAGGAGATTAGGGAACTTAACAAGTGGCTGAGAAATTGGTGTAGGAAGGAGGGGTTTGGGTTCATGGAGAACTGGGCTTCTCAGTCGGCTACCGGCTCTTTAGTAAGGATGGGCTGCACCTTAATGTGGATGGTACAGCTCTTTTGGGGAGAAAGATGGCCACCAAGTTGGAGGGGCTTTTAAACTAGGAGACTGGGGGAGGGCTCAGAAGTAGAGTCAGTCAGGAGGGAGCAAAGGACAGAAGGCAGTAGTTCCATAACAATATAAATTACCACTAAAATATGTAAAGTGATCCTCTGTGCTGAAAAGGTTAAATTTACACAATGAATATCTGAAATGCTGTTGCTTGATCAAACGGAATATTAAACATGATGAAATTAATCAAAAAACACACATAGTCTTTTGACTTTAAATTTCAGCAGCACAGGGATGGTGGTAACCCCTTCCCGATAATACAACAGATAAAACTGGACAATTAAATAGAGAAAGTATATGAACTTCACAAGTATATAAATGCATAAATTAAATGCATAAAATCTAAATAAAATAAAATAGAGTAAAATATATTATTTATACAAGTCCATCAAAAGTCCATAAAACGTTCAATGCATGGAGTAGGAGGATAAACTTTCATCCAAAAAAAGAGTATTGGAAAGTGCAGAATTACAGGGAACACCTTCACTCGCCATATATATATATATATATATATATATATATATATATGTGTGTTACATCCAAAGCAGTTCATGAATGTTTCGTTCATTGATGGACGCAGCGATCCATATTCAGAATCATAGAGTTATATTGCCACCTACAGTAGGACACTAGGCAGAATAAAGACTTGGCTACACCTCTCTGCTATATGCCTTCAGTTTTTTTTTTCTGCCTTGTCAGGGCATCTTTGGTCCTGGCAATTTTTTTTTTTCCTTTTTAAATGGCTTTTTTTTCTCCTGTGTTTTTTCCAGAGATGTACAATCAACTGCCGGAGCTGGATATCTAGGGCTGGATATCTAGATCTAGATCCAGTGGTTCCCCCAGTCTGGCTAGCGAGCGAAAGCAGACCAGAGCTTCACACTGGGTCGACCACAACATAATCCCACTGAAAAGGGGCTGGCCTGCGAGATAAATGCCTCGCAAAGTAGCGTACGACCGGGCCTTGGCCCGAGTTGCAGCATTCCTCCTGGCTGACAGGCCCTGCATTTCGGGGGTAGGAGGTTCTATCTACAGTGGTGCCTGCCTGGCTCCTGGTATGGGGAGTTCATGCCCTCCCCCTGGATGTGGCTTGGGACAGACGCGGGCACTCCCTTTCTGGGCGATCAGACCTGCAGTTTCCCCTTCTTCCCCCCTTTCCCCCAGTCTCCCCTTTGTGTTGGTGGTCCCTAAGTGGACTATCTTGGCCCCACCCCCTCCGGGGTAGAGCGGTGTGCAGGCGGGTGTATGGGGCTGGCGTACTGCTATGTACCTGTAGGGAGGGGGGATGTTGGGCATGCCACCAGCGGAACATTTTTCCCAGCTGGGGTGAGCACTGGCTGTTATGGTGGTCCTGTGCCCTGTACCCTCCTCCTTTTTCTTTTTTGTAAATTTCTGTTTATTAAGTTTTTTGCTTTTTAAACAAGAACATATCAACACAAACACAGTGCCACACAGGGCATACACATAAAAGAAACAAGTGACAACAGGTCACCCAAACCCCCACCCACCACCCCAGGCTCCACCCAGCTGGTCCATCATTCCGACAAATGCGCCTCAAGGAGGCTAGGAAAACCCCCAATGCCGTCCCAACACAAAGATATAACAGAGAGAGCAAACAACAGATATTAGCATCTTCCCTTAATTACAGAAAAAGAGAATCAATTTAGAAAGTAGACTACGAGAGCTTTGCAGTGTCAGTGCAGCAGACAGGCGACATAAGCATTCAACAAGAACATACCCACATCCACCCCAGCTTAGAATGACATTATGACCCTTACGACTGTTCAGCTGAGGTCGAGGCCGGAGAATCCAGCCACAGCCTCCACACCTTATCAAATTTGTGAGGGCATCGCCTACTGAGATACATAGCATAATAGAGCAGTGTCACCTTATTCACCAGACCCTTCCAAAAAATCCATCAACCAACCCCAGTAGGCAAACCTCAATAGAATTAGGAACCAGAATTTCTCTTACGTCCTCCGACAGTCGCCGCCACTTCATAATCTTCACTAATGGGGTATTGACCTTTGCTCCGTAGGAGTAGCTAGGCAACAAGATTTGTTAATATAAAAGCTTTTAGCATATCACACCCCTAGGGGGCGGTCCCCTCAGTCAATACCTCCCTGCTTCCTGCATTCTCAACTCAGTTTCTAATGCCTAGCTTAGGAGTGGCTGATACTGTGCTGGGGCTCTGTCTCAGCTTTCTATTCTCTTTTTTGATTTTATTTGAGTAGTTTTCTCTTTCTTTTACTAGCTGTTATTTTTCTCAGCATTTAGTTTAGTTTCTTCGGATGAAGATGATCATGCGGAGCTGGGTCTCGGACTGGCCACCCTGGTTCCCAGGGCTCAGGGCCAGGGGTTCCCCAGCCTGCCATCGAGCGTTCAGTCAGGTTTCCCTGGCATATTGAACAACCCGTCCCTGTTCGCTGCAGGGATGCTGCCTGTGAGGTGGCTACCTCACTGGACGCCATTTGCGGTTTCGCACCGCAGTTCCACTGCGTCCTGGCTGCGTCACTCCCTGTCCTCAGTACAGCGGTTTGGTCACTAGAGAAGGCTCCCCACGCCATCCGGACTGGTAAGTACATTTCTATGTGGGGACCTGTCTGTTTGGGTGTCAGTCTGTGACTGTGTGACCCTGCATGTCTGTATATGTGCTGAGCTCCCTGTCAGATTCCTGTGTGGAATAGCTGCCTTTTCTGTGGGCTGCGGGGGGGGGGGGGGCTCTCCCGATCTGCTATGTGTGCCGTGTGTGGGCAGACTGGGGTTAGACATGCTGTGCGGCGGCCGCTATTGCGGTCCGCCATTTTTTTGAGGCAAACTTGTGGTGTCCGGCCCTAAGTGAGTAGGGCGCGGTGTTTTGGCGCCAAACGCCGCCATTTTGATGGCGATCGATGTACAACCACATGTCGGCGCCATTTTGTACTTGCCCAAAAAATGCCTCAGCCGAGCGGCCACGTTTGTGTAGCCTACATAGGCTTTATAGGACGGTCAGTCATTACATCACTTCCTTTTGCTCTAGGACAGCGATCGGTGGCAGCAGCCTGTGTGGCCTCTCCAGGTTTTTACTTCTCCTTATCCTGTATTTCCCTGCTCAGTGTTCTTATCCCTGTGGGGGTCGATCTATGCAGTAGTGTGCGGTGGGCTACGCTCGCCGCGGTCTTAAGGGGACAGTACTCCTTTTTTCAATTATTGCTGGGGCATGGATTCTCAGGATTGCAAGTTTCCTCCCACCTTGGTGGGGGGCCAAGGGGCTGCTGCATCCCCCGAGGGGGCTGATCTGGCTGCTGTTGTGGCGAACTTGGCTTCTCAGGTGCAAATGCTAATGGCTGATCGATCCGCAAAATGGGCCAGATTGTCTATTTCCTCTGATTCAGAGGGCGATGGGGCTGCTATGGCTGGAGTGCCCTTCTCAGGGTCTCGTTCATCTCTGGACCTTGTGGGGTCTGAGGGGGAGGTTGAGGTAGATGGGGTTGATAATTCTCCCCCTGGCTCGCCTGAAGAGCTTGCACTCATGGATGAGTTGGTTGCTTCTATCAAAGAAACACTGCATTTGCAGGATGAACCATGTCCTCCTGCTTTGCTGTCCTCTTATGGGACACAAAGGAAGTGCAAAACAGCGCAGGTTTTTCCCTGCCCTGCGGAATTTCAGCGCGCTGTTGATGAGCAATGGCGCAATTTAAAGAAGCCATTTACGGTGCCAAGTAAGTTCAAGCTGCGTTATCCATTTACGCCCACCACTGATGAGCGTTGGTGTGTGCCGCCTCAGGTGGATCATGCGGTGGCGATTTTGAATAAATCTACTGCGATTCCTGCTGAGGATACCCCGGTGTTCCGGGACCCTACGGACAGGAGATTGGAGTCTCTTGCCCGTCATGCTTATACGGTTGCCGGTTCTATGCTGAAGCCTATTTTTGCTTCCATTTTGGCAGCCCAGGCTATTGCGGATTGGACGCAGGTGCTCAGGCGCACCCTGGTGGCTGACTCTGCTCCGCCGACAACATTGGCTATGGTGGATCAAATTCATCAGGGTGTCATGTATTTGTGTGATGCGGACTTGGATTTAGTCCCTTTGGCTGCACGCCTCTCAAGTGTGGCGGTTTTGCACCGTCGCCTGATCTGGCTGAAATGCTGGTCGGTTGACCAATCATCTCGCAAGACTTTAGCTAATTTGCCCTATGCGGGATCTCGCATTTTTGGCGAGTCTTTGGATACGCTGATAAAGGGTATCTCCGGGGGTAAGAGTTCTCTCTTGCCCCAATCTCACAAGAACAAGTTTGTTCGCGGTAAGGAGAATACCTCGTTTAGGCCCTCTCAGGGGTCCTTTTGTGCCTTTCGGTCGCAATACAAGGGCAAGCCCTTCAAGGGCCAAGGCTCCCAGAAGAAGCCGTGTGCAGGTAAGCAGAAGTCCGGCCAGTCCGGGTCCGCTGCCCATGCCAATTCGGCCTGAAGGGGCGCCCTCACCCGGTTCTGGGGTGGGGGGACGTTTGCTCGGTTTTCTTCAACCCTGGCTGGCCCGCATTCGGGACAGGTGGGTTCAGGAAATCGTTCGATCTGGATACAAGATCGAGTTTCTCTCTCGGCCGGCGAGCATATTTTTTCCCTCAAATCTTCAGCTGTCTCCGGAGCGTTTGCAGGATCTGCACCTGGCGGTGCGGGATCTGCGGGCCCAGGGAGTGGTGGTTCCGGTGCCTCATCGGGACAGATTTCGGGGGTTCTACTCCAATCTGTTCACTGTGCCCAGAAAGGAGGGCAAAGTGCCTCCGATTCTGGACTTGAAAGCTCTGAACCGCTTTGTGCGGGTTCGCAAGTTCCGCATGGAATCCCTGCGCTCAGTGGTGGCTGCCCTGGTTTCGGGGGTATTCATGGCCTCCATCGATCTGAAGGATGCGTACCTTCTCATCCCCATTTGCGAGGGTCACCAGAGGTACCTTTGATTCGCCATTGCGGAGGATCATTACCAATTCGTGGCGTTACCCTTCGGTCTCGCTTCGGCTCCGCGGGTTTTCACCAAGGTGCTTGCGCCGGTTCTGGCTTTGTTGAGAGCCCAGGGCATCTCTGTCTTGGGGTATCCAGACGATATCTTGATTCGGTCTGCGACCAGTCAGGGCCTGGTGAACGACCTGTCCATCACGATGCACACTCTGCAGGAGTTTGGTTGGACGATAAATTTTCCAAAGTCAACGCTGTGTCCGTCGGTTCGTCTTCCCTACCTGGGGATGATCCTGGACTCTGTTCAAGCGAAGGTCTTCCTGCCGGAAGACAAGCTCCGGACACTTCAGGACGAAGTCAGGTCCCTCAGGGACACTCAGTGCTCGTCCATCCGGACGTGTATGAGGTGTCTGGGACTGATGGTCTCGGCTTTCGAGGCGATTCCCTTCGCCCAGTTTCACACACGGGATCTTCAGGCGGAGATCCTGGCCAAGTGGGACGGGCGTCCGCAATCTCTGGATCTGCGGATTTCGTTGAGCCACCTCACCCGAAGGGGTCTTTTGTGGTGGCTCCAGTCCCCGGCGGTGTCGGGGGGCAAGTCCTTTCGTCCGTTATCATGGACGGTGATCACCACGGATGCCAGCCTGTCGGGCTGGGGTGGTGTTCTGGGCGTTCTGTCCGCCCAGGGAACTTGGTCGGGGGAGGAATCCTCCCTTCCGATCAACATTCTGGAATTGCGAGCAATAAATCTCTGCCTTCGACGTTGGACGGACAGGCTTCAGGGCCGTCCGGTTCGGGTGCAGACGGACAATGCCACAGCGGTGGCCTACATCAACCACCAAGGGGGCACCAGGAGTGCCCGAGCGGCTCGGGAAGTAGCCGACATTCTGTCTTGGGCCGAGACGCACGTCCCGGCGATAACGGCAGTTCACATTCCGGGAGTGGAGAACTGGCAGGCGGATTATCTGAGTCGCCAGACCCTGGACCAGGGAGAATGGTCCCTTCACCCGGATGTCTTTCAGATGTTGTGCGCGAAGTGGGGTTCCCCAGATGTTGACCTGTTCGCGTCTCGTCTAAACAACAAGGTGGAAAGGTTCGTAGCAAGGACGCGCGATCCTCGGGCAGACGCCTCATCAGACGCCCTGGCATCAGTATCGTCTGATGTATGCCTTTCCACCGATTCAGCTGCTGTCCAGGCTCCTTCGCAGGTTGGCCTCGGAACCGCACACAGTGATTCTGGTGGCGCCAGACTGGCCTCGCCGGTCTTGGTACACAGACCTCGTGAATCTGGCGGTCGACGCTCCGTGGCGTCTACATCTTCCAGAAGATCTCTTGTCTCAAGGACCGATATTCCATCCTGCTTTACAGTCGCTGGCTTTAACGGCCTGGCTGTTGAAAGCCAGGTCCTGAAGGATAGGGGTCTCTCCCCTGAGGTCATTCCCACTTTGATCAAGGCTAGGAAGGCCTCTTCGGGGAATATTTACTACCGTACTTGGAAGGCGTATTTTGCCTGGTGTGAGTCCAGGGGGTACTCCCCTCGCTCATACTCGGTATCGAGAGTGTTGGCCTTCCTTCAAACGGGCGTGGACTAGCGTTTGGCGTTGGCCACGATTAAGGGTCAGATTTCTGCGCTGGCCGTTCTCTTTCAGCACCCTGTGGCGTCTAATTCTTTGGTTAGCACCTTTGTTCAAGGGGTGCGGCACTTGGCCCCTCCTCGGAGGGATCCTTTACCTCCATGGGACTTGAACCTTGTTCTGTCCGTGTTACAGCATGCTCCCTTTGAGATCAGGGAGATCTCGTTGTCTCTGTTGTCCAAGAAGGTTGCCTTTTTGGTAGCGATCACTTCAGGCTGCAGGGTGTCGGAGCTGGCGGCCTTGTCCTGCAGCTCTCCCTACTTGGTGATTCACTTGGATAAGGTGGTCTTACGACCTAACCCTTCTTTTCTTCCGAAGAGGATCTCGGAATTTCACCTCAATGAGGATATTGTCTTGCCTTCGCTTTGCGCGAAGCCTAAGCATCCAACGGAGGTGGCTTTGCATTCCTTGGATGTTGTTCGGGCGATCAGGGTTTACCTGTCATCGACGAAATCCTTTCGCAAGTCGGATTCTCTATTTGTCCTTCCAGAGGGTCCTCGGAAGGGCAGGGCTGCGTCGGCTGCGACCATCGCCAAATGGATCAGACAGACCATTGTGCAAGCCTATGCTTTGAAGGGGAAGGTTCCTCCTTTCCCTGTGAAGGCGCACTCTACCAGGTCTCTGAGTACGTCTTGGGCCTATCGTCATCAGGCTTCTGTGGCCCAGGTGTGTAAGGCGGCGACTTGGTCGTCCGTTCACACCTTCTCCAAATTTTACAAAGTGGATGTTCAGGCATCGGCAGATGCTTCCTTTGGCCGTAAAGTTCTTAGTGCGGCAGTGCCTTAGGGTCCCTTTTTTGGGTCCTTGGCTGTTGGGGTGTTTTTACCCCTAGGTTACTTGTTCTTTCCTGGGTTGTTGCTCCTGTTGAGCACGTTTTTTCCTGTTGCCCAGTTGGTTCTCTTACTTTGGTAAGGTTCCTTTCTCTGATGTGGGTACTGCGTTGCTTTAGGCGCGGCTGTGTTTTTCCCACCCCTCATGTCTACACTGCTCTGGGACGTCCCCATTAGTGAAGATTATGAAGTGGCGGCGACTGTCGGAGGACGTAAGAGAAAACTGAATTTTTGTAAAATCTTACCGTAAAATTCCTTTCTCTGAGTCCTCCGACAGTCGCCGCCCCCGCCCCTCTTTTGGGGTTTGTTTATGTACTCTACTGCTATGCTACTGAAACTGAGTTGAGAATGCAGGAAGCAGGGAGGTATTGACTGAGGGGACCGCCCCCTAGGGGTGTGATATGCTAAAAGCTTTTATATTAACAAATCTTGTTGCCTAGCTACTCCTACAGAGCAAAGGTCAATACCCCATTAGTTTATGAAGATTATGAAGTGGCGGCGACTGTCGGAGGACTCAGAGAAAGGAATTTTACGGTAAGATTTTACAAAAATTCCGTTTTTTACCACCTCTGTAATGCAGGCCAGCACAGCAGTCAAGTAATCCCGGACCACCGGGCAACGCCAGAAGATATGTTCAAAATCCGCCAGTGAATAGGAGCAACGCCAGCACTCAGCAGAGGATTCCAGATATATACGAGCCAACCATGCTGGCATATAATAGATCCTATGCAAGAACTTGAAGTTAATCAGGCGATCCCTTGCAGAGACCAGATAAGTGAAAGGGGAACACCACATATCATCCCAATCGTCGCCATCTTAGTCCGGAACCTCCTCCACTCACCGTTCCCTACACCTGCGCACTACTAATGGGGTAGTGACAAACCGCTCCTTATATAATTCCGAGAGGGGCTTCCGCATATCCTCAACCTGCACAACAGTCTCTAACGCAGAGGCTTTGATCTCCACACGGGGAGAACCAAACTGTGCCAGAAAAGCATGGCGGAGCTGAAGATAGCGGAATAGTTAATGATTTGGCAGATTAAATCGTGCTTTCAGGGCATCAAAGGGGCAAAATTCTCCACCTGACGTAACATCACCTAGCGTTTTGACCCCCCTGGACTCCCATACCCCCCTCCTTTTCGAATGTACCTTGGGCTCCAGGGGTCCCTCCTGGGTCCCTGGAAGCCTCGTGGATGCCACATGTGGCGGGCATTTTGCCATGGCCTGCGACATTGTATTGGGTCCTGTGTGATTTTGTATTTCCGGTGGCCATGTTTGAGTAGTCCAGCGGCCATTATTGTTTGGTCCGTGTGCGTTAGGAGCAGCGACCTTGACAGTGTAAAATCTCTGGGAGGCAAATATGGCTGTGGGAGCTCCACCTTTTCCCCTGGTGCTGACTCTTGAGTTTCCTTTTCTCTTTGACGCCGCACGTGGATACAGGCAATCTCTGGTGCAGACCGGTGCTACTCTGCTGCAGGTTGTGTGTTTTCTCTGCTTTCGGGTGCCCCTGCGGTGCCTTAGGTGGGTGAGTCCCCTAGCGGTGATAGATGCTTTTGCTGGTGGGTTTCCTCTTTACCTTATGGAGTCTCAGGAGCACGTTTCCCCACCTGACCCCCTCTGAGTCAGCAGGTCCTTCAGGGTCTCAGCCCTCCATTGATGCACTGACGGCACTCCTGGAGTCCTTTGTTTCCTGGGTGGAGATGGCCTTTGGGCTGCAGGCCAGCAAAAAAGCACCCCGTGCCCTCCCCTGCCTCATCTGTCTTGTTTGATCATAAATCTGGCTCGGCTGCCACAGATGTGGACCTCCCTGCGGGGCCTGTAGCCACGACGCTCCCTGATCTTTTAGATAGTAAAGATGATTCCTCCACTCCTGTAGCTGCGCACGAGAAGGCACTGGGTTTACGCACTAATTGCATCCGTGCAGGAAGCTTTGAAGATGGAGGATGCAGCTGCTGTGGAGGTAGCTGTCCCCTTTGGCACCAACAAGCCGTCTCGCGCGGCAAAGGTGTTCCCTTATTCATCCTATTTTTTTTTTTTTCTAAATATTTTTATTGGATTTTCAAGGAAAAGTACAGTAGAACATTCAATAAACATATGCATTCTTATATTTGAGGACAAGAAAGAAAAGGAACAGCACCAGCTTGGCGAGTTGCATGTATCAACACATCATATTGCATAAAACAAGATAGGGTCATAAATCAGTCTACGTATGACAAAATTACAAAAATATCATCTGTACATGAAGAAAAAAGGCAGAAGTATAATGTAGATGTCACCACTCCGGAGTCTGAGTTTTTGTTAAAGTATGTGCACCATGGTTGCCAGTGCATAGCCATCCTTATAGGCCATAATTTGCTTATAGGTATAGACCTCGTTGACCTGTCTAATCAGTTCGGCCATTTCAGGGACCTCGTTCGATTTCCATTTTTTCATTATTGTCGCTCTGGCTGCAAATAATATCTGCATGGATATTGGCCTGATGCATGCATGAATTGTTTCCACTCCAACACTTAGAACAGCCAGAGCTGGGTTTTTTAACACGATTACCAGTAACTCCAGCTGTCAATCTAAACACTACCGACCAAAAGCTTAAGTGAGGACAGGACCACGTTATGTGTATCATCGTGCCTACCTGACTCTCGCACCTCCAACAAGTGTTAGTATGTGTATTAGAAAATGGCTATCAGGTAGGGCATGCAGTACCACCTTTGTTGTAGTTTTTGAGCTGTTTCTCAGTAAATGGACATCTGGTGTACTGCAAGATACTTCTGATAGCTTTTACCCATTGGTCCTCTGAAATAGAGACATTGAGATCTCTTTCCCGTTTATGCATTTGGGGAAGCTTGGTGAACTTTGTTTTAGCTTGCAATAAATTGTAAAATCGTGAAATTCCTTTACAATTGGAGTGTTATACATTCATATTCCAAGCTTGGGACGGTAGGTACATTTGTGTAAGTTGGGTGGAGTGTAGTACATGTTTAATTCTCCCGTAGGTAAAGATTTCAGTCTTTGGTAAAGAATATTGTTCAGATAGGGTACCAAAGGGAATAATTCCCTCTTGTGTGATCAAGTCTGAGACCGTGTTGATGCCCCGTTTGGTCCATTCCCGTAAGGATATGTCCCTCAAAAGGATTTTCAGGGATTCTAAGGGGATCAGCACCGTCTCACACCGTGTGTTTTCACGCAGCTGAGAAGTTAGAACTTTCTAAGCAATAATTCCCGAGTTGATAGATGGGTGACGTTGGAATTTATTATCCTTCAGTTTAGTGCTTATTAGAAGCAGGTTCTTTAAAGTGTTCGGGAAGACTAATTCCGATTCAAGGTTAGTCCAGGGCTTGGAATTAGCGGGGAGGGACCAGTTTCTAAGTTGGTCTAGGATAGAAGCTAAGTAGTAATCCTTTAAGATAGGAAGTCTCATACCTCCCACCTGTCTACTTTTCATCAATATTGTATTTCGTATTCTAGGTTTTTTACCTGCTTGTACAAAGTTTCCAAGAATGGATTGCATTTTCGAAAAGGAGTTTGGGACGTGGAACTGCAACGTTCGAAAATAATATAAGATCTTGGGGAGTATTAACATTTTTATAGCTGCCAGTTGACCAGACCAGGAGAGAAAAAAAATCTACTCAGTCTAGTAGTTTCTGTTTTAATTTCCGTTAATAGGGGCCAGAAATTGGTTTGGACGAGATCAGAAGTGTCAGGAGTCAGCTTGATACCTAGATAGGTGATCGACTCAGAGGAGCATTGAAATGGAAAATTCTGAGTCAGGAGTCTTTTGGTGTCTTTGTTAATCCCCACTTTCAAGATTTGAGATTTGGAAGCATTTATTTCATAATATGAGATTATGTTGAATTGCTGCAGGAGGTCATAGGCTGCTGAGAGTGAGTGAAGGGGGTGGGGATGGTTAATATCCCGTCGTCTGAAAATAACGTTTTCTCTTACGTCCTCTGACAGTCACCGCCCCTCATATAGTCTTCACCAATGGGTATTGACCTCTTATCCACAGGAGTAAGCTAGGCAGAAGATTTGTTAAAAACACAAAACTTTACATAGACACACCTCCAGGGGGCTGTCCCTCTGGTCCAATACCCCCGGCTAGCCTCATTTCCAATTCAGTTTGTCTTTTGCCTAGATAGGAGTAGGCAGGCTTCCCTGTGCTGGGGCTACAGTCTCAGCCTTTTCTCTATTTTTCCTTTAATTTTATTTCTGCTAAGTGGTTTTTCTTTACACTGATAGCTTTTTATTTGTTCATGCGCTTAGTTAGTCAGACTTCGTAAGACTACAGCGTTTGCGGAGCTGGGAGTCAGACTGGTTGTACTAGAGCCTTACGGAATCCCAGCCTGCCATCGAGCGTTTAGCAGGCTATGCGTACGCCCTGGCCTCGCAAACGACCTGTCCCAATCCTCAGGGACAAGAGCCCGCAAAGTAGCCACTTCGCTAGGATACACCGCATGTGGCAAACATCCTGTTTTGGCTGACGGCACCCCCACCACCCGGGGTGGGAGGCTTCCTGTCGCAGAGTGGCACCCACAAAATCGCATGGATCGGTGAGTACCATGCTACCCCCTCTGTCTGTGACATTGTATGCTGGGGGTGTATGTGTGGGGCCTTCTCTCCTGGGGATGGCAGTCTTTGTAGAGTCTGTGTGATTCCCCCTCATGTCTGTCCATGTGGTCCCTGTGTCTCCCTCACGGTCCCTGCTGGGGCGCTATCTGCGGTCATACCGCGCTGTGGGGGGTGTGCTGGGATCCCTGAGCCCCCTTGGGAGTGTGTGTGTCACTTTGGGGGACAGCCATGGTTATTGGGGGGCCTCCGCACTGTAAAAATGGCGGGGCCACCATTTTGGATGTGGGCATCCAGGCTCTGGCTTCAGTTAAGGGCAGTCAGCAGCCATTTTCTAGTGTAATTCGCGCCCTGTGGGCGCCATCATGCGTGTGGCACTGTGTTTTGTGCAGGACTCGGCGGCCATTTTCCCGAAGCCCCCCCCCCCATTACTCTCTATTGGCGGCCATTTTTGGTTAGATCAGGCCGCTGTTGGGTGACACGACATCACTTCCTTTCTTCAGTCGGATCGTGCTGGGTGCTGGTATAGTACAGCTACACTTCTGGGGGGGCTTTTCTATGCTGTTTTTTTCTGGGTTATGCTTTGCTGGCAGCTATATTACTCTGTATTTAGTGGCACATGCTGGTCCTCTTTGCAGCGGGATCCACCGCTGACGCTGATTTAGGTAGATTTTGGGAGTCCCAGGGCAGCATATTCCCCCCCAGCGCTGGTGGAGGGTTCAGGTATGCCTGAATCATCTGCCATTGGCTCCCTTACTGTGGACTTGCGACCTTGGCGTCTAAGTGGATCTGTTGATGTCTGTGCGGACCGCTAGTACGCAGCCTAGTCTGTCTCAGTCTTCTGACTCTGAACTAGATATGGTTGCCTCGGACTGTGTGCCCCCTAAAGGGTCTCAGTCCTCCCATTTAGAAGGGGAGGTGGAGTGAGGGGGATGGTTCCCCTGCTGGGTCGGCCAAAGAAAGAGCTCCTCTGTCTGCACTTATTAGTGCTGTTCAGGTTGCATTACACTTAGAGGATGAGCCCCATCCGCCGGGTAAGCGGTCATCTTTTGGGACCCGCAGAACCCAGGAAGCGGATCAGGTATTTCCTTGTCCCGCTGAGTTTCACGAAACGGTGAACGAGCAATGGCGCAATTTAAAGCGCACCTTTGTGGTACTTGAGCGGTTCCCGTAACGGTGTTCCTTTGCGTCTCCAACGGATTTGCACTGGATTGTGGCCCCTATGGTGGACCACACGGTATCCAGATTTCACAAAGCCATTCTGACGCCCATGGAGGCTTATCCGGTGCTTGGAGACCCGGCGGATAGGCGGTGGAATCTCTTGCCCGCCACTCCTATGTGGTGGCATGTTCCTTGCTGAAGTCCGTGTTCGTCTCAGTAATGGTCTCTCAGGCTGTGGTGGAGTAGACTAAGGTGCTCAGACGAACCCTTGGGGCTGCTTCCGCCCCTCCTGCTACTTTGGAGGTGGTGGACCAAATTGTTCAGGCGTTTTTTTATGCCTGTGTGAGGTGGCCTTGGATGAGGCCCCTTTAGCCTTCACCTTATCTGCTGTCGCAGTGATCATCCATCGCCTTGTGTGGCTGTAGAGCTGGTCGGCGACCAGACTACCAGAAAGACGGTGTCTAACATCCCTTATGCGGGGAATCGCCTTTTTGGGGACTCCCTGATGAGTTGGTGAAGGGGGTCACTGGGGGTAAAAACACTCTGCTGCCCCATGTGTCCAAGGGTAAGTTTTAAGGTAGAGTTCCGGTTTGACTCTGTTGCGCGATCTGTCGACCACGGTTCGGGTGGGCCGTCAACTTTCAGAAGTCGGCATGGCTCCCTTCTGTTCGTTTCCCTTCTCTGGGACTGGTCCTGGACTCCGCCCATGCAAGAGTTTTCCTGCCGGAGGTCATGCTCCGGGCTCTGTTGACCGAGGTCAGGTCCCTCAGGGACAACAAATCCTCATCTCTCAGGACCTGCTTGTGGTCCCTAGGATTGATGGTGTCAGCCTTCGAGGCGATGCCGTTTGCATGGTTCCACGCGCAATCTCTGCTAAAGGAGATCCTAGCCAGGTGGGTCAGGCATCCTCAGTCCTTGGACAGGAGGATATCTTTGAGTCGCTGGGTCAGAGCGGACCTTCTGTGGTGACGTTGGTCTCCGGCTCTGCGGAAGAGGAATCCTTCCGGCTGTTGTTATGGAAGGTGCTCACCACGGACGCCAGCCTGTCGGGCTGGGGTGGCGTAATGGGCATATTTGTCTGCCCAGGGCACTTGGTTGGAGGAGGAATCCTCCCTACTGATACATGTCTTGGAACTGAGAACGATCAGACTCCGTTTGCTCCGTTGGTGGGATTGTCTTCAGGGCCACCCTGTGCGGGTGCAGGCGGGCAACACCACTGCGGTGGCATACATCTATCACCAAAGGGGCGCCAGGAGTGCCCGAGCGACCAAGGAAGTGGCCGGGATTTTGCCTTGGGCCGAGACGCGGGTCTCTCCGTTTTCGGCAGTTCACATTCTGGGTATGGAACACTGGCAGGCCGACTATCGGAGTCACCAGACCCCAGACCAGGGGGAATGGTCCCTATACCCGGAGGTGTTTTCAGATGCTGTGTGCGCGATGGCGCGCCTCCTCTAAACAACAAGGTGGGAAGGCTCGTGGCAATAACATGCGATCCTCTGGCAGCCGCCTCGGACGCGCTGGTGGTGCCTTGGAATCAGTATCGTTTGTATTATGCCTTCCTCCTGATCCAGTTGTTGTCACGGTTCCTTCGCAGGTTGGTCTCGGAACCGAGGTTGGTGGTCCTGGGGGCCAGGATTGGCCGCGCCGGTCTTGATACGTGGACGTCATGCAAATGGTCGTCGAGCCTCCCTGACGGCTCCCCTTACGAGACGATCTGTTGTCTCAGGGGCTGTTCTTCCATCCTGCTTTACAGTCGCTGGCCTTGACGGCGTGACTGTTTAAAGCCAGAGATCAGGGTCTCTCGTTGGAGGTCACTCCTACCTTGCTTAGAGCTAGGAAGGCCTCGTCCGGTAAGATTTCTTATCGTACCTGGAAGGCTTGCTTCGCCTGGTGTGAATCGCAGGGTTTCCGTCCTCACTACTATCCGGTGATGAGGGTGTTGGCCTTCCTGTAATCCAGTGTGGACCTACGTCTTGCACTGACCTCTGTTGAGGGTCAGTTGTCTGCGCTGGCCATTCTTTTCCAGCCCCCCTTGGCGTCAAATTCCTTGATCCGCACCTTTATTCAAGGGGGGCATCATCTGGCCCCCCTCGGAGGGCGCCCTTAACCCCTTGGGACTGGAATTTGGTTCTGTCCCTTTGAGAACATCCGGGAGATTCCTCTGCTGCACTGTCATGTAAAGTCGCCTTTCTAGTGGCAATCACATCTGGTCGCAGAGTGTTGGAGTTGGTGGTTCCATCTTGCCACTCCCCCTACCTGGTGGTTCATAGGGATGAGGTGGTCTTGCGACCTCCTCAATCCTTCCTTCCGAAGGTGGTGTCTAAAATCCATCTCCATGGGGACATTGTGTTTGCTTTCGCTGTGTGTGAATCCTACGCATCCTACAGAGTTTGCCTCACATTCCTTGGATGTTGTCAGGGCGATCATGGTTACCTGTCGTCTGCTGAATCCTTCAGAAAGTCGGATTCTCTTTTTGTCCTTCCTGAGGGCCTCGGCAGGGTATGGCTGCGTCTGCGGCAACCATTCCTGTCTGTTCAGGCGGACAATTGTACAGGCTTATTCGCCTAGGGGTCGGGTTCCGCCCTTCCCTGTCACGGCGCACTCTTCTGAGCGTAGAGTGCGTTTTGGGCCTTTCGCCATCAGGCGTAGGTGTCCCGGTGGTGCAATGCGGCAACCTGGTCGTCCCTGCACACTTTTACAGAGTTTACTAACTTGATGTTTCGGCATCGGCAGATGCCTCCTTTGGCCCCTAAGTTCTGAGTGCGGCAGTGCTTGGGGGAGACATGGCGTTTTTAGCCTGTCCCCTCCTGTGGGGGTTTTTTCCCCCTTTGTTATTTTACCTTCCTGGGTTTGTTCGCTCCTGTTGAGCTTTCCTGTTACCCGGTGGGTTACCTTTCTGGTTCAGATATGGTTCTTTTATCTGACCTTGGGTGCTTCGTTACTTTGAGACGGTTGCGTTTCCCACCCCTCATGTCTACACTGCTTTGGGATATCCCATTGGTGAAGACTATATGAGGGGCGGCGACTGTCAGAGGAAGTAAGAGAAAACATAATTTTTGTAAAATCGTACCGTAAAATTCCTTTCTCTGAGTCCTCCGCCCCGCCCCTCTTTTGGGGTTCATGGACTATCTACTGCTTGCTACTAAACTGAATTGGGAATGAGGCTAGCCGGGGGTATTGGACCAGATGGACAGCCCCCTGTAGGTGTGTCTATGTAAAGTTTTTTTGTGTTTTTAACAAATCTTCTGCCTAGCTTACTCCTGTGGATAAGAGGTCAATACCCATTGGTGAAGACTATATGAGGGGCGGCGACTGTCAGAGGACTCGGAGAAAGGAATTTTACGGTAAGATTTTACAAAAATTCAGTTTTCTCTGTCGCTCATTGACAGACGTAGTCCTCTTGATGAATATCAGATTGGGTTATGCTGCCCTCTACAGGAGTAGGACTAGGCAGAAGGAAAAACGTTCTGGCCACACCTTAGGGGCAGTCCCAGAGGGTATATCCTCTTCCTGTCTGCTGCAGGAAATCAGTTTTTTTCTGTCTAGTCAGGAGTAAGGACCTAAGCTCCTTGCTGGGATCTTTTGGTCCTGGCAAGATTTTTTTAGAAAAACTTTTTTCTTTTTTTTAGGTAGTTGTTTTCTCCAGTTTTCCTGTGAGATCTTCAAGCAAATCACGCCGGATCTGGGCGACGGGCTGGATGTTGAGATCCAGTGGTCACCCCAGCCGGCCTACGAGCGCGCGCAGGCCATAGCTCCGCGCTGGGTCGGCCGCGACACATTCAAGTAAGTATGCGGGACCGGGTGACGGGCTGGATGTTGAGATCCAGTGGTCACCCCGGCTCAGCCTACGAGCGCGTGCAGACCATAGCTCCACGCTGGGTCGGCCGCGACATAGTCCCATTGGACGGGGACTGACCCTGCGAGTTGAACGTCTCGCTTGAACGCCAGGAACCAGCAGAGTCACGGCGTCCGTATTGGTCGACAGCCCCCCATCTCGGTGGAGAGGGTACTGTGAAGAGAGGGTGCCCGTCAGTTCCGGTATGGTGAGTAAATATTCCCCCTTCCCCCCTGTGGGATTTTTGGGATACGGGCCCCTCTGTGTATGGTCGGATCCTTTCTGACATTAAGGTTCCCCCTTTAGCCTATGACAAATTCACCTATCCCCTGGATAGTGTGATCTGGTTTGGGAGCTGATACTCCAGCAGGCTTGGTTTGGGAACTAACACTCTAAGCAAACCTTGGTTTAGGAGCTCACACTCCAGCAGGCTTGATTTAGGAGCTGACACTACAGCTGGCTTGGTTTGGGAGCTAACACTCTAAAAGCAACCTTGGTTTGGGAGCTGACACTTCAGCAGCCTTGGTTTCTCCAGCAGATTGATCCAAGGAAGCCTGGTTCGATTTACCATTGTAAACATATAAGCATCCAGAGCAAAGGAGGTATAGCCTACCTTAGACTGTAGCTATCGCCAGGCTCCCGCAGGCCGACAGGCCGCCATCAGCCGTTCCAGAGCCGGTCACAGGCCGCTGCACTGGAGGAGCCACGCTAGATCGCCATTTTTTCGAAGTCTATTGTCTTCTACATGGGGGCGGCCATGTTTGATGTGCCCAGCCGACCTCGAGGAGTAGCTGGGAACGCCGGAAGGCGTGCACAGGGGGCGGAGCCACTTCCTTTCACCCGGGTAACCTAGTACAGGACTTCCCAGTCTGCATAGGACAACGCTGACAACAGTTTGATAAGGAAACTTCTCTGCATCAGGTGGTGAGCCCTTGGGGTCTCTCTCTCTCTCTGTGGGGGTCCAAAGCAGGTACACTGAGGGGCGCTATTGCGCTGGTGGATTTAAAAAAAAAAAAAGGGTATTTTTTATTTTTTTACATTTTTTTCACTGGCAAAGTGTCCTGGATTAACATGGACCCTGCCACACATGTATCGCCACCTGATCCCCTCGAGGTGGCTGCAGGACCCTCCAGTTCCCCACTGACTATTGAGTCATTGTCAGCAGTTTTGGAAACTTTTGTATCCCGTGTGGAAGTGGCTTGTCAGGGACAGGGCGCAAGGAAGCGACCCCCGCCTACCCCCATTTCATCTGAAACTTCAGATTCAGAGT
The DNA here is from genome assembly GCF_965119305.1 of Pelophylax lessonae. NCBI lineage: Eukaryota > Metazoa > Chordata > Amphibia > Anura > Ranidae > Pelophylax > Pelophylax lessonae. Next base: position 140,959,996 of record NC_138773.1, on the reverse strand, counting down.
CTGAGCCTATCCCTGCAGTTGCAGGTACCTCATCTGGGGTTTGTGTCTCGGGTACTGTCTCTTCAGACAGTGAGGAGGATGTTTCAACATCTACCATAGCCCGAGAGGAAGCGTTGGTAAACGCATTAATTGTAGCCGTTCGGGAAACCTTAGGACTACAGGTTACACCATCAGAAGTAGCTGATACTGAGATTCCATTTGGTACTAATAAACGCGCCAAAATGGCGAAAGTATTTCCCTTACCCAAGTGTTTCGGCAATGTAATTAAGGAAGAATGGGGTCATCCAAAACGAGCCCCTACTATTTCCAAACGCATTAATAGGCGTTATCCGTTCGAGGAATCCCTCCTCAAGAAGTGGACAGTACCATCTATGGTGGATTATGGTGGATTCTCCAATCTCCAGATTGAACAAATCTACGGTTATCCCATTGGAGGATGCTCCGTCCCTTAAGGATCCAGTGGATCGTAAGGTGGAAGCCGTGTCTCGCGCCATCTTTTCCCTGATTGGGTCAGCTTTCAGACCAGTAATTGCTATTGGTCTGGTTTCTCAAACTGTAACAGTATGGAACAAGTGGTTACGCCGGGACTTAGAAGGGAGTGATATCCCTCAGGCGGTATCAGATCTGTTAGAACAGATGATACAAGGGTTACAGTTTATCTGCGACGCTGCGCTAGACGCCACTCCATTATTGGGGCGAGCATTAGTCTCAGCAGTGGTTCTCAGGCGTACACTGTGGCTAAAATGTTGGTCGGCAAGAAGGCTTTGGCTAATCTCCCTTTTCAGGGTGAGCGCCTATTTGGGGCCAACTTAGATGAGATTATCAAGGATCTCACTGGAGGCAAGAGCACTTTCTTGCCACAAAGTACTAAGGGTAAAGGACCTCGTCAGAGACGGGGGCCTTCCTTTTCCACTCATAAGAAGTTTTTTTGCCCCATGGGCGAAAAAGCAAAGCCCTCCAAAACTCCTTCAGGAGGTTTTAAGGGGCACTGGTCGGGCAAGCAAAAGCCAGGCTCTTCCAGACCTGAAGATAAGACTACTAAAGCCTGAAGGTGCGCCCCCACCCATAGCTGGGGTGGGGGGACGTCTTCGCCCGTTTCCGAATCCATGGCTTTCCAGAATCCCGGACAAGTGGGTTCGCGAAGTCATAAGGTCAGGTTACAAGATCGAGTTTCGATCTCTCCCACCGGTGCGATTCTTCCCTTCCAATATCCGACTATCCCCGGATCGCTTAGAAGCTCTGCAGGGGGCGGTCACGGATTTACTGCAACAAGGAGTGGTAGTCCACGTTCCTTGGACAGAGCGTTTCCAAGGGTTTTATTCAAACCTGTTTACAATACCCAGGAAAGAGGGTAAGGTGCGTCCAATTCTGGACTTAAGAGCACTCAAATCTTTTTTGTCAAGATACAAAAATTCAAAATGGAATCCATTCGCACAGTAGCAGCCTCCCTGCATCAAGGGGATTTTCTAGCGTCCATAGACATCAAGGATGCCTATCTTCACATTCCCATTTACGCAGGAGATCAGCGTTTCCTGCGTTTTTCCGTAGAAGAGAACCATTATCAGTTTGCGGCGTTACCCTTTGGTCTCGCCTCAGCTCCTCGGGTCTTCCCAAAGGTGTTGGCCCCAGTGTTGGCGCTGTTGCGTCAACGAGGCATATCGATTCTAGGTTACCTAGACGATCTTCTGCGCCGTGCGGAGTCTCCGCAGATCTTGTTACAAAACTTAGAGATCACCATGATCTCTTTGCAAGAGTTCGGGTGGCTGGTGAACCAGCAGAAGTCTTCTCTGGTTCCCACCAGGAGGCTCGAATATCTGGGTCTAATTCTAGACACATCCAGGGCAAAGTATTCCTTCCGGCAGGGAAACTCCGGAAGATTCAATCAGCAATTCAGTTGTTACTATCTGACAATTGGCCTTCTCTTCGGACTTGCATGAGGGTCCTGGGCTTGAGGGTGGCTTCCTTCGAAGCAGTACCATTTGCCCAGTCCCATACCCGAATCCTTCAAGGAAGAGATTCTTCTCAAATGGAATCGGAATCCAGAATCTCTGGACAATCGGATCCGATTGAGCGAGCAGACCAGGGAGTCTCTGGTCTGGTGGCTTCGGTCTCCGATGCTCAGCCAGGGGAAGTCATTCTTCCAATATACTGGACGATTGTCACCACGGATGCCAGTCTATCCGGGTGGGGAGGAATTCTCGGTCAATTATCTGCTCCGGGGCTTTGGTCCCTGGAAGAGTCCAGGTTACCGATAAATGTATTGGAACTAAGAGCGATCAGACTTTGTCTGATGCATTGGATCGAGCATCCCCGGGGCAGGCCGGTGCGGATCCAGTCGGACAATGCCACAGCAGTGGCTTATGTCAATCATTTAGGGGGCACCAGGAGTGTCCTGGCGGCCATAGATGTGGCCAGAATTCTTCGTTGGGCGGAACGATTGTTCCAGCTCTCTCTGCGGTATTCGTTCCGGGGATGAATTGGCAGGCAGATTATCTCAGCCGTCAGATTCTGGATCAAGGGGAATGATCTCTTCATCAAGGGGTATTCCACCAACTGTGCCTCCGTTGGGGCACCCCGAATGGGATCTGTTGGCATCTCGGCTCAACAAGAAAGTGCGGAGGTTTGTGGCTCGCTCCCACGATCCTCTAGCAGACACCGCAGACATGCTGATCGCCCCGTGGGGGCAGTATCAGCTACTGTATGCCTTCCCTCCTCTCAAGTTACTGCCGAAGCTTCTTCGCAGGATAGAGGTGGAGGGAATCCCAGTTATCCTGGTAGATCAGGACTGGCCTAGTCGGGCTTGGTACGCCGACCTGGTCAGGCTCGTCGCAGACGTTCCTTGGCGACTTCCTTGTAGGGAGGATCTGCTATCGCAGGGACCGATCTTCCATCCTGCTTTACGATCGCTGGCTTTAAACGGCCTGGCTATTGAGACCCAGGTGCTGAAGCACAAGGGATTGTCCGCTTCAGTTATTCCTACTCTAGTTAAAGCAAGAAGAGCGACTTCCAGAAAGATTTATCATCGCACATGGAAGTCTTAGATTGCGTGGTGTGAATCCCTTGGGTTCCCTCCACGTTGTTAATCGGTGGGCCGAATATTGGCCTTTCTGCAACAGGGGGTTTAGTAGAAGCTGGCCTTGAGTGCTATCAAGGGTCAGGTTTCAGCATTAGCAATCTTCTTTCAGAAGCTTTTGGCTATTCATTCCTTGGTGCGGAATTTCATCCAGGGGGTGCGACACCTGGCTCCGCCAGTGCGCGCACCTTTACCACCCTGGGGTCTTAATGTGGTGCTGTCGGTTCTTCAGAAACCTCCCTTTGAAAATATCAGGAAGATTCCCTTGCTTACTTTATCCCAGAAGGTGGCCTTCTTGGTGGCCATTACTTCTGCACGCAGGGTGTCAGAACTGGCCGCATTATCCTGTCGTTCCCCATATCTGGTGGTTCATAGGGATAAGGTTGTTCTTCGTCCGAATCCATCCTTCCTTCCTAAGGTGGTTTCAAAGTTTCATTTGAATGAGGACATGGTATTGTCTTCCCTGTGTCCTAAGCCCAGTCATCCTCGAATTCGTGTTGCATTCCTTGGATGTAGTTTGGGCGATCAGGGTATACTTGAATACTACAGATTCATTTCGTAATACGGAATCACTGTTTGTGATCACGGATGGCCCTAAGACGGGGTTGCCTGTTTTCTGCCGCGACCATCTCTAGATGGATCAGACAGACGGTGGTATAGGCTTATTCTATTTAAGGGTCGGGATCCCCCGTTCCCTGTAAAGGCGCACTCTACGCGGGCGCTTAGTGTTTCCTGGACCTTCCGCCATCAGGCGTCAGTGGTTCAGGTTTTCAAGGCGACTACTTGGTCGTCGGTTCATACCTTTACAATATTGTATAAGGTTTATGTGATGGCATCGTCAGATGCCTCTTTTGGCCGCAAGGTTCCTGCAGGCCGCTGTTTGAGGAGACTGTTGGTCTACCTCGAGGGTTTGTTGGGTAGGTCTCATCTGTTTGCTCGATGAGTCCTTTGATACTTCTGGTTGGCTCCGGTTGGGCCTTCTGGATTTTGATTTCTGTTCCCACCCCTCATTTGTGGCACTGCTTTGGGACGTCCCAATCTGATATTAATCAAGAGGACTACGTCTGTCAATGAGCGACAGAGAAAAATGGATTTTTGTAAGATCTTACCGTAAAATCCTTTTTTCTTAGCTCATTGACAGACGTAGTACCCGCCCCTCTACTGTTGAGTTGGGTTGGGTTAAATTCTCTGACACTGCTTTGTGACAGAACTGATTTCCTGGAGCAGACAGGAAGAGGATATACCCTCTGGGACTGCCCCTAAGGTGTGGCCAGAACGTTTTTCCTTCTGCCTAGTCCTACTCCTGTAGAGGGCAGCATAAGCCAATCTGATATTAATCAAGAGGACTACGTCTGTCAATGAGCTAAGAGAAAAGGATTTTACGATAAGATCTTACAAAAATCCATTTATTTTGTGTTGTTCCTCTTTAGATGAAATCCCCTATATCTTTGGGTGTGATCTGATTTTTTCCGCTAGAGGTTCCTTAACCGGTTGCCGACCGCCGCACGACTATATACTGCGGCGGTCAGCCCCGGCCAGGCAGAGTGACGTATCGGTACGTCACTCGCCTGTCACTGACTTGCGAGCCAATTGCGGGTGGGCGCGCGCCCGCCGCGGCTCGTTCACAGACAAGTCAGTGCGTGTGACCGGCGGACTCGATGTCCGCCGGTCACACTACGATCGCTCCTGTGAAGGGAGAAAGACAGAGCGGCTTATGTAAACAAGCCGCCTGTCAGTTCTCCCTGTGTAAAAATGAAGATCAGACGATTCTACTATGTAGAATCGTTGATCTTTGTTTTTACACCAATAGCAATGTCCCTGCACAGTTAGAATCACGCCCCTAGGACACAACCCCTCCCTGTCCAATAAAGTTAACCCCTTCCCTGCCAGTGTCATTTTTGCAGTAACCGTGCATATGTATAGCACTGATTACTGCAGTAATGTCACTGGCACCCCCAAAAGTGTCAAAAATGTCAGTCAAGGGTCCGATCTGTCCGCCACAATGTCGCAGTACCGAAAAAAAATCGCAGATCGCCGCCATTACTTGTTAAAAAAAAAAAAACACCAAAAATGACAAAAATCTTTCCCTTTGTTAGTAAACGCGATAACTTTTGCGCAAACCAATCAAAATACGCTTTTTGCGATTTTTTTTTTTTACCAAACATAGGTAGCATAAAACAAATTGGCCGAAAATGTTAAAAAATTTTGATTTTTAAATTTTTTTGGGGAATTTCATATAAAAAAATGTGAAAAATATTGTTGTTTTTGCAAAATTGATGCTCTTTTTTTGTTTATAGCGCATGATCAAAAAATCGCACAGGTGATCAAATACCACCAAAAGAAAGCTCTGTTTGTGGGAAAAAAAGGACGTCAAATTCGTTTAGGTACAGCGTCGCACGACCGCGCAATTGTCCGTTAACGTCATGCAGTAAAAAATCGCAAAAAAAACCCTGGTCAGGAAGGGGGTAAAATCTTCCGGGGCTTAAGTGGTTTAGGGGGTCAAATATCAGTGGTGAAAATGGATTTTAAAGGGGGAGAAAAAACATGCCCTCACAAAGCACATGCACAGAAGGGGAGGAGTAAGGTGCCAGAATGGCCGAACAAATAGGAACTTTGAATCCAAACTTTCCCAGCACCCGATATAGGTACCCCCAACGAACCCTGTCAAAGGTCTTCTCTGCGTCCAAAGCGAGGAGCAGAGAAGGCCTTTTTTTTCCCCAGTCAAATGAATGAGAATAATCATATGTTGGGTTGCATCAGGAGCCTGCCTGCCTGTTACGAAGCCCACCTGGTCTTGATGAACCAGAAGAGGCAAGATTTTAGAGCGTCTATTCGCTATTAATTTGGCATACAACTTGACGTCAACATTTAATCACTTAAGGACCGCCCGCCACAGTTTTTCTGCAGCAGGTAGCCCCTCCTCCGCTAGCCGACGTAGGTATACGTCGGTCGCGCGCATGCAGCTAGGGGGCGAGCTCCCGCCCCCACTCGGCAGTGGGGATTCCGATGCATTGGGATGGCGGCCCACTGAGAGAGAACGGTCAGCTGTTGTAAACACAACTGACCGTTCTTCTCTCTGGAATGATCACAGAGTGCCTGTGATCCTTCTATATAGGATCACAGGTCTCTGTGATCATTTCAAAAGCCCATCCCCCCACATTTAGAATCACTCCCCTAGGCTTACATTTAACCCCTGATCACCTACTGTGTTAACCTCTTCCCTGCCAATGGCATTATTACAGTAACAATGCATATTTTTAGCACTGATTACTGTAGTAATGTCACTGGTCCCCCCAAAAGTGTAAAAAATGTCAGGGGTCCGATCTGTCCGCCACAATGTCGCAGTCCCTCTAAAAATCGCAGATTGCCGCCATTACTAGTAAAAAAATAAAAATAAATAAAAATTATATAAATCTTTCCCGTAGTTAGTAGACGCAATAACTTTTGCGCAAACCAATCAAAATACGCTTTTTGCAATTTTGTTTTTTACCAAAAATATGTAGCAGAAAACAAATTGGCCTAAAATGTAAATGTAAAAAAAATAGATTTTTAAATATTTTTTTGTGAATGGTATATAGCAGAATGTGAAAAATGTTGTTTTTGTTTCAGAATTGTCGTTTTTTTTTTTTGTTTATAGCGCAAAAAAAAAATTGCGTAGGTGATCAAATACCACCAAAAAAGCTCTATTTGTGGGGAAAAAAGGACATCAATTTTATTTAGGTACAGTGTCGCACAACCGCGCAATTGTCCGTTAAATTAACACAGTCCCGAATCGCAAAAAATGGCCTGGTCATTAAGGGGGCAAATCTTTCCGGTTCAGAAGTGGTTAATAATGATATAGGCCTTAAATTTTGTGGGGTGTTGGAGGGGGTTCCTCAGTTTAGGCAAGGTAATTATGGTGGCCAAATGAGGAACTAACAGTTGGTGAAAGGATTTATAATATTACGATGAGTATCGGTCTGGCCCTGGGGCCTTACCATTGGGTAGGAATTTTAGTAACTTTTTTGTTTCCAGTATTGTGAATGGAGCATTAAGGGAATCTAGATCCTGAGGTGTTAATGAAGGGAGCGAGACCGACTCAAGAAAGTCGTTCATCACATCTGGTGTCGGTTGTGGTGTGTCCACACCCAAATGTAAATTGTATAGAGAACCATAGTATTTGCTAAAAGCCTCCGCAATATCTTTAGGGTTATATATTGTTCTGCCAGTTTCTTTGTCTATGATATGCAATATTTTTTGCCTATCAATTTTTTTCTTTGAATTGATTCGCAAGCAATTTACCGGCCTTGTTCCCATATCTGTAAGAGCGGGCTTTTAGAGATTTAAGGCACTTTTCATGGTTGTTAGGAGTAAGCGTAGTTCCTGTCTGGCGGTAAATAACCTTTCTTTCCCAAGTCATCCTCCAGGACGGTCACATGAGAGATGGCTCCTCCTCCTACAGGAAACACAAGCACAGTTAAGTTTAAAAGGCCGCCCCACAGGCTGCCCCACAGTTCTTGTGTTTCCTGTCCTGTTTACACAAGCATGGTCCTGAACATCCCCTGTTTGTTTTTTTGAATTCCCTATCCTGGGCAGGCGTCCTGGGATAACTACTCCCTCCACCGGCCTAAACCGATAAGAGTATCCGGCGGGCAGGTGCCGGCAATGGGGGTAAGGGAGGAGGACGTCCAAAGGGAGAGGAGGGGGTAGTGAGGCTTCAGAAGATACCCTCTCCTCTCTTTTTTCTATTGGGGCAGAAGGGTGGCTGGAGACCTGAGGACAGGTAGATTCCAGTATCCTGCCTAAAGCTTACCTTGCTCCGCGTGGGACTGAGGAGAAGCAGACCAAGAGGGGACCATGGCAGCCAGCCGGAGGCCGTGCTGAGCCGCTCGCCATCTCCCCTCGGAAGAGTCATCCTCACGCTGGGCTCCTGGAGGAGTCTCCAGCGTGTGCTGTGACAGCCAGCGTCGCCGCTGGCGCGGCGGAAGTGACGTAGCTAATATGGCGCCGCCACCGGAAGTGGGGCGGCGGCCATATTGGATGTGGGCAAAAGCGCCGGAAAAGCGTCAGCGAGGCTCTGGCGGGAAATTTAAGCATAAAAGGCGCCAGTTCACAGAACAATCGGCTTGGCTACGCTCACCTGCTGCAAAACTCCTTCCCTCCAGGCGGTCCTAATGGTGGAGAACCAGTCCCTGTTACCAGAGGCTGTTGCGTGTGGCCCCAGCCCGAGTATGGTAAGTGGAGGGAAGAAGAGGGGAAGGGTGCACCCCACCCCCAACCCCCCCCCCCCAAAAAAAAAAAAAAAAGGGGGAACTTTTCTTTTGGCTTTACCAGGAAAGGGGGTCGGAGGATAGAGGTGGGCAAACTCAAGGGCCATTTGGGTCTGAAAAAAGGGGGGTTAATAGGGGGAGGGTGTACGCACTGAGACGGGAGATAATTGGCTATATGTCTCTGTTTCCCTCTCTGTCTACAGCCCAAACCCGCAGAAGCTACAGATACTTCAGTTAAACCAAAGAAAAAGCACTGCCGCACCTGCGGGACAAAAATGCCAACGGATTCAGACAAGCTACTGTGCCAAAGGTGCATCAAGAAAGTAATCAGCGAAGAATCTAAGCCGCTAGGGAAAGATTTCCTCGATTTCAAAAAAGAGGTCACATCCACTCTGAAATCGCTACAAACATCCATAGAAGGGATGAAAAGAGCAGACCAACCCTCCACGTCAGGATACCGCACAAAAACGGCCAGGATTCAAACGGTCACCAGACTAATGGAAGAATCCTCGGAATCAGACTCCCAGGATGAGGAAGGGGAACTCCTGCTGGGAGACAGCTCAGACTCAGAAGAGCAAGACAGAGAAGTACAGGAAAAGGTGACCAGACACCTATTCCCAACCGAAGAGACGGAAGAACTCATGAAAGCAATATACGTAACAGAAGACTTACAAGAGGAGGAAGAGCCAAGATCGGTGAGAGACCGACTATACAGAGGCCTACAGGTTCCGAAGACACGTACCTTTCTGGTCCACCAATCCCTGAAAGGGATCATCAAGAAGGAATGGGAATGTCCTGAAAACAAGCTTTTCTTCCCAAAAGCAATGAAGAAGAGATTCCCCTTCGAGGAATCAGTAGGCATTTGGTCCAAATGCCCAAAAATCGACGCGCCTCTAGCCAAGGTGTCAAAAAAGTCGGACCTGTCTTTTGAAGACATGGGCCATTTAAAAGATCCAATGGATAAAAAGATTGATGTGACACTTCGGAGGGCTTATGAGGCAGGAGCGGCATCCTTTGAGCCAAACATGGCTAATACCTGTGTGGCTAGAAACGTGTCCTTCTGGCTGGAACAGCTAAGAGGACAGTTGGAAAAAGTCCCAGGTAATGAAGAGGCACAGGATTCCCTCCTCTTGATCGAGAAAGGGGTGGCCTATATGGCGGACGCGGCGGCGGAAGGCGTACGAATAGCAGCCCGAACCACTGGGCTGGTAAATTCAGCCAGAAGAGCCCTCTGGCTCAAAACATGGGAAGGAGACTATGCCTCCAGGAATAAGCTGTGTAGTATCCCTTTTGACGGGAAACTACTTTTTGGCCAGGAACTGGATAAAGTTCTGGAAAGATCGGCGGACAAGTCCAAAGGATTCCCTTCCAAAAGGAAGGAGAAACAAAAGAGATTTTTTCGCCGCCCAAGAGGCGATACACAATCCAAGGGAGGAAAACCAAACACCCAGAGGAAGTGGGTATACAATAAGAACAAGGGTAGACCAAACACCCCCTTCCCCAATAATAGCAGCAATGTCTGCAAGCCCCAGTGACGCCAGACGGCCGGTAGGGGGAAAACTGAGATTCTTCTCCCCTCAATGGGAAGGATTCTGTACAAACCATTTTATTGTACAGATTATCAAAGAGGGCTACAAGATTGAATTTGTGACAATTCCCCCTCACAAATTTCGGTCAACATCTCTACCGAGAACATCACCAGCAAAGGAAGCCTGGGAAGTATCCATCTCGAACCTACTACAAGAGGAAGTAATAAAGGAAATGCCTTTATCACACCAAGGGGAGGGGTTCTTTTCCAGAGTCTTTTTAAGACTAAAGCCATCAGGCAAACACCGCCTAATTCTAAATCTCAAGGACCGCAACCGCAGAGTAAGGTACAGGAGGTTCAAGATGAAATCCATCTTTTCAGTGAGAACCCTACTCCCCGAAGGTGCTTTCCTGGTGACCCTGGATCTCCAAGACGTCTATTTACATGTGCCAATCCACCCAAGGCATCAAAAGTTCCTAAGGTTCTCAACAAGAATGGGGGCACAGACACGCCTATTCCAATTCCAGGCGCTCCCATTTGGAATCACCTCAGCACCCAGAATCTTCACCAAGATTATGGCGGAGGTAGTCCAGGATCTCCGAGTAAGAGGGGTCCAGATTATTCCCTACCTAGACGACTTCCTTATATACGGCAAATCAGAGTCAGAAGTGTTGGAAAATCTCCTAACGACAGAGGATTTCCTCACATCACTGGGGTGGGTGATCAACGCCCAGAAATCCAACAGAATCCCTTCACAGGAGATGGTGTTCCTGGGTTACCGGATAAACACAGTGACACAAAAAATCTTATTACCAGAGAACAAGATTGTGAAGCTCAAGGAAGCTATGAGGCGCCTAATAGAGCTACACCGAATATCAAGAAGAGACACCATGGTGGTCCTGGGCCTCATGTCAGCAGCCATCCCAGCAGTACAGTGGGCTCAGCTACACATGAGACCTCTCCAGGGACATCTCCTGAGCCACTGGAACGGAAAGACCTCAGAGCTGGACGGTCTAATATCAATTCCGCCAACCGTAAAAAGATCACTAACCTGGTGGCTAAAGGAAGACTCCCTCTCTCAAGGGAGACTATGGATGCCCACCGTTCAGATCAGGATAACGACGGACGCAAGCCTTTTTGGCTGGGGAGCCCACATAGGACATCAGGTGAGGCAGGGAACTTGGTGCCAATCTGGGGAAGAAGTATCCTCAAATATGCGGGAGCTAGCGGCTGTAAGAGAAGCTCTGATAGGATTCCAACAAGAAATAAAAGGGAAACCTGTTCAAATTCAGTCGGACAATGTCACGACAGTCTCTTACATCAACCACCAAGGCTCAAAGCACCTGATGAGAATAGCGCAAGACATTCTGTCAGGGGCGGAAGCAAACCTATTTTCTCTTACGTCCTCCGACAGTCGCCGCCTCTTCATATTCGTCACATATGGGGTATTAGACTTTGCTCCGAAGGAGTAGCTAGGCAACAGAATATGTTAACATTAAAGCTTTTAACATATCCCACCCTCAAGGGGTGGTCCCCTCAGTCAATACCCTCCTACTTCCTGCAACCATATCTCAGTTTTAATGTCTAGCTTGTCAGGAGTGGCTGGCTTTTCCTGTGCTGGGGCTTTCTGCCCCAGACTCTTTCTTCTTTTTGAAATTTTGTTTGAGTTTTCTCTCTACCTTTACTTAGCTGTTATTTTTGTCAGCGTTAGTTAGTTCTTCTGATGAAGAGGATCATGCGGGCTGGGTCTCGGGCTGATCCCCCTGGTCGCAGGTCGTGGGTCAGTGGCTTCCCAGCCTGCCATCGAGCGTTCAGCCAGGTAACGCTCCTGGCATGGTGAACGACCCATCCCTGTTCGGTGCAGGGATGATTGGTGAGGTGGCTACCTCACTGGACGCCGTGCGGTTTCTTAACCCCCATTTTGTGCGTCTTGAATTGCGACTCTCCCTGCCTCATGTGCAGCGGCTTGTTCGCCTGTGCGGGTCCCCCACGCCATTGAGAGGTAAGTGTATCTATGTGGGGACCTGTCTGTCTGGGGGGGTGTCAGTCTGGGACTGTGTAACCTGCCTCTATTCACACTGCTTGTCTCCCTATCTCTCGGCTGCATGCTTTCGGCTGCAAGGGGGGGGGAGCTGTGTGACACTGTGTGTGTCAGCCTGGTCAGTGTGAAAAGCTGTGTGCTGTGGGGCATGTTGTTTAGGCATGTTTGGGCATATACAGCGATCGCTGCGGCGATCTGACATGTGTCCTTATACATGGATGACATGTGTGCATTACTGCACTGTGGAGCGGCGGTTTCGGCGCCAAACGGCGCCATTTTGCCTACACTCGCTCCGGCCGCATGTTTTACATGCATGGCGGCCATTTTCTTGTAGCCTCCATAGGCTTTCATAGAGCGCCCTGGCAGCATCACTTCCTCTTTCCAGGAACAACCGATCGAGGCAGCAGCAGCGGCGAGGGTCTCCTCAGGTTTTATCCTTCTGTTCTTGCTATCCATTGCCTGTGTTCAGTTTTGCATATTCCCTGTGGGGGTCTCATTTTGCTTGAGTGTGGTGCGGTGGGCTGCGCTTGCTTAAAGGGGCAGTTAACCCTTTATTGTCTGGTATTACAGGGGCAATGGATTCTCAGGAGGGCAAATTTCCTACCGCCTTGGTGGAAAGCCAGGGGACCGCTGTTTCCCCCCCAGGGGGGGATTTGGCCACTATTGTGGCTGGCCTTGCTGCTCAGGTGCAGATGCTGGTGGCTGCTCAATCTACTAAAAGACCCAGAATTGCTCTTTCCTCTGATTCTGAGGGTGAAGGTGATGGGGTTGTTATGGCGGGGGCCTCCTTATCGGGGTCCCGCTCCTCCCTAGATCTAGTGGGGTCCGAAGTGGAGGCTGAAGTTGAGGGGGTTGATAATTCTCCCCCTGGCTCGCCTGAAGAGCTTGCAATCATGGATGAATTGATTGCTTCCATAAAGCAAACATTGCGTTTGCAGGATGAAGTGTGTCCCCCCGCTGCCTTGGCGGCCTATGGGACGCAGAGGAAACGCAGGACACCGCAGGTTTTTCCCTGCAATGATGATTTTCAGCGCGCTGTTAAGGAACAATGGCGCAATCTGCGCAAACCTTTTGCTGTACCAAGTAGGTTCAAGCTGCGTTATCCTTTCTCGCCTTCCACTGATGAAAGGTGGTGTGTGCCTCCCCCAGTGGATCAAGCATTTGCGGTTTTAAACAAGGCCACTGCGATTCCTGCAGAGGATTCCCCTGTGTTCCGTGATGCCACGGATAGGAGATTGGAGTCTCTTGCCCGTCATACTTATTCTGTTACGGGTTCTATGCTTAAAGCTCTGTTTGCTTCTCTCATGGCGGCCCAGGCGATCGCAAGTTGGACGCAGATGCTTAGGCGCGTCCTAGTGGCCGACTCGGCCTCGCCGGCGACCCTGGATATGGTGGATCAAATCCACCAGGGTGTCATGTATCTGTGTGATGCGGACCTGGACCTGGTTCCATTGGCTGCACGTGTGCACAGCGTGGCGGTGTTATCTCGCCGCCTGGTTTGGTTAAAATGTTGGTCGGTGGACCAATCTTCGCGTAAGACCTTAGCCAATCTACCTTATGATGGGTCTCGCCTTTTTGGGGAGTCCTTGGATGTGTTGATTAAGGGGATCACCGGGGGTAAGAGCACTCTCTTGCCCCATTTCCCCAAGGCTAAGGGGGCTTCTGGGAAGAAGCATGCTAATTTTCGGCCCCCTCAGGGGTCCTTTCGTGCCTTTCGGCCGCACTACAAGGGCAAGCCGTTCAAAGGTCAAGGCTCTCAGAAGAAGCCCTGGTCTGGGAAACAGAAGTCCGGCCAATCCGGATCTGCAGCCCATAACAGTTCGGCCTGAAGGGGCGCCCTCACCCAGTTTTGGGGTGGGGGGATGCTTGCTCGGTTTTCTTCAGCCCTGGTTGGCCCGTGTGCGGGACAGATGGGTTCAGGAGATCGTTCGATCTGGTTACAAGATCGAGTTTCTCTCTCGGCCGGAGAGCAGATTTTTTCCCTCAAATCTTCAACTGTCTCCAGAGCGTTTGCGGGACCTGCACCTGGCGGTGCGGGACCTGAGGGCTCAGGGAGTGGTGGTTCCGGTGCCTCATCGGGACAGATTTCGGGGGTTTTATTCCAATCTGTTCACCGTGCCCAGAAAGGAGGGCAAGGTTCGTCCAATTCTGGACTTGAAGGCTCTGAACCGCTCTGTGCGGCTTCGCAAGTTCCGCATGGAATCCCTGCGGTCGGTGGTGGCTGCCCTGGTTCCGGGGGAATTCATGGCCTCCATCGATTTGAAGGATGCGTATCTTCACATCCCCATTTTCGAGGGTCACCAGAGGTTCCTTCGATTTGCCATTGCGGAGGATCACTACCAGTTCGTGGCGTTGCCTTTTGGTCTCGCCTCGGCTCCGCGGGTCTTCACCAAGGTGCTTGCACCGGTTCTGGCATTATTGAGGGCCCAGGGCATTTCTGTCCTGGGGTATCTGGACGACATTCTGGTTCGGTCTACGACCAGCCAGGGTCTGGAGAAGGACCTGTCTGTCACGATGCAAACTCTGCAGGAGTTTGGTTGGACGATAAATTTTCCAAAGTCGACACTGAGTCCGTCGGTTCGTCTTCCCTACCTGGGAATGATTCTGGACTCTGTGCAGGCGAAGGTCTTCCTTCCGGAAGACAAACTCAGAACTCTTCAGGAGGAAGTCAGGTCCCTCTGGGACGTTCCACGCTCGTCTCTGCGGACGTGCATGAGATGTCTGGGATTGATGGTCTCGGCCTTCGAGGCGATTCCCTTCGCCCAGTTTCACACGCGGGGTCTCCAAGCGGAGATCCTGTCCAGGTGGGACGGGCGACCTCAATCTCTGGATCTTCAAATCTCGTTGAGTCATCGCACCAGAAGAAACCTTCTGTGGTGGCTCCAGTCCCCGATGGTGTCCGGGGGCAAGTCGTTTCGTCCTGTCTCGTGGACGGTGATCACCACGGATGCCAGCCTGTCGGGCTGGGGTGGTGTTCTGGGCGTTCTATCCGCCCAGGGAACTTGGTCGGAGGGGGAGTCTTCCCTTCCGATCAACATTCTGGAATTGCGTGCTATAAATCTCTGTCTTCATCGCTGGACGGACCGGCTGCAGGGCTGCCCGGTTCGGGTGCAGACGGACAATGCCACGGCGGTGGCCTACATCAATCACCAAGGGGACACCAGGAGTGCCCGAGCGGCTCGAGAAGTGGCCGACATTCTGTCTTGGGCCGAGACTCATGTCCCGACGATAACGGCGGTTCACATTCCGGGAGTGGAGAATTGGCAGGCGGACTATCTGAGTCGCCAGACCCTGGATCAGGGGGAATGGTCTCTCCACCCGGCTGTCTTCCAGATGTTGTGCGCGAAGTGGGGTCTTCCAGATGTGGACCTGTTCGCGTCTCGTCTCAACAACAAGGTGAAAAGGTTCGTGGCAAGGACACGCGACCCTCGGGCAGACGCGTCGGACGCGTTAGTGGCCCCGTGGCATCAGTACAGGCTGATGTACGCGTTTCCACCGATTCAGTTGCTGTCCAGGTTCCTTCGCAGGTTACACTCGGAACGCAGCACGGTGATTCTTGTGGCACCGGACTGGCCTCGCCGGTCCTGGTACGCCGACCTCGTGAATCTGGCGGTCGACGCTCCATGGCGTCTGCCTCTTCGAGACGATCTACTGTCTCAAGGACCGATATACCATCCTGCTTTACAGTCGCTAGCTTTGACGGCCTGGCTGTTGAGACCGAGGTCCTGAAGGAGAGGGGTCTCTCTCCAGAGGTCGTTCATACTTTGATCAATGCGAGGAAGTCTTCCTTTGGGAAGGTTTATTACCGTACTTGGAAGGCCTATTTTGCCTGGTGTGAGTCCAGGGGGTTTTCACCCCGCACGTACTCGGTTTCCCGTGTGCTGTCTTTTCTTCAAACGGGTGTTGATCAGCGTTTGGCGCTGGCTACGATAAAGGGTCAGGTGTCTGCGCTGGCCGTTCTGTTTCAACGTCCCGTGGCTTCCAACTCCTTGGTTGGCACTTTTGTTCAGGGTGTGCGGCATCTGGTTCCTCCTAGGAGGGATCCTTTGCCCCTTTGGGACTTGAATCTCGTTCTGTCTGTGTTGCAACGTGCTCCTTTTGAACAGATCAGGGAGATCTCGTTGTCTATGTTGTCCAAAAAGGTCGCCTTTTTGGTGGCGATCACTTCGGCTCGCAGAGTGTCGGAGATGGCAGCTTTGTCCTGCAAGTCTCCGTACATGGTTGTTCATTTGGATAAGGTGGTCTTGCGACCTAATCCTTCTTTTCTTCCGAAACGAGTTTCGGAATTCCATCTTAATGAGGATATTGTCTTACCTTCGCTGTGCGCGAAGCCTAAACATCCAAAGGAGGTGAGATTGCATTCTCTGGATGTTGTTCGGGCGATAAGGGTTTACCTTAAATCGACTGAGTCTTTTCGAAAGACGGACTCCTTATTTGTTCTTCCAGAGGGTCCTCGGAAGGGCATGGCGGCTTCGGCCTCTACCATCGCAAAATGGATCAGGCAGACCATTGAACAGGCCTATGCTTTGCAGGGGAAGGTTCCCCCTGTGCCTGTGAAGGCGCACTCTACTAGATCTTTGAGTACGTCTTGGGCCTGTCGTCATGGGGCTTCTGTAGCCCAGGTGTGTAAGGCGGCGACCTGGTCGACCGTACACACGTTCACAAGATTCTACAAAGTAGATGTTCAGGCATCGGCGGATGCTTCCTTTGGCCGCAAGGTTCTTAGTGCGGCAGTTCCCTAGGGTCCCTTGTTGGGGACCTCTGGCTGTTGGGATAAGTTTTGTATCCCCTGGTTTTTTGTCTTTTCCTGGGTTGTTGCTCCTGTTGAGCACTTGTTTTTTTCTGTTGCCCAGCTGGTTTCCTTCCTTTGGTAAGGTTCCTTTCTTTGATGCGGAGACTGCGTTGCCTTTCGGCGCGGATGCGTTTCCCACCCCTCATGTTTGCACTGCTTTGGGACGTCCCCATATGTGACGAATATGAAGAGGCGACGACTGTCGGAGGACGTAAGAGAAAACGGAATTTTTGTAAAATCTTACCTGTAAAATTCCTTTCTCTGAGTCCTCTGACAGTCGCCGCCCCCGCCCCTCTTTTGGGGTTTGGTTGTATACTCTACTGCTATTCCACTAAAACTGAGATATGGTTGCAGGAAGTAGGAGGGTATTGACTGAGGGGACCACCCCTTGAGGGTGGGATATGTTAAAAGCTTTAATGTTAACATATTCTGTTGCCTAGCTACTCCTTCGGAGCAAAGTCTAATACCCCATATGTGACGAATATGAAGAGGCGGCGACTGTCGGAGGACTCAGAGAAAGGAATTTTACAGGTAAGATTTTACAAAAATTCCGTTATTCCTCTCGGCAGTGCACATAAAGGGGTCAACAAATGTGCTGGCAAATCTCCTGAGCCGAAAGCACCTGGACCCAGCGGAGTGGGAACTAAATCAACAGATTTTCAACAAGCTGGTACAGAAGAGGGGGACACCAGAGGTAGACCTTTTCGCCACCGAAAACAGAAAAGTGAGAAAGTTCTACTCTCTACACAAGGAAAGGAACGCATTGGGCATAGATGCCTTAGCATTCCCCTGGAGATTCAGTCTGGCGTATGCGTTTCCCCCGATCCAACTGATTCCTAGAACAATCAGAAAAATCCATCTGGAGGGGACAAGGGTAATTCTAGTGGCACCCTTCTGGCCAAAACGGGCATGGTTTACTCCACTCCAGAAAATGGCGGAGGAAGAACCCTGGATTCTACCAGCCCAGGAAGATCTTCTGGCCCAAAAGGGAGCGCATCACCCTTCCAGCCAGACGCTACAACTAGCAGCATGGATCCTGAACGGTGCATACTACTGAATAAAGGATTATCCACAAGAGTCACGGAGGTACTGCTCCAAAGCAGAAAACCAGTGACCAGGAAAATTTACAATAAAATATGGAAGACATACAAATTCAAAGTGGAGCCCAGCAACAGGAACCTAAGGAACATTAGCACCGTGCTGGATTTTTTTATAGACGGAGTAGACAAAGGTCTGGCAGTAAGCACCCTTAAAGTGCAGGCTGCAGCTCTGTCAATCTTTTTGGAAAAACCTATAGGAGAAGATCCTTTAGTGAAGAGGTTTTTTAGATCCATCGAAAGATCCAGGCCCAGCAAAGACCTTCGCTTGGCCCCATGGGATCGAACATTAGTATTACAGGCACTCACCAAAGCCCCTTTTGAGCCTTTAGAAGAAAGCAGCCTAAAGAATCTTACTTTGAAAGCGGCATTTCTAATGGCAATCACATCAGCCAGAAGGGTGAGCGACTTCAGGCTCTTTCCATCAAGGAACCTTTTCTAAAGATTTTTCCGGATAAATTAATCCTCAGGACGGACCCTCTTTTCCTCCCGAAGGTATCATCGGAATTTCATCGGACACAGGAAGTAGTCCTCCCATCATTCTGCCAAAACCCAACCTCCCAGGGGAGGAAGTCTTTGCTACTCTGGACGTCAAAAGGTGTATCCTACACTACATAAGAGTCACCAAAGAAATCAGGAAATCAGCCAACTTATTTATCCTTTTTAGAGGCACACAGAAAGGGAAAGCTGCCTCAAAATCATCCATAGCCAGGTGGATCAGAATGGCCATTGGTGCAGCCTACACCTCGCAAGACCAGAGCTTACCAGCCAGTATCAAGGCACACTCCACCCGGGCGATATCTACATCTTGGGCAGAAAAGGCTGGGGCCTCAGCAGATCAAATCTGCAAAGCAGCCACCTGGTCAAGTGATCTGACGCTCGTCAAACACTACAGGGTCGACCTGTTCTCCGCCCAGGATCTATCCTTCGGTCGCAAAGTGCTCCAGGCAGTAGTCCCACCCTAGGTATGCATCGTTGGGGTCTCATGTGACCATCCTGGAGGATGACTTGGGAAAGTATAAATTATTACCTGATAACTCCCTTTCCAGGAATCCTCCAGGACGGTGGACCCCCACCCTATTAGTAAATTGTATACTTGTATTATAGTTTGAGCTAGTCGCTTAAGCAGTCCAGTTCATCTTTTAACAACTGGGGGGCAGCCTGTGGGGTGGCCTTTTAAACTTAACTGTGCTTGTGTTTCCTGTAGGAGGAGGAGCCATCTCTCATGTGACCGTCCTGGAGGATTCCTGGAAAGGGAGTTATCAGGTAATAACTTATACTTTCTCTTATGTCCTCCGACAGTCGCCGCCTCCTCTAAGCCATCACTGTTGGGTATTGTCTTCCCATCCGCAGGAATAGCTAGGCATATAGACTTAGTCCAAAGACAAAAGGCATTAGCATATACACACCCATGGGGGCTGTCCCATCTGGTCAATACCCCCCCTGCATCACCACTCCCAACTCAGTTTTAATCTGCCTAGCGTCAGGAATAGTCAGGCTTACCTTGTGCTGGGGCTTCAGTCTCAGCCTTCCTAATCTTTTCTTTTGATTTTTCTTTGAAAATGTCATTTTTTTCTCTTACTTTACTAGCTGTTTATTTTGTCAGCTTCTAGTGTTAGTCTTCTCTTCGGATGAAGCTGGATCATGCGGTGCTGGGATTCGGACTGACCGCCCTGGTTCTCCAGAGCAAAAGGGTCAGATGGACCCCCAGCCCGCCATCGAGCGTTCAGCTATGGTTCGCCCTGGCATTACGCACGACCCATCCCTGTTCGCTACAGGGATGCAGCCATGAGGTGGCTACCTCACAGGACTCGTCTGCGGTGCTGCAGCGTCATGTCCCTGGCTCACGGCACTCCCTGTCAGATGAGGACAGAGGCTTTCCGTGCTTAGAGGCTCCCCACGCCAT
Source organism: Pelophylax lessonae (assembly GCF_965119305.1). NCBI lineage: Eukaryota > Metazoa > Chordata > Amphibia > Anura > Ranidae > Pelophylax > Pelophylax lessonae. Next base: position 140,940,310 of record NC_138773.1, on the reverse strand, counting down.
CTGGTACAGGTAAGTACTTCTGTGTGGGGCCTCTGTCTGGGGTGGCAGTCTGTGTTGCTGTGTGTTCCCCATGTCTGTGCCTTTGTGACTCCCTGTGCGATCCCTGTGGGGATCACTTGTGCAGATACTGTGTGTGCCCGGGGGTCCCTGTCCCTGTGTCACTTAGGTGCATTGTTGGGGGTGCAGACGTTTCTGACTGTGTGGCGACCGCAGCGGCGAATTTTCACGCGGTCAGCCATCTTTACTATGGGCTGACATGTGTAGCTTCTCTGGGGCGATCCTGCATGTTATTTTGGCGCAATTCGCCGCCATTTTGTGGGCGATGGAATGGTCGGTCCGGCCGCATGTCGGCGGCCATTTTGGCGTAGCCTCCAATGCATCCCTATGGGGCAGCCATTTTCCCAGGGTCTGGCATATAGTCCAGCCTACTCCAGCAGCGCTTCCTTTCCATCAGCAGCAGGACATCGGTAGCAACGCTCTGCGAGCTCTGCAGGTTATCACTCTCAATTTCCCTCTGTGCTATCGCTTCTAGCTCAGTTTCTTTTCTCCTTTGGGGGTCTTTTATCACTGTTGCAGTAGCGGTGGGCTGCGCACACCGCAGCGTTTCTTAAAGGGGACAGTACTTTGTATTGCACTGTAGTTTGTTCTGATAACTTGAGCAATGGATTCTCAGGAAAGCAAGTTTCCTCCAGATTTAGTGGAGGGCCCCAGTTCTCCTGTGGCCCCGCTGCGACCCAATCTGGCTGCTGTGGTGGCGACTTTGGTGGCAAATATGGAAATGCTGATGTCTGAACGCGCTGCGAGAAAGAGGCCCAGGTTGTCTCTCTCTTCTGATTCAGATGGGGATATGGCTGCTGCGAGCGTTGGACCGCTCATCCTTGAACCCCCCCGGGGTCTGAGGGGGAGGCTGAGATGGAGGGGGCTGATACCTCCTCCCCGGGGTTACCTGAAGAACGGGCGACCATGGATGAGTTGATTGTGTCTGTGAAGGACACCTTGCATTTAGAGGATGAGCCCTGTCCTCCGGGCATTGTGTCCTCGTTTGGGACGCACAGGACCCGCAAGTCTGCGCAGGTTTTCCCCTGCCCAGCGGAATTCCATTACACTGTTAATGAAATGTGGCGCACGTTGAAACGTCCATTCCTGGTTCCTAGTCGGTTCAAATTACTTTATCCTTTTGCGCCAGCTACGGAATGGTCGCGATGGTGTGTGCCTCCACAGGTAGATCACACTGTGGCCGTGTTGAACAAGGCTACCTTGGTTCCTACCGAGGATACCCCGGTTTTCCGGGATCCCACGGACCGGAGGTTGGAGTCTCTAGCTCGCCATTCCTATACGGTGGCGGGTTCGTTGCTCAAACCCGTTTTCGCGTCCGTTCTGGTGGCTCAGGCGGTGGCTGATTGGACTAAGATGCTTAGGAGCAATCTCGTGTCTGATGATGTACCACCTGCCCGGCTGGAAATGGTGGATCAGATCCACCAAGGAGTCATGTACTTGTGTGATGCAGGCTTGAATGAGGCCCCCTTGGTGGCTCGCCTCTCTAGTGTCTCTGTTCTTAACCGGTGACTGATATGGCTGAAGAGCTGGTCGGCTGACCAGTCCTCACGGAAAACTGTTGCTGATTTTCCCTATGCTGGCTCTCACCTTTTTGACGAGGCGTTGGACACCCTGGTGAAAGGCGTCACGGGGGGCAAGAGCACTCTGCTGCCCCAGAACCCGAAGAACAAGTCTTTTCGGGGCAAGCAGAGTTCTGCACCTAGATCCACTCAGGGGTCCTTTCGTGCCTTTCGGAACCAATCCAAGGGCAAGGCCCAGGGCAACCAGAAGAAGCCCTGGGCAGGTAAGCAGAACTCCGGCAATGCCGGCTCGGCGGGTCAATCCGCCTCTGCCTGAAGGGGCGCCCTCACCCGTTTCAGGGGTGGGGGGGCGTTTGCGTGGTTTCCTCCAACCTTGGCTGCTCCGGATATCGGACAAGTGGGTTCAGGGAGTTTTTCGATCGGGATACAAGATCGAATTCCTTTTCCGGCCGGCGGAAAGATTCTTTCCCTCCAATATTCATCTGCTTCCGGGACGTCTGCAGGACTTGCATCAAGCGGTGCAGGACTTGCTTGCTCAGGGAGTGATTGTCCCGGTGCCTCATCGGGACAGGTTTCGGTGGTTTTATTCAAATCTGTTCACTGTGCCCAGGAAGGAGGGCAAAGTGCGTCCTATTCTGGACCTGAAAGCGCTGAACCGCTTTGTGCGTGTTCGGAAGTTTCGAATGGAGTCTCTCCGTTCGGTAGTAGCCTCCTTGAGTCCAGGAGAATTCCTGGCTTCGATAGACCTGAAGGATGCGTACCTGCACACCCCATTTTCGAGGGTCATCAGCGGTACCTTCGGTTTGCTATCGCAGAGGACCACTACCAGTTTGTGGCGTTACCTTTCGGTCTCGCTTCGGCACCAAGGGTGTTTACCAACGTGTTGGCGCCGGTTCTGGGCCTGCTGAGGGCCCAGGGCATTGCGGTCCTGGGTTACCTGGACGATCTGCTTCTGAGATCACGTGCCAGCCAGGACCTAGTGCGCGATCTGTTCATCATGGTACAGACGCTCCAGGAGTTCGGATGGACCATCAACGTTCAAAAGTCGCCGTTGTCTCCAATGCTTCGCCTTCCCTACGAGGCGATTCCCTTTGCCTAGTTCCACACGCGGGCTCTCCAGACGGAGATCCTGGCCAGGTGGGACAGACTTCCTCAGTCCTCGGATCTGGATGTCTCCTTGAGTCATCGTACCAGATTGGCTCTTCTGATGTCGCTCCGGTCCCCGTCGTGGCGGAAGGCAAGTCCTTCCGTCCGTTGGTGTGGACGGTGGTTATCACGGACGCCAGCCTGTCGGGCTGTGGTGGGGTCCTGGGCAACCTGTCTGCCCAGGGCACTTGGTCGGAGGAGGATTCCTCCCTCCCGATAAAGGTGCTGGAATTGCGATCGATAAAACTCTGTCTCTTCCAGTGGTCGGACCGTCTCCGGGGCCTGCCTGTCCACGTTCAGACGGACAATGCTACCGCAGTGGCTTGCATCAACCACCAGGGGGGCACCAGGAGTGCTCGAGCGGCCCGGGAGGTGACCGACATTCTGTCTTGGGCCAAGACTCATCTCCCGGCTATCTCAGCTGTTCACATTCCTGGTGTGGAAAATTGGCTGGCCGACTATCTGAGCCGCCAGACCCTGGACCAGGGGGAATGGTCCCTGCACCCGGAGGTCTTTCAGATGCTGTGTGCAAGGTGGGGATCCCTGGACGTGGATCTGTTCGCATCCTGGCTAAATCGAAAGATGGAAAGGTTCGTGGCAAGAATGCGCGATCCGTTGGCGGACGCCTCGGATGCGTTGGTAGCCCCTTGGCATCAGTTTCGTCTGATATACGCCTTTCCTCCGCTTCAGTTGCTATCCAGGTTCCTCCGCAGGTTGGCCTCGGAACCGCACCTGGTGATTCTGGTGGCTCCGGACTGGCCTCGCCGGTCCTGGTACGCCGACGTTGTTCACCTGGCAGTGGCGCCTCCGTGGCGTCTGCCTCTGCGGGAAGATCTCCTGTCTCAAGGTCCGATCTTCCGTCCTGCTTTACAGTCGCTGGCTTTAACGGCCTTGCTGTTGAGACCCGGGTCTTGAGGGACAAGGGTCTTTCCCCTGAGGTTATCCCTACCCTGATTAAGGCTAGGAAGTCCTCCTCTGGTAAGATCTATTACCGTACCTGGAAAGCTTATTTCGCCTAGTGTGAGTCCAGGGGGTTCTCCCCTCGTTCTTACTCGGTGTCGAGAGTGTTGGCTTTCCTCCAGTCTGGGGTGGACCAGCGCCTGGCGCTGGCCACGATAAAGGGCCAGGTGTCTGCACTGGCTGTCCTTTTCCAACGCCCTGTGGCGTCTCATTCTTTGGTGCGCACCTTCATTCAAGGTGTGCGACATTTGGCTCCTCCCAGAAAGGAGCCCTTACCTCCATGAGACTTGAACTTGGTTATGTCCGTGTTGCAGCATGTTCCCTTTGAAAACATCAGGGAGATTTTGTTGCCTCTGCTGTCGAAAAAGGTTGCTTTTCTAGTGGCGATCACTTCGGCTCGCAGGGTGTCGGAGCTGGCGGCGTTGTCTTGCCGCTCCTCTTACTTAATAATTCACAAGGATAAGGTGGTTTTGCGACCACCCCCATCCTTCCTTCCCAAGGTGATCTCTGAGTTCCACCTTAATGAGGACATTGTCCTGCCTTCGCTTTGTACGAAACCTAAACATCCAAAGGAGATTGCCTTACATTCCTTGGATGTTGTCAGGACGTTCAGGGTTTACCTGTCGTCTACGGAGTCTTTTCGGAAGACAGATTCCCTCTTTGTCCTTCCTGAGGGAACTCGGAAGGGCATGGCTGCGCCTGCAGCAACTTTTGCCAAATGGATCAGACAAACCATTGAGCAGGCTTATGCCTTGAAGGAACAGGTTCCGCCCTTCCCTGTTAAGGCGCACTCTACCAGGTCTTTGAGTGCATCCTGGGCCTATTGGCATCGGGCCTCGGTGGCCCAGGTGTGCAAGGCGGCGACTTGGTCTTCGGTGCACACCTTTTCCAAATTCTACAAAGTAGATGTTCTGGCATCAGCTGATGCTTCTTTTGGCCGCAAAGTTCTCAGTGCGGCAGTGCCATGATGGACCCTTGATTTTTTTCGGGGTCCCTGGCTGTTGGCATTTGCTTTCTTGGGCTGTTGCTCCTGTTGAGCATTGTTTTTTCTGTTGCCCAGTTGGTTCTCTTACAGTGCATGTAAGATTCCTTTCTCTGATGTGGGTACTGCGTTGCCTTTTCTATGGTTGCGTCTCCCACCCCTCATGTCTATACTGCTTTGGGACATCCCAACAGTGATGACATAGAGGAGGCGGCGACTGTCGGAGGACGTAAGAGAAAACAACATTTTTGTAAAATCTTACCTGTAAAATTCCTTTCTCTGAGTCCTCCGACAGTCGCCGCCCCCGCACCTCTTTTGGGGTTCTTATTACCTGCTGCTATGCTACCAAACTGAGTTGGGAGTGGTGATGCAGGGGGGGTATTGACCAGATGGGACAGCCCCCATGGGTTTGTATATGCTAATGCCTTTTGTCTTTGGACTACGTCTATATGCCTTGCTATTCCTGCGGATGGGAAGACAATACCCAAAAGTGATGACTTAGAGGAGGCGGCGACTGTCAGAGGACTCAGAGAAAGGAATTTTATAGGTAAGATTTTACAAAATTCTGTTTTTAATAATTGCGTAGGGCTCGGTTCGTTATTTTTTTTCTATACTCTGAATTTCCTGAAGGAGGTCATTTAGGTGTTTTAACCTTAATTTTTTCACTCAGTTGAATCAGTAAGCCTCAAATGACTGCCTTATGTGAATTCCATAAGAGGAACGGATCTGGCACCGATGGGGCGTTGATGGCAAAATATTCTGAGATTGCTGCCAATGTCTTTTTTGTACTGCGGGTGCGAAAGTAAGGGGATATCATTATGCCACCTATTGGCCCTTGTTTCAGTTTGGATCTCTCTCACTGTTACTGATATAGGGGCATGATCGGACCATGTAATGGTATGAATATTGGACCCACTAATTTTTTGGAGCAGGAATTTATCTACTAAAAATAAATCAATTCTGGAATAGGTCTGATGGGCTTGTGAAAAATAGGTGAAATCTTTCTCAGAGGCATGTTGGCATCTCCACACGTCAATCAAAGGCGGATAAAAATTTCTTGAGAGTGGGTCTGTGTTTTTTAGACTTGTCGGAAGTAGTACAGTCCAACTCTGGGTCATGAATTGCATTAAAGTCTCCACAGAGCAGTATGTGGCCTTGACACATGGAGAGAACCTTTTTCCATATTTTATTAAGATGAGCAAGTTGATGTACATTAGGAAGGTATACATTAACCAGGGTGTATATGCTGTTGATCTCGCAAACAAGAACAACATATATACCTTCTGAATCACAAAATACCTCTATCTGCCTAAAGGAGACCGGGTCTCTAAATAGTGATCGACCGATATTGATTTTTTAATACCGATACCGATATTTTGGTCATCGGATATCGGTATTGGCCGATATTTTTGGGCAAGTAAAAAATATTTTTTTTTTTTCCCAGGTACTCTTGAGGAGGGATCTGGGTGTCTAAAATACCCTAAACCCCTCCTTGGCACTGAAAAGCATTAAAATCGCCAAGTTTGGCTGTTTTTGAATGTGGCGCCGAGTACCCGGAAGTGATGACATGACATCACTTCCGGGTTGTTTACATGGCGACCCGACCAGAGCCGAATGATCGGGTCTTCTGTTCGGCGGCTATGCAGGTAGGATGCCGGGGCGAGTTTTGGAAGGCGGTGGGAGGGGGGGACGTCCCCTCCCGCTCCTTGTAATGACAGCCGAACGGCTTCTTAGCCGCATTGGTTGTCATTACAAGACAGCGACCGTCGGCTATGGACGCTGGTATCGGGGTGATGCCTCCAGCTGCAGGCATCACTCCGGTACAAGCACTTTCCCCAAACATCGGTAACCTCAGGGGCCGATTCTGATATATATCGGGGAAAGTGCATATCGGCCCCAGATATATATCGGTGGTGTCGATAATTGGGCGATCCCTAATCTCTAATTGCAATAGCCACACACCCCTTTTTTCCGGTGAATTAGAAAAGAATGTGTGTGGAAAATTGCGGTTTGTATAGGGTAGAGGGTCTTGGGAGCGAAAGTGTGTCTCCTCTAGGCAGATTATATCACAATTTAAACGCTTAATCTCATGCCATGTCATGCTGCGTTTGGCTGGGCTATTCAAGCCCCTCACGTATATGGACAATATTTTAAAGGACATAGCCGTTCCTGGTGTGTGTGGCAGCACAAACTGAGTGAGATTGTCTGATAAAGACAAAGGTACCTTACGCTGGAGACGGTCTTGTCCAATATATGAAGGCCTGCTGACACTTGCCACGAGTGCAGTAGCAATAGGAAGTCCCAGGTGTGCTGAACAAACAAAACTAAAGAGTAGTAACAGTGAGAACAGCAAACAATAAACTGCTATAGGGCTGCATATCTTCACTCGTCTCACGATTTGATTACGATTATCAAGGCAACAATTTGATTTGATTCCGCGATGCATCATGATTACTGCCCAATGCCCATGCCCAGCCCAATGGTTTTCAAAACTTTATAAAAAAAAAAAAACAATCAAGCAGTCAAAAATTATAGAATCATTTTTATTTTCATCTGCTCTTAAAGGACACTTCCCTGAACCCTGGTTGTGGCCTGCATACATATAGGAAAGTCTGAACAATGTACAGACATTATACATTATTTACATTAGACAGCCCCCCATTGACATTAGACAACCCCCATTGACATAACCCAGCCCCCCATTGACATAACACAGCCCCCCCATTGACATAACACAGCCCCTCATTGACATAACACAGCCAATTTACATGATATAGCAGCCTCAACCCCCCCCCCCCCCCCCCCACCCCCTGCACTCCCAGGAAAGCCCTGCCGGCTGCCAGTGCACTGCCATTAATCAAAAAAGTGACAATATCAGCGCGACTGTGTTGAATCACACACTAGTATACAATATAATAGTGCGAAAAGTAGTGCAAATTGGCAAAAATAAATCACAATATATAATACAGTGCAAGTGACCTAGAAAACCTCTAGGGATATTAATATCAGTAATAAAGGTTTTCTAGAGGTTTTCTATGTCACTTGCACTGAATTATATATTGTGATTTATTTTTGTCAATTTGCACTGCTTTTCACACTTATATATTATATCGGGTGAGTTCATATATGTTTTCTACTAGACATTCTTGCTAGAACCTTTTATACCCTTTGATCTAGAACTTTTCACATCAGGACTGTACTAGCACATTCAGCACATATTTGCAAAATTTGTGTCAGTGACTCAGTTTTAGGGACCCTTCCAGTGTGTAAGGGTTAATGTAAACTGATGCCTGAGTGATTACCTGATTATCTCTGGTATTTTCATCGTCAGTGCGAGGGCATGTGACTGTGACAGAGATGAAAAGACCGGAGATAATAACGTAAAATCAGGCATCAGTTTACGTTAACCCTTACACACTGGAAGGGTCCCTGAAACGGAGTCACTGATTCTAATTTGTTTTTTTTGATAAATTCAATGTTTATTAGGAAGAGGAAATAAGGCATACAGAATAGGCAAAAAAAAAAAAAGGAAACCAATGGTGTCAGTCCATATACAAAATCATACACAGAGAACAGACAACTTCAGGGAATACCAGTAATCGCAGTATAGAGGAACATAATATAGAGCGCATTACCCATAATGTCAGAGAGAATTGCTAGGGGAAGTCCGACCCCCGGAGAGATCCCGCCCCCATCCGGCATCTTCACATGGCCGGAGTGGTGAGAGGGAGAGACCCCCTCCGGGCCGACCAAGCCCCTCCCCCAGTCATCTAGTATGCGCCCATGTATGTATGCCCATGGGGAGTGATAAAAACCAGAGAGACAGATAATGAACGGCAGTCCCCGCCATTTCCCCCTCCCATCTTTTGTGTAGAGGTGGGGAAAGGAGTCCACCATCAAGAGAGAGGAAGAAGAAAACAAAGAAGAAAGAAAATAAAAAGGGGGGGAGGGAAGGAAGGAAAAAAGCGAGGAGGGAATGGGGGGGGGGGGGGGAAGGGGGAAAGAGATAGACACCCGGGCCGCCGAAGCCGCACTAGGCCACCAAATCTCTGTATTCTGCGGAAAAACTGAACTCATGCCAGTAATACCATCTTTTGAGAAACCCCTCCCTAGTGCCCCGCTCGGCAGCCACAAGATCTTCCATTTCGTTGATGCTGGCCACCTTCCGCAGCCACATAGCCACGGTAGGAGGCTGCGACTGTTTCCAGAGAGGAGGGATACAGCTCTTGGCCGCCGTGAAAAGGAGCGGCAGGATTTATTTTCTGTAGGAAGCTCGCGGGAATTCATTGTGGTGAAGGAGAAAGAGGGCAGGACACAGAGTGAGAGCGTGGTCCGTAAACTTTTGCGTGATGCATAGTACCTCCGCACAGAAGGGCTGCAGACGGCTACAAGTCCAGAAGATGTGGAGAAGGGAGCCAACCTCCTCCCCACATCTCCAACAAAGGTCAGAGCAGGAAGGGAACATTTTGCTCAATCGGTCCGGGGTATAGTACCACCTGGTCAAAAACGTATACCCCGCCTTCTGGTACTTAGAACAGGTGGAAGTTTTGTAGGTAAAAAAGAAAATACGATCAACCTGGTGGTCCGAAAAAGACAGACCCAAGTTGCGCTCCCAACGGGTGATATACAGGGGTCTGGAGGAGGGCTCAGGTCCCGTCAGTAAACGATAGATCAAGGATATGGTGTGTGGTAATGGTGAGTCCGAAAACACACTGTTCTTCGAAAGGCATGAGGCGTCGGGCAAATGAGGTCGCAGGTGGTAGGGACTGCAGAAAGTGAGCTAACTGTACTTTTTGCCAAAAGGACAAAGCGGCATAGGAGCCGTCGGAGAAGAGGGGTTGTCGAGAAACCCACTTCCCGCCAACAATGAAGTGTCTGGCCTGGTGGAACCCTCTCGATTTCAGGGTGCGGAAACCTTGATCCCGCAGGCCCGGGGAGAAGTCCTGATTATCAATTACCGGGAACAAAGGGGAAGGTAGAGAGGCTATCAGACCCTCTCCACATATCCTACGACTTAATTTCAGGGTAGCCCCCACAGTCGGGTGGTCGGACACGCATTTCGGTAAATCGGAAGCGCCCCACAGGAGGGATTCCGGGGGAGAAGCCCCCAAGCTCCGCTCAATTCTGATCCATTGTTTAAGGTGGCCATGTACATGCCAGTCCACGAGCCTGGTAAGGTGACAGGCAGCGTAATATAAGGTCACATCTGGGAAGGCCATACCACCGCTGAGCTTGGGCATACGGAGGACCGTTAGCGATAGGCGGGGGGGGCCCGCACCCAAAGAAATCGACGGAAGACTTCGTTTATTTTACGCAAGAAGGCTGGAGGAACAGCAATCGGGAGGGCCTGCAGTACATACAGCAGACGAGGCATAACATTCATCTTGATGCTATTACAACACCCAAACCAGGAAAACATCCCCCTCTGCCATTCCTCCAGGCCCTTCCGAATACGGGAGAGGAGAGGAGGGAAGTTGCATTTAAAGACGCGGTCGGGGCAATTGGGGAGGAAAATCCCTAAGTATTTGATTTGGGAGGAACTCCACTTAAAAGGGAAGTCCCGTTTGAGGAGGGTCATCAAAGCCGAAGTCATCGCAACAGGCAGGGCCTCAGATTTCTGATGATTTATCTTATAGGAGGATAAGGCTTCGAATACACGGAACTCCTTCATGAGATTCGGCAAGGATAAAAGCGGTTTAGTAAGAAAGAAGAGAAGGTCATTGGCGTACGCCGCAACCTTCGGTGTGAGCTGCGAGGAGATGCTCAACCCCGCGATGTCCGCATTAGCCCTAATAGAGCGCAGAAAGGGTTCCAGCGTAAGGACGAAAATCAGGGGAGACAAGGGGCACCCCTGCCGCGTCCCATTCGAGATCTCAAGTGGGCTGGATAGCAGGCCATTGATCTTAACACACGCCGACGGGCGGGAGTAGATTGCCCAGATCCATGACATCATGCGCTGTCCCAGTCCAATATGCTCCATGGTGCTGATAAGGAAATTCCAATTCACCCGGTCGAACGCCTTTTCGGCATCCGTCGAGAGAAGCAGCATAGGAGTCTTCCGCGCACACGCCAGATGTAGGTCCATGGCCTTTGTAGTGTTGTCCCTGGCCTCTCTGGAAGGCACAAACCCCACCTGGTCATCGTGGATCAATTGTGGGAGCAGAGGGGCCAAACGGGACGCCAAGATTTTGGTAAATAGCTTCAGGTCCACATTGAGGAGCGAGATGGGTCTGTAACTCTGGCAGAGGAGGGGGTCCTTGCCTTCCTTCGCTATTACAGTGATGTGCGCGCGGAGCGAGTCCACCGGGAACGCCGCTCCCAAGCCCGCCGCATTGTAGGCGGCAAGGAAGTGCGCTCTAATTTGTTTTAACTTTAGAGTTCACTGGCAGCCAGCAAGACTGTCCTTGGAGAGGCGGGGAGGGGGGGGAGCTGGGATGACGTCATCGATGCGGCAGGTCCTCAGCATCGGATTCAAAACGTTCAAGGCCGCATTGCGATGCATCAACGCAACGATTATTTTCAACACCCCTAAACTGCAATGTGGTACTGGATGGGAAGTATACCACTATTTTTTTTTTTTGAAAAGGCGATTCAAATGAATCCGGGCGGAGTGATCATCAGGGGTATGTAGAAAACAATAATACATGGAGCCAGAAGCTCACCAGAACTAAATGGAAAGTGTAAATGTTTGTAAGTACAGGGTCATCCAGAATCTGTGTCCGAGCTTCTCCCAGCGTTCCTGGGGAATTTGGTAGGCACAGGACAATTTGATTGGTTCGGGTCCAAACTTTTCCATTCTTTCAAGTAGTGTAGGTCTTCCTTAAAGGATGTGATTATTTTCGAGGAATTATATTTAGTGACTAATAGTTTAGCAGGGTAGATCCATCCGTAAGAAATGTGGTGGCTGTACAGTGGTTTAGTGATGGATGCAAGTTGCCTTCTCTAACTCATAGTGTGGGCAGATAGATCATCGTAGGATGATTCAATTATGCTATCCGGGAGGACCTCTTTGTTTCTGGCTACTGCCTGCACTTTTTCCTTAATATGAAAGAAGTGTATTCTTACGATAGTGTCTCTCTGCAGGTGTTCCGAGATATGTTGTGGTTTAGGCAGTCTGTGGATACGGTTGATCACCAGCTCTTCTAGGGGAGCGTCAGGAATGGCATCTTTCAATATATTAGTAAAGTACGGCTTCAAATCCTGTTGTTTAATGGATTCGGGGATCCCCCTTATTTTCACTTTGTTGCTTCTAGATCTATCCTCCAAGTCGGCTAGCTTTGATTTAATTCTCTGAATCGTTATTTAAAGTTGCATTGAATCCACTCAGAAGAATGTGACACCACTTGCATGTTCTTTTTAAATGTAGTTTATACATCCAGAAAACCCTGTGGAGTAGGATTGAATGCACTCTTTTGATATATACCGATATGCAAATCATATGGACAGCTGTAATCATTGAACCATCGCTAACTATGCAAATGATTCTGTCCACATGGACAAATTAAGTTACAACCGCACAGTGATCAGCCTTCAGCGGTCATTACAAAAAATCATACAAGATCTACATCATCCAGTATCTTTATTATTCATGCAAATTATCATTCGTATTTCAAAGATCTTTTTCATTTCTTAACCCACTGATGATTCAAATGTTTTCACAAGATATCATTTAAATCCCAATATAATAACCTACTTGATTGATTTTTGGCACAATTTACTCATCAGAGACATCTTCTGGAATATCATATAGGACCTGGTTTTCAATCCATGATATGATAAGCAATTACTTCGATAACCTACAATGTTATTTTCCTGTTGAAGAAATTTATTTCAGTATCTCTGCACTTTACTTGACCCGAGCTTCCAATAGGAATCAACATAGACATACTATAGACAGTGTAATTGTAGTTTTTGATTCCTAAATCGATTTGAAGAATATATCTATTTTTTAACCTAAATCACAGAATACAAACAGACCGGACTATGGACAATTATTTGGTCACTAGATCTTTTTTGCAGTTTTTTCTTAGTGACACTGCATTATTCCAGGGTTCATACGGAGCCCCAGGAACACGTTTCACCTACAGATTCCCTCCTTGTGATTGCGTGGACTTCCGGGTCGCAACCCCTGTCTGCCTTAACGGCGGTTTTGGAAAACCTGGTGTCAAAAGTGGATTTGGTCTTAAAAAATACCACTAATAAAAAGCGCCCTATGCCCTCTCTTGCCTCTCCTGTATCCTCAGATTTTGAAGTAGATATGGCCGCCGCACTCACAGGTTACCATGAGGGTTCAGCGTCATCACACTCGGATGGCGAGGATGACCTATTCACGTCTGCAGCCATGCGGTAAAATGCACTGGTGGAGGCACTTATAGTGTCAGTGCGGGGAACTCTAAAAATGGCGGATGATTCTGAGTCAGGGACACAGGTGTCTTTTAGCACACGCAAATCCCAGAAGTCGGGCAAGGTTTTCCCTTGTCCGAAACTTTTTGACAAAATTGTCTCTGACCAATGGTGGCGTCCTAAACACATGGTAGAGGTGCCGAAGCATTTCAAGAGGCGCTATCCATTCGCGGACGCTGTAACTGCAAAATGGACCGTTCCACCGAAGGTGGACCATCTGGTCTCCAGACTGAAAATCTACCGTGGTCCCGGTGGAGGAGTCTCCGGTCTTTAAAGACCCTGTGGCTAGAAGGATTGAGTGTCTGTCCTGTTACTTACATGTGATTGCGGTCTCAACACTTAAACCGATCTTCGTGATCACTCTGATGTCCCAGACCATAACGGAATGGGCAAATTTACTAAAAAGAGACCTGGAAACAGGCTCCCCCTGGGCCTGGCAGAGCTAACGGACCAAATGGTCCAAGCCCTACTATTTATATGTGATGAGTCGCTAGATGCGGCCCCTCTTTTAGCCAAAGTATCCGCAGTAGGGGTAGCCAGTAGACGCATGGTGTGGCTAAAAATCTGGTCTGCAGACCAGGCTTCTAAAAAGGCTCTATCAGAGCTTCCCTTTATGGGGGACTGCTTGTTTGGATCCTCATTGGATGAACTGATCAAGGGGCTTACTGGTGGGAAGATTACTCTTCTTCCTCAATCCTCCAAGGGCAAGTTACCACGTAATAGACGGGGGCCTTATTTTATAGGCCACAGACAGCCTTTTCGTGCTTCCGGCACGCAGGAGAAAGGATCTAAGCCATTTAGGTCTTCTGAATTTTCCAAGAAGACATGGTGGGTTAAGCAGGGCCCCCCCCCAGATCTGCAAACAAATCCCCATCTGTATGAAGGGACACCCGTATCTGGGGTGGGGAACATTTTTGTTTCTTTCTGGAACCATGGACCTCCTTGATTCAAGACAAATGGGTCCACAAACTGATCTGATCGGATTGCAAGGTAAAATTCAGGTCCTGACTGTCGGACAGATTTTTCCCGTCCAATCTCCACCTATCTCCAGATCGGTTGCGGGATCTACGAGGGGCCGTACAGGACCTGCTGTCTCAAGGGGTGACTGTATAGGTTCCCTCCTGGGAACGCTTTCAAGGGTTTTATTCAAACTTGTTTACTGTTCCCAGAAGAGAGAGAATAGTGTGTCCAATTCTGGGCCTCAGGGCTCTGAATCGCTTTGTGTGGGTTCAGAGGTTTTGGAATGGAGTCCATTCGCATGGTAGTGGCGTCCCTACACCAAGGGGACTTTTTAGCTTCTATCGACATCAAGGTCGCATATCTGCACATCCCTATTTATGCTGAACATCAGCATTTCTTTTGATTCATTGTAGGAGAAGAGCATTATCCATGTGTAGCGTTACCCTTTGTTCTTTCCTCTGCCCCCAGGGTCTTCCTCTTAAGCAGTGTGTTTCTGTCTATCAAGAAATTATTTTTGGTACGACAATACATACTACTTACAGAACAGGGGAGTGGCTATGGGCGCAAGGTTTGTTCCCAGTGTGGCCAATTTGTTTATGGCCCACTGGGAGGAGGAAACTGTGTTCCTAGATTGCCCCCCCCTCCCCGAGTTAGTATGTTACAGGCGTTGCATAGATGACCTGTTCCTGGTGTGGAACGGGGAGCCTGATGGTCTAATGTCATTTATGGATAGACTCAATGGGAACAACAAGAACATCATTCTTTCTTGGACGACCAGTCCGGAAAGAGTGGTGTTTCTTGATTTGGTCATATCCAAAGGCATTGATAAGTTTAATACTAGCAATTTTTCAAAGCCCACTGATCGGAATTCTTATATTCCCTTAGATAGTTGTCATAATTTTTCCTGCCTGTGTAACATCCCGAAGGGGCAGTTCGTGCGATTAAGGCGCAACTGCTCCTCTGAGGCCGATTTTGTTACACAGTCAGGTATCCTTTCTGAGAAGTTTATACAGAAGGGCTACAACAAGTGCAAATTGGAGAAAGACATGTTGTCAGTCCAAGCTGTAGACAGGGAAATGCTGTTGTCCAATGGTTTGAAGCAAAAAGTTCCCAATGGGGAAGAAGTGAGAATCATATTGGATTACAGCATTCAACATAAAAAGATAGAGAGGATTAATAGTAAGCATTGGCCGATCCTCTTACAAGACAAAACTTTGGGCAATAAGTTGCCAGAGAGACCTCGGTTTGTATATAAGAAGGCCCCAACTCTTAGGAATTTACTGGCCCCAGGCTTGTAGATCCACCTGTGCAAAAAAAACAACAAGTTGTTTTCTTTCTTATCTGGCTTCTATGCCTGCGGGAAATGTGTAGCGTGTCGCACAGTTAAGAACAATATGAAGCAACGTAAAGAGTTTGTGGCTAATGCCACAAAGAGGAAATACATAATCAGTGATCTAATCACATGCTCTACGACTGAGGTTGTATATATGCTGGAGTGTAACTGTGGGTTACAGTATATTGGCAGAACCTCCAGAGCATTGCAAGTGCGTGTAGCAGAGCATGTCAGGTGTATTAAAAAAAGGCAAATCACCCCATTACCTTTACCAACATTTTAAACAGTACTATGATAAAGACCCTAGAGATCTTAAGGTCTGGGGTATTGAAAAGGTCAAAAGGCATTGGAGGGGAGGCAATTTTATTCGACAGCTGAGAATCTTTTTGGATTTTTGAAGCTAAGGTTGCTGTCCCCCGAGGTTTAAATGTTGATTTTGACCTTAACTGTTTCATCTCTGATCGCTGAGTAATGTATTGTTTTACTATCGTATTTTCCATGACTGTATTTTATATGCATATATTTGTTTTTTTCTGTATTTTTCTGTGATGTTTTTAAAAATGTTTTTAGTGGTGTAGCATTCATTATGTGATTCAAGTGACAGCGGGGTTTTAGACGTTTTTACGCTCCTCCTTTTATATATAATAGTTTTATCTATTTTTATATATAATAGTTTTATCTATATATATAGCATAATTTCTGCAATACCTATAGAGGCTGTTTAGTCCTTTTATGAAGTTGTGGCATTTTTTTGCCCCTTCTATTTGAGGTTCTATTTATAGTTTTTAAAAGACAGTGTTGTAGTGTCTTCTTTTTAGTTTCCGCCGTAGCCTGGTGTGTTCCGGGTTTCGGCGTCCTTGTAGCCATGGTAATATGCAAGGGGATTAGCCAATCAGCAAGTACTGATGGCTATGTATGAGGGTGATGTCCGACCAATCCCTAATACCGCTGAGGAAGCCTCCACCCACGGGAGGCGATACGCGTGCGGGGGGTTAGGAGGAGCGTCTGACGTCACCCGCTGACACTTTGGATTCCGGCGAGGACCGAGCTGGTCTCGTTGCTCCCGCCGGAGCTACACATGCAACGCTGTTTACCATCATCTCAAAGTAAGAGGCCACTTTGTCTTACTTGTTAGTTTAAATAAAAGTTTATCAGGTTCACGCTATGGGCTGCCTGTTTTTTGTTTTGCAAATGCTCTATGGTGGAGAGAGTCCGGAGGCTCACTGATCCATGAGTCCCTGCATCTGTGTCCTGTCTGAGGAGACTAGTGATTGAGTTGCCTGGTTTTAATCAGGTGAGGTGGCCATTCTGTAAGATGGTGGGCTGTGTGTTTTTACACTGAAGAGCACCTGTCTGTATCTGAACCTGGTATTGCCTTTATCTCTAATCAGGATTTTGTGCCACTACATTTTGCACCTGAGGGCTGTTTGCATGAACTTTTCATTATAGCATATCTGCAATGGACTTTTTCTAGAGTTCATTTATATGTTTATTTATTTGTTTTACATTTATTATGCTGGTTTGGTATTGAACCTGAGTGTATAGCTGCTTATTATCTAGTTTTTTGAAGCGCTGATATTACTTTTTTCATTTTAGCTTCACAAAAATGTTGGCTCCGGTATTGGCTTTACTGCGACAGCGGGGATTTTCGGTCTTAGGGTACTTGGACGATCTTCTCTTAAGAGCGGATTCCCATTCAGTTCTGGTGGGCGATCTGTCTATCATGCATGGGAGCCCTAGGACTGATGGTGTCTACCTTCGAGGCGGTTCTGATTTGCTCAGTTCCACACGGGACCTCTGCAAAGGGAAATTCTTGTCAAGTGGAACAAAGATCCAAAATCCTTGGACAATATGATTGTTGAGTCAAAGCACAAGGAGTGCTCTAATGTGGTGGCTTTGCTTGTTGGCTTTACGTCAGGGCAAGTCCTTTCTCCCATTTTATTGGACCGTTGTAACCACAGATACCAGCCTGTCCAGCTGGGGAGGAGTACTTGGGAAGCTGTGTGTCCAGGGGTCCTGGACTATGGAGGAGTCCAGACTACCGATCAATATTCTGGAACTCAGAGCGATAAAGCTTTGCCTGAGTCACTGGACAAATCATCTGCAGGGTTGTCCAGTTTGTCCAGTTTGGATTAAATCGGACAATACCATGGCCGTGGCTTACGTCAATCATCAAGGGGACTCCAAGAGTGTATTGGCGGCCCGGGAGGTGGCCGAGATCCTGAAATAGGCAGAACATTTTGTTCCTGCCCTCTCTGCCAAGCATATCCCAAGAGTGGAGAACTGGCAGTCAGATTACCTGATTTGTCAGGTGTTAAATCAGGGGGAATGGTCCCTGCACCCGGAGGTGTTTCACCTGCTGTGTGTCCGTTGGAGGACACCTAACATCCACTTGTTAGCCTCTTGACTCAAAAAGAAGGTACAGAGGTTTGTAGCCAGGTCTCAGAATCCTCTGGCCGACGCCACAGATGCACTGGTGGCTCCTTGGGGTCAGGGTCTGTTGATCTATGCGTTCCCTCCACTGTGTCCTGCCGAGGCTTCTGCGCAGAACAGAGATGGAAGGGATTTCGGTCATTCTGGTGGCCCCAGACTGGCCTCACCAGTCTTGGTGCGCAAATCTTGTAAGCTTGGTCGCCGATGCTCCTTGGAGACCTCCTCTCAGGGAAGATCTGCTGTCTCAAGGGCCGATCTTCCATCCTGCTTTACAGTCGCTAGCTTTAATGGCGTGGCTGTTGAAAGCCAGGTATTAAAGGATAGGGATTTTTCTGACTCAGTGATTCCTACATTGTTGAAGGCTAGAAAATCTACCTCTAGGAATATTTATCATCGTACATGGAAAGTGTACATCGCATGGTGTGAATCAATTAAGGTGCATCCACGCTCATTTTCAGTGGCTAGGATATTGCCTTTCCTCCCAAGAGGGGTTTAGCAGCGGTTGGCCTTGGGTATTATTAAAGGCCAGGTGTCAGCCTTGGCTGTGTACGAGCTCCGTTACCTCTGTGGGATCTTAACTTGGTACTGTCAGTCCTTCAGAAACCTCCCTTTGACAATATTAGGGAGATTCCTCTGCTTACACTGTCACTGAAGGTAGCCTTTTTGGTGGCGTTTACCTCTACTCGCAGAGTATCTGAATTAGCGGCACTATCCTGCCGTTCACCATATCTGGTGGTCCACAGAGATAAAGTGGTTCGTCGTCCTAATCAGTCGTTTCTTCCTAAGGTGGTTTCTGATTTCCATTTGAATGAAGACGTTGTGCTGCCTTCACTCTGTCCTAAGCCAAAGCATCCCAAGGAATTTGCCTTGCTTTCTTTGGATGTGGTTTGGGCAATTAGGGTTTACCTGGCGGCTACTGAATCTTTCAGGAAATCAGACTCTGTTTTTGTCCTCACGGAAGGACCTCGAAAGGGAGTGCTGAGTGCTTCTTGGGCTTTTCGCCATCAGGCGTCAGTAATGCAAGTTTGCAAGGCGGCAAAACTCGGTCGTCTGTGCACACGTTCACAAAATTCTACAGAGTAGATGTGTTGGCATCCCCGGATGCTCTTTTGGCTGCAAGGTTTTGCAGGCTGCTGTTTAAAAGAGAAAATATTCTCTTTGAGGGTGTATGTGTTTCTAGGTGAGCTCCAGTTATTCCTGGTTGAGCTCCATGTTGACTGGTTGGCTAAGTTTAGCCTTTGGGGAATTATGTTTTTTCTCTGTGTTGTTTTCCCACCCCTCATGCAAATACTGCTTTGGGACATCCCAATGGTTAAGAAGAATATGGAGCTGCGTCTGTCAATGAACGATAGAGAAAACTGGATTTTTGACTTACCCTAAAATCCTTTTCTGGTGGGGGTATCTATCCATCCACCTGGCTTTTGTGTGGATGGTGGGAACTGTTGATTGAATAAAAAAACAAAAAACAACCTGTCTATGGCCAAACTCCGTTTGCTGTACAGAGACTGCAAGTGGCTGATACCATGTCAAATTCAAATACTCAAACTACTTACATTTTCATACAATTAATGATGTATTAATGTTTACAGAGCTGGATTGATTTGTGTCTTCTATATCTGCCTAGAGTTAAGCTTTAACAGTGTCAGCATCTAAGCAGCTGCAACAGCAGGAAGGTTGATAATGCAGCTGATTTTTGCTAAAGAAAGAATAAATTTTGAAGTTAAAGCTAAAACTGAAAACAAAAATATTAAATAATTGTGGCTTTTATTCTTTGCAATCCTCAACCTCTTCCCGCCCGTGCTAAAGCCGAAAAATGGCTACAGCATGGGCTCACATTGCCGGAAGGGTGTCAATTGATGTCCTCCCGTGATCACACTGACAGCACGTGAGGAGAGCCAATAACTGGCAAATCCACACAGGGGACATCTACAATGATATTCAGGGCACTGATCATCAGCGTCCTGATGATCAGTGCAGCCCCAGCAATGCCTACAAATGCTGCCAATCTGCACACATCAGTGCTGCCAATCAGTGCCCATCAGTGATGCCTGTCGGTGCCGCCTATCTATGCCACATATCAGTGCAGCCTCATCAGTGCTCATCTGTGCAGCCTCATCAGCACACTTCAGTGAAGGGGGAAAAATACTTATTTAGAAAATTATTTAACCAAAAAAAATTTCTCTTATGTCCTCTGACAGTCGCCGCCCATTCATACAGTCTTCACGATTGGGTATTGGCCTATATCCTCAAGCCAGTACCACTCTAATCCAGTTCTTTGCTGCCTAGTGTCAGGAGTAGGCTAGGTTTTCCCTGCTGGGACCTAGTGTCTGTTTTTTTTTCTTGTTTTATTTCTGAAAAGTGTTTTTTCTTTTAAGAATAGCTTTTTATTTTTTCTCACCTACGCTAGTTAGTCAGAATTTGGAGGACTACAAGCATCAGCAGAACTGGGCCTCATACTGGTTAATATAGAACCTTATGGAGTCCCAGTCTGCCATCGAGCGTTGCAGGCTTTTGGTACGCCCAGGCCTCGCAATGACAGTGCCCCTAGAAGCGGGGACGAGCCTGCAAAGTTTTCCATCTTCGCTGGGATGTCTCAACGCCCGGGGTTTGCTAGCATCCTTCCTGGCTGACGGCACCCCCACCCAGGTGGGAGGTCTCCCGTGTCTGAGCAGTGCCCACGTTGGCGGTATGGTGAATACTACTACCCTTCTTTCCCTGGGAACAGATTTTTGAGGGGGTATTGAGTGGGCCCACTCTGGGGATGGCGGTACATGTAAAGTTTGCTGTAATATCCCCCTCATGGCCGTGGGATGGCCTCCTGTGTCTTACCTTCCCTGTCCCTGCGGGGGCGCTCCTGCGGTTCAGACCGCCATACATGGGGGGGGGGGGTTTGGGGGCTTCCTTCTCCCCGGGGGTGCTCTGTGCAGATCCCGGTGGGGGCCAGTGTGGGCGTTTTCTGCGGCGTTTGGCGCCGTTTCACCCGGCCGCCATGTTTGGTAAGGGCTGGCTGTTTGGCCTCAGAGTGAGGGCAGCAGCCATTTTCCATCATCATTACCAGCGCCGATCGGGCACCATCTTTAGTGTGGGCTGATGTCCTGTCTGGGCAGTGGCCGTTTTCTAAGTGCTTTTTCTCCATTTGACTCCATCAGGCACCATTTTATTGTGGCTCAGGGCTGGCTTTTGCCTCTAGGGGTGTGAGGTCACTTCCTCTTTATAATCAGCCTTCTCAAAAGCAGCGTGGCAAGTATAGGGACACTGTGGGGGGATTGTACTGGTTTTCTCTGGCTATATTTCTGCTAGCACTCTTTTGTCAGTTTAGCTTTAGTTAAGGGAAGGGTCTCCACCTGTAGTGCAGTTTGCGTTAGTGGTCCGCGGGAACCGCCGTTTTAAAGGGCCAATGTAACTTTTTTGCACTTTGCTAATATGGAGTCCCAGGATAGCAAATTCCCCAAAGACCTAGTTGGTGGTTCAGATACTCCTGATCCCACTTCCTTAGCCTCTTTATCTGCTGCACTTGCGACTTTAGCGTCAAAAGTTGATCTGATGTCTGATCGAGTTACAAAGAAACGGCCTATGCCCTCTCAGTCTTCTGACTCAGAGCCTGAATTGGTTGCCACGGGCGACGTCCCCCTTAAGGGGTCCCCGTCTTCTCAGTCGGATGTGGAGGATTCTTCCTCTGGGATAGCACGTGACCGCGCTGCGTTAGACGCACTTATTAGCTCTGTTAAGGAGACTTTAAATCTTGATGATGAGCCCTCCATGGCAGGTAAGCGGGTTTCCTTCGGGACCCGCAAGGTCCTGAAGTCGGGTCAGGTTTTTCCTTGTCCCGAGGAGTTTCAGGAAACAATAAATGACCAATGGCGTCGCATTAAGCAGACGCTGGTAGTACCTAAGAGATTTAAGTACCGTTATGTCTTTGCGGATTCGGTTGATACTCGCTGGACTGTGGTTCCTAAAGTGGACCACACTGTTTCCAGACTGAATAAATCCACCTTGATGCCCATGGAAGACTCCCCGGTGTTTAAGGACCCTGCGGATAGGCGGGTGGAAATGCTTTCCCGCCACATGTATATGGTGGCGGGTTCCCTGCTGAAACCGGTGTTCGCCTCAGTGATGTTCTCTCAGACTATCACAGAATGGGCCAAGGTGCTTTGGCGCACTCTGGTAGCAGAGTCGGTTTCTTCTGCTGCGCTGCACATGTTGGATCAAATGGCACAGGCTTTGATGTACCTGTGTGACGCGGCTTTGGACGAGGCTCCTTTGGTCACACGTCTATCTGCGGTCGGGATTGCAATCCGCCGCATTATTTGGCTGAAAAGCTGGTCGGCCGACCACGCTTCTAAGAAGACAGTGTCTGACATCCCTTATGCGGGGCATCGTCTTTTTGGTGACTCTCTGGATGAGCTGATCAAGGGGCTTACTGGGGGTAAGAGTACTCTCTTGCCTCAAGTATTGAAAGGTAAATCTTCCTAAGCTAAGCGGGGTCCCTCCTTTAAGATTAACCGGGGGTCCTTTCGTGCCTTCGGGGCACAGGAAAAGGGTAAGTCCTTCAAGGTCTCCGGTGGTCACAAGAAAGTTTGGGCGGGTAAGCGCAAAACGGGTCAAGCTGGGCAGGCAACCCAGTCCACCCCTTCCTGAAGGGACGCCCTTACCCATATCAGGGGTGGGGAACGTCTGCATTGTTTTCCCAAACCCTGGCTGTCCGACATTCAAGACAGGTGGGTTCACAAGCTCATTCATTCAGGGTACAAGATCGAGTTCCGATCTCTCCCCGCAGACAGATTCTTTCCATTAAATCTCCATCTGACTCCCGATCGTTTCCGGGATCTACAACCGGCGGTTCAAGATCTTCTCGCCCAAAGGGGGTCATTGTGTCGGTCCCTCCGCGGGACAGGTTTCGGGGGTTTTACTCCAATCTGTTCACAGTGCCCAGAAGAGAGGGCAAGGTGCGTCCGATTTTGGACCTAAAGTTACTGAACCGCTTTGTGCGAGTACAGAAGTTCTGGATGGAATCCATCCGCTCGGTTGTGGCATCACTGAGTCCAGGGGAATTCATGGCCTCCATCGACCTAAAAGATGCATATCTTCACATCCCTTTTTACGAGGGTCATCAGCGGTATCTCCGCCTCGCAATCGCAGAGGAGCATTACCAGTTTGTGGCGTTGCCCTTCGGTCTCGCTTCGGCTCCAAGGGGTGTTCACCAAGGTTTTGGCTCCTGTGTTGATTCTGCTACGGGGCAGAGATCCTTACCAGGTGGGACGGGCATCCTCAGTCTTGGACAGAACGATTTATTTAAGCCACCAGGTGAGATTGGATCTTTTGTGGTGGCTCCAGTCACCGATTTTGACACAAGGCAAGTCCATCTGGCCGTTATTGTGGACGGAGCTCTCCACGGATGCCAGCCTGTCGGGCTGGGGTGGAGTTCTGGGCACGATTTGTGGACGTGGTCGGGGGAGGAGTTCTCCCTACCGATAAATGTCCTGCAGCTCCGGGCAATCAAGCTCTGTTTGTTCCGTTGGTCGGCTCGGATTCAGGGCTGCCCTGTACGAGTGCAGACGGACAACACCACAGCGGTGGCGTACATCAATCATCAGGGGGGCACCAGGAGTGCCTGGGCGGCCGGGGAATTGGCCGAGATTCTGTCTTAGGCCGAATCGCATGTTCCGGCGATTTCGGCCATCCACATTCCAGGTGTGGAAAACTGGCAAACGGACTATCTGAGTCGCCAGACCCTGGACCAGGGGGAATGGTCCTTACACCCGGAGGTGTTTCACCTTCTGTGTATCCGGTAGGGGTCTCTGGACGTGGATCTGTTCACATCCCGTCTCAACAAAAAAGTGGAAAGGTTCATGGTTTGATCTCGTGATTCTCTGGTGGACGCGTTAGTGGTGCCATGGCATCAGTATCGGCTGATATATGCCTTTCCTCTGATTCAAATGTTGTCCAGGTTCCTCCGCAGGTTAGCCTCGGAATGGATGCTGGTGATTCTGGTAGCTCTTTTGGCTTAACTTTTGGTATGCGGACATTATGCAGATGGTTGTCGAGCCTCGCTGGGGGCTTCCACTAAGAAACGATCTTTGGTCTCAGGAACCAATCTACCATCCTGCTTTACAGTCGCTGGCTTTGACGGCTTGGTTGTTGAAAGCCAAGTCTTGAGTTTTTTCAGTTTTTTCTCTGACCTGGGTGCTGCGTTGCCTATTTTAAGGTTGCGTCTTCCCACCCCTCATGTCTACACTGCTTTGGGATGTCCCAATCGTGAAGACTGTATGAATGGGCGACGACGGTCAGAGGACATAAGAGAAAATAGAATTTTTGTAAAATCTTAACGTAAAATTATTTTCTTTGAGTCCTCTGACAGTCACCACCCCCGCATCTCTCTTTGGGTTTGATGGTTTTTCATGGACTGCTTGCTACATAACTGGATTAGAGTGGTACTGGCTGGAGGATATAGACCAGAGGGATGGCCCCCTGTGGGTGTGTCTATATGTTAATGTTTGTTGTATTAACAAAATGACTGCCTAGCTTGCTCCTGCGGAGAAGGCCAATACCCAATCGCGAAGACTGTATGAATGGGCTGCGGCTGTCAGAGGACTCAGAGAAAATAATTTTATGGTAAGATTTTATTGTTTTTTTTTTATTTTTTCCAAAATTTTTGGTTTAGCAAACAAGAAAAAAAAAAAAAACTATGGTGAATAAATACCATGAAAAGAAAGCTCTGTCTCAAAAGAAAGTATACAAATTTTGTTTGGGTACTGTGTTGCATAACTACACAATTGTCATTTAAAGTGCGACAGCACTGAAAGTCAAAAATTGGCCTGAGCAGTAGGCACGTGATTAAATGTGTGCCTTTATTAGTTTTTAGCAAGTACATAAAATACCTGTTTATCTTGCAAAAAATGCAATGACTTTGTTACTTCCTGTGAGCTAATTGTGCCTTTTAATCCCCATCAATTAACATCACTTATTCGTTCCCTTTTGGTTTGTTCTCAATAGCAGTGGAAGTGTTATATTGGCTTAACAAATGCAAAATACAGTTTAATTAAGTGTGCCATCATAAAAAAATGACTGCGGAAATCAGAATAAGTTAACCACTTGCTGACCGCCAGCAGCAGGTCGGCTCTGTCTCGCAAACCGTTGTAACTGTACGTCACTTCGTAGGACAGCGAGTGGGGGTGCGTGCACGCCCATTCCCAACGGGGGAAGTTAATCTGTGGGTCCGACAGTCGCGATTGCCGCCGGGCACCCACTCCCTGTGGAGACAGTACAGCGATCTGCCGTTGTAAACACGGCAGGCCGCTGTTCTGTCAGCAATGAACACAGGGCTCCTGTGTGCCTCCTATTTAGGAACACAGGTCTTTGTATTCATTCTATAAGTACATCCCCCACACAGAAAGAACCCCCCGGGCACACCCTTAACCCTTTGATCGCCCCTGGTGTTAACCCCTTCCCTGCCAGTGTCATTCATACAGTAACCATGCATATTTTTAGCAGTGATTACTGTAGTAATGTCACTGGTCCTCCCAAAAGTCTCAAAAATGTGTCCGATCTGTCCGCCGTAAGGCCACAATCCAGCTAAAAATCGCTGATCGCTGCCATAACTAGTAAAAAAGAAAATGAGATACATTTTCCCCTAATTTGTAGGCGCAATAAATTTTGCACAAACCAGTCAATATACTTCTATTGGGATTTTTTTTCCCCCAAAAATATGTAGCAGAATACAAATTGGCCTAAAATGATGAAGAAAATTTACATTTTTCCATTTTTTTTTATTGGAAATGTTAAATAGCAGAAAGTGAAAAATATTGTTTTTTTGTTTTTTTTTTTTCAGAATTGTCGCTCTTTTTTGCTTTTAGTGCAAAAAAAAAAAAAAAAAATGGCAGAGGTGATCAAATACCACCAAAAGACAGCTCTATTTGTGGGGAAAAAAATGACATCAACTTTATTTGGGTACAGCGTTGCACCACCGCACAATTGTCAGTTAAAGTAACGCAGTGCCGAATCACAAAAAATGGCCTGGTCATTAAGGGGGAAAACCTTCCAGTTCAGAAGTGGTTAATTGGTAGCTCTATTTCCATTAACTATTTACTCTCTTTGAAATTTTGCATCAAATATTTTATAATTTGGTCCGCTTCTGGTTCTATTTACAGTATGAGGCAGAAGTGATGATTTCTACTAAAGAAAAATAATCGTAGCATGCATTTATTTTCTTTACATATGTTTATTTTCAATGTATTTCATAGTAAACTAGGAATAAAGGAAACCTGTGGCCATTCTGCTTTAAATGCACTTGTGTAACCTGACATTTTAACTGCTTTCTGTCTTCGTAATGTTTTGCTAGCTTGTCGATTTTCCTTGCAGAAACTACCATGGCTGAACCGAAGCAAAGAAGTTGTGGAAGAATATTTGTCTTTTCTGGGCAATCTTGTGTCTGCTCAGACCGTATATCTAAGATCCTGCCTTAATATGATTGTCTCACACTTTTTACCATGTAAGACTTGTCTTTTTTGTAAATGTTTTCTATGTTTTGTATTAAAAAATATCCAATACAGTCAAAAGCAAGTTGTTTTATAAAGCTACATCTTATGACAGACATGGCCAAATTTCATCCCCACATCTAGCCCTTTGGCTCTCCCTATCCAGCCTTTGATGCCTCCGCTGTCAGTATGCCTCTCAGAGCCTATTATCTTCTTCACTGATGAAGCTGACAGGCTCAGAGAGGCATGCTGACAGATGCCTGTGTGGGGAGTTGCAAGAACTGAAAGGAGAGTAGCTGATGGATACCATAGGGAGGCTTTGTTCTGGTGGAAGAGCTTTACCTAGGAGGCGTTCTGCTGGTTTGCTTCCACTCCTGATTAAATACCACACTACTACACTGCAATTGCACTTGCAGCCTCATTGAACTCAGTGGGTGAATTTGATAGTACTTATCAAACTCTGCAGCCTAGGTTATCCCCTTAAACACTTTACCGCTGCTCACTGAGCTGCTACTGCAAAGTGGCTCGATAACGTCTGATGACGTAGACCTACGTCGCCAGACATTCCTCTCTCAGTCACAGCGGGAGTCGGGCCAGGGGAGGAACGGCGGTGATCACCGCCGCTTTTCCCCGATCGTCGGGGAATCGACTGTGGAGATCCGCCCGCTTGTGTAAACAAAAGCGGGCGGATCTCCTAAGTGACAGGCAGGGTCAGATTGCAGGGTTCAGCTTAGCTGAACCTGCGATCTGTCCCTGTGTCACTCAGTCACCTCCCCCCACACACGTTAGTAAGCACCAGGCATACATTAACCCCTTGATCACCAATAAAAATTAACCCCTTCCCTGCCAGTGTCATTTTTACAGTAACAGTGCATATGTATAGCACTGATTACTGTAGTAATGTCACTGGTACCCCCAAAAATGTCAGTCAAGGGTCCGATCTGTCCGCCACAATGTTGCAGTCCCGCAAAAAAAAATCGCAGATCGCCGCCAATACTCGTTAAAACACCAAAAATTACAAAAATCTTTCCCTTAGTAAACGCAATAACTTTTGCGCAAACCAATCAAAATACGCTTATTGCAGTTTTTTTACCAAAAATATGTAGCAGAAAAAACATTGGCCTAAAATGATAAAACATTTTGATTTTTACATTTTTTTGGGGGGGAATTTCATATTAAAAAAATGTGAAAAATATTATTTTTTCAAAATTGTCGCTTTTTTTTGTTTATAGCGCAAAAAGTAAAAATCGCACAGGTGATCAAATAGCACCAAAAGAAAGCTCTCTTTGTGGGAAAAAAAAGGACGTAAATTTTGTTTGGGTACGGCGTTGCATAACCGCGCAATTGTCAGTTAAAGTCTCACAGTGCCGAATCGCAAAAAGTGGCCCAGACGTAAGACAGCAAAATCCTCCGGTGGTAAAGTGGTTAAAGACCAGGCCTTTTCTACCACTTATTGTTCACATGTAACAATCCTTTTTTTTTTTCGCTAGAAAATTGCTTAGAACCCTCAAATTTTTTTTTTTTAAAGCAGAGGCTTTAGAGAATAAATTGGTGGATTTTACCATTTTTTTAATTCAAGCAGTATTTGTGCAGCAGTTTTTTCAAACACAATTTTCAGTGGGGAAAATATTTTTTTTTAATTTTAGTGCAAAAAAAAACACACGTAACCCAATATTGTCAATTTTACTATCCACAGTAAAAAGCCTTTACAGGTTACCACTTTAGATTTACAGAGGAGGTCTTGTGCTAGAATTACTGCCCATGATCTGACGTTCACGGTGATACCTCACATGTGTGGGATGAATGCCTTTGCATTTGCCTTTTCGCAAGCATTTGGGGGGGGGGGGGGCACTTTCATTTTTTTATTTATTTATTTCTAATTTTACACTATTGCTTTAAAAAAAAAATTGTGATCACTTTTATTGCTGTCACAAGGAATGTAAACATCCTTGGAAAAGCAATAGGTTTGTGACAGGTACTCTTTATGGGGGGATCTCGGGTCTATAAGACCCCAAATCCCTCCTGCACATAAAAGCATTCAGATCACCAATTCGATTTTTTGGAAAATGGCGCCATTGACATCCGGGGTGAACCGGAAGTGATGTCATGTCATGGCTTCTGGGTTACTATACCGAACAGCCAATCAAAGTTGATCCCAGCTGTTGTCACAAGGAATGTAAACATTCTTGGAACAGCAGTAGGTTTGTGACAGGTTCTATTTATAGAGGGATCTGGGGCCATAAGACCCTAAATCCCTCCTCTGCACTTTAAAGCATTCCAAACACCAAGATCTGTGTTTTTGAATGTGTTTGATATTTTTAAACATTCAACATTTTGACATCTGGAAGTAAACTGGAAGTGATGTCATGCCATTGCTTTGTGGTTACTATAATGAAAAGCCATTCACACAGTCACAGCTTTGCCTGGCTGTCCGGCCGCTGGTGGCTGGGGTCTTCTGGTAAGACAGGAGAGCCAGAGTAAGTCAAGGTGGGGGTGGAGTATGGGGGGGGGGGGAGACATCCCCTACCGCTGCTTGTAATAGCAGTAGAGCAGCTAGTTAGCCGCTCTGATTACTATTACAGGAGAGCCAACCGCAGCTGCAGGCATCATCCCGGTACAACCACTTGAAGACTGATGACGTACTGGTTGCCAAGTGGTTAAAAAAAGAAAGACAGACTGGTTGGGAAGTGGTTTAAAATTCAGCGGCATGTGAACTACCAGTTTGGTTGGTATTTTATTTATTGTTATTTTAGTTTGGCTGGGAAGCTGGTGAGCGGTAAATTCGTGGCTCAGTCACTAATTTTTAGCACCCCCCCAGCCGGCCAATATTTTTTTAATTTCTGCTATAAAATATATCCAATAAAATTTTTTTAAATGTAGCACTGCTCCCTAGGGAGCTGCTGAGTGGGGATACCCCTGGGTTACCCATAGCAACAGTTTGTACAACTTATCACTTTAAGACTTGGCTCAGACAATGAACAGTCCAGGGGATTTGGTTTTTGTGTTTTATTTTAGAACTTGGGTGGGAGAATGGATGACAGGGATACTCCAACTTGAACTATGCACAATTTCTGAGGACAACTGACTGTACTGTGTTCTGCAAGGCCGCTGCTTCACCTTGCCACTGAAGTGAAGTAAGTTATGTTCTTGAATGAAATTCTCTTCAGGGTCCTAAACTGGCACCCCCTTTCTCACTTTCCGTGCATGCTAGCCCTTGTTCACTGACTCTCCACTGGAGTGGTCCCCTTCCTGGGCAGACCCCTGGCAAGCTTCCCGGTACTCACGGACACTGTTTTTCCCTCGGTCGCTTTGCATTCAGCTCAGCATCACACACTTGATCCACTAGGCCCACTGATTGTGACCACCTTCCTTGCTGACAGGAAGAGAGACAGCCGTCACCCTCCTCCTGGGACCTGGCTTCCTGCCCAAAGACGCCCTGTCACATGTGCCCTTGGCTTTTATGACCCGTCCCAGGATGCACCACTCCTGTGCCAACCCTCTGGGACAGCCACAAAAGCCTGTGTGTCATTGGCTGGGTTTCCTCCACTGTCCAACAGGTTCCCCTATTGGATACAGTGGGGACACTCCCTCAGACCAAATGTCACACATAGACACATGCAACAGGCAAAACTACTGATCAGGCTCCCCTGATAAGCATATGGAGCAAACAATGCTTTTACCAAGCACCTACCTTGGTACTGAAGTGAAGTAAGATATGTTCCTGAATGAAATCCTTTTCAGGGTCCTAAGCTGGCACCCCCTTTCTCACTTTACGTGCATGCTAGCCCTTGTCCACTGACTCTCCACTGGAGTGGTCCCCTTCCTGGACAGACCCCTGGCAAGCTTCCCGGTACTCACGGACACTGGTTTTCCCTGGGTTGCTTTGCCTTCAGCTCAGCATCACACACTTGATCCACTAGGCCGACTGATTGTGACCACCTTCCTTGCTGACAGGAAGAGAGACAGCCGTCACCCTCCTCCTGGGACCTGGCTTACTTCCCAAAGACGCCCTGTCACATGTCACAGGCTTTTATGACCCGCCCCAGGATGCAACCCTCTGTGACAGCCACAAAAGCCTGTGTCATTGGCTGAGTTTCCTCCACTGTCCCAACAGGCTCCCCTATTGGATACAGTGGGGACACTCCCTCAGACCAAATGAATCACACATAGACACATGCAACAGGCAAAACTACTGATCAGGCTC
The DNA here is from genome assembly GCF_965119305.1 of Pelophylax lessonae. Taxonomy (NCBI): domain Eukaryota; kingdom Metazoa; phylum Chordata; class Amphibia; order Anura; family Ranidae; genus Pelophylax; species Pelophylax lessonae. The sequence continues at coordinate 140,909,838 of NC_138773.1, read as the reverse complement.
CCCTGATAAGCGTATGGAGCAAACAATGCTTTTACCAAGCACCTACCTAGGAGGGTGCTACATCCGCCCCCCACCAAAAAAGAGCCATGTCCCCATTAGCTCTGGGTCAGTCAGGTGCTACAAAAATCCTTACTGGAAAAACTTAGGAGTATCCCACAAACCTGGAAAGGGGGAAAAGGAAAGAACAAATGTACATAATAAATTACATAAAAAAATATATAAATACTCTGTCTGCACAAATATGATACAATTTTTGGGGTGCATTTAAGCAATGCACCCCCCACCAAGCAAAAAATCTTCTCTGTTGAGCGCACAGGGCATCCTGACTATCTGTCTCTACAGTTCTGAAAAACCTGCAGAGGGAAGAAAGAAAAGGGTTAGACACTTTATCATATGTACATTTTACACAATTGCCTTACTCATTTTAAGATGAGAAATCCCTCCCCTCGAGGGCAGCCTTCTCATCCAGCATCCCTATCTAGATCATTTGGTAGACATCCACTTGTCAGTCTTGACTCAATGCTCAGTGTTGCTCCTTCAAGGCGACTCTGAGCCCTATCACTGACTGTCTACTAATAGTCCAACGAAACGGGTGTCTGCAATGGTCAACACCAAATTCCCTAGTCATCCTCCAGGACGGTCATATGAGATAGGCTCCACCTCCTGCAGGAAACACAAGCACACAAGTTTATATCAGGCCGCCCTAGGCTGCTCCCTCAGTTCTTGTGTTTCCTGCGTCCTGCAAACACCGGCACAAGAGGGGACAATTCCCCAGTTTGTTATTTTTGGCCTGGAAACAGTTTTTCTTTACCCACGGTAGGTGTCCCTGGGTACCCCCTGCACCCCCCTGTGGTACAGCTGACGAGACAGTCAGTCACAGGCTGTGGGGTGAAGGGGGAAAGAGGAGGGGGGGAGAAAAGACCACCCACCCCCAGCATTCTAAAACCGCAGAAACCCCCCACTGAAGAGGTAAGTGCTCTTGGGGGGGAAAAAGGAAACTTTACTTCTTGCCTCCCATCCCTGCTTTAGGTTAAGGAGGGATGGGAGAAGACAGAGCCAGGAGACTTACTATGGCATCAGTGGTATCCCGTAGTCTGACCGCCCTCCAAAGCCTCCGGGCAGGCTCGTGTGGGAGCGGATGGACGGGTTCCTCTCTCGCTCCCCCCACATCGCACTGCTGCACCGCTCTGCAAAAACTTCCAGCTACGGCGGTGGAAGCGGCAGACCGGAAGTGATGTCATCAAGATGGCGCCGCCACAGGAAGTGGCGGTTGGCCATCTTAAATGTGGGAAAAAACATAACACGATGCCCTTACTTCGAGGGGCGGGCCCCAAACGCATACCTGGCGCAAATTTTACTTACAAAAATGCGCCAGAACACAGCAGCAGCGCGGTTACCACTTCAGACCTTGAAGTGACCCCCCTCCAGGACGGTCTTATGGCGGAGGACCGGACAAAACTGCCAGAGGCTACGGAACTTAACCCCAGCTCTCACACGGTAAGGAGGCAGGGGGGATGGATGGGATGCCCAGCAGACGGACTACCTCCATTCTTTATATGCATAAATTTCTGGGGGCTTTACGGGGGAGAGTATCCAAGGCTTTGTGACTAAAAATCCTTCTCTCTCTCTTCCCCCCCCCCCCCACCTTTCTCTGTTTTGTCTCACTCACTATCCTCTCTCTCTCGGCTACCCTGGGCCCTGTGATTTCTTTTCACAGCCTAAAGGCCAGGAAATGGCAGAAGCCATGGAAAAAACAAAAAAGAGGAAATATTGTTGCACATGCAGTGCAAAGATGGCACCTGAAAGTGACAAATTGCTATGCCAAAGATGCATTAAAAAGATAATAGATGAAGAAAGTAAGCCGTTAGCGAAAGACTTCATGGACTTCAAAAAGGAAATGACATCTAGGCTACAGACTTTACAATCAACAATCAACACTATGAAGGGACAGGACAGAGCAACCACTTCATCCCAGGGAAAAGCCCCTAAAGCAAAGGGAAAACCCAGAAAACCACCACCCCAACCACAACCAAGCTCCTCAGACTCAGCCTCTGACTCTGAGGAGGAAGGCGAACTGCTGTTCAAAGACAGCTCAGATTCAGACGACGACGTGGACATAACAGAACCTCAAAAGATCTCCAAACACCTCTTTCCGGCAGAAGAGACAGAGGAACTGCTGAAAGCAATTTACATAACGGAAGAAATTCAAGAAACGGCACCTACAGATTCCATCAGAGACAAATTATAAAGGGAACTTCAAGAGGAAAAGCGGAAAACGTTCCCTATCCATCAAGCCATCAAAAATATTATAGATAAGGAATGGAAAAACCCAGAAAACAAGCTGTTTTTTCCAAAAGCCTTGAAAAGAAGATTCCCTTTCGAAGAGCAGCAGGGCATCCTCACCAAATGGCCGAAGCTGGATGCATCCCTGGCCAAAGTATCAAAGTGATCAAACCTCTCTTTTGAAGATATGGGTCAATTAAAGGACCCGATCGACAATAAGATGAATGTCACATTACGTCGAGCCTATGAGGCCGGGGCAGCGGGGTTCCAGCCCAACATCGCAAACACGTGTTGCTAGAAATGTCGCCTTTTGGGTGGAGCAGCTCAAAGAACATGTGAACAAAATCCTGGGAACTGAAGAAGCTCTGGATTCCCTAGTCCTTGTAGAGAAAGGGGTGGCATATATGGCGGATGCCTCGGCGGAAGCCATAAGATTTTCCGCCCGCAACACGGGCCTTGTCAACGCGGCCAGAAGAGCCTTATGGTTGAAGACCTGGGAGGGGGATTATGCCTCCAAAAATAAATTGTGCAACATCCCATTCGATGGTAACCTGCTGTTTGGTGCTGAACTCGAAAAAGTTCTAGAAAGATCAGCAGACCAAACGAAAAGGTTTCCTTTTAAAAAACCAAAACAGAAAGAAAGGACGTTTTTTCGTCAACCAAGACGCGAAACACAGACGAAAAACGAGAGACCTCAGGCACAACGCAGATGGACTTTCAACAGGAACAAGGCTAAGCCCAATATCCTGTTCCCAAATACGGCTTCTTCCAGCAAGACACAATGACGCCAGTCAGGCCGTGGGAGCCAGACTGCGTCATTTTCTTCCGCAGTGGAAAACATTCTGCTCAAACAACTTCATTCTACAGACAAAAGCCCAAGGTTACAAAATAGAGTTTGGGTCAAAACCGCCAAACAGATTCAGGACTACGAAAGTACAAGCAGGATCAGACCACAAAAAGATCATGAAGTCTGCAATCGGGGAGCTACTAAGGGAGGAAGTAATAACGGAAATAAACCCATCCCTCTTCTCCCAGGGACATTACTCACACATCTTCCTGAGAGTAAAACCCTTCGGGCAAACCCCGATTGATTCTGAACCTAAAGAACCTGAACAAATCGATAACTTACAGAAAATTCAAAATGGAAACAATTTTTTCAATCCGAACGATCCTCCCAATGACAGCGTTTTTAGTAACACTCGACTTGAAAGATGCCTACCTACACGTACCGATACACCCCAACCACCAAAAATTCCTGAGATTTGCCATTCAGGAGGGGTCAAGGACGCGACACTTTCAGTATCAAGCCCTCCCCTTCGGCATCTCTTCAGCCCACGTATATTTACAAAAATTATAGCGGAGGCAATACAAGAACTCGGGTTAAGAGGGGTCCAGATAATCCCTTATCTAGACAACTTCCTAATCTATGGAGCCTCCCAAGAAGAGGCCATGACTGGTCTACAAGAGTCCGAACTATTCCTCACCCACATAGGTTGGGAAATCAACTTCAAAAAATCAATCAGGATCCCTTCTCAGGAAATCCTATTTTTGGGCTACATCATCAACTCAACAAAACAAAAGATCCTCCTGCCAGAGGAAAAAATAATGAAGTTGAGCAACCGAGCAAGCCAACTGAAGACAGCAAAACAGGGGACCAGGAGAGCTGTCATGTCAGTCTTAGGACTTATGTCCGCAGCGATACCAGCGGTACAGTGGAGCCAACTGCACATGAGGGCCCTACAACACCACTTATTAGGTGGGTGGAACAAGGACCCAAAATCACTGGAAGAGACTATTTCAATCCCTGGAACAGTCAGGGAAACCCTGACTTGGTGGACGCACAAGACCACTCTCAGGGAAGGCAAACCCTGGTTACCACAGACGCAAGTCCGGGTCACCACGGATGCAAGTGCGTCCGGATTGGGTGCGCACATCGGACAGCAGGTCAGGCAAGGGACCTGGGACCCCACTCTGACAAGAGCATCCTCCAACCTAAGAGAACTAACAGCTGTAGGGAGAGCTCTACTAGCGTTCCAAGAAACGGTAACGGGAAAACGTGCAGATACTGTCAGACAATGCGACGACAGTGGCATACATCAATCGACAGGGAGGTACAAGATCAAAGACCCTTATGAGGACAGCACATGCGCTCCTCTCCTGGGCAGGAACGCACATTCAGTCCCTATTAGCGATACACACAAAAGGCTCGCTCAATACACTAGCGGACACACTGAGCCGAAAACAGCTAGACCCAACAGAATGGCAACTGAACGACCAAATCTTTGCCAAAATTGTCAGGAAATGAGGAGTCCCGGAGGTGGATCTCTTCGCCTCGGCGGACATCAAGAAGGTGGAGAGATACTTCTCTCTGAAAAGGGAGAAAGACTCCCTAGGGATAGACTCCTTGGGGTTCTCATGGCAATTCAGGCTTGGGTACGCTTTCCCACCCATACAATTACTCCCCAGGACAATCAGGAAGGTTCGGACAGAAAAGGCAAGAGTGATCCTCCTAGCACCTCTCTGGCCAAAAAGATCCTGGTTCTCGGCCCTGAGGAAAATGACAGAGGCAGAACCCTGGACCCTGCCACTACAGAACGACCTCCTTCACCAGTCAGGAGCCTATCACCCTCAACTTCAAACCCTAAAATTGACAGCGTGGATGTTGAACGGGCATTCTACGGAGAAAAGGCCTCACGGCCAAAGTGATAGAAACCCTCCTAAAAAGCAGAAAACCTATTACACAGAAAATATACGGGAAAATCTGGAATAGGTACTCCGCAAACATGCGCCAGAAAAACAGAGACCTACAAAACATAGCAACAGTGCTGGAATTTTTACTGGACGGAGCAGAAGCAGGGTTGACAGTAAGCACCCTCAAGGTACACACTGCTGCACTTTCTGTCTTCCTGGATACCCAGCTTAGTGCGAACCCGCTGATTACATGTTTCTTCAAATCTATAGCGAGATCACGCCCAATCGAGACCATGAACGTGGCACCATGGGACCTCTCCTTGGTACTCAAAGCTTTGACCCAAGCACCTTTTAAGCCAATCTCGGAAGCCTCTGTAAAAAACCTGATGCTCAAGACGGCTTTTTTGTTAGCAATTACTTCAGCCAGACGGGTCAGTGAACTCCAAGCACTCTCAATAAAAGAGCCCTTTCTCACCGTCTTTCCAGACAAAAATCATACTCAGGACTGACCCATTGTTTCTTCCTAAAATCTCGTCAGAGTTTCACAGATCTCAGGAAATCATCTTGCCATCCTTTTGCCAAAATTCGGCTAACCCAGGGGAGGCAACATTCGCAACCCTGGACATTAGAAGATGTACCCTAACCTATTTGGAAACCACCAAACAATTCAAAAAAGCCCCGAACCTATTCGTACTGTTCGGAGGGATACATAAAGGAAAACCAGCGTCCAAAAACTCCATTGCCAGATGGATAAAAAACGCAATAAAAATGGCTTATGACAATCAAAAACAAGCCATACCAACACATGTGAAGGCACACTCTACACGCTCCTTAGCCACGTCTTGGGCAGAGAGAGCTGGGGCCTCCATTCAGCAAATATGTTGAGCAGCCATCTGGTCCAGTGATTCCACTTTTGCAAAACACTACAGGATCGACTTGGTCTCCGCCCAAGATCTAAGCTTTGGTCGAAAGGTCCTGCAGGCAGTAGTCCCACCCTAGGTATGAATCTTTGGGGTCTCATGTGACCGTCCTGGAGGATGACTAGGGAAAGCAAGAGTTATTACCTGATAACTCCTTTTCCAGGAATCCTCCAGGACGGTAGACCCCCACCCTCATTGATGTAAGATACTAAGTCCGTATGTCAGCACACTCGTGTTTGAAAGCAAGGCAATCTTTGTACAACTGAGGGAGCAGCCTAGGGCGGCCTGTTTTAAACTTATGTGCTTTTGTTTCCTGCAGGAGGTGGAGCCTATCTCTCATGTGACTGTCCTGGAGGATTCCTGGGAAAGGAGTTATCGGGTAACAACTCTCGCTTTTCTCCCTATCAGAGACCTGGTTGCCGGAGCCTGGACAACCCATCAGACCCGCAGGGGTTTCTAGGCAACTTCTTCAGGAGCCCCTGGCACCAGGGCACCCCCCACCAAAAGACTTCCATGGTAACACCCACTTCTTCCAGGCAGTTACCCTCCGAGTTCCGCTGTTGGCCCATTGGCCCAAAGGTAGTTCACTTGAGACTCTGAATATATTGTATTCCATGATCCCAGCCCGATGGCTCAAAGGATCTCCGGAACAACATACTGTATTCTTTTTAGTTCTCCTGGTCGACCCTCTAGCACAAGTCCAATAGCCAGTGGTGTCTTGAATCGTCCCCAACCCATTTTTGGCAAGGTTAGAAGGGGAAGCGCAATGGACATAGGGCATAAGCCTCAACAATAATTGGACTTGAATGTCCCTTTGCTGTAGCATATTTTTTTTTCCTTCCTCCAGACAGTAAGCATAGGCCAGCCTTAATTGAGCTTGGTAAGTTTTCTTCAGCAATAGAAATCTGGAATGGAAAATCCGCAAAGTCTTCCCATCCTTTTACCGAATTCGGATCGACCAGGCCTGGCCCGATCCATCTGGGCAGTGAACTTCCACTCGATCCAAATAGATCGCCCGCCCATGGGTTCCATTGAGCTTTTACAGAGAGGAAAGTCTTCAACAAGTCCAGCCTGGACTGATTGCGGTATGACTTGGGTACAAAGAGGAAGTCTCGTATAGCTTTATCACACCAGGACTCTCTTCTGGCCTCTATCTGTAGCATGACCTCTCGTGGAGCATAGGAATAGTCATACCCATACTCTTAAGGCCACCTTCCTCTGTATCCACCTCTACATCCTGGAAAACCTGGGGAGGGTCTTCCAATTACCTCTCCCAGCTGGGGAGTATGGGGTCTCTTCTCTTTTGATGAGGGAGGGGTAGGCTTAATTTTGATCCTGAGCCTGGGCATAGTTCTTAGGTGGGGCTAGGTCTGGGGCCCGATTAGCATGGGCCTCACAGAACGCCAGATTCCTGGCACACTCTCCTCATTCCACTGAATCCCTGGTCTCCGCATCAGGTGTATAAATACTGGCTGGACTGCTCCAATCTCCGGACCCCTAATCCCATTCAGTCTCTTCCTCAGACTTCCATACATTCAATCCCTCCTCCAAGGATCCGAACCAATTCTGGAAGCTGGGAGACCACACATCAATGACCCCGGCCTCTTCCTCGCTGTTCACACTCACACTCACACTTGCAGCCCCCCGGTCACCACTGGCCATTTTCTCCCCTCTGCCTGTATGGGAGCAGACTTCTTCTCTGCCGCTGCAGTTTTCAATGCATCAGGTGGCCACTTCCCGGCCCGTGCTACCTGCATGCATCCTGGCTCGGACATTCGGGTCTCCTTCCATGTGCACGCTTGACCACTGACAGACTGCATGGACTCCAACTGCATCCTGAACCTCAGCACTCCTCTTCCATGGCCCAAGAGAGGCCCCGACTCCGCAGACGACTGGGCATAAGCGACCCTGGTCTCCAATGTTGCACTCAATTTTCTGGGCCGACCTTCACTTATCTCTGCCCGCAGCAGCAGATTGGCGCAGTGCCAGCACTGGCCCCAAGCTTGCATCCACATGGTAACACTCAGACACTGACTACATACCAGTCCCAAGTGCCCCACGCCTCCTCCAGTGCACAACACCAGTCTTCTGTCGGGCACCATCCTGTATCCAACAGGGTGGATGTCTTTGGCTCTCCGGTCTGCTCTGCTGGTTCTCTGCCAACATGTGGGATAGCCTCTTAGCCTCTGCGATCGGGCTCACTCTGGTACTTGCCATCTTGCTCCTCCGCACACGTGTCTCCCTCTCAGGCCCACCCGGTGGCGGAAGTAATTTATAGACTTTCCTTCCTGTTCCAGTTTGGCTGTGCGTGAGTGGTGTCTCCGTCCACATCTCCAGACTGGCGGTGGCTCCTCCTGCTACGCAGAGCTTTTTAACACACGTTTTACCGCACAAGACAGTAACTCTTCCGATGCCGCTCTCTCAGCTTAGCCTGCATGGAAGTTACTGTAAAGCGGGCCGTGCCTCTCAGCTTGCACACATCCGCCATCCTTGCTTGTACCAGGGCTCCAACTATGCCTCCATCACTCCGAGCCAGTTGACCCTCTTTTCTTGTCAGTAGAATTGTCTCACTGTTGAATGCATGGCCAAAATGTATTTTCTTAGCACTTGTACAAGCAAGACTCGCCATACTGTAGTTGAAAAATGTCCCACTGTCATTAAATGCATGGTCAACAGATTTCTGTACAGCATCCACTTTGCCACTATTTTGGAAGAATGTCCCGCTGTCATTGGATGCCACCATTTTCTCCGTCCACACTTGCACCGTTTACTGTTAAGCAGGCACAGTCCATTTTCACAGTAAGATGCATTTCTCCCGCTCTCCAGCACATTACTTGAACAAACAATTTGCGATTCTGACAGGAATTCTTTTGTTGCCACGGGCAGCCATTGTGCATTTGATAATTCATCCCACTTTCCCCATCTCCTGTAGAGCAGACCTCACACTTCTCTTGAGCATTAAAACACAGTCCTTGAGAGAAAAAATTAAATTTTTTGAACTTTTCTTTGGCCGTTGCCGTTAGCAGCCAGTAACTCAGGGCAATATCCCGGACATGCCCCCAAATGTATCACTGACCCCTAGGGAGCTGCTGAGTGGGGATACCCCTGGGTTACCCATAGTAACAGTCTGTAAAACGTATCACTTTAAGACTTGGCTCAGACAATAACCAGTCCAGGGGATTTGGTTTTTGTGTTTTATTTTAGAACTTGGATGGGAGAATGGATGAGTGGGATATTCCAACTTGAACTATGCACAATTTCTGAGGACAACTGACTGTACTGTGTGCTGCAAGACCGCTGCTTCACCTTGCCAATGAAGTGAAGTAAAAGATATGTTCCTGAATGAATTCCTCTTCAGGGTCCTAACCTGGAACCCCCTTTCTCACTTCCCATGCATGCTAGCCCTTGTTCACTGACTCTCCACTGGAGTGGTCCCCTTCTTGGGCAGACCCCTGGCAAGCTTCCCAGTACTCACGGACACTGTTTTTCCCTGGGTTGCTTTGCCTTCAGCTCCACACGTCAGTATCCTGGACCTCCTGGCTCAGCATCACACACTTGATCCACTAGGCCGACTGCCCGTGACCACCTTCCTTGTTGACAGGAGGCGAGACAGCTGTCACCCTCCTCCTGGGACGTGGCTTCCCGCCCAAAGACGCCCTGTCACATGTGCCCTTGGCTCTTATGACCTGTCCCAGGATGCACCACTCCTGTGCCAACCCTCTGGGACAGCCTCAAAAGCCTGTGCGTCATTGGCTGTTTCCTCCACTGTGCAACATGCTTTCCTATTGGATACAGTGGGGACACTCCCTCAGACCAAATGAATCACACGAAGACACATGCAACAGGCAAAACTACTGATCAGGCTCCCCTGATAAGCAGATGGAGCAAACAATGCTTTTACCTAGCTCCTACCTAGGAGGGTGCTACATCAAAAAGAAAAAAAAAAAACTCTTCATAAATTTAGGCCAGTGTATATTCTGCTACATATTTTTGGTAAACAAAAGTCCCAATAAGCGCATATTGATTGGTTTGCGCAAGTTATAGCATCTATTGACTTTTTATTTGTTTTTATATATTTTATACTAGTAATGGACTCCAACATTGTGGTAGACAAATCTGACACTAAGTGAGACTTTTTGGGGACCAGTGACACCAATACAGTCAGCAGTGCTAAAATAATGGCAGGGAAGGGGATAACACCAGGGGCAAGCAAAGGGTTAAATGCATTCCCTGTGAGTGCTTTATAACTGTGGGGGAATGTTTTGATTAATGGAAAACAGAGATCCGTGTTTCTACTTAGTAGAAACAAGAGATCTCCATTTTCCTCCCTGGCAAAATGGTGGTCTGCCTTGTTTACATAGACAGACCGCCAATCTGCCTCTCTGCGAACAATCACCAGATTCTCGGAGGACATCAAGTCAGCCGAATTTGCTGATTGGCTCCTGCTGTGTCCATTCATAGTGGGAGCGTGGCTCCGGTGAGGTGCACGTCCCAGAGCAGAGAAAAAGATCACGTACAGGTACGTGATTTTGTGCTTAAGGGCCACCCTGCCGCAGTACATGTATGTGGGGTGGTCTTTAACCACTTGCCGACCGCCACACGACTATTTACTGCGGCAGTCAGCCGCTCCTGGTCAAAGCGACGTAGACCTACGTCGCTCGCCCAGGAGCCTGTAGGGGGCGAGTGTGCGCCACCGGGGGCGCGCTCCCGCTCGTTCCCTGCCTTCCCCGTGCGTGTGACCAGCAGCTCCAATGTCCGACGGCTTCGATGTCCACCGGCCACTCGTGATCTTCCACAGGAGAGGGAGAAGGACGGACGGCTGATGTAAACATGTCTGTCATTCTCCCTGATGTAAGTGCAGAGACTTTACGATCCTGCTATGTATGATCGTATGTCTCTGTGGTTACATCACAAGCCACGCCCCCCACAGTTAGAATCACACCCCTAGGGATACATTTAACCCACTGATCACCAATAAAGTTAACCCCTTCCCTGCCAGTGTCATTTTTACAATAACAGTGCATATTTATAGCACTGATTACTGTAGTAATGTCACTGGTACTCCCAAAAATGTCAGTCAGGGGTCCGATCTGTCCGCCACAATGTTTCAGTCCTGCAAAAAAAAAAAATCGCAGATCGCCGCCATTACTAGTTAAAAAAAAAAAAACAATAAAAATGACATAAGTCTTTCCCGTAGTTGGTAAACAAAATAACTTTTGCGCAAACCAATCAAAATATGCTTATTGCGATTTTTTTGTTACCAAAAATATGTAGCAAAAAACAAATTGGCCTAAAATGTTAAAAAAAATTAGATTTTTAAATTTTTTTTGAGAATTTCATATAAAAAAATATGAAAAATATTATTTTTTCAAAATTGTCGCTTTTTTTGTTTATAGCGCAAAAAATAAAAATTGCACAGTTGATCAAATAACACCAAAAGAAAGCTCTGTTTGTGGGAAGAAAAGGACGCCAATTTAATTTGGGTACAGCGTCGCACGACCACGTAATTGTCTGCTAAAGTCACGCAGTACCGAATCACAAAACAGGGCCTAATCTTTGAGCAGCCAAATCCTCCGGGGCTTAAGTGGTTATAGATGTATTTTTTTTTGGGATGCCATAGATCACTATTTTGGGCTTTATAATGTATGTGAAACTAGTTTTATCTTAAAGTAACATATTTTAGAACAGTGTTTCTCAACCCCAGAGGTTTTGCCGCAAATCAACATTGTGGGGAATGTATGCCAATGTTGTTTCTAGTGTTGGTTCTCAGTGCACACTGACAGTACTTTCAGCTTGCATTGATACCTGATGCACACTGACAGTACTGTCAGCGTGCATTGATTCAAGATGCCTCTTTTGTAGTTCTGCCTCCTGTGAACCCAGAGGGAGGCGCTGGGAGTAGTGCAAATTAGCAGAAGCTGAAGGAGGAGGCGACTTCCTATGGCAGTGTTGATCAGACTGTGGGAAGGAGCATGGAGTGGGAGTCCATGGCTGCATCAGAAGTTGAAATACCCTGATGGGTCTGTGTATGGCAGCAGTGTGATGCAGAGTGGGGAGTGGGGGGGGGGGGTTAGGGGGGCAGAGAGCCGGAGCACTGTGTGTAGGGCAACAGTGAATACAGATTGGGAGTTGAGTAGAGAGAGGGAGCACATAACTAAAGCAGGAGGTGACATCTAGTGTATTATATCAGTGATGCAAACTGCAGAGAGGGTAGCACACAGCTGGATGAGACTTAATGTAGCAGGAGGTGAAATCATCACTTTGTTTTAGCATAACACATTCAGTCTCATCCAGCCACATGCACCTGTGCAATGTTCCCCCTCTCTGCAGTCAGCCCTGCCATACACTGGATGTCACCTCCTGCTACATTCATCAAGTGCTACCACTTTCTGCTTCCCCCCTCCGCAGTCTGTATTCATCGCTGCCATATGCAGGATGTCACCTCCTGATCCAGCCGCATGTTCCCACCCTCTCCAATCCTCTTAGTGCTGTCCTCTGAGTTCCCAGGAGCCGCAAGAGCTGAGGAGGTTTCTGGTATCAATGTGCACTGTCAATGCATATTGAAAACAACATTGGGAGATATACATCCGCCACAGTATTGATTTGCGGTTGAACCCCATTTGAGAAACCCCATGTTATGGATTTGCAGAGTGGTTACAGGAAGCATAATGTTACAGTGCCTTGCGAAAGTATTCGGCCCCCTTGAACTCTGCGACCTTTTGCCACATTTCAGGCTTCAAACATAAAGATATAAAACTGTAATTTTTTGTGAAGAATCAACAACAAGTGGGACACAATCATAAAGTGGAACTAAATGTATTGGATAGTTCAAACTTTTTTAACAAAGTTTAATACTTTGTAGCACCACCTTTTGCTGCGATTACAGCTGTAAGTCGCTTGGGGTATGTCTCTATCAGTTTTGCACATCGAGAGACTGAAATTTTTGCCCATTCCTCCTTGCAAAACAGCTCGAGCTCAGTGAGGTTGGATGGAAAGCGTTTGTGAACAGCAGTTTTCAGTTCTTTCCACAGATTCTCGATTGGATTCAGGTCTGGACTTTGACTTGGCCATTCTAACACCTGGATATGTTTATTTGTGAACCATTCCATTGTAGATTTTGCTTTATGTTTTGGATCATTGTCTTGTTGGAAGACCAATCTCTGTCCCAGTCTCAGGTCTTTTGCAGACTCCATCAGGTTTTCTTCCAGAATGGTCCTGTATTTGGCTCCATCCATCTTCCCATCAATTTTAACCATCTTCCCTGTGCTGCTGAAGAAAAGCGGGCCCAAACCATGATGCTCTTACCACCATGTTTGACAATGGGGATGGTGTGTGAAGGGTGATGAGCTGTGTTGCTTTTTCGCCAAACATAACGTTTTGCATTGTTTCCAAAAAGTTTGATTTTGGTTTCATCTGACCAGAGCACCTTCTTCACATGTTCGGTGTGTTTCCCAGGTGGCTTGTGGCAAACTTTAAACGACACTTTTTATGGATATCTTTAAGAAATGGCTTTCTTCTTGCCACTCTTCCATAAAGGCCAGATTTGTGCAGTATACGTATATAGTGATCATGGGCCTCTTGGCTGCATCTCTTATCAGTCTTCTCCTTGTATGAGCTGAAAGTTTAGAGGGACGGCCAGGTCTTCATAGATTTGCAGTGGTCTGATACTCCTTCCAATTCAATATTCTCGCTTGCACAGTGCTCCTTGGGATGTTTAAAGTTTGGGAAATCTTTTTGTATCCAAATCCAGCTTTAAACTTCTCCACAACAGTATCTCGGACCTGCCTTGTGTGTTCCTTGTTCTTCATGGTGCTCTCTGCTCTTTAAATGAACTTCTGAGACTATCACAGTGCAGGTGCATTTATACAGAGACTTGATTACACACAGGTGGATTCTATTTATCATCATTAGTCATTTAGGTCAACATTGGATCATTCAGAGATCCTCACTGAACTTCTGGAGAGAGTTTTCTGCACTGAAAGTAAAGGGGCTGAATAATTTTGCACGCCCAATTTTTCAGTTTTTTATTTGTTAACAAAGTTTGAAATATCCAATACATTTCGTTCCACTTCATGGTTGTGTCCCATTTGTTGTTGATTCTTCACAAAAAATTACAGTTTTATATCTTTGTTTGAAGCCTGAAATGTGGCAAAAGGTCGCAAAGTTCAAGGGGGCCGAATACTTTCGCAAGGTACTGTAATTACTGTACTGTTTCCCACAGGCCCTCCTCTTCTTTCTGTCCCGGGCACTTGTATGATATCACTTGGGATGGGCGAGAGGAGGGCTAGCGTGGCTCAAGAGGAAAAGGCATGTTACAACAGCAGTTTTACTCGACTGCTCTGCATTTGTTATTTGTTATGTCTACAGCTCACTGATCAGATCCATTTTTCCATGAGCTATAGATCCAAAATTCTTTTTCAGGGGGTCCCCAAGATCTTTTCAACTGATCAAAAAAAAAAATTGGGTTTCAATGTTCATTATGGGGGGGGGGGGGGGGGGGTTGGTCAGTTTGTATTCAGAATGTTGGAGAAGCTTTGCATAGATGTGGTTTGCACATAAGTGGCTAAAATAAAAGCTACATTGTTGTTGTGGTTTGTTTTTGTTTTTTTTTTTAACTTTGAGCCCTCTCTTGTTCTTGACAGCCCGTGTTAACATTAGTGAAGGAGATATTAATATTTCAGATTCTGAAGATGAGGATGAAGGTGAGTCCGATTTTATAACTAATAAATTGATAAAACGGGGCACAGAGAGCAGTATTGCTGAACAGCTGTCAATTTTAACTGGCCTAATGTAACTTTCTTTCTTACATAGATATTGTTGCAACATTTAACACCTGTCATAGAGCACTACAGATCATAGCACAGTATGTTCCATCGTAAGTACATATTTTTCTAATAATAATTTTCTGTTAATATTTTTTTTTTTAAATCTTAAATCTGTGTATTATTTATTATGGTTTCTTCCTTCAATAAGACTGGATAATGAAGACCTTGGTTTACAGCTTCAAGACCTCAACTTCTGGTCTTGGCACAGGATTTCTGTGCAAATTTGCTTTGTGTAAGAAAGCAATTCTTGTCAGGGGATATGTTTTGAAACAGTTTGTATGGTATAGAATAAGACTTCATACTCAAATGCATGGTCACATTGTACTATATGTGGGTGCTAAATATAGTAATTTAAAATGGCAAAATTCACATTTTAAACATTGCATATCTTTTGATGCATTTGATCAGTTTGGAAAAACCTGTTGTATATTTTAAATGTTTTCTCACTTGTGATCACTAGAAATTTGTAATAATCCACATCGATCTGTCTCAGATCTGGCTCTATCTGCCTAATTACACAAAATAGCTGAAAGCTTATCATTGGTTACTGTTCATTTTGCTGTTTGCTACCCAGCAGTCCTTTTTTACTCGAAATATTCATTGGGTTACAAAGCAGTGTGCTGGTTTTCTTCCAAGGGCTTTTTACTACTGTGCTAGAAAAATGCTGATCTCTGCAAGGAGACACAGAAAAAAAATATGTGCCCTGTTCACACTTAAACTACTTGCCTATTTGGGCATTTTTACCGCCTTCCTGCCCAGGCCAATTTTCAGCGCTGTCAAACTTTGAATGACAATTGTGTGGTCAGGCAACACTGTACCCAAACAACATTTCTAGCTTTTTTTCACACAAATATTTATTCACCACTGTTTTTTTTTTGCTAAATAAATAAAGACCAAATTTTGAAAAAAAAAAATATATATATATTTCAGTTTTAAAATTTTGCAAACAGGTAATTTTTCTCCTTTTCTGATGTGCGCTGATGAGGCTTTACTGATGGACACTGATAGGCTGCATTGATAGGCATTGATGGGGACTAATATTTGGCACTGATGAGGCTGCACTGGTTGGTCTGCACTGATGATCAGGACACTGATCACCAGTGCCCTGATTATCAGTTTACATGTCCCTTTTACACAAGCTGGTTATCTTTTCTCCTAATGCGGTCAGCGTGAGATAAGGAGTGCCGATAACTGACTTCTGTATACATCTGTTATCAGCTGTGATTCGACACAACTGATCATGTTGTAAAGAGCCGCTGATTGGCTCTTTACCTCAATCTGTGATCAGCAATGTCTGGAGGACACTGCGTTTACAGAGCTCGCTGCCCACGCCCTCCAGTAGGCTCAATCATGGGACGCCGTCATATGTCCAAGAACTAGCCAGCCGCACTGTAGCCATCAATCAGCTATAGCGCATTTGGCAAGTGGTTAAACACAACTTTCGGATGAGGCTTACCTGCATCTCCATTTACCTTCTGTGTTTCTACACATCAGATCACATCATAGCTGTGGTGCATAGAAATGAATTAAATGTCACACTGGAAATGAGAAAAAAAAAAAAGTAAATCATGCTTTGCACTTATAAGAGCAAGGCACCATCGGACAAAGAGCTGACCAGAGCCGACACTTTTTCATCAGTATATTGCAGCTTTGTACGTCAAAGCTTTGGCAACCGTTTGTTTAGCTGCCAGTAATACAAAGGTAGCCAACTTGATTTTGGGTCACTTGGGAGGGAGCAGGTGAACAAAGTACAAATAAAGATGAACATTTTGGTTCAGGATCTGTTAACATAGAGCAGGTCTACCAGATGTGCATAACCTCTCCGTTTCTATTGCAGCCTCCAAAGCGAGGGATGAAGGTATGCTAATCTGGTTTGCCACTCATTGGGTGTTATGCTTATGGAGCAGATGGCGATCGTGGGCCAAATTTGTTGCCAATCCTCTAAATATTTGGTGGCTCCAAGATTGCTGTCATACACAGAACCATAAGAGGGAGATGTATGTGTGGGTAGGCAGTTTGGTTGTGAATTAATGATGTTATTTTTCTTAAAGTGGTTGTAAAGGCACAAGGTTTTTTTAATTTTATGCATTCTAAAAACGGTAAAAAACCGTCTGTGTGCAGTAAAGAACAAAACAAAAAAATAAAATAAAATAATGCATACTTTGTTTTGTACTGTATAAAGGTTAACTTTATTCTTTAATGAAAGCATTTGGGTAATGGAATTCTTTAACAATCCACCTGATAAATGCTCCAGGGGAGTCCATATCTGGTGGGAATAGCCAATTTCCTAGTAGTGGTAGTAAAGGTAGATGTGTAAAGATGAGTTTGCTAAAATATTTAGTGGAATCCCAGACAGTTAAGATATGACACATTGCAGGACTTATTGATTGGGGTCTTGACTGTTGCTGGACCAGAGGGAGTGCCTGGACATTACAGCAGTATTAACCCCAAAATCAAACATTTATTATATTGCAGCTTACTAATTGTTAGATGTGGTGGCTGTGATAGTTGCATTTTTTTTAGGCTTTAGTTCTTCTATTTTCATCTAGTGATCCAACCAATAAGTCTGTTTTTCAAAAGAAAAGCTCTCACAGTTACAGGGATGAGACAGACCATTTAACACTAGCAGGGGTACTTAACCACGTCAATAGCAGACACTTTCACCTATTTCCTGCCCAGGCCAATTTTCAGATTTCCGTGTTGTCAAACTTTGACAATTACTCAGTAATGCAACACTGTACCCAAATTAATTTTAGCATTTTTTTTTTTGAGACAGCTCTTTCTTTTGATTGTATCTAATTACCACTGGCTTATTTATTATTTGCTCAATAAACAAAAAAAGACTGAAAAGTTTGAAAAAATAACCACTGATCAAATAATCAGTATATATCCACAAACTATGTTATATAGACACAACCACACCATAAATCAGTGCAAGATATAGAACAAACTTCCAATAAGCAGGTGGAGGGAACTTTTCAACTAATCTTAGACACAACACATACACCCAAATCCAGGTGCATCCAAGCTCTACCTCCTCCTGTATAATTGAAATTATATGGGTTCCTGTTATACCTGTAATCACCATAAAACCCAATTTACCATGAAGTTTAAAGGAGAATGAATGATTTTAAGTGTGCGGCTACTCCCATTTGCATACGAAAAGTGATCATCTTTTATTGAAATATGCATACAATCCATATAGATAACCTATAAATGACAAAACATATAAAAATGTACAATTGCAATTTAGATATATTACACACATTTACACATGTAGACAGAGGCAGGCCATTAGAGAGCAGATGAGCCAGGACTTGTTTTTATATGTCTTGTCATTTATATGTTATCTATGTTGATTGTATGCATATTTAAGTTTAAAGATGATCGCTTTTTGTATGCAAATGAGAGTAGCCACACATTCTTCTTTAAACTTTATGGTAAATTGGGTTTTATGGTGATTATAGGTATAAATGAACCCCATATAATTTCTAATATATAGAAGGAGGTAGAGCTTGGATCCACCTGGGATGGGTGTATGTGATGAATCTATGGTATATACAGTATATATATTTAAAAAATCGACCAGTCCTGATCTACAGGCGGCCTATCTCATTTCTTGAGGCCCTAAAATGCCAGGACAGTACAAATAGCAACATATGACCCCTTTTAGGAAAGTAGACAATCAAAGGTATTTAGTAAAAGCCATGGTGAGTTTTTTGAAGTTGTGAAGTTTTCTGTCAAAATTTTTTGGAAAATTAAGAAATTGAATTTTTTTTTTTCACAATTTTGTTTACATTATTTTTAATATTTTTAATATATTAAACATTTATTCTTTTTGTAAATTTTTTCCTTTTTTTGTGTTTTTCATTTTTTTTGTTTTACATATTGTTAACCGAGCAGTACACTGCTACCATAGAGACACACTGCTACTCTGGAAAAGTGATTTGGATTTTTTTTTTTTTAACCGACTAGGATTGCTTATAACAATGGTGATCACTGTTCTAAGCCATTATTTTTTATGAATGGCATCCATTCATTGGTATCCATTGTGAACCTGGCCATTGGCCCTGTCTGTACCATGTTATCCATGTGACCAATTACAGAGATTCGCACAATGGTACACAATGAATAGCTATGAATGAAAACCATTCATTGTGTACAACTGTCATGTGATCGCTGTGATTGTTGCAATGATCTACATTTAAAACGTATAAGAGCTGATGTTCAGAAATTTGAAAAGATAGGAAAAGGAAAAACCAATGTTTTGGGGATGTAAAAACCCCCTTTCTCAAGAACCTTCTACCTGAGAAAGGGGGTTTTAACAATGTTGTTTTTTTTTTCTACTCCTCTCTCTTTTCACCAGGGTCTCATTCAGCTTAACTTTTTATTGCACTATCAAGGGTACTGAATTCCTGCGTGTATTTCTAAACATCAACTCTTATACATTTTAAGTGTAGCTCATTGTTGGCATTAAATCACTCCCAGTGAAGTATAGGCTTGCTGACCTGCCCCGGTTGCACCACAAGTCCCAGCGGGCCCGGAGATTACTCTGAACACAGAGACACTTGCAGCGTTAATTGCTCAAAGTCATCTGACGTTTAGTTTATTTCATACAGTTTATATGATAAAATTTCCCCATAGGAAAACAATGAGAATACAGTTACGCCCCCCCGTCACCTGTAATTTTCCATAATTATACTTTGTTTCATATGTGACCTTCTGTAGAGAGATGAAACATTAGCTCGGCCAGTTTCTCACCAAAATCCAGATGCATCTGGAATCTGTAAGTCCATTGTCTTGGGAACAAACAAGATAAGAGAGAAACTAAGGATACTGAGACCTAACTAGGTTTTGTTCTCAGCAAAATATAAATCTCATGCATGACACATTAATATCTCAATGTTCACAAAATGTCTTCTAAAACTAAAATGGAAGAACTCTTGCTCAATTTTCTTTCACTCATTGCACCCATATGCATGCATGTTTTTTGCTATGCTTCAATCTAAATATCTTTGTTGTATTATTCTTGATGTAAGATGACATACTTGGTTATCTATGCCTGTTAATTGTATGTATAATGTATGCAAAATAGTCCCCCCCCCCCCATAGGTCCTTCCTACCCAGACAATCCCCCCCCCCCCACACCACTTTCTATGAGGGATAA
The DNA here is from genome assembly GCF_965119305.1 of Pelophylax lessonae. Lineage (NCBI taxonomy): Eukaryota > Metazoa > Chordata > Amphibia > Anura > Ranidae > Pelophylax > Pelophylax lessonae. The sequence continues at coordinate 140,889,952 of NC_138773.1, read as the reverse complement.
GGAGAAATGTTACTTTTATTCTATTGAAATTTTCTCTATGCGGTGTGGGCGAGCTGTGGCTGGAGGGGAGAGCGCGCTAATGGTGGCTCCTCTTGCTGTTTGTGGGTTCTGTGCCCCGGAGGGGGGGGTCCCTGTATAGGCCCCCCTTGCTGCTGTCAGTGTCTTAGGGGTCCCTGTGTGCCTTGCCGCCTGGCACCACCATTTTGCCGGTGACTGCATGCAGAGGATCAACGGCAATGTTTTCAGTGGCTCCTATACTGTATAATGGCGGCCTTTTTCTTGCAGCTCAAACAGAGCGGTGCTCAGCGGGGGGGGGGAGGGAGGAGTTGGCGGGCCTCAAGTGAAAGCTCGACTGTTTCCTCTTCCTTGGATCGGTGTGCTGCAGATTGTTGGTGCTTTTCTCTCTCTCCCTCTCCCTCCCGAGTCGTTTGGTGGTGAGTCCTGGGGTGGTATATCTCCCTGTTTTCTGCAATTACAGAGCTGCTGGGATCTTTAGTGCCACCGGAGACAGCGGTGGGGGGTGTTTCACAGCGTGCTTTATAATTTCACATTGTTTTTACTGACGGTCCCCAGGATGTCATGGAACCCCTAGAACACGTGTCACCACCTGACCCACTCTCAAAAGCTGCGGGACCCTCTGGGTCTCAGTCTATCATGGCAGCCCTGACGGTGGTCCTGCAGTCATTGGTGTCAAAAGTGGACATGGTTCTCCAAAAAAAGAAAACCTAGTAAAAAGTGCCCTCCACCTTCACCTGCTTCCTCAGATTCTGAGGCTGATTTTGCCGCTGCGGACACGAGTCACCCTACGAGGGTCAGCATCCACACACTTTCAAGTGGTCTAACAGTGAGGATGATTCCTCTTCCACTACATTTGTACAAAAATGTGGAGGCACTGATTGTATCAGTGCGGGGAACTTTAAAAATGGAGGACAAAGCTAATGCTGGGTTGGCCGTGCTGGTGCATCCAGACCATCCAAGGTGACTAAGGTGTTCCTCTTTCCTGCCTATTTCAACGAGATTGTTGCTAGTTAGTGGGGGTCCCCGAAACGCATGGTTTGGATTTGTAAGCATTTCACTAGGGGGTATCCTTTTGAGGAGTCCCTCTTAAATAATCTGACAGTGCCACCAGTGGTGGACTCTCGGGTTTCTGGGTTAAATAAAGTCACGTTACTACCAGTGGAGGACGCTCTGTCCTTTAAAGACCCTGTAGATAGGAAGGCTGAATCTCTGGTCTGCCATATTTTTACTGTGGCAGGTTCAATCTTGAGGCCAGTGTTTGCCATAACCTTGGTCTTCCAGACCTTGACGGAATGAGCAAAGCTTTTACGCCAGGGTTTGGAAGGGGGTCAGCATCCTCATGAACTGGCAGGGCTGGCAGCCCAGTTGATAAACATGTTAAGATATATTTGTGCTGGTCTGCGGTCCTGGCCTCCAAAAAGGTGGACGGGTCTCCTCTTTGTGGGGGACTGCTTGTTCGAAGCTTCCATGGAAGAGATCATAAAAGGTCTCAAGGGAGGCAAGAGCACCCTGCTTCCGCAGGTTACAAAAAACAGAGTCTTGCCTGTCTTCTCGGCCCACAAGTGGCCCTTTCATCTCGCAGGGTCGCAGGGCAAGGGTTTTAAATCCTCCTGTACCTTCTCGGGAGGTTCCAAGAGACCCTGGGGTTGGTAAGTCCAAGGCAGGCTCCACTGGCCTCTCATACAAGCCCTCCTTTGCCTGAAGGGATGTCCTCACTCGTACTTGGGTTGGGGGGGACGTCTTAGCTTCTTTCCAGACCCGTGGACCTCTTTCGTTCAAGACAAACGGGTCCTCGAGTTGATCCAGTCCGGTTACAAGATCGAGTTTCGGTCCTTTGCCCCTGGCAAGGTTCTTCCCTTCCAACCTGCGCCTGTCTCCGGATCGGCTTCAAAGCCTTCTGGGGGCGGTTCAGGATCTACTGTCACAAGGAGTCATTGTACCAGTTCCAGAGTCTGAACTTTTTCAGGGGTTTTATTCAAACCTTGTTACGGTTTCCAGGTAGGAGGGCAAGGTTCGTACAATCTTGGACCTCAAGACCCTGAACCACTTTGTTCGGGTTCAGAAATTCCGAATGGAGTCCATTCACACGGTAGTGGCTTACCTTCATCAAGGGGATTTTCTGGCCTCCATTGATATCAAGGACTCTTATCTTCATTTCTCAATATATGTTGGGCATCAGCATTTTCTTCGCTTTGCCATAGACGAGGAGCACTATCAATTTGATGTGTTACCCTTTGGTCTCGCCTCAGATGCTCCAGGGTAAACAAAAGTGTTGACCCCGGTGTTAGCCTTATTCTGGCAGCAGGGGATCTCGGTGCGGGGTTACCTGGATAATCTTCTTCTGAGAGCAGAGTCTCCATCTGTTCTGAAGGAAAATGTAGACATCACAGTGCAAACTTTGCAGGAGTTTGGCTGGACTCTGAATTTTCAAAAGTCAGCCTTGACCCTTTCCAACAAGCTGGACTATCTGGGTATGACTCTGGATTCAGCCTCAATCCGGGTGTTTCTTCCACAAAATTTGAAATTGCAGCATGGGATTCGGCTCGTGTTATCCAACCACCGGTGGTCTCTCAGGACTTGCATACAGGTGCTGGGCCTGATGGTCTCCACCTTCGAGGCAGTTCCATTTGCTCAGTTCCATACCAGACATCTGCAAAAAGAGATTCTAGCCAAATGGGACAAGAATCCACAGTCCCTGGACAAATTGATGCTGTTGAGCCGGGGTACGAGGGGATCCCTAATATGGTGGCTTTGTTCCCCAGGCACTTCTGCAGGGAAAGTCTTTTTCTTCCCCTGTACTGGACGGTGGTTTCCACGGATGCCAGCCTGTCCGGTAGGGAGGTGTCTTGGGCACTGAATTAGCCCAGGGATTCTGGTCTCGGGAATAGTCCAGTCTTCCTATCAACATCCTGGAAATTCACGTGATCAGGCTTTGCCAGTCCCAGTGGATGGATCGTCTACAGGGGTGTCCAGTAAGGATTCAATCGGACAATGCCACGGCTGTGGCATATATCACCAAGGGGGCACCAAAAGTGCCTTAGCCAAAGAAGTGGGCAGCATTCTAAGATGGTCAGAATGCTTTGTTCCAGTCAAATGGTCCCTTTCTTGGAAGTGATAGTACTCCGTTCTTCTACAACTTTGAATATGGAATCCCAGGCTGTAATTTATCCCACAGACCCACTGTGTGCGATTCCCGGACAGCCTGGATCGCAGTCGATGGCTGCGATTTCAGCAGCTCTGGAAAGCCTGGCGACAAAAGTTGATTTTGTCATAAAAAAGGTTAATGGTCATAAACGGCCGCTGCCTTCTCCATCCTTGGTGGAGTCCCCTGATTCAGAGGCTGATGTGGTCGCCACAGACGCCCCCCTACCTGAAGGGCTGCTGTCCTTGCAGTCAGATGGTGAAGCGGACCTGTCTTCAGCCGCAGAGCGGGAACACTCTTTGGTGGAAGCCCTGACTGTTTCAGTGAGGGAAACCTTAAAATTGGCTGATGAGCCCACACCCGCAGGGACATGGGTGGCCTTTGGCTCCCGCAAGTCTGGCAAGGTTTTTCCCTGTCCTAAGACTTTTCATGATATTGTGAATGACCAATGGCAGCGCGTTAAGCACGTGCTAGTTGTGCCAAAACGCTTTAAATGCCGGTATCCTTTTGCTGATACGGTCTCCAACCGCTGGATAGTGCCACCTAAGGTGGACCACCCTGTTTCCAGGTTGAACAAATCTACCATTGTGCCTGTGGAAAATTCCCCGGTTTTTCGGATCCGGTGGACAGGCGGGTGGAATCCCTTTCCCGCCATCTTCACATATTAGCGGGTTCCATCTTAAAACTGGTCTTTGTGTCTGTTTTGGTATCACAGACAGTTACGGAATTGGTTAGGGTTCTGAAAGGGAGCTTGGACCTTGACATAATGCCCCCAGAACTGATGGAACTTTTGGACCAGACGACCCACGGACTCTGATGTTCCTGTATGATGCGTCCCTGGATGCGGCTCCCCTGGTGGGCAGAGTTTCGGCCGTGGGGATTGCCCTAAGGCGCATGGTTTGGCTGAAGAGCTGGTCAGCTGACCAAGCTTCCAGGAAAGCCCTAATGGATCTCCCTTTTCTTGGGGAGCATTTGTTTGGCGACTCACTGGATGAGTTGATCAAGGGTCTGACTGGTGGGAAGAGTACTTTTCTTCCTCAATCTTCCAAAGGTAAAACACTGCGTGCTAAGCGGGGTCCTTCCTTCACTGATCATAGACGTTTTTTTTCGTGCCCCATGGCACAAGAGAAAGGTAAGCTGTTTAGAGCTTCTGGAGGGGTGAAGAAGCCCTGGGGCAAGCCCAAGACCAGTCAATCTGGTTCTGCGGACAAGTCCTCTAAAGCATGAAGAGGCGCTCTCACTCGTGTCTGGGGTGGGGAGACGTCTGCGCTTCTTTCAGGAACCCTAGACCTCCTTCGTTCAAGACAAATGGGTTTGCAAACTTATTTGCTCCGGGTACAAAATCAAATTTCTCTAGCGCTCATTGACAGACGTAGTCCTCGGTGATACACCACCTTCGGGTTATGTTGCCTCCACAGGAGCAGGACTAGACAGGAAATTAAAAAGCTCTGGCCACACCCTAGGGGCAGTCCCAGAGGGTATATCCTCTCTCTCTCTGCCTCAGCAAATCAGTTATTTTCTGTCTAGTTAGGAGTAAGGACCTAGATACCTTGCTGGGATCTTAGGTCCTGGCAAGAATTTTTTCTTAAAGGATTTTTTAGACAGCTTTTTTTCTCCAGTGTTCCTGTGAGATCTTCAAGCAAGAAAGCTGAACTGGGCGACGGGCTGGATGTTGAGATCCGGTGGTCACCCCAGTTCAGCCTACGAGCGCGTGCAGGCCATAGCTCCGCGCTGGGTCGGCCGCGACAAAATCCCATTAAAGGACTAACCCCGCGAGTTAAACGTCTCGCTGAAACGCCAAAGACCATGAGTCACGGCGTCCGTATCGGTCGACAGCCCTCCCGCCCCGGTGGAGAGGGGTACTGTCAGGAGTTGGTGCCCGCCTGGTTCCGGTATGGTGAGTAGTATGTTCCCCCTTTTCCCCTGACGGGTCTTGTGGTGAACGCGGGCCCCCCTCTGTATGGTAAGATAGAGTCCCTCTCTATCCTATAACATGACACAGATCCTCCTACTTTGAGTGTGATTTTATGTGCAAAAAGCCAGGAGGCTTGGTTTGGGAGCTAACAATCTAATTGTATACATGTTAAAAAGATGTAATCTGTGGCATTCTGGGAATCTTACGGTGATAAGAATAAGTTACCTACCAGTCAGAAGCCACGGACATGTAGACTGCCTTCCTAATCAGATCTCCAGCTATTAGCAGGCCTCCCGAATGGCCATGCGGTCCGCCAGGGCCGGCACCGCCAACCACGCCAAATCCCCATGCAGAGAGAGTGTTGTGTGCCCTGCAGCACACCGCTATTCAGTACAGGCCGCCGCCATTTTTTTTGCTGGATCGCACGAGCCGCCATTTTGGCGTAGCCTCGTGTCTCCAGCATGGGGGCGGCCATGTTTGAGGTGATCCTAACACCTCGTGGAGCTTGGGGAGGCGCCGGAAGGCGTGCAGAGGGGCGGAGCCGCCTCCTTTCTTCCTGGGCAGCCAGCCAAAAGACTTCCTGTTTGTCAAGACAGCGCTGTAACCTGTTGCAGTTAAACTCTGAGCATCAAGTGGTGAGCCTGGGGGTCTATCTCTCTCTCTCTCTCGATCGATAGGGATCCCTAGCAGGTAACACTAAGGGGCTTTTTGTGGCGCTGGGGGTCTGAAAAAAAAAAAAAAAAAAGTTTTTTATTTTTGAATTATATTATCCAGGAAGTGACTGGAATTATCATGGACCCTGCCACACATATTCCCCCACCTGTTTCCCTCGAGGGGGCCACGGGACCCGCCGGTGCACAGAGTGTAGAGTCATTTACAGCAATTTTGGAGTCTATGGTGGCTCGGGTGGAGGCGGCCTGTCAGGGACGGGGGTCAAGGAAGCGACCCCCGCCTACCCCTATACTATCTGACACCTCTGACTCAGATTCAGAGATGGTCACTGCAGTTGCAGGTTCCTCTGCAAGGGCTGTTATCCCAGGTAAAGCCCCCTCAGACAGTGAGGAGGACGCTTCTTCTCCTGCTATAATTCAGGAAGAAGCATTGGTGGACGCACTAGTTGTGGCAGTGCAGGAAACCTTAAAACTTGAGGCTTTACCGGCAGAGGCAACTGAAACAGAGATTCCTTTTGGTACTAATAAGCCCATCAAAACGGTGAAGGTTTTTCCTGTACCCAAATGTTTCGGTAATCAGATTAAAGGAGAATGGGAGCATTCTAAACGTACCTTTACTATTTCCAAGCGTATTGCTAGACGCTATCCGTTTGAGGAATCCATCATTAAGAAATGGACGGTACCACCAGTGGTGGATCCACCTATTTCCAGGCTGAATAAAGCCACGGTTATCCCAGTGGAGGACACTTCGTCCTTTAAGGATCCGGTGGATCGAAAGATGGAAGCAGAGTCCCGCACCATCTTCTCTCTGATAGGGTCAGCATTTAGACCAGTAATTGTTATTGGTCTAGTTTCCCAGACACTTACGGAATGGGCGAAAATGGTACGCCAAGACCTTAGGGGAAAGGATATTCCCCAGGAGACATCTGATTTGATGGAACAGATTATACAAGGGCTACAGTTTATCTGTGACGCAGCCTTGGACACTACTCCCTTATTAGGGCATGCATCTATGTCAGCGGTGATCCTCAGACGTGTGCTGTGGTTAAAATGCTGGTCAGCTGACCTAGGTTCCAAGAAGACCTTGACAAATCTCCCTTTTCAGGGGAATCGTCTATTTGGGGCCAACCTAGATGAAATCATTAAGGATGCCACTGGGGGCAAGAGCACTTTTTTGCCACAGGCTGCAAAAGCTAAGGGACCTCGCAACAAGCGAGGACCTTTCTTTACCGCCCATAAAGGGCGCCCGGCTGGTACTAGCGGGAAAGGCAAGACTCCTCCAGGAGGGTTCAAGAAGGGCTGGTCGGACAAGCAGAGGACCAACCCAGCCAAACCCGAAGCTAAGGAGTACACAGCCTGAAGGTGCGCCCCCACCCGGTTTCAGGGTGGGGGGACGTTTTCACCGGTATTCAGGACATTAGATCGAGCATCAACTACTACTACCGGTGCGATTCTTCCCTTCCAACATTTAAGTACTACAGGAAGCGGTAGTTACCGTTCCCTGAATAGATCTTTTCCTTTACCTTTTCCTAAGATTAGTCCCTATACCTCACAGGAATCGGATCTGGTTGACCAGATAGGCCAAGCAGCCTCTAGTCGGGTGACTTCGGTCCCTGAGGTTCAACCAGAAAAGATCACCCTTCCTGATAACAATCAGGTATCTGATAAATGTGTGGGAACAGAAAACGACCAGACTTTCTCGGATGGTCGGGGCCAGATACCTCTAGGGACGCCTGGTTCAGATTCTATCAGCGCCAGTGGTCCTAGAAATTCTAGGCTGGCCTCCTCAAGCCGGCCTGGCCGACTTGGACATGCTAGTCGCAGACGTTCCGTGGGAACTTCGTCTCAGGGAGTGTCTGTGGTCTCAAGGACCAATTTACCATCATGCTTTACAGTCGCTGGGTTTAATGGCCTGGCCATTGAGACCCAAGTACTGAAGGACAGAGGTTTGTCTACTTCAGTCATTCCTACCCTTATTAAAGCAAGGAAAGCGACTTCCAGCAAGGTCTATTATCACACATGGAAGACTTATATTGCGTGGTGCGAATCTTTAGGATTTCCTCCACGTACCTATTCGGTGACTCGAATATTGGCCTTTTTGCAACAAGGGGTTGAGCAGAAGCTAGCCTTGAGCACCATCAAGGGTCAAGTTTCAGCATTAGCAATCTTCTTTCAGAAACCTTTAGCTACCAAGTCCTTGGTGCGGAATTTTATCCAGGGGGTGCGGCACCTGGCTCCTCCAGTCCGCGCGCCCTTACCGCCCTGGGATCTTAATTTGGTTTTGTCGGTTCTACAGAAACCTCCCTTTGAAAAAATCAGGGAGATTCCCTTGCTTACTTTATCCCAGAAGGTGGCCTTCTTGGTGGCTATTACTTCTGCTCGCAGGGTGTCAGAACTGGCTGCATTATCATGCCAGTCCCCATACCTAGTGATTCATAGGGATAAGGTAGTACTTAATCCTAAGCCATCTTTTCTTCCTAAGGTGGTTTCAGATTTTCATCTGAATGAAGATATTGTACTACCTTCCTTGTATCCTCAGCCCAAGCATCATCGGGAACATGCGTTGCATTCCTTAGATGTGGTTCGGGCAATCAGGGTATACCTGAAAGCTACGGAATCATTCCGTAAGACGGATTCACTTTTTGTGATCACGGATGGCCCCAGAAAGGGTTTGCCTGCATCTGCCGCGACCATTGCCAAATGGATTAGACAAACGGTGGTACAGGCTTATTCTATTAAGGGTCAGAGTCCTCCGTTCCCTGTTAGGGCGCACTCCACTCGAGCGCTCAGTACTTCCTGGGCCTTTCGCCATCAGGCGTCAGTGGTCCAGGTATGTAAGGCGGCCACCTGGACGTCGGTACATACCTTTACAAAATTCTATAAAATTGATGTGACGGCATCGGCGGATGCCTCATTTGGCCGCAAGGTTTTGCAGGCCGCAATTTGAGGAGACCGGTGGTCTACCTCGAGGGTTTTTTTCTGTTTGAAAAAAAAAAAAAAAAAAAGATTTTTTTCTCTTTTTTGTTGAGTCTCATCATTAAGGATGAGCATTGTAAACTTCTAGTTGGCACCGGTTGGGCCTTCTAGATTGGGATTTGATTTCATTTTCCCACCCCTCAGTTGTGATACTGCTCTGGGACGTCCCGAAGGTGGTGTATCACCGAGGACTACGTCTGTCAATGAGCGCTAGAGAAAAATGGATTTTTGTAAGATCTTACCGTAAAATCCTTTTCTCTTAGCTCATTGACAGACGTAGTCCCCGCCCCTCTGTTTTTTGAGTTGGGTTGGGTTAAATCTCTAAAGACTGCTTTTTCACATAACTGATTTGCTGAGGCAGAGAGAGAGAGGATATACCCTCTGGGACTGCCCCTATGGTGTGGCCAGAGCTTTTTAATTTCCTGTCTAGTCCTGCTCCTGTGGAGGCAACATAACCCGAAGGTGGTGTATCACCGAGGACTACGTCTGTCAATGAGCTAAGAGAAAAGGATTTTACGGTAAGATCTTACAAAAATCCATTTTTTGGTCCCGACCGGGGAACAGGTTTTTCATTCAAATCTTCACTTGTCTCCAGAGCGTTTGAAAGATCTTCAGGAAGCTGTGCTGGACCTCCTGGCTCAAGAAGTGATTGTGCCAGTTCCTCCACAGGAACGCTCTCAAGGTTTCTATTCAAACCTGTTCACGGTGCCCAGAAAGGAAGGCAAGGTGCGTTGAGTCCTGAATCTCAAGGCTCTGAACCACTTTGTGCGGGGGCAGAAGTTTTGAATGGAGTCCATTTGGTCGGTGGTGGCGTCCTTGAATCAGGGGGATTTCTTGGCCTCCATCAATATCAAGGATGCATATCTCCACGTCCCCATATTCCTGGGACATCAGCGATTCCTCCGCTTTGCGGTGACAGAGGAGCACTTTCAATTTTTGGCGTTACCCTTTGGTCTCGCCTCCGCTCCCAGAGTTTTAACCAAGGTCCTTACCCCTGTAATGGCCTTGTTACGTCAGAGAGGAATCTCAATTTTGGGATATCTTGACGATCTCCTGTTGCAAGCAGACTCTCCTTCGTATCCATTGGACAACATCTCTATTACGGTTTAGACCCTTCAGGAATTCGGGTGGAGATCAATCTGCTCTGACGCCATCTGTACGGGTCACCTATCTGGGACTGACGCTCGACTTCACTCTAGGGAGGGTCTTTCTCCCTTTGGAAAAGCTTCAGAAGTTGCAAAGGGCGATCAGGCTGCTATTGGAAACCGATCAGTTCTCCCTGCTGGCCTGCATGAGGGCCGTGGGTCTGATGGTGTCAACCTTCGAAGCAGTCCCGTTTGCTCAGTCTCATTCCAGGTCTCTGCAGAAAAATATTCTAGCAAAATGGAACAGGGACCCTCGGTCATTGGACCGGAAGAGTCGCCTCACGAAGTCGACCCTATCCTGGTGGATACAGTCTCCGGCTCTGTGTCAGGGCAAGCCCTTCCTGCTGCAGTTCTGGATGGTGGTCACCACTGATGCCAGCCTGTCTGGCTGGGATAACTCTATCCCCAAAGTGCTTTGGCGTTAGAAGAGTCCTCCTTGCTGATCACCATTCTGAAGCTCAGAGCAATCAAGCTCTGCCTGTTCCACTGGGCGAGCCGGCTACGCAGTTCTCCGGTTCGGATACAGTCAGACAATGCCATGGCTGTGGCCTACATAAATCATCAAGGGGGCACCAAGTGTGGCCCGGAGGCTAAGGAGGTGGCCCAGATTCTGGTTTGGGCAGTAGCAAATGTTCAAGCTCTTTCCGCTGTCCACAGCTCGGGTGTGGAAAATTGATAAGTGGATTACCTGAGTCATCGGGTATTGGGATCAAGGGGAATGTTCCCTCCATCCGTTTCATCTCCTGTGTGCTCGGTGGGGGACTCTGGAGGTGGATCTGTTTGCGTCTCGCCTCAACAGGAAAGTCTGGAGGTGTGTGAACAGGTCTCGGGATCCTCTGGCCGATGCCACAGACACTCTGGTGGCTCCTTGGAGCCATTATCGGCTGATTTATGCCTTCCCCCGCTCGTACTTCTGCCATGGTTCCTTCGCTGGGTGGCGGTGGAAGGCATTCCGGTCATTCTGGTGGCAGCAAACTGTCCTCGGCAGTCTTGGTACGCAGACCTGGTAAGACTGGTCATAGATCCTTCATGGAGACTTCCTCTGCGGGAAGATCTGCTGTCTCAGAGACCGATCTCCCACCCTTCTTTACGGTCGCTGGCTTTAACGGCTTGACTGTTGAAAGCACGGTGTTAAAGGATAGAGGCCTTCCTGACTCTTTGATTCCTACCCTTTTGAAGGCCAGGAAGTCGATGTCTAGGAAGATCTATCATCGTATGTGGAAATCGTACATTTCATGGTGTGAATCACTACAACTGCACCCTCGCTTGTTTTCTGTAGCTATTTATTTTTTTTACAAAAAGGGATTAAACAGCGTTTGACGTTGGGTACTATCAAGGGCCAGGAGTCGGCCTTGGCTATTTACTTCCAAGGTCTGTTGGCTGTCAATAGCTTGATTAGCACTTTTGTTCAGGGCGTGCGTCATCTGGCTCCTCCGAGGAGATCTCTGTTGCCTCCGTGGGATCTCAATCTGGTTTTGTCTGTTCTTCAAAAGCCTCCTTATGAGAATATTGGGGAGGTGGTGTCTATCACTTCTGCTCGCAGAGTATCTGAAATGGCAGCGCTGTCATGTCGTTTGCCTTATTTGGTGGTCAACACTAATAAAGTGGTTCTCTGACCTAATCCGTCTTTTCTCCCTAAGGTGGTGTTGGATTTTCATCTTAATGAAGACATCTTGTTGCCTTCCTTATGTCCTAAGCCCAAGCATCCCAAGAAAATTACCTTGCATTCTTTGGATGTGGTTCGAGCGGTAAGAGTTTATCTGACGGTTACTGAGTCCTTTAGGAACTTGACTCTCTCTTTGTCCTTACGGAAGATCCTCGCAAAGGTTTGGCTGCGTCTGCTGCGACCATTTTGAAGTGGATCAGGCAGACGGTTGTTCAGGCTTATTCAATCAAGGGTCAGGTTCCTCGTTTCCCTGTGAAGTCGCATTCTACTAGAGCGCTGAGTGCCAGGCCTCTGTTGTACAAATTTGTAAGGCAGCGATTGGTCATCTGTGCATACCTTTACTAAATTCTACAAGGTGTATTTATTCCAAGGTAAATTGTAAGAAACGCAAAGAATTCACAGCGTCCACCACTAATAGAACCTATACCATCAAAGCACCACAGTAGGAGTGGTCTATATGTTAGTGTGGGCGTGGCTTTCAATACATCGGCAGGACTTCCTATTGTTCAGGCTACTTCTGCTGTATCCATAGCAATTTACTTTGCTTTCTGGGTAGTGAGCAGTTGCGTCCCGTGGGGAGTCGTAGTGGACTATTTCTGTAATAAAAGTTTGTAATATTTGGAGTGTAAATTGGTTGAGTCTTCTTTATCTAGGCACATAACCTCAAACTGTGAAAGGGCATCTCTAGGTCTCATATCCTGTAATGTTTTGAAAATATTTTTTTTTTAAGCTATCCCAGGGTGACGATTCATTACGGAGGTCTGCTAGGGATTTCAGGTGGGCACCTGACCTAAACTGAAAACCACAGATTTCCTAGCCTTCTCCCCAGGGTTTAGAGAAAGCCAAATCCTTCCCTGGGGTGAACCAGGGAAAGTCACTCCAGTAGGGAAAGCGGGGAGGGTAGACGTTTTACAGTATCTCACAAAAGTGAGTACACCCCTCACATTTTTATTATATCTTTTCATGTAACAACACTGAAGAAATGACACTTTGCTATAATGTAAAGTAGTGAGTGTACACGTATACCAGTGTAAATTTGCTGTCCCCTCAAAATTACTCAACACACAGCCATTAATGTCTAAACTGTGAAAAATGGGTTGGTGCGCTAAACAAAATGTGTAGGACAACAATATGTTGATATACACTACATAAAAGGTGTGTGAAATGTGACAAAATCAAAATAAACAATTCCAAACAGCTGAAGAGACTAAAAATGTCCAAAACTGTGATTCACAACAAAATCAAAGTCCATCAGGTGATAACAAATTAATTGAAGTATCTTGACATGTGGGTGCTTGAAATATTCAAAGGAAGGTGATGTTAAAGTGATAAAGGATCCCACCACCAGCTGACAATCCTGCTTACCAGATAGATAAATTTCTAAGGCATTAACTCTATGCAATGGCATGCACATTTCACCCTGGTGTGACACACAGTGGAGCCTCTTACCAGATGTCTCTAATAACTTGCGTATCTGAGATAATTCCCTGGTTAAATTGGATAATGATGTTGGTATCCTCCTGAGTGTTCCCCAGACTATCAGTTTATTCACTCTTCCAATGATATAGCTCAGCTTGTAGCTCCAGTGCATACCATGTAATGAAACAAATGAACCGCCCGTAGTGTATTATCCTTGGTTTATTAGGAAAACATAGGCAAATGTACTTACAGGAAACAGGTCTTGGTGTTGGCATGTAAATGTGGAGCCTTTCAGTATCCTGTGTCCGGCTGCAGCACGGACACCTCGGATGACGTGGGTGGCAGGCGCAACACGCCTCCTCTCCAACGCGTTTCCTCTGAAAAGACTTCTGCTGGGATAGGAGGGATGTGCGCGCTGCCACACTCGTCTTTAAATTTTCCATCTAGTATGAACAGGTACTTCCGGTGTCAGCAGGAAACGACCGGAAGTGGCATTGCCGATGTAAAAACCGGTGGGATCATTAAACAGTAGTCCATTAAAAATATATACATGTATTAATGGGCATTAAGAATGTACCTACTGTAAGGAAGGGACATAACACTAATATTAAAATATGACTTTATTGGTCTAAGTTAAAAACATTGAACCGGAAGTGATAGTCAATGGAGTTATCAAACCGGAAGTAGTATTCTTCCATATCATGTAGAATCCTAGTGGCCGCCGAACCGGAAGTAATATTCTTCCATGTGTTGTAAGGTCACATCGTGTGGTGTAAAGAGATATAACCAATTCTTCAACCACTATTGTTAGGCATTATCAATAGACCATATGCAATACAGAGGCATATCTCTGGGGCTAATTTGCTGCTATAGTAATAGAAATTACCGATCGCTAACCGGAAGTGATAATGCTAAACCGGAAGTGATAGTCTTTAAGGTTGCCAAACAGGAAGTAATATTCTATGTGTTTTGTGACAGGAAGTGCCACTGGACAGGAAGTGGTGATTCTTCCATATTTGATATGGTCATTTAATGTGAATAAAAGCAAAGAAACAAGTATTTAAAACACTAGTTTCTGTAAAAACATAAATATGATACTATGTTAAAATCTATAAAATATCATTATAAAAAGACCGCTACACCGGAAGTAGTGTTCCTTATCTGTGTAGATGGTCTCACCTAAAATTAAAATACACATACAAATACAAAAAATCTCAATATGAATAAAATGATCGTATGTGGTTAAAACCTAAATAAAAGCATATAGGAATATAAAAGTTTCGGGAAAATTAATTTAAAATTAATTTAAAGGAGCTTATCAATTATTGTTAATATGGGCATTGATATCCCATTCCACGTTCATACCCCGAGGGCGGGAGCACTTCAACTCATATATCCAGAAAGTTTCCCTTCTGGAAATAGATCTTTTAAGGTTACTCCCCCTCCAATGAGGCACGTGTTTTTCTATCACTGTGATCTGTAATTTATTGGGGTTTTTATTATGGCATTGTGCATGATGCAATGACACACTGTGTCCAACAAAACCTTTACGTATGTTGGCAAGGTGTTCCCCAATTCTTATGTTTGCAGTTCTTATGGTGCGGCCCACATATTGTAGACCGCACTCACATTGGAGGAGGTAAATTACTCCTTTCGTATGACAAGAGATGAAGTCTCTGATTTTGTACTCTTTTTGTGTGACCGTTGAGGTGAATTTGTAGGTTCTCATAGTAGTAGCTTCCTTGCAAATGTTGCAGTTTCTGCAAGGGAAGTACCCCTTCATATCCGGAAAGATTTTAGGGATAATGGGTTTCTGAACAGGATTTGGAGCAATGATATCCTTCAGATTTTTTGACCTTCGGTAGATCATATCAGGTTTTTCTGGAAGGACAGGACCCAATATTTTGTCCCCTTGCAGTATGTTCCAATGTTTCCTGAAGGTGTGGTTCAACCACTTATACCCACTGGAGAATTGGGTAACAAATGCAAAGTCATGTCCAAAACTTTTGGAATTCTGGCTAGCGGATTCTTTAGGTTTAATTAGCTCTATTTGTGACAATTGACCCGTTTTTTGAATCTCCTCGTCCACGATAGTGGACTCATAACCCTTCTCTATGAACCTCTGTTTTAACAGATGGGCTTGTTCTTGAAAATCAGAGTTACGGGTACAGTTCCGTCTAACCCTTTTAAATTGGCTCTTGGGGACTGACTTGAGCCAATTTGGGTGATGACAGCTATCTATCGTGATAAAACCATTTCTGTCGGTAGGTTTGAAGTAGGTTTTCGTAGTGAAGCTGGAACCATCTCTAGCAATAACCAAGTCTAAAAAGTGTATAGAGTGGGGGCTCGACTCATAAGAGAGTCTGATTCCCCAATTATTGCAGTTGAGTTTATTCATGTATTGGTTCAATGATGCTTCACTGCCTCTTCACAGAAGTAGCATATCATCGATATACCGTCTCCAAAATATGAGCTCTTTAGCTCTGTTTTCGAGCTTGGGGCGAATTTGGCCCCCATAGCCACATCTGTACGTTGGAGATAATATGTGCCGTCAAAGTAAAAATAATTGTGTTCCATTCCAAATTTTAACAAATCAAGAATGAACACTTTTTGTTTCAGAGGGATTTCATGATTATTGTCCAGAAATACACTTACAGCCTCATACCCCATATCATGGGGAATTATAGTGTACAGGGATCCTACGTCAGCAGTGACAAGTAGTATGTCACCTTCTATTTCCATTTGGGTGATCTCTTGTATGCATTGCGTAGTATCTTTAAGATACGGGTCAATTGTCACAAATAGAGCTAATTAAACCTAAAGAAACCGCTAGCCAGAATTCCAAAAGTTTTGGACATGACTTTGCATTTGTTACCCAATTCTCCAGTGGGTATAAGTGGTTGAACCACACCTTCAGGAAACATTGGAACATACTGCAAGGGGACAACATATTGGGTCCTGTCCTTCCAGAAAAACCTGATATGATCTACCGAAGGTCAAAAAATCTGAAGGATATCATTGCTCCAAATCTTGTTCAGAAACCCATTATCCCTAAAATCTTTCCGGATATGAAGGGGTACTTCCCTTGCAGAAACTGCAACATTTGCAAGGAAGCTACTACTATGAGAACCTCCAAATTCACCTCAACGGTCACACAAAAAGAGTACAAAATCAGGGACTTCATCTCTTGTCATACGAAAGGAGTCATTTACCTCCTCCAATGTGAGTGCGGTCTACAATATGTGGGCCGCACCATAAGAACTGCAAACATAAGAATTAGGGAACACCTTGCCAACATACGTAAAGGTTTTGTTGGACACAGTGTGTCATTGCATCATGCACAATGCCATAATAAAAACCCCAATAAATTACAGATCACAGTGATAGAAAAACACGTGCCTCATTGGAGGGGGAGTAACCATAAAAGATCTATTTCCAGAAGGGAAACTTTCTGGATATATGAGTTGAAGTGCTCCCGCCCTCGGGGTATGAACGTGGAACGGGATATCAATGCCCATATTAACAATAATTGATAAGCTCCTTTAAATTAATTTTAAATTAATTTTCCCGAAACTTTTATGTTCCTATATGCTTTTATTTAGGTTTTAACCACATACGATCATTTTATTCATATTGAGATTTGTGTATTTGTATGTGTATTTTAATTTTAAGTGAGACCATCTACACAGATGAGGAACACTACTTCCGGTGTAGCGGTCTTTTTATAATGATATTTTATAGATTTTAGCATAGTATTATCATATTTATGTTTTTACAGAAACTAGTGTTTTAAATACTCGTTTCTTTGCTTTTATTCACATTAAATGACCATATCAAATATGGAAGAATCACCACTTCCTGTCCAGTGGCACTTCCTGTCACAAAACACATAGAAGAATATTACTTCCTGTTTGGCAACCTTAAAGACTATCCCTTCTGGTTTAGCATTATCACTTCCGGTTTAGCGATTGGTAATTCCCATTACTATAGCAGCAAATTAGCCCCAGAGATATGCCTCTGTATTGCATATGGTCTATTGATAATGCCTAACAATAGTGGTTGAAGAATTGGTTATATCTCTTCACACCACACGAAGTGACCTTACAACACATGAAAGAATATTATTTCCGGTTCGGCGGCCACTAGGATTCTACATGATATGGAAGAATACTACTTCCGGTTTGATAACTCCATTGATTATCACTTCCTGTTCAATATTTTTAACTTAGACCAATAAAGTCATATTTTAATATTTAGTGTTATGTCCCTTCCTTACAGTAGGTCCATTCTTAATGCCCATTTGTGACGAGACCAATCTCGCCACTGGGCATTGGAGAAGCCTGGTTGCTCGCCTCCTGGAAGG
Organism: Pelophylax lessonae; assembly: GCF_965119305.1. Taxonomy (NCBI): domain Eukaryota; kingdom Metazoa; phylum Chordata; class Amphibia; order Anura; family Ranidae; genus Pelophylax; species Pelophylax lessonae. The sequence goes on along the minus strand of NC_138773.1, from coordinate 140,872,637 downwards.
TGACTATGGACCCTCTCTCATCAGCCCATGCTAAACGTAAACCCCATGGCAATTTGACTGTGTTTGTGGCATCTGAGCGCTGTTTGGATATGTTGAGCGCTCCGATCCAGGCTATCTGGGGATGGGTTGAATGTGGGGGTTCTGTTCAGTAGACTGGGAGTTATGCATTTTTGTGTCTTTTTGTGTTTCTTTAACCAATGTGGCTAATGGAGTCTTGCCTCTATCCGGGAAGCTAAAACTTATTCCTGTAAACTGTAAGGAACAGGAAGTTAACTCCTAATATGGTCATTCCAGGAAGTTCTGAAGAGACGGACTGTCTAAGGTTGCTCCCCATTCATCTTTTGTCAGGTGTGCTAATGACCTCACCTGTTGTCTGCTAAGGGAGGTATTGACACTCAGAGTAATGTGTATTGAGGGCTCGTTAGGGAACCATTGTTCTGTGCCTGACTATAGTTTACATTGATTGCCCCCTGGGGCTTCTGTCTCCTTGCATTGGTCAAAGCTATCTGACCAATCCCTGTTGACTCATTTTCAAGTCCTCATTTGCATAGCAGCCCTCCTGGTCAAGCAATCTGACCAATCACTACTGACTCATTTTCGAGCCCTCATTTGCATGTCTGGAGAGGACCTTAATGGGGACTGCAGGTACTGTGAAATTGACCAATGGGAAAGCGGTTGTTGGGGGAAGGATGTTCCAAATTCTGTATAAAAGTGTGCTGTGTTCTTCCAATAAATGTTGTTCCTGTTTTACCCTCAACTCGGAGCTTTGTCTCGTTCTTGGGGGGATTCACTGTATGCTGTTGGAGACTGATTGCTAGGAGTGTAAGCTGATGTATGCTTTTCCTGTTCGTCTGCTAGCAGCTATTCGTGAGGTTCCAGGTTGGAGTGCTATTTTGTATCCAGTTCGGGAGTTTGATGTTCTGCAGTAGCTGTGCCTGTCTCTCAGAAAGGGGCATATCGCCTAAACGGATTTTAACCCTTTGTCTGCTGAAAAGGTCCGTAACAATTGGTGGCAGCGGCGGGATCGTTCCTACAACCAGAAGGACAAGCTACAGGAGACACCATTGCTCTGGATTTTACAATTGAGGGCAACGCATGTCCCAGTACAGCGACCCTGACAGCACCAGCATGGAACCAGCAGTGGAGTTCGATGAGGGTGCTATGGATGACCGAGATGCAGTCCGTAAAGGCATCTGGTACCAGGCACTGGGCATTGTGGAGTACCGGCAGGGTGAGAGACTCCCCAAGGAAGACCAGCGGTTGCAGAAGCGAGTAGCCCTGCGGATGCCCTTCCTGGTGGAGCAGCCCCGGGAGGAATGGGTAAAAGAATTGGAGCTCCGGGTATGGCAGGAGATGTGGCTGGAGGATGCCTACCAGGCGCTGTGGTGGTGTGTTGCACAGTACCTGCCCTGGACAGCCGAGCCTGACAAGCCAGAGGGATAGGAGTTTGATGGTCCTGGCTTGTTATGGGAGTCTTTTTCAGAGCTGGAATTTGGGAGCCCTACACAAGCCCGGTTCAGTGATCTCTTGGAGTGGAGGGAGAGCAGGTATGACTGGGACGACGCTCACAAAATTGAGCAAGACCTGGTCCACCTGGTGACCCGGGAGATGGAGCTAGAACAGGGCTACCAGCAGCTGTTCCAATACAGTGAGAAGGCTCAGCAGGAGAGCAGCAGGACAGACCCAGAGCCAGACCCATTCAGAGGGGACGAGATGGTACAGTTTTACTGGGAAAAACCCCAGGTGGCCAGTGGAGATGGGACCAAGGTCTCTCCACCGGTCCTGCAGGGAATTGGGAGCCCAGTCTCCATTCCCCAGCGGCAGTGTAAAGTGCAGGGAGAGGAGAGCAGTGTCCTCCCTCCCCAGCGGCAGGCTGAGTTACAGGGGGCAGAGGTAGTTGTTCCTGCCCCCCAGCAGCAGAGTTATATGCCGGGAAGGCAGTGTGAAGTACAGGGAGAGGAGAGCAGTGTTCTCCCTCCCCAGCGGCAGCATGATTTTTTGGGGAATTGGGAGCCCAGTCTCCATTCCCCAGCGGCAGTGTGATGTGCCGGGAATTGGGAGCCCAGTCTCCATTCCCCAGCGGGAGATGCAGCAGGGAATTGGGAGTCCAGTCTCCATCCCACAGCGGCAGAGTATCCTACAGGGAATAGAGAGCCCAGTCTCCTTTCCCCAGCAGCAGGACTCTGTGTTGGGAGGAGAGACAGTTGGTCTCCCTCCGCAAAGGCTGGAAGTATATTTGGGAGAGGAGCTTGTTACCCCCTCTCCCCATTGGCAGAGTGTTATCCAGGGAATTGGGAGCGCAGTCTCCATCCCTCAGCGGCAGATTGAGTTACAGGGGGCAGACACAGTTGGTCCTGTCCCCCAGCGGCAGATTGAGCTATTGGGAATTGGGAGCCCAGTCTCCATCCCACAGCAGCAGCTTAACGTACCAGGGGGAGACAGTAAGCCCCCCAACAGTGCAGATGGGACCGTGGTCTCTGCACTCACAGCACAGGGGGTAGGGACAGTCAGTCCTGACCCCCAGCAACAGGGCTGTTTAGCCAAAGGGAAGACAGTCGGTCTTCCCCCACAGCAGTGTGGTGTATCTAAAGGGGAGACAGGCGGTCTCCCCCTCCAACAACCCGTCTCCAACCAGGCTACTTCTGTGGTAGCGCTGGCACCAGGGCAGAGTACCGCTGGTCTCTGCCCACTCAGCAACCCACCAACCCTCCCACACAGCCAAGGTGAGGCACCTGGACATGGACAAATTTCTCTTCTACCCAGGTGTAGTAACCAGTTCTTTTGGGTGGGCTGTACTGCTGTTTCTGTTTTGTGGGTGGGCTGCTGGACTAACAAGGGCACTGATCGGCAGAAGGTCAGATACCCTGTTAGTCTGTTTGGAAAAGGGGAGAAAAATTGTTACGGACCGTTTCAGCAGACAAGGGGTTAAAATCCGTTTTGGCGATATGCCCCTTTCTGAGAGACAGGCACAGCTACTGCAGAACATCAAACTCCCGAACTGGATGCAAAATAGCACTCCAACCTGGAACCTCACGAATAGCTGCTAGCAGACGAACAGGAAAAGCATACATCAGCTTACACTCCTAGCAATCAGTCTCCAACAGCATACAGTGAATCCCCCCAAGAACGAGACAAAGCTCCGAGTTGAGGGTAAAACAGGAACAACATTTATTGGAAGAACACAGCACACTTTTATACAGAATTTGGAACATCCTTCCCCCAACAACCGCTTTCCCATTAGTCAATTTCACAGTACCTGCAGTCCCCCATAAGGTCCTCTCCAGACATGCAAATGAGGGCTCGAAAATGAGTCAGTAGTGATTGGTCAGATAGCTTGACCAGGAGGGCTGCTATGCAAATGAGGACTTGAAAATGAGTCAACAGGGATTGGTCAGATAGCTTTGACGAATGCAAGGAGACAGAAGCCCCAGGGGGCAATCAATGTAAACTATAGTCAGACACAGAACAATGGTTCCCTAACGAGCCCTCAATACACATTACTCTGAGTGTCAATACCTCCCTTAGCAGACAACAGGTGAGGTCATTAGCACACCTGACAAAAGGTGAATGGGGAGCCACCTTAGACAGTCCGTCTCCTCAGAACTTCCTGGAATGACCATATTAGGAGTTGACTTCCTGTTCCTTACAGTTTACAGGAATAAGTTTTTTAGCTTCCAGGATAGAGGCAAGACTCCATTAGCCACATTGGTTAAAGATACACAAAAAGACACAAAAATGCATAACTCCCAGTCTACTGAACAGAACCCCCACATTCAACCCATCCCCAGATAGCCTGGATCGGAGCGCTCAACATATACAAACAGCGCTCAGATGCCACAAACACAGTCAAATTGCCATGGGGTTTACGTTTAGCATGGGCTGATGAGAGAGGGTCCATAGTCACCTTGCAGGAGGCGAGCAACCAGGCTTCTCCAAAGCCCAGTGGCGAGATTGGTCTCGTCACACCATTAATACAAGTATATATTTTTAATGGACTACTGTTTAATGATCCCACCGGTTTTTACATTGGCAATGCCACTTCCGGTCTTTTCCTGCTGACACCGGAAGTACCTGTTCATACTAGATGGGATATTTAAAGACGAGTGTGGCAGCGCGCACGTCCCTCCTATCCCAGTAGAAGTCTTTTCAGAGGAAACGCGTTGGAGAGGAGGCGTGTCGCGCCTGCCACCCACGTCATCCGAGGTGTCCGTGCTGCAGCCGGACACAGGATACTGAAAGGCTCCACATTTACATGCCAACACCAAGACCTGTTTCCTGTAAGTACATTTGCCTATGTTTTCCTAATAAACCAAGGATAATACACTACTGTGGTTCATTTGTTTCATTACATGGTATGCACTGGAGCTACAAGCTGAGCTATATCATTGGAAGAGTGAATAAACTGATAGTCTGGGGTACACTCAGGAGGATACCAACATCATTATCCAATTTAACCAGGGAATTATCTCAGATACGCAAGTTATTAGAGACATCTGGTAAGAGGCTCCACTGTGTGTCACACCAGGGTGAACTGTGCATGCCATTGCATAGAGTTAATGCCTGAGAAATTTATCTATCTGGTAAGCAGGATTGTCAGCTGGTGGTGGGATCCTTTATCACTTTAACATCACCTTCCTTTGAATATTTCAAGCACCCACATGTCAAGATACTTCAATTAATTTGTTATCACCTGATGGACTTTGATTTTGTTGTGAATCACAGTTTTGGACATTTTAGTCTCTTCAGCTGTTTGGAATTGTTTATTTTGATTTTGTCACATTTCACACACCTTTTATGTAGTGTATATCAACATATTGTTGTCCTACACATTTTGTTTAGCGCACCAACCCATTTTTCACATATTATTTTGCTAGGTACAGCTTCTTGGTTGCAGCTTTACACGTCAATAATTATCAGCGCACTTCCACATATTCCCATTAATGTCTAAACTACTGGCAACAAAAGTGAGTACACCCCATAAGTGGAAATGTCCGAATTGGGCATTAATAGCCATTTTCTCTCGCCGGTGTCATGTGACTCATTAGTGTTACCAGGTCTCAGGTGTGAATGGGGAGCAGGTGTGTTCAATTTGGTGTTATCGCTCTCACTCTCATACTGGTCACTGGAAGTTCAACATGACACCTCATGGCAAAGATCTCTCTAAGGATCTGAAAAAAAAAGAACTGTTGCTCTACATAAAGATGGCCTAAGCTATAAGAAGATTGCCAAGACCCTGAAACTGAGCTGCACCATCGTGGCCAAAACCATTCAGCAGTTTAACGGGACAGGTTCCATTCATAACAGGCCTCGCCATCGTCAACCAAAGAAGTTGAGTGCACGTGCTAAGCCTCAAATACACAGGTTGTCTTTGTGAAATAGAGGTAAGAGTGCTGCCAGCATTGCTGCAGAGGTTGAAAGGTAGGGGGTCAGCCTGTCAGTGCTCAGACCATACGCCGCATACTGTGGTGAATTGGTCTGCATGGCTGTTGTCCTAAAAGGAAGCCTCTTCTAAAGATGATGCACAAGAAAGCCCGCAAACAGTTTTCTGAAGACAGGCAGACTAAGAACATGGGTTCCTGGAATCATGTCTTATGGTCTGATGAGACCAAGATAAACTTATTTTGTTCAGATGGTGTCAAGCGTGAGTGGCGGCAACCATGTGAGGAGTACAAAGACAAGTGTGTCTTGCCTACAGTAAAGCATTGTGGTGGGAATGTCATGGTCTGGGGCTGCATGAATGCTGCTGGCACTGGGGAGCTACAGTTCATTGAGGGAACCATGAATGCCAACATGTACTGTGACATACTGAAGCAGAGCATGATCCCCTACCTTCGGAGACTGGGCCGCAGGGCAGTTTTGCAACATGGTAACGACCCCAGACACCCCTCCAAGACGACCACTGTCTTGATAAAGAAGCTGAGGGTAAAGGTGATGGACAACCATGTCTTCTGACCTAAACCCTTTTTAGTATCTGTGGGGCATCCTCAAATGGAAGGTGGAGGAGCGCAAGGTCTCTAATGTCCACCAGCTCCATGATGTTGTCATGGAGGCGTGGAAGAGGACTCCATTGGCAAACTGTGAAGCTCTGGTGAACTCCATGCCCAAGAAAGTTAAGGCAGTGCTGGAAAAAAATGGTGGCCACACAAAATATTGACACGTTGGGCCCAATTTAAAAAATTTTTCACTTAGGGGTGTACTCTTCTTGGCAGTGGTTTAGACATTAAAGAGGAAGTAAACCCTCCTCTACAACTTGTACCTATAGGTAAGCCTATGATAAGGCTTACCTATAGGTACTGTAAATATCTCCTAAACATGTACCGTTTAGGAGATATTTACCTTACATGCAGCCAGTGACATTACTGGCGCATGCGCTCTGAAGGGACGGCCGCTCGTGCCGTTCCTTCAGAGTCCCGTGCCGTGACTGTCGGCTCTCCCGCGCGTGCGCGGGAGTGACGTCACCGCGGCTCCGGCCAATCAGATGGCCGGATGCCGCGATCCCAGAAGACGGGCGACTGGACATGTCGCTCGTCATAGAGGTGTGAGCGGCAAGGCTGGGGCTCGTTCTAAGGTAAGTATTGCATAATGAGCTAGTATGCGATGCATACTAGCTCATTATGTCTTTCTCTTGCAGGGTGTAAAAAAACAAAAAAAAACAAAAACGAGTTTACAACCTCTTTAATGGCTGTGTGTTATTTTGAAGGGACAGCAAATTTACACCGTTATACAAGCTGTACACTCACTACTTTACATTGTAGCAAAGTGTAATTTCTTCAGTGTTGTCACATGAAAGGATATAATAAAATATTTACAAAAATGAGAGGGGTGTACTCCACTTTTGTTATATACTGTAAGTTACAGAACTTGTACCCGTCATGTACAAGTCATTTAATGAAGTAAAAATATGTGACGAAGAGGGGAGTTTTGAACACACACTGCCTGACAGGGGAAGGGGGAGCTAATAGACACACACTAGCTGACAGCCCCTCCTCCCTGCAAAGGCAGCAGTGTGCACTGATTTTAAAAGGGACCAGCGTATGAAAAGAAGTCTGTGGGGGGGGGGGGGGGGGGGGGCAAAGAAACACTTCCTGATAGGGGGATGGGAGCTAAGAGATACACACTAGCTGACAGTTATTTTATGTTATTTACCTTATAAGTGGTAATAATATCATTAAAAAAAGTTCTGAGCCATGCTTATTTTGCTTCAAAGTTCTTTATTTGAAATTTAATTTTTTTTTCTGAAATTTCCCTCTCAAAATTGAGGTGCGTGTTATACGCCGATAAATACAGTATCTTCCAATTAACTGTGCGTAGTAGCGCTGTAGCCCAAGCTTTGAGCAATACCTTTAAATGATTCATGAGATCATAAGCAAGGCGGGGGTTTTTCCATGCCATACAGATTTAGTAAATTTCAGTACATTTTCAGACACATTTGGGTTTGATCTAAACTGGTGTAGGAAAGCCTCCATGACCAGGGCAAACAGTAAAGGTGGTAAGGGGCAGCCCTCTCAGGAACCATTTGAGATCCAAAATGGCTGTGATAATACCTGGTTCACCTTTACTGATCTGTGGGATTAGTATTCAGTGCTTCAATCCACGACCTAGCCTATGGAGTATGCGAGATTTAAATAACCTGTCAATCCGATCTAAAGCTGTCTCAGGCATCAAATGAGAGGACAAGACAGGGAATCTTCATGGAGGTAACCCGATAGATCAGCGAAATCGCTCTTTGGTAGTTCTCTCTACCTCTGCGGCCTAAGATGGACTCTACTTGGTCGGAATGGACTAGGTCGCTGTTGTGGAAATTAATGTGGTTTGGAGCATAGAAATTTGGTCGGTGCGCTGAATACTTTGCTGCGCTGAAAAGTGCACTTGTGGATATTAATACGCGCCAAGCGCCATTAATCCCCTGTGCTGAGAAGTACAATGTATTGCTCTTTTGCATAACGAAATTCTAGCGTGCTCGGCGAAAAAACAGACAGACAGACACGCTGTATCACGGCTGATGTCCATAATGGCAGTCCTGCTTAAAGGCAGTGCGCTTGTTTATTTATAGTCAGAGAACAGAAGGGGTTTACAGGGGTGGTGGCGTCAACACAACCAATCATAGACGTGTATACATTTAAAGTCTCAATTGAAAGGGAATGGATGTTTATGCATGAGCGGAGCCTCGTGCCTGAGTTTCCCGCCGTTGGTTGCACGAATGACCATGCACTATTACTACAATAAAATTAAATAAAGTGCAGCGCTACTATACACAATAAATAATAGTAATTGAATAATTAAGGCAGGGTACAGAAGACACAAGTCCATGCAGGGAGGGGCCTGTGCAGATGGAAATATGCTGAAAATGTCAGTGAACTTGAAGTGATAGAGTATGTGTCCAAATCCACCACCAAGTATACTAGCCTCTCCCCTCAATAATAGACCCATAAGCTGGGTCATAAACGCCTAGAGAATTCCTCACAAAGGACAGGTACAGCCTGAATGGAGACTGATGGATAGCTCACAATAAGGAAATCCACAAATCCAAAGGGTCACAGGCAATCCTCTCTCTTTATAAGGCAAACTCAAACAAAGCAATAGGAATACTACATGGTGAAGTAGGTATAAACTAATTTATTAATAAAAAGAAAGTGCCTCTTACTTTAAAAAGCAGTCAAATGCACACAGGTAAAATCTCCACTAGATGACACAGCTAATGAGCTGACTCCTCCGTGAGACAGCGGGTGACGTCACGGCCCTGCACACACGTATCGTCCCAAGGGGAGGGACTTCCTCAGTGGTGTACAGAGGAGCACACAACACCCACACTTGGAGGAAGAGGGCGGCGATTGGCTAGGAGGTTACCAGGTAACGAGAGTGTGACGAGACCCTTGATCGCTCGCTTCCGCTCTCCCGACACTTCTCTGTTTCTAGTGAGTCAGCTTGCAGATCGCAACGTCTGATAGTTCGGTCAACCAAGGATCCGGGATCCGAACTACAGCTATGTGCCGTCCGGAATCCATTAGAACAAACACCAAGCAGGCTGTATGTAAGTTCAAACAGGAAGACAATTTATTGGAAGGACACAGCACACTTTTATACAGAATTTGGAACATCCTGCCCCCAACAACCGCCCTCCCATTGGTCAATTGCAAAGTACCTGCAGTTCCCATTCAGGTCCTCTTTAGTTCAAATATTATTTTTCTTACGTCCTCTGACAGTCGCCGCCTCTTCATATTCATCACAATGGGGTAATTGTCCTTTGCTCCGTAGGAGTAGCTAGGCAACAGAATATGTCAATATTAAAGCTTTTAACATATCCCACCCCGGGGGGTGGTCCCCTCAGTCAATACCCTCCTACTTCCTGTATCCATACCTCAGTTTCATTGTCTAGCTTTCAGGAGTGGCTGGATGTTTCTATGCTGGGACATTTTGTCTCAGCCTTTATCTTCTTTTTTTGATTTTATTTGAGTTTTTTTCTCTCTCTTTACCTAGCTGTTACTTTTGTCAGCATTAGTTAGTTCTTCTGATGAAGAGGATCGTGCGGGCTGGGTCTCGGGCTGGCCCCCCTGGTCGCAGGTTGTGGGCCAGTGGCTTCCCAGCCTGCCATTGAGCGTTCAGTCAGGTATTTTTCCTGGCATATGTGAACGACCCATCCCTGTTCGCTGCAGGGATGCTATGGTGAGGTGGCTACCTCACTGGACGCCATGCGGTTTCGCACCGCAGTTCTACTGCGTCCTGGCTGCGACTCTCCCTGTCCCATGTGCAGTGGCTTGATCGCTTGTGCGGGTTCCCCACGCCATTCAGGAGGTAAGTGTACTTTGTGTGGGGACCTGTATGTGTAGTGGGTGTCAGTGGGACTGTGTAACCCTGCATGCCTGTTCACACTGTTTGGGCTCCCTGTCTGGTTTAATGCTGCTGTGGGCTGCAAGGAGGGGGGCTGTTGTACACTGTTCAGTGTTAATACTGTGAATATCTGTGTGACATGCTGTATGTTATAGGACATGATGTTATACATGTTGGTGCATACATGCGGCGGCCGCTACGTCGGTCCGCCATTTTTATAATAGCTGCAGGCGTGTGCTGGCCATTTCTATGTGATAGGAGCGGCGTTTTTGGCACCAAGCGCCGCCATTTTGGCGGCGATCGCTCGGGCCGCATGTCAGCGATGCATGCTCTGCCTTTGCTAGTCCCTCACCGGCGGCCATGTTTGTGGAGCCTTCCATAGGCTTTATAGGAGCAGTCTGTGTTTCATCACTTCCTTTCCCTGAGCAACAGCGATCGGTGCAGCAGCTGAGTGGTCTCTCCAGGTTTATCTTCCTTATCCCTGTATTCCTTGCCTAAGTTTTGTGTTTATCCCTGTGGGGGTCGGTGTGTGCTTGTGTGCGGTGGGCTGCGCTCGCCGCGCTGTTAAAGGGGCAGTGCTCCTTTTCTTCCTAACACACTTTTGGGGGCATGGATTCTCAGGAAAGCAAATTTCCTCTCACCTTAGTGGGGGGCCAGGGGACTGCTGCTGCTTCCCCTGAGGGGGGTGATTTGGCTACTGTTGTGGCTAACCTTGCTGCTCAGGTGCAAATGCTTGTGGCTGCTCAATCCACAAAACGGCCCAGAGTTTCAATTTCCTCTGATTCAGAGGGTGATGGTGATGGGGCTGCTATGGCTGGGGTCTCCTTATCAGGGTCCCGTTCGTCCCTGGACCTTGTAGGGTCTGAAGTGAAGGCTGAGGTTGAAGGGGTTGATAATTCCCCCCCCTGGCTCGTCTGAAGAGCTTGCACTCATGGATGACTTGGTTGCTTCTATCAAACAAACACTGCGTTTGCAGGATGAGCCTTGTCCTCCTGCTGTCCTGGCCTCTTATGGGACGCAGCGAAGACGCAAATCATCGCAGGTTTTTCCCTGCACTGAGGATTTTCAGCACGCTGTTAGTGAACAATGGCGCAATATACGAAAGCCTTTTGCTGTGCCGAGTAGGTTAAGCTGGGTTATCCTTTCTCACCCGCTACTGATGAACGTTGGTGTGTGCCGCCTCCGGTGGATCACGCGGTGGCGGTTTGGAATAAGTCCACTGCGATTCCTGCTGAGGATACCCCGGTGTTCCGGGATGCCACGGACAGGAGGCTGGAGTCTCTTGCCCGTCATACTTATTCGGTTACCGGTTCCATGCTAAAAGCTATTTTTGCTTCTCTTATGGCAGCTCAGGCTGTCGCGGATTGGACGCAGGTACTTAGGCGCGTCCTGGTGGCTGACTCTGCCCCTCCGGCGACGCTGGCTATGGTGGATCAAATCCATCAGGGTGTCATGTATTTGTGTGATGCGGACTTGGATATAGTCCCGTTGGCTGCACGTGTGCACAGCGTGGCGGTGTTGTCACGCCGCCTGATTTGGCTGAAGTGTTGGTCTGTGGACCAATCTTCACGCAAAACCTTGGCTAATCTACCCTATACGGGATCTCGCCTTTTTGGCGAACCCTTGGATACGCTGATAAAAGGGATCACGGGTGGTAAGAGCACGCTCTTACCCCAATCCCACAAGGCTAAGGTTGCTCCGGGTAAGAAGCATGCTTCTTTTCGGCCCTCTCAGGGGTCCTTTCGTGCCTTTCGGTCGCACTATAAGGGCAAGCCCTTCAAAGGTCAAGGCTCCCAAAAGAAGCCGTGGACAGGTAAGCAGAAGCCCGGCCAGTCCGGATCCGCTGCCCATAACAATGCGGCCTGAAGGGGCGCCCTCACCCAGTTCTGGGGTGGGGGGACGTTTACTTGTTTTTCTTCAACCCTGGATGGCCCGTGTTCGGGAACGGTGGGTTAAGGAAATCGTTCGATCTGGCTACAAGATCGAGTTTCTCTCTCGGCCGGCGAGCAGATTTTTTCCCTCAAATCTTCAACTGTCTCCGGAGTGGTTGCGGGATCTGCACCTGGCGGTGCGGGACCTACGAGCTCAGGGAGTGGTGGTTCTGGTGCCTCATCGGGACAGATTTCGGGGGTTCTATTCCAATCTGTTCACCGTGCCCAGGAAGGAGGGCAAGGTGCGTCCAATTCTGGACTTGAAGGCTCTGAACCGCTTTGTGCGGGTTCGCAAGTTCCGCATGGAATCCCTGCGGTCGGTGGTGGCTGCCCTGGTTCCGGGGGAATTCATGGCCTCCATCGACTTGAAGGATGCGTACCTTCACATTCCAATTTTCGAGGGTCACCAGAGGTACCTTCGATTCGCCATTGTGGAGGATCATTTCCAATTCGTGGTGCTACCCTTTGGTCTCGCTTCGGCTCCACGGGTGTTCACCAAGGTGCTTGCACCGGTTCTGGCTTTGTTGAGAGCCCAGGGCATCTCTGTCCTGGGGTATCTGGACGACATTCTGGTTCGGTCTGCGACCAGCCAGGGTCTGGTGAAGGACCTGTCCGTCACGATGCAGACTCTGCAGGAGTTTGGTTGGAACGATAAACTTTCCAAAATCAACGCTGTGCCCGTCGGTTCGTATTTCCTACCTGGAAATGATTCTGGACTCGGTCCAGGTGAGGGTCTTCCTACCGGACGACAAGCTCAGGACTCTAAAGGAAGAAGTCAGGTCCCTCGGGGACGTTCCGTGCTCGTCACTCCGGACGTGCATGCGATGTTTGGGATTGATAGTTCGGCTTTCGAATCGATTCCCTTCGCCCAGTTTCACACGCGGGGTCTCCAAGCGGAGATCCTGTCCAGGTGGGACGTGCGACCGCAATCTCTGGATCTCCAGATTTCGTTGGGCCATCGCACCAGAAGGGATCTTCTGTGGTGGCTCCAGTCCCCGGCAGTGTCGGGGGGCAAGTCTTTTCATCCTCTCTCATGGACGGTGGTCACCACGGATGCCAGCCTGTCGGGCTGGGGTGGTGTTCTGGGCGTTCTGTCTGCCCAGGGAACTTGGTTGGAGGAGGAATCCTCCCTTCTGATCAACATTCTGGAATTGCGAGCGATAAATTTCTGCCTTCGACGTTGGACGGACAGGCTGCAGGGCCGTCCGGTTCGGGTGCAGACGGACAATGCCACGGCGGTGGCCTACATCAACCACCAAGGGGGCACCAGGAGTGCCCGAGCGGCTCGGGAAGTGGCCGGCATTCTGTCTTGAGCAGAGACACACGTCCCGGCGATAACGGCGGTTCACATTCCGGGGGTGGAGAACTGGCAGGCGGATTATCTGAGTCGCCAGTCCCTGGACCAGGGGGAATGGTCCCTCCACCCGGGTGTCTTCCAGATGTTGTTCGCGAAGTGGGGTCTTCCAGATGTGGACCTGTTCGCGTCTCGTCTGAACAACAAGGTGAAAAGGTTTGTGGCAAGGACGCGCGATCCTCGGGCAGACGCGTCAGACGCGTTGGTAGCTCCGTGGCATCAGTACCGACTGATGTATGCATTTCCACTGATTCAACTGCTGTCCAGGTTCCTTCGCAGGTTGAACTCGGAACCGCACACGGTGATTCTTGTGGCGCCGGACTGGCCTCGCCGGTCCTGGTACGCAGACCTCGTGAATCTGGCGGTCGACGCCCCGTGGCGTCTGCCTCTTCGAGAAGATCTTCTGTCTCAAGGTCCGATATTCCATCCTGCTTTACAGTCGCTGGCTTTGACGGCCTGGCTGTTGAAACCGAGGTCCTGAAGGATAGGGGTCTCTCTCCTGAGGTCATTCACACTTTGATCAACGCGAGGAAGTCTTCCTCGGGGGAAGGTCTATTACCGTACTTGGAAGGCCTATTTTGCCTGTTGTGAGTCCAGGGGGTGTTCCCCCCTCGCACATACTCGGTGTCTAGGGCGTTGTCCTTCCTTCGAACGGGTGTTGACCAGCGTTTGGCGCTGGCTACGATCAAGGGTCAGGTTTCTGCGCTGGCCGTTCTCTTTCAACGTCCTGTGGCGTCTAACTCCTTGGTTAGCACCTTTGTTCAAGGGGTGCGACATCTGGTCCCTCCTAGGAGGGAACCTCTGCCTCCTTGGGACTTGAATCTTGTTCTGTCCGTGTTACAACATGCTCCTTTTGAAAAGATCAGGGAGATCTTGTTGTCCATGTTGTCTAAGAAGGTTGCTTTTTTGGTGGCGATCACTTCGGCTCGCAGAGTGTCGGAGCTGGCTGCTTTGTCCTGCAGGTCTTCGTATTTGATCATTCACTTGGATAAGGTGGTCTTGCGACCTAACCCTTCTTTTCTTCCGAAGAGGATTTCGGAATTTCACCTCAATGAGGACATTGTCTTACCTTCGCTCTGCGCGAAGCCTAAACATCCGAAGGAGGTGGATTTGCACTCCTTGGATATTGTTCGGGCGATTAGGGTTTACCTAAAATCGACTGAATCTTTTCGTAAGTCGGATTCTTTATTTGTCCTTCCAGAGGGACCTCGGAAGGGCATGGCGGCGTCGGCTTCTACCATCGCCAAATGGATCAGACAGACTATTGAACAGGCTTATGCTCTGAAGGGACAAGTTCCCCCCATGCCTGTGAAGGCGCACTCTACCAGATCTCTGAGTACGTCTTGGGCCTGTCATCATCGGGCTTCTGTGGCCCAGGTGTGTAAGGCGGCGACTTGGTCGTCCGTTCACACCTTCTCAAAGTTCTACAAGGTGGATGTTCAGGCATCGGCAGATGCTTCCTTTGGCCGCAAGGTTCTTAGTGCGGCAGTTCCTTAGGGTCTCTTGTTTTAGACCCTTGGCTGTTTGGGATATGTTTTTTTATCCCTAGGTTATTTGTTTTTCCTGGGTTGTTGCTCCTGTTGAGCAAGTTTTTTTCATGCAGCCCAGCAGGTTTCCTTCCTTTGGTAAGGTTCCTTTCTCTGATGTGGAGACTGTGTTGCCTTAGGCGCGGCTGCGTTTCCCACCCCTCATGTTTGCACTGCTTTGGGACGTCCCCATTGTCAGGAATATGAAGAGGCGGCGACTGTCGGAGGACGTAAGAGAAAACTGAATTTTTGTAAAATCTTACCTGTAAAATTCCTTTCTCTGAGTCCTCCGACAGTCGCCGCCCCCGCCCCTCTTTTGGGGTTTGGTTGTATACTCTACTGCTATTCTACTGAAACTGAGGTATGGATACAGGAAGTAGGAGGGTATTGACTGAGGGGACCACCCCCCCGGGGGTGGGATATGTTAAAAGCTTTAATATTGACATATTCTGTTGCCTAGCTACTCCTACGGAGCAAAGGTCAATTACCCCATTGTGACGAATATGAAGAGGCGGCGACTGTCGGAGGACTCAGAGAAAGGAATTTTACAGGTAAGATTTTACAAAAATTCCGTTTTATTGGATTTTCTCACAAACAAAAAAGAAAAACAAGGCAGAATAAACAAAACTCATGGACGCAGCCGTGGAGCAATTCTGGTAAACAGGGATATGCAGAAGAAATCACAAACAATAGAACTGCAAACATGTGCAAATGGTCATGGCATACAGGACATCATCAAATGAGGGAATTAGTGAGTTAGCCCAACTTAACTGTCTGAGTGATGGGAGGGGGGGGGATGAGGGGGATATAGGGGAGGAGGAGGAGTTCTCTGCTTGGGAAGTAGAGAGCGGTGAAGTCTTGAGGGGACTGAGGCCAGGATCTCGTGGAGAAACCCTAGGGGGAAGTGGCCGGAAGGTCGAACCTTCATACCACTTCCGCCACGGGTCCCAGTTGGATTCAAAGGATGTGGAGGAGGTGGACCTCAGGGCCAATAGGCTCTCATAGTGATAATTGAGTTGGACCTGAGAGACCACTTCAGAAGGATTAGGGGGGGAAGGGGTGCGCCAGTGTCTTGCTATAGCCAAGGTAGAAGCCAGTAGGATGTGTGAGATCAAGGTGCGTAGAGTCTGTGGGAAGGCGTCTATGCCCAGGAGCAGTAGAGCTAGAGCGGGCCCAGGAGAAACAATTATGCCAGTGATTTGGGAGAGTATTGTAAATATCTGTTTCCAGTAGCTGGTGAGCGATTTACACGACCAGAAGAGATGGAGGATGGTCCCCTTTTGTCCACTCTCTCTCTCTAACAAAGCGGAGATAGTGAGGGGTAGAATTTGGCGAGTAGTTGAGGGGTCCTATACCATCTAGTCAACAGTTTATGAAACGTCTCCCAGTGGTTAATGCAGTGGGAAGAGGAGTACGCGCATGCCAACGAGCGCGACCATTGGGTGAGGGAGAATTCCTTTGCTAAGTCGGTTTACCATGTGTGCATCTGGGGAGTTTTGCGTAGCTGGGACTTCTGGTGGAGCAATGAGTAGAAAAGGGATATGCCCCTGGTGTGTGCGTTAGGTTTAGTAAAGTGGTTCCATGCTTGGTAGTCAACGTGTAAGGTTGGTGGTGGGTGTTTGAGTAGGAAGGACAGTATGCGAGTGTAAGAGAAGCGGGCCTTAGCTGGAAGGTTGAATGTAGAGGATAGCTCATCAAATGTGAGCAGGTGTGTGCCTTGGTATAATTGATCAACCCAGAGTATGTCCGCTTCGGTGAAGTGTCTGAGGGAAAGGTGGGGAATCAGAACCTCTAAAGTCTGAAGAGGGAGTCTAATCTTCGTGGTGTTGGGGTTCTGGTGGGAGTGGGAGAGGAGAGATCTCCATGCCAGAATGGTAGTTTTCGTGGGGGGGGGGGAGGTTGGAGAGGTTAAGTGGGATCCAGGAGTCCGCCAAGAGCAGCAGGGAAAGATTGGGGGTGGAAGAGCAGGCGGCCTCTAGAGAGGTCCAACAAGAGTCTCCTTGTCCCGTAAACCAATGTGGGACTTGGGCAAGAACAGAGGCCGTGTAATCACCGATATCCGGTAGGCCTAGACCCCCTGCTCTCCTGTGCAAAGTAAGATATTTTGTAGCACATCTGGCCCTCTTCCCCTGCCACAGGAAGCGTCTCATACTGGTGGATAGTTTATTGATTTGAAGGGCTGAAAAGGGGATCAGAAGGGTGCGGAAGAGGTAAAGAATTTTGGGTAACAGGAGCATTTTGAAGGAGGCCACTCTGCCCACCCAAGAAATCTCATGTTTGGCTAGGGAAGCCGCGTCTTTATTGAGCTGGGACAGCAGGGCGGTTAGATTCAAGGAGGACATTTGGGCTATCAATGGGGCAAGGGAAATTCCCAAGTACGGTATGCTCTGACTAGTCCAAAGGTAGGGGAGTGAGGTAGCGAGGTGCGATTTGGCAGGGGCACTGACTCCAAGGTCAAGGATCATGGATTTTGTAAAGTCCAACTTATAGAAGGAGACAGTACTAAATCTCTGAAGAAGTTCGTGGGGGAAAGGGAGGGATATTGTGGGGTTTGTGAGGGAAAGAATAATGTCGTCCGCAAAGAGGTTGATGGTGTGGGATCGTCGATTAACTTTGAACCCTGTGATATGAGGGTGGGAGCGGATTGCTTCGGCTAGCGGTTCTATGGCCAAATTAAATATGGATGGCGATAAGGGGCACCCCTGGCGGGTACCATTAGTGATAGGGAAGACCTTCGAGAGCATGCCATTCGTGAGCACCTTGGCCAAAGGGCAGGAGTAGAGCGCCAGGATCGAAGAAAGGATCGGTCCCTGAAACCCAAATTTGATCAGAGTGGCCCTGAGGTAGCCCCAATGGACCCTGTCAAACGCCTTCTCCGCATCTATAGACAGAAGAAGAGAAGGCGTCCGACTAGCTCCTGCGTGGTGGATGAGGTTTAACATCCGACGGGTAGCGTCTGACGGTTGTCGGCCTAACATAAAGCCTGATTGAGCCGAGGCGATCAGTGAAGGGAGGACAGTTTGAAGTCTGAAGGCTAGGAGCTTGGCGTAAATATTTACATCCACGTTTAGAAGGGATATAGGGCGGAAATTGGAAGGGGTGTCAGGGGATTTCCCGGGTTTAGAAATGGTGACCACATGAGCCAACAGCATTTCCTTGGGGAAGGAGCCGCCATCGATTGCAGTTTGGAAGGATAGGAGGAGGTGGGGGGACAGAGTGGGAAGGAAAGATTTAAAGTACTCCGAGGAGAGACCGTCAGGGCCCGGTGACTTGCCAAGGGGCAAGGAGCCGACCACTTTCGAAATCTCCTTCTCTGTGATAGGTTGGTTAAGTGATTCCAGTTGGGTAGAGGACAGGGAGGGAAGGTTCAATTTGGAGAGGAAGTCCGCTATGTTAGGATCTGTAGGTTGTGGGGTAAAGGGCAGGATTCTAGGTTGTACAGGGAGGAATAATAGTCTGCAAACGCATCACCTATGGCCTGAGGATTGGTAAGAAGAGTATTGGTGTGCGGGTGGGTAAGAGATGTTATCTTGGTTTTGCGTTTGCGGGCTTTGAGGCGGGTTGCAAGGAGTTTGCCTGCTCTATTATTGTTGGCATAATAGTTACGTTTCAACGAACTCATGTGCTGGTCATGTTGTGAAGTCAAATGCTCTCTTAGGGAGTGGCGTAGGGTGGCAATTTTGTCGGCCAAAGTAAGGGAGGGGGAGGATTGATTTTCTAGATCTAAGGTTCAAAGATCCTCGAGGAGGGAGTCTAGCTTGGAGCGGAAGGATTTCCTAAGTTGGGAGTTCAGTTTAAGGAGTATGCCTCGGATAAAGGCCTTGTGAGCGCACCAGTTAGTGAAGGGGTTGGTATCTGAGGGGGAGTTAAGTGCAAAGAACTGTTGAAGTTGTTGGGAGATCGTGGCGTGGGTGGTGGGGTTTTGAAAGAGGGAGGCATTACATCTCCACACCTTAGCTGGGGAAGAGGAAATGCCGTCATCCAGAAGGAGGGATATTGGGGCATGATTTGACCACACGATACTATGTATGGAAGACTGGGAAACTTTTTGGAGTAAAAACTTATCCACCAGGAAGTAGTCTAAGCGGGAATAGGAATTATGACTAGAGGAATAGTATGTATAAGATCTATCTGTAGAGTTCAGACAGCGCCAGACGTCGAACAAATCCTCGGACTCAAGTAGGTCCGCCAAGGCGGGGGGTCTCCGACTGTGAGACGAGGATGTGTCGAGATCTGGGTTAACAGGGGCATTTAGGTCACCGCACACAACCAGATTACCATACTTGGAGAGGGAAACCTTCTTCAGCAGAGTGCGGAGGAATTTCTTTTGACGCACATTGGGTGCGTACACAGATACCAAAGTGAGAGGCATATTATTCACATCACATTTTAAAATAAGATACCGACCGTTGGGATCCAGTACTGAGTCTTTGAGGGTAAATGAAACAGAATCTCGGATTGCTATAAGGACACCCTGCTTTTTCTCCTCAGCAGAGGCGCGGAAGATATGAGGGAAAGCCGGATGGGAACAGTTCGGGGAAGCATGGACGTTCAGTTGGAGGGCTTCTTGCCAGAGGGACCTTCTCTTCGCTGGGTGGTTGAGGCCCCGGGCGTTAATTGAAACAATCTTTACCCCTATAGCAAGGCATCAAGTGGAGGTGTAGACCCCGACTCCGGAGGGAGGGGGACATAGTTAGGCAACTTAGAGTCCAGTGGAGCAGTAGGGCATCGGGTGAAGGTCCAACCGAGAATGGAAAGGGCGGAAGTCCAATGGCGATGAAGGAAGGGCCTCAGTGCAGGCCACATTGCCGAGCAGAGAGAGAACAGATAGTCAATAGAGACTTGGGTGATACTGAGAGGTTGAAGAAGGGGATATGGTGGAAGGGAAAGGAGCCATGGTGACCATGAATGAGGGAGCTGTAGCAAACAAAAAAAAACAAAAAAGGTAAAAAGAGCGGCCTCAGGGAGGCCAGAGCAGTTAACACTGCCTGTAGCAGGGGCAACGGGTACAACATCCAGTACCCGCAGCACACTCAGGAATCAAGTCGGAGGGGAGAATAGAAGAGCATTCCTGGTTCCTTTATTCTGCTTGGAGGCCTTTTTATAGGATACCGTGTGCCAGTCCTGGCGCATGTGGGCAGGGGGTGAGGGAGCAGACTTGCCGTGGTGAACCTGTTCCTCCGGGAGGATATTCCAGGTCTTGAGTAGGCGGATGCCTTCTTCCAGGAAGGAGATGTAGTGTTTGGAGCCATCACGTGTGATCTCTAGTTTGGCCGGGTACTTCCAACGATACACAAGTTGGTGGTTTCGCAAGGCCTTTGTGATAGAGGACAAATTGCGGCGTCTTTGGAGGGTGTATTGGGATAAATCCGGGAGCACTTGCAAATTGGCGGCTTGGGGGGGCAGATCTGTGCGCTTGCGGAAAGCTGCCAGAAGGTGTTCCTTCACTTGAAAAAAATGTACACGCAACAGTACATCACGGGGGATGTCAGGAAGGTCCTGCCAGGAGACAAGTTGGCAATCACAGGCAAGGCCCTGCCCCTTGAATTTCCCAAAGCTAATTGGCTAATTGCCAAATGTGAAAGCCCCAGCATGTGAATTGAGTGTGCTGCGCACCTGATGACAGTTAAGCATCAAGAGGCCTATTTAAGCTAGATCTGCTCCCAGGATCAGTGCTGTCTCGTCTACAGCGTTCCGTGCCAGTCCTGCTTCCTGTTACCTGTGTTGCTCCTGAGATCTTGACCCGGCTTGCCTTTGACTACTCCAGTTCTCTGCCTGCACCGACCCCGGCTTGTCCTTTGACCATTCTCCAGTCTCTCCACTTGTACCTGATCTGATCTCTCTGTGTATGACCCAGCTTGTCTGACTCTGCTTACCTTCCAGTATACCTCGAGGCTCCCTAGCTGCTGCATTGATCCAACTACTCCCAGGACACCTGCCTCCATCTGGAACTCTATGCTACCAGCAGTCCTGCAGCCTGCACGTCCACCGGCACTCGTGCGACTCTGCACTCTGCGCTTCCTGTTCACTCTACCAGGGGCTCTGAGTCAGAGGTGTAAGAGGGGCCTTCCTCCGCACATTCAGGCTCTACCTACCAGGTACGTGACAGTACGAGACAGCCATGTCTGAGCCTGAGCGAGGAACCTCTCCCCTGGATGAATTATGCCTACACCTGTCCGGCCTCACACAGGCCGTCAAGGTGCCTGCAGGAAGGTTATACACGGTTGGAGGAACGTGTTCAGTCGCTGTCAACACCATCCACAGCTTCTAATGCTGCGTCCTCACCTTCTGCTGGGAACTCTGCACCATCCACAGTTGTGATGTTCCCCCCGGAGCCCAGAGTACCTACCCCCGAAAGATTCTCGGGTGATCGCAGCAAGTTCAGGGCTTTCTGCACCGCTTGCGAACTTTATTTTGCCTTACAGCCCCGCACCTTCTCTTTGGAGACCACGAAAGTTGGGTTTGTCATCTCCCTGCTGCAGGGGGAACCCCAAGCATGGGCTCATCATCTTCTAGAGCAGAAAGCCTCTTCACTGGACACCCTCTCCTCTTTCTTCAGCTACATGGCTCAGATCTATGAAGACCCTCAGCGAAACACCACGGCAGAAGCCGCACTCCATTCCCTCCAGCAAGGCCACAGAGCGGTCGAGGAATATGTTTCCGATTTCAGGCATTGGAGTACAGACACAAATTGGAATGATGCGGCACTCCGCTACCAGTTCCGCATGGGCCTTTCAGAAGCCCTAAAGGATGAGCTAGCCAGAGTTGGGGTCCCACACTCGCTGGACGATCTCATAAAGTTATCCATCCAGATTGATCGGAGATTGAGAGAACGCAGGGCGGAGAGATCTGCCGGACCATATTGTCCTGTGTGGATGTTGCCTCGTGTAGCTAACTCACCAGGCCCGGCTTCTATTGAACCCTCAGCACCTGCTCAGGATGTGCCTGAACCCATGCAGCTTGGCCTACTCCGTCCTTCGCTTACCAACGAGGAACGACAACGCAGGCGACAGAACAATCTGTGCCTTTTCTGCGGGAACCAGGCCACTATGTGAGAAATTGCCCAGCCAAACTCCGTAAGTGGTTGTCTATCTCTTCTCCCAAGTCCCCAGCCCTGCCAAACGTTTCTTCTCATCTGGTTCTCTCTCTTCTGTTACAGCTTCCAGGAGGAACTATTCAAGTACCAGCTATAATTGATTCCGGGGCCTGCAGCTGCTTCATAGACTTATCCTTTGCCGATGTACACCGGATACCCTTACAGTCCAAGGCCCGGAAACTTTCTGTTCATCTGGCAGATGGGTCCACCATTAAATCTGGACTTGTTTCTCAAGAGACCAGCCCTTTACCTGTCACCACCACTTCCAACCACCAGGAACTCTTACGTTTGGATGTCATAGCCTCACCTTTGTTCCCAATTATCCTTGGCATGCCTTGGCTGCAGGCACACAACCCTCACATTGATTGGGTTACACAGGAGATCCAGTTTAAATCACCCTACTGCAAACAACATTGCATGCCAGGACCACCATGTTCCCCATCAGCCTTGTTATATATGGATACAGACCCTGAGGTTTGCAAATCTGTCCCTACCACGTACCTGGACTTTTCAGACGTTTTCAGTAAAAAAGGAGCAGAAACTCTCCCCCCTCATAGATCCTATGATTGCCCCATTGAGCTACTCCCAGGGGCCGAGGTGCCTTTTGGACGAATCTTCCCCTTATCTGAACTGGAACTCGTAGCTCTCAAGGACTACATTGACGAGAGCCTAAAGAAAGGGTTCATTCGCCCATCAACCTCTCCAGCTGGAGCAGGCATCTTTTTTGTGGAAAAAAAGGATCATTCTCTCCGACCTTGTGTCGACTATCGTGAACTTAACAAAGTCACGGTCAAGAACAGGTACCCCCTACCTTTGGTACCCGAACTTTTTCAAAGACTCAGGTCAGCCACAATCTTTACAAAGCTGGATCTCCGAGGGGCATACAATCTGGTCCGCATACGAGCTGGGGATGAGTGGAAGACGGCATTTCGTACCCGATTCGGGCATTTTGAGTACCTGGTGATGCCTTTTGGCCTATGTAATGCCCCTGCCACATTCCAGCATTTTGTCAATGACATTTTTAGGGACTTTCTGGATCTCTTTGTCATCGTCTACTTGGACGATATTTTGATCTTTTCCCTTTCTTTAGAAATCCACCAAGGACACGTAAGAAAGGTGCTGACCCGCCTTCGACAACATGGCCTGTACGCCAAACCAGAGAAATGTGAGTTTGAGCGCCAAAGCATCCAGTTCCTGGGATTAATAATCTCCACAGAGGGTATAAAGATGGATCCTCAAAAGGTCACAGCCATTCTGGATTGGCCAGCTCCCACAGATAAGAAGGGAGTACAGCTCTTTGTAGGATTCGCAAACTTCTACAGAAAATTCATAAAGGGGTTCTCGGCCATCATTTCTCCCATCACACAGTTGACCAAGCATAGCAATCGGTTTTCCTGGACTCCCGAAGCCCAATCCGCTTTCGAGACTCTTAAGCAACTGTTCACATCTGCACCTATTCTTAAACATCCCGATCCAACCTTACCATACGTGTTGGAGGTTGACGCATCAGAATCGGCTGTAGGAGCAGTACTCTCTCAACGCCGGGGGGCCAAAGCCCTTCTGCACCCAGTTGCATTCTTTTCTCATAAACTGTCTTCGGCAGAAAAGAATTATGACGTAGGGGACCGTGAACTTCTTGCAATAAAGGCTGCACTAGAGGAATGGAGATATCTCTTGGAAGGGGCAGCTCACCCCATACTAATTTTTACAGACCATAAAAATCTTGAGTACTTGAGGACAGCAAAACGTCTGAGACCACGTCAAGCCCGGTGGGCATTGTTCTTTTCAAGATTTTCCTTCCACATAACCTTCAGGCCTGGGTCGAAGAATACTAAACCCGACGCTCTTTCCCGCATGTTTGGTGAATCTGAGGAAATAGAGCTTCCTGACACCATTCTTTCCTCTGGAAACTTTCTCTTATTGCAAGAGGACATCTTCTCCCAAATCAGGCAAGCTTCGGTAGGAGTCTCCACTTCTTCCGAAACACCCTTGCAAGTAAGGAATGGACTTTTATGGCATCAAGACAAAATCTTTGTCCCAGAAGAAGTACGTGTCCCTGTCTTAAGCTTATGCCACGACCACGCATTAGCAGGTCACTTTGGAGCTAGTAAGACAATTGAGCTGGTCCAGCGTACCTTCTGGTGGCCTCATCTGGATAAGGACTGCAGAAAGTATGTGGAGACATGCAACACTTGTGCCCGAAACAAGGGTAACCGGACCAAAGCATGGGTTCTGCTTCAACCACTGCCAATCCCGGACAGACCATGGAGAATGATCTCAATGGATTTCATAGTGGAACTCCCTCCTTCAGAAGGGTACACAACTATTTATGTAGTCGTTGATCGGCTGTCCAAAATGGCACATTTTCTTCCTATGAAAGGCACACCATCTGCTCTAGAGACAGCACGGATTTTTATCAAGGAGATAGTGAGGCTCCATGGAATCCCAGCTAACATTGTATCAGATTGAGGGGTTCAATTCACCTCAAGGTTTTGGAAAGCCCTCTCAAGAACCCTGGAAATTGACCTATCCTTCTCTTCGGCCTATCACCCCCAAACGAATGGCCAGACGGAAAGGACCAACCAAACCCTGGAGCAATACCTGCGCTGCTTTTCTTCCTTTTCCCAAGATGACTGGATATCATTACTTCCTCTAGCTGAATTTGCCTACAACAATTCCAACCACTCTGCTACCAAACAATCCCCATTCTTTGCCAACTATGGCTTCCACCCATCCTTTCTACCCAGCACTATCCCGGAAAGCTCTGTACCAGCTGTGCTAGAAACCGTAACCTTCCTGGAAACCAACAACAAGCTACTACAGGAAACAATAGCCAAGGCACAGGAGTACAACAAAAGAATGTTTGATAGGAAAAAGCGTGGCGAATTAATTCTGGAACCTGGCGATCAAGTGTGGTTATCCACCACCAACTTAAAATTAGCATGTCCATCAAGGAAACTGGGACCTAAGTTTGTGGGGCCATTCCCTGTAAAGAGAAGGATCAATAATGTGGCTTATGAATTGGAATTACCAGCCTCCTTTAGGATCCACCCGGTCTTTCATGTGATCCTTCTGAAACCTGCCTCTCCCAACCCCTTCCCGGAACTAAACTCTGGCCCACCCGAGCCAACAATAGTAGGGGGAGAAGAGGAATATGAAATTGAGGCAATTATGGACTGCAGGAAAAGAGGTAACCAAATCCAGTTCCTGATCAAATGGAAGGGATATGGCCCTGAGGACAATTCTTGGGAACCCGAAAATAACATCCACGCCAGAAGACTCCTTCAGACGTTTAAACGGTCCCATCCGGATAAGATGGCCCAGTTGGGCATCCGGAGGCTGCCCATTGGGGGGGGGGCAATGTCAGGAAGGTCCTGCCAGGAGACAAGTTGGCAATCGCAGGCAAGGCCCTGCCCCTTGAATTTCCCAAAGCTAATTGCCAAATGTGAAAGCCCCAGCATGTGAATTGAGTGTGCTGCGCACCTGATGACAGTTAAGCATCAAGAGGCCTATTTAAGCTAGATCTGCTCCCAGGATCAGTGCTGTCTCGTCTACAGCGTTCCGTGCCAGTTCTGCTTCCTGTTACCTGTGTTGCTCCTGAGATTTTGACCCGGCTTGCCTTTGACTACTCCAGTTCTCTGCCTGCACCGACCCCGGCTTGTCCTTTGACCATTCTCCAGTCTCTCCACTTGTACCTGATCTGATCTCTCTGTGTATGACCCGGCTTGTCTGACTCTGCTTACCTTCCAGTATACCTCGAGGCTCCCTAGCTGCTGCATTGATCCAACTACTCCCAGGACACCTGCCTCCATCTGGAACTCTACGCTACCAGCAGTCCTGCAGCCTGCACGTCCACTGGCACTCGTGTGACTCTGCACTCTGCGCTTCCTGTTCACTCTACCAGGGGCTCTGAGTCAGAGGTGTAAGAGGGGCCTTCCTCCGCACATTCAGGCTCTACCTACCAGGTACGTGACAGGGGGTTTCAGCGGGCAGAAAGGAGGGCTTGGGGACCCTATGGATTCGATCGATCGTGAGATCCGCAGATGAGAGTGATGGGAGGACAGCAAGAAATATGTCCTTGGCATAGTGTGGAAGTTGATTTGGTAGGATGGATTCAGGGACTCCGCGGATTTTAAGGTTGTTTCTGCGAGACCTGTCTTCCAGGTCCGCAATCTTGGCTTGCATTGAAGATATGACATCATGGTGAGAGGAGTGAGAGTCTACTAGGGAGTTAAAGGAAGAGGTGAATTCCCCCATTTGATCTTCCACTTGATTGACTCTGTCCCCCAGATGTGAGATATCTGCTTTGCATTCCCTGATGCAGGAGTGCATGTCCTGTTGGATGGATGAGCGCAGGGTCAGCAGCATGTCCAGCATGAGGGTTACTGACAGAGGCTGATCCGAGGGAGTGAAATTCAGAAAGGGATCAGGCGAGGGGGCCGCCATGGTGTCCATGGGGAGTGAGTAGGCCTCATGGAGGGGAGGATCGAACCGCGGCCTAGATTTGACCGGGCTCCTGGAGGTGGGGGAGGATGGCT
This sequence comes from Pelophylax lessonae, assembly GCF_965119305.1. NCBI lineage: Eukaryota > Metazoa > Chordata > Amphibia > Anura > Ranidae > Pelophylax > Pelophylax lessonae. Next base: position 140,846,364 of record NC_138773.1, on the reverse strand, counting down.
CTGAAGAGGGGGAGGAAGATGATGGCATGAAACTTGCCTGTGGTGACTGGTGCGCCTGCTCCCGACCCGGTCCGTCCATGGATGGATGCTGCAGAGCGGTCAGAGGTGGATGCGGAGGTCCGGCCGCAGCGCCATCTTGGCGGCTTCCACGCTGCATCGGGGGGAAGAAGGTAGATAGCTTCTTTATCTGTGGCGGATCATTGCGGCGTCTCCGCATAGCCAGGGCCAGCAGGTTGTGGGGGATGTCTGGCGGCGTGTAACGATGCCGTAAGCGGGACCAGGAAGCTCGATGTCAGTCGATATTGTCCCGAGTGGAGCGGAGCTCAGGGTCTATGCGGCCATGTTCCTCGGCGGTCGCCACGCCCCCTCTTCAGGTCCTCTTTAGCCATGCAAATGAGGAATTGAAAATGAGTCATCAGTGATTGGTCAGATAGCTTGACCAGAAGGACTGCCATGCAAATGAGGACTTGAAAATGAGTCAACAGGGATTGGTCAGATAGCTTGACCAGAAGGACTGCCATGTGCAAGGAGACAGAAGCTCCAGGGGGCAATCAATGTACACAATAGTTAGACACAGAACAATGGTTCCCTAACGAGCCCTCAATACACATTACTATGAGTGTCAATACATCCCTTAGCAGACAATAGGTGAGGTCATTAGCACACCTGACAATAGGTGAATGGAAAGCCACCTCAGACAAAAAGCAACATTGTTAGCCAGCCCGTCTCCCCATTGAACTTCCTGGAATGACCATATTAGGAGTTGGACTTCCTGCTCAGAGACCTCATGGCAAAGGGAACAAATGACCTTGCTGACAAATATGAAGCAATTCAACCCATCACCCATCTGTCCTTAAATTCCAGTGATGGTGAACACCATCACATATCTTCCCCCGGGGAAACAGTCCAACAGCCACAGTGGGACCCCGAACGGGTCAACTCAAGGATGTTGGAAAAGTAGTCTTAAGGTTCTAGGTCTGTCTGTCGGGATAACCCCTCCGCATTCCCATGTATATTCCTGGTGTAGGGGTGTGGGGCCTTTGTATAATTGAGAAATCTACACGTATGTGTCTTCCATTAAGTTCCATTCCATTTGCACGTTCTTTTGCCTCCTTTGCGTCTTCAACATTTTCAAAGCAGACAAACACTAAACCCCTGGAACGTCGAGACTGCCGATCATACACAATGGATACATCAGCCATTGGACCATATTTTGAAAATACTTCTCTTAGATCTCGCTCCGTTGTGTAAAGACTTAGGCCAAACACGCCCAAACAGCAGTTAGGATCAGGATTTGCCCGACCTACACTACTTCCTATATGCCGCCGTCGATTTGACATGGGAGAGCGACTGTGGCTGTGACGTCTGGTGGTCCCGGCCATGGCGGCCTCTGGGGCATAAGAGGAAGTTAAATGGCCCAAATCGTTCCCCAAAAGTACTTCTGCGGGTAACTCGCGTAGTAATCCCACTCGCACATATCGCTCCCCTGAGCCCCAATCCAAGAGGACTTGGGCGGTGGATAAACGTAGCACCTTGCCCCCTGCTACCCTGACTGCAACAGTCTGGCCGGTCCGGGCTGACTGGGGAATCATATGAGGCTGGATGAGGGTAATTGTAGCCCCAGAATCGCGGAGTCCCTGGGCTGGCTGCCCATTAACCCATACTGCCTGGCGATGGTGCTGCCGATTATCTCCGGCAGCAGCTTGGATAGGATCCGCTTCGAAAAATTCGCCCCACTCTTCCTGAACATCTCGATGGTTGGGCTCATTCTGGAAGCAATGAGTCACTGGTCTGGATGGATGATTAGTCTCTCGATACCTCGTGGATTGGCTAGGGCAATGTCGTTGCAGATGACCAGTTCGGTTACAGGTATAGCACTTAGGTCCGGTAGGAGGGTTGGGTCGGGCTGGGGGTCTCGAGGCAGACCACGGAGGTACTGAAGTCGGCTTAGAGGCTGGTAAACTGGGCCGAGATAGTGGATAGCGCTCGTTTTCGCCTGACCTTCGAGAGTCCAGATATTCATCTGCCAGAGTAGCCGCTTGCTGTACCGTCTGTGGTTGTTTATCTCGCACCCAATCCCGTACTACCAGAGGGGTGTGGTTAAAGAACTGTTCTAATAGTACTAGCTGGGTGATGTCCTCTATGGTATGAGCGTGGCTTCCCTGGAAGGCTGCTCTTAAGGTTCCGCTGCATAAGATGTGCCCACTCCACGTATGTTGTGTTGGTTTGTTTCCGGGATTCTCGAAACTTAATCCGGCTGGCTTCGGGTGCAATGGCAAATCGGGCTAGCAAAGCTTCTTTTACCCGGTCATAGTCTTTAGCGTCTTCGTCCTCCAGGACCCGATATGCATCCGCCGCTCTGCCAGTTAAATTACTCGCCAGTAAAACGACCCAATCTTGGGACAGTACTTCATGTATCTGGCATAGTCTCTCAAAGTCCTGCAGGAATGCGTCAATTTCCTCCTCTCCTTCCTTAAATAGTTTGATCGCCCGAAAGGGCAACTTACGGAAAGTCGCTGCATCTTTAGGCGTTTCCTCCGATTGCCGTATTTCTGCCATTCTCTGTTCATGTTGCCGCTCTCGTTCCCTCTCTTGCCGTTCTAGTTCTTTCTCTTGTCGCTCATCCTGCAGCTGGATGTCTCTAATGGCATTCTGTATGGCGGTCTCTGATGGGTTAGCACCATATAATGCCAACCGCTCTCGAACTTGTTGCTGAAACAAGTCTTCAACTGACCGGGGTCCTGCATCACCATCCCTCTTATCCATCTCGGATAGCTCACTGATCAGGGTGGCCTTGTTCTTTGTCCCACCGATCCCTCCGCGGCTCTCAAGTAAGTCTTTCAGCGTGGCTCTCCTGCATGCTGCATAGCTGGTCATTGACTGTGGTGGTTTGGAGTGTCTCGGTAACTGGAGAGCAAATCCCACCGCTGCCAACCAATGTGATGAGACCCTTGCTCGCTCGCTTCCGCTCTCCCGACACTCCTCTGTTTCTAGTGAGTCAGCTTGCAGATCGCAACGTCTCCTGGTTCGGTCAACCAAGGATCCGGGATCCGAACTACAGCTATGTGCCGTCCGGAATCCATTAGAACAAACACCAAGCAGGCTGTATGTAAGTTCAAACAGGAAGACAATTTATTGGAAAGACACAGCACACTTTTATGCAGAATTTGGAACATCCGGCCCCCAACAACCGCCCTCCCATTGGTCAATTGCAAAGTACCTGCAGTTCCCATTCAGGTCCTCTTTAGCCATGCAAATGAGGAATTTAAAATGAGTCAGCAGTGATTGGTCAGATAGCTTGACCATAAGGACTGCCATGCAAATGAGGACTTGAAAATGAGTCAACAGGGATTGGTCAGATAGCTTGACCAGAAGGACTGCCATGTGCAAGGAGACAGAAGCCCAAGGGGGCAATCAATGTACACAATAGTCAGACACAGAACAATGGTTCCCTAACAAGCCCTCAATACACATTACTCTGTGTGTCAATACATCCCTTAGCAGACAACAGGTGAGGTCATTAGCAAACCTGACAATAGGTGAATGGAAAGCCACCTCAGACAAAAAGCAACATTGTTAGCCAGCCAGTCTCCCCATTGAACTTCCTGGAATGACCATATTAGGAGTTGGACTTCCTGCTCAGTGACCTCATGGCAAAGGGAACAAATGACTTGGCTGACAAATATGAAGCAATTTCAATCCATCACCCATCTGTCCTTAAATTCCAGTGATGGTGAACACCATCACAGAGAGTATACATGCTGATCTTCCTGCACAGGGACACAAGTCGCACAACTGTACTAGCCACGAGCAGGAAGAAATACACTTATCAGCGGTATAACAGAGCCTCTTAATATTCCTGAGATCTCCTTCTCCAGCGGCAAATAATTATAAAAATGCACTTTAGGTCACAGCTTCCGCACTGAAAGGCGGCGATTGGCTAAGAGGTTACCAGGTGACGGGAGTATACACGCTGATCTCCCTGCACGGAGACACAAGCCGCACAATTGTACTGGCCGCGAGCAGGATGGAATATACACATATCGGTGATAAACCGGGCCTTTAAATATTCCTGAGACCTCCTTCTCCAGCAGCAAATATCATCAAGTAATTAAATAAAAAATGTGCTTTAGGTTACGGCTTCCGCACTCAAAGTAGAGACAAGCAGCGATTGGCTAAGAGGTCCCTAGGCAACGGGGGAGCCAGAACACACTATTATCCCTATACTAACAGAAACCAAGCCACATAAAATGTACTGACCGAAAAAAAGGGGACAAATGCATGGTAGCAAATAATTTACTCACCCCCTTGCCTGCAAGAAATTCTCATAAAGCCATCGCTACAGCCGCACTATAGTCATAAAAATAAATTAAATAAATCTATAATTTTATTGCGCAATGAATTCCCATGACAGAATAAAAATGCAATAAAATAGGAAATAAATACGAAAGGGGATAAAAAACTGTTTCTACGTTATTAAAAAAAGGGAGCCGCAAAATACACAGACTGTCTCGCGGATTACAAAAGCACTCAATAACATACACATAGGATACCTTACATATTTTTAAAGAAAAAAAATCTTAACGGTTAGAAATGAAGCAGTTCAAGTCGAAGTCGACTTTTAACCCTCTCGGTATGGTGACTTTTGTTTCGTATATCCAATACGATTCTCAATGACTTAACTGTCTCATAAAGTTCCCACCTCTCCTCCAATGTTTTTTAACTTTTTCCAACCCCCAAAATCTTAAGCTACGTGGATCCTTATGACGACAAAGCCTGAAGTGTTAGGAAACAGAATGTGTGTTGTGGCCTTTTCTGATATTATTCATGTGCTTAGCCACCCGGACGTGCAATGGTCTCCATGTGCGCCCAATATACTGCAATCCACAGCCGCACTTGAGCATATATACTACTCCTGTGGTTGAGCATGTCCCAGAAATTGGATATGTCCTACCGGTTACTATTGAGGAAAAATCCTTACATTTTTTAATATTTGTCCTAGACACCCTACATGCCATGCACTTCTCACATGCATAAAAGCCTGTGAGGAAGGAAACAATTTATTCTACCTTTGAATAGGGGGATCGATAACCCCAGGAGCCAACCTGTCTCTTAATGTTGGAGCTTTTTTATATACAAATTGCGGTTTACTTGGAAGGATCGGACCTAATATTTTATCCTGTTTAAGGATGGCCCAATGCTTTTCAACGATTTTCTTGTGTTGCATACTGTAATCCATCACTATTCGAAAATTATTGGTGCAAACTTCCTCAATTTTGATCTTATTGGACAGTAAGGACTTCTTCTCTGTCCCTTGCACTTTCAACAAATCTCTCTTCAGAGCCTCATCATTATAGCCTTTTTGTCAATCTTTCCATAAGTATTTTGGATTGATCAGGGAAGTCATCTTCAGATGTGCAATTTTTCTTCAGGTGTACATACTTACCCCTTGGAATTTTACACAGACGGTGGTGGCAACTATCCAAGGGTATGTATGCATTACGGTCAGTAGGCTTGGAGAATTTGAAAGTCTTTTTTTTTTTTTTTTTCAAATTAATTTTTATTGAGTTTTGCATAAGAAAACAGTAACAACAATCGGGGAACAAGGAGAAAAGAGGGGGAAGGGGGTGGGTACGCAACATGTGCACATTCAGTATCATGCAAGTTCAAGAAACCAATAAGGCATAATATTCAGTGACTATTCCTATGTGACCATGACTTCCAGGAATTCTGAAAGGTAGTCAATTTGCCTGACCTGAGGGCTAGAAGGCGTTCATGTTCGTATGTGGAATCAACATAATGTACAACGTCTGAGAGGGACGGTACGCCTGTCGTTTTCCATCTCCTGGTTATTAGGACCATCGCGGCCAAAAGAATATTGGCCGCAATGGTCCTATATTGAAGTGGGAATTTGTCTATAGTAAGATTAAGGAGAGCTAGGGCTGGGTCTGGTGGAGTGAGGATGCCTGTCGTGGATGAAACTAGGCTGAACACTTGGCGCCAAAAACTTGTGAGACTCTTACAGGCCCATAGCACGTGGACAAGATTGCCCACTTGTCCACAGTCTCTCCAGCATAGCGGTGAATGTGATGGGTAGAAGGAGTTAAGTTTGTAGGGGGTTAAGTACCACCGAGAGAGAACCTTGTAAAAAAGTTCCCAGTGATTTGCACAGTGGGATATTGAGTGTGTATAAAGGATCGCCTGTTGCCATTGGGGTGTGTCAAAGGTTTTATGGAGCTCCGATTCCCATTTTAACATGGAGGATGACTTCGAGAATGTCAGTTTTTGCTGGACTGATTGGTAGAAAAGTGATGTTCCTTTAGATGCTAGAGGCCCTTTTATGAGGTGGTGCCATAAGTCGGATTGAATAAGAATAGTTGGCACTGGGTGTCTTTTAATGAAGTTGGCGATGCGTAGGTGTGTATAGGCTTCAGAGGAGGAAAGACTTAAGGCAGCGAGGGATTTCAGGGTCGGGCCATCTAATATTTTGTCTAGCCATAGTAGGCCACTACCCATCCATTTGTGAAGGGTCAGGTACGGGATGAGGACAGTTAAGGTTTCCAACGGAATGCGTATCGTAGTGAGTGCATGTTGGGAATCTGTATGTAGCAGGGTATGACTCCAAGCCAGGAGGGATGCCTGTGTGGTTAGTGGCATTTGGTTCAGCGGGAGAGGTTTCCAGCAGTCCGCCAATAACAGTAGGGGTAGGGAAGGGACGTTGGCCATGGTTGTTTCAGCCAGCACCCATTGGACATCGGTAGCCGGTGCGAACCAGCAATTGATATGGGTCATGTGGGTCGCCACATAGTAGTCATAGAGGTCTACCATGCCTAGTCCGCCCCCCGTTTGTGTTTGGTTAGTAGCGACCAGGGACATCTAGGTTTCTTGTCTTGCCATACATAGCGATTAAAGAGAGATTGGAGTGTGGATATATAGGATTTGGCAATAGGAAGTGTCAGCATCCTGAAAATATATAAAAGTTTTGGGAGAACCATCATCTTCAAAGCAGCTATCCTGCCCACCCAAGATAATTCCTTATATGATTTTTGGGAAAGGATGCCCGTCACCCCCTGAGTCAGGGGTTTCCGGTTTGCAGAAACCACATCTTTTAAGGATGGGGCCAGCTGCAAACCCAGATACGGGATGGCTTCAGAAGTCCAACTATAGGGAAGTGTTTTCTCCAAGTGGGATCTAGTAGATATGTTGGGAGCCTAAGTCTAGGACAAGAGATTTGTGGAAATTAACTTTGTAGTAGGAGATTTTGCTAAAGGATTTCAATGTTTTATGGGCAAAGGGGAGCGAAACAATAGGGTTGGTAAGGGATAAGATGACGTCATCCGCAAATAAGCTAATGATGTGGGAAGAACCGCGGAGCTTGAAACCAACTATGTGTGGATTAGAACGGACAGCCTCTGCTAACGGTTCAATCATGAGGTTGAATATTGTGGGGGATAAGGGGCACCCTTGTCTAGTCCCGTCACTGATGGAAAAAGGACGGGATAGCATCCCCGAGGTGTAAACTTGGGCCGAGGGCGAGGAATATAGGGCTAGGATTGCATTTAGAATCATGCCATTGAAGCCGAATTTACGCAATGTGAGTGTCATGTAAGACCAATGGACCCTATCAAACGCCTTCTCTGCGTCTATAGAGAGAAGCAGGGAAGGCGTTTTCGAAGAGTTAGCATGGTGGATCAAGTTCAATATCCTCCTGGTGGCATCAGAGGCTTGCCGGCCTTTCATGAAGCCCAACTGGTTAGATTTGACCAAGGATGGCATCAGGGACGACATCCTGTTCGCTAGTAGTTTTGCATTGATTTTAACGTCTACGTTCAATAAAGATATGGGGCGAAGGTTTGCTAAAGTGTCCGAGGGTTTCCCAGGTTTAGGAAGGGTGACTATGTGGGCTGATAAGAATTCCTTAGGAGGGGATGAGGATGACGCAAAAGCCTGAAAAAGTTTCAGAAGGTAGGGAGAGAGGACAGGGGCCATGGACTTGTAGTAGGCGTTAGAAAAGCCATCAGGGCCGGGGGCTTTATCTCTCGGGAGGGATTTGATGGTTTTGCGAATTTCTTCAACTGTGAATGGGGTATTCAGAGTGGCTAGTTGTAAAGCCGTGAGGGAGGGGAGGCAGTTGGTTGCTAGAAAGTTGTTAATGTCTGCTTCTGTGGGCTGGAAAGTGCTACTATCATCTTTCAGGTTATAAAGTGCACTGTAATAGTCGGCAAACGCGTTGGCTATATCTTGTGGGTTATTTAATTTGGTCTTGGAAAATGGGTGTATAATAAATGGGATTTTAGCCTTCAAAGTTCGGGTCTTAAGTTTGGATGCTAGAAATTTGCCTGCCTTGTTGTGTAAGTGGTAGTGATTAAGTTTAAGGGAGCGTAACATGTTGTCATGGTCACGAATGAGCAGCAACCGTAGGTTCGCCCTCAATCGTGTCTGTTGGCCCGTCCTGTGTGTAGTGGTGTCTGTTTTGTTCAGGGTGTCTAGTTTATGAATCTCAGAGAGAAGAGAAGACAAGGCCTGTTGGTGTTTCTTTTTTTCCCTGGCGCCTAGTTGTATTAAAATACCTCTCATAAACGCTTTATGGGTACTCCAGAGGGTTACATCTGAGACATCCTGGGTGTCATTTTCCTAAAAGAACCGTTCCAGGTGAGTTTGTACCTGCTTGGACAACTCTGGACTCTGGCTCCTGGACCAACCTGTTGTTACACCTCCAGATACGGGTAGGGGGGATGGAGCAGCCAAGATCCAGAACAGTCACCACAGCGGCGTGGTCTGACCAGGTGACATCTTGGATGTCAACAGAAGTCACCCTCTGGAGAAGCCACTTGTCCAATAAGAATAGGTCAATTCTGGAATACGTTCTATGTCTATGAGAGGAGAAGGTGAAAACACGTTCATTAGCATGAAAACATTGCCAACTGTCGTAGAGATCCGAGGAGTGAAGGAGTCCGCGCAAAGAAAGGACGTGTCCCCTACCCCCCACGGAAGAGTCTAGGACAGGGTCAGGGACAACATTAAAGTCCCCACATATTAACCACTTTAGTACCAGTCACGTAACCTCTACGTCATCAGACTTTGCGGGGTTATACCGGGATGATGCCTCTAGCTAGAGGCATCATCCCGGTACCGTTGTTTGAAGCCGACGGTCGGCTTTCCGTCGGTAACGATCGATGCGGCTCGGGAGCCGCTCGATCGTTACCCGGGGGGGCGGGAGGGGACGTCCCCCCCTCCCGCCGCCTTCCGCGGCTTTGCTCGGGGCTACCGTCCCACCGGGAGCCCCGAGCACCCAGCCGGCACGTCCGCCGGCTGGATGGAGTCCCGATGAATGCCGGAAACGGCATCGATCGGGTCTCCGATGACGTAACCCGGAGGCGGCGTCCATGACGTCACGTCCGGGTTACTGTGCTGCAAAAGGCGGCAGATTTGAAAAACGGCTGTATGCAAAAATGCCGTTTTCGGCGTTTTGCATACAGGGAAGTGTAGTGGAGGGGTCTAGGGTCTTTTAGACCCTCGATCCCTCCATAAAGAGTACCTGTCACGACATATTGCTGTCACCAGGGATGTTTACATTGCTTGTGACAGCAATAAAAGTGATCAGATTTTTTTTTTTTTTAAAAACCTGTAATAAAGTTTAAAAAAAAAGAAAAAATAAATAGGAAAAAAAAAAAAAAAAAAAAATTAGCCGTCACCGTTAGCTCGCGCACAAAAAAAAACGTATACGCAAGTCGAGCCGCAAATGAAATCGCTGTTCAAACCACACATGTGAGGTATCGCCGCGATCGCCAGAGCGTGGGCAATAATTAAAAAAAAAGAGCTACACTCTAACTCTAAACTGGTAACCGTTAAATAAATTTAAAGCGTCGCAGATTGAGATCTCTATTGACCGTAGTTTGTCGCCATCCCACGGGGGGGCGCAATTTTAAACCGTAACATGTTTGGTATCTATTTACTCGGCGTGACATCATCTTTCACAATATACAAAAAAAATGGGCTAACTTTACTGTTTAGTATTTTTTAAATGCAGTGAAATGTGATTTTTCAAATTTTTTCCAAAAAAATGGCGTTTTAAAGACCGCTGCGCAAATACCGCGTGACAAAAAATTTTGCAATGACCGACATTTTATTCTCCAGAGTCTTTGCTAAAAAAATATATATAATGTTTGGGGGTTCTAAGTAGTTTTCTAGGAAAAAATACTGGTTTTAACTTGTGAACAAAAAGTGTCCGAAATAGGGCTGGGGCTAAAGTGGTTAACAAGCTCCCCCTGCTCACCTTAGAAACCTTTTTGAAAAGAGATTGCAAAAATCTCAGCGGGCGGGCAGTGGGAGCATAAAGGGATACCACAGTCATCAACATTTTGTCAATCGAGCAAATCAGAATGATATATCTACAATCATCGTCGATATGCGATTCGTGCAATTGAAAGTCTACGGAGTCTCTAACTGCCCCGCTTTTTAACTGTAGCAGAGGAGAGAAAAACATGAGGAAATGCAGGGTGGCAGCAGTACGGCGTAGCGTCCTTTTTAAAGTGCGTTTCCTGAATGGTTAAGACGTCGACTTGTTGTTTCACGGCTTCCTTCCACATAGTCCTTCTTTTCGATGGTTAAGGCCGTTGGCATTTAGAGTCGGAAGCTTAAGTCCCATCGGTGATCCACGGATAGAGAGATATGAGAATAGTTGCACACATCTTACAGAGAATTGGAGTGGTGCAGATAGAGTCAGCCAAGTTGGCAGAGTAAGTTGCAAGGGGTAAAAGGAGAGTGATGTAAGAGGATGTTGCCATGAAGCCAGGGTAGAAAAAACTGCTGGATGCGCATTTCAGTATGGTCCAGTGCGTAGGATGCGAGTTGGTTGCAGTACCCAAGACAAACTGGGAGGGGGGGGGTAGCGGGTTCCAACAAGGGTTGTAAAAAGGAGAAGGCCCCAAAGAAAAAGGGCTTTGAGCAGCCGGAGCTGTGACATGTTAAGGGGGTGGTGGAGCAATATGCTCAAAAAGGTGGGGAAGAGTTAGCAGGACGGTGAAAGTTCAGCAGAGAACCAGGGTTATTTTGAAAAAATCTGTGTTGTAGGCATTCAGGGGGCTTCCGAGGATGGAAGTTGAGGTCTGGAGTGCTCTTCGGGTCTCAGAGGTGGATGACGGTCATGGTGGAAGCGATCAGGTGGTGGGCGAGATGCAGGGAGAATGCTCCACGAAGTGAGGAGGGAGACTCCCTCCTCCACGGAACGGATCACTGAGTTAACCCCATCTCGAGTGACTATCAAAGTAGCTGGATATTTCCACTTGTATGGAATATTATGGTTACAAAGGGCTTTGGTCACCGTAGCAAGATTTTGACGACGTTGCATGGTATGTTGGGAGTAGTCAGGGAAGATTTGGACACCTCTGGCTTTATCCGGCAGGGAATCCGGTTTCCTGAAGACTTCTAAAATTTTCTCCTTAACTTGGAAGAAATGGATTCGTAATAGAACATCTCTGGGTGCCTCTTTGGGAATGTGAGAAGGTTTCGGGATACGGTGGATGCGGTCGATGGTCAAGTCCGCCTGATACAAATTTGGAACTGCTGCCAGGAAAATGTCCTTAACAAAGTGGGGTAATTGAGCTTGACTCACACTTTCTGGTACGCCCCGCACTTTGAGATTGTTGCGACGGGAGCGATCCTCCAGGTCAGCAATTTTTGATTTGAGCCATTGCAGTTCGTCAGCATGGTCTGCATGAGCATCCACCATAGTGTTAAATGATTGGGCACATGCTGTAAGTTGTTCCTCCACGTGAGTAACTGTTATTTAACCCTCCTCTTATGTTAGAATTCCGTTACTATCCATGATGTTAGGGTCAGTTTTGACCCGTGTTTTAAATCAGCCATAAAATACCCTCTGAATAATTATTTATCATCAAATTTGTTTCTTACCTCTTGGTTACCTTGTTAGGCTTCTTTATCCTTGAAAAGATTGGTTTTAATATTTTTGGTGTGACCCCTAGACCTTTCTTTTGATAGCATACCTCTCATTGTCAAATTGAAAAAATGGTAAAATAAAGTCAGCAACTCTGAAATGAATTTGTCCTATGTTTCTTCACTTTATTTAGAGAAGCAGACAAGCAGGAAAAGAGATAGGCCCCTCCCTAACTACAGCTCACAGGGTTGAGAGGGGATTGGCTGTCACTGTTACTAAGCAGAGAGAGTGTTTATGATTTCAGTTTTGGCACTTATTAGTGTCCTAAAATCCTATATTATTACTGGGTCAGAATTGACCCTAACACCATGAACGTCTTAATTTTCACCACATTATTTTATAATTTAGTGAAAAGGATTATTTTTATATTACATTGTTTAAATAGAGGTTCCTGACAAAGTAAAAAAATCTTGATGCAATAAACAAATTTATGTGATACTTATAGACATTCAAAAACTGAAAACGGGTCAGTTTTGACCCTAACACAAGAGGAGGGTTAAAGCATGGACTTCAGCCTTGCAGTGTTTAATACCTTGCCAGAGGTCAGTGTGTAATGAGGATTTCAGAGACATGAGCATGTCCTTAAGTGTAACATCCGAGATGGGTTGCCCTGTAGTAGGGAACGATGCTATTGGGTCTGGGGCACCCGTGTCCATATTATTAGTGGGGTCTCCTGTATCTCCCCCTGACCATGAGGCATAAGCAGCCTCTTCACCATTGTCCCTCCTTGGCCTAGATTTGGCAGGGCTGTTTAAGGGTGTGAGAGGGTCAGGAGCTAGCAAGTCTGTTGCAGGGGTGGTGAGACCTTCTTGTGAAGCCAGGTGCTGTTGTAGCTGGGAAGAGGAAGATGGACCCTTAGCAGCATTGGAAGCACCCGGGGTCACAGAATGAAAAAAAAAATTGCAGCTTCCTAGGTTGGGGGGTCTCGCGGCGGCGGAGGCGAGACATATCTGATTCTGGGGGTGTTGGCACTCTAAATAAGTCCCCTGAATGTGTTAAACCCTGGTCCTGTTGGTTGCAGGCTGCTACATACGGCCTATGGCCGTTGCGGACTCACCCGACTCCTCTTCCGGGTACGGCCGCCGAGCAGGACTCTAGGCCGCGGCTTCGGTCCTGGCGGTAGGCCGCAAACGGCCGTGCGGTTATCTGTGGAGAATCCTGGCAAGAGTGGCCTCAATCGGTGCGCGGGGAGTCCAGCCGAGGTAGATTGATGGCAGTATTTAGTAGGATGTCGGAGATATCCTTGTCGATACGGAGTAGGTAGCAGAGCTCTGTGAGGAAGCGTCCGCTCAGTCTCACATCCAGGACACGCCCCGAGAAATTGAAAGTCTTAAACCTATCTTTATCCCTTGAGATGACCAAATCCAAAAATATCACCTGATCCGAACTAGTGTTCCAGGTTAAGACTATATTCTTGTTGTTATTCATTCTTTCTATAAATTTCTCAAGACCTTCTCTATCTCCATTCCAAATTAGGATGAGATCTTCTATGTAGCACCTGTTAAGCACAATGTCTTCCTGCCAGTGGGCCATAAATAAATTGGCCACATTGGGAGCAAAATGGGCTCCCATTGCTACTCCCCTGGTCTGCAAATAGTAATCATTGCTCTACCAAAAATAATTTTTGGATAAGCAGAAAACATAGGCTACTAAGGAGGAAACTTCTATGTTTCCTAGACAGATCAGAAGTTCCAAAGGCCCATTTAACCGCTGTTTGAGCATCATCATGGCTAATTGTTGGAACAAGATCTACACAAACTGAAGAAAAAATGGCACAGATCAAAAGAATACATCCTGACAGGAATAAAGGAGTTAGAAAAAAAAAAGAAAAACATTGTCATCCGACTGGCTGACAAAGGGGGGGGGGGGGATTGTCATACAAAAAACAGAAGATTATTACGAAGAACTGAATAGATTAGTATCAGATGAGGACACCTACCAAAAACTGAAAGGAAATCCCCTTATTCAATACCGGAAAAAATGCAAGAAAATATTGAAAAGAGCACATAAAAAAGGAATTCTAAATAAGAAAGAATACAAGTACCTTTTAATTGAAGCACCGCAATCACCTCTAATTTATCAATTGCCTAAGATACACAAAAACTCCAATAAACCTCCAGGAAGGCCCATTATCAGCAGGATAGACTCCCTCTTTTCCAGAATCGACGAATATATTGACACCTACTTACAACCTATGGTCAACCAATATCCCTCACACCTAAAGGACAGCAAGCATTTGATTAATTTACTCAATACCATCCCCAGAGATAAAGAGAAAGAAGTAATACTTGCAACAATAAACGTCGAGTCCCTATATACAAATATAGATCAGGATGACGCACTTTCAGCGATTGATTGGGGCCCTACAACAAAAATCATCCATAGAACCTGAACAGAAGAAATTCCTCCTCAAACTTTTAAAAACTGCCATGAATAGGAATTATTTTTGGCACCAAGGGAATTTTTACAGACAACACAAAGGCGTACCTATGGGCGCAAAGTACGCACCCAGCGTCGCCAACCTCTTCCTAAGCAAATGGGAAGAGGAAGACATTTTTGGCAAAAAAAGAGAGGGACTACACACATATAAGAGGTTCATAGACGATAGTTTCATTATGTGGACGGGATCAGAGGAAACTCTACAACGATTCTTTCAAGACATCAACATTAACAAATATAACATAAAATTTACAGGATCATGGAATAAGGAGGAGGTAAACTTCCTAGATCTCACTATATCACAACAGGATGGAGAGTTAACAACTAGAACACATTTTAAGTCCACAGACAGAAACAGTTATGTACCCACTCACAGCTGTCACCATCGTAACTGGATTAAGGGTATCCCAAAAGGACAAATGATGAGACTAAAAAGAAACTGTGGAAACCAGCAAATATTGGAAGAACAAATTCAGATTATGACAAGATTCAAAGAAAAGGGATATAAACATGAACTGGAAAAAGTGAAAAAAGAGGTTGACCAGATGGATAGAAGAAAGTTATTGGAAGATAAAAACAGAATACTGACTATGGATTGTCCTTCATCACAAATTATAATATACAACACCAGGAAATTGAGCAAATAATACAGAAACACTGGCATCTACCCTGAAGAGACGAACAATTAAAGGATATTCTACCGGAACCACCCAAATTCATATATAGGAGAGGTCCAAATTTGAGGGACAGATTAGCCAAAAATGTACCAAAACCCCCAAAAAAACGTTTCACTTTCCTTGACATAAAGGGATTTTACACATGTGGGAGGTGTAAACCCTGCAAAACGGTAAAAAAACTGAAAAAAAGAACGCTTGAATTTAAATCTAATATCACCAATAAAACACGTATTGGGGAGCATATAGATAACATCAAAAAAGGCTTCAGATACCATAGTGTTTCTAATCATTTTCGGTTAAAACACAATAGAGACCCTACATTACTCACATTCTGTGGAATAGATAGGATTGAACCCCACTGGAGGGGGACAAATATGAGGATTGCGGTTTCGCAAAATGGATCTACCAATTGTCCACTCTGCATCCGAAGTGAATGAATATTGATATGGACATAAATTGCTTCATATCAAATCCATAAATAATTTTTAATATCAAATATCTACTCCCTGCAGTAATAATTTTTTATACAAAATATATATCAAAATACCATTTTTATGATTATATATAAATTAATGCTGGTCCTGGTCATATATATAAAAATATAAAATTTACATATTTTTATATAATTTTAATTTTCTTGCTAAATAAATTAATACATTTTAACCCTTTTTAATCTTTATTTTATAACCCAAACACAACAATAAATTTTATTGCCACATATTTATATTAATTTTATCACTATCACTATATGGCACTATTATTTAAGCAAAACATTTATTATAATTTTATGCACTAAATAGAGAGGTTATATATAATTTTAATCACTCACTTTTGGCAATCATCACATTTATATTTATTTATGCACCGTCACCCAAATAAATATTTAAATAAAAAACAAAATATTTATATACACATGCAGGTATATCTGTTATTTATGTTATCTATGCACTGTAAATCAACAAAAATCAACATATATAATTTGCACTGAGCCACAATCATCGGTGTAAGACATCTCACATCTATTTTTTCATTTTTTACTATTTTTTCGATCACATAAATTTTAATTTTGGTCTTTTTTTAAACAATTATTTATGGCAATGTAATTGTGTATTTTTGTGATCTATAATATGTCATGGAGTCAGTCTTCATATAATATATAATTTTATTATGTGCGGCTGCAAATCCACCTTAAATAATTAATACTTTAAATGGGGAAATAGAGGGCAGATCGGCCATAGAGTACTGAATTGTATAGCATGGGGACACCTTCGTTCTCCTCCTTCCGGCTGCGTGTAATTACGGGTGGAGATAGGGGCGGAACCTCCACTATATCAATACGCACATCGCTATGCAGTCCAAACTCTGAAGACGTCACCGGAAGTGACAAAACGCGTCAGTTTGGACCGCATAACGTCATTAACCACTTACCGCCCGCCCGCCGTCATATGACGGCGGGACGGTGCGGCTATTATCCTGGGCGGCCGTCATATGACGTCCGCCCATTCAAGCAGGGCAGGCGCGCGATCGCGTGCGCGCCGCCGTGCATTGCCGGTGTCGGCGTGTCCCCGGGACACAGCCGATCACCGGCAGGGGGGAAACAGCCAATAGGCATGGCTGTTTCCCACGTGATCGGCTGTGTTCCAATGACACAGCCGATCACAATGGAGGCGCCCGGGAGATGACCGCGCATGCGCGATCTGGAGCGCGCAGCGCGGTCATGTCGGTGGCACTGTGTTCCGTAGGAACACAGCTGTCACCGGCGGTAGTAAACAGTCACTGACAGTGACTGTTTACTATGTGATCGGCTGTGAATCCATTCACAGCCGATCACAAAATGTAAACAAAGAGCAGTAACTCAGTGTTACTAGCTCTTCTCTCCTCATACAGTTTCCAGTATGAGGGGGGAAGAGCTAGAAATAGTGAGTTACTGCTCTGTACCCCTGTAAAAAGTAAAAAGCACACAAATAAAGGTCCCCACACAGTCCTCAGCCCCCCCCCAATGTCCCCTGTCACCCAACAGTCACCTCATCAGTGCCCAGAAATTGACACCCATAACGTTCACATGTGAGAGTAGCGATCGCAGGCAGAATAACCGCGATTCTGCCCGCGATCCAGAAATCATTGCAAATTGCGGGACCCCTGTGCGCTGCCCGTGATTTGCAATAGCACCCCAAACGCTGTGCGATGTTGCCGCCATTTCCGCCTGCCGAATCACGGTAACATCGCGCAAACATCGCATGACGCCCAAAAAAGGTACAAGAGTTTCTTTGGGGCGTCATGCGTTGTTTGCGCGATGTTACCTCGATTCGGCAGGCGGAAATCGCTGCAACATCGCACAGCGTTTGGGGTGCTATTGCAAATCACAGGCAACTCACAGGCGTCCCGCGATTTGCAATGATTTCTGGATCACGGGCAGAATCGCAGTGATTCTGCCGGCGATCGCTACGCTCACATGTGAACATAGCCTAAAGTTCACCGGTCACCAGAGACTGCCATCAGTACCGCCGTGCACCGTCACCTGTCACCCATCAGTGACCATCGCCCGTCACCTGTCACCCCATCAATCACCGTCACCTGTCACCCCATCAGTCATCGTCACCTGTCACCCCATCAGTCATCATCACCTGTCACCCTATCAATCATCGTCACTTGACACCCCATCAGTGATCGTCACTTGTCACCCCATCAATCATCGTCACATGTCACCCCGTCAGTGATTGTCATCTGTCACCCCATCAATCATCGTCACTTGTCACCTCATCAATCATCGTCACCTGTCACCTCATCAATCATCATCACCTGTCACCCCATCAGTCATCGTCACCTGTCACCCCATCAGTCATCGTCACCTGTCACCCCATCAGTCATCGTCACCTGTTTGCCATATACATGCAATCACTTACTGACCGCCTAACGACTATATGCGTCGGCCATTAAAAGCGAAATACTGGGGTTATGGCAGCAGATAGCCCCCATAACCCCGGTATTTTTTGAAACGGCGGGCGGTCGGCTTTCAGATAAGGGTGGTCCCAGTGGCGGATTCACCGCGGAATTACCCTTACGGTGCAGGGGAAGAGGTGCCCCCCCCCCCTCCTGCCGCGTCCCAGACGTTTTCCCAGCTTACCGGACCCGCCGGCAGCGGGGAAAACTATCCGGTCCCGGATCCTCAGAGACAGGAAGTCGAGTGAGGGCAAGATGGCCCTCACTCAACTCTATGGTCTTGGAGGACCGGAGCTACGTCAAAAGACGTTGCCTAGCAACCGGTTTAAAGGGCCGCTTTTTTTTTTTGCTTTTTTTTTTTTCCTCTTTCAACAATTTTTTTTTTTTTTTTTTGCTTTTTTAGTGTAGTTGTGAGGTGTGAGGTCTTTTTGACCCCAGATCTCACAATAAAGAGGACCTGTCATGCCTATTTCTATTACAAGAGATGTTTACATTCCTTGTAATAGGAATAAAAATGATCAAAGCATTTTTTTTTTTTTAAACTGTGTAAAAATAAAAAAATAATAAATAAAATAGGAAAAAAAAAAAATTA
This sequence comes from Pelophylax lessonae, assembly GCF_965119305.1. Lineage (NCBI taxonomy): Eukaryota > Metazoa > Chordata > Amphibia > Anura > Ranidae > Pelophylax > Pelophylax lessonae. Next base: position 140,827,760 of record NC_138773.1, on the reverse strand, counting down.
AAGCGCCCTGTCCCCGTTAGCTCGCGCGCAGAAGCAAACGCATACGCAAGTCCCGCCCACATATGTAAACGGTGTTCAAACCATACATGTGAGGTATCGCCGCGATCGTTAGAGCGAGAGCAATAATTTGAGCCCTAGACCTCCTCTGTAACTCTAAGCTAGTAACCTGCAGAAATTTTTAAAATGTTGCCTATGGGGATTTTTAAGTACCAATGTTTGGCGCCATTCTGTGAGCATGCGCAATTTTGAAGCATGACATGTTGGGTATCTAATTACTTGGCGTAACATTATCTTTCACATTATGGAAAAAAATTGTACTAAATTTACTGTTTTCTTATGTTTTAGTTCAAAAAAGTGAATTTTTTTTCAAAAAAACCTCATTTGGAAGACTGCTGCCCAAATATGGTGTGATAAAAAATATTGCAACGATCTCCATTTTATTCTCTAGGGTCTCTGCTAAAAAAAAATATATAATGTTTGGGGGTTCCAAGTAGTTTTCTAGCAAAAACAATGATTTTAGCTTGTAAACACCAAGTGTCAAAAATAGGCCCATTCTTAAAGTGGATAAATGGACAACTTTGTGTAAAGCGCTACTTGGATGTTAGGCCTATGTATGTGGCTAGGCTGTGAAAAAGTGTTACACATGTGGTATCGCCATACTCAGGAGGAATAGCAGAATGTATTTTGGGGTGCAATTTTTGCTATGTACATGCTATGTGTTAGAAATATTGCATAAATGGACAGCTTTGTGTAAAAAAAATGTGTTTTCATTTTCTTTCCACATTTTCCAAAAACTTGTGGAAAAAAATGACATATTCAAAAGACTCATTATGCCTCAAAAATTATACGTTGGGCTGTTTGCTTTCTAAAATGGGGTCATTTTATGGGGGTTTCCATTGTCCTGGTGCTCCAGGGCCTTCAAAAGTGCGATAGGTTGTCAGGAAATTATATGTGTAATTTGTGCTCCTAGAATGCCGGACGCTGCTACTTTGATGTTAGGCCTCTGTATGTGGCCAGGCTGTGAAAAAGTCTCACACATGTGGTATCGCCATACTCAGGAGGAGTAGTAGAATGTGTTTTGGGGTGTAGTTGCAAGTATACATGTGCTGTGTGAGAGAAATAACCTGTTAATACGGCAATTTGTAAAAAAAAAAAAAAAAAAAAAAAAAAAATCTTCATTTTGCAAAGGATTGTGGGAAAAAAATTACAACTTCAAAAAACTCACCATGCCCCTTATTAAATACCTTGGAATGTCTACTTTCCAAAAAGGGGTCATTTGGGGGGTATTTGTACTTTCCTGACTTTTTAGTGTCTCAAGAAATGAGATAGGCCTTCAGTACATCAGGTGTGATCAAGTGTGATCAATTTTCAATGATTCGCACCATAGCTTGTGGACTCTATAACTTTCACAAAGACCAAATAATATACACTTACTTGGGTTATTTTTACCAAAGATAAGTAGCAGTATAAAGTTTGGCCAAAATTTGTGAAGAAAAATTACTAATTTGCAAAATTTTATGACAGAAACAAAGAAAAATGCGTTTTTTCACAATATTTTCAGTCTTTTTTTATTTATAGCACAAAAAATAAAAATCCCAGTATTGATCAACAGTGTTGCATGACTGAGTAATTCTCAGTCAAAATGTGAGAGCGCTGAAAGCTGAAAATCGGTCTGGGCAGGAAGGGGGTGAAAGTGCACTGTAGGCAAGTGGTTAAGCTACCCGAGGTGGAACGCAAGCCAAAAGTGAGCCCGTGATTCCGCAAGGACGACGCACAGCCCGCACCACTGACCACCAGGGATAGTGTTTTACTCTGTTTTAACAATCTGAACCCAATGCTTGGGTAATAAACTTTTCAAACTTGACAATATTACGCTATTTGGAGCTTTCTTTTCACCTTCCCTATTACATTGAGTCGATTCACCACGGAGTCCAGAGGAGCCGTTACCAGCCCATAGGACCACCAAAAGGGGAACCTATTTGGCCCAGGGGGCCACTAAAGCTTGAATGGTTTTAATGTCATATGACATATAAGACCCACGATATCTGGTAAGTGACCCAATTTACTCATTCACTCGGGACAAGGAATCAATATCCTAGTCAATCAAGCCAGAGCACTTGCACCTTCCAATTGGGAACAATCACTTTCATTAAGGACAATATCTTGAGCACAAAGTCACCATTTTATTATTGGACTGTTTTTATTGCTGAATTTTATTGCCTAAGTTTTTTTGCGGATTGTAATATCGTTTATTGGTTGATATTTATACTTGGATTTTTTATGTCATAGTCACTCACGCAAGAAGGACTATAACTTGAGCACAAAATCACTGTACATTTTTATTGTTCTTTTTTATTGTGAATTTATACCTGATATTTATATGCTATTTACTGAGTCACATATGCACTTTATAATACAAGTTTAATATTGGGAATCTTTACACTAATATGGAGATTGACATGGATAATGTTATCTAATTAGCAAGCGCTTTATTTGGCCTTTTTCAAAGACCATTCTTTTGACAAATTTACCTTGTAGTGTACAGCAGCTGCTATATTTCAATTTATTTTTTACCATAATATTTTTACCAGATTCCTCTATAAACATACCTACTATACTCTTTACCCTTGGCACATGGAATATACTTTGTATATTTTTCTAAATAGTAATCATTGCTCTACCAAAAATAATTTTTCGATAAGCAGAAAACATAGGCTACTAAGGAGGAAACTTCTATGTTTCCTAGACAGATCAGAAGTTCCAAAGGCCCATTTAACCGCTGTTTGAGCATCATCATGGCTAATTATAGTATATAACGAACCAACGTCCGCTGTTACCATGATGGTGTTGGGGGTGAAAGATAATTCATCCAGAAGTTGAATTATATGTTTCGTATCTTTCAGATAAGCTTTAGTTTGGCTTACCAGTGGCTGGAGAAAGGTGTCAATGTACTGACCGACCCGAGATGAGATGGAATCTACACGGTTAACTATCGGTCAACCAGGTGGACGTTCACAATGCTTGTGAATTTTAGGAAGGAAATATATTACTGGAGTCCTACCAAAGAATGGATCCAAATAGGTGGATTCCTTTTTACTTAGGGCACCTTTTTTCTTTCCTGTTTCGACCAACTTGTGTAATTCAACTTTGAATTTACACAAGAGGTCTCCTGGTAACATCTGATATGTATCTTGGTCGCCCAATAGACGGTTCATTTCTTGTCTGTAATATTCCTTGCTCAAAACTACCAAACCCCTCCCTTAGCAGCTGGCCTGATGACGATCTCTTTGTTTTTCCAGCTGCTTGATACCATTCCTAACGGACTGAGGATCCGTCTACTTCTTCATTTTAAGGTCCTCGAGGTCTTTACAGACCATACCCTTAAAGACTCCACAAACTTGGTATCTTTATTGAGGGGATTGAAGGTAGACTTATTCTTCAAATTTTACCTATTTACTTCAACTTGGGTGGCATTCTTAACAATGGAACCCACGTGTAGGAAATATGCCTGCCAAACACTATGCAATGGAACTAGCATGTATCTCATGAACGTTGCCCCGCTAATACGTGTGCATGCACTCCCATCATAACCTATTAGAGTGAATCCTATATAATATAGTTCATAAAAACCATATTTGATAGTGATCATGCTACTGTTCCAGTGAATGAGACTTTATCTGCAAAGGACAATAGCAGCTGTGTTTCAATCATGCAGATCAAACATAACAGAAAGCTGCCAGCCATTAATCCTGGCAAAAGGGCAGATATTATCAAAACGATAAGAGCTCCACATCACAAACATATTTCCGTCAGTGAATACACCCGGCTGGCTGATATACATTTATGCGGTGGAGTTCGCCTTGCACTGCCATAGATCCAGACCGTCACCGCCGATAGGTATGATCAGGCTACAAGTAGCATGCAGTCTTCATTTAATGGAAGGTTTCCACAATTACAGGTCTTTCCTCAAGCTCAGTTAACCTCACCGGCGGTTTGATTATGTCAGATTTTTTGTGCTAAAAATGTTACATTGTTTTGCATGGAAATTTGTTGTTTTATATTTTAGGCCTCTAATTCTTAGGAATAACTCAAATCTGTCCAAACAAGAGTCTAGTAGACATCCCAGGTATGGTAAAGTTTGAAACACAAAATCATAAATTATAATATAATAATACATTTTATTCAATAATATAATCAAACCAAAACCATTGAAATGTGTACAAACAAGGGGTGCAATATTACTAGTCACCGTAATAATGGTTTAGTAAACATCTCGGGTATGAAATATAGAATCTGGTTTCTTTTCTTATTTTCCTTCCTCTGTCCCCTCTCTTTGAGCAACAAACCACGCACATCCTTGTAGGTGCTGACTTTTTCTCAGTTGGTGGGATGTAGTCCATGAAGTGACGACCAGTCAGGCATTCCGGCTTGACGCCAACCCCACAACGTCCAGATCTGTTCACAGCCATTGATGGTGTTTGGTGACTCAGAAAGATTTGTTCGGCAACTTTCCAAATAAATCACAGGCTTGTGGCACCTTTTTTTTCCCAGCAGAATGTATGCATTCCACAAGCATTGCTCAAGAAGATGTCTCATCTTATAATATTTTTTTTTTTTGCTGCTTCCTCATAGCCCTTAGCAACTGGGGAAAAACACCTTAGCGACCGGGGTAAAACACCTTAGCGACCGGGAGGAATACCTTAGCAACTGGCAGTAATACCTCAGTGAGTGCCTGGGAGTGCCTGTGTGTGTCTGCGAGTGCCTGTGTGTGTCTGCGAGTGTGGTGGAGAACCAGAGGGTGAGAAGATTTAGGAAGCTAGAAAACAGTCACACAGGACAGACTTAAATTACTGAATCAACATCAGATTAGATTAGTGGGTAAAATGCCCGGCGGGTGTGGAGATGTGATTCGGTGTACATCTTGTTGCATGTATACATCCCTTTATCAGGTGATCGAGGGTGAATACAGCTGCACAAAATGTAAGCACATTGCTTCTCTGGAAGCTCAGGTCCTGAATCTAGGGAAGCAACTGGCAACACTGAGAAGAATGTCCATACTGAAGGAGAGCTGGGAGCATACACATCAGGTGCAGGCAGGGGCCTGCACAGAGGAGGGAGGAGATACAGGGGTGCAGGCATCAGAGCAGAGTAGATGGGAGACAGGAGGGGTAGAAGGGAACAAGGCAAGAAGGCCGGTCCTGGGCTGGAGCACCCCAATAAATATGTCCCGTTTCGTGGTGTTGGGGAAACCAGTCAGGGACCAGCATTGCTGGAGCAGAGCGACGCCCCTAGCTGCCAGGGGAAGAACTCCTCCAGTGAGGCTGGGAGAAAGGGAAAGGAAAGACAGGTTCTGGTGGTAGGGGACTCAATTATTAGAAGGACAGACAGGGCAATCTGTCACAAAGACTGTATGTGCCGAACTGTCTGCTGTTTACTGGGCTCTCGGGTTCGGCACATCACGGATCGGGTGGACAGATTGCTGGGTGGGGCTGGGGAAGACCCAGCTGTCATGGTACACGTGGGTACCAATGTCATAGGCAGAGGGAGATGGAGAGTCCTAAAAAACTATTTCAGGGACTTGGGTGCGAAGTTGAGGAATATGACCTCCAAGGTAGTATTTTCAGAAATACCACCTGTACCTCGAGCCACACCAGAGAGGAAGCGGGAGATTAGGGAAGTTAACAGGTAAAATTTGGGCAGTTTTGGGACTTTACATGAGACACCGGCGAGCACTGCTCGGTGTCTCCATCCCTGTATATAACAGAACTGAAGAGAAAAAAGGGGATTAAAGAAGGTGTGTGTGTGTGTGTGTGTGTGTGTGTGTGTGTGTGTAAACCAACCCTTAGTTTGCTATACTTACCCACCAGTCTGCTGACAAACCAAATAAACCTGTCTAACATAATAGGTTATTGGAGTGGCCTGCAGCTTATACATGCGTTTGCAAATGCGTGTTAACTAAACCCCTGTTTTTAACCTATTATTTTAGACAGGTTTATTTGGTTTGTCAGCAGACTGGTGGGTAAGTATAGCAAACTAAGGGTTGGTTGGTTTCTATACACACACACACCTTCTTTAATCCCCTTTTTCTCTTCAGATCAGGGAAGTTAACAGGTGGCTGAGGAGCTGGTGTAGTAAGGAGGGTTTCGGGTTCCTGGAGAACTGGGCCAACTTCTCAGTCGGCTACCGGCTCTTTAGTAGGGACGGATTGCACATAAATGGGGAGGGTGCAACCATACTGGGTGAGAAGATGGCCAACAAGTTAGAAGGGCTTTTAAACTAGGTGATGGGGGGGAGGGTACAGATGTAGAAGTAGCCAGTGGGGAGCAAGGTTCAGCGGGCACAAATGGGGACATTAGCGGAAGGGTGTTCAGATTTCCAACTCCAAGGTGGGTATGGGGAAAAAATCGCAAGAGCAGCCTAAAAACAACATCAAACGAAGATGTAGTATGCAACCGGAAAAAATACAAGTTTTGTATACCAATGCTAGACACCTGGCCAACAAGATGGAAGAGCTGGAGCTGCTGATGTATAAGGAGGACTTTGATTTTGTGGGGATTACTGAGACTTGGTTTGACAGCTCTCATGATTGGCTGGCGACCATTCAGAGGTATTCCCTTTATCGCAGAGATAGAGAAGGTAAAAAAAGGGAGAGGGGTATGTCTGTATATTAAGAACAATGTACAGGTAAATATGAGGGATGATATTAATAACAGAGCTATGGACGAGGTAGAATCCCTATGGGTAGAACTTCAAAGGGAAGGCACTATGGGAAAATTAATATTGGGTGTATGCAAGGGGGCGTGGCCTGGCGCAGCATGTGAGAGGACGTGTGTGAGAGGAGCTCCGCCGGACCGATATCCTTTACCGCTAATCCTGCAGCCCTTCGGGCACGATAATCCTTCCTTCACCTCCCGCACACCCGCGACACTGACCTCCGCATGTCTCCGCCGAAGAAAGGCTCTGAAGCCGCGGCAAAACTGGCTGCATTCCGGAGGCTGGAGAAGGAGGCCCCGATCCAAGATGGCGCCGGCCCGTCGCTTGTGGTGGAGGAGCCTGAGAGCCCTGCTACATCCAAGGTTTTGGAAGCGATTGCCACTTGCCAGACCATGCTGACAACTAAAATCGAGGAGGTGAAGGTAGATATATCTTTGATGCGTCAGGATATGCAGAAGCTAAGGGACAGAGTTGGTGAGGCTGAACACAGAATTAGCGAGGTGGAAGACTCCCTCCCCCCATTGCAAAGCTCCTCGGACAGGCTGCAGCAACAAGTACACCTTATCCTCCAAAAACAAGATGACATGGAGAATAGGCTGCGCCGCTGTAACCTGCGGTTCATTGGCCTCCCGGAGGGCTCTGAAGGTGCAGACCCCTCATCCTATTTGGAACAATTGCTCACTCAGACATATGGCAGAGAATCCTTTTCACCCACTTTTGTTGTGGAACGTGCACATCGCCTCTCAGGGCGTCCCCCCCCTCAGGGTGCACCCCCCCGCACGTTCATCGCTAAATTCCTGAACTATCGGGACAGAGATGCCATATTGCGCCTGGCCAGAGTTAAGGGGAACATTCCATTTGGAAATCACAAAATAGCGATTTTCCCCGACTTCTCTGCTGAGGTCCAGAGGCGCCGCAAGAGCTTTTTGGAGGTCAAACGCAGGCTGCGTATCAAGAATATCAAATACTCTATGTTGTATCCGGCCCGTCTTAGAGTGGAGGGTGAGGACCGAGCCCACTTCTTTGAGGATCCGGAAGCCGCCATCTCCTGGTTAGAAGGACTGGAAGCTAGAGCCTGACCACCTTGCCCTGGCGACTTCATGATACTTTCTCCCTGATTGCCTGTACCTTGAGCTACTGCAGGGGTGGAGGGGGGTTTTGTAGATCCTGCGGAACTCAAGACTTTGCATCCCCCTTACCCCCCCCCCCCTCCCCCCTCATTTCCCTGCACAAATGCTCCTGTGTTTGACCGGCGGAGCGCCCTAGCTCCACAGATGGAACTGACTTTTCTGTTCTCTTCCTATGGATTTCCACCTGCCCATAGGTTTTGCTACCTAGCGATACACCTGTTGGTTTTCGCCCCCTACACCCGCTAAGGCGTGTGTTTGTGCCCAACTCCCCTGTTGCCCCCTGCGACTTCTGCTGGACCTGGGCCCCCGGGCCCCCTTGCTTGTCCTAATTGTATTTTGCTGTATTTTTGCTGAATACCCTGGGGGTCCCTGGCCTCCTGATCTTGCTCTTTACCAGTCGCATGTGGGCCTGTTCTGGTTGAGGCACTTGTTTGGGAACATGCCCGCACAAGTTGGGGTTGGTGCAGGGCAGGGAGGGGGGATTGGGGTATTACCATTGTTTACGGTTTATATTTGGTACAATCTCTATACTGTTTCTGTTCTATGCACATTGACCTCAAGTAATAATTATCTGCTCTTCTGCTGCCGTTTATTACTGCTAGTGTATGACCGTGGACTTGTTAGTTCTGTGGCCTTATTGCCTGAGATCCTGGGAGCCTCCGCTCCACGCTCCGTATTACCCCTGCCATGGCCGCATTGAAATTGTTGACGTGGAATGTCAGGGGTATGCGCGATAAGATTAAACGGACGGCTGTCTTTAATGTTCTACGCCGTGTACGGGCTGATATTATAGTTCTGGTGGAGACACATTTGGAGGGCCGTGTACAACAGTCTCTCAAACGGCCCTGGGTTGGCTGGGTGCAGCACTCTGCTTATAGCTCGCACTCCAGGGGTGTGGCGCTACTGGTGGCCAAATCGGTACATTTCCAGCTCCTGGGATCTCAGGTCGACCCAATGGGTAGATATGTTTTTCTCAAAACGTCAGTCTATGGGGAATTGATGCTGCTGATGGCTTTCTATGTGCCCCCCCCTTACTCTGCTGTGGTTATTATGGAGGGACTGGCGTTTATGGCACAGAGCCCGGGGGCCCCGGTGATCTGGCTGGGTGACTTTAACAATGTGATGGACTCGGGTCTGGATAGATCCGGTGGCGCCTCCCAGGCGCCGCTGGGGTCGTCCCCGACCAGGTTCTCCCGATTGTTGGAGAGCTTTGGTTTGGCCGACTCTTGGCGCAGCAAATACCCCGCTCAGCGTGCGTACTCCTGTTTTTCGGCTGCACACCATTCTATGTCACGCATTGATCTGATATTGCTGTCTCGAACCCTGCTCCCCAGGTTACTGACGGCAGGCTTCGCCCCACGGACTCTGTCTGACCACTGCCCTTATTGGATACTGTTGTCCTTGCCCTGCAATAGACCTCCCCCGGCCTGGCGCCTGAATCCCGCCTGGCTCCCCTTGGTGTCTGATGGGAACGACATTGAGGGGACCTGGACACAATTCTTCTCTGATAATGAGGGCACTGCCTCCCCGGCTGCGGTGTGGGAGGCATTTAAACTGTTCGCCAGATCCACTATGATTTCCAAAATCAAGGCTGTTAGAGCGCGGGCTGCTGAGGAGATCTCCAGGGCAACGACAAATCTAATTGAAGCTGAACAGGCCTTTATGGCGGACCCGACTCCGGCACATGAATCCCAGTATAAATTGACCTCTAAAGTCCTTTCCCAACTTGACTATGAGAAGGCGAAATCTAAGATGTTTTTTTCAGAAGCAGAATCTGTTTGCACATGGTGAGCGGGCGGGGAAACTCCTCGCATATTTAGTTCATTGTGAGGATAGACCCCCGGTAGTTATTACTTTGAAGGATGACCTGGGTAATGAGATCACTGATCCTGCTGCGGTGACACAGTGTTTCCGATCATTTTTTAGTACACTTTACACCTCTAGGGCTCCCGCTGACTGCACTGACATGCATGACTTTCTGGACTCTATTGACTTTCCCACTTTGACACCCGACCAGTTGGCGACCCTCGAGGCACCCATCTCTGTGGAAGAGATTGCAGCAGCCGTGTCCAAGTTCCCTAGATCTAAGGCCCCCGGCCTGGACGGCCTCCCGATTGAATTTTTCTCCCAATATTCGGAACTCCTTTCTCCTAAATTATTGGCTTTGTTTCAATCTCTATTCAAAGATGCAACCCTGCCCCCTTCTATGCGTGAGGCGCTAATTGTGCTCATTCCCAAGCCGGGCAAGGATGTACACGCCCCAGAGTCTTACCGTCCCATCTCTTTGCTCCCAGTAGACACTAAAATCCTTGCGAAAATTTTATCCCTCCGTCTTAACAAGGTGATCCTTTCACTCATACACTCGGACCAGGCCGGGTTCATGCCTGGGAGGAACACCTCATTTAACCTTCGCCGGTTATTCATGAATCTCCAGGCACAGCACGACGGAATGGGTGGCAGGGTGGTGGTCTCATTGGACACGGCTAAAGCATTTGACTCGGTAGAGTGGCCATTTCTATGGACCCGTCTGGACCGATACGGCTTTGGACCTAATTTTATTAAGTGGGTCAAACTTCTATATAGCGCCCCGGTAGCTAGGGTCCTGGCAAATGGCTGGCAGTCGACCGCCTTCCCTTTATCCCGTGGCACTCGACAGGGGTGCCCCCTCTCCCCCCTGCTGTATGCCCTGGCCGCGGAACCCCTGGCGATGGCCATTAGAGCACATCCCGGGATTCGGGGCCTACGTAAGGGACCGCTGGAGGAGAAGATCAGCATGTATGCGGATGACACTTTGTTATATTTGGAAGACTCTAGAGAATCCCTACTCACGGCCCTTTCTTTAATTGAACGGTATGGACGATTCTCCGGTTTTCAGATAAACTGGGATAAGTCACAAATTCTCCCGCTTGACGAGAGCCCGCAGGCGATCGCCCCCGCAAGCCCGGCCTTACAATGTGTACCCCGCATTAAATACTTAGGGATTCAAGTGACAGCTAACTCAGCAGATTATGTCCCGGATAACGTTCAACCCTTGTTCCCTCTGCTTAAGGCTAAAATTCAAGTATGGTCCAAATTACCTCTGGGGGTGATGGGTAGAGTCAATTTAATTAAAATGATTCTCCTTCCCAAAATACTTTATGTTGTATGGCACTCTCCTATTTACCTGCCACTCAAGCTGTTTAAGCAAATGGAATCACTCCTCAAGACCTTTGTTTGGAGTGCTAACCGGCACAAGATCTCCTGGCGCAAACTCAAGAATCCTACAAATCTAGGGGGATTGGCCCTGCCGGATTTTAATCTGTACTATCTGGCAGCTCAGTTGTCCCAGTTCTTTCACATAGATAAAACGGATAGAGAACGCTTCTTGACCCTGCTCTGTCCTGGGTGGGCTCATCCCCTCGGGGACCCCCTCCTAGTTATCCTTAGGGGCGTCAGGGGCTCGCCGGAGCCCCTGTGCCCCAGATCTCTTCTATACCACTATTGTCGGATCTGGGAGGTGGTAGCGTCCAGGCTTCGGTGCCCTCCATTTCACACATTCACCCCTCTGTGGCATAATAGTACATTGCGTGAGTTCCTTTCCATCCCTGACCTGTCAGTATGGAGCGGGAGGGGTATTCTTCTCCTTAGCCATATCTCCACGACCACTGGTCTGCGGTCTTACGAGACTTTGCAAGACCAGTTTGCGCTCCAGGGCCCCATGCACTACAGGTACTTACAGCTCTCCCATGCCTATAGATCTCAATTCCCTGACGGCCCTCCTGAGCTAGAATCGGTTACCACCCTTGAGATTGTTAAAAGCACAGAACCCAGTCACCTTATTTCCATGTTCTATTCTGAACTTCACACACCTTCCTCGACCACTTTGGCTTTTGCACTTAAGACCCGCTGGGAGCGCAGTGTGGGGGCCATGGAGGATGAGGAATGGGAGGATGCCCTGGAGACGTGCCGCAGAATGTCGCCAAAACTGTCGGATCGCCTAACCCAGACCTTTATAATACACCAGGCTTATCTCACCCCACTTAGACTGTCCAAATATCACCCTGACTTGGTCCCTTCTTGTCCTATGTGCGGAGACCCTGATGCTTCCTTCTTTCATCTATTGTGGAGCTGTCCCCAATTACAGACTCTATGGCAACAAGTAGTCACATTTCTGCATGACAAGATGGGGTCTCCTCTACAACTCTCCCCTAAGGGGTGTCTCCTGGGGGTCTACCCGGATGGAGAGATGCCCAAATCCACTGTCATATTTCTTCAGGAAACTTTGTTTATAGCACGTAAATTGATAGCCAGGAGGTGGATGAGACCTACTCCTCCTACTCTAGGATTGTGGATTAAGGAAATTAATAGTGTCATCCCATTTCATAAACTTTTATATAAACATAGGGGGTGCCCTCAGAAGTTCAACAAGATTTGGGACAAATGGGTGCAGTGCCCTGATACGGCTCAGTAATGCAGTGGGTAACTACTCTATGCTGACCGCCCCTGTTAAACCAATATTTTCTGTTCGAGTGTTGGGCCGACGGAGAGTCACTGACTACTGCCTTATTTTTACTATGTCTGTTCGGTTTCTCGGTGTTAATCACTTTGTATATTTGTATTTTTGTACCCCAATGTGTTATGAATCTGATCGCAGTTTCAATGCACGGTTTATTTTTGTATTGTACCAAAAGTTTCAATAAACCTCACTGTTTTAAAAAAAAAATATTGGGTGTATGCTATAGACCCCCCAACCAGAGGGAGGATGGGGCAGGCAGACCTCCTTTCACAGATTAGATTGGCAGCAAGGATAGGAAATGCCATTATAATGGGGGACTTTAATTATCCAGATATAGACTGGGCAGAAGGAACCGCATATTCATCCAAGGCTCGGCAGTTCCGTAAATGTTTTGCAGGACAATTTCATGGGTCAGATGGTGAACGCACCGACAAGAAACAATGCGGTACTAGACCTACTGAATACCAACAATACAGACCTGCTCACGGATATAGAAATACGGGGCAACTTAGGAAACAGTGACCATAGGTCAATTAGTTTCAGTATTAATCATAATAATAGGAAACACAATGGTAATATAAGGACACTGAATTTCAAAAGAGCCAATTTCCCTAAACTGCGCTCTTTGCTAGAAAATATCAAATGGGATAGAACCCTGGGAACAAAGAACATGGAAGAAAAATGGGAGTGCTTCAAGAGCATACTCAACAAAAGGATTTGCCAGTTCATTCCAAAGGGGAATAAATTTAAGAGAGCAAAAGTAAACCCTGGGTGGCTAAACTCGAATATAAAAAATGCATATTAACACTAAAGAAAAGGCCTTCAAAAAATACAAGGCTGAGGGGTCATTGGCAATAAGAAATTCAATAAGAGTGCAATAAGAAATGTAAAGGCAAAATCAACCCAGCTAAAATGCACACGAGAGACATATAGCGGAAGAGAGTAAAAAAAAAAAAAAAAAAACAAGAAATTATAGTAAGAAAGCGAGGCCTGAACACATTGACCCCATAAAAGATGACGAAGGGAAGCTGGCCACAGAGGACAGAGAGAATGCGAAAGTGTTAAATAATTTCTTCTCTTCAGTCTTCACAAAAGAATCGGGGGGCTACGCTAACCCAGCTTGCAGTGATAAATTAAATAATACACCTCAGGAATTACCCCCATGGTTAACAGAAGATAGACTTAGAACTAAACTAGAGAAACTTAACATAAATAAATCACTGGGACCGGATGGCTTGCAGCCGAGGGTACTTAAGGAACTTTGCCAGGTGATAGCCATTATTCTTGATCTTTAAGGATAGTCTAGAGACGGGTATGGTGCCAGCTGATTGGAAAAATTACAATGTGGTACCAATATTTAAAAAAGGGCCGAGATATATCCCGGGTAACTATAGACCTGTCAGCCTAACATCTGTATTCTGCAAGATTTTGGAGGGGATGTTAAGGGACTATATACAAGACTTTAGTAATGAAAATGGTATTATTAGTAGTAATGAGAATAGATTCATGAAAAATCGTTCTTGCCAGACCAATCTATTAACCTTCTACGATGAAGTGAGTTGCCATCTAGAAAAAGGAAGGCCTGTAGATGTGGTGTATCTGGTCTTTGCAAAGGCATTTAAAACAGTCCTCCACAAACGCTTACTGTACAAACTAAGGTACGTAGGTATGGACCATAGGGTGAGTACCTGGATAGAGAACTGGCTCCAGGGAAGAGTCCAGAGGGGGGTGATAAATGGGGAATTCTTGGATTGGGCGGGTGTGGAAAGTGGGGTCCCCCAAGGTTCTGTCCTGGGGCCAATCCTGTTAAATTTATTCTTAAACGACCTAGAGGAACGGATATTCAGAACAATCTCGGTATTTGCGGATGATACTAAACTAAGCATTCCAATATCTTCTATGCAGGATGTGGAAACCTTACAAGCAGACCTAAACAAAATAATGGGGTGGGCAAATAAATGGCAGATGAGGTTTAATGTTGAAAAATGAAAAATGTAAAGTAATGCACTTGGGCATCAGAAACACGAAAGCAACCTACTCACTAGGGGGGGGGGGGGGAACCTCTGGGGGAATTTAAGATACAAAAGGACCTGGTGTACTAGTGGACAGCAGGGTTGACAGTGGCATGCAATGCCAAGCTGCTACAAGCAAAGCCAACAAAATACTGGCATGTATAAAAAAGGGGATTCACTCCAGAAATAAAAAGATTATTCTCCCACTCTACAAGACTCTGGTCTGGCCACATTCTGGAGTATTCTGTCCAGTTCTGGGCAAGACTACAAGCATTGAACTTATTCTCTCTGGAGAAGAGACTCTTGAGGGGGGATATGATATCAATGTACGAATACTGTACTGGTGAGGACCCTAGCATAAGGAACAAACTTTTCAGAGAAAGGGAATACAAGAAGACACGTGGCCACTCACTAAAACTAGAGGAAAACGGTTTAACCTTAAAATACGTAAGGTGTTCTTTACTGTCAGAGCAGTAAGGATGTGGAATTCTCTTCCACAAGCAGTGGTATCAGCAGGGAGCATCGATAGTTTCAAAAAACGATTAGATGGGCACCTTAAAGACCACAACATAAAGGGGTATACAATGTACGGTTAACAGCAAACAAACACACACATCATAGGTTGAACTGGATGTATTTTTTCAACCTCACAAACTATGTAACTATGTAAAAAAATTTCATTGCTTGGTCGGCGCTCTCCACATCTCCCATGGTGTTGTAGTCTATCAATACTTGTGGCTTAATGACTTCTTTCCCACCTTTCATGCATACTATAACAGTGGAGGTGTTATGCACTGTACTCATTAGGCACACATCTTTCTTGTCCCTCCATCGCAGTGCCATCATTTTGCCTTTCTGCCAGGCAACCATTTCTCCTGTCTTGAGCTTCTTTTTGCCAAACATTAGCGGCATGTCGTGCCGTTAGCCCTTATGGTTCCATAGGCATCAGTTTTGTTGTGCAGTAGAACCTCCTAAAGTTCAGGAGATGTATAAAAGTTGTTCGTTGTTACACAATAGCCCTGATTTAGCAATGGCTCAATTAGTGAAAGAACAGAAGATGTTGCTATTCCTCTGTAACTATTTTTTCAATAACTTCACCACGGCATACAGGAGGAATAGAAACAAAAACAACATTATATATTGTGACAGGAAGTCAGGTAAATCTGGGAATGTAGTCACAGGCAGGAGATACATTTCCACCTGATTTAGAAAGTTCACTAATTACTATAGGGTGTTGGCTACAGAGCTAGCCAGCAGGAAGTTGAAAGGCCTTCAGCTGTTCAGAATGAGGAAATGAAGGCCTCTATAATTTGTCCAAAGGAAGTCTAAAGGACTGCTGCCTCCTGTCGCCGTGTGGGCTGGGAGAGGAGGACAGACAGATGTGTGCCTCCCGACAAGCTGGTGAGCATGGGAGAAGACCCCCTGAAGTGATGTGCGCTAAGGAGGGTAAACAAGTGTGAAGACTTCTCAAAGGTGAGGACATGAACTGTGTTCAATGTGAAGAGTGTGAAGAGCAAAGGGACATGTTCCATATGAAGAGGAAAAGGGACATGTTAAATGAACTGTTTGCTGTGGTGGAGAGATAAAACATGGACTATTGAGAGTCTGCTGTATGACCAGCCAAGTCTGCCCAACAGTAGGTTGGGGACAGACTTCATTAGATAGGTTCCAGTGTGTGAGAAGGTAGCCGCCCACAGTGGCAAGGATTTATTTTGTTTTATTTTGGCTGTTTTGAGGCTTGCAATTGTGTGAAGTAAATTGCATGAATAAATCAGTGTTGTTTGCAACCACTGCTCGGCTATCTCTCTGTGAAAACGCACCCCCAAAGGGGTCATCCACACCTACCACCGAGCTAATCCCTCACAATATATATATATATATATATATATATATATATATATATATATATACTCCTATTTCCTTCAGTCAAGATCCAATGGAGAACAAACAATCCCCCAAACTTCCCAAAGCCTTAAAAAAGATTCCAACCCTCGTTAGCTATAGCTCCATCTCTGCCTTGCAATGAAGTTACCTTATCCATATGGGCCTGGACCTTATCACTGGTGTCTGTTATCCAGGTACAACAGTTTTCTTCATGAAGAATCTTCCTGACGGTCACGGGCACTAAGTAACATAAGACAGAGGGATTGTTCCTTTAGGCTGTACGTCACAACGGTCTTCCAACAGATACAATCCGGTCTGTTGGTGTCATTAACCACTTGCCCACCGCTCACATGGAGCGTACTGCGGCAAAGTGGCACGATCCCGTCCAGCGACGTAGACCTACGTCGCTGGACTCCTCCCCCTGTAGGCGGCGCTCGCGCACCGCTGGAGGTGCGCTCCCGCTGTTTTCATTCACAGCGGGAGTCGGGCCAGGGGAGGAGCAGCTGCTCTGCCCCGATCGTCGGGGAATCGAGTGAGGAGATCCGCCCGCCTGTGTAAACAGAGCGGGCGGATCTCCATAGTGACAGGGAGTGACAGATCGGACTGTTCAGCATAGCTGGACATCCGATCTGTCCTTGTCTCACAAAGTCACCCCCCCCCCCCCCCCCACACGTCAGTAAGCACCAGGCATACATTAACCCCTCCCTCTCCAATAAAATTAACCCCTTCACTGCCAGTGTCATTTTTACAATAACAGTGCATATGTATAGCACTGATTACTGTAGTAATGTCACTGGTACCCCCAAAAGTGTCAAAAATGTCAGTCAAGGGTCCGATCTGTCCGCCGCAATGTCGCAGTCCCGCAAAAAAAAAATCGCAGATCACCGCCATTACGCGTTAAAAAAAAAAAAACACCAAAAATGACAGAAATCTTTCCCTTAGTTAGTAAACGCAATAACTTTTGCGCAAACCAATCAAAATACGCTTATTGCGATTTTTTTTTACCAAACATAGGTAGCAGAAAACAAATTGGCCAAAAATTTTAAAAAAATTTGATTTTTACATTTTTTTGGGGGGAATTTCATATAGAAAAATTTTAAAAATATTATTTTTTCAAAATAAACGCTCTTTTTTTGTTTATAGCGCAAAAAGTAAAAATCGCACAGGTGATCAAATACCACCAAAAGAAAGCTCTGTTTGTGGGAAAAAAAGGACATAAATTTCGTTAGGGTACGGCGTCGCACGACCGCGCAATTGTCAGTTAAAGTTGCACAGCGCCGAATCGCAAAAAGTGGCCTGGACGGAAGACAGCAAAATCCTCCGGTGGTAAAGTGGTTAAAAAGACCTGGAGTTGCATTGGTGAGATTGACTGCTATACCTGTATAACAGGTTATACATCCTACAGATCTTTTTCCGGTGCCAAAACTAAAGTTAAAGCACATTTGTGGACAACCTAATTGTCCTGATACCCAAATTGGATTGGTCAGCAATGATCAGGAGCCAGGAATAACATTAAAACTATAACTGAAAGTATCACAGATACTTCCTACAAGCCATGCTGGATTCTCCTCCACATTTACAAATCCATAGAGCAATACCACTGGCGGCTCTGCAACATTCATGACTACAGCGGTGAAGAGCTGTGACCAGCAGATGTTATTTGGTGGATTGTAACGTATTACTCTCCCTGTCCTTTCACTCCCTACAGTGCAGGTGTGGAGCAGTCTGTATCACCATGGCTGTTGAAGTCCAACATTGCAACTTTTTGGATGAAATTTGCGGAGAAGCGTCTGGATTCATGGGAAATCCCCTTTGTTCTGTCCGGTAATGGCTCTCGTACCTGGAACACCACCAGGAGCCGAGGACTTCCTAGCTGTTTTGCCGGAGAAGAGTTGTCTTCTTGATGAATCTGACCCCAGTGATGTGGATGAAGGCCTGCTCGATGACTTGGAGCTAAACCCCTTTGACGGTTTGCCATACTTGTCGAGGTTTTATGAGCTCCTGAAACAGAGGAAAAAGCTGCCCATTTCGAAAACCAAATATGTCTTCCTGGAGAATTTGGTGCGGAAACAAATTGTGGTTGTGTCACCAGGAGCGAAGTGTGGCAAAAGTTCACAAATCCCACAGTGGTGCAGAATACTGCCTATCTGTTCACAATCAACACAAGACCGTCATATGTACCCAGGTTCAAAAAACAAACCGCTGTCTGTCTCGTGATGAGGGTGGCAGATGAAATGAATGTCTATATTGGACATGAAGTTTGCTATGTGGTGCCTTTTGTGAATTGTTGTACTAATGAGATTATCTTAAGGTATTGCACAGATGACATGTTACTAAGGGAGAGGATGTCAAACCCTCTTCTATCCTGTCATGGAGTCAGTAATTGATGATATTTACGAGCGATCAGTGCCTTGGAAATGATCCATCGGGAAAGCTTACACATATATCCAGCACTGGGTGAACTGCATCCCATTCCAATCTAGCCTCATCACAGTCTGCCTTATTACACGCCGTACAGTGGGCTGGCCCACGGCGGCACTGACCGTGGGAGGAATGTGGTGTCAAGAAGCAGCCATGGCGAGTCTCTGGTCTGGATAAGCAACGTGCACTTTGTCATTAATATTGGATTGGAAAGGAGGAAGGTTTGCAACACCAGGATAAGTGCCGAGTCTGTCATCACTCAGCCGATCAGCAAGGTTCAAACGGAGATGAGGAAGCAGATTCTGATTTCTGGTCCTGCAGGTAAAATGTTCTGTCTCTACCCCGAGGAGGTCACCCAAACCAAAATGAAAACCCTCCTTACTCCAAAGGTCCAGGAGTCTAACCTGACATCCATGGTCTTGTTTCTGAAGAGGATGGACATTGCCGGTCTGGTCCACTGTGAATTTATTAACCTCTTTAAGCCCGGGCCTATTTTTGACACTTGGTATTTACAAGCTAAAATCTTTTTTTTTTTTTTTTGCTCGAAAACCACTTGGAAACCCCAACAATTATATATATATATATATAATTTTTTAGCAGAGAACCTAGAGAATAAAATGGAGATCATTGCAATATTTTTTATTACACCGTATTTGTGCAGTGGTCTTCCAAATGCAATTTTTTTGGAAAAAAAATACTTTTTTTAAAAAAAAATAAGAAAACAGTAAAGTTAGCCAAATTTTTTTTCCATTATGCGAAAGATAATGTTACACCGAGTAAATAGATACTCAGCATGTCATGCTTCAAAATTGTGCACACTCGCGGAATGGTGACAAACAGTACTTAAAAATCCCCATAGGCGACATTTTAAAAATGTCTACAGGTTACCAGCTTAGAGTTACAGAGGAGGTTTAGGGCTGAAATTATTGCTCTTGCTTGAACGATCGCAGTGATACCTCACATGTGTGGTTTGAACACCGTTTACATGTGTGGGTGGGACTTGCGTATGCATTTGCTTCTGCGCGAGAGCTAACGGGGACAGGGCACTTTATTTTTTATTTTTTCCTATTTTATTTATTTTTACAGTTTTTTTTTTTTTTTTAATGTTTGATCATTTATACCTATTACAATGAATGTAAACATCCCTTGTAATAGAAATAGGCATGACAGGACCTCTTTATTGTGAGATCTGGGGTCAAAAAAACTACACTAAAAAAATAAAAAAAATAAAAAATTGTTGAAAAAATTGGCCCTTTAAACCGGTTGCTAGGCAACAATGTTTGACGTTGCTCCAGTCCTCCAAGACCATAGAGTCGAGTGGGGGCCATCTTTCCCTCACTTGACTTCCTGTCTCTGTTGATCCGGGACCGAATAGTTTTCTCCGCTGCCAGCCGGTCCGGGAAGCGGCGGGAGGGGGGGGGGGCACCTATTCTGCCGCACCGTAAGGGTGATCCCATGGCGAATCCGCCGCTGAGACCACCCTTATCTGAAATCCACCCGCCCGCAGTTATCTGCTGCCATAACCCTGGTATTTAGCTTTAAACGACCAACGTATAATGAGGGCAGAGCAGTTGGTAAGTGGTCAACAGGCCAGAAACTGAAAGTTTAATGCAGGCATTGGAAGATCTGGATTACCTAGCAGCCCTCGACAATGATGGAAATCTCTCTGAATTTGGAATAATTATGTCTGAATTTCCACTGGATCCACAGCTGTCAAAATCTATTTTCGCAGCCTGCGAGTTTAATTGCGTGGATGAAATCCTCACGCTGGCTGACATGGTTACAGCACCCAGCTGTTTCCTGGATTCACCCATCGATGATGATGGAGCAAAGCTAAGCAGCAGAATGAAGTTCTTACAACCTGCTGGGGATCACTTCACTTTGATCAACATCTACAGAGAGTATGACCAGATGAGGAGGAGCAAATTCAGACCAGGCGTCATTGAGAGGTGGTGTCAGGATCACCTGTTAAACTATTCTGCACTAGAGATGGTGTGTGTCATATGAGGGGAACTGTTGGACATATTAGAGACTGGAACTGCCAGTTTCTAAACCGGCTGTTGGCACTGATTAAAATATATATTTTTTTTTAAATATTTTTTATTAAAGATTAAGTCAAACAAACAAAACAGCATTTCAATGTAACAAGTACATGGCAGTACAACAAATGCATGGCAATCATCAACGTCATTTACACACTATAAGAAATGATTAAGCTTCAATCTTTGGACCAAAAGTCCCAATACTTAGTGAATTTATGAAGCTGCGAATTATTAATGGCTATAGATTTTTCAAACTGATAGTTCGTACGTAACAGTGAGATCACTTCAGTCAAGTTAGGCACGTCTGTGGACTTCCACCTCCTCAAAATTAGTGTTCTCGTGGCTAGTAGGACATGCAATGTCCATGGTCTGTACACTTGAGGGAGGGTATCCATACCTAGGTGCAGGATGGCCAGAGCTGGATTGGGTGTGATTTTACAACCCGTGTGTTTCGCTATATAGCTGAACACTTGGTTCCACAGGCTAGTAAGAGACGGGCAGGACCACATCACATGAAAAATTGTACCTACACAGGAGCATTCTCTCCAGCAGAGTTGGGAGTATTTGTTAGAGAAACCCGCTAACCTGTATGGTGTGTAGTACCATCTATGGGTGATTTTAAGGGTCATCTCCCAGTGATTAGCACAATGAGTATGTCTATTTGCTTCTGACAATGCACGCTTCCATCGGGATACCGAGAAACACTCCCTGAGATCTCTATCCCACTTGAACATGGTCATTGTTTTGAAGAAATCACCAGTATTTAGAATGGCATGGTAAAAGTTGGACAATTTTGGTGTATTTTTGGGGGCTGCCGTAAGCAGCTCCCATACTTTCCCCTCCACTTTAATGTGCTGGACTGGGTGTTGTCTCATGAAGTGGTGTATACGGTAAATTTGGAAAAACCTGGAGCGCGGTATTTGGTATTGCGTCTGAATCTGGTCAGGGGGCATGAGGGAGGATTGTCTGTATAGGTGCTGAATAGTCGTGATATTCCCCTGGGTAGTGACACTCACAGGGAGGTCAGGCAAATATATGTGTAGGATTGAGGATGAAATATTTTCGGTAGGAAGAAGGGCACAGTCCTTGTCGGGCCCGATGACCTTGCGCCAGGCCTTAATGGAGGCCTGCATGGTGGGGGAGGAGGAGGAGAGGTTCCAAGGGAGCCACACATCTCCCAGAAGTAAGTCCCTAAGGTTCTCGGTGGGGGTTATGTTGGTTTCCAAGTCTACCCAAAGGGGGGCATCTACTGTGTGGAACCAGTTGCGGGTTTGAGCTAGTACAGTGGCCCAATAGTATCCTTGAATATCGGGAACTGCAGCTCCTCCATGGCATCTTTTGGTGGTCAGGACAGAGGCAGAACAACGCCCCCCCCCCCCCCCCCCCCATATGTATTTTTTCATATGAGATGTGAATTTGGCTAAGCATGTTGCTGGATAGTGAATGGGAAGGGCCCTAAACAGGTATAAAAGTTGAGGGAGCAAAAACATCTTATATGCAGCTACTCTTCCATGCCATGATAAGTACAGAGGTTGCATATGTGTGGTTTCCGTGTCTAATTTGTGGAGAAGTCTAGTCATGTTAACTGTTAGGAGTTTTGTGGGATCAGCTGGGAGGTCAATACCTAGGTAGTGGATTTTGTCCGTGGACCAAGGGATGGGGACCAACGATGCGAGTAGAGTTTGTGTCTGACGCGCAACTCCAAGGTTCAGGACCGTGGACTTGGACGCGTTGAGCTTATAGTATGAGATACTGTGGAATTGTTGTAAGATCGTGTACGCAGCTGGGAGGGATTTAGATGGTTCTGTTAGCATGAGGATGATGTCATCCGCGAATAATGTGATTTTGTGGTGGTATGAGGGATAAGGAAAGCCAATGATTTGAGGATGTGAATGAATAGTTTCGGCGAGGGGTTCTATTAGTAAGTTAAAAATCGTGGGGGAGAGGGGGCACCCTTGCCTCGTGCCATTAGTGATGGGGAAGCTTTTGGACACTATCCCTGACGTGTACACATGGGCTGAGGGAGAGGAGTATAGGGCTAGTATAGCGGAAAGGATAGGGCCAGAAAAACCAAATTTTTGTAACGTGCGTTCCATGTAACCCCAGTGTACCCTATTAAACGCCTTTTCGGCATCTAACGTTAGGAGGACAGCAGGTATCTTACGTCGGTGTGCTAGGTGGAGAATATTTACCATTCGTCTCGTGGCGTCGGATGTCTGGCGACCAGGCGTAAAGCCCATTTGGTCCTTGGCTATCAATGAGGGGAGAAACTGTTGAATACGTTTGGATAGGATTCTCGCATAGATTTTAGCGTCCGAATTTAGTAAAGAGATGGGGCGAAAAATCGCTGGGGTGGTTGGGTCCTTGCCGGGCTTCGGGAGGGTGACTACGTGTGTACTCAGAATGTCAGGGGGGGAGATTAGCATCAGTCATAGCTTTGTTAAAGACCTCTGTCAGCGTGGGACCTGTATGAGGAAGGAATAGCTGGTAATATTCGTTGGGGAGACCGTCAGGCCCCGGTGACTTGCCTTTCGGTAGGGTTTTAATGCTAGATTGGACTTCCTCAAGCGTGATGGGTGCATTGAGAGAGGCCAGTTGGGATGAGGAGAGTGTCGGTAGATTAATGGCGCTTAAAAATTTCTCTATGTCTGCCACTGAGGGTTGGTGTTCTGAGGGGTCATCTTTTAGGTTGTACAGGGAACCGTAGAAAGATGCGAAGGCATCTGTAATAGCCTGCGGGTGCGTAATTTTGGCCTTAGTGACGGGGTCTATCAAAAACGGGATTCTAGACTTGGCTTGCTTTGGTTTAACTCTATTCGCCAGAAATTTACCAGCCTTGTTAGCCTGTGAGTAGGATTTTTGCTTTAGGTAATTGAGGTGTTTATCCGAGGCCTCCAGTAGGAGGATTCGGAGTTCTAGCCTAAGTTGAGTTAGGCGGTCTGAAATAGTGACTGTGGGGCCCTTTTTATTACTTTCCTCCAAAACATAAATCTCAGTCAACAAGGAAGACATTCTCTGGTTCCGCAGTCTCTTCCTCCTGGCCTGCTGCTGAATGCACACCCCTCTCACGAAGGCCTTGTGTGCACCCCACAGCATCCAGGGGTCCGAGGCCGACGGTTTGTTAAGCAGGAAAAACTTCTTTATGCTGCCCGAGACCCTAGTAGAGCAGCCCGAGTCCTGCAGCATTCCAGTATCGCATCTCCAAATACGAGATGATGCTACCCGAGCATTCTCCTCGACGATCAGTTCAACCGCTGCATGATCTGACCAAGTGATGTCCTGGATTGTCGAGGAGGACACTTTTGATAGGAGATCTCCATCAACCACAAATAAGTCTATTCGAGAGTAAGACCTGTGCCTGGGTGAGAAGTAGGAGTAATCCCTCTCGGTGGCATGTTGACACCGCCATACATCATACAGCTTTTCTGAATGTAGCATCCCCCCCATCAATTGTTGCCGGCCCCGGGGGGACGAAGAGGTGTCCAGCCCAGGGTCTGCAACAACATTGAAGTCGCCACACAGAAGCAAGCGACCCTGTCTGACTTTATGTACCTGCTTGAGTAGACGTCTTAGAAATCGCAACTGATGTGAGTTCGGGGCGTACAAGTTAACTATGGTGAACGGAGAGCCGTTCAGTTCACAAACCACTATTATGAATCGTCCTTGTGGATCCTGGACAGAGTGGTGAATCTTGACCGACAGCGACGATCTGAAGGCCAGAAGAACTCCCCTCTTTTTTTCTTCTGCGGAGGCAAGAAAGATCTGGGAGTAGTCCTTGTTGGCACAAGACGGGTGAACCCTTTTTTGAAATGGGTCTCCTGGACCGCTAAAACGTCCACACCATGGTCCAAGGCCTCTTTCCATAATGTGCGCCTCTTAGCGGGATGGTTTAAGCCATTGGCGTTGATGGATAAAAGTTTAATAGTCATGGGACGTCCGGATGATCTAGCGATGGTGAGCACCGGTTGTTACTGTAGAGGAGAAGAAAGTCTAGGTTCCTGAAGTGTCCATAAGGATGTATCCCTAGGGTGTGGGATTTTCGTAGGAGATCAGTATACGCAGTGATGATGCCATGTAGAACAAATGTAAATTGGTGAAAAACAAAAGAACAAAAAACAAACAGGGTAAAAGGGTAAGAAAAGGACCGTCTCGGCAGTCCGTGATCGGTCATACCGATACAAAGTGAGAGGGCCAAGGGCTCACGCTCCTATGGCCTGGGACATTAGTCGGAGTTATGTAGATGACATAGTAGAGCTCGTAAAGATGTCATCGTGCTTGGGGGGTCTCTTACGAGAGACCAGTTGCCAGTCCGCTTCCAGTGACCTGAGGGGAGGCGATGCAGGAGGATCAAAGGGTTGCTGTGGCAAAAAGTTCCATCTCCGCAGTGCCTGAATCCCTTCGTCCAGAGTTTTTATCAGGACAGTGGATCCGCATGAGTGACAAATAGAGTTGCTGGGTATTTCCACTTGTGTGGCACATTGTGGTTGCGTAAGGCTTTGGTTATGGTGGCCAAATTACGCCTGGCTTGCAGAGTGTGCCTGGAGAGGTCTGGGAGTAGTTGTAAGTTTGCATATCCCTCCGGTAGCGGCATGTTTTGCCTTGTCGCCATCATAAGTTGCTCTTTCACATGGTAAAAGTGAACCCTGAGGAGCACATCCCTGGGTACATCTCCTGACAGGAATGATGGTTTCGGCAGTCTGTGAATCCTGTCTATAATGAGATCTGATGCTGATGCGTTAGGGAGCAGTGCTTGGAAAAGTGCAGTGACATGCTGAAGGAGCTGGTTAGGCAGGATTGTTTCAGGGATTCCTCTAATTTTTATATTGTTCCGCCGGGAGCCGTCTTCTAAGTCTGCCACCTTACTTTTGAGCCAGTGGATTTCATCCGTTTGAGCATTAAGTGTTGTAATGACAGAATTAAGAGTGGTGGCATGGGTGTCAGCCGTGCGTTCTAGGGAATCAACCTGAGTGCCCAAGGAGCCCATGTCAGTCCTGAGTTGTTGTATGCAAGACCGCATGTCAGCCTGCATAGTATTGCGCAGGGCATACATCATGTCTCTCATAGTGCCTTCTGAGATAGGGTTGCTACCGGTGGGGAAGGAGGCAAAGGGGTCAGGGCCATGAGAGGGAGAAGCATGTGTGTGCTGTCCAGGGAGGCTGGTGTCCATACCTGGGAACATGGATGGTCTCTGCGGTGAGTCTCTCCTCTGCCTGTTCTTAGCTGGACTCCTGGACAAGGGAGAAGGAGGAGAAGGTGACCCAGATGACTGGCCACTGTCCGCGTTGGCGATCTGCCTGTGGAGCGGTGGGTGGGTAGAGAGCGGCTGCAGTTTGTGGAGCGCAGCGGCTCCCTGTCCTCCTCGTGTTCCCGGGGCGCCGCCATTTTGGTGTAGCCCGGAGCTCTGTGAGATGAGGAAACCGGACAGTTTGTTGGACTGCTCCGGTCCCTTCTTTCTGCGGGTCATGTCGGCGGGCGTTTGCGGAGGCTGCCGGTGCGGCTGGCGGGTGTCTGCTGGGTCTGAGCTCTGTGTGGTTTGCGTTTGTCCCGGGCGGCTCAGCGGTGCAGGATTAGCAAGCAGCCATCTTCCGCGCCGCGGCCACGCCCCTCTGATTAAAATATATTGAACATAAAGAAATCCCTTCTCTCTGGATATTTTATGCAGATTGCTCGGGATGTTGACGGTTTGGGGAATTACATCAAGCTGATACAAAAACAAGTAGGCCAACTACATCCCAATTCAGGGTATTACCTCAATCCCATTTTCCAAGAATAGGTCCTCTTCCATGAAAGTGTAGCAGATAGGAGCTGTATCAGGATTGCCAAAGAAATTTCCCCACAACTGTTCATGCAGATGGTGCCCCAATATTATTTTGGCAATCTACCCCCCAATGAAAGCAAAGAGATTCTGGAAAACGCTCTGGAGTCTACAACTAATATCGCTACACCGGAAAACTCGCCAGAAAATCAGGTAAAAGCCACAGGGGAAGAAGAAACATCTAGTGCAGCTGAGCAGAGATGTCTCATACAATAAACTCGCCTGTTAAAAAAAAAAAGGCAATAGAAGTGCAATCTGTGTTCCAAACACAAAGGAGTTTTAATGAACTGTGAACTTGACAACAGAGAGATGCTACACATTCAGAATTTCATAGACTTTTGTATATTTTTCTTGCAGAATTTTGCTTTGGTAAAAATAATAAAGATATAAATCCTGTTTTATAGTAAAAAATCAGGTAAAAGCCACGGGGGAAGAAGAAACATCTAGTGCAGCCGAGCAGAGATGTCTCATACAATAAACTCGCCTGTTAAAAAAAAAAAAAAAAAATGCAATAGATAAGACCCTCTAGGAATGTGTCATTAAATTCTTTGGACAAGGGGGGGCGTGGGGACCGCACAGCGAGATGACCGCTCACTGAGAGAGCTCCGCTCCACATCCAGGGAACACAGCCTAACATAGGAGTTACAGGACACACTACGACCCTCCAACAGCATTCCCAAGTCGCGGAACACTTGCCCCACGCCCAGGCATGCGATGGAACTGGACCGAACAGCCAGCGCTGAGAAAACGGTCAGAATATTTTCCCACAATGCTGCAGAGACTACCAGAAAATGCAGGCGGTAGACCTGAGAAGCCGCCTGCTCTGCAACCTCTGGTGGCGGAAAATGATGCTGCAGACTCAAGCTACACTGCGGGCACGGCGGGATGCGCAGACTACCCGGACTCCCCCTCGCCTACCTCCGGCTTTAGTACATCCTCCACCAGGAGCCCCATGAAATCAAAGCCCCGCAGAGACACGGAGGACTGTTAGGACTTCATGGAGCATGCTGAGATGGGCCCCATGCCGGTGTCATAGCAACCAGCCTCACTTCAAATGGATCCCATCACACACTTTCCTTTTTTTTCTTTTTTTTTTCACAATATAAAACTTTATTCAAGAGAATGAACAAATATATAGGTATATGCATTACAAAAGTAAAGTGCATTCGGTTTCAAACAAGTTATCCAGTAACAGTGAACATATGTAATGAACAGCTATGTAAATCTTCGTACTCCAAACGGAGAGAGAGAGTGGTGAATATAGAGAGTTAAATATTTGCATAAATTTCTAAATACATAAGAAATGTAGGCATAATGAGTACTGAGGAAAAAAAAATGAGAATCAGTTACTGTTAAGAAATTGTCTAGAGGAGGAACTGTGTAATGCGGTTCCTCCCTAAATTGGAAAAAAGACAGAGAGAAAGAAAAAGTAGAGAAGTTAAGAATAAAAGAAGTAAAGAAATATGAAATAGATAGAAAAGGGGGCGGGAATGGGGGGGGGAAGGGTGGAAAGGGGACGGGAAGGGGGGGGAAGGAAAGTGGGGCAGTATTGTTGCACCTAGGATTTGTAAATGTAATCAAGACGGTCTCATTTACTTATTCATGAGATCCATATATTCTTTTGAGACTGTAAATAGTTGCCAGGGGAACCATAATTTTTGAAAGATGTAATTTCTCTGCATTCTAATGGCCAATGTCTCTTCCATCTCATAAATGGAGCCAACCTTAGTTAGCTAATCTTGGATAGTAGGAACCGTCTTGGTGTTCCAATGAATGGGAATGAGGGCTTTAGCCGCATTTAGCAGGTGGCGTGTTAATGATTTTTTATATTTTCTATAGGGATACCGATTAATATGCAGTAAACAGCATGCCACATCTAGGTCCAGTGTAGTTTCTGTGATGTGTCACACCCATTCGGAGACCTCTCTCCAGAAGTCCTTTATCTGGGGGCAATCCCACCAAATGTGGAGAAGAGTACCTTGAGATGAGCCACATCTCCAACACGTCTGAGTTCGGCTTAGACCAGCGGTGACTGGCAACCGGTGTACGGTACCATTGTGTTCTAAGTTCGTAGGATGTCTCATGTATTTTGGTGCTTAGAGAACATTTATGGGAGAAGTAGCATGCCCTCTCCCATTGGGCTGATGTAAAGGAGCGTCCCAGTTCGTCTCCCACAATTTTTTATATGGGTCAACAAAATCAGGAGGTGCCTCAATAAGCTTTTTGTAGGATTGAGATGTGGCTCCCTCTATTCGCCCTCCTCTCATACACTGCTCTTCAAAATCAGTCAGGGAAGCCTGTGAAGAAGTTCCTTATGTTTATTGCGTGAGATATAGTCATGTAATTGTAGGTAGGACCAATATTGTAAAGGTGCTTCAGTTGAACACTCTCAAGTTTAAGGTTATCAAAAGACTGAATTTTAGAGTTTCTGAAACATTGGTTGACCCTCAGTGGGTAATATTTGCCTTTCTGTCTTAGTGAAAAGGAGTTATTCTCAATACCAGGTAAAAAATCTGCATTATTGTGAAGCGGAACAATTGTGCTCAGGAAGGAGGAAATGTTCTGTTTAGCTGCAACGGTTTTGAAGATATTTAGGGTAGTAGCTATGAGCGGGTGTTTTTTAATGTCTGTGGGATACTTTCATTGATCTGTCCATAGAAGGTGATGCGAAGGGGTATTGCTCCAACCAAGCTCCACACTCACCCAATCTTTGTTTCCAGAATGGCAGTGCCAGTCTAGAACCCTTGATAGATGCGTAGCTTGATAATACTTTTGAAAATCTGCGAGTGCCATGCCTCCATTCAATTTGGGCAGTTGTAAGTATTTTAGTTTAATCCGTGGTTTTCAATTTGCCCACACAAAGGATCTTTGTAGTGTGGTTAATTTGCGAAAAAAAGGTGTAGGTATCTTAACCGGGAGTGTGTGGAACAGGTAGAGCAGCCTAGGCAGCACCGTCATTTTTATGATGGAGGCCCTCCCGAACCAAGAGAAGGTTTCACATTCCATTTTTAAAAATCATTAGTTATTTGCTTCAGTATAGGGATGGAATTTGCCTCGTATAAATCTTCTATCCGTTGTGTGAGTTTAATGCCAAGGTATTTCAATGCTCTGTTTTCCCATCTATAAGGGCAATTTTCCTTTGTCAGTTTGAGGAGTCTTGGAGAAAGGGTCACATTCAAAGCCTCAGATTTGCTGTGAATAATTTTAAAATTAGACAGATATCTATATACCTTAAATTGGTTGTTCAAATTTGGAATGGATATATGTGGTTGGGAAATAAAAAACAAAAGGTCGTCTGCATAGGCTGAGAGTTTAAATTCTCTCGTTCCTCTGTGGAATCCATGTATATCTGGTGTGAGATTGATGGTGCAAATTAGGGGTTCAAGAGTTAAAATGAACAATAGAGGTGATAGGGGGCATCCTTGTCTAGTACCATTTTTTAATGAGAACGGGGATGGCAGAGTATTATTAAACTTCACCCTCGCTGTAGGATTGGAATATAAAACCTGAAGCCAACTCAACATGTTTGATCCCATACCGATGTGTCTACAGGTGTGGATTAAGAAATCCCACGCGACCCTGTCAAAGGCCTTCTCCGCATCTGTGGATAGCAGAAGGCCCTCGACAGTTGTGTCCCGTACTCCATGAATCAGATTTCAAGGCCTTTATGACACTATCTTTGGCCTCCCTGCCTTGCATGAAGCCCACCTGCTCTGGCCCTATGACATGGTGTAAGAAATTCCCCATCTGTTTGCCATTATTTTGGTTAATATTTTCAGGTCTATGTTTAAGAGTGATATTGGCCTATAACTTGCACATAAAGTCGGGTCCTTGTCAGGTTTGGGGATTACCGATATGTGTGTCTCTAGATGGGTTTTGTTTCTCAAGCATGGAATTCAAAGCATTTGTGAGGTGAGGGGCAATAGAGTCCACAAAAAGTTTATAATATTGGGACGTGAATCCGTCTGGGCCCGGACTCTTCCCTGTTTTCAATTCTTTTATTGCTATTTTCGTTTCATCTATAGAGATCTCTCTCTAAATCATCTATTGCCTCTTTCGGCAAGGCAGGCAGACCGCTACGTGTTAGATAATCCCGAATCAATTGGTCCCGAGGACCGCTTAGTCCTTCGGGTTTGCTTTATGGCAGAATGTGGTAGAGTTTGGAATAGAAAGATCCAAAACAATCAGCCATTTTGTGCGGATCTCGTATTGGATCTCCCTCTTGACCTCTGATGCAATGAATATTATTATCAAGTTGTATTTCTTTCAGGGCTCTAGCCAATAACTTGCCTCCTTTATCCCCCTGTTTGTAATAGATTTCCTAAAGAACAGAGACCTTTTAATTTTTGATTGTAATAAATCATTCAGTGCCTTCCTTTGTGTTATCAGTTCCTGTTCAACCTGCTGTGATGCACTAAATTTATGTTGCATTTCATGGTCTGATATTTTCCCTATTAAAGTTTCCGTGAGTTTTTCCCTCTCTTTCTTACAAATCGCTCCATGTTTGATAAGTTCTCCCCTTATCACACTCTTGTGAGCCTCCCAAAGTAACAAAGGAGGGACATCATCTGAAGTAGTTTGTTATAGAGGTCTGAATATCAGTTTGTCACGTTTGACCAATAATGATGAATTCAGCCTCCATGTAAACTCTCCCCTGACTGGAGCATCCAGCAGAAGTGACACAGAGATAGGTGCATGATCAGAGAAAGAGATTATTCCTATATCTGCCTTAGACAGTCTGGAGAGGTCTCTTTGTGTGATATAGATGTGATCTATGCGTGTATAGCGTTTATGTGGAGCTGAAAAGAATAGAATTTTTAATAATTTTGTATGAAATGCAGGTTTTGCCGGAGGATGTATCCTGCAGGGGGTCCAGGAGTATGTTAATGTCCCCGCCCAACAGTATACATCCCTTTGCAAATTTTTTGAGTTCATCCATTATCAGGGTACAGAAGGTAATGTGTGCCTTGTTCGGGAAATAGACATTTGCCAGAGTGACTGGGTTTCCATTAAGGGAACCAGATAAAAACAGATATCTGCCATCTGGGTCTGACAGCTGTTCGTGAATTATAAATTTGCAATTCTTGTGGAACAAGATTGTCACTCTTTTGGTTTTAGCTTGGGGATTGGTTGCATGGTAAGCTATAGGGTAATATTTAGTATTCAATTTAGGGATATTGGGGCTACGAAAATGTGTTTCTTGCAAATAAACAATTTGGGCTTTGGATTTTTTAAGCTCGTACATCAAACAACTCCTTTTTTCGGGGGAATTGAGGCCGTTGACTTTGTGAGAAATGATAAAAGGTGCTTTACTCAGATGTGAATAAGCCATCCTGTAGGGATAGGGGGTGGGATGGAGGGAGAGTAAGGAGGGATTAGGAGAGGGTGGAGACTAGAAAAAGAATAGAAAAGAGAGATTGAGAGGACAGATTAAGAAGATACCAAATAGGTAATACTAACCACCTGGGGCCCAACGGCCCAGGTAGACAGTATAGTAGTTAGGAGCTGAAGGCAGCCGCCACACCTACCCTCCGCTGGACAGACTGTCAGCCCCTATTGGGGGGAAATGACACCCGGCAACGACTCTTGCGTATAAGAAAGAAAAGAAAAAATTCCTTGTTAGAGTAAGTTCTTGAGATCATTAGTCATCCTGGGTCGCTCTCCTACCTCAAAATAAAAAAACTCTGAAAACATGTATACTGCGTAAAGTATAACTTAGCAATTGTTACGGCTTGTTAACTAGTTTTTTGGATACTCGTGAACAAAGAATAGGTAAACTGGAGTGTAAACTCAACGATCTGTATCCTTTCCCTGAAGCTCCTATACAATCAGTGCAGGACAATTAAGTTACCATGTTCCACATTTGTATGTGCACACATAAGCAAAAGCTCCTCCAAAGAAGGATAAGCAATTTACCACCAACAATTTTAGAAAGGAAAGTAATCCTTACCCGCATTGGTCCATGCATGAAATAATCTCTGCTGTGCCCATGTGTGCAGTACAAATGGATTCCTCAACAACAGTAAGAATATCACATATTAACCACTTGCCGACCGCCGCACAACTATCTACGTCGGCAGTCAGCCCCGGCCAGGCAAAGTAACATAGGTCTACGTCGGCACTTCCCGAAGGTCCTATGCGTGCTCCCGCCCCCCCTGCCGCCAATGGCTTGATGGGGTTCAGAACCGATCAGTCATCAGGTCCAGGCCAATAATTTTTGGCCTGGACCTGTAGATCGGTTCTGCCCAATCAGATTACATGCTAAGCCTGTGAAATGTAAACACAGGCTCAGCAAAGATGTGTCCCCCCCCCTCCCATGATCCTTTTTGTATCCAGCGTGAGAGGAGAGCACATCTAGCTGTAAGTAACTGCAAAAGCACACACTTGTACACTTAGATAGGAACATTTAACCCCCGATCGCCCCCCCCCCCCCAGTTAACCCCTACACCCCCTGTTACAACACACACTGTATACAGCATATAGCATTTTCCTATATACCTGTATAAGTGTGATTTGTGACCAGGTGTAGCGCTTGCGACCCCCCCTTTTTCACTTAAAATACCCGCCCCCCCAATAAATATCCCCAATTCCCCCCTGATCACCCCCAGTTAACCCCTCCCCCCTGTCACATTGCACACTAATACAAAGGTAATATACTGTGTTTTTGTATTTTGTATTAGTGTGTTTGTGACCTGAATAAGCGCTAGGAGGTTAAGGGTCCCCGCCACCCCCCCAATAAAGATTTAACCCCCTGATCCCCCCTGATCACCCCTACACCCCTTGTCACAACACACACTGTATACAGTATATAGCATTTTCTATATACCCGTATAAGTGTGACTTGTGACCAGGTTTAGCGCTTGTCACCGTTCCTTTTATCCTTAGGATACCCGCCACCCCCTCCCAATAAAGATTTAACCCCCTGATCACATCCAGTTAACCCCTTCCCCTCTGTCACATTGAACACTAATACAAACATAATATACTGTTTTTATTGTATTTTGTATTAGTGTGATTGTGACTTGAGTTTGCGCTAGCGAGTTAGTTTCTATCCCAAAAGAGGTTTAGGGTCCCGGCCACCCCCGCAATAAAGATTTAACCCCCTAACCCCCCCCCCCCCGATCACCCCCAGTTAACCCCTTCCGTGCCCTGTCACAGTGTCACTTTTATAGTGTACAGTTTTTTTTTTTCTGATCACTATTATTAGTGACACAGGTGACATTAGCTAGTGTTAGTGGCAGTCTAAAAAAGTGCAGATCCCCGGCGCATAGTTGGAAATAACCCCTTGATTACCACACATACACACACGCACATACACTTCCTTTACTAGTATAGTGTTTGAACAGATCAATATCTGATCTGATCAGAACTATACTAGCGTCCCCATAGTTTAGGGTTCCCAAAATGCGGTGTTTGCATGATCAGCACTGATTCCGGCCAGCACCTGCGTTTAACCCTTTCACCCAGGTAAGTGTAGTAATCAATAGATTACTGTCACTTACAAAAAAACACAACACACAAAACCGCTGTGTTAGCAGTCAGGCCTGACCCCTGCTAGCATTAGCAGTTTTTTTTGGTAGCACTTGAAATATTCCTTGACAACCAGGTGCTTTTATTACCTGTGAGTCACACTACTGTACCGGTAAATTTAGTTACCCAAATGACCAAACGTTGGTACAGTGGTGAAGAGGTATATAGTATACTGGCCATGTCAGATGATTGCGATGGGGAAGCTACACTGGCAGAATCAGGGTCAGTATACGAACCAGATGATGGCAGCGGCTCCCTGACAGATAGCTCAGACGACGGATGGGTCCCTGTTAGACCCAGGCGTACCCGACCCCATTCTGGAGTTGTTGAGATGCATGAATCGCAGAATGCTCATATGGAGCAGAGTGTGGTTACTAGTGCCGCTCATCCTTCTGGCGACCTGGCAAGCGCCAGCGGCCTAGTACACCCTGGACCTAGTACAACCAGCACTGCAGTAACACTTGGTGACGTGGCGAGTCCCATAAGTGCAGTTGAAGCTGGTGCGGTGGCTAGCACGAGTAGTGGCCCGCAGTCACCGCGTATTCGAAGACAGGCCCGAAGAGCCCATAGTGCCCTCCCTGATGCACTGGCATATCCCAATTGGCAACCCACTGATTCTACAGCGCCAGTACTTCCCCCATTCACTGCTCAACCTGGAATCCACGTGTAGACAGCTGGTTTTACGCCCCTGAACTTTTTTGAGCTGTTCTTCATGGAAGATCTTTTCAGATCTATTGTGGATCAATCAAATTTATATGTACAACAATTCATCGCCACCAACCCAAATTCGCCCCTTGCCAGACCATTCGGCTGGAAATCAATAACGGTTTTCGAATTTAAAATCTTTCTGGGCCTTTCCCTGAACATGGGCATAACCAAACAGAGTGAATTGCGGCAATATTGGTCCACTAGCCCACTTCACCATATGCGCGTGTACTCTGCCTCCATGTCCAGGGCGAGATATGAGCAAATTCTGCGATTTATGCATTTCAGCGACAATGAAATCTGTCGTTCTCGGGGAGACCCTGCATATGATCTGCTCCACAAAATTCGGCCCCTCATAGACCACTTCAATCAGCGGTTTGCAGCCTTGTTCACCCCCGAACAAGTTGTCTGCGTTGACGAGGCCCTGATTAAATTTACTGGCCGCCTTGCTATGAAACAGTACCTCCCCAGCAAGCGTGCCAAGTACGGGTTCAAGCTGTATAAACTGTGTGACAGGGCCACAGGCTATACAGTTAGTTTCCGGGTCTATGAGGGAAAAGATAGCTGTGTGGAGCCCCCCAACTGCCCAGCCTACATAGGGAGCAGCGGCAAGATTGTTTGGGACTTGGTGTCACCCTTATCCGGAAAGGGGTACCATTTGTACGTGGACAACTTTTACACAAGCGTGCCACTATTTAGTCACCTGCTCGATTTACAAATTGGCGCATGTGGCACCGTGCGATCTAATCGCCGGGGCTTCCCCCAACAGCTTGTAACATCCCGTCTTAGTCGGGGGGCGAGAGCCTGCTTGAAAATGGACAAATTGCTTGCGGTGAAGTGGGAGGGATACACGGGATGTTTATGGTCTGTCCTCCCTTCACGCAGACACGACGATCCAAATTCCTACGGCAACTGGCGTTATGGAGAAACCCCTCTGTGTCCACGAATATAACCTTAATATGGGAGGGGTGGACCTTAACGACCAGCTTTTGGCGCCGTATTTAGTTGCCCGTAAAGCCAGACGCTGGTACAAAAAAGTGTCTATTTATTCCAATTGGCTATGCTGAATGCCTTTGTCCTATACAGGGCGTCAGGACGAACTGGATCCTTCCGGGAATTCCAGGAAGAGATCATCCTTGCCTATCTGTACCCAGGAGGCATGCCTGCCCAACTTCCCCTTCCAGATGCAGTGAGCCGGCTGCATGAGAGGCATTTTTCACATGTCCTCCCGAGTACCCCTACCCAAAGATACCCCCAAAGAAGATATCGTGTCTGTAGCATGCGCGGATTTAGGCGTGACACCCGTTATTATTGTCCCAAATGTCCTGACCAACTTGGTCTCTGCATCGGGGAATGTTTTGAGCGCTACCATACACTAATGGAGTTTTAGTGTAGGGTACAGCACGACACAGTGTAGGGCATACAAACACAGGGTCTTGAAAGATGTTGGATGTCCATCGACATTTTGAGAGACCCAAGCTGGAAAATCGCAGTCCCAAATCGAGAAACAACAGTTAGAAAGAAAAATAAAAGGATCCAAAAACAGTTGTTGAGTTAGTCATTTTATATGTTCTTCTACTCTTCCTACTGTACTTTTACTGTACTTTGTTTGTTTTTCATTCTTTTGTGACCTGTTTCTCTTGCAGGTACTCGTTGGCTGCCACATTGATTTTATATATTATGACACAAACAGCGTTTGCGCTTAGCATATATGGATACCTTTGCTGGCAGCAGCTGTGGCTATTTTCTGATTTCAGCACTGCAGTTAAAATCCTATTTTGGTATACGTTTGGAATAGTGTCATGTATACCCATCATTGAATTAAGTGGGTGGATGTTTTGGGCGGTTAATGGTGGGTAATACTACACATTATTGCTGTGCTGATTTCTGATAGGTTCTCTTTTTTTTTCGTTCAACCCACAGGCTGCATGGAAAAAAAAAAAAAAAAAAAACCTACACTATATGCCAAACAAGGACCAGCAATGTACTGGTACGTTGCTGGACTTTGAGTGGTTATACCAGGATGATGCCTGCAGATTTAGGCATCATCTTGGTATCGTTTTTTACAGCCAGCGGTCGGCTTACATGTAAAAGCAATCCAAGCGGAAAATTGGCCGCTAGACTGCTTTTACATGCAGTGGGAGGGTTTTTTTTTGGGCTCTCCTGTCCCACCGGTTAACCGGAGAGTGCAGCCGGTGGTTCAGTTATCTAACCATAGAGCTAATTGGAGATGAGAATGGCTCCAATCATATCTATGGCCTAAGATACCCGAAGCTAAGAGTATTTCATGACTTCTGTTTGCCAGAAATAAACAGGGCCATTGGGAAATTGGGAAAGTATTTTATCACACCAATTTTGGTGTGGTCAGATGCGTTAAGGTCAGAGGAGAGATCTAGAGTCTAAAAGACCCCAATTTTTTTTAAAAAGTACCTGTCACTACAGATTGCTATCATAAGGGATATTTAAATTCACTGTGATAACAATAAAAATGATTAAAAAAAAATGAAAAGAAAGGTGTCAAAATAACATAAAAAAGCAAAAAAAAATAAAAAATCAAGCCCCCCCTGTTCCCCCGTGCTTGCGCGCAATGGCGCACGCAAGCGTTGGTCTAGTGTCATATGTAAACCGCATTTGCAGCATGCATGTGAGGTATCGCCGCGAACGCCAGGTCGAGTGTAGTAATTCTTGCAGTAGACCTCCTCTGTAAGTCTAAAGTGGTAACCTGTAAAGACTTTGAAAGGCTTTTAAAAATGTACGTACTTTGTTGCCGCTGCACGGGCGTGCACAATTTTTAAAGCATGTCATGTTTGATATCTATGTACTCGGCATAAGATCATCTTTTAAATTTTACCAAACAAATTGGAATTATATAGTGTATTTGTGCAATAAATTAAAAAAAAATTTTTTTTTTTGCAGAAATTGCATTTGGAAAATCTGTGCGCAAATACCGTGTGACAAAAAAAATTGCAACATCCACCATTTTATTCTATAGGGCCTCTGCTTTAAAGAAATATATAATGTTTGGGTGTTCAAAGTAATTTTCTAGTAAAAAAAAACAAAATTTTTCATGTAAATAAAAAGTCACAGAAAAGGCTTGGTTTTCAAGTGGTTAGAAGAGTGGGTGATGTGTGGATAAGATTAAGCATAAAATGCCGGGACAGTTCAAACACCCCCCAAATGACCCCTTTTTGAAAAGTAGACACCCAAAGCGATTTGCTGATAGGCATATTGAGTCCATGGAGTATTTTATATTTTGCCCTAAGTTTCGGGAAGATGACAATATCTTTTTTTTTTTTTTACAGAAAGTTGTCACTAAATGATATATTGCTCACGCATGCCATGGGAATATGTGAAATGTCACCCCAAAATACATTCTGTTGCTTCTCCTGAGTACAGGGATACCACAAGTGTGAGACTTTTTGGGAGCCTAGCTGTATATGCAACCCCGAAAACCAATCCCCATCTTCAGGTTTTCTAATGGCGTAAATTGCTGATTTTACCACTGCACTACGTGTCACAGTTTCAGAGGCCCTGAAATTTCAAGATAGCACAAAACCCCCCCAAATGACCCAATTTTGCAAAGTAGACACTCCAAGCTATTAGCTGAGAGGCATGGTGAGTCCATGGAATAGTTTATATTTTGCCACAAGTGTCAGGAAGTGTCAGGAAATTATTTTTTTTTATGTTTTTTTACACAAAGTTGTCAGTAAATGATATAATGCTCACACATGCCATGGGTATATGTGAAATGACACCCCAAAATACATTCTGCTGCTTTTCCTGAGTACAGGGATTTCCCATCTGTGAGACTTTTTGGCAGTCTAGCCGCGTACAGGACCCAGAAAACCAATCCGCACCTTCTGGCTTGCTAAGGGCGTAAATTGTTGATCATACTCCTTACTACCTATCACACTTTTGAAGTCCATGAAATGCCAAGATGGCACAACCCCCCCCCCCCCCCCAAATGACCCCATTTTGCAAAGTAGACACTCCAATCTATTTGCTGAGAGGCATTGTGAGTGTTTTGCAGCTCTCATTTTTTTGAAAAAACAGGAAAATGCATTTTTTTCCTCTTTTTTTTCAATTTCCAAAACTTTGTGACAAATAGTGAGATCTGCAGAACACTCAACATGCCTCTCTGCAAATAGCTTAGGGTGTCTACTTTCCGTAAAGGGGTCATTGGGGGGGGTTGTGCTGTCTTGGCATTTCATGGCCTCCGAAACTGTGATAGGTAGTCAGGAGTGAAATCAACAATTTACGCCCTTGGAAAGCCTGAAAGTGGGGATTGGTTTTCGGGGTCCTGTACTCAGCTAGACTGCAACAAAGTCTCACACATGGGGTATCCCTGTACTCAGGAGAAGCAGCAGAATGTATTTTGGGGCGTCATTTCACATATACCCATGGCATGTGTGAGCAATATATCATTTACTGACAACTTTGTGTAAAAAAAAAAAAAAATGTAATATTCCCAAAACTTGTGGCAAAATATAAAATATTTCATGGACTCACTATGCCTCTCAGCAAATAGCTTGAGGTGTCTACTTTCCAAAATGGGGCCATTTGGGGGGGGGGGTTGTGCTATCTTGGAATTTTAGGGCCTCCGAAACTGTGACAGGTAGTGCAAAGGTGACATGCACAATTTTGAACCAAACAAACGTTTATTGAGTTAAACATGACATATAAACATACAAAAGAAAAAATACCGTCAGACATTTGCACAAGTACAGGAGTACATAATCAAAAAAATGCAGGCCTCACACTGGGCAAAAAGTACAAGGCATAAGAGTCAAACAATAAGATAACAATACACCTGACGGGTTGTAATCAAAGACTATCCATCACAGTCCAACACACAGTAGAGACCATGGGCGCAGGTCCAGAAACCAGTCGCTGTGTCAAAGCGTATACGTGCAGTATCCCCTGTTTCTTAAGTCTGACATGTGTCAGGGGCCTCCAGCCACCTATCCCATATTTTGTTGTACCTTTTGGGGCAACCCCTATTAGCATACATGACCTTCCTGAAAGGGAGAGTAGCGCTCACCACTGCCTTCCAAGCCTCAAGGGTAGGGGACACAGGCTGCATCCATTTCAGGGCTATTACTTTCCTAGCAGCAAACAGGGTCTCCCGGAGAAATTGAACCATATGTTTGTCCGCGTCAGACTCGGGAAAAATCCCAAGTAGGCACAGCTTGGGGTCCAGGGTAGTCGGGCATCCCATACGGTCATGCAGGAACCGGACAACCTGCGTCCAAAATCCCTGCACGTCCGAGCAGGACCAAATCATGTGCCCGAAGGTGCCCGGGGAGTGAGAACACCTAGGGCATGCAGAGGAGCGGGAGGAGTCAAATCGAGCCAGTCGCACAGGGGTAAGATACGATCTGTGGACAATATAGATCGGAGTTAGCCGGTCCGACAATTTAGGAGAGACCAAGGTGCAAGCTTCCAAGGCCTCGTCCCACTCCTCGTCCCCCAGCTCCCCAGCATCGCCCACCCAGGACTCCCGCACCCCATATGCCAGGGCAGTCACCCGCTTGGTGCCTAACATTTCATAGAGCAATGATATGAGTTTGCGGTGTTCCTGGCCCCTGACCACCTCAAGTATGTCAACTGACGGTAAGTCCGGGATGGCATGGGCAAATTGTCCTCTCAAAGCGTGGGACAACTGCAAATAGTAAAAGTGCATGGATGCCGGGAGTTGGAACTCCTCCTGGAGTAGGCTAAAAGACTTAACAGACCCAGCAGAAACAACATGGGACAGCAAATATATACCCCTACGAATCCACACCCCAGGATCAGGGATATGGAGGAGCTCCGGCAGCTGACGGTTAAACCACAAGGGAGTCATGGAATGCAACGTTGCATCCCCGGTTCTGGACAACGCCAGGTCCCAGACCCGCCTATGATGGAACAGGAGACCTCCCCGAGGAGCCACAGGGGTAGACCCAGCAACACCTCTAAGGACATCACAGAACGGGTGAGGGAGCCGCGACTCCGCACCTCTGCAGACCAGCACCAGCGCCATATACCTGTCCGAGTCCTGTTTATCCAGATGAAAGAAATGCGATAATTGGGCAGCCAGGTAATACCGTGCCAATTCAGGAACCGCCATGCCCCCTAACTTGGTGGGTTTCTGGGTGTGCCTCCAGGACAGCTTGTGTCTGGAGGAGCCCCAAATAAATGATCTCAGCAGGCTCTCTAGAGTCATAAAGTATCTATATGGAATATAAACTGGAGAGTGCCACAGCAGGTATAGGATTTTGGGGAGCAGGATCATCTTTACCAGGCCCACCCTGCCCATGACGCCCAAGGGTAGCCTAGCCCAAACTTGTGTTTTGTCCTTGACCAAGGCAAAGAGGGGTTCAATATTTAACGGGATATAGTCAGGAAGGGATCTAGTCACCCGGACCCCAAGATGCTTGAATTCCGACACCCGCGACAGGGGGAGCGACGCTTGGTCAGCTGCTGGGGGGAAACTGTCTATAGGAAGGACAAGGGACTTGTCCCAATTGACCGTCAGGCCAGAAAATCTCCCGAACTGCTGTATGACCTCCAGGGCACGCCTCAAAGAGGGCCCGGAGTCCGCCAGGTACAGGATCATGTCGTCTGCGTACAGCCCAACACGCTCCTCAAGGTCCCCGCGGCGGAGACCCTTTATGCCCGGGTCCGCCCGGAGGGCCATCGCAAGTGGCTCGACCGCCAGGGCATACAGCAGTGGGGAGATGGGACACCCCTGACGCGTACCTCGAGAAAGAGGAAAGGGCCTAGAAGTCCAGCCATTGGCCACCACCCGAGCCCGAGGTTGACTGTATAACACTGTAAGCCATTTAATGAACTTCGGACCGAACCCAAATTTACGGAGACATTGCCACAGGTATGACCACTCGACAGAATCAAAGGCCTTGGCGGCATCCAAAGTCACAACCACCCTGGTACCGACACAGTCATGGGGGGCCTGCATGTTCATGAACAAGCGCCTGGTGTTGAAGGCCGTATTCTTGGCCGGCATGAATCCCGTCTGATCGGGGTGTACCAAGGAGAGGATCACTACGTTGAGTCTAAGGGCAAGTACCTTGGCCAGGATTTTAACATCGCACTGTAACAGTGAGATGGGCCTGTAGGAATCCGGATACCGGGGATCCTTGCCAGGCTTGGGGAGCAAAATGATCAGTGCCTCACACATCGAGGCAGGTAAAGAGCCCAACTCAAATGCCGCCTCAAACACCGCGAGCAGACGGGAGGTCAAGGACTCCGAATACTGCAAATAAAACTCGATGGGGAGGCCATCAGATCCAGGCGCTTTAGCCCTAGCAAAACTAGAAATGGCAGAGACTATCTCGGTCCGAGAAATCGGGGCCTCAAGCACCGCAACCTGTTCAGGGGTCAGTACAGGGAACTCCAGGGTATCCAGCAAACTGGTCAGATCCAACGGATCATAATCCACCTTAGAGGAATAAACCTCGCCAAAATACGAAGCAAAGAGCTCCGCCACCGCCGCTGGATCCGAGGAGTCCCCCAGCACCGAGGGGTGAAGTGTAATCACCACGGGCGGTCTATCGTCCATATGTGCCAAATAGGCAAGCAATTTACCCGATCGCTCACCATGCTCAAAAATACGTTGACGGCCGAAAAATAATTTATGATTAGCCCGTTCCTGGAACATATGGTCCAGGGCCCTAGACCGTAATTTGAGTTGAGAAAGTGCGTCCGGCGTCGGAGAGCCGGCATATTCAGCCTCCAGTTCAGCCAATTGACGTTCAGCAGCAAGAAGGTCGGTCCGCGACGCCCTGCGATGTCGAGCAATACGCGACGTCAAAAGTAAACGTGCATGGCCCTTGAAGGCCTCCCACACCGACAACGCGGAAGCAGTGTCAGAGTTGGAGCTGAAAAAAAAGTCCCATTCTGTCGTCAAGGAGTCAATGTCCGGGATAGTCTTGAGCCAAAAGGGATTCAAGCGCCAATGTCTCTGGGGAGGGGTGGTAAGCGGGGACAGAGTAGCCATATACGGGGCGTGGTCCGAGAGCAGTCTCGGGCCAAAACGGGCGCCCAGAAGCTTGGGCAGAAGGGCCTGGGAGATCCATATACCATCAATCCTAGACATGGTGGAGTGGGTCGTGGAAAAGCACGAGTAGGCCCATGCAGTGGGATGTAAACACCTCCACGAGTCAAAGAGGTGACAGCTGGTCAACAATCTATGAAAGCGTGTGGCTCTATCCGGGCAGGGTGGGGAGCCCGGGGCACCCACCCTATCCAGAAACGGATTGGAGACCGTATTAAAGTCCCCCATCCAGACTGCAGGAACCGAGGGGTATCTTGCCATAAACATCATGCCCTCCGTCAGGAGGGTAGCACTAAAGGGGGGAGGAAAGTACCAGGCTAAGAGAAGTATGTCATGCCCCCCATAGCTCCAGCCACAAAGACATACCTACCCAAGGGGTCCGTCACCACCTCCTTTACTGCGAAAGCCACAGACCGGGAGACCAGCAACGACACACCCCTCGAATGAGAGGAGTGTGACGCATGAAAAGCCCAGCCGACCCACGGTCTGCGGATGGCCCCAAGTAAGTTTCCCTCAGCATGCGTTTCAACTAGTGCAATGACATCTGCCCTCTGTTCCTTGAGGTAGGACAGGATAACCGTGCGCTTGACCCTGTCTCGGATGCCCCGCACGTTCCAC
The DNA here is from genome assembly GCF_965119305.1 of Pelophylax lessonae. Lineage (NCBI taxonomy): Eukaryota > Metazoa > Chordata > Amphibia > Anura > Ranidae > Pelophylax > Pelophylax lessonae. The sequence goes on along the minus strand of NC_138773.1, from coordinate 140,784,338 downwards.
GTAAGAAAGGTCAGCCCTGCCATAACATCAAGGAGGAGAGAACATGCCGTGGCACAGGATGTGGACAGCAACCCAGGACAAGTGTAAACTGCACCCGCCGCCCATGGCCTGAAATCCAGGAGTCCAACCAAACAGTGCGAAAATACAGGGTAGTGCAAATACATGTCAGTACACAAATCATATAGCATAACTCAATAAACATAAACCCCCACCCCCCACCCAGCCCAACACACACCCCAACTTGTGTGAGCATCAATCCCAAAACCAAACAGTCCACGGGCAGCAGTGACCAGCCGCCCCGGGTAGCTCCACCAAAAGGCGAAGCCCCCCAGGACCAACCAGAGCACCACGAGCCTGTGGGGGCGAACAATCTCCGAAGAGGGGTCCCATTTCTGGAACACATCAGTGAGCACAAAGTATGACAACGAGGGTTCACAGCACCCATGATGGGCATAGAGGCCTCCCGGCCGGAAGTCAAATATATAAAAAAAAAAAAGTCTGTATCGGCAAAACAAATGAGAAAAGAAAAAAGGTCCACGGGGGGGGGGGGGGGAGGGAAAAGAGTCCGTATGACCAAGGGGAGGCAAAAAAGGAAAGAAAAAGGGGGTGGGGGCAGGTAAAAGGGCAAACAGGCATCCCCCAAAGGAGTTCAGTCCAAAAATACTAGTGTGTCAGGGGAACAGAGGGAGTGCCAACACGAACTTCCAAGGCATGTAGGGCAGGTGAAGGGGGCGAGAAGCAAAGGGAGAATCATCAGGGCAGTTCAGACTGGAGAACGTACAGTCTTCCAATGTACTCAGGGACGGGGAAGAGGCAACAGACTCACCGCTCACGGCAGACGATCCAGCCAGGCTATCGCCGCGTCAGGGTCTTCAAAAAAATGTACCCTATCCTCTCCAACCACTCGTAGCCTGGCCGGGTATAACATCGCATACTTGAGGTTGCGGGTCCTAAGGCGCCTCTTGACTTCTCCAAACTGGCTACGCTGCTTCTGGACTTCCGCCGAGAAGTCCGGGAACGCCATGATGTTATGGTTGTCCAGTGGGATATTCCCCCGCTCCCTGGATAGCCGGAGCACCGCATCCCTGTCCCGAAAGTTCATGAATCTGGCAATAAAGACCCGGGGTGGTGCACCTGGGGGCGGCTTTTTAGCTGGCATTCGGTGCGCCCGTTCCACAACAAAGGCCTGCGAGAATGCCTCCCTGCCGTATGATTTAACCAGTAGATCTTCCAGGAACGTGGCAGGGGACGACCCCTCCGCAGCCTCCGGCAAGCCAATAAAACGAACGTTATTACGCCGGGCTCTGTTCTCCAGATCATCCTGTTTATGTAGCAAGAACTGTATATCCCTGGCGGCCTGTTCAGCAGCGTTCTGTATGGGGGGTAAATCATCCTCCACTCTGGAGAGCCGTCCCTCGGCTTCCGACATCCTGCCCCGCAACTTTTGAAAGTCCTGCCTGAGTAAAGATATGTCCACCTTTATCTCCTCTATTTTAGTGGTAAGGGACGCCTTGCAATCCGTGATGGCAGCCAGAATGACTGCCTGGTCCGCAGCCTGAGCCGCTGCAGTAGGAGCTGGCTGGGACGGTCCGCCATTTTGGGCCACGCTGCTCACCTCCTGGCGCCGAAACTTCTCCAGCTTAGCCGCCGCTTCGGATGGCCGTTTCGGCGGAGACATGACCAGGGCTGGATGGCGGTGTCCACCGGCGGTCGGGGGTAAGGGTATCGCTTGAGTTTGGAGCCGCAGGATAGCTTAAACGGAGATCCGCCGGGAGAGCCTCTCTAGAACACGTCCGCTCACATAGGTCTTCAGGCCACGCCCCGACATGCACAATTTACACCATTAGAAAACCTGAGAGTGTTGATTGGTTTTCGCGGTCCTGTACACAGCTAGGCTCCCAAAAAGTCTCACACATGGGGTATCCCTGTACTCAGGGGAAGCAGTAGAATGTATTTTGGGGTGTCATTTCACATATACCCATGGCATGTGTGAGCAATTTATCATTTAGTGACAACTTTGTGTTAAAAAAAAAAAATAAAAAAATTTAATTTTCCCGAAACTTGTGGCAAAATATAAAATATTCCATGGACTCACCATGCCTCTCAGCAAATAGAAACATAGAATGTGCCGGCAGATAAGAACCATTTGGCCCATCTAGTCTGCCCAATATATCTGAATCCTATGAATAGTCCCTGGCCCTATCTTATATGAAGGATAGCCTTATGCCTATCCCATGCATGCTTAAACTCCTTCACTGTATTTGCAGCTACCACTTCTGCAGGAAGGTTATTCCATGCATCCACTACTCTCTCAGTAAAGTAATACTTCCTCATATTACTTTTAAACCTTTGCCCCTCTAATTTAAAACTGTGTCCTCTTGTGGTAGTTTTTCTTCTTTTAAATATGCTCTCCTCCTTTACCGAGTTGATTCCCTTTATGTATTTAAAAGTTTCTATCATATCCCCTCTGTCTCTTCTTTCTTCCAAGCTATACATGTTAAGGTCCTTTAACCTTTCCTGGTAAGTTTTTTCCTGCAATCCATGTACTAGTTTAGTAGCTCTTATCTGAACTCTCTCTAGAGTATCTATATCCTTCTGGAGATATGGCCTCCAGTACTGCGCACAATACTCCAAGTGAGCTTATTAGGAGATAGGAGGTGCCTCCTATCTAAGTGGATGCCCTATCGGGAGAAACGTGTCAGAGAGGAGGCGCCGCGTCATCACATCTAGACCAGGCAGCGGTCCGCACTGCAGGCGGACCCCGCCATACAGCTCCTCCGTGAGGGAACTCGCTATTATTGTCTTCACAACTGTAAGTGCAACCATTTGTTTTTAATAAAAATCTACTGTTGGTAATGCACTATTGCAGTCCCCTCTGTTGTGTCCCCTATTATTATTTTTTTTTTTTTCAAATAAATTTTTGAGTTTTGCATAGAAAAACAACAGTAACAACAATCGGGGAACAAGAAGAAAAAAAGGGGGAGGGGAGGGGGAGGGTACGCAACATGAGCACATGTGCACATACAGTATCATACCGGTACAAGAAACAATTAAGGCATAAAAGTCGGTGACTATTCCTATGTGACCATGACTTCCAAGATTTCTGAAAGGTAGCTAACTTGCCTGTCCGTAGGGCTATAAGGCGTTCATGTTCATATGTGGAGTCAACATAATTTACAACTTTTGAGAGAGATGGTACGTCTGACGTTTTCCATCTCCTGGTTATGAGGACCCTTGCGGCCAAGAAAATATTGGCCACAATGGTCCTGTATTGGAGTGGGAATTTGTCTATGGTAATACTGAGGAGCGCTAGAGCTGGGTCTGGTGGAGTGAGGATGCCTGTCATGGAGGAAACTAGACTGAACACTTGGCGCCAAAAACTTGTAAGACTCTTACAGGCCCATAGCACGAGGACAAGGTTGCCCACTTGACCACAGTCTCGCCAGCATAGCGGAGAGTGTGTTGGGTAAAAGGAATTAAGTTTGTAGGGGGTTAGGTACCACCGAGATATAACCTTGTAGGAAAGTTCCCAGTGATTCGCACAGTGAGATATTGACTGTGAATAAAGGATCGCCTGTTGCCATTGGGGTGTGTCAAAGGTTTTACGGAGCTCCGATCCCCATTTTAACATGGAGGATGATTTCGAAAATGTCTGTTTGTGCTGGAATGATTGGTAGAAAAGTGATGTTCCCTTAGAAGCTAGAGGCCCTTTCATGAGATGTTGCCATAAGTCGGCTTTAATACGGATAGTTGGCACTGGATGTCTTTTAATTAGGTTGGCAATGCGCAGGTGTGTATAGGCTTCAGAGGAGGGAAGGTTCAAGGAAGTGAGGATTTCAGGGACGGGCCTTCTAATATTTCGTCTAGCCACATTAGGCCACTACCCATCCATTTGTGAAGAGATAGGTACGGGATGAGGACAGTCAGTGTTTCCAACGGAATGCGTATCGTAGAGAGTGTGTTGTGGGAATCTATATGTAGCAGGGTGTATCTCCAAGCCAGGAGGGATGCTTGTGTGGTTAATGGCAATTGGTTCAGCGGGAGAGGTTTCCAGCAATCCGCTGATAGCAGTAGGGGTAGGGAAGGGACGTTGGCCATGGCTGTTTCAGCCAGTACCCATTGTACGTCTGTATTTGGAGCGATCCAGCAATTAATGTGGGTCATGTGGGTCGCCACATAATAGTCATATAAGTCCACCATTCCTAGTCCACCCGCCCGTTTGTTTGATCATTAGTGACCAGGGGCACCTAGGTTTCTTGTCTTGCCACACATAACGATTAAAGAGAGATTGGAGCGTGGAGATATAGGATTTGACAATGGGGAGTGACAACGTCCTGAAAATATATAAAATTTTTGGGAGAACCATCATCTTCAACACAGCTATTCTGCCCACCCAAGAAAGTTCTTTATATGATTTTTGTGAAAGGATGCCCGTTACTTCCTGAGTTAGAGGTTTTAAATTTGCGGAGACCACATCTTTTAAGGACGGGGTCAGTTGTAATCCCAAATACGGGATGGCTTCAGAGGTCCAACTATAGGGAAGAGATTTTTCTAGGTGAGATCTAGTGGATACGTGGGAGCCTAAGTCTAGGACGAGAGATTTGTGGAAGTTGACTTTATAGTAGGAGATTCTGCTAAAGGATTCCAATGTTTTATGAGCGAAGGGGAGCGAAACAATAGGGTTGGTGAGGGATAAGATGACGTCGTCAGCGAATAAGCTAATGACGTGTGAGGAACAACGGAGTTTGAATCCCACGATATGTGGGTTAGAGCGGACAGCCTCTGCTAGTGGTTCAATCATTAGGTTGAATATTGTGGGGGATAAGGGGCACCCTTGTCTAGTCCCGTTGCTGATGGAAAAAGGACGGGACAACATTCCCGAGGTGTAAACTTGTGCCGAAGGTGCAGAATATAGAGCTAGGATTGCGTTAAGGATCATGCCACTGAAGCCAAATTTACGCAGTGCAAGAGTCATGTAGGACCAGTGGACCCTATCAAACGCCTTCTCTGCGTCAATAGAGAGAAGCAGAGAAGGCGTTTTCGAGGAGTTGGCATGATGGATCAAGTTCAATATCCTCCTGGTGGCATCAGAGGCTTGCCGGCCCTTCATGAAGCCCAGCTGGTCAGACTTGACCAGGGATGGCAACAGCGATGACACTCTGTTCGCTAGGAGCTTCGCATAGATTTTGACGTCTACGTTTAATAAAGATATGGGGCGAAAGTTTGCAGGGGTGTCCGGGTGTTTTCCCGGTTTGGGAAGAGTAACTATGTGGGCCGATAAGAATTCCTTAGGAGGGGAAGAGGATTACGCAAAAGCCTGAAAAAGTTTCAAAAGGTAGGGAGAGAGGACGGGGGCCATTGACTTGTAATAAGCGTTCGAAAAACCGTCAGGGCCGGGAGCCTTATCTCTTGGGAGGGATTTGATGGTTGTATGGATTTCTTCTATCGTGAACGGGGTATTCAGAGTGGCAAGTTGTGAAGTTGTAAGGGAGGGGAGGCGGATGGTTGCTAGGAAGTTATTAATGTCTGCTACCATCATCTTTTAGATTATAAAGCACACTGTAATAATCGGCAAACGCGTTGGCTATATCCTATGTGTTGGTCAATTTAGTTTTGGAGAATGGGTGTACAATAAACGGGATTTTGGCCTTCAAGGTTCGGGTCTTCAGTTTTGATGCTAAGAATTTGCCTGCTTTGTTGTGTAGGTGGTAATGGTTGAGTTTAAGGGAACGCAACATGTTATCATGATCACGAATGAGCAGCAACCGTAGGTTCGCCCTCAAACGTGTCAGTCGGTCCGTCCTGTGTGTAGTGGTGTTCGTTTTGTTCAGGGTATCTAGAATATGAATCTCAGAAAGGAGAGAGGACAAGGCCTGTTGATGTTTCTTCTTTTCCCTAGCTCCTAGTTGGATTAAAATACCTCTCATAAACGCTTTGTGGGTACTCCAAAGGGTTGTATCTGAGACATCCTGGGTATCATTTTCCAAGAAGAACCTTTCCAGGTGAGTTTGTACCTGTTTGGACAACTCTGGATCGTGAACCAACTTGTTGTTGCACCTCCAGATGCGGGTAAGAGGGATGGAGCGGCCAAGATCCAGAACAGTTACCACAGCGGCGTGGTCCGACCAGGTTATATCTTGAATGTCGACAGAGGTTACCCTTTGGAGAAGCCACTTGTCTAATACAAACAGGTCAATTCTGGAATATGTTTTGTGTCTATGAGAGAAGAAGGTAAAATCACGTTCATTAGCGTGGAGACATCGCCAACTCTCGTAGAGATCCGAGGAGTGTAGGAGACCACGCAAAGAAAGAGCGCGTCCCCTACCCCCCGCGGATGAGTCCAGGACAGGGTCAGGGACAACATTGAAGTCCCCTCCTTCGCCGGGTGGTTAAGCCCCTTGCGCACCTTAGAAACCCTTTTGAAAATAAATCGCAAAAATCTCAGCGGGCGAGCAGTGGGAGCGTAAAGGGAAACTACAGTCATTAACACTTTATCAATCGAGCAATTCAGAATGATATATCTACCATCATCGTCGGTATGTGATTCGTGCAATTCAAAGTCTACGGAGTCTCTAATTGCTAAAAGAATGCCCTGCTTTTTAACGGGAGCAGAGGAGAGAAAAACATGAGGATATGCAGGGTGACAGCAGTACGGCGAAGCGTCTTTCTTGAAATGTGTTTCCTGAATGGTCAAAATGTCGGCTTGTTGTTTTACGGCTTCCTTCCACATAGTCCTCCTTTTCGCCGGGTGGTTAAGCCCATTGGCATTCAGAGATAGAAGTTTAAGTCCCATCAGCGGACCATGTATAGGAAGATATGAGAAAGGTTTCACGTGTCTTATAGAGAACTAGAATGGTGCAGGTATCGTTGGACAGGATGGCAAAGGCATTTGTGGGGAGGAAAAGGAAAGTCATGCGAAGAGACGTTGCCAAGAGGTCAGGATATAAAAAACGACTGGATGCGGACTTCAGTATGTTCCATGGCGTAGAGTTCAGGATGGTTGCAGTACCCAAGACGAACAGGGAGGGGGGAGGGTAGCAGGATCCAACAGGGGTCATAAAAAGGAGAAGGCCCCAAAGAAAAAGGGCTTCGAGCAGCTGGAGCTGTGACATGTTTAGGGGGGTGATAGAGCAAACACTCAAAAGGGTGGGGGGATTGAGCAGGTCGAGAACAGTTCAACAAGGAACCAGGGTTATTATGACAGAAATCCGTGTTGTGGTAAACATTCAGGGGGTGTCAGAGGATGGTGGTTGAGGTCTGGAGCGCTCTTCAGGTCTCAGAGGTGGGAAATGATCATGGTGGAAACGATCGGGCGGAGGGCGGGATGCCGGTAAAACGCTCCACGAAGTAAGGAGGGAGACACCTTCGTCCACGGAGCGGATCACGGAGTTGACCCCATCTCGGGTAACAATCAAAGTAGCCGGATATTTCCACTTGTATGGAATACTATGGTTACAAAGGGCCTTGGTCACCGTAGCCAGATTTTGTCGTCGTTGCATGGTGTGCTGAGAATAGTCAGGGAAGATTTGGACACCTCTGGCCTTATCTGGCAGGGAATCAGGCTTTCTGAATACTTCCAAAATTTTCTCCTTAACTTGGAAGAAATGGATTCTTAATAGGACATCTCTGGGTGCCTCCTTGGGAATGTGAGAAGGTTTCGGGATACGGTGGATGCGGTCGATCGTCAGGTCTGCCTGAGACAAGTTTGGGACTGCTGCCAGGAAAATGTCCTTAACAAAGTGGGGTAGTTGGGCCTGACTTACACTCTCTGGTACGCCCCGCACTTTGAGGTTGTTGCGACGGGAACAGTCTTCCAGGTCAGCAATTTTTGATTTGAGCCATTGCAGTTCATCAGCATGGTCAGCGTGGGCATCCACCATGGTGTTAAATGATTGGGCACAGGCTGTGAGTTGATCTTCCACATGTGAGACTCTGTTATTTAAAGCATGAACTTCAGCCCTACAGTGTTTAATACCTTGCCAGAGGTCAGCGTGTAATGAGGATTTCAGAGACATGAGCATGTCTTTAAGTGTAACATCCGAGATGGGTTGCCCTGTAGTAGGGAATGATGCTATCGGGTCCGTGGCACCCGTGTCCATGTTATTAATGGGGTCCCCCGCATCCCCCCCTGACCATGAGGCATATGAGGATTCTTCACCATTGTCCTTCCTAGGCCTTGACTTAGCAGGGCTGTTCAAAGGTGTGAGAGGGTCAGGAGCTGGCAATTCTGCAGCAGGGGTGTTGAGACCATCCTGTGAGGTGCTGTTGTAGCAGGGAGCCCTTGGCAGTGTTGGAAGCCCCGGGGGTCACAGAGTGGAAGAAGAATTGTAGCTTCCTGGTTTGGGGGGGTCTCGCGGCGGCGAGACATGGTTAATTTTCGGGGTGGTGGCGCCTTGGAAAAGCCCCCTGAATTTGTGGAACCCTGGTCCTGGTGGGTATAGCTGTTTACATGCGGCCTATGGCCGTAATGGACTCACCCGACTCCTCTTCCGGGTACGGCCGCCGTGCGGAAATCGAGGCCGCGGCTTCGGTCCGGGAGGTAGGCCGCGGACGAACGTGCGGTTAACAGTCAGATATCCCGGCAAGAGTGGCCTCAATCTGTGCGTGGGAGTGCGGGCAACCGTGTAGGGTGGATTTGTGGCGGTATGCAGCAGGATGGCTGAGATATCGGTGTTGATGTCGAGCGGGCAGCGGAGCTCAACGAGGAAGCGTCCGCTCTGTTTCACGTCCAGGACACGCCCCCCGTCCCCTATTATTGAGGTCAACCAGACTAAGGAGTTACAGCAGCCAATCAGAGTCTAGTCATCTTTGGCAGGATCTTCTTTCGTCAGGCTTTCTGACTGGGTCTGTTCCTCTTGGACACAAGCAACTACATCAGCCATCCTAGAGTCCAGTAACCCCCGGCAGGACCACTCATCACCATAGAACCAGGCTTCTTGTTTGGCTTTTGTCCGGTAAGAGTCTAGGGAGCACGAGTGTGTCAGAGTGCCTTCTGTATTTCTGGGAACTTTTCTACCTGGCTGCATGACCTTTGGAGCGGTCATATTCATATATGCCCTTAACGTTTAACTTCTGGTAAGAGGCCAAGCTGGTGGTGGGACTTTGCACCTTCCAATCACAGTTCACCTTTCCCCAAGCTGGAAGTTTATGTCACCATTTTTTGCACTTTATTTATGGACTTATAACATGGACGTTTATTGCACATTGGTGTATCACTAGTCACCTTCTGGACATTTTTTGTTTTACATGAATTGCATACGTTTTCATTTTTTTGCATTATTATTGCATTTGTGGTTTATTTGTTTGCATCATTTTGTATGTTGCACATATGCACTAGGGCAGCGCACCCGATTTCTTTACATATACCTCTCCCTATACATCCAAGCATTCTGCTGGCATTTCGTGCTGCTCTATTACATTGTCTTCCCACCTTTAAGTCTTCTGAAATAATTACTCCTAAATCCCTTTCCTCAGATACTGAGGTCAGGACTGTGTCAAATATTCTATATTGTGCCCTTGGGTTTTTACGCCCCAGGTGCATTATCTTGCACTTATCCCCATTAAATTTCAGTTGCCAGAGTTCTGACCATTCTTCTAGTTTTCCTAAATCCTTTTCCATTTGACGTTTCCCTCCAGGAACATCAACCCGGTTACATATCTTTGTGTCATCAGCAAAAAGACAAACCTTACCATCGAGGCCTTTTGCAATATCACTTATGAAGATATTAAACAAAATTGGTCCCAGTACAGATCCCTGAGGTACCCCACTGGTAACATGACCTTGTTCTGAATGTTCTCCATTGACTACAACCCTCTGTTGTCTGTCACTCAGCCACTGCCTAATCCACTCAACAATATGGGAGTCCATGCTCAATGACTACAGTTTATTGATAAGTCTTCTATGTGGGACAGTGTCAAAAGCCTTACTAAAATCTAGATATGCAATGTCTACTGCACCTCCACCGTCTATTATTTTAGTCACCCAGTCAAAAAAATCTATAAGATTTGTTTGACATGATCTCCCTGAAGTAAACCCATGTTGTTTTTCATCTTGCAATCCATGGGATTTAAGATGTTCCACAATCCTATCCTTTAATAGGGTTTCCATTAATTTGCCTACTATTGATGTCAGACTCACTGGTCTATAGTTGCTCGATTCCTCCCTACCACCTTTCTTGTGAATGGGCACGACATTTGCCAATTTCCAATCTTCCGGGACGACTCCTGTTACTAATGATTGGTTAAATAAATCTGTTAATGGTTTTGCCAGCTCACCACTAAGCTCTTTCAATAATTTTAGGTGTATCTCATCAGGACCCTGTGACTTATTTGTCTTCACTTTAGACAGCAATCTTAGAACGTCTTCCTCTGTAAAGACACATGCATCAAACGATTCATTAGTCATCCTTTCAAGTGGAGGTCCTTCTCCTTCTTTTTCTTCTGTAAAAACTGAACAGAAGTATTCATTAAGGCAGTCGGCTAGCCCTTTATTCTCTTCTACATACCTTCCATCCTTTTTTTTTAAATTTAGTTATTCCTTGTTTTAATTTCCTTTTTTCATTTATATATCTGAAGAATGTCTTATCCCCCTTTTTCATAGACTGAGCTAGTTTTTCTTCTGCCTGTGCTTTAGAAGTTCTTATAACTTGCTTGGCCTCTTTCTGCCTAATCTTGTAGATTTCCTTATCTTCATTGCTCTGGGTTTTTTTATAATTGCAAAATGCTAGCTTTTTATTTTTAATGATTTGGGCCACTTCTGCTGAGTACCACAGTGGTCTCTTCCTTTTTTTTGCTTTTACTGACAAGTCTAATGCAATTTTCTGTTGCCTTCAATAATGCACCTTTTGAGTAGTCCCATTTCTCCTGGACTCCATGTAATCCGTTCCAGTCTGATAAGGACTCATTTATGACTAATTTCATTTTTGAAAAGTCTGTTTTTCTAAAATCTAAAACTTTTGTTTTTGTGTGGTGTGACTCTTTCACAGTTCTTATATTAAACCACACTGACTGGTGATCACTAGATCCCAAGGTTTCGCCTACAATGACATCATATACCGAATCCCCATTTGTGAATACCAAATCCAAAATGGCCTCCCTCCGGGTTGACTCCTCAACCACTTGTTGCAGAGACAACCCCAGTAGGGAATTTAGAATATCTGTACTCCTGGTAGAACTTGCTATTTTGGTTTTCCAGTTTATATCTGGAAGATTGAAATCTCCCATAATGATAACTTCTCCTTTCACTGTCATTTTAGCTATTTCTTCAACTAGTAGATCATCTAGTTCTTTAACTTGACCAGGTGGTCTATATATCACACCTACATGAGTTACTGCATGATTAGCAAACTGCAACGTAACCCAAACTGACTCTAGGTTGGCCTCACCAACTTGTATTAGGTTAGATTTAATGCTATCTTTCACATACAGGGCCACTCCTCCTCCTTTCTTGCCTTCTCTGTCTCTTCTTTATAAAGAGTACCCTGGTATATTTATGTCCCAGTCATTTCTTTCATTAAACCATGTCTCCGTAACAGCCACTAAATCTACATTCTCAGGTGCCATTATTGACCCAAGTTCATTGATTTTTTTACCTAAACTGCGAGCATTTGTAGACAGGACTCTGAGCTTATCATTTCTTAACCTCTGTGCTTCTGACCTGTTCTGGCATTGTTTCGGGGGGGAAATTGGAGTGTCTACTTTCCAAAATGGGGCCATTTGGGGGGGTTTTGTGCTATATTGAAATTTCAGGGCCTCCGAAACTGTGATGGGTAGTAGGGCTGAACGATAGTCGATATGATATCGACTATCGTTCTGTGGCCGTAGGCGATATTCATATCGCCGAGGTTACGATATTTGCATAGGCAGGGGGAGGGACTCGGAGGAGGACAGGAGGACTCGCAGACTTCCGTGTTAGGCAGGGACTCTGAGGAGAACTCACACATCCAATCCACTGCAGGCTGCGGCCCGCCCCACACGTTCAGTGAGTCTCACTCTCCGCCCTAGTTTTTTCAATGGCACATTCAGGCAACCAATCACGCCGTGAGCAGCTACACAGCTAACCAATCACGGGTGCCTGAACACCTGATTGGTTCGCTGTGCCGCTACTCACGGCGTGATTGGCTCCCTGAATGTGCCATTGAGAAAACTAGGGAGGAGAGTAAGACTCACTGAACGTGTGGGGCGGGCTGCAGCCTTCACGAGTGAGTAATGTAATGTATGCGGCTGTGCTCCTTTCTAATCCACCGCTCCAGCCTCCTACCACCACTGCCAGTAGTAGTATATATGTGAAATCAGGGCCATCACATTGCTCTGGGGCCCAAAGTAGCTGCCCCTTGAGCTCGCGCTGCTGCCCACCAGGTCTTTCTTTCAGCCGGAGTTCAGCCTCCCGAGCTGGTCACTTGCTGGTTGCTCACTACGGTCCGTTGCAATACAGAAGCGTTGCTTCTGTATTTTCATGTGACAGCGCTCCTCTCTCTGCAGCCGTTCAGATCCCTCGCTGCTCTACACATCTCTATAGGAGAGCAGAGGAGTGAGAGAGAGGGGGGCGGGGAATCTACACAGACACAAGCTGAGGAGCTCCCGTGAAGCCAGCAGCCTGCACGGACTTCCTGTGTAAAGTTGCAGCTGCTGTTTAGTATCCCCACTCTGAAGTTTTTCAAATGTAGTAGGGAGAGGATTTGGGGCAGGAAAAAAGCTTTGTACTGGGGGGGGGGGGTTAGAGCTCTAAACTGGGGTGGAGAGCTATGTACTTTGGGGGGGATAACTTAAATGTACAAAGCACAGCCTTCAACCCTGCACTCTGCCCACAGAGGACCCCCATCCCTGCCCACAGAGGACCCCCATCCCTTCTCACAGAGGACCCCCATCCCTGCCCACAGAGGACCCCCAACCCTGCACTCTGTTCACAGAGGACCCCCATCCCTGCTCACAGAGGACCCCCATCCCTGCTCACAGAGGACCCCCATCCCTGTCCACAGAGGACCCCCAACCCTGCACTCTGTTCACAGAGGACCCCCATCCCTGCCCACAGAGGACCCCAACCCTGCATTTTGCTCACAGAGGACCCCCATCCCTGCCCACAGAGGACCCCCATCCCTGCCCACAGAGGACCCCCAACCCTGCACTCTGCACGCAGAGGACCCCCCAACCCTGCACTCTGCACGCAGAGGACCCCCCAACCCTGCACTCTGCACGCAGAGGACCCCCCAACCCTGCACTCTGCACGCAGAGGACCCCCCAACCCTGCACTCTGCACGCAGAGGACCCCCCAACCCTGCACTCTGCACACAGAGGACCCCCAACCCTGCACTCTGCACACAGAGGACCTCTCAACCAACCAATCGCAATCGCTGCCTGATCTGCTGCAGTAAACTGATTTTCAGTCTAGCTGCTATTATATGTCTCAGGGGTGGGGGGCCCAAGAAAATGTTTGCCCAGGGTCCAATCAATATTAGAGACGGCCCTGTGTGAAATACAATAAATAATCTATATTGACATGGTGTGTATACAAAAAGGGAAAAGTAGATGTATGTATGTATATGTAGAGGAAAATAAATTATTAATAATTCAGAGGTGATTTATATATTAATAATTTATTTTCCTCTACATATACATACATACATCTACTTTTCCCTTTTTGTATACACACCATGTCAATATAGATTATTTATTGTATTTCACATATATACTGGTAGCACCAATCACTCCATATAAAGGATGGGTCCCACAATATCGCAATATATATCGTTGGAAAAAAAATATCGCAATATATTTTTTTTCCAATATCGTGCAGGCCTAATGGGTAGTGAGGAGTAAAATCAAAAATGTACGCCATTAGAAAACCTGAAGATGGTGATTAATTTTCGGGGTTCCGTACACAGCTAGGCTCCCAAAAAGTCTCACACATGGGGCATCCCCATACTCAGGAGAAGCGGCAGAATGTATTTTGGGGTGTCATTCCACATATACCCATGTCATTTGTGAGAAATGTATCTATTAGTGACAAGGTTGTGTAAAAAAAAAAAAAAAAAAAAAAAAAATGTAATATTCTCAAAACTTGTGGCAAAATATAAAATATTCCATGGACTCACCATGGCTCTCAGCAAACAGCTTGGGATGTCTACTTTCCAAAATGGGGTCATTTGGGGGGGGTTTTGTGGTATCTTGACATTTCAGGGCCTCCTAAACCGTTATAGGTAGTGAGAAAATGCAATGAAAAATGTACGCCCTTTGAAATTCTGATGGTGGTGATTTGTTTTCGGGCTCCCGTACACTGCTAGGCTCCCAAAAAGTCTCAAATATGTGGTATCCCTGTACTCAGGAGAAGCAGCAGAATACATTTTGGGGTGTAATTACACATATACCCATGGCATGTGTGAGCAATATATAATTTCAATGACAACTTTGTGTAAAAAAAAAAAAAAAAAATCTTTTTTTTGTCATTTTTCAAACACCTGTGACAAAAAAATGAAATATTCAATGAGCTCAACAGGCCTCTCAGAACATTCCTTAGGATGTCTACTTTCCAAAAAGTGGTAGTTTGGGGGGGGGGGGGTTTACTGCCCTGCCATTTTAGCACTTCATGAAATGAGATAGGCAGTCAGAAATTAAAGCTGCGTAAATTTCAGTATTTACACCATAGTTTGTAGACACTATAACTTTTGCGCAAACCAAAAAAAAATACGCTCATTTAATTTTTTTTTGTCAAAGACATGTAGCTAAATATATTTTGGCCAAAAAAAAATGACAAAAATTTAGTATATTGGATATTTTTTAAAAGAGAAAGTTGAAAATGTAATTTTTTCGCAAAATTTTCGCTCTTTTTTTTATTAATGTCACAAAAAATAAAAAGCATAGAGGCGATCAAATACCACTAATAGAAAGCTCTGTTTGTGGGAAAAAAAGGACATAAATTTTGTTTGGGTACAGCATTGCATGACCGCGCAATTGTCAGTTAAAGTCACGAAGTGCCAAGTTGAAAAAAGGGGTCTGGTCAGGAAGGGGGTAAAATCTTCCGGGGCTTAAGTGGTTAAAAGAACATGAATATGAATGAGAATAAAAAATGATCATATAAGTGTAGTCCTGCTAATAGAACCACAAGAACAAAATCAATGTCTATATGGTTAACATATGAAATCCAGGGAAGAAAGAAACAGTTCAATCTAACACTATTTCTAAATGACCATTTTATGCTGCATCTACTGCCATCTTGTGGAACAAATCTGAATTGCTATTCCAATATGAAGCAACTAATGGAGCCGTTCCTCAGCCCTCAGTTAAGAGTTATATGAGCTGAACAGTTAAAAAAAAAAAGACGTTTGAATGGGAGAGGTAAAAATATATAGTATATAAGTATATCAAAATGTAATATCTGTTCACAAAAGGTCTTGGGACTATAAGAATATGCACAGTCTACAGTATGGTAACAATCATCTGGAGGATAAAACATCCTAACTTCCTGCAGACTATTGCTCCTAGTGAGCTAAAGTCAAGCGAATGGATGTAGACCACATGGGTTGAAACAGGACTGTTCCAAGAATGGTGTGTTACTGCCATCTTCTGACGAAAATGTGATATTAGCATGGTGAACAGGCAGTACAAACCGTCTCAGGGTTCATTTGGCAGCAAAATACCACAAGTGAAGCCCAGAAAGATATAGTACAATATGATCCAGAAAATTCTTTAGATCTATGGTCAAAGAACACAATCATTTATGATCCCTCAGTCTTGGTGTTCTAGGAGGTGAGGCAAACAGATTTCTCTTACGTCCTCCGACAGTCGCCGGGTCATCACTATTGGGTATTGACTTCCGCTCCGCAGTCAAAAGAACAAAAGCATTTTGCATAGACACACCCATGGGGGCTGTCCCACTGGTCAATACCCCCCTGCAGTGATCCCTCCCAACTCAGTTTGTTTCTGCCTAGCGTCAGGAGTAGTTAGGCTTTCCCTGTGCTGGGGCTACAGTCTCAGCCTTTCTAAACTTTTTTCTTTGATTTTCTTTGAAAATGTCAGTTTTTTCTTTGATTTACTAGCTGTTTATTTTGTCAGCTTTAGTTTTTAGTCAGATCTTCGAATGAAGATGGATTCTTGCGGAGCTGGGAATTGGACTGACCACCCTGGTTCTCCAGGGCAGAGGGTCAGAGGGACCCCCAGCCCGCCATCGAGCGTTCAGCCATGTGCTTGTCCTGGCATTATGAATGACCCATCCCTGCTCGCAGCAGGGATGCAGCCTGTGAGGTGGCTACCTCACTGGACACATCTGTGGTGCTGCAGTGTCCTGTCCTTGGCTAACGGCATTCCCTGTCAGATGAGGACAGCGGATTTCCGTTCATAGAGGCACCCCACGCCATCCGGTACAGGTAACAGGGTTCGTACGGTCATGGAAAAGTTATGGAATTCTGAGATGACACTTTCCAGGCCTGGAAAGGTCATGGAAAAGTACAATTTTACAAATGTTTTGGAAAAGTCATGGAAATCTGGGGAGGAGCGGCGGGCAGCGGCGGGGGGAGCGGATGCTTAAATC
Organism: Pelophylax lessonae; assembly: GCF_965119305.1. NCBI lineage: Eukaryota > Metazoa > Chordata > Amphibia > Anura > Ranidae > Pelophylax > Pelophylax lessonae. The sequence goes on along the minus strand of NC_138773.1, from coordinate 140,767,816 downwards.
TTTTTTATTGCAAATTAATGTATAATTATTTTATTTTATGCTTGTGCACATTTCCGGGTCCGCAGCAGCCGAGGAGTAGATCATACACCAAGCACCAATCGCTGGCAGCGGGGAGGGCCGGGCCGCGGTTTGCCTGTATGTGACTGGCCAGCAGCAGCAAACCAATCACAGGCGGCGGAAGCGTCACTGGAGGGCGGGCCGCATGAACGTGATGATGACGCGGAAGGGGGCGGTAACCGTTTCAGTTACCGCACCCCCGCGTCATCACGTTCATGCGGCCGGCCCGCTCTCCAGTGACGCTTCCGCTGCCTGTGATTGGTTTGCTGCTGCTGGCCAGTCACATACAGGCAAACCGCGGCCTGGCCCTCCCCGCTGCCTGTCATTGGTGCACAATCATTTCCTCGGCTGCTGCTGGCCAGTGACTGACCGTAGGGCAAACTGCGAGCACCTACTTTACCAGTCCTACGGGAATGTTAAAAATAAATGTAAATAAATAATTAAGCATCCAATCCTGAGTCGCCTTAGTTTCTGTGAGAACTCTTTTCTGCCTCATGGGACTGTTAGGTTCGGCCTAAGAATAGTAAGCGCCGCATTTTTTCCAGCTGCACCTTCATGACTCACTGCCACCTGAACAGCTTTATTTGGGCAAGCAGGAGCACCACTGTTCTTTCTCCCAAAAGTAAGTGCCGCATTTGTGCACCATCAGATCTGTGCCATCCATACCAGTCTGCCTGCACCTCATGACTGTCGCTTGGGCCTAAAAGATTGCTGTGCTGCATTTTGTGCATCTCACTGTCTGTGCCATCCATACCAGTCTGCCTGCACCTCGATTTATGTTATATCTCCTGTGGATTACGTTAATCCATTTCTAAGCGGTTCTCAGGGTTTATGTTATGAAACGTCGTTACTGTGCAAGCGTTATTTAAATAAATATTTCATATTCCACTGTACACTACAAAGCTGGTCATTTATATTAGTAAAAATATGCTGGGTGTGACATAGATTTTCTTCTTATTTAACACGTATACATAGACATTTCATGAAACATTAGGTCATGAATATTTACGTGAAGTCATGGAAAAGTCATGGAATTTCATTGGTGAAAATGTGTATGAACCCTGAGGTAAGTACTTTCTGTGTGGGGCCTCTGTCTGGGGTGGCAGTCCTGTGTTGCTGTTTTCCCCATGTCTGTGCCTGTGTGGGGCTCCCTGATGCGATCCCTGCGGGGGTCTCCTTTTACATGCGGTGCTGTGTGGTTTTGGGGGCCCCTTCCCCTGTGTCACTGTGGTGTTTTGGGGGTGCAGACTGTCTGTGCGGCGGCCCCAGCGGGTGAAAACCGCGCAGTCCACCATTGTAGGTATGGGCAAGCATGTCTGGCTTCACTGTGGGCTTAACTGCATGCTGTTTTGGCGCCCTCCGGCGCCATCTTGTGTGTGGCAGAACGATCGTTCCGAGCACATGTTCGGCGGCCATCTTGCCGAAGCCTCCCATTCAGTTCTATGGGCAGCCATTTTCCTTGGGTCTTGCAGCTTATAGTTCAGCCTCTAATGACCTCACTTCCTTTTCCTCTGAAGCAGCGATCAATGTGGTAACACTCTGTGGGGGCTCTGCAGACTGTCTCTTCCATAACTCTTTGTTTTGTACTTCCTGTCTCAGTTTTGTCTCCTTTTGGGGGTCTGTGTTCACTGTGCATATAGCGGTGGGCTGCACACTCCACGGCGATCTTAAAGGGCCAGTACCTTTTTTGTACTTTTTTACTGTAACTTGGACAATGGAATCTCAGGACAACAAATTCCCCCCAGCCCTGCTGTACCCCCTGTTATACCTGATTTGGCCTCCGTAGTGGCGTCTTTAGTGTCCAAAATGGAGGTGCTGATGGCTGAACGAGCTGCTAGGAAAAGGCCTAGATTATCTATCTCCTCTGATTCAGATGGTGATGTGGCTGCTGTGGCGGGCGTGCCCTTTTCAGGGTCTTGCTCATCCCTGGACCCACTGGGGTCAGAGGGGGAGGCGGAGGGGGCTGATGATTCTCCCCCCGGGGTCGCCTGAAGACTATGGATGAGTTGATTTCTTCTGTGAAAGAAATACTACATTTGGAGGATGAGCCCACTCCTCCGGGCATTGTCATCTTTTGGAACACATAGGACCCGCAAGTTGGCGCAGGTTTTTCCCTGCCCCGCTGGATTTCATTACACTGTGAATGAGCTGTGGCGCAATTTAAAACCTCCATTCACGGTGCCTAGTCGGTTTAAACTGCTTTATCCCTTTGCGCCGGCTACGGACACGCGCTGGTGTGTGCCTCGACAGGTGGATCACACTGTGGCCGTCTTAAACAAGGCTACCTTGATTCCCACTGAGGACACCCCGGTGTTCCGGGATCCCACAGACAGGAGGTTGGCGTCTCTTGCCCGCCATTCCTACACGGTGGCGGGTTCCTTGCTCAAACCTATTTTCACGTCCGTTCTGGTGGCTCAGGCGGTGGCGGATTGGACTAAGGTGCTTAGACGCAACCTCGCGTCTGATTCTGCCCCACCTGCCACGCTGGCTATGGTGGATCAAATTCACCAAGGAGTCATGTATTTGTGCGATGCAGCCTTGAATAAGGCCCCTTTAGCTGCACGCCTGTCGAGTGTCGCGGTGCTTAACCGTCGACTCATCTGGCTGAAAAGCTGGTCGGCTGACCAGACATCACGGAACACAGTTGCTGATTTCCCCTATGCAGGTTCTCGCTTTTTTAGCGAGGTGTTGGATACCTTGGTAAAAGGCGTCACGGGGGGCAAGAGCACGATGCTGCCCCAGAACCCGAAGAACAAGTCCTTTCGTGGCAAGCGGGGTTCCGCCTCTCGACCCAATCAAGGGTCCTTTCCTGCCTTTAGGAATCAAACCAAGGGCAAGCCCCCCAAGGGCCAAGTTGGCCAGAAGAAGCCCTGGGCGGGCAAGCAGAAGTCTGGCAATGCCAGTGCTGCGGGTCAATCCGCCTCTGCCTGAAGGGGCGCCCTCACCCATTTCTGGGGTGGGGGGACGTTTGTGCGGTTTCCTCCAGCCTTGGCTGCTCCGAATTCTGGACAGGTGGGTTCAGGAAATCATTCGATCAGGGTACAAGATCGAATTCCTTTCCCGGCTGGCGGACATATTTTTCCCCTCAAATCTTCATTTGACCCCAGGGCGCCTGCAGGACCTTCATCAAGCGGTGCAGGACCTCCTTGCCCAGGGGGTGATTGTCCCGGTGCATCATCGGGACAGGTTTTGGGGGTTTTATTCCCCTCTGTTCACTGTGCCCAGAAAGGAGGGCAAGGTACGTCCTATTCTGGACCTGAAAGCGCTGAACCGCTTTGTGCGCGTTCGGAAGTTCCGTATGGAATCTCTCCGCTCGGTGGTGGCCTCCCTGAGCCCAGGGGAATTCCTGGCCTCTATAGACCTGAATGATGTGTACCTACACATCCCCATATTCGAGGGTCACCGGAGGTACCTTCGGTTCGCAATCGCGGAGGACCACTATCAGTTTGTGGCGTTACCTTTCGGTCTCGCTTCGGCTCCAAGGGTCTTAACCAAAGTGCTGGCGCCTGTTCTGGGCCTGCTAAGGGCACAGGGCATTGCGGTCTTGGGGTATCTGGACGATCTCCTCTTAAGATCGAGTGTCAGCCAGAACCTACTGCGCGATCTGTCCACCACGGTACAGACGCTCCAGGAGTTTGGATGCACCATCAACGTACCGAAGTCGTCCTTGTCTCCTTCGGTTCATCTTCCCTATCTGGGAATGATCCTGGACTCTGCTCAGGCAAAAGTGTTCTTGCCGGAGGACAATCTCCGGACCTTACAGGACGAGATCAGGTCCCTCAGGGACAATCCATCCTCGTCACTCAGGACCTGCATGCGATCCCTAGGGTTGATGGTTTCAGCCTTCGAGGCGATACCATTTTCTCAGTTTCACACATGGTCTCTTCAAGCGGAGATCCTGGCCAGGTGGGACAGACTACCTCAGTCCTTGGATCTGAGTGTCTCATTGAGTCGCCGGACCAGAATGGATGTTCTGTGGTGGCTCCAGTCCCCGGCAGTGTCAGAAGGCAAATCCTTCCGTCCGTTACTGTGGACAGTGATTACCACTGTTGCCAGTCTGTCGGGCTGGGGTGGAGTCCTGGGCAACGTGTCTGTCCAGGGCACTTGGTCGGGGGAGGAATCATCCCTTCCGATCAATGTGTTGGAATTAAGAGCGATAAAACTCTGTCTCTTCCAGTGGTCGGATCGACTTCGGGACCGTCCTGTTCGGGTACAGGCGGACAATGCTACCGCGGTGGCTTACATCAACCACCAAGGGGGCACCAGGAGTGCCTGGGTGGCCCGGGAGGTGACCGACATTTAGTCTTGGGCCGAGACTCATGTCCCGGCGATTTCAGCAGTTCACATTCCGGGTGTGGAGAATTGGCAGACCGACTATCTGAGCCGCCAGACCCTGGACAAAGGGGAATGGTCCCTACACCCGGAGGTCTTCCAAATGCTGTGTGCGAAGTGGGGATCCCCAGACGTGGATCTGTTTGCGTCTTGGCTAAACCACAAGGTGGAAAGGTTCATGGCAAGAACGTGCGATCCTCTGGCGGACGCCTCAGATGCGTTGGTGGCCCCTTGGGATCAGTATCGCCTGATGTATGCCTTTCCTCCGATTCAGTTGTTGTCCAGGTTCCTTCGCAGGTTGGCCTCGGAACCGCACTTGGTGATTCTGGTAGCGCCGGACTGGCCGCGCCGGTCCTGGTACGCCTCCTTGGCGGCTGCCAATACGGGAAGATCTACTGTCTCAGGGACCGATCTTCCATCCTGCTTTACAGTCGCTGGCTTTAACAGCTTGGCTGTTGAGACCCAGGTCCTGAGAGACAGGGGTCTCTCCCCAGAGGTCATTCCTACTCTAATCAAGGCTAGGAAAGCCTCATCTGGTAAAATCTATTACCATACCTGGAAAGCTTATTTCGCCTGGTGTGAGTCCAGGGGGTTCTCCCCTCGCTCGTACTCCAGACTGGTGTGGACCAGCGCCTGGCGTGGGCCACGATAAATGGCCAAGTATCTGCACTGGCTATTCTTTTCAAACGCCCTGTGGCGTCTCATTCCTTGATATGCACCTTTATTCAAAGTGTGCGGCATTTGGCTCCTCGCCGGAGGGAGCCTTTACCTCCATGGGACTTGAACTTAGTTCTGTCCATGTTACAGCGTTCTCCTTTTGAAAACATCTGGGAGATATCGTTGCCTCTGCTGTCTAAGAAGGTTGCTTTTTTGGTGGCGATCACTTCGGCTCGCAGGGTGTCGGAATTGGCGCCGTTGTCTTGCCGCTCTCCTTACTTGGTGATTCACAAGGATAAGGTGGTCTTGCGACCTCATTCGTCTTTTCTCCCTAAGGTAGTCTCTGAGTTCCACCTTAATGAGGACATTGTTCTGCCTTTGCTCTGTGGGAAGCCGAAGCATCCTAAGGAGGTTGCATTGCATTCCTTGGATGTTGTCAGGGCGATCAGGGTTTACCTGTCGTCCACTGAATCCTTTCGGAAATCGGATTCCCTCTTTGTCCTTCCTGAGGGACCTTGGAAGGGCATGGCTGCGTCCGCAGAAACCATTGCCAAATGGATCAGCGCAGCGACCATTGCCAAATGGATCAGACAGACCATTGAACAGGCCTATGCTTTGAAGGAACGGGTTCCACCCTTCCCTATTAAGGCGCACTCTACCAGATCTTTGAGTACGTCCTGGGCCTACTGGCATCGAGCCTTGGTGGCCCAGGTGTGCAAGGCTGCGACTTGGTCGTCGGTGCACACTTTTTACAAATTCTATAAGGTGGATGTTCTGGCATCAGCTGATGCCTCCTTTGGCCGCAAAGTTCTCAGTGCGGCAGTGCCATAGGGGACCCTTGTGTTTTTTGTGGGTCCCTTGCTGTTGGGGTGTTTATCCCCTGGTTATTTGTTTTCCACGGTTGTTGCTCCTGTTGAACCTTTTCTGTTGCCCAGAAGGTTCTCTTACTGTGCGTGTAAGGTTCCATTCTCTGATGTGGGTACGCTTTGCCTTTTCTACGGTTGTGTCTCCCACCCCTCATGTCTACACTGCTTTGGGACATCCCAATAGTGTTGACTTAGAGGTGGCAGCGACTGTCGGAGGACGTAAGAGAAAACTGAATTTTTGTAAAATCTTACCTGTAAAATTCCTTTCTTTGAGTCCTCCGACAGTCGCCGCTCCGCCCCTCTTTTGGGGTTTGTCTTGTACACCTACTGCTATTCTACCAAACTGAGTTGGGAGGGATCACTGCAGGGGGGTATTGACCAGTGGGACAGCCCCCATGGGTGTGTCTATGCGAAATGCTTTTTTTCTTTTGATTAAGTCTTATGCCTAGCTACTTCTGCAGAGCGGAAGTCAATACCCAATAGTGATGACTTAGACGTGGCGGCGACTGTCAGAGGACTCAGAAAAAGGAATTTTACAGGTAAGATTTTACCAAAATTCAGTTTTTTGGGATCTCTGGACCTCTGTTTCTTCCCACTTTTTCCAAAGGGGGTATGCGCTGGAAAAGCATTAGTGATCCTGGGAGTGCCCATGGATTTAGGTGGGAGCAAAAACTCCGCATACCAGTCCGGAACAGTTATGGGCTCGAGTTGCAGAAGATCACAAAAGTTTGGTAGTTCATCTGGGGTTCTGAGCAAGTGTTGTCTGCCCCCATAATTGGCTTGCAGTGCAAATGGAAATTTCCAACGATAGGGTATATTCTTGGATTTTAGTATTTCCAGAAATGGTTTCAATGCACGTCTATTTTTTAGCGTAACGGGGGACAGGTCCTGGAATAATTGGATCTGTTGGTCATTAAAAATAACTTGATCGTTCTGACGGGCCTGTTTCAAGATTTCCTCTTTCAGAGGGTGATTACTCAGCCAGCAGATGATGTCTCGTGGTGGGGTGTTATCTGGAGCCTTAGGCCTTAGAGCTCTGTGCGCTCTATCAAAATCTATTGGAGATTCTGCAGGTCTGCCAAGGAGGCCGTTAAAAACAGAGCACAGTGCAGGTTTTATTTGATCGTTGTCAATATCTTCTGGTATACCCCTCACTCTGATATTATTCCGTCTGCCCCTATTATCAAGGTCTTCCAGTTGACGGTTCATTGCAATCAGGTGTGAGGAGTGAGAGAAAGTAATTTCTTCCAGCCTCTGTTTAGCTCTGTCTCTAGATTTGCCTGCTTTTTCCCCAATAGCCATCTGCTCCTTAATGCTGATAGTGTCGGCTTTGAGATCAATTATTTCAGCTGCAAAGGACCCCTCAATATCAGCCGATTTGGCGGTCATGTTATTATACATGAGGGGATGATCTGGCCGTGCACACTCACCTCCCAAGTCCTCTGATGTAGCGAGGGAGTCCAGATCTCCATCCTCATCCTCTGTTGGTATCGGCACCAGCGCCATCTTGGAATTCGCCATACTTCTCCGGCCCTGTGACAGAGGCTTAAAGAGATCGGGGATAATCTTACTGCCTTCTGACCGTCCGGATCGTGAATGTTTAGGGTGTGTTTCCAGCTTGGCTAGTTTGCCCATTTCAGGAGCGGATTGCTGCGGATGAAGCCGTAAAGCCGTTAGGTAGGAGAGCTGCCGGCAGAGCTGAGTTAGCAAGCAGCCATCTCTCCCGTGCGCCAAGCCACTCCCCCACTTTCCAACTACATGTCAGCCCATTTCAGATGTGACTTTGAAAGATATGTTACTGTTACTCAGAGCCTCACTACAGGCAGACATGGTAGCCTCTATACAACAGTTTAAATCTGAAGTATGTGAATTGGGTGAAAAAGTGCACCAGGCAGAGAACAAAATCAGTGAGGTCACTTCTTCATTTAATGCCTTAGTGGACTCCCATACTTTTCAACAAGATGATCTTTCTCTCATCAAAATTAAATTAGCTGATCTTGAGGAACGTTCCCATAGGAACAACATCAAGATTTTGGGGGTCCTGGTGTCTGTGTCTTACCAACAACTTCCACATTATGTCCGCTGTCTAAGGACTTGATTCCTCTGACAGGTTCCACAGAATTCCTAAACCCTTATATTTACCACCAAATGTACTGAGAGACATGATTCTCAGGGTTCATTTTTTGCAAGTCAAAGAACGCATCTTGGATACCTTCCAAAAAAGAGAGAATATTCCAACCCATGCAGCTAACCTACAACTTCTCCCTGATTACTCTAAATATACGCTCCAACAAAGAAGACATCTCTCAACCATTACCAAGGCGCTTCAAAGTGGAAGTACCCCGCCAAAATCAGTATTACCCATAATTTATCCACACATCTCGTCACCTCTAATGGAAAATGGTATCAGTCTCCTGCGAGAATGGTGTATAATTCCCCACAACCATCAAGTCGCCCCTGGCCCTTCTTCCTCTTCCTCAACTGCTGAAATCCATCATCTCACCCCAGACTGGCAAGTGGTTCAACATAGGATATCCAAAAAGAAATGACTCCTGCCCTAATCTCCTGTACTCAAAAACCACTACGCACTCATGGATTCCCTGGATGTTTTTTCAGGGGTACACTACATCGTACCCATGTCCCCTTATTGCTTGAGCAGCATGCGCTGCATGGGTCCTTTTAGACCCTACTTTTTTACATTTTTAATTTTTTGTCATTCGTTTTGGCTTTCCTCTTATGATATCCAAGGCAACACTTCTCACTGTTCTCAGATTATGCACGGACTTACCAGTTCACGCCATTGTCACCCTTGGCATCGCAAAGTACGCTAATACTGGTACCCATCCATGGATCACATTTGGTCTGAGCTAGAGTCGATACCCCACCAACTTTCCAGCTCTAGAGACTCATATTCCAGCAACAATATGGTAAAGACATCTCTGAATCTTCCTCCAATACTGTCGCTTACACCTTGCCTTCTTTGGATGACCTAAAACTGTTCTCCAATTGCCTACCACCTCACACACGTTTTTCATAACGATTATGACCCTTAAAATTTTCTCCATAAACGCTAGAGGACTCAACCATCCAGCGAAGAGACGCTCTCTATGGGCAGAAGTGACCAAGCACAACGCGGACATAGTGGCTGTCCAGGAAACCCACTTTCACAAAAACTCCACGCCCTGATGCTCCCACACGATCTTTCCCCACATTTTCCAGGCCTCCACACGGCAAAGAAAATAGGAGGTCTTCTGGCAATAAAGGATTCAGTGACTTTCGACCTCGTGGAATCACACCTAGACCCTGAAGGGAGGTATATTAGTTTGATTTGCAAACTGAATGGTAAACTGTAAACCCTTACGACCGTACATGTTCCCAACTCGCACCAAATGAGATTTATTCGCAAACTTTTTGTCAAACTTTCTAAGGTGCGACAGGGAAACTTGGTGATATGCAGGGATTTTCTTTCAAACCAATGACCCACGGGACACAAACCCATTCACTAACTGGAATGCTCACAAAGCGTTCATATGCGGGATATTGATCCCATCAAAATCCCGCATCAGAAGGCAAAGAACTCTACAGCTAGACTCCCTCCTAGCGGAAATCATTAACTTAGACCTTGCGAACCAAACCTCCCCCTCCATTGCATTAGCTACACGACTATCGAAACTCCGCCACAAAATTAGAGAGACTCCCTGCAGTGAACATGATAACCATATGCGAAGCCTAAAACTCCAATATTACGCAAACCACAATAAAGCGGGGACATTTCTAGCTAATAGACTTAAGCTCCAGAAAACTAGATCCAAAATAACTCGCATATTTCATCACGTCTCAAACCGTAAAATTGAAAACCCCAAAAAATTGCAGGTGCATTTGCGGAGTACTACGGCTCACTCTATGACCTTAAAAACGACCCCTTCATGCCTCCACCGACTCAACTCTCTATCAATAATTTTCTAACCTCCATTCAGTTGCCCACGTTATCTGCTGCTCAATTAGACAGTTTGAACGCAGACTTTACTTTACAGGAAATTTGACGAGTCCTAACCACTCTATCCACTCTACCTCACAAAAAATCCCCAGAACCTGACGGCCTAACCAATGAGTATTACAAGATATTTCAATCCATTCTAATACCCCACTTACAGGCCCTATTCAAGACAGCTGCAGAATCTAATACCTTCCAGACAGAAATGCTGAGTGCCCACATTGTTACCTTACCCAAGCCTGGGAAACCACCTACCACACCACCTAATTTTTGCCCCATATCTTTGCTAAACACAGATATCAAGATCTACGCCAAACTTCTAGCTAAACGCCTATTTGATGTGATCCCCACTTTGGTAAAACTGGACCAATTGGGCTTCACTAAAGGAAGACAAGCATCAGACACGACCAGACGCATACTCAATGTAATCCACCAAACACAATTCCATAAAACACAGACCCTGCTTTTTTCTATTGACGCTGAAAAAGCATGTAATAGAATACATTGGGATTACATGAAGGAAGTTCTAGCCAAATCTGGGTTTCAAGGGAGAATCTCAGCCACTATTATGGCCCTATACTCACAACCATCTGCACGAGTATTTATTTCAGGTTTTCTGTTTAAACCATTTAAAATCTCAAACGACACGCAACAGGGCTGCCCCCTGTCACCAGCTATCTTTAATGATTGAACGGCTTGCCGAAGCTATAAGATCGCACCTACATATCAAAGGTTTCCATACCCTCCGTAAATCACATGTGATTAACCTATTTGCAGACAATGTAATCTTAGTACTGTCTAACCCCCTCATTTCCGTTCCTTTCGCGCATGACATCCTTGCACACTTTAGTTCAGTATCCTATTTTCTCTAGCGCTCATTGACAGACGTAGTCCTCGGTGATACACCACCTTCGGGTTATGTTGCCTCCACAGGAGCAGGACTAGACAGGAAATTAAAAAGCTCTGGCCACACCCCAGGGGCAGTCCCAGAGGGTATATCCTCTCTCTCTCTGCCTCAGCAAATCAGTTATTTTCTGTCTAGTTAGGAGTAAGGACCTAGATACCTTGCTGGGATCTTAGGTCCTGGCAAGAATTTTTTTCTTAAAGGATTTTTTTTAGACAGCTTTTTTCTCCAGTGTTCCTGTGAGATCTTCAAGCAAGAAAGCTGAACTGGGCGACGGGCTGGATGTTGAGATCCGGTGGTCACCCCAGTTCAGCCTACGAGCGCGTGCAGGCCATAGCTCCGCGCTGGGTCGGCCGCGACAAAGTCCCATTAAAGGACTGTCCACGCGAGTTAAACGTCTCGCTGAAACGCCAAAGACCATGAGTCACGGCGTCCGTATCGGTCGACAGCCCTCCCGCCCCGGTGGAGAGGGGTACTGTCAGGAGTTGGTGCCCGCCTGGTTCCGGTATGGTGAGTAGTATGTTCCCCCTTTCCCCCTGACGGGTTTTGTGGTGAACGCGGGCCCCTCTCTGTATGGTAAGATAGAGTCCCTTTCTATCCTACAACATGACACAGATCCTCCTACTTTGAGTGTGATTTTATGTGTGCAAAAGCCAGGAGGCTTGGTTTGGGAGCTAACAATCTAATTGTATACATGTTTTAAAGATGTAATCTGTGGCATTCTGGGAATCTTATGGGTTAAGAATAAGCTACCTACCAGTCAGAAGCCACGGACATGTAGACTGCCTTCCTAATCAGATCTCCAGCTATTAGCAGGCCTCCCGAACGGCCATGCGGTCCGCCAGGGCCGGTACCGCCAACCACGCCATATCCCCATGCAGTGAGAGTGTTGTGTGCCCTGCAGCACACCGCTATTCAGTACGGGCCGCCGCCATTTTTTTTGCTGGATCGCACGAGCCGCCATTTTGGCGTAGCCTCGTGTCTCCAGCATGGGGGCGGCCATGTTTGAGGTGATCCAAACACCTCGTGGAGCTTGGGGGAGGCGCCGGAAGGCGTACAGAGGGGCGGAGCCGCCTCCTTTCTTCCTGGGCAGCCAGCCAAAAGACTTCCTGTTTGTTAAGACAGCGCTGTAACCTGTTGCAGTTAAACTCTGAGCATCAAGTGGTGAGCCTGGGGGTCTATCTCTCTCTCTCTCTCTCGATCGATAGGGATCCCTAGCAGGTAACACTAAGGGGCTTTTGTGGCGCTGGGGGTCGAAAAAAAAAAAAAAAAAAAGAAAAGTTTTATTTTTGAATTATATTATCCAGGAAGTAACTGGAGTTATCATGGACCCTGCCACACATATTCCCCCACCTGTTTCCCTCGAGGGGGCCACGGGACCCGCCGATGCACAGAGTATAGAGTCATTTACAGCAATTTTGGAGTCTATGGTGGCTCGGGTGGAGGCGGCCTGTCAGGGACGGGGGTCAAGGAAGCGACCCCCGCCTACCCCTATACCATCTGACACCTCTGACTCAGATTCAGAGGTGGTCACGACAGTTGCAGGTTCCTCTGCAAGGGCTGTTATCCCAGGTAAAGCTCCCTCAGACAGTGAGGAGGACGCTTCTTCTCCTGCTATTATTCAGGAAGAAGCATTGGTGGACGCACTAGTTGTGGCAGTGCAGGAAACCTTAAAACTTGAGGCTTTACCGGCAGAGGCAACTGAAACAGAGATTCCTTTTGGTACTAATAAGCCCATCAAGACGATGAAGGCTTTTCCTGTACCTAAATGTTTCGGTAATCAGATTAAAGGAGAATGGGAGCATTCTAAACGTACCTTTACTATTACCAAGCGTATTGCTAGACGCTATCCGTTTGAGGAATCCATCATTAAGAAATGGACGGTACCACCAGTTGTGGATCCGCCTATTTCCAGGCTGAATAAAGCCACGGTTATTCCAGTGGAGGACACTTCGTCCTTTAAGGATCCGGTGGATCGAAAGATGGAAGCAGAGTCCCGCACCATCTTCTCTCTGATAGGGTCAGCTTTTAGACCAGTAATTGTTTTTGGTCTAGTTTCCCAGACACTTACGGAATGGGCGAAAATGGTACGCCAAGATCTTAGGGGAAAAGATATTCCCCAGGAGACATCTGATTTGATGGAACAGATTATACAAGGGCTACAGTTTATCTGTGACGCAGCCTTGGACACTACTCCCTTATTAGGGCATGCATCTAAGACAGCGGTGATCCTCAGACGTGTGCTGTGGTTAAAATGCTGGTCAGCTGACCTAGGTTCCAAGAAGACCTTGACAAATCTCCCCTTTCAGGGGAATCGTCTATTTGGGGCCAACCTAGATGAAATCATTAAGGATGCCACTGGGGGCAAGAGCACTTTTTTGCCACAGGCTGCTAAAGCTAAGGGACCTCGCAACAAGCGAGGACCTTTCTTTACCGCCCATAAACGGCGCCCGGCTGGTACTAGCGGGAAAGGCAAGACTCCTCCAGGAGGGTTCAAGAAGGGCTGGTCGGACAAGCAAAGGACCAACCCAGCCAAACCCGAAGCAAAGGAGTACACAGCCTGAAGGTGCGCCCCCACCCGGTTTCAGGGTGGGGGGACGTTTTCACCGGTATTCAGGACATTAGATCGAGCATCAACCACTACTACCGGTGCGATTCTTCCCTTCCAACATTTAAGTACTACAGGAAGCGGTAATTACCGTTCCCTGAATAGATCTTTTCCTTTACCTTTTCCTAAGATTAGTCCCGATACCTCACAGGAATCGGATCTGGTTGACCAGATAGGCCAAGTAGCCTCTAGTCGGGTGACTTCGGTCCCTGAGGTTCAACCAGAAAAGATCACCTTTCCTGATAACTATCAGGTATCTGATAAATGTGTGGGAACAGAAAACGACCAGACTTTCTCGGATGGTCGGGGCCAGATACCTCTAGGGACGCCTGGTTCAGATCCAATCAGCGCCAGTGGTCCTAGAAATTCTAGGCTGGCCTCCTCAAGCCGGCCTGGCCGACTTGGACATGTTAGTCGTAGACGTTCCGTGGGAACTTCGTCTCAGGGAGTGTCTGTGGTCTCAAGGACCAATTTACCATCATGCTTTACAGTCGCTGGGTTTAATGGCCTGGCCATTGAGACCCAAGTACTGAAGGACAGAGGTTTGTCAGCTTCAGTCATTCCTACCCTTATTAAAGCAAGGAAAGCGACTTCCAGCAAAGTCTATTATCACACATGGAAAACTTATATTGCGTGGTGCGAATCTTTAGGATTTCCTCCACGTACCTATTCGGTGTCTCGAATATTGGCCTTTTTGCAACAAGGGGTTGAGCAGAAGCTAGCCTTGAGCACCATCAAGGGTCAAGTTTCAGCATTAGCAATCTTCTTTCAGAAGCCTTTAGCTACCAAATCCTTGGTGCGGAATTTCATCCAGGGGGTGCGGCACCTGGCTCCTCCAGTCCGCGCGCCCTTACCGCCTTGGGATCTTAATTTGGTTTTGTCGGTTCTACAGAAACCTCCTTTTGAAAACATCAGGGAGATTCCCTTGCTTACTTTTTCCCAGAAAGTGGCCTTCTTGGTGGCTATTACTTCTGCTCGCAGGGTGTCAGAACTGGCTGCATTATCATGCCAGTCCCCATACCTAGTGATTCATAGGGATAAGGTAGTACTTCATCCTAAGCCATCTTTTCTTCCCAAGGTGGTTTCAGATTTTCATCTGAATGAAGATATTGTACTACCTTCCTTGTGTCCTCAGCCCAAGCATCATCGGGAACATGCGTTGCATTCCTTAGATGTGGTTCGGGCAATCAGGGTATACCTGAAAGCTACGGAATCATTCCGTAAGACGGATTCACTTTTTGTGATCACGGATGGCCCCAGAAAGGGTTTGCCTGCATCTGCCGCGACCATTGCCAAATGGATTAGACAAACGGTGGTACAGGCTTATTCTATTAAGGGTCAGAGTCCTCCGTTCCCTGTTAGGGCGCACTCCACTCGAGCGCTCAGTACTTCCTGGGCCTTTCGCCATCAGGCGTCAGTGGTCCAGGTATGTAAGGCGGCCACCTGGTCGTCAGTACATACCTTTACAAAATTCTATAAAATTGATGTGACGGCATCGGCGGATGCCTCATTTGGCCGCAAGGTTTTGCAGGCCGCAATTTGAGGAGACCGGTGGTCTACCTCGAGGGTTTTTTTTTCTGTTTGAAAAAAAAAAAAAAATTGTTTTCTCTTTTTTTTGTTGAGTCTCATCATTAAGGATGAGCATTGTAAACTTCTAGTTGGCACCGGTTGGGCCTTCTAGATTGGGATTTGATTTCCATTTTCCCACCCCTCAGTTGTGATACTGCTCTGGGACGTCCCGAAGGTGGTGTATCACCGAGGACTACGTCTGTCAATGAGCGCTAGAGAAAAATGGATTTTTGTAAAATCTTACCGTAAAATCCTTTTCTCTTAGCTCATTGACAGACGTAGTCCCCGCCCCTCTGTTTTTTTGAGTTGGGTTAAAATCTCTAAAGACTGCTTTTTCACATAACTGATTTGCTGAGGCAGAGAGAGAGAGGATATACCCTCTGGGACTGCCCCTGGGGTGTGGCCAGAGCTTTTTAATTTCCTGTCTAGTCCTGCTCCTGTGGAGGCAACATAACCCGAAGGTGGTGTATCACCGAGGACTACGTCTGTCAATGAGCTAAGAGAAAAGGATTTTACGGTAAGATTTTACAAAAATCAATTTATAAGGTAAATTGGCACAAATCACTGATATTAGACCTGGGGCTTAATATTCACACCAAAATGCACCTGAAGCAGCAATTTCCATACCAAATGGCTGATAACAACATCCCCTACCTAGGGATCAACCTCTCAGCCAAATTATCTAAAATAGTCGACATCAACTTCAAACCCCTTATCGCTGATATCAGTCAAAACTTCACACGCATGGCAAAACATGAACTGTCATGGATAGGCAGACTAGCTTCTTTCAAAAATGATGGAGCTCCCAAAAATTCTCTACCTGTTCGGCACCATACCCCTCCTTATCAAGTCGAAATACATTATAGAATTAAATGGACTTATTAAACAATGTGTGTGGCAAGGGAAGAAACCAAGATGCTGTTTAAAACACCTTGTAAAACATAAATCAGCAGGATGCACAGGTTGGCCAGATATCAAAGATTATTACACTGCTGCTCACCTAGCACAATTGAAAATGTGGTTTATGGATAATTTGGAAACCTTATGGGTAAACCTAGAAGCATCAGCTGCACATACACCCACTCCTCATCTTCTACTATTTGCAGACACTTGGAAACCACTTAATATGTCAAACCTACCACCTACAACACAAACGTCTCTTCTAGCCTGGTGAAAACTAGTCCTTCAATCCAAACATAATAACCTCCGCATTCCTATTAACACCTTGTAATTGCTGATCACATACCTGTCCATGCAGAAATGGATTGACCATCGGGTACTAGGGTAGATGACATCATGGAAGCCAATATGGTCAAACCATTGAAAACGTTATCTATGGAATATGACTTACCCTCCATCCTTGCGTCAGAAACTTTCTGATCCAACACCCCCCCGCCCAACATATGCTTGAACACCCAAGCCTGGGAATTCTATACCACAACACGAGAAGGGAAAAAGGGCATATCACTATATCACTCTTCTATAATGTTATCCGACCTTGGACAACAATTTTCTTCTCAACAATGGTCACAAGCACTCAGGTCTACCCACAAAGCCTCTCACTGTACCAACCACTGGAACTTATCACAAAAGATAGTAGCAAGGTGGTATAGGACACCGGTCCAACTAGCCAAATTCATCCCCTCATACTCTCCACTTTGTTGGAGTACCTGTGGCCAACCAGCCAACATTTACCACGTTCTCTGGTCTTGTATCAGTCTCACCAGTTATTGGAAAAAAAAAATTCCAAATTATTGCTGAAAGTACAGGAATACTGACCACACCCAATCCAGCTATTGCTCTCCTCCACATAAATATAAACAATTACCCTACCACTTATAGGACAATTGTGACCCATGTACTATTGGCAGCTAAGTTGGTTATAGCTAGACATTGGAAATATAACAACTCCCCAAACCCATCCGAAGTGATTGCACAGGTTAACCTGAACTATCACTAATAAAAACTTCTAGCTGTTAGGAAACACTCCTCTTCCAGTCTCTTTGATAAAACATGGGAAGCCTGGGTTGTTTAGTATACCTAAACTCAATATATACCCACAAGTGGTGATTAACATTGCTAACGCATTGTTTGTCTATGACATCCACATGCTGCATTAATATTATTATCATTATTATTATCTACCTGTTTGTTTATATCAATGCTTGTATTGCCTGTACTACATCCTGTATTTACATGCTAATATTTGTACCGATACTGATATCCATACTACCAATAATGTTACTGTTTTATTCTTTTTTATTTGTTTGAAAAAAAATCAATACAAATTATGTTTTAAAAAAAAATCTATAGACAAGTGTCTCCTGGTTGTCTTCATGCCAATACAAACGTCTGCCATTGCTGGGGTGCAATAGCTAGGTGGGGGTTTGGAGCACACCCAGCAATTAGTCCTGTTTGCCGCCTTAGCCAGCTGAAGGTGCATTTTAAACAATAGGTTGGGATGCTGTTCATCATTACCCTTGCTAAAATACGCTAAGCTAAAAATATAAATAAAAATGATATTCCTCATTATCATTCTTAGATGGAGTTGAGCAGTTTTTTGCAGTGGCTGGCATGGATCCATTTAAGCTTCAATACCTTGACTCCAATCCCATAGACAAGTGTCTCCTGGTTGTCTTCATGCCAATACAAATGTCTGCCATTGCTGGGGTGCAATAGCTAGGTGGGGGTTTGGAGCACACCCAGCAATTAGTCCTGTTTGTCGCCTTAGCCAGCTGAAGGTGCATTTTAAACAATAGGTTGGGATGCTGTTCATCATTACCCTTGCTAAAATACGCTAAGCTAAAAATATAAATAAAAATGATATTCCTCATTATCATTCTTAGATGGAGTTGAGCAGTTTTTTGCAGTGGCTGGCATGGATCCATTTAAGCTTCAATACCTTGGCTCCAATCCCATCCTTTTGATGTTTCCTCACAATGACCCAGTCACCCGTTTGAATAGAATGTACACCGGTTATCGTGTCAGGGTCCGAGAGAGACTCCCGAACCCTATGATGGACCTTTTTGGAGCTTCCTTTGCCAGGACTATACCTACCCCATCAGCAGAGAATGTAAAGATGACAGCTGCTGAGGAAAGTACAATCTACTCTCTGGTTGACTCCCAAACAAAACCTAGTAGGGTAATAACCCATGGGGCTGTCTAGGGAAATTCCTGTTGGGGTAAAGAGCAATGGGAAGACATTCAGACCATGGCTTTTATAAATTTCAATTTAGCCGTTCAACCTTGCTGCTACTTTGAGGATGAATCCCTGGTTGATGTGAATCGCCTTACATACCTCTGAAAAGATCTGATCGGTGAAGTGTGATCCGCGATCCAACTCGATCGTTCAAGGCAGCCCCAAGCGAAACACTATCATAGATAAGTTTCCGCAGTGGTAGCCGCATTGGCATTGTGAACGGGCCAAGCCTCTGGCCACCCAGAAAACATATCCAGAAAGACATGCTCGTATGTTCCGTTCTTTGGCAAGGTAATATAGTCTATCTAAAAGCGCTGAAAGGAATATTTCGGTTTGGGCCAGTGCCTTCTCGGTACCGTTACCGTTTTCAGCTGCGGTAGTGAAGTGGGGGTAATCCAATGCTCCTCCACCTGTGCACACATAACCATCCTTGACTGAGGCTCAGGGTAATGAGCCGAGTGGGCCATCATTGGAAAAAGTGATCTGGGTAAACACCATTAGTATGAGCCTTTACCTTCAAAATGGCTATCTCTTGTGGCAAGCAGAAGGCAATGAACAGTCTGTCTATTTACTCCGCATGTTTCACTGGCTTCCCTGAACTAGTCAAGAACACTCTTGCCTTCCAGATTGAACCACAATCATGTGCCACCCCAAAAAGCGTATCTCAAATCTGTATAGAAATTGATCCTCTGATCTTTATGCATCTCACAGGCTTTTGCTAGTGCCCACTACTCCTGAACGGACTTATGGGAACCTAAAGAACCCTATAATACAATTTCACCAGTTGTAGTCACCGCATAACCCGTGTGTGGCTTACCATCTGGGGTGTAGTACCTGGAAAAATTGACAAAAAGGTTAGCATCTGGAATGGGGTTCTTCTTCACCGGACTGACAGCCGCTGATTCCCACTCCATCAAAGAAAGGCCATCATGTTTTTTCTCGTGTTTTTATTAAGTTGGAAATTGATCAGATAGAGAGAGAAATTAGTAAAGTTTTGAAAATTGTCATTTTCTGCACCGCCTTCTCCCCCCTTCTCTTCCTCCTTAACAGGAAGAAAAGACGCAGGGTTCAAAAATAGTGCATCGTTTAAGGTTACAAGGTCTCTGGAGGTCTTTCAATGTCTGGATCTGGTTAGATGTGGAGTACCCTGAGAAATGCAATGACCTAAAAAAAACAACCTTGCAATGGAGAGGTCCTGTCATTCATAAAGACAGTCTGGCCCGTGAGACCTACGGTGGGAGTTATCTCCCCTGGAAGGGGAACCTTGCCTCTAGGGCCTTGAGATCTTAGAACAGTTTTGGCTGCATCATTATCAATGAGACAAGGGGGGGTATAATTTAATTCATCTAGGATGTGGGCTGACACCTTGGTGGTGGTGGCTGCAGATGAAAGCACATGGCTTGCTGCTGGCACATGCTTGATGGGACCCGCTTATCTGAAAGGATTCCCAGGAACCACACTTAGGAGCTTCAGACTGGATACAAATCCCCCTATGGACATTCTTATTGCCACTGTTGGTCATCTTCCTTTTCAAGGGTGAGTGAGACCTCTAGTGGAGAGTTGAGTTACGAGCACTTGAGTTCACTACACTCACCTTCACCATCTCACTACGGACTTTTATTTTGAGCACAGCCATAAATAGGGGTCTGTCCCCTGGTTACATCTCACTATTTGTTTTATTTCATCAGTCAATACTTTGAACCATATTTTTAGTATATACTATTTTGACACTTCACATTAAAATTCTTTATCAGCACTTTGTGATATTCCTTTAATATTTAGAGCAATTTTAAGTATATAATTTTACCCAGACAGTATTTTTTGGTTATATGCACCTTTGCACTGGCACTTTACTCCGCACATTTTTATAAAGTTTTTATAAAGGGATTACTATCTTGCGGTTTGGGTACATTATTCATATTTTTACCAAGCATATATCAGGTAGCGCTGATTCCAACTATTTATCCTTTCTCTACATTACTTGGCCCCTATTCCCTAGGGGTTGGTTGGTGGCAGCTTCCATACCTGTAATAAGTCTCTGGTAATATTCCATAGCGCTGTTCACCCCCCTATCTTTTACTTTTTACTTAATATCAGAAAGGAGTTTTCAGAAAAAAATTGCAAAGAGTTTGAAATCATCATCATCATCTACAGTGCATAATATCATCCAAAGATTCAGAGAATCTGGAACAATCTCAGTGCGTAAGGGTCAAGGCCGGAAAACCATACTGGATGCCTGTGATCTTCGAGCCCTTAGACGGCACTGCATCACATACAGGAGTGCTACTGTAATGGAAATCACAACATAGGCTCAGAAATACTTCCAGAAAACTTTGTCGGTGAACACAATGCACAATGCACGGTGTTGCCGGCTAAAACTCTATAGGCCAAAAAAGAAGCCATATCTAAACATGATCCAGAAGCGCAGGCGTTTTCTCTGGGCCAAGGCGCATTTTAGACTGTGGCAAAGTGGAAAACTGTTCTGTGGTCAGACAAATTAACATTTTAAGTTCTTTTTGGAAAACTGGGACACTGTGTCATCCGGACTAAAGAGGACAAGGACAACCCAAGTTGTTATCAGCACTCAGTTCAGAAGCCTGCATCTCTGATGGTATGGGGTTGCATGAGTGCGTGTGGCATGGGCAGCTTACACATCTGGAAAGGCACCATCAATGCTGAAAGGTGTATCCAAGTTCTAGAACAACATATGCTCCCATCCAGACATCGTCTTTCAGGGAAGACCTTGCATTTTCCAACATGACAATGCCAGACCACATACTGCATCAATTACAACATCATGGCTGCGTAGAAGAAGGATCCGGGTACTGAAATGGCCAGCCTGCGGTCCAGATCTTTTACCCATAGAAAACATTTGGCGCATCATAAAGAGGAAGATGCGACAAAGAAGACCTAAGACTGTTAGGCAACTAGAAGCCTGAATCCTAAACTTGAGCAACCTGTCTCCTCAGTCCCCAGACGTTTGCAGACTTATAAAAAGAAGAGGGGATGCTACACAGTGGTAAACATGGCCTTGTCCCAACTTTTTTGAGATGTGTTGATGCCATGAAATTTAAAATCAATTTATTTTTCCCTTAAAATGATACATTTTCTCTGTTTAAACATTTAATATGTCATCTATGTTGCATTCGGAATAAAATGTTGAAATTTGAAACTTCCACATCATTGCATTCTGTATTTATTCACAATTTGACTAACTTTTTTGGAATCGGGTTTGTATGTGGCCCTCCGCCGGTCAGCTAGAAAACCTCAACGCGGTGACTTTGTACGGCTCTGCAGCTCAGCAACCCCCACTCGCTCCCTAACTCTGATTATTTTACACAGCAAATGTTGGGCGGGTTTCAGTATCTACTCCTCACACGTTGAAGGCTGAAACAAGCCTGTCGCTATCACCTGTTTCACATAGACGGCTCAAAGAGGGCTCTGCGTGTCAGCGGTGGCACGCGTGCCATAGGTTTGCTACCACTGATATAGTCTGAATGCACTGAAAGGGATATTCCGGTTTGGGCGAGTGCCATTCTCTGTACCATTACCGTTTTACCTACATTGTTGCATGCACAATCTAAACAGGTAGCGGTAAAGTTAGCAGCTACAGTAGTAAAGCCATGGGAGATTCAATGTTCCTCCACCTGTGCACACATAAACCTCTTTGATTGAAGCCCAGGGTAATTAGCCGAGTGGGCCATCATTGGAAAAAGTGATTTGGGTAAACACCATTTACCATCCAGACCCCTGATGTCGTCTGGACTCTGTTAAGCCCCCAAAGCCATCCATCTCCTCTTTTCACGCATTTCCGCTTAGGACTGCAGTTTCTTAAATTCCCCTAGCTGCACATCAGAGGGGATGGCTAGCATCACGTTCTCTACCACAGGGTTCAGAGCACCTTCTTTAGCAGCTCTATCAACCAAGGCATTTCCATTGGCTTCCGTAGTCGTCTCAGTAGTATGAGCCTTTACCTTCAGAATGGCTATCTCGTGTGGCAAACAAACAGCAATGAACAGTCTGTCTATTACCGGCGCATGTTTCACCGGCTTCCCCGAACTATTCAAGAACCCTCTTGCCTTCCAGATAGGACCAAAACTATGTGCCACCCCAAAAGCGTATCTCAAATCTGTATAGATATTGATCCTCTGATCTTTATGGATCTCATAGGCTCTTGCTAGTGCCCACAACTCAGCTTCCTGTGCGGACGTATGGGAACCTAAGGAACCCTTCTCCACAATTTCACCGGTTGCAGTCACTGCATAACCCGTGTGTGGCTTACCATCTGGGTTGTAGTAACTAGAACCATCGACAAAAAGGTTCTTAGCATCTGGAATGGGGGTCTCCTTCACCGGACTGACAGCTGCTGACTCCCACTCCATCAAAGAAAGGCAATCATATTCTTTGTGTCTTACTAAAGTTGGAAATTGGATCAGAGACAGAGAGATTAGTATTGTTAGTAAAGTTTTGAAAATTGTCCGCTCCTTCTTCTCTCTCTCCTCCCCCCCCCTCCCCTCCCTCTTTCCTCCTTAACAGGAAGAAGAGATGCAGGGTTCAAAACAGTGCATCGTTAAGAGTGAGGTTAGGAGGGCCCTGGTTTATTTATAGTCAGGAAAAAGGTGTACAGCACAACCAATCACACTAGTATACATTCAAAAGTTCAATAGAAAGGGGAGTGTATGTTCATGCACGAGCGGAGCCGCATACCTGAGTTTCCCACTGTTGGGTGCACGAGCAACCATGCACTATTGCCAACAATGAAACCCTCGTGTAGGAAAAATGCCCTCCAATCACTATTCAATGGAGCTAGCATGTATCTCATGAACGCTGCCCGCTAATACACATACATGCACTCCCGTCGTAACCTGTTAGAGTTTAACTTTGTGTTGTTTTTTCTTAATGTAATTTGCTAACATTTAGCCCGCCCTGTTGCCCTGTGCATAACATTTAGCCTGGGAAAGATAGAGCAAATGCTGATGCTCTTCCAGCAATCAATGTCTCACAGCCTGTCTGCACTGAACAAGAGCAGCCAGAACGTCCGAGTTGGGATTCACCTTGTGCTTGGCCTCCAAGGAACGGAGAGTCGCTAGAAGGGCAGTCAGTTCTGAGGTGCGTTTCCTCTTTTCCTTGGAGGCCAGTTGAAGCAAAATACCTCTACTGTATGCCTTATGGGCACACCAAACATTGAAAATATCAGTCAGGTACATCATTATCCTTGAAACTGACTTTGAGCACCATGAAAGGACAAGTGTCTTCATTGGCAGTCTTTTTATCAAAGACCTTTGGCTTCCCATTCATTGGTGCATACCTACCTTCAAAGGATTCCTCGTGTTACTCTGCCTGTACATTCTCCTCTGCCACCGTGGGATTTTAACCTGGTTCTGTGGGTTCTTCAAAAACCTCAGTTTGAAAACCTATGGGAGATCCCTTTACTTATGCTGTCACAAAAGGTGGCTTTTTTGGTGGCCATCACCTCTGCTCACAGGGTGTTGGAATTGGCAGCTTTGTCTTTCTCCCTATCTGGTGGTTCTCAGAGATAACGTGGTCCTGCGACCACATCCCTTGTTCCTCCCAAAGGTTGTCTCTGATTTCCATTTGAATGCTGCCGTCCTTGTGTCCCAGGCCGGCTCATCCCAGGGAAATTGCCTTGCATACTCTGGATGATGTTCAAGCTATTCGGGTTTATTTGGCAGTCACTGAGTTATTTCGGAGGTCAGGCTCACTCTTTGTGGTGCAGGGGATGGTGAAGGAGGGAGATGTCTGGAGAGCCAAGAGACCAGATAGTAGGATGGTCAGCAGCTTCAGGAAGGTGTTCTGTTCCTCAGGGAGACACCTGGTGAGCCGAGAGACCGTTAGGTAGGATGGCTGTCGGCTTCAGAAGGGCGCCCGGATGTACTGAGGAGCAGGGCGCCCTTCTGAAGCCGACAGCCATCCTACCTAACGGTCTCTCGGCTCACCAGGTGTCTCCCTGAGGAACAGAACACCTTCTGGTCTCTTGGCTCTCCAGACATCTCCCTCCTTCACCATCCCCTGCACCACCTCTTGGAGCTACTAACATCCAGCCGTGGACCCCTGTGTTCCTGCAGACCACCTAACAGATGAGCTATTTTATACTGTTTTAAATGTGAGCAGTTTTCCTGTACCTGCATTACCCTTTTAATTAAACTGATAACACTTAGAGGCGCTCTGCTTTTTGTTTTTATTTCCTCTGTGGATGGTCGGACCCTCTTGATCCTGGGTTCCCCCTCTATCCTATGACATGTTTCACAGATCTCCCTCTTGGGTGTGATTTGATGAATAAGAGATACCACTCCAGGAGGCTTGGTTTGGGAGCTGACTATCTGATAGTCACTGTAAAGAGCTGGCGCTGTAAAAGGAGGAAGCCATGACTGGGGTCAAGGATGGAGACAGGGGCTGGCGTTACTATTTGAAATAGTCATGTAAAAGGGTGATATAATCAAGCACCTACCTAATGCATAGTGATGCAGCTACATGGACTACCGCCATCCTCCCGCAGGTCGCACGGCACAAGCCGCTGCTATCCTCCCGCAGGCCGCACGATTCAGCAGGCCGCCACCATCCTTCCACAGGCCGTCCGCAGGCCGCCACCATCCTCCCGCAGGCCGCACGGAATCCGCAGGCCGCTGCCATCCCCCCGCAGGCCGCATGATTCAGCAGGCCGCCGCCATCCTTCCACAGGCCGTCCGGGGCCGCCATTTTGGCGTAGCCTGGTGTGTCCTGCATGGGGGCGGCCATTTTGGATACACCCAGCTACCTCGAGGAGTAGCAGTGGGAGCGCCGGAAGGCATGTAAAGGGGCGGAGCCGCCTCCTTTACCCGGGAAAACTATTCACAAGACTTCCTGTTCTGTAAGGACAGCGCTGAGAGCAGTTTGGTAGAAGCTTCTGTGCATCAGGTGGTGAGCCCTTGGGGTCTCTCTCTCTCTCTCTGTGGGGGTCCGAAGCAGGTAACGCTGAGGGGCGCAGTTGCGCTGGGGGATTACACACAAAAAAAAAAATTTTTTTTTCTTTTGCAATCTTTGTTTGCTGGCAAGTGTTCCTGGATTTGTCATGGACCCTGCCACACATGTATCCCCACCTGATCCCCTCGAGGTGGCCGCAGGACCCTCCAGTTCCCCACTTACTATTGATGCATTGTCAGCGGTTTTGGAGCCTTTTGTATCCCGGGTGGAGGTGGCCTGTCGGGGACGGGGCACAAAGAAGCGACCCCCGCCTACCCCTATTTTGTCTGACACTTCAGATACAGATTCTGAGCCTGTCACTGCAGCTGCAGGTCCCTCTTCTGAGGCTAGTGTCTCATGTCCCATCTACTCGGAGAGTGAGGAGGACATCTCTCCCTCCGCTATAGCGCAAGATGAAGCGCTACTAGATGCACTGATTGTGTCTGTGCGGGAAACCTTAAGAATTGCCTTTGGTACTCGCAAGCCTACCAAGACGGCAAAGGTGTTTCCTTTGCCCAAATGTTTTCAAGATATAATTAAGGAAGAATGGGTCCGTCCAAAACGAACCCCTGGTATTTCCAAACACATTGCTAGACGCTATCCGTTGGAAGAATCTCTCCTTAATAAATGGACGGTACCACCATCGGTGGATTCGCCGGTTTCCAGACTAAATAAAGCTACTGTTATCCCGTTGGAGGATGCTCCGTCTTTTCGGGATCCAGTGGACCGTAAGGCGGAATCTTTATCCCACTCGATATCTACCCTGATAGGGTCAGCCTTTAGGCCAGTGTTCACTATTGCTCTGGTTGCACAAACATTGACAGAGTGGACCAAGTTGTTACGCCGAGATCTGGAGGGGAGAAGTCTCCCCCCGGCAGTATTGGACTTGCTGGAGCAAATGATACAAGCGCTACAGCTTGTCTGTTTCGCCGCCCTGGACACCGCTCCATTGTTGGGGCGTGAATCGATCTCTGCGGGGTCCTTTGGCGCATGTTATGGTTAAAGTGCTGGTCGGCGTATTAAGCTTTCAAAAGAGCTTTTGGCTGATCCCCCCCTTTTCAAAGGGATCGCCTGTTTGGTGCTACCTTGGTTAAAATTATCAAGGGTCTCATTGGAGGCAAGCGTACCTTTCTACCACAGGCTACGAAAGGTAAGGGACCTCGTCGCAGACGGGGACCTTCTTTTTCTGTTCAAAAAAAAATAATTGTTTCGTTCCTTTGGCGAGTAATAAGGCGAGCTCCTCCAAAGACCCTGCAGGGGGTTTCAAAGGGGCCTACGGCCGCATCACCTTGAATGCGCCCGATCTCGGAAACTAAACAGGGTTGGGCCTGTTTAGTACCTGTATGAGAAACCGCCTGGGAATACCAGGTGCTGTAGGCTTAACGCTGGTCGGGTAACAAAGATCCGGTCCTTCCAGACCTGAAAATAAGACCACACAGCCTGAAGGTGCGCCCCCACCCATATCTGGGGTGGGGGGACGTCTTCACCGGTTTCCGGACCCGTGGCTTTCCAGAAATCCAGACAAATGGGTTCGCGAGGTCATACGGGCAGGATACAAGATTGAGTTTTCGATCATTTCCACCGGTGCGATTTTTCCCTTCCTACATACGACTATCCCGGATCGCTTAAAGGCTCGGCTGGGCAAGGAGTGGTCCGGTCCCTTGGGGGGAAAAATGTTTCAGGGATTCTACTCGAACCTGTTCACAGTACCCAGGAAAGAGGGCAAGCTGCGTCCAATTCTGGACTTGAGGGCCCTCAATTATTTTGTCCGGGTGCAAAAATTCAAAAGGGAGTCCATTCGCACAGTGGTGGCCTCCCTGCATCAGATGGATTGTTTGGCGTCCATAGACATCAAAGATACCTATCTTCACATTCCCATTTATGCAGGACATCAGCGTTCCTTCGCTTTGCTGTGGGAGAGGGCCATTATCAGTTGTGGCGTTACCCCTTGGTCTCGCCTCTGCTCCCCGGGTCTTCACAAAAGTGTTTTAACCCCGAATTTGACGCTGTTGCGACAGCGAGGCATGTTGGTTCTAGGCTACCTGGACGACCTTCTTGTCTGTGCAGAGTCTCCTTAGGCTCTGTTGCCAAACTTGGAGATCACCATGGTCTCTTTGGAACAGTTCGGGTGGCTGGTGAACCTGCAGAAATCATCCCTGGTCCCCACCAGGAGACTGGACTATCTGGGCTTAACTTTAGATACATCCTTGGCAAAGGTGTTTCTCCTTGCGGAGTAACTCCAGAGGATTCAGTCGACGACTCAGTTGTGATTGTCTGTCAACTGGCCTTCCCTTCAGATTTGCATGAGGGTTCTGGGACTGATGGTGCCCTCCTTCGAGGCAGTACCGTTTGCCCAGTCTCATACCCGAATTCTCCAAAAGGAGATTCTTCTCAAATGGAACCGGAATCCCGATTCCCTGGACAATCGGATCCGGCTGAGCGAACGAACCAGGGAATCTCTGGTTTGGTGGCTTCGATCACCAATGCTCAGTCAGGGGAAGTCATTTCGTCCAATTTATTGGACTATTGTCACCACTGATGCCAGACTATCCGGGTGGGGCTCTCGGCAGACTATCTGCTCAAAGGCCCTGGTCCCTGGAAGAATCCAGGTTACCGATGAATGTATTGGAACTGAGAGCGATCAGACTTTGTCTGATTCACTGGACCGAGCAGCTCCGGGGCAGCCCGGTGCGGATCCAGTCGGACAATGCCACGGCCATGGCTTACCTCAATCACCAGGCGGGCACCAAGAGTGTCCTGGCGGCCATAGAAGTGGCCAGCATTCTTCGTTGGGCGGAACGATTTGTTCCAGCTCTCTCCGCGGTATTCATTCCGGGGGTGGAGAATTGGCAGGCAGATTATCTCAGCCGTCAGATTCTGGATCAAGGGGAATGGTCTCTTCACCCAGAGGTATTTCACCAATTGTGCCTTCATTGGGGCACCCCGGATATAGATCTGTTGGCATCTCGGCTCAACAGGAAGGTGCGGAGGTTTGTAGTTCGCTCCCGCGATCCTCTAGCAGACGCCGCAGACGCGCTGGTCGCCCCGTGGGGGCAGTACCAGCTACTGTATGCCTTCCCTCCTCTCAAGTTGCTGCCGAAACTTCTTCGCAGGATAGAGGTGGAGGGAATTCCAGTCATCCTTGTGACTTCGGATTGGCCCCGTTGGGCCTGGTACGCTGACCTGGTCAGGCTGGTCGCGGACGTCCCTTGGCGACTTCCTCTCAGGAAGGATCTGCTGTCTCAGGGACCGATCTTCCATGCTGTTTTACGATCGCTGGCTTAACGGCCTGGCTGTTGAGACCCAGGTGCTGAAGGACAGGGGGTTGTCGGCTTCAGTTATTCCTACTCTGATTAAAGCAAGGAAAGGGATTTTCAGAAAGGTCTATCAGCGCACATGGAAGTCTTACATTGCTTGGTGTGAATCCCTTGGGTTTCCTCCACGTTCCTACTCGGTGGCCAGAATATTGCCTTTTCTGCAAAAGGGAGTTGAGCAGAAACTGTCCTTGAGCACTATCAAGGGTCAGGTTTTAGCGTTAGCAATCTTCCTTCAGAAGCCTTTGGCTACTCATTGCTTGGTACGGAATTTCATCCAGGGGGTGCGGCACCTGGCTCCGCCGGTGCGCGCGCTTTTACCGCCTGGGATCTTAATTTGGTGTTGTCGGTTCTTCAGAAACCTCCCTTTGAAGATATTAGAGAGATTCCCTTGCTATCCCAGAAGGTGGCCTTTTTGGTGGCTATCACTTCTGCACGCAGGGTGTCAGAACTGGCCACATTGGCCTGTTGTTCCCCAGATCTGGTGGTACATAAGGATAAGGTGGTTTTTCGTCCGAATCCATCCTTCCTTCCTAAAGTGGTTTCAGAGTTTCATCTGAATGAGGATATTGTGTTACCTTCCCTGTGTCCTAAGCCTAGCCATCCGTGGGAGTTTGCATTACACTCCCTGGATGTGGTTCGGGCGATCAGGGTACACTTGACTACTACGAACTCGTTACGTAAGACGGATTCACTTTTTGTGATCACGGATGGCCCTAGAAAGGGGTTGCCTGCCTCTGCCGCGACCATCTCTAGATGGATCAGACAGACGGTGGTACAGGCTTATTCTATTAAGGGTCGGGATTCTCCGTTCCCTGTTAAGGTGCACTCCACTCAGGCGCTTAGTGCTTCCTGGGCCTTCCGCCATCAGGCGTCAGTGGTTCAGGTTTCCAAGGCGACTACCTGGTCGTCGGTTCATACCTTTACAAAATTGTATAAGGTTGATGTGCTGGCATCGGCGGATGCCTCTTTTGGCCACAAGGTTCTGCAGGCCGCTATATGAGGAGACAGTTGGTCTACCTCAAGGGTTTTTTTCTGTTGGGTTTTCAGTTGAGTCTCATCCTTTTGTTTGAGCCTTTAAGACTTCTAGTCGGCACCGGTTGTGCCTTCTAGATTTGAATTTTGATTTCTGTTATCCCACCCCTCATTTGTGGCACTGCTTTGGGACTTCCCAATTTGATATTAATCAAAGAGGACTGCGTCTGTCAATGAGCGACAGAGAAAAATTGATTTTTGTAAGATCTTACCGTAAAATCCTTTTGTCTTAATCTCTTAAGCTCATTGACAGACTCAGTACCCGCCCCTCTATTCTGAGTTGGGTTGGGTTAAATTCTCTGACACTGCTTTGTGACATAACTGACATCTTGTAGCAGAGAGAGAGAGAGAGAGAGGATATACCCTCTGGGACTGCCCCTAAGGTGTGGCCAGAACGTTTTCTTCTGCCTAGTGTCTCCTGTAGAGGGCAGTATAACCCAATTTGATATTAATCAAAGAGGACTGCGTCTGTCAATGAGCTCAAGAGAAAAGGATTTTACAGTAAGATCTTACAAAAATCCATTTTTTGTACTCTCCGTACAAAATCCTTTACTCTGAGTTCATTGACAGACACACACACCCCTCTAAGGATTTTTTATGCTTCTGTTACTGCTTGTTACAAAACTGAGTATCTCTAAGCATAGAGGGAACTATGGCCACAGAGTGTAGCCAAGCTTTTTTGTTGTCTGCTTAGTCCTACTCCTGCAGAGGGCAGCATGACCCTATGGTACAGAATATGAAGCTGTGTCTGTCAATGAACTCAGAGAAAAGGATTTTACGGTGAGTACAAAAATCCTATTATTTTTAAATACTTTAGGGTTATGTGGAGTAGGACATGCCAGGTTACATACACAATATCTCACAAAAGTGAGTACACCCCTCAATTGTTTGTAAATATTTTATTAGATCTTATAATGTGACAGCACTAAAGAAATGTACAATGTAAAGTAGTGAGTGTACAGATTCTATATCAGTGTAAATTTGTTGTCCCCTCAAAATAACTAAACATACAACCATTAACGTCTAAACCGCAGGCAGCAAAAGTGAGTACACCCATAAGTGAAAATGTCCAAAATTGGGCCCAAAGAGTCAATATTTTGTTTGGCCATCATTATTTTCCAGCACTGTCTTAATTCTCTTGGGCATGGGGTTCACCAGAACTTCAAAGGTTTCCACTGGAGTCCTCTTCCACCCCTCCACGATGATATCACAGAGCTGGTGGATGTTGGAGACCTTGTGCTCCTCCACCTTCCGTTTGAGGATGCCCCACAGATACTCAGTAGGATTAAGGTCTGGAGACATGCTTGGGCATTCCATCACATTTACCCTCAGATTCTTTAGCAAGGCAGTGGTAGTCTTGGAGGTGTGTTTGGGGTTGTTATCATGTTTTAATACTGCCCTGCGGCTCAGGCTCTGAAGGGAGGGGATCATGCTCTGCTTCAATATGTCACAGTACTTGTTGGTATTCATGGTTCCCTTAATGAACTGTAGCTCCCCAGTGTCGGTAGCACTCATGCAGCCTCAGACTCATTTTGGCATTTTCATAACACTGATAATTTACCGTTGATATACATATTTTACATTTGCATCAGTCCCTGTCCACAAGGAGCTTACAATCTAAGGTCCCTACCTAACATGCATACATACACATACCAGGGCCAATTTAGACAATAGACAAATATTCTCCCAGCATGGCTTTGGGGTGTGGAAGGGAACTGGAGTTCCCAGAGTAAACCCATGCAAACCCTGTGCATATAGTTTCCTGTTTTGAATTTAATCCTAGTACTCTAGCACTGCAAGGCAGAAGTGCTTTGCTGCCCCAAGGCTGGACCTTTGTTTTTTTTTACAGTTGCATTGGGTTCCATAAATATAATGGGGTAATCCAGCAGGTTTTAAAAATCAAGAATACCCAGCTATTAAAGTAAGTTTAATTAGCAGAATTGAGGTTTGCGCTGGCATGTGTAGGAGACCAGTTGTTGTGTTAGGTATTTTTGACAAGTTATTGGAAAGGCCAGAATCTTCTCCACATGTAATAGTTTTTTTTTTGTTTTTTTTTAAAGCTGTAGTAGGAGACAGCCCCTCATTTTCTAGGTAGAATAGCATGTCATTTACATACAAACCAATTTTAACCACGCAAGACAGGCATTGTAGGCAACAAAAATCAGGGTGTGTATTCAAAAAATTGCATAACATGAACACTACTGGGTCAGGATGGTTTAGGATTCTACATAAACATTTTTAATCCTAGGATTACTGTTAATTTTCAACACCTTCTGATCTTCTGATTCATGGTTTCATTTACCAGACTGTAATAAACAATTGTGCTTGTAGTTTGGGTGAACTATTGGTTTGTTCTAACACCTGTCCAAATTTATTTCTGCAGAGCACCTCGCTTTCTAATACCAATACTTGTAGAAAAGTTTCCTTATGTCAACAAATCTCCAAGAGTTTTGGTAAGAGTTTTTTAATTCTTTTTTGCATATTTAAAAAAAAAAAGTTTTATATGCATATGTTTTTCTTTAATAAAATTATTTTGTAGAATTGTTGTCAATTAACACTGATTTTTGAGTTCTTTTAAAAGGTAGTGAGGTGGTAGGATTTTTAAATATAACAAGTACTTAAAGCCCAACGCCAGGAAAAAAAAAAAAAATGTAATAGTGCATTATACTTCAGTTACCTTACTCCTCAGTCTTGATACCAAACATCCCTTCCTAAGCCATCCAGCAGTGTAATAGATCAAAGCCACAGTTTTCTCCTTTTCATGTGATGTCAAAGAGCAAGGTGCGTGAAGCAAAAATCGTTTCATTGCTTAGAATAAACAGTAGTAAAAAGACAGAGTGCTGAAGTTTACCCAATATAATATTTTTATTCTTATCAAATGAGAAACTTTGTTGAGCAGGGATAAACAGGATACAGTCATACACTATTTATACAGTACAAGACACAGGCTGAGTATTCTAGTTTATAGACTGGTACTTTCAGCTGACTGGACACTGGCTGGCTTTTTCTAAGATAGAGCCACTGGGTGCCTCCCCTATAATCCTACCCTACTCCGAGTCCTCAGTTTGCTGGTGTCCTGAGGTGATAGACTTCTTCTCCCTTATAGTGAAATCACTCTTAGCTTAACCAGCTTCTTTTATCTTCAATCAGCTTTTCACTGTTTTCTAGAAGAACCATAGAAGCAATACATCCAGATTAGTGCAACCTCAGTAAAACCTTAAGAGCCATACTCAGATCCCACACTGTGCAGCTGGCCTGTAATGGTGCATTGGGCAACGGATCCTGCATACCGTATATACTCGAGTATAAGCCGACCCGAGTATAAGCCGAGGCCCCTACTTTTACCACAAAAAGATGGGAAAAATCATTGACTCGAGTATAAGCCTAGGGTGAGAATGCAGGGCGGCGGGCATGGTACAGGAGAATGCAGGGTGACTGGCATGGTGCAGGAGAATGCAGGGTACTGGCATGGTGCAGGAGAATGCAGGGTACTGGCATGATGCAGGAGAATGCAGGGTACTGGCATGGTGCAGGAGAATGCAGGGTACTGGCATGGTGCAGGAGAATGCAGGGTACTGGCATGGTGCAGGAGAATGCAGGGTACTGGCATGGTGCAGGAGAATGCAGGGTACTGGCATGGTGCAGGAGAATGCAGGGTACTGGCATGGTACAGGAGAATGCAGGGTACTGGCATGGTGCAGGAGAATGCAGGGTACTGGCATGGTACAAGAGGATCCGGGGTTGTGGGCATACTACAGGAGAATGCAGTGCTGTGGGCATGGTACAGGTGGACCATGCCCGCAGCACTGCATCCCTTGTGTGCCCGCAGCCCTGCATAATGGCAGGTAGTGAAGCTGTTTCACTTACCTGTTCCAGAGGCGCCTTCATTTTAAAAATG
The DNA here is from genome assembly GCF_965119305.1 of Pelophylax lessonae. Classification (NCBI taxonomy): domain Eukaryota; kingdom Metazoa; phylum Chordata; class Amphibia; order Anura; family Ranidae; genus Pelophylax; species Pelophylax lessonae. The sequence continues at coordinate 140,734,423 of NC_138773.1, read as the reverse complement.
GCGCCGTCCGGCGCCGACACGTCATTGCGCACGCGCCGCCGCTGCTCGTATACTTTAGGCTATTCCCGGCCTCTCCTGAGCGGCGCAGCCGCTCGGGAGAGGCCGGGAATAGCCGAAATTACACGAGCGGCGGCAGGGCGTGCGCGGTGACATGTATGCGACGGGCGGCGCCATTTTTAAAGCTTAAGCCCGTCGGAGCGGACAGGGAATTATTATTTTTTTTCCTTGACTCGAGTATAAGCCGAGGGGGACGTTTTCAGCACAAAAAAATGTGCTGAAAAACTCGGCTTATACTCGAGTATATATGGTAAGTGCTTAGCTCAACAATTTGTAAAACACGTTTAGTTAGCTGAAGGGTGCTTTACAAGTCTAGGGCCTTTGGTCCATCCCTATATAACCTAGACCCCTCCCTATGGAACCTAGACCCCTACACAGATATGCCCACTATGACGGGTGCAATTTGGAGAAAGGTGTGACTTGTGACTACATCTGTGCCCTTCCCCAAATGCTATTGGTACACAAAAAAATAAAATCTAGCATGCGGTAGGAATTTTTAGGGCAACAAAATACTCAACACAACTTGTTAATACTTGTTAATAAAAATGAATACAAAACTTGTATTATTATTACAAACTTAAAACTTAAGATACAGGCCAAAATGTATTTGTATATCTCATATCCTAAATGAGATCAAAATCCTATGCAAAACTGCATAATATGAACAATAGATTTTAAATAACGCCAGATCAAAGAGGCATGCAGTATTTTAATAAATTATATCGGACTCATTGCCCGACACATTTCAGGACTTGCTCTTCCTCAGGGCAATCCAATCGACCTTTTAGGCCCCTTTCAAATGATTGGGCCGGTTGGGCATGTTTTTCAGGCAGACCCAATCGGGCCTTCCATTGTCCTCTATGAGGAGGCGAATGCAGTCTGTTTCCATCCGACCGCCCCATAGAGGAGTGCGGTCTCCTTCCTTGTCCGCTGTGCATAGCGAAACGGACCGGACCTGTCATCCGCCTGCTCAGTGGGGATCAGCGGAGAAAGGGGTCTCATATTGGAAATAAAAAAAAGTCAAAAGTAATTGTACAGTACTCTACAAAATATTCAGGCAGGTACGAAAAAATGCTCTAAATTAAGAATGTTTTTGGTAGACAGGAATGTTAATAGTGAATTTTTATCAAATGACGAAATGAAAGTAAATGAACAGACGACTAGACCAAATCATATCAATATTTTTCGTGACCAGCCTTTCCATTTAAAAACAGCATCAATTCTTCTAGTTACACTTCCGCACAGTTTTTGAAGGAACTTGGCAGGTAGGTTGTTCCAAACATCCTTGAGAACTAACCACATATATAGGACGTAGTCTGCCCCAAATCTTTTCAGATAATGCCCAGACAGAATCAATGAGGTTGATATCATCACTTCCAAGACTCCTTTTACTGTGCTGAAGATAGTTCTTAATGACATTAAATGTATGTCTGGGGTCTTTGTCCCACTACAGTATACATTTAGGGCCAGTCACACACCTCCCTTATTGTATGGCATAATGTGTAAGTATCTGCCTGTATTTCTCAGCATTGAGGATACCATCAATCCTGACCAGATCTCCAACTCCATTTGCAGCCTCAAACTTGCAAGAAACCCTCACAATGCTTCACTGTCGACTGCAGACACTCTTTGTACTATTGTACTGCTCTCCAGCCCTTTGGCAAACTGAGTCCTGCTACAGCCAAATATTTTTTTTTTTCTATCCAGAAAAATTCTTTCTCTTACATCCTCTGACAGTCGCCACCCTCTCATACAGTCTTCACCAATGGGGTATTGACCTCTTATCCATAGGAGCAAGCTAGGCATAAGACTTGTTAAAAACAAAGTAATTTACATAGACACACCTATGGGGGCTGTCCCACTGGTCCAATACCCCCTTGCTATCAGCCATCCCAACTCAGTTTGTCTTCTGCCTTGTTAGGAGTGAGATAGGCTCTCCCTGTGCTGGGGTTACAGTCTCAGCCTTCTTCTATTTTCTTATGATTTTATTTCTGCAAATGCGTTTTTTTTCTTTGCATTACTAGCTGTTTATTTATCAGCGTTTAGTTAGTCACTTCTTTAAGATGATGACAACGTCGCGGAGCTGGGAGTCGCACTGGTCGTCCTGGTATCTCAGGACAGAGGGCCTTATGGAATCCCAGCCCGCCTTCGAGCGTTTAGCAGGCTATGCATACGCCCTGGCCTCGCAAACGACCCATCCCTGTCCTCAGGGATGCAAGCCTACGATGTGGCCACCTCGCCTGGACTTCTCACCCACGGTTCCTTGCGTTGCTAGCGTCCTGCGTTTTTGGCTCACGCCCCCCCCCCCCCCGCCACGGGAGGTTTCCCGTCGATGTGAGGCACCCACGCCATCGAGTACGGTAAGTACATTCTGTGTGGGGCCTCTGTCTGGGGCTGGCAGTCCTGTGTGTCTGTGGTATCCCCTAATGTCTGTGCGTTTTTGGGGCTCCCTTTCTCCTGGTCCCTACGGGGGCTCTAAATCAGCTAGTTCGCTATGTGGTGTGGGGGTCCCTCTCCTATGTGACACTTTATGGTGTGTGTGGAGGGGCAGACACGTGCGGCGACCACTGCAGGGTTAAAAATTGCTAGTCCACCATTTTAGGTGTGGGCAGCATGCTGGCTTCACTGTGGGCGCTTATGCACCGATGTATGTAGTGTCATCATACCTTGGCGGCGGTTCCCCATCCCGGGGAGGAAGCATTTGTTTGTGAACAGGAGCTCAACGTGGGAACACAAATTGCTGGGTCTTACTGACTGTGACAACAAACACAGCAGGCACTCAGTTTTATGGCTATTGATAATGATTAAAATCAGATCACCCCTATCGTTTTGCAAACGACTTTCCACTATTATATGAGTCTCCTGTAAACCCACAACAATCCTCCTCATTACGTATCAAGGATGTTGAGACCTGTGTCTCATCATACAATATACAGAAAAGTCTAGTTGTCAGGGGTCTGTGGTAGTGAGCCCTTATAGATCCCCAGCTCAGGATTCCCCAGGGCGCGGAGTCTAAGCCCCAGCCTGCTTCTTCACCCTTGCCCCTGATGGTGGGGATGGACTTGCAGCAGACTGGAACCAGGTCGCGGCCCCCAGGTAGGCCCAGCGGTTTTCCATTCATCCCCGTCTCGAATCCTAATCAAATTGTATGCTCCACGGAGGTCCAACTTGGTGAAAATATGAGCATCTCGTAGCCTGTCAAAAAGTTCGGAAATCAAGGGTAACGGGTACCGATTTTTAATGGTGATGGCGTTGAGACCTCTATAATCAATGCAGGGCCGGAGTGTACCATCCTTTTTCTCCACAAAGAAGAACCCAGCCCCAGCAGGAGAATTGGATTTATGTATAAATCCTTTCTGCAGATTTTCCTGGATGTACTTGGACATGGCTTGGGTCTCCGGGATGGAGAGAGGGTAGACTCTACCTCGGGGTGGTGAAACCTCGGGTTGGAGGTCAATCGCATAGTCATAGGGACGATGAGAAGGGCAAACTGTCAGCAGCTTTTTTGCAAAAGACATCTCAGAAGGCCAGATACTGCCGAGGAAGGATTGGAGAGGTAGAGACCTCAGCCACAGGTACACAGAGAGGTGGAGACACCTTAGGGAGACAGGTCTGATGGCATTGGAACCCCCAAGATAACACTTGGCCAGAGTTCCAATCCAAATAAGATGAGTGTTTCTTCAACCATGGAAGTCCAAGAATGATGGGACTAGAAGACTTGGGAAGTATCAGGAAGGAGACTTCCTCCCGATGAAGAACACCGACATGCATGGTGATGGAGGCTGTTCTGAAGCGTAGGGGTCCGAAGGCCAAGGTAGAGCCATCCACTGCCGAAACAGCTAGAGGCATAGCCAGGGGAACTAGAGGAATGCCAAGTTCAGTGGCCAAAGACTGCTCAATGAAATTCCCGGCTGCTCCAGAGTCTACATATGCAGAAACTTGATAAGAATTTAGGGCCCAATGAATAGAGACGGGTATAACAAATCGAGGGTAGGTGGCAGAGTTCAGATTCTGGTCTAGATCGCTTCCCTCTGAGCGACCTAGACCCGAGAGTTTCCCGGACGGACTGGGCAGGATTTTATCATATGACCACCAGCTCCGCAGTAAAGACACAGGCCAAGTCTCAGGCGACGGGACCTCTCTTGTGGAGCGAGGCGTGTCCGGCCTAATTGCATGGGTTCTTCAGAAGCCAATACTGCGGGAGAGATGGGTTGTTCCGGAATGTTCTGGACAACAGGAGCAAGGTGACCCAGTGGGGGGTGACGTGACACAGTCCTTTCCAGATCTCGCTCCTGGAAGCGGACATCGATTTGGATGCTAAGGGAAATCAAGCCATCCAAGGTGGTGGGTACAGTTCTGCCAGGTAGTTTGTCCTTAATACGATCTGCAAGACCTTGCCAAAATGTTGCAGTAAGAGCCTCGTTGTTCCATGCCAGTTCCGAAGCCAGGGTGCGAAACTGAACTGCATATTGACCAACAGTCATGTTTCCTTGACGAAGACGAAGAAGGGCTCCGGAAGCAGATGAGGCCCTGCCAGGCACATCAAAGGTATTACGGAAAGCTTGTAGGAAGGCAGAGAGACTGGAAACGGTAGGATCTTGACGCTCCCACAGCGGCGAGGCCCAAGCCAACGCTGGTCCCGACAGGAGTGAAATCATGTACGCCACCTTGGAACGATCAGTAGGAAAGTAATGGCCTGCTAGCTCGAAGTGGATTGAGCACTGATTGATGAATCCCACGACAAGCTTTGGGGTCCCCAGAGAAGCGAGATGGCGGAGGCAGCTGGAGTTTTGCAGGACTGACCTCTGCTGGAGGGACTGCGGAAGCAACAGGGGCGGACACAGGAGCTGGAACGGAGGAAGCGGGAGTAGGAACAATCTGCAGCTGATCCAAACGGGAAGAAAGAGCCTGCAGACATTGCATAATCTGTTCTTGATAAGCCTGCTGAACGTTAACTCTCTGTTCCAAACTCTGAAGTTGATCCTGAAGTGGCTGCGGTGTCTCCGACGAGCTCATGGCTTGAGCAAACTGTCAGGGGTCTGTGGTAGTGAGCCCTTATAGATCCCCAGCTCAGGATTCCCCAGGGCGCGGAGTCTAAGCCCCAGCCTGCTTCTTCACCATTGCCCTTGATGGTGGGGATGGACTTGCAGTAGACTGGAACCAGGTCGCGGCCCCCAGGTAGGCCCAGCTGAGAATGTGGAGACCACTGGCATGTGCAGGGTAAACAGGAGACTATAAGGAGATCCAAGAGACAAGCCGAGGTCAGGACAGGCAGCAGACAAACGTAGACGGAGAAACAAAGCCGGGTCGGTACACAGGAGATCAGATACAATAGCCAAGGGATACACGGATGGGAGCTCAGAGAACAGGGTTGATGCTTAAGCAAGGAACAGTGCACTGAGCCTGTGTATATATAGGGAAGCAAACAGGGAGGTGACCCAGGAAGTAATTGACAGAAACAGGATATAACCCACAGTGGAGCAGGCGACGCCCATAGGAAACAGAGAAGCCCAAACGCCACATGTGAAGGGAGGCAAACAGAAGCACTGCAGCAAGGAGGTAAGAATATACAGACAAAACTATAGGCCAACTTGTGACACTAGTAATGGCTCCAGACGAAGCTTTCTGAAGCAAAGCGAAACATGTTGAGCAAAATACTAAACTTATTATGGTGAACATTTGAATATGACATCAGTTGACCCGGTTGGCCGGCACCTCGTGCTTTCGGGTATCCGTCAGCAGGAATCTCCTGATGTGAAGTATAATGTTTTGATTGTTCAAACTGTCAAAATATTATATATATTACTTTGTATGAAAATTGTGATCTCATCTACTGTGAACCGTGTATGCATTATCCTATGGACCCTTTTATAGGTCATTTTTCTTATCCAACACATGTATGTATGTATGATTTCTTGATTTTAATTGAATCTTAAATAAAAACTGATTTTATAGACATAGTGTGCCCGAAATCCTTGTCTTCCCAATCCTTCCATTTTGATGTATGTAGTGTAATTTGGCGCCTTACGGCGCCATCTTGTGTGTGGCAATGTGTTTTCCTGAGCACATGTTGGCGGCCATTTTCCTGGAGCCTCCCATTACTTTCTATGGGCATCCATGTTTCCTTAGTCTGAAGTCCTAGTTCAGCCTCCTGCGGTGACATCACTTCCTTTTTCTGTACAGAGAAGATCGGCAGGCGTGTGGTAACACTTGTGGGGTCTGTCTTTGCTGTTTTTTTGTGGGAATACCTCTGGCTGTCAGCTTATTCCTGTTTGGGGGTCTGTTTGCAGAATCCTTCATAGCGGTGTACTGCGGGGGATCGCGGTGCACTTAAAGGGCCAGTACCTTGAAAGTTTTTTTATTATGGAGTCCCAGGACAGCAAATTTCCCCCAGCTTTGGTGGATGATTCAGGTTCCTCTGAATCTTCTGCTCTGACTGCCGCACTTGCGACTTTAGCGTCCAAGGTGGATCTTTTGATGACTGAACGGGATACTAGAAAAAGGCCTAGGATCTCTTTCTTCTGATTCTGAATCTGACATGGTTGCCGTAGATAGTGTGCCCCCTGAGGGGTCTCGCTCTTCTCAGTCTGAGGGGGAGGCGGAGGATGCAAGGGTGGATGATTCCCCCCCCTGGACGACCGAGGACCGCGCAGCTATGGATGCGCTGAACATTGCGGTTAAGGAAAACTACATTTATAGGACGAGCCCAATCCTCCGGGAAAATGGTCCTCTTTTGGTACCCACAGATCCCATAAGGCGGCGCAGGTATTTCCAACAATGGTGCAACTTCAAGCGCACTTTTGTGGTGCCAAAGAAGTTTCAACTCCTCTACCCCTTTGCGTCTCCTACGGATTCGTGCTGGTCTGTGGCTCCCAAAGTGAATCACTCTGTGGCCAGATTGAACAGGGCCACTCTGGTACCCACCAAGGATTCGCCAGTATTTAGGGATTATACGGATAGGAGGCTGAAATCTCTTGCCCGACATTCCTACATGGTGGCGGGTTCCATGCTGAAACCTATTTTCGCCTCTGTCATGGTGACTCAAGCTGTGGCGGATTGGACCAAGGTGCTCAGACGCACCCTCGTGGCTGATTCTGCCCCCCCTACTAGCTTGGAGATGGTGGACCAGATTTATCAAGGGGTCATGTATCTGTGTGATGCGGCCTTGAATGAGGCCCCATTAGCTGTGCGCTTATCTAGTGTCGCAGTACTTAATCGCCGCTTGATTTGGTTGAAAAGCTGGTCGGCTGACCAGACTTCCAGGAAGACGGTGTCTGACATCCCTTATGCGGGGTCTTGTCTTTTTGGAGAATCTCAAGATGAATTGGTTAAAGGTGTCACTGGGGGCAAGAGCACTCTGTTGCCCCAGAATCCTAAGTTCTTCCGCGGTAAACGGGGCCCCTCCTTTAAACCAAATCAGGGGTCCTTTCGTGCCTTCAAGGTGCAGGGCAAGGGGAAACCTTTCAAGGGCCAGGGTGGCCAGAGAAAGCCCTGGGCGGGCAAGCAAAAAGCCGCCCAGGCTGGTACGGCGGCCCAGTCCGCCACTACCTGAAGGGGCGCCCTCACCCATTTCAGGGGTGGGGGGGGACGTCTGCGTGGTTTCCTCCAACCTTGGCTGCTCCGGATTCCGGACAGGTGGGTTCAGGAAATCATTCGATCAGGTTACAAGATCGAATTCCTTTCGCGACCAGCGGACAGGTTCTTTCCCTCAAATCTTCATTTGACCCCAGATCGGCTGCAAGATCTGCATCGGGCGGTTCAGGATCTACTCGCCCAGGGGGTAATCGTCCCAGTGCCACATCGGGACAGATTTCGGGGGTTTTACTTGAATCCGTTCACTGTGCCCAGAAAGGAGGGCAAGGTGCGTCCGATTCTGGACTTAAAAGCTCTGAACCGCTTCTTGTGCGTTCAAAAATTACGCATGGAATCGCTCCGCTCGGTGGTGGCCTCCCTGAGTCCGAGAGATTTCTTGGCTTCTATTGACCTAAAGGATGCGTATTTACATATCCCCATATTCGAGGGTCATCAGAGGTACCTCCGATTCGCTATCGCGGAGGAACACTATCAGTTTGTGGCATTGCCTTTCGGTCTCGCTTAGGCTCCAAGGGTGTTTACCAAAGTGTTGGCTCCTGTTCTGGGCCTGTTGCGGGCACAGGGCATTGCGGTCTTGGGATATCTGGGCGATCTCCTGTTAAGATCGAGTGCCAGTCAGAACCTGCTGCACGAGGAGTTCGGATGGACCATCAACGTTCAGAAATCGACTTTGTCTCCTTTGGTTCGGCTCCCATATTTGGGAATGGTCTTGGACTCCGCCCAAGCGAAGGTGTTTCTGCCGGAGGACAAGCTCCGGACCCAGCAGAGCGAGGTCAGATCCCTCAGGGACAGCACATCCTCATCACTCAGGACCTGTATGCGGTCCCTGGGATTGATGGTGTCAGCCTTCGAGTCGATACCGTTTGCACAGTTTCACACGCGGTCTCTCCAGGCGGAGATACTGGCCAGATGGGACAGGCTCCCTCAGTCCTTGGACCTGAGGGTGTCTCTGAGTCACCAAACCAGATTGGATCTGCTGTGGTGGCTCCAGTCTCCGGCCGTAGCGGAGGGGAAATCCTTCCGGCCGTTGCTGTGGACTGTGATTACCACGGATGCCAGCCTGTCGGGCTGGGGTGGCGTTCTGGGCAACCTGTCTGCCCAGGGCACTTGGTCGGTGGAGGAATCCTCCCTACCGATAAACATCTTGGAATTGCGAGCGATCAGGCTGTGCCTGCTCCATTGGTTGGATCGTCTTCGGGGCCGCCCTGTATGGGTGCAGACGGAAAACGTCACTGCGGAGGCTTACATCAATCACCAAGGGGGCACCAGGAGTGCCCGGGCGGCCCAGGAAGTGACCAGTATTCTGTCTTGGTCTGAGACTCGCGTCCCGGCGATTTCGGCAGTTCACATACTGGATGTGGAGAACTGACAAGACGATTATCTGAGCCTCCAGACCCTGGACCAGGGGGAATGGTCCCTGCACCCGGAGGTGTTTCAGATGCTGTGTGCAAAATGGGGATCCCTGGATGTGGATCTGTACGTGTCCCGGCTAAACAACAAGGTGGGAAGGTTGTTGGCAAGAACGCGCGATCCGCTGGCATATTCCTCGGATGTGCTGGTGGTGCCTTGGCACCGGTATCGTCTGATATATGCCTTTCCCCCGATTCAGTTGTTGTCCAGGTTCCTGCGCAGGTTAGTCTCGGAACCGAAGTTGGTGATTCTGGTGGCCCCGGACTGGCCACGCCGGTCCTGGTACACGGACACCATTCAACTGGCCATCGAGCCTCCATGGCGGCTACCGTTACGGGACGATCTACTGTCGCAAGGACCGATCTTCCATCCTGCTTTACAGTCGCTGGCTTTAACGGCATGGCTGTTGAAAGGCAGGTCCTGAGAGACAGGGGTCTCTCCTCTGAGGTCATTCCTACTTTGCTCAAGGCTAGGAAAGCCTTGTCTGGTAAGATCTATTACCGTACTTGGAAGGCTTATTTTGCCTGGTGTGAATCCAGAGGCTTCCCTCCTCGTGCCTACTCGGTGGCGAGGGTGTTGGCTTCCTACAAACTGGTGTGGATTAGCGCCTGGCGTTGACCACGATTAAGGGCCAGCTGTCTGCTCTGGCCGTCCTTTTTCAGCGCCCCTTGGCGTCTAACTCTTTGATTCGCACCTTTATTCAAGGTGTGCGTCACTTGGCCACTCCTCGGAGGGAGCCTCTACCTCCTTGGGACTTGAACTTAGTTCAGTCCGTTTTACAACGTCCTCCCTTTGAAAACATCAGGGAAATTTCTTTGCCTCTGCTGTCAAAAAAGGTTGATTTTCTAGTGGCGATCACTTCAGCACGCAGAGTGTCGGAATTGGTGGCTTTGTCTTGCCGCTCCCCTTACCTGGTGGTTCATAGGGATAAGGTGGTCTTGCGACACAACCAGTCCTTCCTTCCAAAGGTGGTTTCTGATTTTCACCTTAATGAGGACATTGCTTTGCCTTCGCTTTGTGCAAATCCTAAACACCCTAAGGAGTTTGCATTACATTCCCTGGATGTTGTCAGGGCGATCAGGGTTTACCTGTCATCCACTGAATCCATCCGGTAGTCGGATTCTCTTTTTGTCCTTCCTGAGGGACCTCGGAAGGGTATGACTGCGTCTGCGGCGACCATTTCAAAATGGATCAGATAGACGATTGTACGGGCCTATTCGGTTAAGGAAAGGGTACCGCCCTTCCCTGTCAAGGCGCACTCTACCAGAGCGGTGAGTGCGTCCTGGGCCTTCCTTCATTAGGCTTCGGTGGCCCAGGTGTGCAAGGCTGCGACTTGGTTGTCAGTGCACACCTTTTCAAAGTTCTACAAACTTGATGTTCTGGCATCGGCAGATGCCTCCTTTGGCCGCAAAGTTCTGTGTGTGGCAGTGCCTTAAAGGGGACCCTAGTTCTGCGGGTCCCCGGCTGTTGGGGTTGTCTTCCCCTTGTTATTTGCTTTCCTGGGTTGTTGCTCCAGTTGAGCTTTTCTGTTGCCCAGTGGATACCTTTCTGTTCACGTAAGGTTCCTTTCTCTGACGTGGGTGCTGCGTTGCCTTTATGACGGTTGTGTTTCCCACCCCTCATGTCTACACTGCTTTGGGACATCCCATTGGTGAAAACTGTATGAGTGGGCGGCGACTGTCAGAGGACGTAAGAGAAAACTGAATTTTTGTAAAATCTTACCGTAAAATTCCTTTCTCTGAGTCCTCTGACAGTCGCCGCCCCCTCCCCTCTATTTGGGGTTCTTTGGACTTTAACTGCTTGCTACCAAACCGAGTTGGGATGGCTGATAGCAGGGGGGTATTGGACCAGTGGGACGGCCCCCATAGGTGTGTCTATGTAAATTACTTTGTTTTTAACAAGTCTTATACCTAGCTTGCTCCTATGGATAAGAGGTCAATACCCCATTGGTGAAGACTGTATGAGAGGGCGGTGACTATCAGAGGACTCGGAGAAAGGAATTTTACGGTAAGATTTTACAAAAATTCAGTTTTATTGACATTGAGCCAGTACAATACAGCCATTAGATTAGATGCATTTAAAATATACATACCGACATCTTGTCAGTATATGTAATATAGATATGACCACTTCAGCATCACCATGTCACACATACACAGCATCACCATGTCACACATACACAGCATCACCATGTCACACATACACATGAGATCTGTGTATTGAGTTAACGACCATAACCCAATTTCTGGCACCATTGTATACATCTATCAACAAAAATAGTACATTAACCCGCATTCAGCCCCAGCAGCTGATCCATGACCAAGTCAACTAGTGCTAATCCAGGGACATTTAACTACAAAGCCCATCATTTTACATACTTTCTGGAGCATCCCCTGTGTTGGTAGACAAGTTTTTCCATTCGTATGGTATTACCCACTGCCGTAATCCACTCCTTTATAGATTTCCAGATTATCAGATTTCCAATGCACCATTTTAAGCTTGCGTGCCAAGAACAGGTTCCTCATAATTGTCTCTGTAGTGTATTTCTCCCAATCCAGTTCATCTAGTTTATTGAGTAGACATTGCTTGGGATTCATAGGTAAAGATACCTGATGTGCTCTGTTTAGAGTGTCCACCACACCTGTCCAATACACATGCAGCTTGGGGCAACTCCATAATAGGTGCATTAGGTCTCCATGATCTTTTACATTTTGTACAGATGGGAGTTGGCAATAAGCTGAAAAACATGCAGTCTTTTGGCCATGAGGTACACCCTCAGAACAGTATATAGTTGGGTAAATCTCTGCGTTACATTTAACGAGCACGTTGGCACTGATTGCAAGGCCTCTTCCTCTTGGTTTTCTGTAATCTCCCCAATGTTACATAGTTTGTGAGGTTGAAAAAAGACATCAGTCCATCCAGTTCAACCTAATGTGTGTGTGTGATTTGATGTTAAACGTACATTGTGTACCCATGTATGTTGTGGTCTTTAAGGTGCCCATCTAATAGTTTTTTTAAGCTATCAATGCTCCCTGCTGATACCACTGCTTGTGGAAGAGAATTCCATACCCTTACTGCTCTGACCATAAAGAACCCCTTACGTATTTTTAGGTTAAACCGTCTTTCTTCTAGTTTTAGTGAGTGGCCACATGTCTTATTGTATTCTCTTTTCTCCAAGTTTGTTCCTTATGCTAGGGTCCTCACCAGTACAGTATTTGTACATTGATATCATATCCCCCCTCAAGCGTCTCTTCTCCAGAGAGAATAAGCCCAGTGTCCGGAGTCTTTCCTCATAGCTGATGTCCTCCATTCCCCTAATTATTTTTGTTGCCCTTCTCTGGACTCTCTCCAGTTCCAGCACATCCTTTCCTTTCGGTGCCCAGAACTGGAGGGCATACTCCAGGTGTGGCCGGTCCAGGGACTTGTAGAGTGGGAGAATAATTTCTTTATTTCTGGAGTGGATCCCCTTTTTTTTAATACATGCCAGTATTTTGTTGGCTTTGCTTGCAGCGGCTTGGCATTGCATGCCACTGCCAAGCCTGTTGTCCACTAGGACCCCCAGGTCCTTTTCCATCTTAGATTCACCCAGAGGTTCTCCCCCTAGTGAGTAGCTTGCTTTCGTGTTTCTGGTGCCCAAGTGCATTACTTTACGTTTTTCAACAATCAAACCTCATCTGCCATGTAGTTACCCACCCCATTATTTTGTTCAGGTCCGCTTGTAAGGTTTCCACATCCTGCCTCGAAGATATTGGTATGCTTAGTTTAGTATCATCCGCAAATACAGAGATTGTGCTAGACATTCCCTCCTCTAGGTTGTTTATGAATAAATTAAACAGGATTGGTCCCAGGACAGAACCTTGGGGGACCCCACTTTCCACACCCGCCCAATCCGAGTACTCCCCATTTATCACCACCCTCTTGGCTCTCCCCTGGAGCCAGTTCTCTATCCAGGTACTCACCCTATGGTCCATACCCTACGTACCTTAATTTGTACAGTAAGCGTTTGTGGGGAACTGTGTCAAATGCATTAGCAAAGTCCAGATACACCACGTCCACAGGCCTTCCTTTATCTAGATGGCAACTGACTTCATCGTAGAAAGCAAGCTATAGATTAGTCTGGCAAGAATTTTTTTTCATGAATCCATGCTGATTACTACTAATAATACCATTTTCATTACTAAAGTCTTGCATGTAATCTCTTTACATCCCCTCCAAAATCTTGCAGACTACTGATGTTAGGCTGACTGGCCTATAGTTGCCTGGGCTATATCTTGGTCCTTTTTTAAATATTGGTACCACATTGGCTTTTTTTCCAATCAGCTGGCACCATACCTGTCTGTAGACTATCCTTAAAGATCATGAATAATGGTCTGGCTATCACCTGGCTGAGCTCTTTAAGAACCCTCGGGTGCAAGCCACCCAGTCCCGGTGATTTATTTATGTTAAGTTTCTCTAGTTTAGTTCTAAGTCTATCTTCTGTTAACCATGTGGGTACTTCCTGGGGTGTATTAAATAATTTAGCATTACAAGCTGGGTTAGTGTTGCCCCCCCAATTATTTTGTGAAGACTGAGGAGAAGAAATTTTTTAACACTTTCGCCTTCTCTGTCCTCTGTGGCTAGATTCCCTTTGTCGTCTTTTATGAGGCCAATGTGTTCTGGCCTCGCTTTCTTACTATTTATATACTTAAAGAATTTCTTGGGTTTTTTTTTACTCTCTTCCGCTATAGGTCTCTCGTGTTCTATTTTAGCTGCCTTGATTTCGCCTTTACATTTCTTATTACACTCTTTGTAATGCTTGAAGGCTGCCAGTGACCCCTCCGCCTTGTATTTTTTGAAGGCCTTTTCTTTAGTATTAATATGCATTTTTATGTTGGAGTTTAGCCACCTAGGGCTTATTTCCCTTTGGAATGCACTGGCCAATCCCTTTTGTTTAGTATGCTCTTGAAGCACTCCCATTTTTCCTCCGTGTCCTTTGTTCCCAGGGTTCTATCCCATTTGATATTTTCTAGCAAATAGCACAGTTTTGGCAAATTAGCTATTTTGAAATTCAGTGTCCTTATATTACCCTTGTGTTTCCTCTTTCTTTTTTTTTTTTTTTTTTTTTTCAATAAGAAACTTTATTGAAAGACATATGCAATGACAAAAGAATTGTAAACATTATAGTTTGAACACAAGTTAAGCAATAAAGACAACTCAGTACAAAGAGTAAACGTAATCTCAAATACTGTAGATGCGAACTGGAAGTCTAACTTCAGTATTATAAACTAAAAGAGCAAAAAAAGGTGCAGACTAGGGAGAGGATACTGCACCAAAGGCCTAGAAGGCCATTGAGAAGGAAGAGCAGGAAGAGTGGAGAAAGAATAGGATAGGAAGGAAGAAAGAGGCAGAGAGAGAGGAGGGGGAGGGGGGAAAAGTATGTTTTTTATATATCTGACGTACACAATAGGAGTAAAATTCCAAGGAACTTAGAATGACATCAGCGGTTAACCTATTTCTATGATTAATACTGAAACGAATTGACCTATGGTCACGGTTTCCTAAGTTGTCCTGTATTTCTATATCCTTGAGCAGGTCTTTATTGTTGGTAATCAGTAGTTCAAGTACCACATCGTTTCTTGTCGGTGCGTTCACCATCTGACCCATAAAATTGTCCTGCAAAACATTTAGGAACTGCCAAGCCTTGGCTTAATGCGCGGTTCCTTCTGCCCAGTCTATATCTGGATAATTAAAGTCTCCCATTATAATGACATTTCCCATCCTTGCTGCCAATCCAATCTGTGAAAGGAGGTCCGCCTCCCCCTCCTCCCTCTGGTTGGGGGGCCTATAGCATACGTCCAAAATTACTTTCCCCATAGTGCCTTCCCTTTGAAGTTCTACCCATAGGGATTCTACCTCGTCCATAGCTCCGTTATTAATATCCCTCATATTTACCTGTACGTTATTCTTAATATACAGACCTACCCCTCCCCCTTTTTTACCTTCTCTATCTCTGCGATAAAGGGAATACCCCAAAATGGTCGCCAGCCAATCATGAGAACTGTCAAACCAAGTCTCTGTAATCCCCACAAAATCTAAGTCCTCATACATCAGCAGCTCCAGCTCTCCCATCTTTCTGGCCAGGCTTCTAGCATTGGTATACAAACCTCATAATTTTGACCGGATGCATACTATATCCTCGTTTGACGTTGTTTTTAGTCTGCTCTTGTGATCTTTCCCCATACCCACCTTGGATTTAGGAACTCTGAGCGCCCTACCGCTAATGTCCCCATTTGTGCCCGCTGAACCTTGCTCCCCGCTGGCTAATTCTACATCTGTACCCTCCCCCCCCCATCACCTAGTTTAAAAGCCCCTCTAACTTGTTGGCCATCTTCACACCCAGTACGGTTGCACCCTCCCCATTTAGCTGCAATCCGTCTCTACTAAAGAGACGGTAGACGGCTGAGAAGTCGGCCCAGTTCTCCAGGAACCCGAAACCCTCCTCACTACATCAGCTCCTCAGTCACTTGTTAAGATCCCTAATCTCCCGCTGCATCTCTGGTGTGGCTCGAGGTACAGGTAGTATTTCTGAAAATACTACCTTGGAGGTCCTACTCTTCAACTTAGCTCCTAATTCCCTGAAATAGTTTTTTAGGACTCTCCATCTTCCTCTGCCTATGTCTTTGGTACCCACGTATACCATGACAGGTGGGTCTTCCCCAGCCCCACCCAGTAATCTGTCCACCCGATCCGCGATGTGCTGAACCCGAGCGCCCGGAAAACAGACAGTTCGGCGCTCACGGTCTTTGTGACAGATTGCCCTGTCTGTCCTTCTAATAATTGAGTCCCCTACCACCAGAACCTGTCTTTCCTTTCCCTTTCTTCCACCATCACTGGAGGAGTTCTTCCCCTGGCAGCTAGGGGTGTCACTCTGCTCCAGCAATGCTGGTCCCTGACTGGTTCCCCCAACATCACGCAACTGGCGTATTTATTGGGGTTCTCCAGCCCAGGATCGGCCTCCTGGCCTTGTTCCCTTCTACCCCTCCTAACTGTCACCCATGTACTCTGCTCTGATGCCTGCACCCTTGTATCTCCGCCCTCCTCTGTGCAAGCCCCTGCCTGCACCTGACGGGTACTATCCCAGCTCTCCTTCAGTATGGACATTCTGAAGGACAATTTGTTAGGGTGTACCAACTCAGGACTGGCCTCCCTGACCCTCATCCCTCTACCCTTCCTAAAGGTCACCCAACTGCCTACCTCTGATGCCTGCGTCTTCTCTACTCCTCCCTCATCTATGCCAGCCCCTGCCAGCGCCTGATGGGTAATGTCCAAGCTCCTTTCCAGGTTGTTGATGCTACGCAGTGTTGCCACTATGTTTTCTAGATCCAGGATCTGGGCTTCCAGAGAAACAAGTCGCACACATCCTGCACAGCAGTATTCGCCCTCGATTGGTTCATCAAGGAACGCATACATGGAGCAAGAAGTGCACTGAGTGGCATCCACAATCCTGTCGGACATTACCCACTACTCTATGGGGATAATGGTAACGACCTGATATTCCTTACCTACACTACCTCTATCTCTCCTGGTACTAAACCTGGGGTACTCACCAGTCGCTAAGATACTCATCAGTCGCTAAGATACTCATCAGTCGCTAAGATACTCACCAGTCGCTAAGATACTCACCAGTTGCTAAGACACTTACCAGTCTTCCCAGGTACTCAGTCGCAGAGCATGCTTAGTCAGTCGCAGGGCACCGTCAGTCGCAGGGCACCGTCAGTCACGGTCGGTCGCGGGGCACCATCAGTCGCGGGGCACAGTCGGTCAATCGCAGATCACTATCAGTTGCAGAGCACGGTCAGTCAGTTAGTTGCAGATCGTTATCGGTCGCAGAGCACGGTCAGTCAGTCACTGATCACTATCAGTCGCAGAGCACGGTCAGTCACAGATCGCTATCAGTCACAGAGCACAGTCAGTCAGTCCAGATCGCTATCAGTCGCAGAGCACGGTCAGTCAGTCACAGATCGCTATCAGTCGCAGAGCATGGACAGTCGGCCACTGATCGCTAACAGTCGCAGAGCACGGTCAGTCAATCACAGATCACTATCAGTCGCAGATCACGGTCAGTCACAGAACGCTACCCGTCGCAGTGCACGGTCAGTCACAGATCGCTATCAGTCACAGATCTCTATATAGTCAGTTAGTCCCAGATCGCTATCAGTCGCAGAGCACAGTCACACATCTATCAGTCACAGAGCACAGTTACACAGCTATCAGTCGCAGAGCACAGTTACACAGCTATCAGTCGCAGAGCACAGTTACACAGCTATCAGTCGCAGAGCACTGTTACACAGCTATCGGTCGCAGAGCACAGTTACACAGCTATCAGTCGCAGAACACAGTTACACAGCTATCGGTCACAGAACACAGTTACACAGCTATCGGTCACAGAGCACAATCACCCAGCTATTGGTTTACAGAGCACAGTCACACAGCTTTCTCCCCCACCTTGCTTGCAGCTGCTGCCTCACACGCTGCCTCACACTGTCTCACACACTGGGAACGGGACGATCTCCTCCTCCTCTCCTCCCCTGCTTCCGAGAACGCTCTCCTCCTCTCCTTAGTACTGTGCGGTGTCTGTCCCCACCGCCGCTCTCTGTTCCGGTCCCTGGGGTCCTCTGCACTCGCGCCCAACTTCCGGTATCCTAGTGCGGCTCCCCTCCCCCCCACGTGTCACCCGCGGCTCTTGCACCACAGCTCCCTCGCTGCAGATTGCTGCTCCGCCCACGCTGCTTCCGGGTTCCAGCCACTGCCGCCAACAGTCCATGCAGATGGCCGGGGGCCTCCAGCCAGCGAGGGTCGTTGCCTTCCCTAGCCAGGTCCGAAACATCCGGCCCACCCAGGGAGTCACCCGGACGAGGAGCAGAGCAGTGTGCCAATAGGGAACCAGCCCTCACCACACCCGGCCCTAACCTTTACTCCAGCTGTACTGTAAGTCAAATATCTCCCCTACCGGGTCCTTCACACCCGGACTGCCACCACCGAGCAGGCGGCAACCGCCGCGCAGAC
Organism: Pelophylax lessonae; assembly: GCF_965119305.1. NCBI lineage: Eukaryota > Metazoa > Chordata > Amphibia > Anura > Ranidae > Pelophylax > Pelophylax lessonae. The sequence goes on along the minus strand of NC_138773.1, from coordinate 140,716,318 downwards.
AAGCCGCCTAGGGAACTGGGCAGAAACCAGAGATGGCAGCGGGGCGGTCCCCAGCTCCCCCCAGCCGGAGGGCGGAGGTGGTCCAAGCGAGACAGGGGCCATTCAGCAAGGTCGTGAACACATACGGGCTTAACCAGGTCGCACCCGCAGCCTCACCTGCCAACCCGCAGCAGACCCGCAAGTGCACACAGCATGGTAGTACCCGGAGAGGCAAACAGTCATAAAACAAGGAAAATTAAAATAAAAAAATAAATAAAAACAAAAATTGAGGTTCATTGCAGGCTGCTGGGTTAATTCTGGGGACAGTCAATCAGTTCCCGAGTACTCTAGAGCGGGTGCGGGGGCAACTCGGGCACACATCAACCAGAAAGCAAAATGCCACACAACTGGAGGGAAGGACGTCCACCCCGCTCAGAACCGCAGGCCTGTGGGGAGGACAGACAGCAAGAGCAGGCATCTCATGAGACAGGGGTCCCAGGCATGGCAGAGAGGGGGGTCAGGGCAGTCACCGAGTGGAGGCCAGGCCCCCGGCGGGGAGAGGGAGACAATTGTCTCTATGAAGGGGGGGGCGACCCACACAGTACAAGTGTACAAACACATTTGCAGGGATATAGATACCAAAGAGCATGTACCGATCACAAAATCACTAATTAAGTTTTGGACACGTGGATTCATTGTTTGATTGATTGTATGGACATTGGAACATGTATGGACACTGATATTGAGTTTTATTACACTATGTGTGCGCATGACTGGCGCAACACTACTTTTTGGTTTATTTAGTTTACATTGTGTAATTTAGACACTTTTATTGTGTGCAGCCGGTCTTTATATCATTTGTTTATTGCACCATTCACTATTGATATATTTTTTTTGTGCTGATAGTTTTTGTTATATATTTTGATTCACATCTTTTACCAACCTATTAGCAGCATTAATATGGAGATCTTTGATTATTTTGATAACAGAGAGATTAAAATAGATTTTTCAGGGGACAAAAATAGAGGTAAATATGAAGACCTCTCACAGTTTCAAAAGATTAGGTTTCTTGATGGAAAAGAAAACCAGAGCTTGGTGGGATATAGTCTCTTTTGAGCAATACATAGCCCACCAGCTTGTTCCCAGACGTCTAAGGTGGGATGCACCCCCAAATGACGGACTAGAAGGAGAAGATTCCTGCAGGGAATGGTTCATTTTCTTTAGTCAGAAAAGGCATGAACTTTTTGCTGCAACGTAAATGGAAGAAGCTGACGTTGACGGAAGCTAGCATAAGTGACTTGAAAAAGAAATTAGAACCACTTAAGGAATCACCTGAATTTAATCAGCTCTCCAATGACCTTAAAAAGAGACTAGAAAAAACTGATAAGGAAACTCAGGAAAAGAAAAGGAAGAAATTCATAATAGATATGAATGACTTTAAAAATAATGAGGTGTTCAAATGGCAGAAGGCTTTACAAGAGGACTCCACACCGATATCACGGGATAGCACCCCTGAGAGGGAGGTTAGTGCCCCTCACATGTGGAGCAGAGCACCCCCGGCCCCGAATAGGGGAGGATGGGGCAACATTGTTTACTCAGCTCCAACCCCCGCCTACCATCCCCCTCAGAGAGGAAATTGGAGAGGACGGCCAGGTAGGGGTAGAGGTGGTCCCTTCAGAGGTAGAGGGAGAGGACAGAAGAAAAATAATAGAGGTTCTCACCAATACTCACAAGATAATTGGTATCAACATCAAGGGAATGAGACCCCGGTTCAGACAAGGGAGAGAAGAGATGACTCATAATATGAGTCTCCAGGTCCCTCTACGTCATACAACTTAACCCACAGGTAATAGATTCAATGTGTTGGATCAACCTGTGGCTGACGGCCCCCCAGAGGTTTTTTTAGGGAAACCCAGTACCCCGTGGGGGTACAGGGGATCCCTTGGAAGTGCATCTTGGGGAAATAGAAAAGGCAAAGAGGAAGGAGAGCAGGCAGACGCCTCCAAAAAAGCAAGCACCAATAGGCGCTTGTGTTTTTAATATTTTTTTTTAAAGGTTTTTATTAAACAAACAAAACACAGTACACCAAAAGAAAAATGGCAGTACAGCAGAAAAGAGAGGATACACATAACATACAAAGCATCCTCTCAAATCATCTGGCAAAATAGAACAACAGTACAGAGAATACACAGCAATCGTGGTAAAAAAAACACAGCAAAGAACCCCTAGGGGGGTAACACAATATCATATGCAATATATAACAACACATTCGGAGCAAAAGAAGGCACTTTAGACATCGCCTAGGTAGTGTCAGACACTGAGGAGGCAGTAAGGTCAGAGTCTACCCAGAAAGACCAGATTTTACGGAATTTTTTCGGACATCCTCTGGCCTCATACGTCAGTTTATACAAAGGCAGAGCCTGATTAACAATAGAGATCCAAAATGGAACGTCAGGGGGTGTGGAAGATTTCCAACGGAGCGCAATAGCTTTCCTAGCATAGAAGAAAAGCAAACGCAGAAATAGTTTTGTGCGAGCAGGAGCATCCTCATCATCCACATACCCTAGTAGACAACGAGGTGTTTTTAATATTAGTGGGATACCCCTTAACAGGGAAGAAACCAAAGTACTTGACAAAGGATTAAAGTTTGCTCCCGCTAATAATTTAAACAAATTCAATACCTATGTGAACTTGCAGAAGTACATTAGAACTCTGAATCAGAAAAAATATTTTTTAGCCAAACCAGATAATCGCCCTAGCGTGGCAGATAGATCTCACCACTCCTCCCTTAAAAATAAGTCGGTATTCAATCCACCCAATAAAGATAATAAATATGTGAAAGTGTTCAGGAACCTAGTTGCACATGATCTTGAACATTTGCAGGTCAAAAAGGTGCAGGACCCACAATGGATTAAAAATGGGATAACCAGTCTGGAGAAATAAAAAACTGGTGATACGACCGGCAGATAAAGGGGGAGGGATTGTAGTGATGAGTGCCGAATATTATAAGAATGAAATGATGAAACAGTTATCAGATACAAATACCTATACTTAATTGACTTGCAATCTGGTTAACCAGTATAAAGAGGAATTAGATAAACTTATTAAGAAAGGATCTAATAATGAGATTTTAAATAAGAAAGAAACATTATATCTGAACCCTGTATCATGTAGAACCCCCATCATATACTTCCTTCCGAAGATACATAAAGACAGTGAGAAACCGCCGGGTTTGCCAATCATTAATGGGATTGATTCTCTGAGTTCACGGCTGGGTCAATACATAGACTTTTATCTTCAACCCCTTGTCACCCATACAGAGGCATATACGAAGGATACCAGGCATGTGATTCAGATTTTACAAGAAGTTGCGTATACAGGGGACTGCATCCTAGCTACTGCAGATGTAGGTTCCCTGTATACGATTATAGGACATGAGGGGGCCATGGCAGCAGCTTCTTGGGCCCTTAATAAATCAGAACTTGAATATGAACATATTAGATTCATTTTAAAAAGTCTGAAGTTCTGTTTAGGGCATAACTATTTCTGGTATTCAGGTGACTTCTATCTTCAAGTAAGGGTCATGGCTATGGGGGCAAGATTTGCCCCCAGTGTAGCAAATCTATTTATGGCCCAGTGGGAAGAGGAAGTAGTTTTAATGAATCGACCCAAGGAATTATTATGCTATAAAAGGTTTATAGATAACCTACTGATCATTTGGAAGGGAGATGCTCAATCTTTTTATTCTTTTAAAAATAAAATGAATTTTAATGATAGGGGTATCAAATTATCTTGAACTCAAAGCAAGGAAATGGTGCAATTCCTTGATTTGGAGATTTTTGGCCAGAACGGCCGGATTCATACAAAAAATTTTTTCAGACCGATCGGAATTCGTATTTACCGATGGACAGTTGCCATCATCTAAATTGGCTCTTTAATACCCTTAAGGGACAATTGATTAGTTTAAAAAGAAACTGTTCCAGTCAGGATGATTATGCTATTCAGTCAAAAATATTGGTGGATCGATTTCGTGAAAAAGGGTATGATATGGAGAAAATTTCCTCGGATTACAACCAAGTTGCAGTTTTAGATAGGAATAGACTTTTACATGATAACAAGAAACCTGCGTCGGACACAGGTAATTTCAAATTTATTTCTGACTATAGTGTTCAACACACAGGTTGAATGGATAGTCAGAAAACATTGAGCTATTCTGAAGCAGGATAAAATCCTAGGACCCCACCTACCAGATAGACCTGGATTCATCTATAGGAGAGCACCTACTTTAAAATTATAGACTGGCACCAGGAGTCATAAACCCCCCAGTATTCAGGAAAAACACAGTATTTCAGTTCCTATCTGGTTTTCATGCATGCGGCAAATGCATAGTATGTTATCATGCTCGCAAAAATCAGAAAAGAGGAAAATGTTCAGAGCCAACAGTACAGGCAAAGAATATCATATTAAAGATCTGATCACCTGCTCGACTGTAGGAGTGGTTTACATGCTGGAGTGTGGCTGTGGGCTCCAGTATGTTGGTCGCACTTCGAGACCCCTGAATGTGAGGCTAGCAGAGCATGTTAAGAATATTAAGAAAGGTGAAACCTCACATAATATATAACAAAAACTATCAACGCAAAAAAAAATCAATAGTGAATGGTGCAATAATCAAATAATATAAAGACCGGCTGCACACACTAAAAGTGTCTAAACCACACAATGTAAACTAAACCAAAAAGTAGTGTTGCGCCAGTCATGTGCACACATAGTGTAATAAAACTCAAAATCAGTGTCCATACATGTTCCAATGTCCATACAATCAATCAAATAAACAATGAGTCCACGTGTCCAAAAGAATCTTGTGCAAAACTTAATTAGTGCTTTCGTGATTAGTGCAATCCCACCACCAGGTGAATTGGTCTCTCCCCTCCACTATAGACCCACTGCTGGGTCAATCACAGCGTTGTATATACACAGGGACCTTCAGATAGTAAAGGCTATGGATAGCCTATCACCTACAGAGGGATTCTCACCGATAGACATAAAAGGGGAACAAAGGAAGAGATCTAGTGCTCTCTGTATGGCTGCAGTAAACCGCTTTATTGAGTAAAAGGAATGGTACTCACAAAGGTGGCGCTTCCAAAGAGCATAGCAATCAGCATAAATGGTATCTAGGAAGAGACCGCTTCCAGCACGCAGGCTCTGTCCCCTATACACTTGACGTCGAAGCCCAACCACAGGCGTTGACTTCCTCAGTAGGGGACCCTACCCTAATAAGTCAAGACCCGGGACGTCAGAGGACTCAACGGAAGTCCACGACTTGTGTGGGGATGGCACCCACCAATATCTAAGTTGGTCTAAAACACATGCCTTGTGGTAAGCGGCCAAATTAGGGACCCCCATACCGCCGTGCCTTCTGTGTAAGACCATGGTTTTAAGGGGGCATCTCGGAGGCTTTGCGTCCCACACAAAACGGGTCAGTTGTTTTTGGAGAGCAGAGAAGAAGGACATCGGTAAGGGTATGGCAAGGGTTCAGAATAGATAAAGTAGCTTCGGGAGGATAAGCATTTTAAAGGAAGCGATCCGACCCATAGTGGATAATTCCTGTGTTCTCAACTGTTGCAAAAGGGGGGGCATGGAATCTAGGAAGGGTTTAAAGTTTTGAGCATACAATTGTGACGTGTGAGGCGTAAGGTGAATACCGAGAAAGGGGATGGAATGAGGAGACCAGATGAACGGGAACTTCTCGGCCAAGGAACTCTGCAGGGTGGGCGGTATGTTAAGGCCCAAAATGTGGGATTTGTTAGCATTGAGTTTATAGTATGATACCCTACTAAATTCAGTCAGGAGGGAGTATGCTTCCGACAGGGAGGAGGCAGGGTCTGTGAGCATAAGCATAACATCATCAGCAAAAAGGCTTATCTTGTGGTCCAAGCCGGCCACCGACAAGCCTTTGATGCACGGGTGGGAGCGAAACCGTTCCGCTAGGGGCTCCATGAGAAGGGCGTATATAATGGGGGACAGAGGACAGCCCTGTCTAGTGCCATTAGATATCTGGATGGGTTTCGATTTCAGTCCTGAGGTGAGAACAGTGGCTGATGGGTTGGAATACAGAGACAGGACAGCTGACTGTATCCATCCTCCAATCCCAAAGGCCTCAAGAACCGCCCGTAGATACCCCCAGTTGACCCGGTCAAACGCCTTCTCCGCGTCCAAAGAGAGAAGCAGAGAAGGCATTCGAGCGGCCCCAACCCGGGATGTCAAACCGACAAGTCGCCTCGTTCCGTCTGGAGCCTGACGGCCAGGGACAAAGCCAACCTGATCTGGATGAACCAGAATAGGCAGAACCTTTTGGATCCTGACGGCCAGCAGTTTAGCAAATACTTTAACATCGGTGTTTAGAAGGGAAATCGGCCTATAGTTGGCCGTAGCCTCAGGGTCCTTGCCTGGCATAGGAAGAGTCACTATCACAGCCCTCAACATTTCCGGAGGGAACATAGACGAGGAGGAAGCAAGTTCAAAAACAGGCTGCAGGTGCGGAGCAATGTCATTAACCAACGCCTTATAATATTCGTTGGGGAGACCGTCTTCCCCCGGGGATTTATGGTTGGGGAGTTTGCTAATGGCCGATGATATTTCAGGAGAAGTAAAGGGTTGAGATTTAGACTGGAGTTGATCCGCCGTAAGAGCGGGAAGCTGGACCTTGCTAAGAAAGTCCACAATCAGTTCAGGGCAGGGCTGAGGAGTGGCAGGGTCCGACCACAGGTCATAAAGCGATTGATAGTAATCTGCAAAGGCGTCGGCTATATCTTTCGGATTAGTCTTAGGGACTGTCGTGTCAGGATGCACGATGTAAGCAATTTTGCGTTTGGCTTGTTGCGTTTTGACCTGCCTGGCTAGCCACGCCTCAGCCCTGTCCCGAAGACCATAAAATTTGGCCCTGGTATATTTCAGATGGTTCTCATACTTATAGAGAAGTAGTGAACGCAGTTTTTGCCTATCAAGCAACAATTCCTGAGTAAGAGTCGGATTAGATTTGTTGGTTGCCTCCTTGGCAGCTATGGCAGCTAAAAGTTCCTCAACCTGCTTCCTCCTGCGTTTCTTAAGACCTGAAGCAAGTTGGAGCAAAATACCCCTCATATACACCTTATACGTAAGCCACGGTGAAACGGGAAATATCAGCTTTATCATTAAACTCAAAGAAATCATCATGTGCCTGCACGATCCTTTGGTACGAAAGCTTGTCCTCCAACAAGGAGGTATTCATCCTCCAAATAGGGGGAGGAGAGTTGCTAAGATTATCGTCAAATTCCAATGTAATCGGAGCGTGGTCGGACCAAGATATCGTACCAATCTCAGCGCGCAGAACATTTTGCAAGGACCTCTTATCCATCAAAAAGTAACCAATACGAGAATAAGAAGAGTGGGCAGCTGACAAAAAGGTGAAGTCCCTCTCGTTACCATGGAAGCATCTCCATACATCATACAAGTCATACTTTTGAAGCAGGGATGAGAGAGAGCAAGTTGGTCTCCTAGCCGGGGCAGTAGAGTCCATGCTTGGATGCACAACAGTATTAAAGTCCCCTCCAACAATAAGTGTGCCTTGCACAGACCCATCTAGCAATTTAAAGAGGCGGGTGAGAAAGTGCCTCTGCCGGACGTTGGGATCCTACAAGTTCACCAGGGTGAAAAGGGAGCCGTTAATTTCACACATCAGAACAATATACCTCCCCAACGGATCCTCAATGGTGCGTTTGTGCAGGAAGGTAGCCGAGGCGTTTATGGCTATAAAAACCCTGCATGACTTTTTGGGAGCATTAGCCATATATAGGTGAGGAAAGTTAGGGAAGGAGAACTTGGGACACTTTTCCTTGGCGAAGTGGGATTCCTGCACGAACAAAACGTCTGCACGAAGGGACTTCGCTTCTGTCAGCAAGGAGGCCCTTTTAGCTGGACAGTTCAGGCCCTTAGCATTCAATGACACGAACTTCAGCGGCATAACAACATAGGAGGGCTGCGTAGTTTAGTGGCAATGAGATGCAATAAAAGAAGACTTAATACTACTACTTGCTGATATAATGTCCTGCACCGAAATTGGGTATACGCCACGAAGTCCAAGCAACCTGGGGAGCAGTCATCACGACATCTTCGGAGCAACAGTGCACTTTGGCAGCCAAATAGGAGGGCGATGGTGAGCACAATGAGCCACGGTGGACACTGAACCAGGAGGGAGAAAGCCAGAAGAGGGGAAAGCAGGGGAAAAAAATCAAACCAAAAAAGTACACAGGTACACACAAAAGAAAGCCTGAGCATGCAGGTGCAATGGGCGGCGGAGGCCGCTACAGCACAGCGGGGGAGATGACAGAGAAGCATCACTGAGAGACAAAAAGTCAACTAATGTGAGAGGTTCCCTGTCCCATCCATCCTATAGTGGCATAAGGAAGCGGAGAAGCATAGCAATTCAAGTATCCATCCCAGACCCGACTTGGTTCAGGCGCTCAGGGGTGGACCTCCCAGGCGGCTCCGAGTCAGCTGGCAGCAGGTTCCATTGTTTGAACAATTGGATGCCCTTATCCACGCTGTGAATAGGAAACATTTTACAATTCCACGTGACAAGCAGTTTAGTGGGGATGCCCCATTTGTAGATAACACTGTTGTTACTGAGAATTTTCGTAAGCGGGGACAATTTCTTCCTGTTGAGAGCCGTTTGTTGGGATATATCAGTGTAGAGGGATATACCCGTAAATTCATCCGGCACAACCGAGTTGTGTTTGGCTGCCACCATAACTCTCTCCTTAACATGATAGTAGTGGATACGGGCCAGAGTGTCTCTAGGTGTGGTGTCCGGCAGGAATTTAGGCTTAGGGATGTGGTGAGCCCTATCCACACACAACTCAATATCACTGAGAGAGGGGATAAGTGACTTCATAAGGCGCTGGACAAAGTTGGTCAAATCCTTATGTGGCACAGATTCAGGAATGCCCCTGAATTTAATGTTATTGTGCCTAGAGCGGTCCTCTTAAGTCCGCGAGTTTGTACTGGAGGCGCTGCATCTCACTTTCCTGGTCAGCATAAGTGTCGTCAAGGTCATTGTGAGCAGTGTAGAGATCCGCCATTTTAGCCTCAAGATGCTGTAGCCTGTCATCATGTACATGCACAGTGTCACAAAGTGGAGAGAACAGGGTGGCAAGCTCGTTAAACAGGATGCTTTTCATGGAGAGGAGCATCCGTTTCATGGTGGCCTCTGAGATTGCTTGATCTGAGGCAGGGAATGCTTTAATAGTTATGCCCGGGTTAGTCATGAGTAAAGCCTGACAGGCCGCAGCATGAGCTCCAGGAGGGTCTTCTCCCTCATGTCTGCGGTACTTAGTTTTTGTGGGGCTACTGGTGGTAGGAGACAGGGGTGGAGATGGCACTTCCAGGGCGCTCTGGGGGGATCCAGAGGCTGGAGGGGACAGGGCGGAAGCAGGGATGTTACCTGCAGCTGAGCGCGGGAGACCGGGTCCGGAGCCGGCGCCATCTTTCCTGCTACTGTGAGGAGCCGCTGGGTAGAAGTCCTTCAGCCGCTGCGGCGGCTTGTTATGCTTGCGCCTCTTAGACATGCCCGGGATAGGTCTGCGGGAGGCTCTGGAGACTGCAGGGAAGATGCTGGCACGAATAGCTGCTTCGGTCCGTCGCTGTGAGCCGCTGTGAGGAGAGATGGCAGGGAGCTCTCACACTATGCGGCCATACTCAGCGCCGGCCGGACACGCCCCCCTAGACATCATTTTTTATTGATAGCTTTTTATCTGTATTTTTAATGATGATCTTCTGGTTCTGCAAGATTTGATGTATTTCTGTTTTAGTCATGGGGATTTTTCTGATATATGCATTTTAATGGTTTTTTATGCGTTTTTAGATTCCAATATATGCACCTTTATAGATTTAATGCATTTTTAATCAATTAGAAGTTTTATTATGTATTTATATATTTATTATAAATTGTCATTTAATAAAGTGTATTATTGGTAAAAGATTGGTATATACTAGGAAAAGATGAGCTCCGGCATGCAATCTCGGTCCTGAGCTGCATAAAAGGCACAGAGAGGGCAATATGTAAATAGATGCAATCAGCTTCATGTAAGGGGATCCAGTCCGGCCATTTAAGGCGCAGCACACCATGCAGTCTCCACCCCTACTGAGGAAGTCAACGCCTGTGGTTGGGCTTCGACGTCGCGCGTATAGGGCACAGAGCCTGCGTGCTGGAAGCTGTCTCTTCCTAGATACCGTTAATGCTGATTGCTATGCGCTTTGGAAGCGCCACCTTTGTGAGTACCATTCCTTTTACTCAATAAAGCGGTTTACTGCAACCATACAGAGAGCACTAGATCTCTTCCTGTGTTCCCCTTTTATGTCTATCGGTGAGAATCCCTCTGGAGGTGATAGGCTATCCATAGCCTTTACTATCTGAAGGTCCCTGTGTATATACAACGCTGTGATTGACCAAGCAGTGGGTCTATAGTGGAGGTGAGAGACCAATTCACCTGGTGGTGGGATTGCACTAATCACGAAAGCACTAATTACGTTTTGCACAAGATTCTTTTGGACCCGTGGATTCACTGTTTATTTGATTGATTGTATGGACATTGGAACATGTATGGACACTGATTTTGAGTTTTATTACACTATGTGTGCACATGACTGGCGCAACACCACTTTTTGGTTTATTTATACCAGAGAGCATTCCCAGGGAAATCACCCTGTCCTCTCTCACTGCCATTGCAGGCTCCGGGTTCAGACGGCGGCGGCTTCTAGGAGTGCAGGGTGGTAAACCTCTCTCTCGGCCGGGAATGGATGGTGCCTAGATTGTCCCGGGGAGATGTTGCAGCCTGTTGGGGACAGAGGGCATATCCGTTTCCAGGAATGCAAATAGCGCAGGGAGATCTTCGGGTGGTGTAGAGTGAAGGCAGAAGGGAACCCCCACCGATACGTGCAGCCCAGCTGCCTGATCCTTTCCAATAGGGGACGCATCAAGGCCTGGCGCTGGAGAGTAGCCCTGAACAGGTTGGGCTGGATCCGGACTCTGGCCCCATCAAAGTCCAGTTCGCTGGCCTCCAAGGCCTGTCGCAGGATGGTATCCTTATGGGCATAGCGGTGGAGTCTGCAAATGACATCCCGGGGCCTCTCCACGTCCGATGAGCGGGGACCCAGCGCTCTATGCACCCGATCAAATTCAAGGGCAGCAGGTGGGTTGTCTGGGGCCAGGCGCTGACAGATGGACAGGACCGTGGTCTGGAGTGACTCTTGTCCCGTAGCCTCCGGGAGTTCCCACAGCCGCATGTTGTTCCTACCACTGCAGTCTTCCATCTCCTTGAGCTGCAGCTGCAGGGTGGTAACATAGTCTGCCTGTACGGCTTGAACAGTCTCCAGACGGGGACACCCTGGCTTCCAATGAAGTAAGGGAAGATTCCCCTGAGAATACCCTGTTGGTGAGCTGCTGGAGGTCCGTCCGTACTGCCTGGATGTCCCTGTTATGGGCAGGGTTTGTACGGTCTTAAAAAACCTGAAAAAGTCATGGAATTTTAAAATGGCAATTTCCAGGCCTGCAAAAGTTTTGGAAAATCATTTAACCCACAAAGTTTTGGAAAAGTCATGGAAATTTGTTTCACAATCACTGTATATTCGAATATGCAGAAAAGAGAAAGGCGCCTCTCAGTTTAACAGATGTAAATCATTTTATTGACACATATTAAAAACTTACATGGAGGTAAGCGTTTATCTTCATAGCTCGGCGTCCTTCCGGGTCCGCGGTGTTTCTGTCCCTGTGGCTGGCCAGCAGCCGGGAGATGACACTAGGGAGAACCAATCAGGGGACTCAGTCAGATTGAGGCAGCGGTGAAGCTCGTACCTCAATGGAGGGCCGCACGATTGTGATGACGCGGGGGGGGCGGTAACCGTGTGGCCCTCCAGTGAGGTATGCCCTTCATCGTAGCCTCGATCTGACTGAGTCCCCTTATTGGTTCTCCCCTAGTGTCATCTCTCAGCTGCTGGCTAGCGTCGGGGACGGAAACACCGCGGACCCGGAAGGACGCCAAACTATGAAGATAGACGCTTACCTCCATGTAAGTTTTTAATGTGTCAATGAAATTATTTACACCTGCTACACTGAGTGGCACCTTTCTCTCTTTTCTGCCTGTTCGTGGGACTGTTGCTTCAGGCCTAACAATGAGCTTCCCTCAATGTAAGCGCCGCATTTTTGCATCTGTGCCATCCATACTAGTCCGGCTGCACCTTATCCATCATGACTGCCTGAACTGACACTTTATCCCCAAGCTGGAGCGCCCATCAAATCTTTTTCTTTCTCCAGTATATTCTAATATAGTTGATAATATTGGTTAAATTACAATAGTTACATAGACATTAGGTCATGAATATTTACTTGAAGTCATGGAAAAGTCATGGAATTTTATTGGTAAAAATGTGTACGAACCCTGTATGGGTTTCCTCCAGGCGAAAAATTAAGGCCTCAAAGTCCCTCTTCGTGGGTAGAGCATGGATCAGGGCTCTAAGATCCTCATCCCCCCCAGGCCAGAGGATGGATGGATGGAAGGCGTCCACTGGAGGGTTGGCGGGTGACAGTGTCGCCAACTGAGATTCGGGCCCGGAGCGTATGTAAGCAGCCGGGGAGGCCAGCGCGGACGACATGGCCATAGAGGGGCCAACACGTGGCTAAGAGTAGCTGGCGTGGGTCGATGATGAACGAGTGCCGGGGAAGTATCTATGGAGCTTTGACAAAGGTGAGGTTCGGAGAGGTTTTCTCGGTCCTCTCCTGCGTCCGGTGCTCATGCCAAGCAGCAATAGGCAGTTTTAACAGCAAAGGGAGAGATGGCCGAAGCTCAAGGGATGCAAGTCCTCACACCGCCATGTTCAGGACACGCCCCCCGATAACACCAAATTGAACACACCTGAAACCATTCACACCTGAGACCTTGTAACACTAACGAGTCACATGACACCAGGGTGGAAAAATGGCTAATTGGGCAAAATTTGGACATTTTCACATGGGGGTGTACTCACTTTTGATCTGGAGACTAGAGAAGTGAAAATTGAATGGCTGTGTGTTGAGTTATTTTTATGGGGACAGCAAATTTACACTGTTAAACAAGCTGTGCACTCACGTTACATTGTAGCAAAGTGTAATTTATTCAGTGTTGTCACATAAAAGATATAATAAAATATTTACAAAAATGTGAGGGGTGTATTCACTTTTGTGAGATACTGTATGTGTGATCTGTATATAAATGTGTATATAAATGTATATGTGTGTGTCTGTGTGCCTCTGTATAAATCCAAGAAGTGAACAGTCAGCAGCTTCAGCTGCCCACGGTTAAAATGGCTGCAGCCAGACTTAGTGGAGGGAAATTCCTGCTGCATATTTGGCAAGTACAAAATCACAGTACATAAAAAAAATAATATGCAAAGTGGTTGGAGGGAAGCTTCAGAATGGCAAAGATTCTGTGAGACGACTGCAGTTCCTTTTTATGTTTGCTTGACCAACCACTGCCTCTACGGTCCTCAACGCTGCTCTTTTCTTTGTGCTTCTTCAAAAGAGCTTGAACAGCACATCTTAAAACCTCAATCTGCTTTGGAATCTTTGCCAGGGAGAGACCTTATTGATGCAGAATAACTACCTTGTGTCTTGCCATGGTGTATGACCTGTGACATGCAATTGTCTTCCACAACCTCACCTTAGTAGCAGAGTTTGGCTGTTCCCCACCCAGTTTTAAGCCTGCTACATAGTAGAGTTGCATGATTGTTAAAAATTGTGATCTTGTTTCAACCCCACTCATGATCTTAATCATGCATTTCTACGATTCAGTGCAGAGCCATTCTCTATTCACAGCTGTCAAAGGGAAAAAAAAAAAAAACAGCCAGCAAAGTTTATCACAACATTGCTAAGAGCGGAGAGATAAGGAGAAGCATTGTATAATTTAGTTTTTTTAGCTCAAAAGGATGAACTTTGGTCTGTAAATTAAGTAAGTTTACCACTTAGACTAAATCAGTATTTTTTTCTAGAAAATTTCTTAGAACCCCCAAACACTATATTTATATTTTTTAGCAGAGACCCTATAGAAAAAAAAAAAATTATGCTGGTTTGAAGCCAAAGGGTAGCCACACCAAATATTGATTTGATATAAATTCTAATTCAGTTCGCTCACTTTGCATTTTGAAAATTGCTAAAAATAAACAATTAAAATATATTTCTCTTTCGTTCATTGATGGATACATCGTCTTTATTTGACAGATGGGTTATGCTGCTCTTTCTAGGAGTAGGACACTAGGCAGAAAAGGGTTAACAGAGCTTAACTATGCCCACAGGGCAGTCCACGGTGGTATACTCCCACTTCCTGCTCTAGGATCTCAGTTTTTTTTCTGCCTAGTGGGGAGTAGGGCCCTAGCTCCTTGCTGGGATCTCTGGTCCTGGCATTTTTTTTCCTTTTTTTAAACAGAACTTTTTTTATTTTTATTGTTTTTTTTTCTTCTACTATCAAGTTGTTCCTGTGAGAATCAACTGCCGGACTGGGTGATGCACTGGATATTATTGATCCTTACAGTTGTCCCAGTCTGGTCAGACCTCAGCTATGCACTAGGTCGGCCATGGCATGGTCCCACTGGAGGGACTGGCCCGCGAGTGGGACACATCGCAAGGACGCACACAACCTGGTCGTGGCCAGAGTTGCAGTGTTCCACGGGTCCACAGCACCCCTTGTTCCGAGATCAGGTGTCCTGTCTGGAGTGACCCCCGCCAAGTTACAATGGTATGCTGAGTAGTCCCCCCCTTCTCCCTCGGGAAGTTTGTGGTGTAGGCGGGGCTCTCCAGGGGGTCAGTTGGTCTCCCAGATACCCTGCCCACCCCCTACCCTTTTTTTCACCCTTTCTTGCGGGTTCACCCACATGGGCTCTCTCCTTTCCTCCCCACTAACCCCACGGGTAATATTACCTTGGTTAATAGAAGGTCGCCTCAGTGAGGTGATCGGCGCCTGTCAGGTGGGGTGAAACATCCGAGTCACTGAGTCGCTGGCGGCCGTGTGTCGGTCGAGGGGGGGGGGTGTTGTGTGCTGTGGTGGGGGGGTTCTCTATCAAGCCCTCTGGCTGTGTAATTGCTCCGGGTACTGTGTGCACCCGTAGGCTGCGCTGCCATTTTGTTGGAGATACATGTGGGGCTGCTCTGCTGCAATTTTCTTGGAGACCAGCTGCCATGTTTTGGTGGATCTGTTTGTATTAGCAGATGTGGCGGCCATTTTCTTGTAGCCACATAGAGCTGTATTTGGCGGGCGGCCTCTAGTTACAGCATGGCCGATACTTCTCCTTTCGGATCGGCGTTCTGCAGGCTGTTGGCGCTCATTCCCTTCTCTCCCGGGTGCTGCTGAGACACATTTGGTGGTGAGTCCTAGGGGGGTATCTCCCTCCCTGGTTTTATATTGCACTTTCTGGGACCTGTAGTTCCACAGCTTATTGTAAAATGTATACTGTGTTCTCATTGCGGCACCAGGGTGTCATGGAGCCTGCTGAACATGTCTCACCACCGGACCCATTTTTAGAGGGGGGGGGGGAATCCTGTGGGTCCCACTCTGCTATGACGGTGGTCCTACAATCTTTAGGGTCTAAAGTGGACATGGTCTTACAAAAGAGAACTGGCAAAAGGCACCCTCCGCCTTTGCCTGGTTCCTCGGCCTCCGCAGGCTCTAAGGCTAATTTTGGCCGCCACGGACGCAAGTGACATCCTGCAGACCCCTACGCCGGTCCTACTACCCGAGGCGCGTGGTGATGGTGCTTTTTGGTTTTAGAGGATGCTACAAATCTTTTATTTGCTCCTTGGTCCCCAGTTGATCTCATCCTTATGGTAAAGTTCAACGCATAATTACTCGAATATTATTGATCTGTCTTGTAGATATACTGTAAATTGTAAACTACATTGTGTTCTCTTTAGATATCACAGTCCCCCTGAGGAAGACCTTTTACAGGTCGAAACGCGTCCGGGCCTTGTGCTCCCCCATCTCTCCATGATTTGGGGTTGATGCTGTGTATTATCATGTAATGATACTGTATGGGATCAATGTTTTACATTATTTTTGTAAACGGAGCTCATAATTTACATTTCCCCACCATGGGGTGGTTTTATACATTCACCATTTTCTCTGTTATTTTTTTGATACATTAATAAAGTATATTTTTATAGAAATCTTTCACGTCTTTACTACCACCATTGCTGCCTAGAAACCCTTTGGGGGTAGATACCCATGGTATCATTTGTCTCTAGCCACGGACGCAAGTTACCCCATGGGGTCTGAGTCCACGCACTTCGAGTGTGCGGATGATTCCTCTTCCACCACCTCCGCGCAAGAAAAAGCGCTTGTAAAGGCACTGATTATGTCAGTGCCAGAAACTTTAAAAATGGAGGACTCAGCGGATGCTGCGTTGGCTGCTCCTGTGCAATTTGGCACCCGGAGGCCATCCAAAGTGACTAAAGTGTTTCCTTTCCCTGCCTATTTTGACAAGGCCGCTAGTCAGTGGGGGTCCCTGAAATGCATGGCTGAGATACCTAAGCGTTTCACTAGGAGACATCCTTTTAAAGATTCCCTTTTAAAGAAACTGACAGTGCCGCCGGTGGTGGACTCTCAGGTTTCTAGGCTGAATAAAGTCACGTTGCTACCATTGGAGGACGCTCCATCCTTTAAGGATCCTGCTGATAGGAAGGCTGCATCCTTGGTCCACCATCTTTTTACTGTGGCGAGTTCAATCCTAAGACTGGTGTTTGCCATAACCTTAGTCTCTGAGACTTTGAAGCTTTTACACCAGGATTTGAAAGAAGGTCATCAGTGTCATGAAATGGTGGAGCTGGCGGACCAGTTAATACAGGGGTTGCAATATATTTGTGATGCCTCCTTGTATGCAGCCCCGTTAGCCTGCAGGGCATCAGTGACAGCAGTGATTTTACACCACATGATCTGGTTAAAATGTTGGTCTGCAGACCAAGCCTCCAAAAAGGTTCTGACAGATCTCCCCTTTGTAGGGGACCATCTGTTCGGAGCCTCCATGGATGAGATCATAAAGGGTTTCATGGGAGGCAAGAGCATGTTGCTTCTGCAGGTTTCTAAGAACAGAGAGCTTCGGCGCAAATGTGGTCCTGTTTTTTCGGTGACAAGTGTCCGTTTTGTCCCACAGGCTCGCAGGTCAAGGGTTCAAAATCCTCTCACCCCTTCACAGGGGGTTCCAAGAGACCCTGGGGTGGTAAGACAAAGGCCAGCTCCTCTGGCCTCACAGACAAGGCCTCCTCTGCTTGAAAGGACGCCCTCGCTCCTTCTAGGGGTGGGGGATGCCTTTGTTTCTTTCCAGATCCATGGACCTCGTTCATCCAAGACAAATGGGTACTCGAGTTGATTCAGTCAGGTTACAAGATCGAATTTCTATCTTTGCCCCTGGCAAGGTTCTTCCCTTCCAATTTGCATCTGTCCAGATCAGCTTCAAGGCCTTCTAGGAGCTGTACAAGATTTGTTATCACAAAGGATAATAGTCTTAGTTCCAGAGTCGGAACGTTTTGAGGAGTTTTATTCAAACCTCTTTACGTACCCAGGAAGGAGGGGAAGATTCGTAGAATCCTTGATCTCAAGGCCCTGAACCACTTTGTGTGGGTTCAAAAATTCAGAAGATTCAAGGTTTTGAAGGCCGCTGTGGCAGAGACTTCTGCCGATTGAGGCTGTTTGTGGTAGATGAGCTTCAGTTGTTCCTGGTTGGCTAAGTTTAGCCTGTTGGGAATCGTTTACTGCTGTGTCTGTTTCCCACCCCTCATGCTGATACTGCTTGGAGACGTCCCGTCTATCTAATGAAGATATAATGACGTGTCCGTCAATGAACGAAAGAGAAAACTGTATTTTCTCTAGCGTTCATTGACAGACGCAGCTCCATATTATTCTTAACCATTGTGTTATGCTGCCCCCTACAGGAGTAGGACACTAGGCAGGAAAAATCTTTACCACGCCTATGGAGCAGTCCCTGGGGGTATACACTCACTCTTCTATAGGCATTCATTTTTTTTTCTGCCTAGTCAGGAGTAAGGACCTAGTTCCCTGCTGGGATTTCAGTCCTAGCATGCACCTGTGAAAAGGGAACCTTTTGTCTATTTTTTCTTTTTTTTTTTAGCTAGTTATGTTCCTGAGAGAACTACAATCAACAGCCAGATTGGGCGTCGGACTAGATATTCTTGATCCTTATGGTCTCCCAGTCTGGCCAGCAAGCGTGTGCAGGTTGCAGCCCCACGCTAGGCCTCGCCACAACATAGTCCCACTGGACGGGGGCTGGCTTACGAGTGGAGCACCTCGCCGGGATGCACACAACCTGGTTTGGCTTGAGTCGCAGCATATCCCTTGGCCGTCAGCCCCCCCCCCACCCGAGTGGAGAGGTGGTCTGTCCGGAGTGGTGCCCAGCCGAATATCGTTGGTATGATGAGTAGTGTCCCCTCATATCTCTTGCGGTTTCGGGGGGGATGTGGGCCCCTCCCTGAGAAGTTTGGACCCTCGGGTTACCCCCCATGCCCCCCCCTTTTATGTGGGGTCGCTGCAGGCCATTCTCCCCACTATTTCATAAGGGGGTTACTACCTTAGTGTTGGGTACAGTGCAGGGGCTGTAGCAGGTGATGGGGGTCCTCGGGAGAGGGGGGGCACGTTGATGCCGCTGATTGTGCGATCCACTGGAGGCGGGGAGGAGTTAATCCTGGTGGGGGTCCCTGCCAGGGCCCCCCTATGCCTGATTGATCGCTGGACCCCTCAAGGGATCCTGTAGACCGCATGGCATGCCGAGGACCCCTCCATTTTCTTGTAGATTAGGTGTATAAGTCCCGGGAGCCATTTTTTTAGTAGTTTCTCATTGAAATGCATTTGGCTGCCCTTTTGTTGTGGTCTCCCCATTGAAATGCATTGGGCGGCCATTTTCTCGGAGCCCAAGAAAGCTGTACAGTAGTGAGTGGCAAGGCTTTCCCTCTGTTGCTCACCCAGTAACTTCCTCTTCCTGTGAGGATCGTTTTCTGTACATTTCAGACCAGCTCTGCTCTCCCTAAAATCGGGCGGTGGTGAGTCTATTGGGGTCCCTGTAGGTCGCTCCCTCACTCTGCTATATTGCAGCTTAATGTGCTGGGACTTGTAGGGTGTGGGGCCATTTTTTGCGGTATTCTTAAAGTGACACAGCGCTGTCCCCAGGTTAACATGGAGTCCCAGGAGCAAGTATCGCCTCCTGATCCCCTCTTTGGTGTTGCGGGGACCTCCAGGTCACAACCCTTGTCTGCCTTTGAGGTGGTTTTTGAAACCCTGGTGTCAAGGGTTATGGTCCTAAAAATGAGGACTAGTAAAAAAGCACCCACTGCCCTCACCTGCCTCACCTGTATCCTCAGATTCTGAGGTTGATATGACCGCCACGGGCACGAGTTACTCGATAGGGGCCGCGTCATCGCCCTCTGATTCGAATGGCGAGGATGATATATCCTCATCTGCAGCATTGTGGGAAAAAGCGCTGGTGGGCGCACTCATAGTGTCCTGACTGAACAAATCCACTGTGATTCCGGTGGAGGAGACTCCAGGCTTTGAAGACCCTGTTCATAGAAGGATGAGACTCTGTCCTGCCACTTAAATATGATAGTGGGCTCAATACCAGTTTTCACAATCGCTCTGGTGTCCTAGACCATTACGGAATGGGCAAAGCTCTTGAAGAGTGAATTGGAAGTGAGACAGCTTCCCCCTAACTTTGCCGAACTGGTGGACAAAATGGTCCAAGGTTTAAAATTTATATATGATGCGTCTTTAGTTGCGGCCCCCCTTGCGGCTAGAGTATCTGCAGTAGAGGTAACCATGAGAGCATTGTGTGGCTAAAAAGCTGGTCTTTACAGGGGATTGCTTAACCACTTGCCTACTGGGCACTTATACCCCCTTCCTGCCCAGGCCAATTTTCAGCTTTCAGCGCTGTCACACTTTGAATGACAATTGCGCAGTCATGCTACACTGTACCCATATGAAATTTTTATCATTTATTCACACAAATAGAGCTTTCTCTGTCGCTCATTGACAGACGCAGTCCTCTTTGATTAATATCAGTAGGGTTATACTGCCCCCTACAGGAGTAGGACACTAGGCAGGAAAAACGTTCTGGCCACACCTTAGGGGCAGTCCCAGAGGGTATATCCTCTCTCTCCCTGCTACAGGATGTCAGTTTTTTTCTGCCTAGTCAGGAGTAAGGACCCAAGTTCCTTGCTGGGATCTCTGGTCCTGGCAAGCTTTTTTAGATAATTTTTTTTAGTTGGCTTTTTCTCTCCAGTTTTTGTTCCTGTGAGATCTTCAAGCAATTATGCTGGAGCTGGGCGACGGGCTGGATGTTGAGATCCAGTGGTCACCCCAGCCGGCCTACGAGCGCGTGCAGGCCCTAGCTCCGCGCTGGGTCGGCCGCGACATAGTCCCACTGGACGGGGACTGGCCCCGCGAGTTAAACGTCTCGCCAGGTCGCCTACGACCATTCGGAAACTGAGACGCGGCGTCCTTACTGGTCGACAGCCCCCCCACCTCGGTGGAGAGGGGTTCTGTTAGGAGTGGGTGCCCGCCTGTTCCGGTATGGTGAGTAGAATGTTCCCCCTCTCCCCCTGTCGGGTTTTGGGATGATGCGGGCCCCTCTGTGGATGGTCGGACCCTCATGATCTCGGGTTCCCTTCTATCCTGTGACTTACTTCACATATCTCCCCCTTGCTAGTGTGAGTTGGTGAGTAAGGTATACCACTCCAGGAGGCTTGGTTTGGGAGCTGACAATCTATATGAGTCTGGCGCTGCAAGGAAAGCCTGCATTGTAAAAGGACTAAGGAATCCATGACTGATGTCGATCAAGGATGGAGACAGGGCGCCGCTGGCGTTACTGTTGAAACAGTCGTGCAGAGGGGTGATACTATCAGGCACCTACCTATCGCACGGGAGTCCTCTGTTAGCGATGCAGCCGCACGGAGCCGCCATTCTACTGCGGGCCGCGCGGAGCCGCCATCCTTCCGTGGGCCGCGCGGGGCTGCCATTTTGGCGTAGCCCTATGTCTCCTGTATGGCGGCGGCCATCTTGGATACACCCAGCTGCCTCGAGGAGCAGCGGTGGGAGTGCCGGAAGACATGTAAAGGGGCGGAGCCGCCTCCTTTACCCGGGTAAATCGATCCATAAGACTTCCTGTTCTGTAAGGACAGCGCTGAGAGCAGTTCGGTAGAAGCTTCTGTGCATCAGGTGGTGAGCCCTTGGGGTCTCTCTCTCTCTGTGGGGGTCCGAAGCAGGTGGCACTGAGTGGCGCTGTTGCGCTGGGGGATTACATACAAAAAAAAAAGACATTTTTTCTTTTGCAATCCTTGTTTGCTGGCAGGTGTTCCTGGATTTGTCATGGACCCTGCCACACATGTATCCCCACCTGATCCCCTCGAGGTGGCCGCAGGACCCTCCAGTTCTCCACTTACTATTGATGCATTGTCAGCGGTTTTGGAGTCTTTTGTATCCCGGGTGGAGGTGGCCTGTCAGGGACGGGGGCGAAAAAGCGACCCCCGCCTACCCCTATTTCGTCTGACACTTCAGATACAGATTCTGAGCCTGTTGCGGCGGCTGCAGGTCCCTCTTCTGGGGCTAGTGTCTCATATCCCATCTACTCAGATAGTGAGGAAGACATTTCTGCCTCCGCTATAGCGCAAGATGAAGCGCTGGTAGATGCACTGATTGTGTCTGTGCGGGAAACTTTAAGACTTGAGGTTACACCTACGGAGGCAGTTGATACTGAAATTGCTTTTGGTACTCGCAAGCCTACCAAGATGGCAAAGGTGTTTCCTTTGCCCAAATGTTTTCAAGATATAATTAAGGAAGAATGGGTCCGTCCAAAACGAACCCCTGGTATTTCCATATGGATTGCTAGACGCTATCCGTTTGAAGAATCCCTCCTTAATAAATAGACGGTACCACCGTCGGTGGATTCGCCGATTTCCAGGCTAAATAAAGCTACTGTTATCCCGTTGGAGGGCGCTCCGTCTTTTCGGGATCCGATGGACTGTAAGGCGGAATCTATATCCCGTTCTATATTTTCCCTGATAGGGTCAACCTTTAGGCCAGTGTTCACCATTGCTCTGGTTGCACAAACATTGACAGAGTGGACCAAGTTGTTACGCCGAGATCTGGAGGGGAGAAGTCTCCCCCCCGGCAGTATCGGACTTGTTGGAGCAGATGGTACAAGCGCTACAGTTTGTCTGTGACGCCGCCCTGGACGCCACTCCATTAATGGGGCGCGTATCGATCTCGGCTGTGGTCCTTCGGCGTATGTTGTGGTTAAAATGCTGGTCGGCGGATCAAGCTTCCAAAAAAGCCTTGGCTAATCTCCCCTTTCAAGGGGATCGCCTGTTTGGTGCCACCTTGGATGAGATCATCAAGGGTATCACTGGTGGCAAGAGCACCTTTTTACCACAGACTACTAAGGGGAAAGGACCTTGTCGCAGACGGGGACCTTCCTTTTCCGCTCATAAGAAGTTTTTCGCTCCTCTGGGGCGGGCAATAAGGCGAAGTCCTCCAAAGCCCCCCCCAGGGGGGTTTAAAGGGCGCTGCTCGGGTAAACAAAGGTCCGGCTCTGCCAGACCTGAAGATAAGACCACTACAGCCTGAAGGTGCACCCCCACCCATATGTGGGGTGGGGGGACGTCTTCACCGGTTTCCGGACCCATGGCTCTCCAGGATTCCAGACAAATGGGTTCAAGAGGTCATACGGTCGGGATACAAGATCGAGTTTCGATCACTTCCACCGGTGCGGTTCTTCCCTTCAAAAATCCGACTATCCCCGGATCACTTAGAAGCTTTGCGGGGGGCAGTGACGGATTTGATGCAACAAGGAGTGGTGGTCCACGTTCCTTGGACAGAACGTTGTCAGGGGTTCTATTTGAACCTATTCACAATACCCAGAAAAGAGGGCAAGGTGCGTCCAATTCTGGACTTGAGAGCACTCAATCATTTTGTCCGGGTGCAAAAATTCAAGATGGAGTCCATTCGCATAGTAGTGGCCTCCCTGCATCAGGGGGATTTTCTGGAGTCCATAGACATCAAGGATGCCTATCTTCACATTCCCATTTACGCAGGACATCAACGTTTCCTTCGCTTTTCCGTGGGAGAGAACCATTATCAGTTTGCGGCGTTACCCTTTGGTCTCGCCTCTGCTCCCCGGGTCTTCACAAAGGTTTTGGCCCCAGTTTTGGCGCTGTTGCGACAGCGGGGCATTTCGGTTCTAGGCTACCTAGACGACCTCCTTCTTCGTGCGGAGTCTCCGCAGGCTCTGTTGCTAAACTTGGAGTTCACTATGATCTCTTTGGAAGAGTTTGGGTGGCTAGTGAACTGGCAGAAATCATCCCTGGTCCCCACCAGGAGACTGAACTATCTGGGCCTAACTTTGGATACATCCTTGGCAAAAGTGTTTCTCCCGGCGGAGAAACTCCGGAAGATTCAGTCGACGACTCAGTTATTATTGACCGTCAACTGGCCTTCCCTGCGGACTTGCATGAGGGTTCTGGGACTGATGGTGGCCTCCTTCGAGGCAGTACCATTTGCCCAGTCTCATACCCGGATTCTTCAAAAGGAGATTCTTCTCAAATGGAACCGGAATCCTGATTCCCTGGACAATCAGATCCGGCTGAGCGAACGGACCAGGGAATCTCTGGTTTGGTGGCTTTGGTCACCAATGCTCAGTCAGGGGAAGTCATTTCTTCCAATCTATTGGATGATTGTCACCATGGATGCCAGTCTATCCGGGTGGGGTGGGGTTCTCGGCAGACGATCTGCTCAGGGGCTCTGGTCCCTGGAAGAATCCAGGTTACCGATAAATGTATTGGAACTGAGAGCGATCAGACTTTGTCTGATTCACTGGACCGAACAGCTCCGGGGCAGCCCGGTGCGGATCCAGTCAGACAATGCCACGGCAGTGGCTTACGTCAATCACCGGGGGGGCACCAAGAGTGTCCTGGCGGCCGTAGAAGTGGCCGGCATCCTTCGTTGTGCGGAACGATTTGTTCCAGCTCTCTCCGCAGTTTTCATTCCGGGGGTGGAAAATTGGCAGGCAGATTTTCTCAGCCGTCAGATTCTGGATCAAGGGGAATGGTCTCTTCATCAAGAGGTATTTCACCAATTGTGCCTTCGTTGGGGCACCCCGGATGTGGATCTGTTGGCATCTCGGCTCAACAGGAAGGTGCGGAGGTTTGTAGCCCGCTCCCGCGATCCTCTAGCGGACGCCGCAGACGCGCTGGTCGCCCCGTGGGGGCAGTATCAGCTACTGTATGCCTTTCCTCCTCTCAAGTTGCTGCCAAAACTTCTTCGCAGGATAGAGGTGGAGGGAATTCCAGTTACCCTTGTGGCTCCGGACTGGCCTCATCGGGCTTGGTACGCCGACTTGGTCAGGTTGGTCGCGGACGCTCCTTGGCGACTCCCTCTCAGGGAGGATCTGCTGACTCAGGGACCGATCTTCCATCCTGCTTTACGATCGCTGGCTTTAACGGCCTGGCTGTTGAGACCCGGGTGCTGAAGGACAAGGGGTTGTCAGCTTCAGTTATTCCTACTCTAAATAAAGCGAGGAAAGCGACTTCCAGAAAAGTCTATCATCGCACATGGAAGACTTATATCGCGTGGTGTGAATCCCTTGGGTTTCCTCCATGTTCTTACTCGGTGGCCCGAATATTGGCTTTTCTGCAACAGGGGGTTGAGCAGAAACTGGCCTTGAGCACTATCAAGGGTCAGGTTTCAGCGTTAGCAATCTTCTTTCAGAAGCCTCTGGCTACTCATTCCTTGGTGCGGAATTTCATCCAGGGGGTGCGGCACCTGGCCCCGTCGGTGCGCGCGCCCTTGCCGCCCTGGGATCTTAATTTGGTGTTGTCAGTTCTTCAGAAACCTCCCTTTGAAAATATTATGGAGATTCCCTTGCTTATTTTATCCCAGAAGGTGGCCTTTTTGGTGGCTATCACTTCTGCACGCAGGGTGTCAGAACTGGCCGCATTGTCCTGTCGTTCCCCATATCTGGTGGTTCATAGGGATAAGGTGGTTCTTAGTCCAAATCCATCCTTCCTTCCTAAGGTGGTTTCAGATTTTCATTTAAATGAGGATATTGTGCTACCTTCCCTGTGTCCTAAGACAGTCATACTCGGGAGTTTGCGTTACACTCCTTGGATGTGGTTCGGGCGATCAGGGTGTACTTGACTACTACGGAATCTTTCCGTGAGACGGATTCACTTTTTGTGATCACGGATGGCCCTAGAAAGGGGTTGCCTGCGTCTGCCGCGACTATCTCTAGATGGATCAGACAGACAGTGATATAGGCTTATTCTATTAAGGGTCGGGTTCCTCCGTTCCCTGTTAAGGTGCACTCCATTAGGGCGCTTAGTGCTTCCTGGGCCTTCCGCCATCAGGCGTCAGTGGTTCAGGTTTGCAAGGTGGCTACCTGGTCGTCGGTTCATACCTTTACAATATTTTATAAAGTTGATGTGCTGGCATCAGCGGATGCCTCTTTTGGCCGCAAGGTTCTGCAGGCCGCTGTTTGAGGGGACCGTTGGTCTACCTCGAGGGTTTTTTTCTGTTGGGTTTTCAGTTGAGTCTCATCTCTTTGTTCGATGAGCCTTTAAGACTTCTGGTTGGCACCGATTGGGCCTTCTGGATTGGATTTTGATTTCCGTTATCCCACCCCTCATTTGTGGCACTGCTTTGGGACGTTCCTACTGATATTAATCAAGAGGACTGCGTCTGTCAATGAGCGACAGAGAAAATTGGATTTTTGACTTACCGTAAAATCCTTTTCTCTTAAGCTCATTGACAGACGCAGTATCCGCCCCTCTATTTTTTAGTTGGGTTGGGTTAAATTCTCTGACACTGCTTTGTGACATAACTGACATCCTGTAGCAGGGAGAGAGAGGATATACCCTCTGGGACTGCCCCTAAGGTGTGGCCAGAACGTTTTTCCTGCCTAGTGTCCTACTCCTGTAGGGGGCAGTATAACCCTACTGATATTAATCAAAGAGGACTGCGTCTGTCAATGAGCTTAAGAGAAAAGGATTTTACGGTAAGTCAAAAATCCAATTTTCTTTTGGTGGTATTTAATCACCTCTGGCTTTTTTATTTCTTACAGAAAAAAAAAGAAAAAAGACAGAACATTTTGAAAAAAAATTTTTTCTTATTTTCTGTGAGTAAATTTTGAAAATAAATAATTTTTTTTCCTTCACTTATGTTCGCTGATGAGGCGGCACTGATGGGCACTGATAGGCTGAACTGAAGGGCACGTATAGGCTGCACTGATGGGCACTGATGAGGTGGCACTTATGGGCACTGATAGGTGGCACTGCTGGGCACTGAGAGGTGGCACTGCTGGGCACTGAGGTGGCACTGCTGGGCACTGAGAGGCGGCACTGATGGGTGGCACTGGACACTGATGGGTGGCACTGGACACTGATGGGTGGCACTGGACACTGACGGGTGGCACTGATGGATACTGACGGGTGGCACTGATGGGCAGCACCATCAGTGCCCACACTCAGTGCCCATAGTGCTGCTAGTCAGTGCCCATCAGTGCCTATATGAGCAGGCACTGATGGGCACTGACTGGCAGCACTATGGGCACTGACTGTGGGCACTATGTGGGGGCACTGATGGCGGGCACTGTGGGCAGTTATGGCATTTTTTCCCCTCTTCTGTAATCAAGGCACTGGTGATCAGTGCCCTGATTACATTCCTTTGTGTTCCCTTACCGGTGATCTGCTCTCCTCTTCCTCACACTGCAGTCTCTGTGTGAGGAAGAGAGCTGGCGATGAGAGATGATCTCATATGTTTGCATATGAGATCATCTCTCATTGTACGGTCCGATCACGTGGTAAATGGCCGCTGTGATTGGCCATTCACCACGATCTGTGAATGGCTGTGTCCAAGGGACACGGCCGACACAGATTTTCCCCGATGCGCGCTCGCGGGAGCCTGTTACTGGGAGGCCATTTAAAGACGGCCTCCTGGAAATTTGAGTCCGCGCTGTAGCCGTACTTCGGCTATAGCGCGGGCCGGAAGTGGTTAATTGGTTTTTCTTTGGATGAACTTATCAAGGGTCTTACTGGTGGGAAGAGTACTCTTCTTCATCAATCTGCTCAGAGCAAGGCTCCTCATCACAACGGGGTCCCTCTTTTTCAACATACAAGCGGCCCTTTCGTGCCTCCGGCATGTAGGAGAAGGATCGAAGACTTTTAGATAATCTGGGGTTTCCTAGAAGACGTGGTCGGGTAAGCTGAGAGCAGGTCTCTCTAGTTCTGCATTTAAACCTTCTTCTGCATGAAGGGGCGACCTTATCCATAACTGGGGTGGAGGGATGTCTTTATTTCTTTCTGGAACCATGGACCTTCTTGATTCAGGACAAATGGTTCCACAAACGGGATCAGTAGTTCGATATCAGTTTTTGCAGATGACACAAAATTGGCCAGGGCAATAACTGCACAGCATGAAGCAGATATCCTACAGAATGACCTGGACAAAATAACGGAGTGGGCAACGACTTGGCAAATGAGGTTTAATGTGGAGAAGTGTAAGGTTTTGCACTTGGGGATTAGAAACATAAACGCACAATACAAATTAGGAGGGGAACCCTTGGGGGAATCAAAAATGGAGAAAGATCTGGGAGTCTTAGTTGATGATAGACTAGGCAATAGCATGCAATGTCAAGCGGCAGCTGCCAAAGTCAGCAGAATATTAGCATGCATAAAGAAAGGGATGTATTCCAGAGATAAGACTATAATCCTTCCACTTTATAAAACTCTGGTCCGACCGCATCTGGAGTGTTCTGTCCAGTTCTGGTCGCCAGTCCTCAGGAGGGATGTGTTGGAGCTGGAGAGAGTCCAGAGAAGGGCAACTAAACTAATTAGGGGATTGGAGGACCTTAATTATGAAGAGCGTCTGCATTCGCTTGATTTATTCTCCCTGGAGAAGAGACGCCTGAGGGGGGACATGATATCAATTTTTAAATATCTCAATGGGGATCTCAGCTTAGAAAAAAAGATGTTCAGTCGAAGGGATTGCATGAGGACTCGAGGGCATACAATGCGATTAGAGGAGAAGCGTTTTAACCTCATGCAACGTGGGGGGTTCTTTACTGTTAGGGCTACAAGATTGTGGAATTCTCTACCACAAGAGGTGGTTTCTGCGGGTAGTATGGTGGCTTTCAAAAGACTCTTAGACGTACATCTCAAGGCTCAGAACATTCAGGGCTATGTGAGATGATTACAGCTACACGCACCTACACAGGTTTAACTGGATGGACTATTGTCTTTATTCAACTCACCTACTATGTAACTATATGTAACAAACCGATTCAGGTCTCAACCGTCGGAAAGATTCTTCTAACTCAATCTACGCCTGTCTCCGGACCGGTTAAGAGATCTACGAGAGGCAGTACAAGATTTGCTGTTGCAGGGGTGATTGGGCCGGTTCCCTCTAGGGAACGCTCTCAAGGGTTTTACTCAAACCTGTTCACTGTGCCCAGAAATGAAGGCAAGTGCGTCCTATCTTGAACCTCAAGGCTTTGAACCGCTTTCTGCCGATACAGAAGTTGCGAATGGAGTCCATTTGCATGGTAGTGGCGTCCCTACACCAAGGAGACCTTTTGACCTCTATCGATATCAAGGATGCCTACCTTCACATCTCTATTTACGCTGGACACCAGCGTTTCCTTCGCTTCTCTGTGGGCGAGAAGCATTTTCAATTTGTGGCGTTACCCTTTGGTCTCACCTCCGCTCCCAGGGTCTTCACCAAGGTGTTGGCTCTGGTATTGACATTACTGCAACAGTGGGAGATTGCAGGACTGGGGTACCTGGACGATCTTCTAAGAGCAGACTCCCATTCAGCCCTAGTGGCCGACTTAACCATCACTGTACGGACTCTGCAAGAGTTCGGTTGGAACATCAGTTTCCAGAAATCTGCTCTAGTCCCATCCTCCAAACTGGATTATCTGGGACTGAATCTGAACTAAACTTCAGTGAGGGTGTTTCTTCCTCTCAACAAACTGCAAAAATTGCAGAGGGCAATCCACCTGCTGTTATCCAGCAAACTGTGTTTTCTACAGACGTGCATGCGAGCGCTGAGCCTGATGGTGTCTACCTTCAAGGCGGTTCTGTTCGCACAGTTCCACACGAGACCACTGCAAAGAGAAATTATTGTCAAGTGGAACAAGGATCCACAATTATTGGACAATCTGATCCTACTGAGCCAAAAGCAAGAGAAGTGTTCTGCTGTGGTGGCTCCACTAGCTGGCTCCACATCAGGGCAGGTCATTCCTTGTATTGGACTGTGGTTACCACGAATGCCAGTCTTTCCAGTTGGGGGGGGGAGTACTTGGAAAGATGTATGTGCAGGTGACCTGGACTCTAAAGGAGTCCAGACTACCGATCAATATTCTGTAACTCAGAGCAATAAAGCTTTGCTTGATTCACTGAACAAATCACCTTTGAGAGTGTCAGGTTCTGATTCAATCAACTTATGTCAATCATCAAGGGGGGAGCACCAAGAGTGTCCGGACGGCTTGAAAGGTGGCCAAGATCCTAATATGGGCAGAAAACTTTGTTTCAGCCCTATCCGCCGTGCATATTCCCGGAGTGGTGAATTTGCAGGTGGATTACCTGAGTCATCAGGTGTTGGATCAGGGAGAATGGTCCCTTCACCCGGAGGTGTTTCACCTGCTTTGTGTCCGGTGGAGGACTCCCGATGTGCATCTGTTGGCTACTTGGCTCAACAGGAAGGTACAGAGGATTATAGCCCATTCTCTGGATCCTCTGGCCGACGCCACAGACACACTAATGACTCCTTGGGGACAGTATCGGCTGATCTATGCAATTCCCGCACTAAAACTGCTGCAGAGGCTTCTGCGCAGATTAGAGGTGAAAGTGACTCCAGTAATTCTGGTGGCTATAGACCTTTTTCGGGAACATAAGCGTTTACTGATGAGGTCCCTGAATGTTAAGTGGGATATACTCTCCGATGAGTCATTTATAGATCAAGGTATTATTCCAAGAGGACTCAGAGAGAGTGATTCCCGCTACCCATCTACATACGGAGCGCTTCCTGGAAAAGTGGAGATCAAGCTGCATCAATCATGGAATAGAAATAATGAAACTCATTATTGAAGAGAAAATTTAATTAGATTTGTTACAGGAGGAAATTAGCCTAACAAAAGAGAAGTTAGAGCCTTTCAAAGAATCAAAGAATTTTAAAAATACAATGAACGACTTAGAAAAGAAGTTGATAGGGCCCAGAAAGGGTTAAACAATACTAAACAATCTAAGTTCCAACGCGACTTGGACGACTGGTCCAAAGGCGAGATCTTTGATTTAACACCTAAGAACAGGAGGAGTAGATCACGTAGGAGAGGTGGTACTTCTAGGAGTCGGTCTTGTAATGAACTAACACAATCAGGAAGTGATGAGGACGAGAGGTCGGTGACTTTTTCAGGAAGGGATTCATCGGAAGAAGTAACGTCCCCCCCTGCCCCCAAAGGTATCCTAAAAAAGAACCCCAAAAAAGGAAAAGGAGGAGGAAGAAAAATAGAAAGGAACCCTAGGTGTAGGCAGGAAGCAGAGGATCAGGACGAGAAATCAAAAAACAATGAAAGATAAGAGGGAGGGGTCCATTTTAAATCATAGTGGACAGATAGCCCTTACTCAGACCAGTGATCAAAAAATCATCAACCTGTCCGAATTCCCCTTAAATGAGGTACACACGAAGCTCCTCCAGAGGGGACTCTCCTTTTCACCTTTGGAGAGAATGGACCATTTCGAGGATTACAAAGTCCTCTGTCTATACCTCAGGAAGGTGTATTATAGACTCCTTCACTCTGTGGATGAAAGGGGTACTGTGGAACATCAGGTGACTAACCCAGAGGATTTGGAAGCCCTGGACATCTTGAATTCACTCCTCGAGGGTGAGCCCCTGTCTGAGGATGAAGAGCAAACTAGCAGTGATAGCCTCAGTAGGAAATCCCAGATTATCATTCGGTCTACGGCTATGCCGAAATTTTGTGACAATAAATGGCTAAATAACTTTTTGACCTGGTCGAGGAGGACCTTTAAAAAAGTCAATTGTAGCTCTTTACCCTCAGACAACCTCTGAGGTAAAGAGCTCCAAAGGAGGGCGCTTCAAGAGTTGAAACAGGCCAATGAAGTCGTAATTAAGAAAAGTGACAAAGGAGGGAACGTGCTCTTGTCGGAAAGAGGATATGAAAAGGAGGTATTTAGACTATGGTCTGATGCCCAAACCTATAAAAAACTTAATGATAATCTGGTGCTTAGGGTAAATGAAAAACTGGCCTTTGCATATGAGGTGGCCCTGATCACCGGAAAGGAAGAAAGGTTTCTAAAGGCTAATGAGTACAATGTTCCTACCTTCTACATAATACCTAAAATTCACAAAGATCCAAAGAATCCCCCGGGAGGCCCATAGTCTCGGCGGTGGGTGGGCCTCTAGAAAACTTGGCCAGTATCTTGACTCCTTTATAAAAGAATTAGTGGTGGACCTGCCCTCCTACGTCAGAGACACTGGAGATGTACTAAATAAGATCAATGGGCTAAAATTCACAGGGGAGGTCTTCCTTGTGGGTATTGACATGGAGTCTTTATATACGTCTACACCCAATGAATGGGGTATTTTAGCGGTATATTACTTCCTAGAAAATAAATTCCCACAATATGGGCCACAAAATGAATTCCTTCTGGAGATCCTAGATCTTGCCCTTAATAATAATTGTTTCCAATTTTAAGGAAATTTCTACCAGCAGATCTGAGGCACCGCCATGGGCGCCCCATGGGCTCCCTCCTATGCCTGTCTACATCTGGGACTCTGGGAGGAGGAGACAGTGTATGTTTGCTTGCTCGATGTACCTCAGCCATACCCTGATATGGCTGAGGTACATCGACGACATACTCTTAGTCTGGAGTGGCACCAGGGTTGAGCTTGAGCAATTTATGGGAGAATTAAATCTCAATAGCAGGAATATCCATCTTACATTTATTGTGGACCCGTCACAAATCTCTTTCCTGGATCTAACCATCTGGTTTGAGGATGGCAGGCTCTTAACTTCGACCTA
Organism: Pelophylax lessonae; assembly: GCF_965119305.1. NCBI lineage: Eukaryota > Metazoa > Chordata > Amphibia > Anura > Ranidae > Pelophylax > Pelophylax lessonae. Next base: position 140,684,188 of record NC_138773.1, on the reverse strand, counting down.
TAGGAAAAGAACGGCAGCTAATACCCTTCTTAGGGCAGATACCCCTAATGGTAGCGAAAAGGGCAACCAATCTAGGTGACCATCTTGTACATTCGGAATTTAAGAAAAAAGCCAATAGGAACTGGTTAACGGATCTTCCGGTGCTAAAAGGCATGTTTCCACGTGGCCACTGCGGCATTTGTGAATTTGTGGACAAAACCAATGTGTTTACCAATTCCAGTAAATCCACAGTCTATGGGATACATCAATTTATAAACTGTGGTACCACTCGCCTCCTCTATGTGATTGAGTTCCCCTGCCAGAAGCTGTATATTGGCAAGAGCAAGAGACAGCTTCCGGTTAGGATCGGGGAACATCTTAAGAGTATACGCCTTAGGGAAGAGACCCCGATAGGGCTACATTTTGCGGATAAACATGGTGGCAGCCCCAAAGCACTGAAAGTTAAAGGGTTCCGGGCACTAAATCTTTCCCTCAGACGCGGTGACTATGATAAAATACTCCTTAGGAAAGAGAAGGCCTGGATCTTTAGGTTAAATATGCTGGCGCCGACAGGATTAAATACGGAGATGAGTCGTAAAGTCTTCCTGGAACCTTGATAACATTAATAAGTAGGTCTATAATACACTAGCTGAGTAATAATCCCTAATCTCTCCTCCCGAAAAAACTGTGTGGCCCTTCCAGATTAAAAATAACCCTTTTCTGTTATCTGAATTTTGGAATAGTAGGAGTGTGTGTGTGTGTGTGGGGGGGCATTAAGGTGTTAACGAGTTTTTTCCCCCTAAGTCACTCTATATATCTATTGGAAATCATGAGACTTACCTGAATTCCTGAGAGTCCTGCTCCATAAATCAAATTAGACTATATTCTCTATACATAAATTCCCTGACTTCTGGGCCTGATTTCTTAATCCTGTCTTTGATATTCTGGAATTGCTTTTCGTCATCTATAAGCTTTTATTATTAGCATTAACTGGAGTTGAGTGAATATTTAATAATATTATCAAGGTCTCCAATGATTCAGCATATCCGGTTACTTACTTTCTTTTCGTTCATCTTTGTGGCTTCAATAGGGTGGCTGGGGCCATTGCTTGTACAGACGTGTAATCTTTGAGGTAATGTTGTTTATAGAGTGATTTTTCTTCTCTTCCACCTTTTTCATTGATTTTAGAATATGTTGTGCCCGCACTACCCACGAGTAACCACGAGATGGCTCTGACCCAGGTGTGGCAAATGATTAAGCCTATGGGTATAAAGATGGAGTATTGTGGGCGTCGTGACGTCCTGACAAAGCGTGTTGATGTCACACGCTGGGCCCCTTACATCCAACAAGCAACGTCTGAGCTGACTGTCTCTGCGGACATCGACATTTCACCACGGGGTACGCTTCTGGGTTGTGAGCAGGAAGTGACGCGGCTCTGAGGGACGGCGTCCTTAGCCCGGTCTTGGAGTGCATGAGGCGGCAGGATACCACAGCTGGAATACCGGAATGGTAGCAAGAGAGGCATGGGTTTGTGCGATAAAAGCATCAGTAGGAGCATCCGCGGTATACTGAGGGGTTGGTAAGAGAGACTTTAGCCCGGTGTGGGCTCTACATTTGTGGAAATTAACTGTGTTGTCACCCAAACTATTGCCCACTATATCGCTCTTCCCCTCTCTCCCCCCTCTACATCTCAGCTATATTGTCCACATCTACCAGAGCCGCTCCATTAGCTGTCTGCTGACCCAGTCACCTATCATCATTAACCCCAGGTGTTATCTGCCCTAGTCCCAAGGACTTTTTTCATCTTCAAGAGGACTTTCTTGGATCCCCCATTGAGTGACCTAGGGATATCTATCAGCACATCTCTTCCGAGGTTTGCATCAATGTCAATGAGCCCCTAGATACTGGGTGTCATACCCCATCACGTGCATCATTGCAGTCTTCCACCTCACCCTGTCATCTGAACTATTCCTGTTCATATAGGAGGGACAGGATGTATTTCTTCATCACTGTGCTAGTGTTGTGCTAGATGTCTAGATGGCTGATTTCAATAACATTTATGCTTCCTCCATGCTTCCCTAAATGCCCTAATTACATGAAGACAGTGTCCTTTATCCGCATCAATTTGAGAGTTCAGCTACTGGCATAGACTGCACTAAGAGTCTATTGTTTGGTAGCTGTATTACACCGTATGTCATTAGGACCAGCTTCTGCAATTAATGGGACTTGGTGCGTGTGGTGTCGAGTGGATGGATGGGGCCCTGATGTGTGTGTATGTGTGAGCATGTGTGTCAGTGTGTGTCAATTGCTGCAACAGCAGGTTGCCAGGTCTTCATCATCTGCTACACATTAGCATATGATTTTTATTGTCTCATAATGTGCTACTAATAAAAGTTTGTTTCTGCAGTTGTATACCAGAGTTGAGCCTTCCTTTTGCAACCAGTTCTGAGGTGATTGTCTATAATCCCCAATTTTTCTTCTTGGTGTATAGTTGTTTACAGGTTGCGGAGGCTCCCCGGTCCTACGTGGCCATTTGGTACATACCAATTTTGGAAGACACATCCTCCAGTTTACATATCTGGGGGACTAGTATCCCTAAAACCTTTTATCCCCATTTTTGGCTATAGACTGGCCTCGCCGGTCTTGGTACTCTGATCTGGTGAGATTGGCCGCTTATGCTCCTCGGGTACTTCCTCTCAGGGAAGATGTGCTGTCTCAAGGGCCGATCTTCCATCCTGCTTTACGGTCGCTGGCCTTAACGACGCGGCTGTTGAAAGCCAGGCATTGAAAGATTGTGGTCTTTCTGACTGTGATTCCCACACTGTTGAAGGCCAGAAAATCTACCTCTCAGAAGATTTATCATCATACATGGAATTTGTACATTGCATGGTGTGAATCCATAAAGGTGCATCCGCGCTTATTTTAATATTGACTTTCCTCCAAAGAGGGGTTGAGCCGCGGTTGGCATTGGGTACTGTCAAAGGCCAGGTATCAGCTCTAGCGGTGTTTTTTCAATGCTCTTTAGCCATGTATTCTTTGATTCACACTTTTATTCAGGGTATTCGCCACATGGCTCCCCCGATACGTTCCCCGTTATCTCTGCGGGATCTTAACCTGGTACTGTCCGTTCTTCATAAATCTCCTTTTGAAAACAGGGAGATACCTCAGCTTACACTGTCACAGAAAGTAGACTTTTTAGTGGCTATTGCCTCTGCACGCAGTGTGTCGGAATTGGCGGCGCTATCCTGCCGCTCACCTTATCCGGTGGCTCACAGAGACAAAGGTGGTACTAATCAGTCGTTTCTTCCTATGGTGGTCTCGGATTTCCTATTAAATGAAGACATTGTGCTGCCTTCATTATATCCTAAGCCCAAGCATCCTAAATAATTTTCTTTGCATTCCTTGGATATGTTTAGGGTAATCCGGGTTTACCTGGCGGCTACCGAGTCCTTCGGAAAATCAGAATCGCTGTCTGTGCACACATTCATAAAAATTCTACAAGGTAGATGTGTTGGCATCTGCCGATGCTTCTTTTGGCGACAAGGTTCTGCAGGCTTCTGTTTAAAGGAGAATTTATTGTCTTTGAGGGTGTATGTTGTTTCTAGGTGAGCTCCAGTTGTTCCTGGTTGAGCCCCACGTTACCTGGTTGGCTGGGTTTAGCCTTTGAGAATTACGTTCTTTTCTGCGTTGTTTTCCCACCCCTCATGTTAATATTGCTTTGGGGCGTCCTAATGGTTAAGAAGAATATGGAGCTGCGTCTGTCAATGAACAATAGAGAAAATTTGATTGTTCGACTTACCGTAAAAATCCTTTTCTCTGAAGTTAGTTTACAGACACAGCACCCGCCCCTCTATATATGAGTTGGATTGGGTTATTTTCCTCTGACACTGCTTGCAACAAAACTGAATGCCTATAGCAGAGTGAGTGGGTGTATACCACCAGGGACTGCCCTATAGGCGTGGTAAAAAATTTTCCTGCCTAATGTCCTACTTCTGTAGGGGGCAGCATAACCCAATGGTTAAGAAGAATATGGAGCTGCGTCTGTCAATTAACTTCAGAGAAAAGGATTTTACGGTAAGTCAAAAATCCAGTTTTTGTCTTACCGTAAAATCCTTTTCTCTGATGTTGATTGACGGACACAGCACCCACCCCTCTGTTGAGTTGGGTTATGTATTCTTCTGACACTGTTTCAAAACTGAGATCTTAGAGCAGGAGTATACCACCTGGAACTGTCCCATGGGCGTAGTCAAGGTTTGTTAACTTTAACCCTTTTTACGCCTAGTGTCCTACTCCTAGGAAGAGCAGTATAACTCATCTGTCAAATGAAGATATTACGCTGTATCCGCCAATGAACATCAGAGAAAAGGATTTTACGGTATAATAAAAATCCAGTTTTCTCTTTCGTTTATTGACAAAGCGCTCCATCCTCAAAACCATAGGGTTATATTGCCCCCCTACAAGAGTAGTACACCAGGCAGAAAAAACACTTGGCTAGGCCTATGGGCATTCCTAGCTGGTATACATCCCTCTCTCTGTTATAGGCCGTCATTTTTTTTTTTTTTTTCTGCCTAGTCCCTGCTGGGATCTTTGGTTCTGGCAACTTCTCCTTTTTAAATGGAATTTTTTTTTTCTCCTGGTGTTTTTCCTGTGAGATCTACAATCTACTTCTGGACTGGGAGACAAGCTGAATAGTTAGATCCAGTGGTCCCCCCAGTCTGGCCATTAAGCACATCCCAAACAGAGCTCCGCGCTAGGTCAGCCACAACATAGCCCCACTGGACGGGGGCTGGCCTGCTAATCAAACACATAGTGAGGTCGCATACGACTCGATCCTGGCCCGAGCCGCAGCGTTCCTTCTAGTCAACAGCCCCCCATTTTGGTGGTGAGGGGTTCTGTCTAGAGTGGTGCTTGCCTGGTTTCCGTGAGTCTGGTGAGTGTGATGCCCCCCCTCTCCTGCTGGATACAGTTGGGAGGCGGACGCGGGCACCCCCTGGAATTTGTCGGACCTGCGGGTTCCCCTCATTCCCCCTAGGCCCCCTCCACTTTGTGGTCCTTGCTGGCCACCCTTTCACCCCCCACTGTGGTAGCGCAGTGGGGCAGTGGTGGACATTGGTGACGTGTGCAGCACAGTACCGGTGGTGGGCCAATATGCCGCTGGCAGTTTTAATGGTCATGTGGCCTGGGTCCCTCTCCTGCTGCGGAGTTGTGGCCTAAGCTCCAGGGTGTGGTGGCCATTTTGCCGTGATTGGTGCCATGCTTTTGGGGCCTGTGGTCGTTTCTCTTCTGGTGGCCATGTTTGTGTGGTTCGGCGTTTACAGGAGCAGCAGCAAGGGTAGTGGAGCCTTCAGGATGGGGAATATTGTGGTGGGGGCCCCTCTTCTTTCCCCTGGTGTTGACTCCTGGGTTTCCTTTTCCCCTGGACGCTGCACGGGATCCTTGGCTCTCTAGGGTGCAGACCAGCATTCCTCCGGTGGGGTGGTGAGTCCTAATGTGGTCCCTCTCTCTCCCTGCTGCAGGTTGCGGGGTGCGTTGCCTCTGAATACCCCTGTGGTAGTGCGGGTGCAGTGCCTCAGTGTAGGTGAGTCCCCTGGCAGTGCAAGATATGTTTGCTACTGGGTCCTCCCTGTTTACTCATGGAGTCTTAGGAGCAGGTTTTTCCAACTGACCCCCTCTTGGAGGCAGCAGGTTCCCCAGGGTCCCAACCTTCAATTGATGAACGGACGGCGGTCCTGGAGTCCTTTGTTTCCCGGTTGGAGGTGGCCTTTGGGGAGAGGGCTAACATAAAGCACCCCCTGCCTCATCTGTCTCGTGAGATCCTGGCTCCGTCTCCATGGATGTGGCCCATCCTGCAGGGTTTGTAGCTATACTCCCTGACCTGTCAGATTGTGAAGATGATTCCTCAAATGTAGCGGCACACAAGAAGGCGCTGATTAATGCACTAGTTATATCCGCACGGTATACTTTGAAGATGGAGGATGCAGCCGAAGGGGCTGCAGAGTTCGCCCTTCCTTTTGATACTCATGTCGTCTCGCATGGCAAAAGTGTTTCCTTATTTCTCCTATTTTTAAAAGTTTGTCTACAAAGATTGGGGGCGCCCGACACATCCCTTTATGGTTCGTACACGTTTTTCAGTGAGATACTCCTTTGGAGAGTCCCTTCTCAAGAAATGGACTGTCCCACCAGTGATGGACCCTCCAGTCTCCAGGTTAAATATGGCAACCATGATTCCGGTATAGGAATCACTGGCCTTTAACCTCCCTGGCAGTCTGATTATGTCAGAATTTCTGTGCTAAAAGTGGTACATTGTTTTGCATGGAAATATCCATCTCGGGTATGAAATATTTTGAAACATGGGACTGCACAAAGTTTGACGTCACAATTGGCACAATAGAATCTGGTTGCTTTTCTTATTTTCCTTCCACTGTCATCTCTTTTTGAGCAACATAGCAAGCACATCCTTGTAGGTGCTGACTTTTTCTCAGTTGGTGGGATGTAGTCCATGAAGTGACGAACAGTCAGGCATTCCAGGTTGACAACGCCAACAGCATGACGTCCAGATCTGTTCACAGCCATTAATGGTGTTTGGTGACTCAGAAAAATTTGTTCGTCAACTTTCCAAATAAAGTCCGCATGAATCAAGGGCTTGTCACTTTTTTTTTTTTTTTTTAGCAGAATGTATGCATTCCACAAGCATTGCTCAAGAAGATGTCTGAAGATTTTTTTTTATAGTATTTTTTTTGCTGCTTCCTCATAGCTGGGTGGAACGTTATTGCTTGGTCGGCCCTGTCAACACCTCCCATGGTGTTGTAGTCTATCACTACTTGTAGCTTCATGACTTCTTTCCCTACCTTTCGTGCGTACCATAACAGTGGAGGTGTTATACACTGTACTCATTAGGCACTTCTTTCTTGTCCTTCCATCACAGTGCCATAATTTTGCCTTTCTGCCAGGCAACCATTTCTCCTGTCTTCAGCTTCTTTTGGCCAAACATTGGTGGCATGTCGTGTCGGTTAGCCCTTACTGTTCCATAGGCATCAGTTTTGTTGTGCAGTGGAACCTCATAAAGTTCAGGAGACGTATAAAAGTTGTCCCTTGTTACACAATAGCCCTGATTTAGCAATGGCTCAATTAGTGAAAGAACAGAAGATGTTGCCACTCCATATTTGCTGTATTTTTCATCAAATTGTGTTTCTTTTCCAGTGTATATCACTGAATTCCAAATGTAGCCAGTTGACGATTTGCACAGCATGTAGGATTTGACACCAAATTGTGTCCTCTTTGATTAAATGTTTTGCACCCAGCTGAGCCTTCCCTTGTAGGCCATTAGACTTTCATCTATGCTGATGTCTCTTTCTGGCACATGGCTCCATTGGAAATTCTGAAGAATCATTTGATATACTAACCAAATTTTTTAAAATTTTGGTGCAAGATGAGTATTTTTATCGAATTCTTCATTATTTTCAAAGTGCAAATATTTCATTATGAGGGAAAATTGGTATTCTGACATGACCGTGCCAAAGAATGGAGTGGCAAGTAATGAATTGGTTGTCCAATACCACTTCTGCAGGGGTTTCCCCACTACTCCCTGAGGAATTATTAGAATCAGAAATTTTAAAAAAGGTCATCTTTGGTCATTGGTTCCCACTTTCTGCGTCTTGCAAACCTTCGATGCGTAGCACATTGTTGGTCTTTGTACCGGTTGGTCTCCGTCAAAAAAATTTTTCGGTAACAAATTTTTCAATAACCTCATCGGTCAAAAATAATTGGAGGTATGCCAGGGGGTTGTCATGGTCAACATAAACTTTCATACCATGTGCTCCTGTAAATGGGAATCTTGGGGGGCGCTGCCTGATCCGTACCACAGTCAATAGAGCACCAAGTCTGCACATCGTTGAGCTCAGTCACAGAATCCTGACTGTCGTCGTCACTTTACGTACCGGTTTTGCGCAAAAAGAAAGCTTTTTGGACGCCATGGTCGTTCTCAATTTTCCAGGCACAAAGAACTGGAAAAGCACAGGCAGGGCACTAGAAAAGTCAGCAGGGTAAATTGCATGATACAGTGTAATCCGTTAGGATAACGACTTTGTATCATGTCATTTATTATATTTACTTTTTTGAATTTACCGCCGGTTCCTCCCCCCTGTGTCGCAATGCTCGCAAGGAAGGGGACCGGAAGACAGGTGCCGGCATCGGCTGAGTACACAGCGGGGACACAGCGTGAGGATGCCTGGGAAGAAAAGCGGGGGATCGTAGGGGAAGGTGAGTTTGATTCTGGGGTAATCCCGAGTGTGGCTCTGGGCTTTGGTACACTGTATTAACCCCGAGCCACACTCGGGAATACCGATATGGAGGTTTAAGAGACGGCTGACAGAAAAGCAGTCTGTGGCCTGCAACATGAATAGATAGGGGGGACTCTGTACTTGAAAATGACACGGCACTATCCCAAAGTAGATAAATTGAGCAGAGAGTCTCCATCTCTCTTCAAGCAGAAGAGATCATGGGAAAAAGGGGATTTTTTTTTTTTCAAGAAAATAAAACTTTTATTGAGAGTAAAACCGAACCTTGTACAATCATCATATACTGCATACAAAATAAATACTTTTTGTTGCGTCATACATTAGTACAATGAACGTATAATAGGAAGCTACATCATATGCACTCTACAGTAGTAATAAGAGGGGGGTAACCTCGGAAGGGTACCACATCAGGAAGTCAACATATAAAACAAAACTAAAGGTACTGTAGAGGCCTTACCATAGTCTATAATCTGAAAAAGCTTCCGAAATATTTAGGTGCTTAGTAGAAAACTCTGGGGCATGGGTAAGGTAAAGGCAAGAATGGGGGGGGGGGAAAGGGACGGGAATAAGGGTTAGCAGAAACAAAAGATAAGGTAGGGGAGAAGAAGAGGGGGGGAAGGGGAAGATAGGGTACTTCACTGTATATAGTCACCTGCGACACTGTAAATGTAGAGAGTTTAAACTTCTAGGAGCCTATGCATAACCAGCTGCGGAGGAGCCAAGGCTGGGTCATCCAGCCAAGGCTGCCAGTGTGAGAAAAACTTCTTGTGGGCTTTCCTATGTTTATACGTCAATTTTTCCCTGATTAAGGAGCTATTAACCTGTGTAATCCATTGTCGCACCGTTGGAACCCTGGAGGAGATCCAGTATCTCGCTAGGAGTTTACGTGCTATGTACAACAACCTAATGACAGCCACATGGGCACTAGTGGACAAGGATTCCACCTCCAGGGCCCCAAGCAGGCAAATCACAGGATCACGCAGCAACTGAAAGTTGTAAACTCTGGATATCGTGGCTATAATCGTGGACCAATATCTGAACAATTTGGGGCATCGCCATAGCATGTGTATCGGGGTTCCCTGCTCCCTGTCACATTTTGGACAGAGGGGGGTAGGCCTACGACCCCAACGGTGAAGTCTAACAGGTGTTCTATATGCTCTATGAAATAGCATGAGGTGGGAGACCTTTTGTGAGGCCGAGGCTGAAACCAATGGAACTGAGGAAAGGCACAGATCCCACGTCTCCCCATCAATGGGACCAAGGTCCCCCTCCCAAGCCGCCCTGGCCGGGAGGGTGGCCGGGTCTTGCAGTGAGCCCAGCAGGGCAGCATATACCTCAGAGATCATACCCTTCTTATCAGAGGCCTGTCGTATATCCCCCAGCAGTCTATGAGGGGTGAGTTGCAACATAGAGAACCTGGCTTGAGCCGAAATGGCATGTCTAAGCTGCAAATATCTAAATAAGTTTTGTCTCTGTACATTAAATTCTCGTTGCAGCTCCTGGAAGGACTTCAATACCTGTGCCCTAAATAGCTGTGTCATGAAACATATCCCTGACATTTTCCACACTTCCGCACCTTCCAAGCGGAACAACTCTCTATAATTTTGGTTGTTCCAGATTGCGGTCTCCGGGAAGAAACCCCCAACCCGGAACATCCCTTTGACACACCGCCACACCATACGGAGCAGGGCAATCGTCGGCACACCCGCAGGTAGATGTGCAAATTCCGCCTCCAAATGGACAAGTACAGGGGAAGGGGAGTCCACCGGAACCAACAAGGCACCAATGGGATCCAACAGGTCCAGTTTCCCCCAGCCTCCCATATGTTGAACCTGAGAGGCCAGGAAATACACCCGGGGGTTCGGCACCGCCAACCCGCCACTATCCTTTCCCATCTGGAGGGTGGTTAGTTTAATTCTGGCTACTTTTTTACACCATATGAGCTCTTGGAACTGAGATTCAATTCTGTGGAACCATCTCTTAGGTATCCAAACAGGGGTATTGGGGAAACATACAGTAATTGGGGAGCCCACACCATCTTAATAAGTTTGATGCCGCCAGCACGGAGAGCGGTAGTTTGCACCAACTCGTGCACTTAGAGCGAAATTTCTGCAGCAGAGGCACCAGGTTCAATTCTAGATAACTGGTAGGGTCAGGAGACACCTTTATCCCAAAGTATTTAAATCTGTCCACCACCCTCACCGATGAGGCACACACAGGGAGAGGGGCGGAGAGAGGGTCAAGGGGCATCAGCACCGATTTGTCCCAGTTGATGGAAAATCCTGAGAGCGAGCCAAAATAGTCTATAAGGGACATCACTGCACGCAGGGAGTCCTGAGTATCCCCCAGGTAAAGCAGGGTGTCATCTGCATATATGTGAGGGAAGCTGCGCTAAGTGACAATGTGTTCAAGGCATACTACACTGCTGCATCTGGTAAGCAGTATATACACCCATTATTTGCACGTGTGGAGATTCGGTTGAAGTTTTGGACTTCTTTATTTATTTATCAATATATACTCTATTTTTTGGGACTTTTTTGGACTTATTATCACATATGGTTCTTGTCACTTAGCGCAGCTTCCCTCACATATACTTACCTTGGATGCTTGTCACATATTAAGTTGCTGCTATTTTTCCTTTGATATTAAGTGCAGTTATTTTCTTTCCATTTGTCATCTGCATATAAAGAGATAACGTCCTCACGAGTGCCCCGTCTGAAACCCACGATCCCAGAGGCGGCCCGGACCCGCGCCGCCAAGGGCTCCAGAATCATGGCGAATAGCAATGGAGATAGCGGGCAGCCCTGACAGGTACCCCTATGTAGACAAAAGGCTTCAGACATTTCCCCATTAAATCGTAGCCTAGCAGTAGGACTAGTGTTGAGCAATTGCACCCACTTAAGAAAGGTCCCCCCAACTCCAAAGCGACTGCCCATAGGTATTTCCATTCAACGCTATTGAACGCCTTAGCGGTGTCTAATGAAAAAATCGCTCTATTACCAGGGTTATCAAGCGATGCCTGAGATTTAGTGCCGTCGAACGAGCAGGGATAAAGCCCGATTGGTCCCTGTGAATAATCTTGTGGATGACCTGGGAATGCCGAGACGTCAAAGTCTTTGCCAAGATCTTGACATCAGTCGTGAGAAGGGATATAGGTCTATAGGAGTCAGTCAAGGTCAGGTCCGTGTCAGGTTTCAGGATAAGGACAACAATAGCCTCAGACACAGACGCAGGCAATCTCCCCTCCCAAAACGCAGAGTTATATACTTGTATCAACCTAGGTACTAATTGCTCCGCGTATCTGCCATAGACCTCCGAGGGAATGCCGCCAGCCCCCGGAGACCTACCATTCTGAGCAGACCCCAGAGCGATGTGTATTTTGTCCTCCGTCAGGGGGGCATTAAGCAAAGACACGTCCAAACTCGAGAGAGTAGGAAGGTCACAGCCACCCAGGAAAGGCGGCATGCCACTGGACCCCCTGAGGGTCAGTAATTATGGGGATGAAAGTTGCTGGTTGTTGGGCCCGCACCATCATAGCCAACATGTGGCCAGTGTTCTCTCCCTCCTCAAAGTACCTCTGCTGCAGAAAGAAATGCTTATTCTCTCCCCTGTAGCGACACCGTACCAGACAGGGACTGTGCTGCCAGCCAGGACCTCTGAGTAGATTCAGATAATTGATAATTATAGATAATTGATAGATACAACAGTGAATACTGAGAAATAAGTCATTAAAATAAAATAAATTGGCTGACACAATGACTCACAATCATTATATATCCCCCTGGAGGACACCAATAACAATTAAACATGTACCACAATTACACCCTACAGGGTTAAGTTACCCCTCCGACTTGATGCCATATTGAATAAAAATATGTACTAATGCTAAAAGCTGATGGTAAATGGATGTAGTAGAATTTACCATATGATATATCAATATGGCATCAAGTCGGAGGGGTTACTTAACCCTATAGGGTGTAATTGTGGTACATGTCTAATTGTTATTGGTGTCCTCCAGTGGGATATATAATGATTGTGAGTCATTGTGTCAGACAATTTATTTTATTTTAATTACTTATTTTTCAGTATTCACTGGTGTATCTATCAATTATCTAATTGATCATTTTAATATTGTAGCTGTCAAACCAAGTCTCTGAAATTCCGACAAAATCAAACAAAACTGATACTACAACAAATGCTAAAAAGGGAAAAAATGTAACACATATAACCCCATATTGAACCCCTTTAGGTTGTATTAACTGGGAACCTTGTAGAGGACTGCAGTATAGGTTTCTTCCCCAATTAATAGAACTATCCCCAGCAACAAATATTAATACAAAATACCATATGTTATACAAAAGAGTTAAAGCTGTAAAATACAAGGTCCTTTTGCTAAGCTGTGTTTCTAACTTCCACAGAAAGTAAGCTTTGGTCTAAAGCGGGCATCACTAAATGGCGGCCCACGGTCCGTTTCCGGCCCGAGCTGCTGCTCTATCAGGACCGCCGCGATCAGCTGCTGGATTTCTTCCCTGTCTCTGCTGCTGTCATTAGCAGAGCAGGGCGGATGGCCAGACTGGGACTGCGGGCGGGACCGGCATTGAATGGAGGGAGGCAGCTGCCTGAATGAACTTTTCATGCTGGAGGGGATTGGCTGCTGGGAGGCGGAAGGTGATTGGCTGTTGGGAGGCGGAAGGTGATTGGCTGGGAGGCACACAGTTGGCTGCCTCTCTGCATGCGGTGCTGCTGTTTCTCTGCCTTCCTCGAGATTGTCCCGCCTCCTGCTCTCCGCTCTGTGTAAGGTAGGAGAGTGAAGGGAGTACAGGGCTGTGAAGTTGAGAAGGATGATTGGGGAGCAGGGGTCATGTACAGGGGGGTAGTGTGGTGTGTGGGGATTCATGTAAAGGGGAGCAATGCTGTGGGGGTGATATGTTAAGAGGGTAGTGGTGTGTGTTGATGTAAAGGGGGGTGTGTGTTAACAGGGCAGTGCTGTGTATGTGTGTGAGGGTGATGCAAAGGAACAGTTCTGTGGCTGTGATATAAGGGTGCAGTGGTGTTTGTGTGTGTGGGGGGGGGTGATGTAAAGGGAGACAGTGCTGTGAGGGGGATGTGAAAGGGGCAGTGCTTTGGGGGGTGATATGTGAAGGGGGCAGTGGTACGGGGGGATGTGTAGGGGCAGTGCTGTTGGGGGATATGTGAACAGGGCAGTGCTGTGGGGGGGATATGTGAAGGGGGCAGTGCTGTTGGGGGGATATGTGAAGGGGGCAGTGCTGTGGGGGGTGGGGGATATGTGAAGGGGGCAGTGCTGTTGGGGGGATATGTGAAGGTGATAGTGCTGTTGGGGGAATATGTGAAGGGGGAAGTGCTGTTGGGGGGATATGTGAAGGGGGCAGTGCTGTTGGGGGGGGGGATATGTGACGGTGACAGTGCTGTTGCGGGGATATGTGAAGGTGACAGTGCTGTTGGGGGGATATGTGAAGGGGGCAGTGCTGTGCGGGGAGGTGAAGGGGGCAGTGCTGTGGGGGGAATAATAGGGGGCAGTGCTGTGGGGGGGATATGTGAAGGTGACAGTGCAGTTGGGGGGATATGTGAAGGGGGCAGTGCTGTGCGGGAGGTGAAGGGGGCAGTGCTGTGGGGGGAATAATAGGGAGGCAGTGCTGTGGGGGGGATATGTGAAGGGGGCAGTGCTGTGGGGGGGGATATGTGAAGGGGGCAGTGCTGTGGGGGGATATGTGAACAGGGCAGTGCTGTTGGGGGGATATGTGAAGGTGACAGTGCTGTTGGGGGATATGTGAAGGGGGCAGTGCTGTGCGGGGAGGTGAAGGGGGCAGTGCCGTGGGGGTGATATGTTAAGAGGGTAGTGGTGTGTGTTGATGTAAAGGGGGGCAGTGCTATGGGGGGGTGTTAACAGGGCAGTGCTGCATATGTGTGTGAGGTTGATGCAAAGGGGCAGTTCTGTGGGGGTGATATAAGGGGGCAGTGGTGTGTGTGTGTGTGGGGGGGGGGTGATGTAAAGGGAGACAGTGCTGTGAGGGGGATGTGAAAGGGGCAGTGCTTTGGGGGGTGATATGTGAAGGGGCAGTGGTGTGGGGGGATGTGTAAGGGGGCAGTGCTGTTGGGGGGATATGTGAACAGGGCAGTGCTGTGGGGGGGATATGTGAAGGGGGCAGTGCTGTTGGGGGGATATGTGAAGGGGGCAGTGCTGTGGGGGGTGGGGGATATGTGAAGGGGGCAGTGCTGTTGGGGGGATATGTGAAGGTGATAGTGCTGTTGGGGGAATATGTGAAGGGGGAAGTGCTGTTGGGGGGATATGTGAAGGGGCAGTGCTGTTGGGGGGGGGGATATGTGACGGTGACAGTGCTGTTGCGGGGATATGTGAAGGTGACAGTGCTGTTGGGGGGATATGTGAAGGGGGCAGTGCTGTGCGGGGAGGTGAAGGGGGCAGTGCTGTGGGGGGAATAATAGGGGGCAGTGCTGTGGGGGGGATATGTGAAGGTGACAGTGCAGTTGGGGGGATATGTGAAGGGGGCAGTGCTGTGCGGGAGGTGAAGGGGGCAGTGCTGTGGGGGGAATAATAGGGAGGCAGTGCTGTGGGGGGGATATGTGAAGGGGGCAGTGCTGTGGGGGGGATATGTGAAGGGGGCAGTGCTGTGGGGGGATATGTGAACAGGGCAGTGCTGTTGGGGGGATATGTGAAGGTGACAGTGCTGTTGGGGGATATGTGAAGGGGGCAGTGCTGTGCGGGGAGGTGAAGGGGGCAGTGCCGTGGGGGTGATATGTTAAGAGGGTAGTGGTGTGTGTTGATGTAAAGGGGGGCAGTGCTATGGGGGGGTGTTAACAGGGCAGTGCTGCATATGTGTGTGAGGTTGATGCAAAGGGGCAGTTCTGTGGGGGTGATATAAGGGGGCAGTGGTGTGTGTGTGTGTGGGGGGGGGGTGATGTAAAGGGAGACAGTGCTGTGAGGGGGATGTGAAAGGGGCAGTGCTTTGGGGGTGATATGTGAAGGGGCAGTGGTGTGGGGGGATGTGTAAGGGGGCAGTGCTGTTGGGGGGATATGTGAAGGGGGCAGTGCTGTGGGGGGATATGTGAAGGGGGCAGTGCTGTTGGGAGGATATGTGAAGGTGACAGTGCTGTTAGGGGGATATGTGAAGGGGGCAGTGCTGTTGGGGGGGATATGTGAAAGGGGCAGTGCTGTTGGGGGAATATGTGAAGGTGACAGTGCTGTTGGGGGAATATGTGAAGGGGGCAGTGCTGTGGGGGGATAATAGGGGGGCAGTGCTCTGGGGGGATATGAAGGGGGCAGTGCTGCAGGAGTGTAGCAGGTGAAGGGGGCAGCGGTGTGGGGGGATGTGAGGGACAGTGCTGTTGGGGGGATATATGAAGGGGGCAGTGCTATGGGGGAGGTAAAGGGGGCAGTGCTGTGGGGGGATATGTGAAGGAGGCAGTGCTGTGGGGGGGATATTAGGGGGCAGTGCTATGGGGGGGAGGTAAAGGGGGCAGTGCTGTGGGGGATATTAGGGGGGGCAGTGCTATGGGGGGAGGTAAAGGGGGCAGTTCTGTGGGGGGATATTAGGGGGGCAGTGCTATGGGGGGAGGTAAAGGGGGCAGTGCTGTGGGGGGGATATGAATGGGGCAGTGCTGCAGGAGTGATATGTGAAGGGAGGCAGTGCTGTGCTTTGGGGGTTGTGAAAGGGGCATTGCTTTGGGGGGGGGTGATATGTGAAGGGGACAGTGGTGTGTGTGGGGGGTGGTGATGTGAAGGGGGACAGTGGTGTGTGTGTGTGTGGGGGGTGGTGATGTGAAGGGGGACAGTGGTGTGTGTGGGGGGGGTGATGTGAAGGGGGACAGTGGTGTGTGTGTGTGGGGGGGGGGTGGTGGTGATGTGAAGGGGTACAGTGGTGTGTGTGGGGGAACGGTGGTGATGTGAAGGGGGACAGTGCTGTGAGTGGGGATGTGAAGGGGGACAGTGCTGTGAGTGTTGATGTGAAGGCGGATAAGCAGCTGCACAGAAAACGTGCAGGGGTACAATTGACTCTTAAACACAATGAAATACAAGGTGCGGTTTCCCACACATGGAAATTGCATGGTGCAAACACACCATGCAGTTTCCATGCGACAGCGTTTTTAAAAAGGTGCCAGGGCCTTTTTCCAGCAGAAAATGCAGACACAACAGCCCATTCAAATTAATAGGCTGTCGTGCCTGCACACCTGGGCTGTGATGTAAAGAATCCGAGTCATCATGCAAAAATGCAATCTGGACCTCTGCTGGAAGAAAATTTTACTAATCGGACCTCCATGAATTTTAATTCAATACCCCTGTCCTAAACCATGCCGGTTTAGGAGATATTATTTGTACCTACAGGTAAGCCTTATTATAGGCTTACCTGTAGGTAAAAGTGTCAAAAAGCAGGATACTATCGCTTTAATATGCGCCAAGCGTCATTAATCCCTTATACTGGAAAGTACAATGTACAGCTCTTTTGTATAAAGAAATCCTAGCACGCTCAGCAACAAAGAGAGAAACCAGACAAAAAGCTGTGTCACGGTCAATGTCAATAGAAGTAGCCCTCCTCCAACACAGGATGCTTGTTTATTTAAGCTCAAGCAAATCGGGGGTTTACAGGGAGGAGGTGGCATCAATACAAGCAATCACAGTTATTTTCAAAAGTACAATAGAAATGGGAGTGTATGTATATGAACCAACTGAGCCGTGTGCAAGAGTCTCCAATGGTTGGGTGCAAGCAGGAACCATGCACTTTTGCTAACAATGGGACTCACATATAGGAAAATGGCTGCCAAACACTATAGAGTGGAACTAGCATGAATTCTCATGAAGGCAGCCATGTCCGTATACATGATTGCACTCCCTTCATAACCTGTTAGAGTGAATCCTATATAATATAGTTCATAAAAAACATATTTGATAGTGATTATGCTACTGTTCCAGTAAATGAGACTATATGTGCAAAAGAAAATAGCAGTAGTATTTCAGTCATGCGGATCAAGCATAATAGAAGCTATCAGCCATTATTCCAGCAAAAGGGCAGATACTTATCAAAACGATAATAATTCTGTACCGGATCAACCGGCACCCCGACCGGGTACCTTCGTTGACAGATGCTCCTAGTGCTTCCCAAGGGCCCCAAGCACTCCACCAGACACCATAACGGCCTCAGATCCCACGAACTGCCGTAGCTTTGTTGGGGTCTCGCCGTCTCCTACCCACCCTGGACCTACGACTAGGCCCCAGGTTCCAGTGGGTGAACCTCTCTTTCTCCAGAGAGTGAAGCAGGACCAGGAACAAGCTTACACAAGCTCTTACAAGAGCTTAGTGATTATCCAAGGAAGTATGAAGAACATAGCAATCCCTTGTAGCAGGTTCTCCAAATGATAGACAGGACTCTAGATTGAGGGTGAAGTATGACTCCACTTTATTGAACAAGAAACATACTTTTATACAGTTTTCCCCCCACAAGGTTACCGCCCAGGTGGACCTTGTTGAAAACAGGCCCTGACATTCACAATCCAATGAAAACAGAGTTTTACACTCCCATACAGTGTACACAAAGATATACACTGTGGGACAATCCCCCCTCCCCCTTAGCAGCCAATCCACATACAAATATACTGTACATTGCATAATAAGCTTATCTTAAGGCAGACAGAACAATGTGAGGTCATTAACATTTAACAATGAGATAGGCACAATCCACATTCCCTCCCAATGCACAAACAATAGGGAAGTCTGCCAATGACAGTCTGTGCGTCTCTCTCACAGACAAGCACATGGAATACACTGTGTAAGGTGGTCTTAAATCTTCATATTTCTATATGAAGATATGGTTGACAAATATTACTGTCCCATCTGTAAGTGTTCTCAATTTCTATACAATAAAATATATTTGGATAATGCACTATTGGCCGCTCTTTGTTTCACATGTGAGATAAACTGGAACGAGTACAGCGTAAGACCACAGGAGACCCCCATCATAGTTACATCAGAGGAGACCCAGAGTGGAGGAAGGAGAGAGCCCTTATCAAGGGATTACATTTAGGCCCAAGATTCATTATCATCCTGTAAGAGGCCTACCCAACCCCTTTTTAAAGCAGTGTGGGAAGATATACACATCTCTCTTTCCTGGCACGTGGAGTTCTCCTTTGAGGTGGTTGTTTTACGCCCCATCCATACACCAGCTGGTAAGAAGCAAACTGGAACAGGTGGTGGGACATCAGACAAACTCTACCGGTCTATAAGTTGCCATCTGAATCACACTCCCCATTTATCTACAATATATCACTTGGACTACACTGGCTATTGTCACTTCCATTTGGACTGTAGATAATTTGCACCGGTCATTTTTGCACTTTTGTTTTGCACTAGGTCTCGGTTTGGGAAACCTTTGTAAGGCACATTTTGCACTTTAGGCACTTAATGTGAACACTGAAACTTTGTATTTTGGTTTTTGATTTGTGTTCAATCATTGTATATTGTCTGTTATAGAAAGACATCTTACCATTTAGCGCACCAGACTATATTTCAACATTTTATTTCCACACTTGGATCTATGGTTGCAGCTTACACCAATTATCAGCGCACCCTTCATACATTCACATTTCCATACAGGTGATATGGTATATAGGCAGGGGAGGACTGGGACAGGGGGGAAATTGCCCCCCAGGGCCTCTCTGTACCCCCTAAAACGGCTGCACCGCTTCTGCCGCAGGCATGCCAAAAGGATTCTTGTTAAAGAGAAGTAATATATCCCCAATGCTGACATACTGAGTGTGGGCCGATAAGGACAGAGTGTAGGCCTCCCCCCAGCATGGATGGTGTAAACTGTGTCTGAGCAGAGGCCGGTTCCTCTGGTGACTCCCCTTCCCCAGGCAGCCCTGACTGAGCTGTCCCAGCTCCCCCCAACTGTCCACTGCTAGCCAGGTTGGGAACCTGGATTTTGCCAGTGAGTAGAGAGTACCTGGAGCAGAGCTTCAGCCTGGAATGGGGGTCAGGAGTAGGCCGGAAAGAGGGAGAGTGGGAGGGGGCCGAGTCGCTGCACCATGGGCCTCTGGTTTGTACTTTCCCCCTGGGCTGAGTAGCCAGTCAGCCCCTGTATATAGGCGACCTTCTAATAAAATGGCTTTTCTCCTTTTCAGTTATGTGCAAATGTCTACAGGACGTTGAGTAATCACATTTTAAAATTATGCTCTACATCTTTCCATTCACCTGTAATGCTTTTGCCTCATTCTAGAGACAGTCATAGAAAAAAAGTCTTTCTTCCAGATAAACTGATATCTCATGCTCAAACCTTAGGATCAAAGAGACATCCCTCTGTAAGATTTTTTTTTTTACACTTCTGGGCCCGAGGTGGCCTTCTTTAGGGTTGTTCCATTCATCCAGTTCCGTTCAAGGCCTCTACAGCACATCTTGTTGGCTTGGAACAAACCCACTATGTCTATCAATTTCCCTATGCTATAATCCAACCAATCTAGGAACTCTCTATCTTTGTGGATTTGTAATCTAGCCAAGCTAGGAACTCCCTAGCTTGGTGGATTTTTAATTCAGCCTTTACACTGGAGAAGTTGTTTCTACCACCTCCACCCCAATGAAGGGTGATGACAACAGATGTCAGCCTCTCAGGCTGGGGAGGAGTGTTCTAATCTCTCACAGTTTAGTGGTCACCCAAGGAAACCAAGCCCCTATCAACACCTTTGAGCTCACAGCGATAACAATTGCTTTGCATCACAATACTACAAAGACACTCAATCAGGGTACAAGTAAACAATGGAATAAACTTATATAAAAATATATAATAGCCACGCTCACCAATAAATTAAATAAAATAAGTGAATAACACCACTACCAGTGTAATGCACATATAACAATTGAATTGATAATGACTATAATATCAGATGTATAGTAATCAAATCAATCTCTATATACCACCAACCAAATAAAAGTGCAAATATAGTAAATATATATGTTAAATAACAAAATAAATGATAATTAATATAAGTGAATAGGATTATATAAATAAATGAAAAATACAATAGGTGACTAGTCCAATAAAGTGCAAGTAAAGTCCCAACAGCAATGATAGTGGGCCACAAAGCAGTTCAATTAGCACTGTCCAAGGATTTGGAATATCAGAAGGGTCCTATTTAAACCTCTTGCAATATAAACACCTCCACCATACAACTTGACCACCAGGTGAGTCAAACTTCTTACCAGAAATGGTAGACCCTAAGATTATAGGGGGTCAATAAGAGCCTTTTTGCACAAATGCAAGACAGGGTATGGCAAATATCCTTTGAGTCCTTCCAGCCAGGAATGAACCGTCCTCCTTGGCTTCTTAACACCAGGGTGCTGGTCTCATGTGTATCACATAAACAGAGAGAGACTCCATCTCAGGGAATGGAATACACATCATCTATCTTGGTTAGGCAGGATTAACTCGGTCAAAATGACACTTTTGCCCCGCCTGTTATACTTATTCCGCTCCCATCCTCTGCCAGTCCCTAAAACCCACCTGCTTAAATTTTGTCTGGGGTAAAAAGGGATATAGATGCCCTAGGGCGACTCTATTCCAGCTCCGCTCTCAAGGAGGGCTGGCCTTACCAAATCTATGGAACTACTATAGTGCGGCCCAACTAGCCCAATTCGCCACGGTGTTCTCCGTGGGCACCAAACCAGCTTGGACCAGCATGGAAAGACAGGCGGTTCCTCACCACACACTAGACTTTATCGCTTGCTGTCCTGTGAACCTCAAGCCGCCTATCCTGGCACCTACTCTTTCTCATTCTATTACCCTTTGCTCCCAACTATTTAAACTAGACTCCCTCATTTCTCCAATGACACCCCTCGCTCACTTATTCCATCACCCTCTTTTTATCCCTGGCCAGAATATAACAGCATTTAAGTGGTGGACAGACAAAGGTCTTTACTGTATAGGTCACTTCCATACCCCATCAGGCCCATTGTCATTAACCTTTTGTAATACCAAACTCAAAATGCCGGCGTCTGAAAAATGTTGTTTCTTAGAAATTTCCCACTTCCTCCGAAACTTATGGTCCAATAAACGGACAACCCCTGCGACTACACCCTTCGAACGATGGTGTGCAGACTCCCATATACAGAAGGAGGGCATTTCTATTATATACTCGGCTCTGATGTCCTCCCCTGATAAACCCAGCTTTGCGCGCCATTGGGAACGGGACTTGGAGATTGACTCCCATGCTGAAGTCTGGAACCGCATTTTCTGTAGGTCCTTTAAGGGCATCATTAATATCACTCTTATAGAAGCCAATATCAAAATACTCGCTGGTACATGGTCCCCACTCGCTTACACGTCATGTATCTGCAGACATCTCTGCTTTGCTTTAGAGGCTGTGATCACTTAGGAACCTTTATGCATACATGGTGGTCTTGCCCCAGGATTAGGAACTTTTGGAACAAAATCTTCCACCTTATTCGCACGGTCACAGGAATCCCACTACCTCAAAACCCTCAATCAGCTTTCTTACATGAAACACTCCCGGGCTCTTCCAAAAACTCTCTATCCTTGGTATTTTTTATTTTCATGGGTGCTAAACTCACGGTGGCTAAAGCGTGGAAGCAACCCTCGGTTTCATATAGTGCCGCCAATTGCAAAATTTCCTGGATCATGGCCCAGGAAAAAATGGTGGTGATCCTGCAGGATAAAGTTTCCAAATTTGAACTGATTTGGGAACCGTGGCCTAGTCTAAATCATATTTAAATTTCATAGATGAACCTACCATAGCTCAAAGTCTCCCGTGATCCTACCCCTTATCTCCTCTTCCTTCTCCCTCCCTACTTCTCTCCACCCTCTCTCTCCTTTCCCTCTCTACCCCTTTCATGCTACCTTCTTACCTATGCTCTCACATGGCCGTTTCTTCTCTCCTCTAAGGTGCATCTGCTTGCTCCCTCTATTGACCCTGGCTGAGAACTTGGGTTTCCTCACTCCGGAGGAACTCCGATACCCTTTCTAATTGGTTGCCCGTCCTGGTTCTCCAGTGTTTCGCGACCTCTTCGGGTGCTGGGGACCCAGGACGTCAACTTTGTGTACGACGCTCTCAGGGGTTGAAAGTTAAGCTGTACTTTTGAACTTTGCTGTCAGAGTCTACCTGCACCAGGGCTGGTCTTGTTAATTCTAGCTCCCCTTCCACCATCTTGGAAGTGGTAATCTCTCCTCCTCCGGTAACGTCGTATGGGGAAGATGACACTCATCGGGAAAAAAGTGAAGTCCAGGACTACCCCGGTATGTGTTATTTTTGTTATTTTTGCTTTGTTTTGTTAGTTTTGGGTTCCTTTTCCCCTCCTATTGGGAATACCGCCCCTTACCTTCCAACCCCGGTGGCACACTACTTGGCATCCCAGGCCATCATAATCTATATAATACCCTTGATGTTCTCGCCAACCCCTCCGCTCCCCCATAATATGAAAATAATTTCCTGGGACGTTAAGGGGCTGAGATCTCCGAACAAAAGGATGGCTATCCTTAGGCATTTAAAAAGATTGAAAGCCGACATCGCCCTACTTCAAAAGACGCACTTAGAGTCCACAGATTTTCACCGAATGCGTAAGCTATGGGTGGGTCAGATATTTGGCTCAGCTTTGGTAAAACATGAGGCATACTTTTTTTTTTTTTTTTCAAAAAACTTTATCATAAACCATTAGGCGGTACAAGGTAAAGAATATGTGGTGAACAACACTTTTTCCATAACAATAGAACAAGCAGAAGTACTGCATGAAGTACTAGTCAGAAACACAAGAACGACAAATTAAGGTTGGAGCAGTATTGCAAACACACTAGAAACCTAGTTGGATGGATCATTGCAAAAGTGCCCCTAAAATGTAGCACAATAGTGGGGAGGGGGGGGGGAACCAACAAGGAAACAGGAAGAGAAATAAGGGGGGAGGAGGGAAGGGGGGAGATCTAGAGGCTAGAAACTAAACCAATCCAGCCTACTATTTCTTGCCCCATCCCGGGAGCAAGTACTGAAAGGAGGTGTTGACTGGACCCAAAGCCGCGTCCCTGGGAAGAGAGTCCTGGAAGTCCTGCCATTTGGTATTGAAGCGGTCAGAGGATGGTTGATGGTTAAAATCAACCATCCTCAGAGGGTCCAGAGGGCGGGGGACTGATGAAGGTTTTGAGGCGATGGAACCGGGGTCATCCAGGCGGTGAGATCGCAGGAAAGATTCCGCTTCCGAAGGGTCCTGGAAGGACAGCTGTTCGCTGGAGGGGGACTGTAGTCAGAAGATGGCCGTATAGGCCAGAGTAAATTTGATCTGCGCATGGTGAACTTTCGAGCAGACAGTTTGGAAAGCTTTGCGCTTTTTGGCCACCTCGACCGAATAATCGGCAAAAATTAGGATCTTCATTCCGTCGAGCTGGAAGGATTTGGATTGCCGGAACTTCTGAAGAATCGCAGATTTGTCGGCATAATTGAGGTATTTCGCTATGATCGGTCGCGGAGTCGAGCGCTCGGAGGAGAGCATCCCCATGCGGTGAGCCCTCTCCACCACGCAGACGCCTTGGATACCCAGGGCCTCTGGAATTTTCTTGACGCATAAGTCAGGGATGGCTGAGGGAGGCATGGTTTCAGGGATCCCAATAAAACGGAGATTACATCTTCGGACCCTATTTTCCAAGTCCTCCAGCTTCTGTAAAATGAACTGATTGGTCTTGTCCTGGGACTGTTCAAAGTGATGGGACTGGTACACCTCTTCCTCTATATTGGACACCCTGTGTTCCACTTCTTGCAGCCTAAGTTTGTGAGCAGAGAGCTGCTTTTGGATCCCCTGCATCCCTGCAGTGACCGCTGTCTGCACTGCAGCCGTGATTGTGGGGGAGAGGAGGGCCACTACCGCCTGAGCTATCCGATCGGATTGAGGATCCCCCAGGGTGGGCACCGCGGTGGGAGCGGAGACATCCATGCCCGAGGCGTCCGCCACTTCCGGGGAGTAGGCCGAGACCGCGGCCTCTATTTGCGGCGGACCCGGCGGTGCTCGCGGGCGGTTTTCTCAAGGAACTTGTCCATGGCCGGTTCCCAAGTATGGAGAATGTGTGAGAGATGTGGCGGAGCAGTGCGCTGGGGCTCGATGGGGTGTTAGGTAGTTCTAATATGCTGTTTTTTTAGCCTGAACCGGAAGTCGTCCTCATACTTATTAACAAAAACTTGCCCTGTGAATTCATTTCAGAGGATTCCGATGCTCTAGGCAGATTATCAATCCTAACGCTTAAAGTCCACGCATCCACTCTAGCTGTAACGAATGCATACGCCCCTAATTCGCCCTCCAAATCATATTTTAATGAATTATCCTCCAAATTATCTCAGTATGTTCACCTCCCACTTCTCGTAGGGGGGGACTTCAACGCTGTTATGCATCTTACGGAGGATAAATCCAGGGACACTCGTTCCTGTCCCCAACCTCATCTTACATCCACCCCCCTCTCGGATTTTGCATCCGCCATTCACCTCACTGACACCTGGAGGTTGTCTCATACGCTGGGTAAGGAATATACCCCCCCCCCATTATAGTTTGTCCCGCATAGACTACTTTTTGTGTAATCACCTGCTCCTAAAATTTACCTTGGACCCTTCCAATGGACCAAATAGCAATCTCAGATCATGCCCCAATATCTATTACCTACACGGATCCTAATATGCTCCCCTCAACTCCTATTTGGCGTTTTCCATCATATTTATCTGACAATAAAGATCTTCTTAAATTAATAGAAAACACATGGACCAATTTCCTAAAAGACAATGAGGAACATTCTGATGACCCGCTCCTCCTTTGGGAAACAGGGAAGGTGGTCATACGTGGCAGGATCATAGCATTCGCTTCTGCCCACAAGAAGATCGCCAATGCCCGCTTTCAGGAGGCTAGCAAGGCTCTGCGCCTGGCTCAAGCTTGTCTATCACACACTAATCGCCTGGCCTGGAGGGAGGCAAAATCGAAATTTGATCTATGGACGGAGGCCAGGGCGAGCTTTCACCGTTCCCTCCTGAACCTCCACCTGCACAAATTTGGTAATAAATCAGGGAAACGTTGGGCCACTTGTGTAAAGGACCACGTACATCGATGCATATCACAGCAATTAAAAAACCAAGTGGAGAAATGACTACCGCCCCCAAAGAAATTAACTCTGTGATCAGAGATTTCTTTGCGTCCTTATATGGACCCAACTCTTTTGAGCTGGACACTGGCAAAGCCCTCCTTGATAAAGTTTACATCTCCACGTTGGACTCTTCTGTGATTTCCAAAATCAATGCCCCCATTACCTCAGATGAAGTCCAAATGATTATAACCTCTCTCACCTCAGGAAAAGGCATTTGACAGTTTCTCCTGTCTCAACTTGGTCCTTCCAAAATTTGGTTTTCAAGGCCCTTTTCTGCACCTAATCTCGTCAATGTATTCTTCTCCCCGTGCCAATGTTGTCTCGTGCGGTCACATATCGGAACCTTTTCCCCTTTACAAAGGGACCACGCAAGGTTGCCCCCTCTCCCGCTGCTATTTATTATTGCAATAGAACCCTTGTCCCGCTACCTCTCTGCACATCCCCTGCTCCATGGTATACCTATGGGAGATCAAGAAATTTGTACAGCCCTCTTTGCAGATGACATATTAATCTTCACCTGTGATCCCTCCTTAGATATCCCCCTAATCAACAAAATTTTCAAAAATTTCTTAGCCTTCCCTGGTCTTAGGATTAATTTTGCCAAGAGCGAAATTCTCCCTCTTTCCCACTCCAGATCCCCTCGATGATTAGACCATTCTGTTTTTACCATAGCCAAGTCTCACATTAAATATGTGGGCATCAAAATTGGCAGGTTACCTTTGATATTTACTCTCTGAATTTTCCTCCTGTTATTGAAGCAATTAAGAAACAACTGGAGTCTTGGTCAAAATTACCCCTCTCCCTTCTGGGCAGGTGCCACCTTTTCAAAATGGTTAGCTATCCAAAACTGCTTTATCCTATGCAAACAATCCCACTTCTGCTCAAGCACAAAGATTCTCAAACTCTTTACAAGGCACTTTCAGCTTTTCTGTGGCATAATAAACGCCCACGTATATCACTTAAAAAGCTCCAAAAGGCCCAGACGGGAGGGGGGCGCCAACATCCCAGATATTGGACTATATAATTTATCATGTCTCTTGAGGGTGGGCATAGACTCTGTTACAGGGGTATCCAGGTTTTCTAATCTTGATCTTGAAACCCAAATGGTTGCTCCCCTTAGCCTAGGAGCTCTTCATTGTTCCCTGTCTTCATTACCGGTCACCATCAAAAATAATATTCTCTTGCGGGACACTATAATCACCTGGAGAGAAGTCAGTAAGTAACTGAAACTACCCCCCTATTTCTCAAAATACCTACCTATTTTGGGCCACCCCTTGTTCTCACACACCAGACAGTATCTACCCTTCTCTTCCTGGTCTGTTGGCGGTCTTACACACTTTGCCCAACTTTTTGATCCGGTCTTGGGCTTGCCACACCCTCATTCAGAAATATGCAACATCTACAACATTCCTTCCAATCATTTTCTTCACCTTCAGCAAGCAATAACATTTGCAATGGAATTGTGCCCAGACAAGACAAAGCACTCTCGGGAGTCAGTGTTGGACATGATAATGCAAATCAAAAAGCTGAAACTTTCGGATGTGTACAAACCCCTCTTAGCTCTCCGATCTCATTCAGCTGAACCTGACTTGGTTCCCCCATGGAACAAAGACTTTAATATCCCAAACTTAAGTAAATGTATACTCCAAGGTTACAATACGACCTGCAAATTTATCATAAATGAATTTTGGAGGGAACAGCAGCTCAAAATTCTACATAGGGCCTACTCGCCTTTTTCTTCCTCTGCTGACTCACCTGATGCTCAGTCATGTTCCTGGTGCCATCTGCAAAGACCAACCCTAGCCCACAGACTTTGGTCATGTCCTTTCATTTCAAAATTTTGGCTTGAGGTACAACAACTAATCTTTACAATATCGGACTTGACCCCGTTGAACAACCCACTTCTCCTGGTCTTTGGGAACTTGGACGGTCCCTCCCTGGGATTGGAGCCTAAACAGACATTACTTCTAAACCGCCACAAGGCCTGGATCTCAACATGCCTCATGATAGCCAGGTGGACCATACTTGGGAAGTGGACAATCTCTCATCCTCCCAGAATCCAGGAAGTACAGGAAGAACTTACAAAATTACACTCCAAAGAACTTTTGGATATGCAACTTCTCTCTGGACCCTCCCTAAGCTTCCTCTCTAAGTGGGACTCTTACCTAGCAAAGTTTCCTCAGTCTATCCCCAGACCTGTTAATATGATGTAACACCACCCGTCACCTGTGAACTTATCTGAATGATTCCTGATTTATTCATTGCCCTTCTCTAACCTCACCACAGTATTCCTTCCCCTGTTACTTCCCCTAACCCCCGTCAACCCCCCCCTCCCATTATTGGTTCATACTCTCCTTTGTTTGTCACAACATCTGGTTGTTTGTTTTGATGTTTATGTCTCTCTGTTCTACGACGGATTACTTCCTTTTTGATGTGGATATTTCTTTCCTTATAATGTTTGTTCATTATGTTCTGAAAAATTCCCAATAAAATTTGTTAAAAAAAAAAAAAGTACAGTCCAGCTGCTGGGAGACACCCGCTGGTGGGCCCTGAAACTGTGCCCCTCAGTTCCAGGAACAACAGTGCCACCAGCAGGTGACCCACGTAATGACACTAATCCTGATACTGACCCACAGTTTGTGCAGCATTCACATCATCTGCACCACAACCTCAGTCTTTGCAGTACCTCATCCTTAGTTGCATCATCTCTACACCCACAGTCCCCACTACATCCACAATCTGAGTTTCTGCTGAGTCATTAGGGCACTCACACCTCTAGCTGCATTCCAGCCTCTGACTGCCCAAGTGCTTTGTGTGCCTCTCATGCTCCACTTCCTTGCTACATGGCATCAATGGAATCTGCAAATACCTGTTAAGTGACCTGGGGTTGCCAACACATAAGTCTAAACTCCCGTAAGGTGGTACCTGGAGAAATACCAGCTGCCCCAGGGAAAGTTATCACACAGAACAGTTGGAGTCACATCTTGTTTTGTGACACAGATTAAGTCCATATTTGTTTTAGTTTAAACATACATAACATAAAAACACATCAATAAAGTACTAAAATATGGTATTCATTTAATGAAAGGGATAGAATACATTTATGGATATTTTTTATTGCAGTAATGGTTTTAAAGTAAATCTGAGCAAGAAGACAAATAATATACATAAATATAGGGATTTCAGTGGTAATTAGGGGATTATCCTTAGCAAAATGATACAAACTCATGTGATAGACTAATGCAGAATATCAGTCTGGCAATTGAATTGCCACTTTATTTACAGAATAGACAAGTGGTTAGGCCTCACTCTGATGTGATTTACTGATGATGCTGCATATGTACTATGTGTTCTTGTTACTAATTACCATTTGTTGTATTTTAGGAGTGCTACATACATAATCTTCTGAGGATCACTGTATACTTCCCAATGCTTAGGCTGGAAATTTTGGAACTTGTGACAGGAAAGCTGCTGAAAATTGATGTATGTATCCAAATATAACAATTACATAACATATTTCCTTAATTTCTGTATAAAATAACCTAAGATAATTCCCTTGCTGTTCTTAGACTTTCTTAGATTTTTTTTACTAATTGACAAGTATTTGTAGCCTGAACAGAAGGTAGGACTTCGCTTTGCTTTTTTATTTTTAAGACCCCCTCTGTGACTTTCACCCCCCCCCCCCCCCCCCGTATATCTATATCTCTCCCTCTGTCTTATCTCTGTTTTTTTCCTTCCTTTCCTTTGGCTTAGAGATTGTGGCTTGGACCTTGATGAAGGGGACATACCCCAAAGTGCAAATAAAAAAGTTTTTAGTGCAAAAAAAAAAGTATCATGGACAGTACTCAATTGCTGCTTGTTTTTAAGTGTAGGCATGATAGACAAGTACATTAAAGTGGAATATAAGGAGAATGCAAGAGAGTGCCAAACTAAGTAAAGCAATTGGAAACCTTTATAAAGTAAAAAGATAGAAAATGAAATAGAAGACCCCTACTTTCTCAAAAAAGATGGATTTTGTATGGTATCCTGTATATAGAGAACCTCAACATAGGGTTGTATAGGTACAGTAAGGCATCAAGTAGATAGCCCAACATATATGAAAAGGGATATACAGTATATCAGGGTTCACAGGCATCCATAAAATATGCTCCACAAAGCCTGAAGCTTATCACATTAGATAGCCACCCTATCAGCTCTATCTCCTGCTCAGGAGCTCTCAGAGCACACAGATCACCAGATATAAGGGGGAGGGGAGGCTTAGAGTGGATTATCCATGAGGATCTCAGCTGGTCTATGAACGCGTTGACTAACAAGTTTGGAGGAATTGTAGATTTGATCCATGATATCCACATTGATTCCAGATATATCCTCTCCTGATGGACTCCCATACATCATATGTATCACATGACTGGACCTTTGCCTTCATGCTTGGGATAGGGTATCTGTTGACCTACTGAAAGTAAAAGGTGTTGCAATGAGTTCATGATGTTTTAAGATATTTGTAATAAAGGTTTTTATATTTTTATATTGACTTCCTCATGTTGTGCCTACAAAGTCTGTCTTTTTTGAGAAAGAATGGGTCTACTTTCTCTTTTCTTTTCTATATATTTTGGATGTTGGAAAGGTGAGAGTCCTCCCCTTTCTAAATAAAAAATATAATTGGCAACTCACTTGTGAGAAATGTCTGTCATGATTATCATCTGGCCACCATGTGGAGTAGTGCCCCAGGAGTCTGTAATTCCAGTGCCAGGGTGCTCGGTCACCATCATCAGTCGAGTATGGAAGAGAGACCAGAAAGCAGGTGAAACGGGAAGTGAAGCCACAGTGGAGTGCAAGGCCTGATTGGAAGGGATATCCACCATGATGGGCATGACTATGCATTTCAGAGCCACCTGCTTCTGTTTAATTGGATGTAAGTGCGCTTAATATACCCTGGGCAAAGAACTTAACCCTTGCAACTATAAGTGCCAGGAAACATTACTTTAGGCAAGACTATAGTCAAGGTACTGTCTAGGTATAGATACATAAATCTTTATGGGGGAAAAAAAATACATAAAACACATAAGTCAAAAAATAATACATAAAAAAATATATATATATTTGCAGCAGAAAATTAGGTTTTCTGAGTAAATGTTGACTTCATGGTTGGTTGTTTTGGGGCATAACACTTGTTTGTTTCAATTATTTTTCTTTATCTTTTAATCATTATATACATAATTTTATACAGTAAAATCAATTTTCAAATTTTACTATCTATATAATTGTATCTATTTATATATTTTTATGCTCCTCTTTGTATATAATACTATCCTTTCTTTCCTTTATCATGGAGCCAAACTACTGAAAAATATTTTCTCTATCGTTATTGACAGACACAGTTCTATATTCTTCTTAACCATTGGGTTATGCTGCCTCCTACAGGAGTAGGACGCTAGGCAGGAAAAATCTTTACCACGCCTATGGGACAGTCCCTGCCAGCATACACCCACTCACTCTGCTAAATGATTCAGTTTGTTTATGCCTTGTTTAGGAGTAGAACCTTGTTCCCGGCTTGGACTTCGGTCTTTGCTTTTTTTTTTTTTTTTTTTTTTAAGGGAACCTTTGTTAAAATTGTAATTTATCTTACATCCTCTGACAGAGGCAGCTCTTCAATGTTTCTTCACTAATGGGTTATGCGCCCTCTACAGGAGTAGACTAGACAGTGAAAGCTTACACTTGGCACGCCTATAGGGGCTGTCCTACACACAACCCCTGACACACTGTGCTCCTAGATCAGTTTCTTGCTGCCTAGTTTCAGGAGTAGGACCTAGGTTCCCTGCTGGAACTCCGGTCTCAGTTTTTATTTTCTTTTGAGAAATGCTTTGTTTATTTTTCCTTACTCACTATCGCTAGCTAGGGTCAGGGGGATTCTCCTGGTGAACTACAAGCGACAGCCGGGCTGAGATTTCGCACTGGATAATCTAGATCCTTACGGTCTCCCAGCCTGGCCAACGAGCTTGAGCAGGTTGTGGTCCGCCCAGGCCTCACCACGACAGAGCCCCGTCAGATGGGGACGAGCCTGTGAGCAGATGCTTCGACGGGAAGCATCATTCTGGAATGCCCTGAGTTGCAGCGTACCCTTTTCTGTCTGGCAGCACCCCTACTCTGGGTGGGAGGCGAGCTGTCTCGGAGCGGAGCCCCAGGATGATTGGGTTTGCAAACAGATTTGTTTCCGGGCACAAATTTGAATTCTGGTCCCGGCCAGGGGACATGTTTTTCAGTCAAATCTTCACCTGTCTCCAGAGCGTTTGAAGGTCATGCAAGATCTCCTGGCTCAAGGAGTGATTGTGCCGGTTCCTCAGCAGGAACGCTCTCAAGGTTTCTATTTAAACTTCACCGTGCCCAGAAAGGAGGGCAAGGTGTGCCGAATTCTGGACCTCAAGGCTCTTAACCTGCTTTGTGTGGGTGCAGAAGTTTCAAATGGAGTCTATTCGGTCAGTGGTGGCATCATTGAATGGGGTATTTTCTGGCCTCCATCGTTCTCAAAGATGCGTATCTCCACGTCCCCATTTTCTAGGTACTCCAGCGATTCCTCCGCTTTGCGAAGGCAGAGGAGCACGTTCAATTTGTGGTGTTACCCTTTGGTCTCGTCCCAAGCTCCCAGAATATTTACCAAGGTCCTGGCCCCTGTGTTGGCCTTGTTACGCCGGCGGGACGATCTCCTGTTGCAAGCAGTCTCCCTCTCAGATCAGCTGGGTAACGTCTCTATCACGGTTCAGACCCTTGAAGAGTTTGGGTGGGCGATCATTTTTAAAGCTCTGAGGCCATCAGTACTGGTCACTTATCTGGGGCTGACCCTCGACTCTGCTCTGGCGAGGGTCTTTCTCCCCCTGGACAAACTTCAGAAGCTGCAAACAGCAGTCAGGTTGCTGATGGACACTGATCAGTAGTCCTTGAGGATTTGCATGAGGGCTCTGGGTCTAAAGGTTTCGTCCTTCAAAGCAGTCCCATTTGCTCTGTCTCACTCGAGGCCTTTGCAAATGGAGATTCTGGTGAAATGGAACAGAGTTCCTCGGTCATTGGACCAGAAGATTCGCTTGAGCCATCTTACAAAATCGTCTCTTTTTTGGTGGGCTCCGGTCACCTGCCCTGGGCCAGAGCAAGTTCTTCCTGCCGGTGTTTTGGACAGTGGTCACCACGGACACCAGCCTGTGAGACTGGGGTGGAGTGCTGGGGAAGGAAGCCACGTGCCCAGGGGATTTGGGCAACGGAAGAGTCTTCCTTGCCGATCAATTTTCTGGAGCTCTGACTGCTTCACGAGTCGGCTACGCAGCTCTCCGGTTCGGATACAGTCAGACAATGCCACGGCCGTGGCTTACATCAATCGTCAAGGGGGCACCAAAAGTGTCCTGGTGGCCAAGGAGGTGGCAGAGATTCTGGTTTGGGTGGAACAAAATGTTCCGGCTCTTTCGGCTGTCCACATTCCGGGTGTGGAGAGTTGGCAAGTGGATTACCTGAGTTGTCAGGTGTTGATCAAGGGGAATGGTCCCTTCATCCGGAGGTGTTTCATCTCCTTTGTGTGCCCGGTGGGGGACTCTAGAGGTGGATCTTTTTGCGTCTCGCCTCAACAGAAAAGTTCAGCGGTTTGTGGTCAGCTCTCGGGATCCTCTGGCTGACTCCACAGACACTCTGGTGGCTTCTTGGAGCCAGTATCGCCTGATTTATTCCTTCCCCCCGCTCATACTCCTGCCAAGGTT
Organism: Pelophylax lessonae; assembly: GCF_965119305.1. NCBI lineage: Eukaryota > Metazoa > Chordata > Amphibia > Anura > Ranidae > Pelophylax > Pelophylax lessonae. The sequence goes on along the minus strand of NC_138773.1, from coordinate 140,651,038 downwards.
TCTTTGCCGGGTGGTGAATGGAAGGCATTCCGGTCATTTTGGTGGCACCAGACTGGCCTCGGTGGTCTTCGTACGCAGACCTAGTAAATATGGTCGTCGACCCTCCATGGAGACTTCCTCTGCAGAAAGATCTGCAGTCTCAAGGACCGATCTTCCATCCTGCTTTACCATCCTGCTTTACGGTCGCTGGCTTTAATGGCCTGGCTGCTGAAAGTGAAGTATTGAGGGATATAGGTCTCTCTGACTCAGTGATTCCTACCCTTTTGAAGGCGACCTCCAGGAAGATCTATTATCGCACGTGGAAATCGTACATTTCATGGTGTGAATTGCTGCAGCTGCACCCTCGCTTGTTTTCTCTAGCTAGGGTTTTGACCTTTTTACAAAAAGGGGTTGAGCAACGCTTGGCGTTGGGTACTATCAAGGGCCAGGTGTCGGCTTTGGCTATTTACTTCCAATGTCCGTTGGCTACTAATAGCTTGATTCGCACTTTCATCCAGGGAGTGCGTCATCTGGCTGTGGGATCTCAATCTGGTTTTGTCTGTTCTTCAAAAGCCTCCCTTTGAGAATATTAGGGAGATTTCTCGGTTTTCCTTTTTACAGAAGGTTGCCTTCCTAGTGGCTATCACTTCTGCTCGCAGAGTCTGAGTTGGCAGGGCTCTCCTGTCGTTCGCCTTATTTGATGGTCCACAGGGATAAAGTGGTCCTCCGGCCAAAATTGTCTTTTTTCCCTAAGGTGGTGTCGGGTTTTCATCTTAATGAAGACATTGTGTTGCCTTCCTTATGTCCCAAGCCTAAACAGCCCAAGGAAATTGCCTTGCACTCTCTGGATGTTGTTCGGGCGATAAGGGTTTATCTGACAGTTATGGAGTCCTTTAGAAAATCAGACTCTCTCTTTGTCCTTACGGACGGTCCTCGCAAAGGTTTGGCTGCATCCGCTGCAACCATTTTGAGATGGATCAGGCAGACGGTTGTTCAGGCGTATTCACTCAAGGATTAGGTTCCCCCTTTCCCTGTGAAGGCTCATTCTACTAGAGCACTGAGCGCTTCTTGGGCTTTTCGCCATCAGGCCTCGGTTGCACAAGTTTGTAAGGCAGCGACTTGGTTATCTGTGCACACCTTTACTAAATTTTACAAGGTGGATTTGTTGGCTTCTTCGGATGCCTCATTAGGCCTCAAGGTTTTGCAGGCTGATGTTTCATAATAGAATGTTTTTTTCTTATTTCCTGGGTGAGCTCATGTTGTTTTTGTTGAGCTTCATGTTACCCAGTTGGCTAGGTTTATTCTTTGGGGTTTACGTTACTTGCTGGTTGCGTTTTTCCCACCCCTCATGCCCATACTGCTTTGGAACACCCACACAGCTCATAAAGATGAGGCTGCATCTGTCAATGGACGATAGAGAAAATACAATTTTTATAAGATTTTACCGTAAAATCTTTTTTTTCTGATGTCCATTGACAGACGCAGCACCCACTCCTCTGATGGAGATCATTTTTTTTTTTTTTGTCTTCACTGCATGCAACTAAACTAATATGCTGGGCTGTGTCTGTGAGGGTTATGTCTGGAGGGACAGCCCCGTGGGCATGTATATTTAAAAACTTTGTACTAACGTACTGCCTAGACTACTCTTGCAGATGGCAGCATAACCCACACAGCTCATGAAGATGAGGCTGTGTCTGTCAGTTGATATCAGAGAAAAAGATTTTACTGTAAGATTTTACAAAAATCTTTTTTTTTTTTTAAATGGCGTTGGAAAGACAGCTGCGCAAATACTGTGTGACAAAAAAATATTGCAAAGACTGCCATTTTATTCTCCAGAATCTTTGCTAAAAATATATATAATGTTTGGGGGTTCTAAGTCATTTTCTAGCAAAAAATACAGATTTTAACTTGTAAACAACGTGTCAGAAATGGGCTCGGTTCAGAAGTGGTTAAGGACCCTGCAGATAGGAAGGCTGAATCATTGGTGTGCCATCTTATTACCGTGGCCGGCTCAATTCTGAGACCGATGTTTGCCATTACCTTGGTCTCCCAGACCTTGATGGAGTGGGCAAAAATGTTGCGCCAAGATTTGAAGGAAGGTCAGGACCCTCAGGAAATGGCGGAGCTGGCGGATCAAATATTTCAGAGATTGCAATGTATTTGCAAACCTCCCTGGATGCAGCCTGTTTGCCTGCAGGGCATTGGTGACTGTGGTGACTTTGCGCTGCATAATCTGGTTGAAATGCTGGTCTGCGGACCAGACCTCCAAAAAGGTTCTGAGGGATCTTCCCTTTGCGGGTGACTGTTTGGAGCCTCCATGGAGGAGAACATTAAGGATCTCACGGGAGGCAAGAGTACTTTGCTCCCACAGGTTGCTAAGAACAGAGAGTCTCGCCGCAAATGTGGTCCCATCTTTTCGGCTCACAAGTGGCCTTTTCGCCCCAAGGGGTCGCAGGACAAAGGGTCCAAACCCTCTCTACCTTTTTCGGGGGGTCCAAAGAGACCCTGGGGTGGTAAATTCAAGGTGGGTCCCTCTGGTCTCGCCTGAAGGGACGCCCTCACCCGTTCTAGAGGTGGGTGGGGGGGGGGGCGTCTTCGTTATTTTCCGGATCCATGGATCTCATTCATCCAAGACAAATGGGTTCTCAAATTGATTCAGTCCAGTTACAAGATCGGGTTTCAGCCCTTGCCTCCGCCAAGGTTCTTCCCTTCCAATTTGCGTCTGTCCACGGATCGGCTTCAAGGCCTTTTTAGAGCGGTTCAGGACTTGTTGTCACAAAGGGTGATAGTCCCTGTTCTTGAGTCGGAACGCTTTCAGGGGTTTTATTCCAACCTCTTTACAGTTCCCAGGAAGGAAGGGAAGATACTTCCTATCCTGGATCTCAAGGCCCTGAACTATTTTGTGCGGGTTCACAAATTCTAAAATGGAATCTATTCGCTGAGTAGTGGCTTATCTTCATCAGGAGGACTTTCTAGCCTCCATCGATATCAAGGACGCTTACCTTCATTTGCTGGACATCAACGTTTTATTCACTATCAATTCATGGTGTTTCCCTTTGGTCTCGCCTCTGCTCCTCAAGTGTTCACAAAAGTGTTGGCCTCGGGGGATTTCCGTTCTGGGGTACCTGGACGATCTTCTTCTGAGGGCGGAATCATCCTCGGTCCTGAAGGAGGACCTGGACATCATGGTGAGAACCCTGCCGGAGTTCGACTGGACTCAGAATTTTCAAAAGTCGGCATTGACTCCATCCAACAAGTTATAATTTCTGGGGCTGACTCTGAATTCAGCATCAGCCTGGGTGTTTCTCCTGGAAACAAAACTATTGAAATTGCAGCGGGCTATTATTTTCCTGTTATCCAATTGTCAATTGTCTCTGAGGACTTGCATGCAGGTGCTGGGTCTGATGGTTTCCATCCCCTTCACCCAGTTCCATACCAGACTTCTGCAAAAGGAGATTGTAACCAAATGGGACAAGCATCCACAGTCTCTGGTAAATTTGATCATGTTGAGTTGGGTGGCGAAAGGGTCTCTGCTTTGGTGGCTCCGTTCCCAAGCACTTCTTCAAGGAAAATCCTTCCTCCCCCTGTTCTGGAAAGTGGTGACTACGGACACTAGTATGTCCAGAAGGGGGAGGTCCTAGGCAGGGATTCAGCCCAGGGGTTTTGGTCTTCGGAGGAGTCCAGTCTGCCGACTAACATCCTGGAAATTCATCAGACTTTTCCTGTTCTGGTGGACTGATCGTCTGCGGGGGTGTCCGGTGAGGATTCAATCAGACAATGCCACGGCTTTGGCATATATCAATCACCAAGGGGGCACCAGATTTGGACCTTTTGGCCTCTCGTCTCAACCGGAAGGTTCCAAGATTCATTGTGAGGTATTGGGATCCTCTGCCGGATGCCACAGACACTCTGGTGGCCCCTTGGTATCGTCTGATTTATGCGTTTCCTCCAATACAACTTCTGCCAAGACTTCTGCGCAGAATCAAGGCAGAAGGGATTACAGTGATTCTGGTGGCACCAGACTGGCCTTGTCGGTCCTGATACGCGGGCCTGGTAAGAGATGTGGAATAGCACCTGGCCTTGGGTACCATCAAGAGAGAATAGTTGGAAAACGGCGCTACCGAACACATGTGCAAAGATGCGGGTGAAGAGGAAAAAAGTGCTTAGTGCGTACAAAGTGACATATAGATAGTTGTGTACGTGGGTCAATATATATAAAAATTTAGGCCAAGACAATAGATAAATAAATAGATAAATAGTAGATGTGAGGTATGGTAAAAACGTATGATAAAGGATGTATATTGAATTAATAATATAGTGATTTCCACTTAATAAAATTGCTAGATACAGTGGGTACGGAAAGTATTCAGACCCCCTTAAATTTTTCACTCTTTGTTATATTGCAGCCATTTGCTAAAATCATTTAAGTTCATTCTTCTTCCTCATGAATGTACACATAGCACCCCATACTGACATAAAAACACAGAATTGTTGACATTGTTGCAGATTTATTAAAAAAGAAAAACTGAAATATCACATGGTCCTAAGTATTCAGACCCTTTGCTGTGACACTCGTATATTTAACTCAGGTGCTTTCCATTTCTTCTGATCATCCTTGAGATGGTTCTACACCTTCATTTGAGTCCAGCTGTGTTTGATTATACTGATTGGACTTGGTTAGGAAAGCCACACACCTGTCTATATAAGACCTTCCAGATCACAATGCATGTCAGAGCAAATGAGAATCATGAGGTCAAAGGAACTGCCTGAAGAGCTCAGAGACAGAATTGTAGCAAGGCACAGATCTGGCCAAGGTTACAAAAAGATTTCTGCTGCACTTAAGGTTCCTAAGAGCACAGTGGCCTCCATAATCCTCAAATGGAAGACGTTTGGGACGACCAGAACCCTTCCTAGAGCTGGCCGTCCGGCCAAACTGAGCTATCAGGGGAGAAGAGCCTTGGTGAGAGAGGTAAAGAAGAACCCAAAGATCACTGTGGCTGAGCTCCAGAGATGCAGTCAGGAGATGGGAGAAAGTTGTAGAAAGTCAACCATCACTGCAGCCCTCCACCAGTCAGGGCTTTATGGCAGAGTGGCCCGACGGAAGCCTCTCCTCAGTGTAAGACACATGAAAGCCCGCATGGAGTTTGCTAAAAAACACCTGAAGGACTCCAAGATGGTGAGAAATAAGATTCTCTGGTCTGATGAGACCAAAATAGAACTTTTTGGCCTTAATTCTAAGCGGTATGTGTGGAGAAAACCAGGCACTGCTCATCACCTGTCCAATACAGTCCCAACAGTGAAGCATGGTGGTGGCAGCATCATGCTGTGGGGGTGTTTTTCAGCTGCAGGGACAGGACGACTGGTTGCAATCGAGGGAAAGATGAATGCGGCCAAGTACAGGGATATCCTGGACAAAAACCTTCTCCAGAGTGCTCTGGACCTCAGACTGGGCCGAAGGTTTACCTTCCAACAAGACAATGACCCTAAGCACATAGCTAAAATAACGAAGGAGTGGCTTCACAACAACTCCGTGACTGTTCTTGAATGGCCCAGCTAGAGCCCTGACTTAAACCCAATTGAGCATCTCTGGAGAGACCTAAAAATGGCTGTCCACCAACGTTTACCATCCAACCTGACAGAACTGGAGAGGATCTGCAAGGAGGAATGGCAGAGGATCCCCAAATCCAGGTGTGAAAGACTTGTTGCATCTTTCCCAAAAAGACTCCTGGCTGTATTAGATCAAAAGGGGGCTTCTACTAAATACTGAGCAAAGGGTCTGAATACTTAGGACCATGTGATATTTCAGTTTTTCTTTTTTAATAAATCTGCAACAATGTCAACAATTCTGTGTTTTTCTGTCAGTATGGGGTGCTATGTGTACATTCATGAGGATGAAGAATGAACTTAAATGATTTCAGCAAATGGCTGCAATATAACAAAGAGTGAAAAATCTAAGGGGGTCTGAATACTTTCCGTACCCACTGTAAGTGAATGATGTAGAATAAATAATGTTGAATAAATAATGCTGGGTAAGATAACGCTGGATGTATTGGTTATAAATCGATCATGAATCATAGGAGCAGTGAGGATACTAATTGTATACTTTTTGGGATGTAATTCTCCAATTCAAACACTAGGTGTCACACTTACCCTAAGACCACAGATGTTAAGTATATGAGCCAAAAGACAGGATGTAGGTAAAGTCCTCAAACCTGTCTGCTGACGGTCCCTTCGGACCAAAAAGATTCCATCTGGGTACAAAAGGGAAAAAAAGAGAAAAACTACAGTGTGATAAGTGAAGATCGGGTATACAATGTGATAGTAGCGACTCACGCTTGGGTAGTAGATGCAGCAGATCCCTTCAGATATTGGCAGTCTGCGTCGAGGAAGCTTCTGCGTTCCAAGCCTAGGCGAGCTGCGGACCGGAAGTGACGTGGGTTTCCGCCCTACGTACGTTTCGACATAGGACGTCTACGGGGAGCGGTACCCGTCAGTCGACCTCGTCGTCCAGAAATAGCCAGGGTCATCCCATCAGCCAATCATTCGCCCTGATACACACCTGAGGATGATTGTACGATAATGGAAGAACAGTGGAGTGTACAGGCTTATTATGGGATGTCTCTCTAGGCTATTGTAATCATCATATTAGATCATGCTGCCATCTAGTGGATCCATTTTAAATTATAAGGGTATTAAAAAATAATTTTATTAGGAACCAATATGTATAAAAACTTCGTAAAAATGATATGTGTAAGCAGAGGGGTGAAAATAGAAAAAAATAAAAATAAAGTTAAAAATGGGCATCAGACATTTTTTTAAAATTGTTTTTAATAAGAAAGGAAATTTAGAAATGATGGAAAAGTGTTTTGTGAGAAATACAGAGTCCCAAAAGGACATTAGTGATAATCTGACCACAAAAAATGATATTATATTGGAGAAAAATAATAATATTTAGTGCTTGCGTCGATATATATGAATGTGTGAGTGTATCCAAATAAAAATTGGTGAAAAGAATAGATGAATAGCATTAGTGAAGTGAAATGAAAAATGTGTATAGAAATACACCCGTGAAATATTTATGGCTATAATGAAGTGTGGGAAGAGAAATTAAAGAGATAAAAAATCCTTGTGATCTGAGGTTAATAAAACAATCCAACTGCTTGGAAATAGCGTGTCCAAATTCATTCTGAGGTGACAACAAAGGTCCACACATGGGGGAAATATAATGGTTATTCCTTAAAAAACTTGGAATGTGGAATGATGTTGGATGAGAAGGTCATAAAAAGAAATAACATAAAGATAGAAATGGGAGTAGATGTCGTATATACGATAATAACATAAATCAATTGATGCGTTGACTTCCATATCTCTTCAGAGATGGTAATCTTGATAAATAATGCAGAATTGGTGTTTAAGCGAAAAAAATTCCAAAAAGTTAAAAACAATTAAGAAGCGCTAGACAGTCACTTAGCAGATAGGAGGAGATCCTCAACATCAAAGATGGTATATTAATATTACCCAGATGTTGGATGAGGAGGCTAAAAGAGGATGTTGGATGAGAAGGCTAGAAAAATCCGCATAACAAATGACGTAAAATCCATCAAAACCATAAAAAATAGGGAGGCGTATCAAAAAAAGGGAAGAAGACGTGTGGAAACAGGCTAAAAAATATATATAAAACATATGTAAGAGCATACGTAAAAAAATATAGATATATATATATAAAAACTGTAAAATAGCTCGTAAAAAATATCACATAAAAAGTCACATAAAAGATATCATATAAAATGTCAGTAAAAAGGGAAGTAAAACAAGAGGTAAAAAAACAACAAAAGAGGTTAATTCTTGGTAGGTAAAATCCAAAAGGAATAAAAATATGAGTTATGTGTCTGTGATAAAACAATTTAAATCAATATCGGCATTTAATCCCTCGGGACGGAGAGAGCGCATTAGGAAAATCCATTTAGTTTCATTCTTTGATACCATTCTTCTTTTGTTGCTGCCTCTCCAATCGTTTTTTATTTTATCAATTCCATAAAAAATCATTCCTGTTGGATTCTGTGCATGGACCTCTTTAAAATGTCTTGATAAAGTGTGTTTTTCAAACCCTTTTTTGATGTTCTTTATGTGTTCTCTAATTCTTACAAAGAGGGGTCGTGTGGTTCTTCCGACATATTGCAATTTGCAAGGACATTTCACCACATATGTGACATGTGTACTCGTACATGTGATGGTATCTTTAATTTTATACTCTGTACCCGTGACATTGGATTTAAAGCTTTTTGTTTTTTTCTGTTGTTTCCTGTTGTTTCTACATGGGAGACATTTCTGACATCGGAAGAAACCATTAATGGTTGTGGGTAATAGGATCTTTTTGGGTGGATTAATTACATTATGCACAATTTTATCTCTTAGGGTAGGAGCTCGGCGATAGATGAATGACGGTTTTGTGGGCAAAATTTGCTTAAGAGTTTTATCTGCTCTGAGAATAGGCCAGTGTTTTCTGATAATTTTTTCCATATCTTTGTGTTGTTTGTTGAAGCCTGTGATAAATGCGTACTCAAAGCTGTTACCGTTATTTTTCTTTTTATTGTTTTTTTCTGTGATTAAGTCTTCTCTTTTCATTTTCCTGACCAACTGTTTGATATGTTCAAGTTCCTTCTTCTTGTAGCCCTTTTCTAAAAATCTGGTTATTAAGATATCGGCCTGATTGTCGAAGTCTTGTATGTCACTACAATTCCTCCTAATTCGCAGTAATTGGCCCTTGGGTATATTGCCCAGCCATCGCTGGTGGTGGCAACTACGTGTAGGTATGTACCCATTTTTGTCAGTTTTTTTGAAGAAGGTTTTACTTTGTAACTTGCCATTCTTTTTAAAAAGCTCCAAATCTAGATAAGCGATTTTATTGAGGTCCCAGTTGCCCGTGAACGTGATTCCATATCCATTATCACTAATCTCATCGAAGAAAACTTGTAATGATTCTGGGGTACCTCGCCATATTAAAATGATATCATCAATATATCTTCGATAAAATTTTAAAAAAGGTCTATCCACACTAAAAACTTGCTCCTCCTCCCACTTTTGAATAAAAATATTGGCCACACTGGGGGCATATCTGGCCCCCATGGCTACACCCTTTGTACAAAATATTGTCCCTTGTACCAAAAATAATTCGAATCCATAGCCATTTCAAGTCCCTCTAAAATAAAGTGCAATTGTGCCTGTTTAAAATCAGTAAAATTACTCAGCGCCCACTCCACAGCATCTAAGCCATCCTTTTGTATTATATTGGTGTACAGAGAATGAACGTCAATTGTGACCAGGATGTCATCATCTGTTACCTCGAGATGTTCTAATTCGTGTAACAACTGTTTGCTGTCTCTGAGGTATGATTTACCCTGGGGTACTAGTGGTTGGATAAATTTATCCAGGTATTCCCCTAATCTGGAGTGGACTGAGTTTATTGCACTTACAATTGGACGTCCCGGTGGCTTTGTTTCATTTTTGTGTATTTTGGGGAGGTAATATATAACCGGGGTCCTTGCTGCTTCCAACTTCAAATATTGGGCCTCCTTTTTGTTTAAAATATTCCTTTTCCTTCCCTTTCTTTATATACGTATCTAAAGCCTTCTCAAATTTTCTCTTTGGATCTCCTGTGAGTTTTTTATATGTGTTTTCTTCCTTGAGGAGCCTTTCCATTTCTTCCTCATATTCCTTCTTGTCCAATATAACCAGGCCTCCTCCTTTATCCGCTGGTCTTATCACAATTCCCTTCCTCTTTTCCAGTTTTTGATGGTATTCCAAGTTTCCTCCTCTTTCCTGTTCCGTATCTTTAAATCTCTTTTCTTGTTCTACCATTCTTTTGAAAACCTCTAGGTTTTCATTCTGGGGGTTTTTGGGGTTGAATGTTGATTTGTTTCTTAGAGTTGTGTGTTTAAATTCCTCATTTTTCGTGTTTGTATTCTTTTCTTTCTTAAGGGCAAAGAATTTCTTAATGTTGAGCTTGCGGATATATTTTTGGAGATCTATGTATGCCTCGAATTTGTCCAAATTTTTGTTAGGCGCATATTTGAGGCCGAGATCCAAGAGTTTCAGTTCATCCTCATCGAAAGTGATTGTGCTGAGATTAAAAATTCCTTTTCCTAAAAACGTCTTCTTCTTTTTCTTTGTCCCCCCTTGTTTTCCTCTCGGTTTACGTTTCTTTCTTGTTCCCTGAACACGTTGTTCTCTTCCCTCCTGTATGGGTGGTAACCTCCTTGTGTTCTGGGTGGATCCCCATCTCTCTCCTGTTGTGGTCTGTATGGATGGTATCCTCCTTGTTTCCTGGGTGGGTCCCAGTCTCTCTCCTGGTAGGGTCTCCTTCCATTGTCCCTCCAGTTCATGTTGCGTCCCCTCTGTGGTCTGTGTCCTCCTCCATATATTCCACCTGGGTGGTCGCGTCTCGGGGGTGGTGGTCTCCAGTTGTTCCTCTGGTTGTCCCAAAAATTTGGATTTCTTTGTGGGCCTCCAAAATTTCTTGGGGGTCTGCCTCTGTTCCCTCTCGGAAAAAAATCCCTTCTGGTAAATTTTTCTCTGTATTCGTATTGTTCTTCATTGTGATAGTCGAGAGGGGAAAACCTATTGTAGGTATCAACCCGATATTGATTATGAGTAGGCGTTCTATCATAATGTACATTCGGTTGTGGGCCATTTCTTGGTGGTCTTGGTTCTGTAGTCTGTTCATAAGGTGGTCTTCCCAAATTTCCCGGTGTTCTGGGAGTCCTAGGGGTCACAGGAGTAGTGACCTCCATCCATGTATCATCCTCCTCGTCCTCAATTTCAGACGGTTCCCTTGATACTAAGTGGACAGGGTCCACACTAGTGCCCAAACCATTATATAACTCGTCGGATTGCCATTTATAGACTGTGTTGTTTCTATAGTCTAAAATATCCCTCTTATATTTCTTCTGTTTTTTAGCTTGTATAGTTTTGTCGTATTTTTGTACAGCTTCTTGCAGCGCTTTTTCTTTATTTTTATACTCATTGGTTTCAGAATAAGGCGCCAATTGTTCCTTAATTTGTATAATCGTGTTTTCGATCTTTGAGTTTGTATTGCCTCCTCTTGATTATTATAGTCAGCAGTTCTTTTTCACTTCTATTAAATAAACCATACCATTGTTCCAGGAGACCAGGATCTGTAATGTGGTCATTGGGGGATATGTCCCATCTAAGCCTCCTGGGTGCTATACCTTCCTTGGTGTATTTTTCCAGTGTGGCAATATCCCACCAGACCCTCAATTGTTTTTCCATATTCTGTTTTAACTCTTTAAAAGATCCTTCCATGTCTTGCCTTTGTATAATGGTCTCCTGGTCAAAAATTTCCTCTATATTTACTGCTCTGGAGTAAATATACTTAAAAATATCCATTGCTGCTATTTTGTAGTGACAAAGTCACTCAGTAAGTTATAAACGGGGGGTTGGAGAACCAGCGCTATGGATAAGAACTGACAGGCAGTGAAATATAAGGTTGCAGCCACCAACCGAACCCCTAAGAAACTTAGGGGCAGAGATAAAGTGTGAGGGTGAATAGTTGGAAAATGGCGCTACCGAAAGCATGTGCAAAGATGCGGGTGAAGAGGAAAAAAGTGCTTAGTGCGTACAAAGTGACATATAGATAGTTGTGTGCGTGGGTCAATATATATAAAAATTTAGGCCAAGACAATAGATAAATAAATAGATAAATAGTAGATGTGAGGTATGGTAAAAATGTATGATAAAGGATGTATATTGAATTAATAATATAGTGATTTCCAATTAATAAAATTGCTAGATAAGTTAATGATGTAGAATAAATAATGTTGAATAAATAATGCTGTGTAAGATAACGCTGGATGTATTGGTTATAAATCGATCATGAATCATAGGAGCAGTGAGGATACTAATTGTATACCTTTTGGGATGTAATTCTCCAATTCAAACACTAGGTGTCACACTTACCCTAAGACCACAGATGTTAAGTATATGAGCCAAAAGACAGGATGTAGGTAAAGTCCTCAAACCTGTCTGCTGACGGTCCCTTCGGACCAAAAAGATCCCATCTGGGTACAAAAGGGAAAAAAAGAGAAAAACTACTCAGTGTGATAAGTGAAGATCGGGTATACAATGTGATAGTAGCGACTCACGCTTGGGTAGTAGATGCAGCAGATCCCTTCAGATATTGGCAGTCTGCGCCGAGGAAGCTTCTGCGTTCCAAGCCTAGGCGAGCTGCGGACCGGAAGTGACGTGGGTTTCCGCCCTACGTACGTTTCGTCATAGGACGTCTACGGGGAGCGGTACCCGTCAGTCGACCTCGTCGTCCAGAAATAGCCAGGGTCATCCCATCAGCCAATCATTCGCCCTGATACACACCTGAGGATGATTGTACGATAATGGAAGAACAGTGGAGTGTACAGGCTTATTATGGGATGTCTCTCTAGGCTATTGTAATCATCATATTAGATCATGCTGCCATCTAGTGGATCCATTTTAAATTATAAGGGTATTAAAAAATAATTTTATTAGGAACGAATATGTATAAAAACTTCGTAAAAATGATATGTGTAAGCAGAGGGGGGAAAATAGAAAAAAATAAAAATAAAGTTAAAAATGGGCATCAGACATTTTTTTTAAAATTGTTTTTAATAAGAAAGGAAATTTAGAAGTGATGGAAAAGTGTTTTGTGAGAAATACAGAGTCCCAAAAGGACATTAGTGATAATCTGACCACAATGATATTATATTGGAGAAAAATAATAATATTTAGTGCTTGCGTCGATATATATGAATGTGTGAGTGTATCCAAATAAAAATTGGTGAAAAGAATAGATGAATAGCATTAGTGAAGTGAAATGAAAAATGTGTATAGAAATACACCCGTGAAATATTTATGGCTATAATGAAGTGTGGGAAGAGAAATTAAAGAGATAAAAAATCCTCGTGATCTGAGGTTAATAAAACAATCCAACTGCTTGGAAATAGCGTGTCCAAATTCATTCTGAGGTGACAACAAAGGTCCACACATGGGGGAAATATAATGGTTATTCCTTAAAAAACTTGGAATGTGGAATGATGTTGGATGAGAAGGTCATAAAAAGAAATAACATAAAGATAGAAATGGGAGTAGATGTCGTATATACGATAATAAGATAATAAATCAATTGATGCGTTGACTTCCATATCTCTTCAGAGATGGTAATCTTGATAATAATGCAGAATTGGTGTTTAAGCGAAAAAAATTCCAAAAAGTTAAAAACAATTAAGAAGCGCTAGACAGTCACTTAGCAGATAGGAGGAGATCCTCAACATCAAAGATGGTATATTAATATTATTTTACCCAGATGTTGGATGAGGAGGCTAAAAGAGGATGTTGGATGAGAAGGCTAGAAAAATCTGCATAACAAATTATGTAAAATCCATCAAAACCATAAAAAATAGGGAGGAGTATCAAAAAAAGGGAAGAAGACGTGTGGAAACAGGCTAAAAAATATATATAAAACATATGTAAGAGCATACGTAAAAATATATATATATAAAAACTGTAAAATAGCTCGTAAAAAATATCACATAAAAAGTCACATAAAAGATATCATATAAAATGTCAGTAAAAAGGGAAGTAAAACAAGAGGTAAAAAAACAAGAAAAGAGGTTAATTCTTGGTAGGTAAAATCCAAAAGGAATAAAAATATGAGTTATGTGTCTGTGATAAAAGAATGGTAGAACAAGAAATAAGAGATTTAAAGATACGGAACAGGAAAGAGGAGGAAACTTGGAATACCATCAAAAAACTGGAAAAGAGGAAGGGAATTGTGATAAGACCAGCGGATAAAGGAGGAGGCCTGGTTATATTGGACAAGAAGGAATATGAGGAAGAAATGGAAAGGCTCCTCAAGGAAGAAAACACATATAAAAAACTCACAGGAGATCCAAAGAGAAAATTTGAGAAGGCTTTAGATACGTATATAAAGAAAGGGAAGGAAAGGAATATTTTAAACAAAAAGGAGGCCCAATATTTGAAGTTGGAAGCAGCAAGGACCCCGGTTATATATTACCTCCCCAAAATACACAAAAATGAAACAAAGCCACCGGGACGTCCAATTGTAAGTGCAATAAACTCAGTCCACTCCAGATTAGGGGAATACCTGGATACATTTATCCAACCACTAGTACCCCAGGGTAAATCATACCTCAGAGACAGCAAACAGTTGTTACACAAATTAGAACATCTCGAGGTAACAGATGATGACATCCTGGTCACAATTGACGTTAATTCTCTGTACACCAATATAATACAAAAGGATGGCTTAGATGCTGTGGAGTGGGTGCTGAGTAATTTTACTGATTTTAAACATGCACAATTGCACTTTATTTTAGAGGGACTGGAAATGGCTATGGATTCAAATTATTTTTGGTACAAGGGACAATATTTTGTACAAACAAAGGGTGTAGCCATGGGGGCCAGATATGCCCCCAGTGTGGCCAATATTTTTATGCAAAAGTGGGAGGAGGAGCAAGTTTTTAGTGTGGATAGACCTTTTTTAAAATTTTATCGAAGATATATTGATGATTTCATTTTAATATGGCGAGGTACCCCAGAGTCATTACAAGTTTTCTTCGATGAGATTAGTGATAATGGATATGGAATCACATTCACGGGCAACTGGGACCTCAATAAAATCGCTTATCTAGATTTGGAGCTCTTTAAAAAGAATGGCAAGTTCCAAAGTAAAACCTTCTTCAAAAAAACTGACAAAAATGGGTACATACCTACACGTAGTTGCCACCACCAGCGATGGCTGGGCAATATACCCAAGGGCCAATTACTGTGAATTAGGAGGAATTGTAGTGACATACAAGACTTCGACAATCAGGCCGATATCTTAATAACCAGATTTTTAGAAAAGGGCTACAAGAAGAAGGAACTTGAACATATCAAACAGTTGGTCAGGAAAATGAAAAGAGAAGACTTAATCACAGAAAAAAACAATAGAAAGAAAAATAACGGTAACAGCTTTGAGTACGCATTTATCACAGGCTTCAACAAACAACACAAAGATATGGAAAAAATTATCAGAAAACACTGTGGCCTATTCTCAGAGCAGATAAAACTCTCAAGCAAATTTTGCCCACGAAACCGTCATTCATCTATCGCCGAGCTCCTACCCTAAGAGATAAAATTGTGCATAATGTAATTAATCCACCCAAAAAGATCCTATTACCCACAGCCATTAATGGTTTCTTCCGATGTCAGAAATGTCTCCCATGTAGAAACAACAGGAAACAACAGAAAAAAACAAAAAGCTTTAAATCCAATGTCACGGGTACAGAGTATAAAATTAAAGATACCATCACATGTACGAGTACACATGTCACATATGTCCACAGAATCCAACAGGAATGATTTTTTATGGAATTGATAAAATAAAAAACGATTGGAGAGGCAGCAACAAAAGAAGAATGGTATCAAAGAATGAAACTAAATGGATTTTCCTAATGCGCTCTCTCCGTCCCGAGAGATTAAATGCCGATATTGATTTAAATTGTTTTATCACAGACACATAACTCATATTTTTATTCCTTTTGGATTTTACCTACCAAGAATTAACCTCTTTTGTTGTTTTTTTACCTCTTGTTTTACTTCCCTTTTTACTGACATTTTATATGATATCTTTTATGTGACTTTTTATGTGATATTTTTTACGAGCTATTTTACAGTTTTTATATATATATTTTTTTACGTATGCTCTTACATATGTTTTATATATATTTTTTAGCCTGTTTCCACACGTCTTCTTCCCTTTTTTTGATACGCCTCCCTATTTTTTATGGTTTTGATGGATTTTACGTCATTTGTTATGCGGATTTTTCTAGCCTTCTCATCCAACATCCTCTTTTAGCCTCCTCATCCAACATCTGGGTAATATTAATATTAATATACCATCTTTGATGTTGAGGATCTCCTCCTATCTGCTAAGTGACTGTCTAGCGCTTCTTAATTGTTTTTAACTTTTTGGAATTTTTTTCGCTTAAACACCAATTCTGCATTATTATCAAGATTACCATCTCTGAAGAGATATGGAAGTCAACGCATCAATTGATTTATTATCTTATTATCGTATATACGACATCTACTCCCATTTCTATCTTTATGTTATTTCTTTTTATGACCTTCTCATCCAACATCATTCCACATTCCAAGTTTTTTAAGGAATAACCATTATATTTCCCCCATGTGTGGACCTTTGTTGTCACCTCAGAATGAATTTGGACACGCTATTTCCAAGCAGTTGGATTGTTTTATTAACCTCAGATCACGAGGATTTTTTATCTCTTTAATTTCTCTTCCCACACTTCATTATAGCCATAAATATTTCACGGGTGTATTTCTATACACATTTTTCATTTCACTTCACTAATGCTATTCATCTATTCTTTTCACCAATTTTTATTTGGATACACTCACACATTCATATATATCGACGCAAGCCCTCTTGGGCCTTTCGTCATCAGGCATCCGTGGGGCAGGTTTTCAAGATGGCCACCTGGCCTTCTGCACACTTTCCCAAAATTTTATAAAGTGGATGTGTTGGCATCTGCGGACGCTGCTTTTGGCCGCAAGGTTTTGCAGGTGGCTGTTTGAGAGGACTAGTCCTCTTTGAGGGTGTAATTTTCAGGTGAGCTCCAGATGTTCTTGGTTGAGCTTGTTTTACCTGGTTGGCTAGGTTTAGCCTTTTGGGGAATTTTTCTGCTGTTTTTTTTCCCCACCCCTCATGTTTGACACTGCTTTGGGACGTCTCAATGGTCAAGAAGATCAGGAGCCATGTCCGTCAATGAATGAAAGCGAAAATTGGATTTTTGTCTTACTGTAAAATCCTTTTCTCTGATGTTCATTGATGGACACAGCACCCACCCCTCTATTTGGGTTATATATTCTTCTGACACTGCTTGCAACAAAACTGAGTGCCTATAGCAGGAAGTGGGAGTATACCCCCTGGGACTGCCCCATAGGCGTGGTAAAGTTTTTTCCTGCCTAGTGTCCTACTCTGTAGGGGCAGCATAACCCAGTGGTCAAAAATATTTGGAGCTGTGTCCGTCAGTGAACATCCAAGAAAAGGTTTTTACGGTAACACAAAAATCCAATTTATTTATTTGTTGTTGTTTTTAGGTAAATGAGAGATCTGAGGTCTTTTTGACCCCAGATCTCTCATTAACCACTTCTGGACCGGAAAGGTTTGCCCCCTTAATGACCAGGCCATTTTTTGCAATTTGGCACTGCGTTACTTTAATGGACAATTGCGCGAACATGCAATGCTGTACCCAAATTAAATGTATGTCCTTTTTCCCCACAAATAGAGCTTTCTTTTGGTGGCATTTGATCGCCTCTGCGGTTTTTATTTTTTGCGTATAAACAAAAAAAAAATAAAAATATTGAGAAAAAATAAAATGTTCTACTTTTCCTTATACAAAATATCCAATAAACTCAATTTAGGCCAAAATGTATTTAGCTACATGTATATGACAAAAAAAAAAAATCTCAATAAGCTTATTATTATTGGTTTGCGCAAAAGTTATAGCGTCTAAAAACGATGGTGAATATACTGGAATTCACGCAGCTTTTACTTTGTGACTGCCTATCTAATTTCTTGAAGCACTAAAATGGCAAGGCAGTACAAACCAGCCCCAAAATTACCCTTTTTGGAAAGTAGACATCCCAAGTAATTTCCTGAGAGGCATACTGAGACCATTGAATATTACATTTTTTTGTCACAGGTGTTTGAAAAATGACAAAAAAAATAAATATTTTTTTGTTACACAAAGTTGTCACTGAAATGATATATTGCTCACGCATTGTTATGCGTTATATGTTTCAGAATATTATTCTGAATGATGTATAACGAGTTTGTTTTAATCGATTCATTTCTTTTTAACAGCATATATCAATCACAGTGAATACAGACTAAAGAGGGAATATATATATATATATATATATATATATATATATATATATATATATATATATTTATTCGCAAGACATGTATTCACAATAAATAGTTAAATATGGGTGACACAAAAATATAATCTCACATAAAATACAAACTTAATGATAATGCTAGTTGAATCTGTTTTGCTCATCAATATAAATCAAAGGACAGGATTACTTTTCCCAGGAGTAAAAACCATATATTAAGAGTTTTATTTATCAGACAAAATTGTCTGCGAATTGCGTAGCCAACAGTCACTCCGCTGCAGTTGGAGTGAGAATAGACTGTGCAAAATGTGAGACTAATTCCATAATATAACGCTAAACCAAAAATGGAAAAATGTATAAAAACAAAAATAATGTTTAGAGAAAAATCTACAATGGTTGTTACAACTGGGAAGGTAATCTATATATCCTGAGCATACGATTTATAGCATACAAGGAAACTAAAATCAAAGAATCAATAATGTATCAATTCAAAATGCTGCTGGCTCAAAATGGTCGTTACCAGAGTCCTAAGATGGCTGCTTTTCCCGAAATGGTGGCTGGTTAGTGAGGAGCTTGCGTCTGGCGCCCTTAAAGTTTTTCAGAGTGTCAGGCGTCAAATGAAGGTGTGAAGTAAGATGGAGTATGATGAGTGCGAATGAGTATGAGTGTGTATGGATGGATCTGTGTGTCCCCCTATGTCTGGGTTCCTTTATATATTGTATAGGACAAAAAGGCCATAAACATAAGCTAAACCCAGAAGGTGGAACTTCTTCCCATTGGTTGGGTTAAATACCCATTAACTGGTTGAGTAATTATGCAATACCTCTACTAACCACCATGTATGTTAAAGACCAAAAATCTTTGATAGATGTTACTACATTAATTTATAGTAATAATAAAATGAAAATCTGTACATATTCTCATGGAGCAGGCATGGCCATCTGATATCTCCGTTATATCTCTTTGAAAGGCCCAGTTCTGGTAACACCGTTTAATGAGTATGCATATTAATACCATTTTATATGTGTGTGTATATATATATATATATATATATATATATATATCTTAATTAGGAATAAATGATTTACTTATAGATTATCTAAATTGATACACAGTAACCTGGAATTATGATTGTTTGACGCATGTGATGTATTCAGTCAGAAGGTTATCTACTAGAGAATTATTATACTAGTAAATAATATAATCATGACATGGTCTGGGATCTACAATTTTTAATCACCAACTACTATCGAACTGATATAATATAATCTGTGAATAAAGGATTGTCCATATAACTATAATTTCCACATCCCCTCTTGGTATATGATGGAACAAGGAGGTTTAGATGCTTATGATTGTAGCACTGCCCCCTAGAGGACTGCTGGATAGTGGGTGTTCCTCAGCACTCACCTGACCCTGTGAACCATCCAACCCACCTGACACTCTAGGTTCTGTCATGGCAAAAATATTCTGACGCAATTGGAATAACGTGTTATTTTACTAAAGACATAAACTGGTACAACTCGCTGGTTAACAGGTATAACTTAGTGATAAAAGAATGTACCAATATCAGTCAGCTAAACCCTGCCAAACTCAGTGAGGTTCAACAGGCTGACACAATATGAATACAGATGATCAATAAGAAATATCAAAATAAATCATTGATAATGCAACCAAACAGGATATCAGCAATGTCTTTGAATGCTATTGCAATGTAAAATGACTACAGCTTAAAAGAAAGGCCTCTAAGATTGACCTTGACCACAGCTGTGATTAGTACTGATAGTAATTCAAATTACTGTAACCGGTCCCCTTTAAGGCAAACAAGTGTTGGATCCCTCCTCCTAGCAACACCTTGCTAAAATTCACCGGCAGTTGGAGCTCTTATCACTGTTCAATGTGATATTTGCAATCCCAGGGTAGTAATGTGTGTAATACTGTCTGCAGTCAGTGTTTCATTGAGGTAAAATTATACTTGCGATTAGGATTTAACCAGGCACTCTTCCACTTGTTAGTGTCCACATGTGATGATCCTGTGACACAGGCGATGCGCCCTCCCACGCTCCTGCATCTGGGAGTGATCGATATTCGGCTGTCCCGGTCAGTCAGCTCAGCTCAGACTCCGCCCGCTCTCCGTTCAGCTCCACTGGATCTGCTACCTCTGTGTAGTCACCAGCATCTGCACCACTGAGGATGGGCTCTGCACTCACTAGGCCACATGTACTAGGCCTCAAGGCAAATGATACCATAGGTATCTACCCCCAATGGGTTTTTAGGCAGCATAGATAATCGTAAGGACGTGACAGATTTGTAAAAATATGTACTTTATTAATGTATCAAAAATATAACAAAAAGAATAATGTATGTAATAAAACACCCCATAATGGGGAAATGTAAATGATGTGCTCCGGTTACACAGTAACATTAGACATGTATTCTATGCAGTCTCATTACATGATCATAGCAGCATCACCCCAAATAAAAGAGAGGTGGGGGAGCGAAAAGCTTTTCGCTCCCCCACCTCTCTTTGATTTGGGGTGATGCTGCTATGATCATTTAATGAGACTGCATAGAATACATGTCTAATGTTACTGTGTAACCGGAGCTCATAATTTACATTTCCCCATTATGGGGTGTTTTAAAACATACATTATTCTTTTTGTTATATTTTTGATACATTAATAAAGTATATATTTTTACAAATCTTTCACGTCCTTACGATTATCTTTGCTGCCTAAAAACCCATTGGGGGTAGATACCTATGGTATCCTTTGCTTTCAGTTACTATTTTTGGGTGAGCAGCCACTCCATGTTCAGTGTTGTATCTTCTACACATGTACTAGGCCTCAAACACAGACAGTGCCCCGACACACCTTTCAGGCTTGTCTGTACTCATTGAGTTCCGGAAGCAAGAGAGCGTGCACCCTGTGAAGCAGATAGGTTTATAGGCTTTCCCATGATCCTCCACTCGCCCAATACTCCCTGGGAGTATAGTTTCTTCGGCAATCCAAACAGTCTGCATCCAGTCTAGAACTACACAATCCCACAATCCCGTTTGTGTACTTCCTGTGAAAGCTGATCCTCTTCTGTAAGCAGCCTTAACCACTTAAGCCCCGGAGGATTTGGCTGCTCAAAGACCACAGGTCTTTTTTCAACTTGGCACTTCGTGACTTTAACTGACAATTGCGCGGTCATGCAATGCTGTACCCAAAACAAAATTTAAGTCCTTTTTTTCCTGCAAACAGAGCTTTCTTTTGGTGGTATTTGATCACTTCTGGGCTTTTTATTTTTTGCGATATTAATAAAAAAAAGAGCGAAAAATTTGAGAAAAAATTACATTTTCAACTTTGTCTTTTAAAAAATATCCAATATACTCAATTTATGTCATATATTTTGGCCAAAATGTATTTAGCTACATGTCTTTGACAAAAAAAATCTCAATGAACGAATTTTTTTTGGTTTGCGCGAAAGTTATAGAGTCTACAAACTATGGTGTAAATACTGAAATTTACGCAGCTTTAATTTCTGACTGCCTATCTCATTTCATGAAGTGCTAAAATGGCAGGGCAGTACAAACCCCCCCCCAAATTACCACTTTTTGGAAAGTAGACATCCTAAGGAATGTCCTGAGAGGAATGTTGAGCTCATTGAATATTTCTTTTTTTTTTTGTCACAGGTGTTTGAAAAATGACTAAAAAAAAGTTGTCATTGAAATTATATATTGCTCACACATGCCATGGGTACATGTGTATTACACCCCAAAATATATTCTGCTGCTTCTCCTGAGTACAGGGATACCACATATGAGAGATTTTTGGGAGCCTAGCTGTGTACGGGACCCCGAAAACCAATCCCCACCATCAGAATTTCAAAGGGCGTACATTTTTCATTGCATTTTCTCACTACCTATAATAGTTTAGGAGGCCCTGAAATGTCACGATACCACAAAACCCCCCAAAATGACCCCATTTTGGAAAGTAGACACCCCAAGCTATTTGCTGAGAGGCATGGTGAGTCCATGGAATATTTTATATTTTGCCACAAGTTTCGGGAAAATTACATTTTTTTTTAACACAAAGTTGTCACTAAATGATAAATTGCTCACACTTGCCATGGGTATAAGTGGAATGACACCCCAAAATACATTCTACTGCTTCCCCTGAGTACAGGGATACCACGTGTGAGACTTTGTGGGAGCCTAGCTGTGTACAGGGCCCTGAAAACCAATCAACACTCTCAGGTTTTCTAATGGCGTAAATTGTGCATTTCACCTCTGCACTACCTGTCACAGTTTTGGCGGCCCTAAAATTCCAAGATAGTACAAACCCCCCCCCCCAAATGACCCCATTTTGTAAAGTAGACACCCCAACCTATTTGCTGAGAGGCATGGTGAGTCCATGGAATATTTTATATTTTGCCATAAGTTCCGGGAAATATATATATATATATATATATATTTTTTTTTTACACAAAAAGTTGTCACTAAATGATATATTGCTCACACATGCCATGGGTATATGTGAAATGACACCCCAAAATACATTCTGCTGCTTCTCCTGAGTACAGGGATACCCCATGTGTGAGATTTTTTGGCAGTCTAGCCGAGTATAGGACCTTGAAAACCAATCCCCACTTTCAGGCTCTCCAAGGGCGTAAATTGTTGATTTCACTCCTGACTACCTATCACACTTCCAGAGGCCATGAAATGCCAAGACAGCACAACCCCCCCCCCCCCCCAAATGACCCCTTTTCAGAAATTAGACACCCTAAGCTTTTTGCAGAGAGGCATGTTGAGTGTTTTGCAGATCTTACTTTTTGTCACAAAGTTTTGGAAATTTAAAAAAAAAAATGCATTTTCCTGTTGTTTCTTCATTTTCCAAAAAAAATAAAAAATAAGAGCTGCAAAATA
The DNA here is from genome assembly GCF_965119305.1 of Pelophylax lessonae. Classification (NCBI taxonomy): domain Eukaryota; kingdom Metazoa; phylum Chordata; class Amphibia; order Anura; family Ranidae; genus Pelophylax; species Pelophylax lessonae. The sequence continues at coordinate 140,628,168 of NC_138773.1, read as the reverse complement.
CTCACAATGCCTCTCAGCAAATAGATTGGAGTGTCTACTTTGCAAAATGGGGTCATTTGGGGGGGGGGGGGGGGTTGTGCCATCTTGGCATTTCATTACCTTCAAATGGGTGATAGGTAGTAAGGATCAACAATTTACGCCCTTAGAAAGCCAGAAGGTGCGGATTGGTTTTCGGGGTCCTGTACGCGGCTAGACTGCCAAAAAGTCACACACTCACCATACTCAGGAGAAGCAGCAGAATGCATTTTGGGGTGTCATTTCACATATACCCATGGCATGTGTGAGCATTATATCATTTACTGACAACTTTGTGTAAAAAAAAAAAAATCATTATTTTCCCGAACCGTGTGGCAAAATATAAACTATAACATGGACTCATCATGCCTCTCAGCTAATAGCTTGGAGTGTCTACTTTGCAAAATGGGGTCATTTGGGGGGCCTCTGAAACTGTGACAGGTAGTACAGAGGTAAAATCAGCAATTTACGCTATTAGAAAACCTGAAGATGGGGATTGGTTTTCGGGGTCCCATACATAGCTAGGCTCCCAAAAAGTCTCACACATGTGGTATCCCTGTACTCAGGAGAAGCAACAGAATGTTTTTTGGGTTGTCATTTCACATATACCCATGGCATGCGTGAACAATATATCATTTAGTGACAACTTTCTGTAAAAAAAAAAAAATTGTCATCTTCCCGAAACTTAAAGCAAATTATAAAATACTCAATGAACTCAATATGCCTCTCAGCAAATAGCTTTGGGTGTCTACTTTTCAAAAAGTGGTCATTTTTTGGGGTGTGTGAACTGTCCCGGCATTTAATGCTCAATTTTAGCCACACATCACCCACTCTTCTAACCACTTGAAAACTAAGCCTTTTCTGTGACTTTGTTTACATGAAAAAACATTTTTTTTACTAGAAAATTACTTTGAACCCCCAAACATTATAAATTTCTTTAAAGCAGAGGCCCTATACAACAAAATGGTGGATGTTGAAAATTTTTTTGTCACACAGTATTTGCGCACAGATTTTCCAAACGCAATTTCTGCAAAAAAAAAATATTTTTTCTCTTACGTCCTCCGACAGTCGCCGCCACTTCATAATCTTCACTAATGGGGTATTGACCTTTGCTCCGTAGGAGTAGCTAGACAACAAGATTTGTAAATATAAAAGCTTTTAGCATATCACACCCCTAGGAGGCGGTCCCCTCAGTCAATACCATCTGCTTCCTGCATTCTCAACTCAGTTTCTAATGCCTAGCTTAGGAGTAGCTTGGCTGATACTGTGCTGGGGCTCTCAGTCTCAGCTTTCTATTCTCTTTTTTGATTTTATTTGAGTATTTTTCTCTTTCTTTTACTAGCTGTTATTTTTCTCAGCATTTAGTTTAGTTTCTTCGGATGAAGATGATCATGCGGAGCTGGGTCTCGGACTGGCCACCCTGGTTCCCAGGGCTCAGGGCCAGGGGTTCCCCAGCCTGCCATCGAGCGTTCAGTCAGGTTTCTCTGGCATATTGAACGACCCATCCCTGTTCGCTGCAGGGATGCTGCCTGTGAGGTGGCTACCTCACTGGACGGCATTTGCGGTTTCGCACCGCAGTTCCACTGCGTCCTGGCTGCGACACTCCCTGTCCTCAGTACAGCGGTTTGGTCGCTAGAGAAGGCTCCCCACGCCATCCGGACTGGTAAGTACATTTCTATGTGGGGACCTGTCTGTTTGGGTGTCAGTCTGTGACTGTGTGACCCTGCATGTCTGTATATGTGCTGAGCTCCCTGTCAGATTCCTGTGTGGAATAGCTGCCTTTTCTGTGGGCTGCGGGGGGGGCTCTCCCAATCTGCTATGTGTGCTGTGTGGGCAGACTGGGGTTAGACATGCTGTGCGGCGGCCGCTATTGCGGTCCGCCATTTTTTTGAGGCAAACTTGTGGTGTCCGGCCCTAAGTGAGTAGGGCGCGGTGTTTTGGCGCCAAACGCCGCCATTTTGATGGCGATCGATGTACAACCACATGTCGGCGCCATTTTGTAATTGCCCAAAAAATGCCTCAGCCGAGCGGCCACGTTTGTGTAGCCTACATAGGCTTTATAGGGCGGTCAGTCATTACATCACTTCCTTTTGCTCTGGGACAGCGATCGGTGGCAGCAGCCTGTGTGGCCTCTCCAGGTTTTTACTTCTCCTTATCCTGTATTTCCCTGCTCAGTGTTCTTATCCCTGTGGGGGTCGATCTATGCAGTAGTGTGCGGTGGGCTACGCTCGCCACGGTCTTAAGGGGACAGTACTCCTTTTTTCGATTATTGCTGGGGCATGGATTCTCAGGATTGCAAGTTTCCTCCCACCTCTGTGGGGGGCCAAGGGGCTGCTGCATCCCCCGAGGGGGCTGATATGGCTGCTTTTGTGGCGAACTTGGCTTCTCAGGTGCAAATGCTAATGGCTGATCGATCTGCAAAACGGCCCAGATTGTCTATTTCCTCTGATTCAGAGGGCGATGGGGCTGCTATGGCTGGAGTGCCCTTCTCAGGGTCTCGTTCATCTCTGGACCTTGGGGGGTCTGAGGGGGAGGCTGAGGTAGATAATTCTCCCCCTGGCTCGCCTGAAGAGCTTGCACTCATGGATGAGTTGGTTGCTTCTATCAAAGAAACACTGCATTTGCAGGATGAACCATGTCCTCCTGCTTTGCTGTCCTCTTATGGGACACAAAGGAAGCGCAAAACAGCGCAGGTTTTTCCCTGCCCTGCGGAATTTCAGCGCGCTGTTGATGAGCAATGGCGCAATTTAAAGAAGCCATTTACTGTGCCAAGTAAGTTCAAGCTGCGTTATCCATTTACACCCACCACTGATGAGCGTTGGTGTGTGCCGCCTCAGGTGGATCATGCGGTGGCGATTTTGAATAAATCTACTGCGATTCCTGCTGAGGATACCCCGGTGTTCCGGGACCCTACGGACAGGAGATTGGAGTCTCTTGCCCGTCATGCTTATACGGTTGCCGGTTCTATGCTGAAGCCTATTTTTGCTTCCATTTTGGCAGCCCAGGCTATTGCGGATTGGACGCAGGTGCTCAGGCGCACCCTGGTGGCTGACTCTGCTCCGCCGACAACATTGGCTATGGTGGATCAAATTCATCAGGGTGTCATGTATTTGTGTGATGCAGACTTGGATTTAGTCCCTTTGGCTGCACGCCTCTCTAGTGTGGCGGTTTTGCACCGTCGCCTGATCTGGCTGAAATGCTGGTCGGTTGACCAATCGTCTCGCAAGACTTTAGCTAATTTGCCCTATGCGGGATCTCGCCTTTTTGGCGAGTCTTTGGATACGCTGATAAAGGGGATCTCCGGGGGTAAGAGTTCTCACTTACCCCAATCTCACAAGAATAAGTTTGTTCGCGGTAAGAAGAATACCTCGTTTAGGCCCTCTCAGGGGTCCTTTCGTGCCTTTCGGTCGCAATACAAGGGCAAGCCCTTCAAGGGCCAAGGCTCCCAGAAGAAGCCGTGGGCAGGTAAGCAGAAGTCCGGCCAGTCCGGGTCCGCTGCCCATGCCAATTCGGCCTGAAGGGGCGCCCTCACCTGGTTCTGGGGTGGGGGGACGTTTGCTCGGTTTTCTTCAACCCTGGCTGGCCCGCATTCGGGACAGGTGGGTTCAGGAAATCGTTCGATCTGGATACAAGATCGAGTTTCTCTCTCGGCCGGCGAGCAGATTTTTCCCCTCAAATCTTCAGCTGTCTCCAGAGCGTTTGCAGGATCTGCACCTGGCGGTGCGGGATCTGCGGGCCCAGGGAGTGGTGGTTCCGGTGCCTCATCGGGACAGATTTCGGGGGTTCTACTCCAATCTGTTCACTGTGCCCAGAAAGGAGGGCAAAGTGCGTCCGATTCTGGACTTGAAAGCTCTGAACCGCTTTGTGCGGGTTCGCAAGTTCCGCATGGAATCCCTGCGCTCAGTGGTGGCTGCCCTGGTTCCGGGGGAATTCATGGCCTCCATCGATCTGAAGGATGCGTACCTTCACATCCCCATTTTCGAGGGTCACCAGAGGTACCTTCGATTCACCATTGCGGAGGATCATTACCAATTTGTGGCGTTACCCTTCAGTCTCGCTTCGGCTCCGCGGGTTTTCACCAAGGTGCTTGCGCCGGTTCTGGCTTTGTTGAGAGCCCAGGGCTACTCTGTCTTGGGGTATCTAGACGATATCTTGATTCGGTCTGCAACCAGTCAGGACCTGGTGAATGACCTGTCCATCACGATGCACACTCTGCAGGAGTTCGGTTGGACGATAAATTTTCCAAAGTCGACGCTGTGTCCGTCGGTTCGTCTTCCCTACCTGGGGATGATCCTGGACTCTGTTCAAGCGAAGGTCTTCCTGCCGGAAGACAAGCTCCGGACACTTCAGGACGAAGTCAGGTCCCTCAGGGACACTCAGTGCTCGTCCATCCGAACGTGTATGAGGTGTCTGGGATTGATGGTCTCGGCTTTCGAGGCGATTCCCTTCGCCCAGTTTCACACACGGGATCTTCAGGCGGAGATCCTGGCCAAGTGGGACGGGCGTCCGCAATCTCTGGATCTGCGGATTTCGTTGAGCCGCCTCACCCGAAGGGGTCTTTTGTGGTGGCTCCAGTCCCCGGCGGTGTCGGGGGCAAGTCCTTTCGACCTTTGTCATGGACGGTGATCACCACGGATGCCAGCCTGTCGGGCTGGGGTGGTGTTCTGGGCGTTCTGTCCGCCCAGGGAACTTGGTCGGGGGAGGAATCCTCCCTTCCGATCAACATTCTGGAATTGCGAGCAATAAATCTCTGCCTTCTGCGTTGGACAGACAGGCTTCAGGGCCGTCCGGTTCGGGTGCAGACGGACAATGCCACAGCGGTGGCCTACATCAACCACCAAGGGGGCACCAGGAGTGCCCGAGCGGCTCGGGAAGTAGCCGACATTCTGTCTTGGGCCGAGACGCACGTCCCGGCGATAACGGCAGTTCACATTCCGGGAGTGGAGAATTGGCAGGCGGATTATCTGAGTCGCCAGACCCTGGACCAGGGAGAATGGTCCCTTCACCCGCATGTCTTTCAGATGTTGTGCGCGAAGTGAGGTTCCCCAGATGTGGACCTGTTCGCGTCTCGTCTAAACAACAAGGTGGAAAGGTTCGTAGCAAGGACCCGCGATCCTCGGGCAGACGCCTCGGACGCGTTAGTGGCGCACTGGCATCAGTATCGTCTGATGTATGCCTTTCCACCGATTCAGCTGCTGTCCAGGCTCCTTCGCAGGTTGGCCTCGAAACCGCACACGGTGATTCTGGTGGCGCCAGACTGGCCTCGCCGGTCTTGGTACGCAGACCTCGTGAATCTGGCGGTCGACGCTCCGTGGCGTCTACCTCTTCGAGAAGATCTCCTGTCTCAAGGACCGATATTCTATCCTGCTTTACAGTCGCTGGCTTTAACGGCCTGGCTGTTGAAAGCCAGGTCCTGAAGGATAGGGGTCTCTCCCCTGAGGTCTTTCCCACTTTGATCAAGGCTAGGAAGGCCTCTTCGGGGAAGATTTACTACCGTACTTGGAAGGCGTATTTTGCCTGGTGTGAGTCCAGGGGGTACTCCTCTCGCTCATACTCGGTATCGAGAGTGTTGGCCTTCCTTCAAACGGGCGTGGACCAGCGTTTGGCGTTGGCCACGATTAAGGGTCAGATTTCTGCGCTGGCCGTTCTCTTTCAACGCCCTGTGGCGTCTATTTCTTTGGTTAGCACCTTTGTTCAAGGGGTGCGGCACTTGGCCCCTCCTCGGAGGGATCCTTTACCTCCATGGGACTTGAACCTTGTTCTGTCCGTGTTACAGCATCCTCCCTTTGAGAAGATCAGGGAGATCTCGTTGCCTCTGTTGTCCAAGAAGGTTGCCTTTTTGGTAGCGATCACTTCGGCTCGCAGGGTGTCGGAGCTGGCGGCCTTGTCCTGCAGCTCTCCCTACTTGGTGATTCACTTGGATAAGGTGGTCTTAAGACCTAACCCTTCTTTTCTTCCGAAGAGGATCTCGGAATTTCACCTCAATGAGGATATTGTCTTGCCTTCGCTTTGCGTGAAGCCTAAGCATCCAAAGGAGGTTGCTTTGCATTCCTTGGATGGTGTTCGGGCGATCAGGGTTTACCTGTCATCGACAAAATCCTTTCGCAAGTCGGATTTTCTATTTGTCCTTTCAGAGGGTCCTCGGAAGGGCATGGCAGCGTCGGCTGCGACCATCGCCAAATGGATCAGACAGACCATTGTGCAAGCCTATGCTTTGAAGGGGAAGGTTCCTCCTTTCCCTGTGAAGGCGCACTCTACCAGGTCTCTGAGTACGTCTTGGGCCTATCGTCATCAGGCTTCTGTGGCCCAGGTGTGTAAGGCGGCGACTTGGTCGTCCGTTCACACCTTCTCCAAATTTTACAAAGTGGATGTTCAGGCATCGGCAGATGCTTCCTTTGGCCGTAAAGTTCTTAGTGTGGCAGTGCCTTAGGGTCCCTTGTTTGGGTCCTTGGCTGTTGGGGTGTTTTTACCCCTAGGTTACTTTTTCTTTCCTGGGTTGTTGCTCCTGTTGAGCACGTTTTTTCCTGTTGCCCAGTTGGTTCTCTTACTTTGGTAAGGTTCCTTTCTCTGATGTGGGTACTGCGTTGCTTTAGGCGCGGCGGCGTTTTTCCCACCCCTCATGTCTACACTGCTCTGGGACGCCCCCATTAGTGAAGATTATGAAGTGGCGGCGACTGTCGGAGGACGTAAGAGAAAACGGAATTTTTGTAAAATCTTACCGTAAAATTCCTTTCTCTGAGTCCTCCGACAGTCGCCGCCCCTCTTTTGGGGTTTGTTTATGTACTCTACTGCTATGCTACTGAAACTGAGTTGAGAATGCAGGAAGCAGGGAGGTATTGACTGAGGGGACCGCCCCCTAGGGGTGTGATATGCTAAAAGCTTTTATATTAACAAATCTTGTTGCCTAGCTACTCCTACGGAGAAAAGGTCAATACCCCATTAGTGAAGATTATGAAGTGGCGGCGACTGTCGTGGGGCCTCAGAGAAAGGAATTTTTTTGGTAAGATTTTACAAAAATTCCGTTTTTTTTTACATTTATTGCACAAATACACTATATAATTCCAAATTGTTTGGTAAAATGTAAAAGATGATCTTATGCCGAGTACATAGATACCAAACATGACATGCTTTAAAAATTGTGCACGCCTGTGCAGCGGCAACAAGCTACGTACATTTTTAAAAGCTTTAAAGTCTTTACAGGTTACCACTTTAGACTTATAGAGGAGGTCTACTGCAAGAATTGCTGCACTCGACCTGGCATTTGCTGTGATACCTCACATGCATGCTGCAATTGAGGTTTACATATGACACTAGACCAACACTTGCGTGCGCCTTTGCGCGCAAGCACCGGGGGACAGAGGGGGCTTGATTTTTTTTTTTTTTTATTTATTTTGCATTTTTATGTTATTTTGACACCTTTCCTTTCATTTTTTTTTTTTTAAATCAATTTTGTTATCACAGTGAATTTAGATTTCAATATTTTTTTTGGGTTTATGGCAAGAAACAAGAAACACTCATGGTATAAACTGGCAATAACCACCATGAAAAATAATACAGTTAGCAATGTGTAATACACTTAACATATGAAGGCAAGAGTCTGGCAAACATAACAGAAGAAAGAGAAGAGAAAAAAAAAAAGACCCAAGAATAACAGGTCAGTGGCTCTTGTCGTGAGCCGGAGACGGACCAGCCAGACCAGGCGCCGCCCCACCCCCTCCAGCGCCCCCAGGGGAACACACTGCGCTACGAGGGAGGGAGCGACCACCCTATCTCCAGCCCACTAAACAGTTTATATACATAGAAAAGCTGCTCATCCAAAATAGATGGCACGAAATCACCGACCAGGCAAATTCTAAAATAATCACAACAGGTGGTAGCAGAGGGCATTAAAAGCCATAGGTAATCATATCAGCCAAAGTCACTATATGATAAGAGGAGAAAGAGACATAAAAGAAGAAGAAATAAGGTAGAGGAGTAGAAGAAAGGAAAGAGGAAGAGTTAGAAAGTTGGTGTCCAGGCCCACAAAAGGAGGGCTCAGGCAGCCCCCACTGGCCACCCTGCCCCCCCCTCCAGGGAGGGTGGTCTTCCTTCATCCAGAACCCGCCAAGTACCGCACGCAGGAGTCCCACGTTTTTTCGAAGAGGCGTACCTTATCCTGGAGGATGGCCACCATCCTCTCGTTGATCATGATCCAGGTCAGCTTAGCCTTAAGCAACTCGAATGGCACCACTGGAGATCTTCAGGAACCGGCTATAGCTATTTTGGCTGCGGTAAAAATAAATGTTACCAGGCATTTTGTGTGTTTTGAGGTATTTTCGATTGGTTTACCAAGAAGCGCCTGCAGTGGTGATTTAATCAAATTAATGAGGGTAAGAGAATATATAAAGTTATAGACCCTTATCCAAAATCGTCGGACCTTAGGGCAGGTCCACCATATATGTAGGACCATGCCACATTGTCCACATCCTCTAAAACATTGCGGGGATGCCTCCCGGACTGCTGCAGGCAATCTGACCGGGACCATGTACCACGTCAAGAACACCTTGTAGTTGGCCTCTATTAATGATGTGTTAACCAGTGATTTTGAGTTAAATTGTGCCAACATATTCCATTCAGCTCTATCAAGTTCCTCCCCCAGGTCCCCTTCCCAAGATATCATGTAAGGCAACTTGAGGCCATCATCGTGTAAGATATATTGATGATATATATTGATGAGATATATCCTGTCTGTCTATCGTGTTGCAGAGGTGTTCCACTGGAGTAGAGGTAACGATATCACAGCGGCGTTTCATAGAGTCCACATAGTGAGAGATCTGTGTATAGCAGGAGTATTCCCGAACCGGGAGGGAATGCTCGTTAACCAGGACATCCCTAGAGAGTAGGCCCTTCTTATCGCAAAGGTTCGCTAACCTAAGAAATCCCTTATTAGTCCACCATTCAAACGCCGGAGGACAGAGGCCTGGAGGTAACGCCGGATTGCCTAATAGAGGAGCGAGCGGGGTGTGGGGGGACTTAAAGCTATGTTTCCTTGATAGTCTATTCCATATACTCAAAGATAAGGAGAGGGTAGGGCACATGATCCCAGGACGGTCCCTGGGCCGTAACCACATCAAGTGGTTGACAGGGGTAGCAGGCAAATGGGCAGCTTCCATCTGCATCCATATAGGACATGGTTCTTTAGAGTGAAATCTGATCAAGTGTGTGAGTTGAGCAGCATAAAAGTACTTTACCAGATCGGGGACCCCCAGACCCCCTCTGTTTAGGTGTGAAGAGAGTCCGCTTGTTCACTCGAGGCCTCTTATCCCCCCATATAAATTGTACAATCGTTTTCTGGAAGGCTCTGAGGTCCATCATATTGATTGGTATTGCTAGGGTCCTAAATAAATACAACAGCCGAGGCAAAATATGAGGTAAAAAATAGAAAGGCAGGAAAAGGCGCTACCTATAAGTGATGACTACTGTAGAAATCATAAATTGTGTAATCAAATAAATATATAAATACAAACAGGGATATAAGGTGTAAAGTGCCAGTAACTAAAATAATCAAGAGTATAAATTCCTCAAACCCTCAAGAAGTGCTCAGTATATATGAATGCTATACTGTGAGCAAGCGTAAGTGTGCAATGCGTGATAATAATAATGGTGCACAGTTTGTGATAATTATTTATTATAAAATATATTCGTAAAGTGCAATTGATAATTAAATAGTGAATATATAAAAATCGATAGTGAAAATTGGTAAAACATTAGATCACAAGCAATAATTCCATATAATAAAGTGCATATATGTTCCTTAATATTAATATAAATTTTAGTGAATCAAGTAAAAACATAAGAAAGTGAGACGTTCTCTACTAAAAAGTGGTTTGTAAGGTGTCCATAATAAAACCCAAAAATTGTATCCACAAATCTCAAAGAGAACAAAAAGGAGAAAAATGTCTACATCTGTGTTCACCACTAGATGTCACACTACCAATACGACCTGTGTAATGTAGACAGGCTGGCAAATCCAGGGGTCCCCTCCGCTTTTGATGAGCCGATGGTAGGGAGATTGTGACGATCTAAATGCTCAAACATAAACCGACCCCCATGATGGAAAAAGCAAGGCAGTAATACAAAAAATAGTGTAGACTCACTGGGTAGGCTGGTCAGGATCAGTGCGGTAAACGCCGGGAAGCTTCCGCGTTCCCCGGCTCAAGCTCCGTAACCGGACGTGACGTAAGACGTTAGACTCCACCCTATGCGTTTCATCATAGGACGTCTGCTGGAGGGGCCTCTCCAGCAGATGTCCTATGACGAATCGCGTAGGGTTACGTCTTACGTCATGGTGGTCTGTTTCAGTTTGAGCATCTAGATCGTCACGATCTCCCTACCATCGACTCATCAGAAGCGGAGGGGACCCCTGGATTTGCCAGCTTGTCTACATTACACAGGTCGTATTGGTAGTGTGACATCTAGTGGTGAACACAGATGTAGACATTTTTCTCCTTTTTTTCTCTTTGAGATTTGTGGATACAATTTTTTGGCTTTATTATGGACACCTTACAAACCTCTTTTTAGTAGAGAACGTCTCACTTTCTTATGTTTTCACTTGATTCACTAAAATTTTATATTAATATTAAGGAATATATATGCACTTATATGGAATTATTGCTTGTGATCCAATTTTTTACCAATTGTCACTATCGATTTTTATATATTCACTATTTGTCACTTGCACTTTACGAATATATTTTATAATAATTATCACAAACTGTGCACCATTATTATTATCACGCATTGCACACTTCCGCTTGCTCACAGTATAGCATTCATATATACTGAGCACTTCTTGAGGGTTTGAGGAATTTATACCCTTGATTATTTTAGTTACTGGCACTTTGCACCTTATATCACTGTTTATATTTATATATTTATTTGATTAAACAATTGATGAATTCTACAGTAATCATCACTTATAGGTAGCGCCTTTTCCAGCCTCTCTATTTTTTACCTCACGTTTTAACCCTTGTAACCCAGGGGTTGGTTGGTGGCAGCTTACACCTATTTTTATATTTATCTCACACACTCCATAGCGCTGGTCACCTTTAATTTTTAACATTAGTCGAGGCAAAATGTTCATTTTTACAGAATGCAATCTAACGAACCACGATGGGGGGATGACCGCCTATCTGGCAAGATCAGCACGCAAGGTTTTGTATAAGGGTGGATAGTTGGAGGCATAAAGGGTGTCTATTGAGGCAGTGAGGTGGATCCCCAAGTATGGCAGAGTTCTCTCCTGCCATCTATTTAATTATCACTTGAACTTTACGAATATATTTTATAATAAATAATTATCACACACTGTGCACCCTTATTATTATCACGCGTTGCACACTTCAGCTTGCTCACAGTATAGAAGGGGAAGTCAGATTTAAGGGTGGAGACAGTGGCGTCATCTAGTGTCAAGTTTAGGGCCTGAGATTTGGAGTGATTCACCCGCAATCCAGAGATCGCGGTGAGCGACTCCAGCTCCCTGAGCAAGTTGGGGATCGAGACTATAGGTGTAGATAGGTATAAGAGAATATCGTCAGCGAAGAGCGCACAGTTGTGTACTCGATTGCCACAGAAAACTCCCTGAATATCAGGGTTTTGGCGTAACTTGATGGCCAATGGTTCCAAGGCTAAAATAAATAAGAGGGGGATAGTGGGCATCCCTGACGCGTACCCCTGCGGATATCGAGATAGGCTGAGGTGTACCCTTTAACCGACAATCTAGCTACAGGGTCTGTGTATAGGGTTCGTATCAGTGTAAGAAAGTGTGTCCCAAAGCCATAGAGCTCCAGCGCCTGTAGCAGGTATTCTCAAGACAGGGAATCAAATGCCTTGTGGAGGTCAAGGGAGAGCAGCATAGCACGTCGCTGTCCGCCCCCATCCCAGTTAGACTGCAGTGCAGAGATGACATTGATGGCCCGTCTGGTCTGGTCAGGGGCTTGTCTGTTGGGGACAAACCCCACCTGGTCTGGATGTATGTAGACGCCTAGAAACGAGTTCAGTCTCATAGCCAGAATTTTCGTCATTAATTTCATATCCAAATTAATTAGGGAGATTGGACGGTAATTTAGGCAATCGCCATGGTCCTTGCCAGGTTTAGGAATGACGTGAATAAAAGCGTTATTTTCAAATTTGGGAATGGGAGTGTCTGTTCTGATCGCATTAAAATATGAGCAAAGATGGGGTGCGAGAGTTTTTTAAATTTCTTGTAATAGTGACCTGAAAAAACATCCGGGCCTGGGGCTTTAGTCGTATTTATGCCTTTAATAGCAAGTAGTACTTTCAACTCCGTGAATTCACTATCCATAGTGTTAACATGCGCCTCTGTCAGCCACGGAAGAGTAATGTCTCTAAAGAATGTCTCTAGCAATGAACATTGTAGTGGTCTTGGTTGTGAGTACAGATTAGTGTAGAATCTATAAAATTCATTGAGTATCAGCTGAGGGTTCTGTGATCTTTTACCATCCTGTAACCTTAATTTAGGAAGTGCGGGGGAATATTGACGCGGGGTCAGTTTCCTTGCCAGCAGTGTATGAGGTTTGTCTCCCATCGTGTAGTAGCGATTCCCTGACCATCGGAGCGATTTCTCCGCCTGGGTGGTGAGACTACTATTAAGAGCCATCCTAGCCGCATCAATTTTATGTCTAATGTCGACACCTGGGTTCCGCCTCTGCACCATAAGCAGATTGCGGAGGTCAGTGTCCTGGCGAAGAATGTCCTGAGCGTGTTCCCTCTTTTTTCGAGAGGCTAGTTGAATGAGCTTTCCCCTAATCATCGCATTATGGGCCGCCCAGCGATTCGCCAGTGATATGTCAGGGCTGCTATTGTCTTGAAAATAGTGGCGTAGAGTATCATCTACTTCCTTAAGGACTATTTAGGTATTAGGTACCTATTGAGGTAATTTTGAAGAGAGGCGTTAAGTCTCCAGGCTGCATGTCTGGGCTTCGTCCATAGGTCTGAGATTGTCATGAAAACTGGTGAGTGGTCTGACCAAGGTTTCATCAGTATCTGGGATTTCAGGACAAGCGGGAGTAGGGGTGACAGTGTGAACAGATGGTCAATACAAGCGTAAGTTTTATGTGCATGAGAGTAGTGAGTGAAGTCCCTCGTCGTGGGGTGGTCATTTATCCATACATACACCAGGTCGCTAGAATGCAACAGGGGAGCCAATTTGACTCCCTGCTTGGGAACATGTCTTAGGGAAGCTCTTAAAGTGTTGGATTTGTCCATTATTTGGTCCAACGGGGGATTACTATCCCCTCCAAAGATGACATGCCCCGTTGCATGCGGCATCACCACCCGGAGCATGTCCTGGAAAAAAGTCAGTTGGCCTAAGTTAGGTGTGTAATAAGAAACAAATGTGACCTCATGTTCATTTATTTTGCCGTGAACAAGCACGTATCTACCCTCCTTATCTCGGATAACACTGCTGGGTGTAAACGGGACCTTTTTGGCTATGCAAATCGCAACACCTTTTTTCTTATCGGCACTATTAGACAGGTAGCAAGTGGGGTATTTAGCACTGAGGAATTTGGGGGGGCGGGGGGAGGAATGAGCAAAGTGAGTTTCCTGTAAAAGAAGGACATCTATGCCCAGTTTGGAGTGTTGGTGAAACGCCTTGGTGCGCTTCACAGGAGCATTAAGGCCCTGAACGTTATGGGTTAACATTTTAAAATTGGTTGGGGTAGGGTGCGTCATCGTGGATCGGTAAAGTACACTCACCCGAGACTGTTGAGGACCACGGTCCGTGCGACCTTCTGACCTGGAAGGACACCAACGATACCGGTAAAACCTAGAGGACCTGGACACCAAAACAGCAGGAGAACTAGAGAGAAAATAAAGAAAAGGTTAGAAAGAAGACAAGGAGATAGAGCATTCTCTCCGCCCTGCCCCCCCCCGTCGGAAGCGAGGGGGGGGCAATTGTGGGAACGCATAACATCACATCATTAATCATTAACATGTAAACAAGGCTGGTTGTGGGGTCCAGCTCCCCAAAATACTTTACGAGTTTGCCCACAGTGGGCGACAATGAGCAAGGTCGTAAGGGTACAGTGGCATGCGGGAACATCCCAGCCTGCTTCTCTCCAGGCTGGCTCGGCAATTTGCCGAGCTGAGCGAGGCCAGACAGTCCTGGAGGACTCAGATCCACTAATCAATCAAGGGGCCGTGGGAACCCAGGAGAGACTAAAACCAGGCCCCACGGTCAGGGGCACAAACCACGACCGAGTGTCCTCCTACATAGAAAAGAAAAAAAATGTAAATAAATAAAAATAAGCACATATTACATAGTATGAAAGGGCAGATGAACAATGCAGAGGGAGCCCTACTTCCGACCATAGTAACAAATTTCAGAGCATAAGGTCAGGCAATGGTATCAATCTGAGAAAATGAGAGAGAAGAAAAAAAAAGGGGGGAGGGGAAGAGGGAGAAGATAGAGGTGCAGTCATTGGTAGGGCCCCAGTTGTCAACTGTCTTCCTCAGCCCTTCCATTACAGCCATCCAGTGTCCCCAGGCCGAGTGTAGTTCCCCCGAGATGGGGGCGGTGTAGAGTAGGACAACTAAAATAATGTCAGGTTCGTATGGGAACCTGAAACAAAAAAAAAAGACACGGAGGTCCCTGTTCATGGATCAGTCACTCCAATGAAGAAACAGCAAAAAAAGAGAAGCCCCCTTGACTCAGGGCAAGCTCAGCCAGGTCCGCCATCTGCCTATCCATGGAGGAGGCTGTTCCCTCTGAGGAACCATGAAAGGGAGAGAAGTGCAGGGCTTCAGCTTCTGTCTGCGATGGCTGGGACATGTTTCCCTGTGATTGGGAGGAGAATGGTTCCCTTATCTCCTCCATGCCCCTGGCTGTCAGTATTTGTGGCTGCGGCTGTGTCCCCGGGCTAAGAGAAGCTGGCTGAGAGTGGGGAGGGCCGCCTCGTGCTGTGGAGCTGCGGGTCGCCGCCATCTTGGCCGCCTGTGTCTGAGTCCCAGGGGGGGGATGGGCGCACTGTTTGAGGGGGCCCACTCGGTACCTGTAGTTTTTTCTTGGTGGTCCCGTGTACCCTGCGGTTCATGACTGGTCCGGGCTATCCGCTGGTGTGGTTCCGGTATGTCTCACCCCGCACCTACTGCTCGTTTCCTCTGTGAAGCGGCCGGGAAGAGCAGGGTCAGGTCAGATCATGTCCGATGCCGTCTCCGCGCGCATGTGCACCTCCTAAATATCCCCTATGATAGCAATCTGAAGTGACAGGTACTCTTTTTTTAGAAAAAAATGGGGTCTTTTAGACTCTAGATCTCTCCTCTGAACTTAACATATCTGACCACACCAAAATTGGTGTTATAAAATGCTTTACCAATTTCCCAGTAGCGCTGTTTATTTCTGATGAAACAGAAGTCATGAAATGCTCATAGCTTCTGGTATCTTAGGCCATAGAGGTGATTGGAGCCATTCTCATTTCCAAACAGCGCTATGGTTTGATAACTGAACCACCGACTGCACTCTCGGGTTAACCGGTGGGACAGGAGAGCCCGATAAAAACCACGGAAGGCGGCGGTAGGGGGGGGGGGGAGTTCCCTCCCACTGCATGTAAAAGCAGTCTAGCGGCCAATTGTCTGCTAGGATTGCTTTTACATGTAAGCCAACTGCTGGCTGTAAAAAAACATACCAAGGTGATGCCTAAACCTGCAGGCATCATCCTGGTATAACCACTCAAAGTCCAGCAACGTACCAGTACATTGCTGGTCCTTGTTTGGCATATAGTGTAGGTTTTTTTTTTTTTTTTTTGTTATGCAGCCTGGGGGCTAAACGAAAAAAAAAAGAGAACCTAACATAAATCACAACAGGAATATTGTGTAGTATTACACACCATTAACAGCCACCCACTGAATTTAATGGTGAGTATACATGACAATATTCCACGTATACCTAAAAGGTTTTTTAACTGCAGTGCTGAAATCAGCCTACCACAGCTGCTGCCAGCAAAGGTATCCATATATGCTGCAAACACTGTTTGTGTCAGAATATATAAAATCAATGTGGCAGCCGACGGGTACCTGCAAGAGAAACAGGTTAACAAAAGAATGAAAAACAAACAAAGTACAGTAAAAGTACAGTAGGAAGAGTAGAAGAACATAAAAAATGACTGGCACGACAACTGCTTTTGGAACCCTTTTTTTTTCTGTGAACTGCGATTTTCCAGCTTGGGTCTCTCAAAATGTCGATAGCCATCGAACATCTTTTGAGACCCTGTGTTTGTGTGCCCTACACTATGTCATGCTGTACCCTACACTAAAACTACACTAGTGTATGGTAGCGCTCGAAACATTCCCCGATGCAGAGACCAGGTTGGTCAGGACGTCTGGGACAATAATAGCCGGTGTCACGCCTACATCCGCACCTGCTACAGACACGACATCTTCTTTGGGTAGGGGTACTCGGGAGGACATGTGGAAAATGTCTCTCATGCAGCCGGCTCACTGCATCTGGAAGGGGAAGTTGGGCAGGCATACCTCCTGGGTACAGGTAGGCATTGATGATCTCTTCCTGGAATTCTCGGAAGGATCCAGTTCATCCTGACGCCCTGTATAAGAAAAAGCCGTTCAGCATAGCCAATTGGAATAAATAAACAGACACTTTTTGTACCAGCGTCTGGCTTTACGGGCAACTAAATGCGGCGCCAAAAGCTGGTCGTTAAGGTCCACCCCTCCCATATTAAGGTTGTAGTCGTGGACACAGAAGGGTTTCTCCAGAACGCCAGTTGTCGTAGAAATTTGGATCGTCATGTCTGCGTGAAGGGACGACAGAACAAAAACATCCCGTGTATCCCTCCACTTCACTGCAAACAGTTTGTCCATTTTTAAGCATGCTCTCTCCCCCGACTAAGACGGGAATTTACAAGCCGTTGGCGGAAGCCCCGGCAATTAGGTCGCACAGTGCCACATGCGCCAATTTGTAATTTAAGAAGATGACTAAATAGTGGCACGCTTGTGTAAAAGTTGTCCACGTACAAATGGTACCCCTTTCCGGATAAGAGTGACACCAAGTCCCAAACTATCTTGCCGCTGCTCCCTATGTAGTCTGGGCAGTTGGGGGGCTCCGCAGTGCTATCTTTTCCCTCATAGACCCGGAAACTAACTGTATAGCCTGTGGCCCTGTCACAGAGCTTGTACAGCTTGACCCCGTATCTGGCACGCTTGCTGGGGAGGTACTGTTTCATAGCAAGGCGGCCAGTAAACGTAATCAGGGACTCGTCAACGCAGACAACTTGTTCGGGCATAAACAAGGCTGAAAACCGCTGATTTAAGTGGTCTATGAGGGGCCGTATTTTGTGGAGCCGATCATATACAGGGTCTCCCCGAGGACGACCGATTTCATTGTCGTTGAAATTAAAAAAAATGGCAGAACTTGCTTGTATCTCGCCCTGGACATGGAGGCAGAGTACACGTGCATATGGTGAATTGGGCTAGTGGACCAATATAGCCGCAATTCACTCTTTTTGGTTATGCCCATGTTCAGGGAAAGGCCCAGAAAGATTTTAAAATCGGGAACTGTTATAGATTTCCAGCCGAATTGTCTGGCAAGGGACAAATTTGGGTTGGCGGCGATGAATTGTTGTGCATATAAATTTGTTTGATCCACAATAGATCTGTAAAGATCTTCCGTGAAGACCAGCTCAAAAAAATTCAGGGGTGTAAAACCAGCTGTCTCCACGTGGATTCCAGGTTGGGCAGTGAACCGGGGAAGTACTGGCGCTGTAGAATCAGTGGGTTGCCAATTGGGATATGCCTCACATCAGGAAGGGCACTATGGGCTCTACGGGCCTGTCTTCGAATACGCGGTGGCTGCGGGCCACTACTCGTGCTAGCCACCGCACCAGCTTTAACTGCACTTATGGGACTCGCCATGTCACCAAGTGATACTGCAGTGCTGGTTGTACCTGCCCAGGGTGTACTAGGCCACTGGCGCTTGCCAGGCCACCAGAAGGATGAGCGGCACTAGTACCGACACTCTGCTCCATAAGAGCACCCTGCAATTCCTGCATCTCAACCACTCCAGAATGGGGTCGGGTACACCTGGGTCTAACAGGGACCCATCTGTCGTCTGAGCTATCTGTCAGGGAGCCGCTGCTGTCATCAGGCTCGTATACTGACCCTGATTCTGCCAGTGAGGCTTCCCCATCACTCTCATCTGACATGGTCAGTATACTGTAAGCCTCTGCACTACTGTACCAATGTTTGGACATTTTGGTAACTAAATTTACCGGTACAGTAGTGTGACTCACAGGTAATAAAAGCACCTGGTTGTCAAGGACTATTTCAAGCGCTACCAAAAAAACCTGCTAATGCTATCAGGGATCAGGCCTGACTCTGCTAACACAGCAGTTTTGTGTGTTGTGTTTTTTGTAAGTGACAGTAATCTATTGATTACTACACTTGCCTGGGTGGTGTGGGCCGGGCGGAGGGGTTAAACGCAGGTGCTGGCAGGAATCAGTGCTGATTGTGCAAACACCGTGTTTTGGGAACCCTAAACTATGGGGACGCTAGTATAGTTCTGATCTGATCAGATATTGAACTGTTCAAACACTATACTAGTAATGGAAGTGTATGTGTGTATGTGTGTGGTAATCAAGGGGTTATTTCTAACTATGCGCCGGGGATCTGCGCTATTTTAGACTGACGCTAACACTAGCTAATGTCACCTGTGTCACTAATAATAGTGATCAGAAAAAAAAACTGTACACTATAAAAGTGAACCTGTGACAGGGCAATGAAAGGGTTAACTGGGGGTGATCAGGGGGTTAAATATTTATTGGGGGCTGGCGGGGACCCTAAACCTCCTTGGGACAAAAACTAACTCACTAGCGATAATTCAAATCACAATCACACTAATACAAAATACAGTAAAACAGTATATTAAATGTGTATTAGTGTGAAAGGTGACGGGGGAAGGGGTTAACAGGATGTAATCAGGGGGGATCAGGGGGTTAAATCTTTATTGGGATGGGGTGGCGGGTATCCTAAGGATAAAAGGAACGACCGCAAGTGCTAAACTTGGTCACAAGTCACACTTATACGGGTATATAGAAAATGCTATATACTGTATACAGTGTGTGTTGTGACAGGGGGTGTAGGGGTGATCAGGGGGTTAAATCTTTATGTAGGGGGGTGGCGGGGACCCTAAACCTCCTTGGGACAGAAACTAAGTCGCTAGCGCTAACTCAAGTCACAATCACACTAATAGAAAATACAGTAAAACACTATATTACTTGTTTTTTAGTGTGCAATGTGACGGGTTAAGGGGTTAACTGGGGGTGATCAGGGGGGGATCAGGAGAGATCAGGGGGTTAAATCTCTAATGGGAGGGGGTGGCGGGTATCCTAATGATAAAAGGAACGACCGCAAGCGCTAAACCTGGTCACAAGTCACACTTATATGGGTATATAGGAAAATGCTATATACTGTATTCAGTGTGTGTTGTGACAGGGGGTGTAGGGTCGATCAGGGGGGGGGGGGGTCAGGGGGTTAAATCTTTATTGGGGGTGTGGCGGGGACCCTAAACCTACTTCCAAAAATCATAAAAATCATTGGCCTGGACCTGATGACTGATCGGTTCTGAACCCAATCAGGTCATCAGATGGCGGGAGCTAGTGACATATGGATACGTCACTTATCCTGCTCGGGGCTGACCGCCGCAGTATATGTACTTGCGGCGGTCGGCAAGTGGTTAAAGGGACACTCTAACAACCTCAACCATAACGGTAAACTCGAATATATACAGTGGGTACGGAAAGTATTCAGACCCCCTTAAATTTTTCACTCTTTGTTATATTGCAGCCATTTGCTAAAATCATTTAAGTTCATTCTTCTTCCTCATGAATGTACACATAGCACCCCATACTGACAGAAAAACACAGAATTGTTGACATTGTTGCAGATTTATTAAAAAAGAAAAACTGAAATATCACATGGTCCTAAGTATTCAGACCCTTTGCTGTGACACTCATATATTTAACTCAGGTGCTTTCCATTTCTTCTGATCATCCTTGAGATGGTTCTACACCTTCATTTGAGTCCAGCTGTGTTTGATTATATTGATTGGACTTGATTAGGAAAGCCACACACCTGTCTATATAAGACCTTCCAGATCACAATGCATGTCAGAGCAAATGAGAATCATGAGGTCAAAGGAACTGCCTGAAGAGCTCAGAGACAGAATTGTGGCAAGGCACAGATCTGGCCAAGGTTACAAAAAG
Source organism: Pelophylax lessonae (assembly GCF_965119305.1). Lineage (NCBI taxonomy): Eukaryota > Metazoa > Chordata > Amphibia > Anura > Ranidae > Pelophylax > Pelophylax lessonae. The sequence continues at coordinate 140,607,883 of NC_138773.1, read as the reverse complement.
ATTTCTGCTTTACTTAAGGTTCCTAAGAGCACAGTGGCCTCCATAATCCTCAAATGGAAGACGTTTGGGACGACCAGAACCCTTCCTAGAGCTGGCCGTCCGACCAAACTGAGCTATCGGGGGAGAAGAGCCATGGTGAGAGAGGTAAAGAAGAACCCAAAGATCACTGTGGCTGAGCTCCAGAGATGCAGTCAGGAGATGGGAGAAAGTTGTAGAAAGTCAACCATCACTGCAGCCCTCCACCAGTCGGGGCTTTATGGCAGAGTGGCCCGACGGAAGCCTCTCCTCAGTGTAAGACACATGAAAGCCCGCATGGAGTTTGCTAAAAAACACCTGAAGGACTCCAAGATGGTGAGAAATAAGATTCTCTGGTCTGATGAGACCAAAATATAACTTTTTGGCCTTAATTCTAAGTGGTATGTGTGGAGAAAACCAGGCACTGCTCATCACCTGTCCAATACAGTACCAACAGTGAAGCATGGTGGTGGCAGCATCATGCTGTGGGGGTGTTTTTCAGCTGCAGGGACAGGACGACTGGTTGCAATCGAGGGAAAGATGAATGCAGCTAAGTACAGGGATATCCTGGACAAAAACCTTCTCCAGAGTGCTCTGGACCTCAGACTGGGCCGAAGGTTTACCTTCCAACAAGACAATGACCCTAAGCACACAGCTAAAATAACGAAGAAGTGGCTTCACAACAACTCCGTGACTGTTCTTGAATGGCCCAGCCAGAGCCCTGACTTAAACCCAATTGAGCATCTCTGGAGAGACCTAAAAATGGCTGTCCACCAACGTTTACCATCCAACCTGACAGAACTGGAGAGGATCTGCAAGGAGGAATGGCAGAGGATCCCCAAATCCAGGTGTGAAAGACTTGTTGCATCTTTCCCAAAAAGACTCCTGGCTGTATTAGATCAAAAGCGGGCTTCTACTAAATACTGAGCAAAGGGTCTTAATACTTAGGACCATGTGATATTTCAGTTTTTCTTTTTTAATAAATCTGCAACAATGTCAACAATTCTGTGTTTTTCTGTCAGTATGGGGTGCTATGTGTACATTCATGAGGAAGAAGAATGAACTTAAATGATTTTAGCAAATGGCTGCAATATAACAAAGAGTAAAAAATTTAAGGGGGTCTGAATACTTTCCGTACCCACTGTATATATATATATATATATATATATATATATATATATATATATATATATATATATATATACACAGGTCCCTCTCAAAAAATTAGCATATTGTGATAAAGTTCATTATTTTCTGTAATGTACTGATACATATTAGACTTTCATATATTTTACATTCATTACACACAACTGAAGTAGTGCAAGCCTTTTATTGTTTTAGTATTGATGATTTTGGCATACAGCTCATGAAAAACCAAAATTCCTATCTCAAAAAATTAGCATATTTCATCCGACCAATAAAAAAAAGTGTTTTTAATACAAAAAAAGTCAACCTTCAAATAATCATGTTCAGTTATGCACTCAATACTTGGTCGGGAATCCTTTTGCAGAAATTACTGCTTCAATGCGGCGTGGCATGGAGGCAATCAGCCTGTGGCACTGCTGAGGTGTTATGGAGGCCCAAGATGCTTCGATAGCGGCCTTGAGCTCATCCAGAGTGTTGGGTCTTGCGTCTCTCAACTTTCTCTTCACAACATCCCACAGATTCTCTATGGGGTTCAGGTCAGGAGAGTTGGCAGGCCAATTGAGCACAGTAATATCATGGTCAGTAAACCACTTACCAGGGGTTTTGGCACTGTGAGCAGGTGCCAGGTCGTGCTGAAAAATGAAATCTTCATCTCCATAAAGCTTTTCAGCAGATGGAAGCATGAAGTGCTCCAAAATCTCCTGATAGCTAGCTGCATTGACCCTGCCCTTGATAAAACACAGTGGACCAACACCAGCAGCTGACATGGCACCCCAGACCATCACTGACTGTGGGTACTTGACACTGGACTTCAGGCATTTTGGCATTTCCCTCTCCCCAGTCTTCCTCCAGACTCTGGCACCTTGATTTCCGAATGACATGCAAAATTTGCTTTCATCCGAAAAAAGTACTTGGGACCACTGAGCAACAGTCCAATGCTGCTTCTCTGTAGCCCAGGTCAGGCGCTTCTGCCGCTGTTTCTGGTTCCAAAGTGGCTTGACCTGGGGAATGCGGCACCTGTAGCCCTTTTCCTGCACACGCCTGTACACTGTGGCTCTAGATGTTTCTACTCCAGACTCAGTCCACTGCTTCCGCAGGTCCCCCAAGGTCTGGAATCGGTCCTTCTCCACAATCTTCCTCAGGGTCCGGTCACCTTTTCTCGTTGTGCAGCGTTTTCTGCCACACTTTTTCCTTCCCACAGACTTCCCACTGAGGTGCCTTGATACAGCACTCTGGGAACAGCCTATTCATTCAGAAATGTCTTTCTGTGTCTTACCCTCTTGCTTGAGGGTGTCAATGATGGCCTTCTGGACAGCAGTCAGGTCGGCAGTCTTACCCATGATTGCGGTTTTGAGTAATGAACCAAGCTGGGAGTTTTTAAAAGCCTCAGGAATCTTTTGCAGGTGTTTAGAGTTGATTCAGATGATTAGGTTAATAGCTCGTTTAGAGAACCTTTTCATGATATGCTAATTTTTTGAGATAGGAATTTTGGTTTTCCATGAGCTGTATGCCAATATCATCAATATTAAAACAATAAAAGGCTTGCACTACTTCAGTTGTGTGTAATGAATCTAAAATATATGAAAGTCTGTTTATCAGTACATTACAGAAAATAATGAACTTTATCACAATATGCTAATTTTTTGAGAGGGACCTGTATACGTTATACTATGGTAGTCCGGTCCCGGCTATATCCTCCCCCCACTTGAAATCTTTGGTCCCCAAAAATGGAGGAAATTTCTGTAAGAATCTAGCATTCACTAGTTTATGAAAATAAATCAATAACATCACTGTATAGAACTCATGGTAGCGGACAACTGGTCAACAAAAGAACTTTCAGATAACCAATTTATAAAATATCAGAAAAAGCTGAGTTACTCCTACTACAGGCCAGTAATAGGTTAGTGGCCCACCTAGTAGTGTCAGAGGGGGGAACAGGGTCATGTTCCACCAAAAGCTCGATAGAAGAGGCTGGTGCTTGACTTGAATGTTGAGTAGTATGAATAAGTTCACCTGAGCTCTCTCCAAGAGTATTGTAAGTCAGTCAGCGGATGAATCGAACTCCTAAGTCTGAAAGATATATCTTCAATAGATTCAGGTATCGGCTTCTGTTCACAAGAACTACATCCAGGCTGTGGCTCTTCCAAGCAATCAGGTACAACTTCCTGACTATCCATAGATGACAAAGCCAAACCCTCTTCCATAACAGGTGTCTCCACATTTTCCACAGGAGGAGGATCAAAATCTCCAACATCGACTAATTCAGGACTGGTTAATGGGGGGACTTCTTGAACTCCTTTATCCACAGTCAAGGCAGGTCTTTGCAGATCTCTAGACTGGTGCATCTCCCTTGCAGGTAAAGGTAACATCTGACGGTCTCCTGCGCTAAGCCTACCAGCTTCAGGAGTATCTTCCATTGAAGAAGGCCATCACCAATCAAATATCACTCCTTCTTCATCACTATCTTCCTCCTCTTCTGGAGTTGAAGATCAAGGCACCTGCCGGGTTCCATATCGTAGGGTAAGAGCTAAAGAGGTATCAGAACAAGGAACTGCTAGCCCCCGAATTGCATCTGAAATGGGTAACAAGTAATTTCTATGCCAAGCCTTCACTTCTACTGATTTCATGATTGGAGACCATATCCTCTTTTTCTTCCTTTGAGTAGATACATTGATCCCCCTGTGTCTTTTTCCCCCAACCCAGGCGGCCCCCTTTGTAAGCTTGGCGTGGAGCTCTGTTTATTCTCGGGACGCTCAATTGGCTCCTTCACGGAGATCCCCTGAAGTTTTCTGTCGCCTTCGCGAAAAGGGAATTTCTGTAGCGCTTTCAGCAGCTCCTCTAACAGTCCAAGGCTGATCCCCCTATTTGGGGCACTTAACCCGGAAGTGTCCAACTTCTCCACACTCAAAGCAACCTCTGTCCAGAGAGGGAGAAAAACTCAGTCCCTTTGAACTGCTCTTTGGTTCTTGGACTTTCCCCTGGGCTTCAGTCACTTGCATTAGAGCCTGGCACATCTGAGTTTTGGGCCTGTGCCACCTGGATCATCAAGTCAGCTGAATTCGAACTGTCGTCAGGTTTCTTTTCTCCCAAACTCTCACAATGACCAAAGTCGACATCCACTTCACTTTCCTCATCCGAGAGGCTGCTCTTCACTCGAGCCAAATGGGCAGAGGCTCTCTCTCTTCCCTTCATCATTTTACAGTTCTCTAACACCTTGACTCTTTTCTTCCAACAAGGGGAAGCCCGGACTCCTTTTAACAGCAGCTTTAGGGCTATGGGGTGGTTTGGCCGAGCCCCTAGTAGCACTCTGTCCAGCTGCGCTTGACCAGCGTTTTTAGGGTCTATGCCCTTCTTTAACCTCCCTGGCGATATTGCTGAGTGTGGCTCGAGGTTAATTTTCAGTACCAAAAGCAGTAACCCCGAGCCACACTCAGGATTACCCCAGAACGTTAATCACCTTCCTTGCGCTTCCCCGCCATCCTCCCTGTCATCCTCACAATCTCTCCCCGCTCTGTGCACGGCCGATTGCCTGCACTTGCCTTCTGGTTCCCTCCTGCGAGCGTTGCGACAACAGGGTGGAACCGGCGGCAAATTCAAAAGTGTAAAAACACTAACTGACATGATACAAAGCTGTGATCCTAACGGATCACACTGTATCATGCCATTTCAGCACAGGATTGCACCTGGTGACTTTTCCAGTGCCCTGCCTGTGCTTTTCCAGTGCTTTGTGCCTGGACAATTTTGAACAACCATGGTGTCCAAAAAGCGTTTTTTTTTTTTTTTTGCGCAAAAGCGCTTTTAGACTAACTGGAAAACAGCGACAGCAAAACTGAGTTACTTGAAAAACTGAGCGATAGCTATTCGTGGGAAAATTTGTCATCAGGTACGGAAAGTGACGACAGCGACAATTCTGATGTCTCTTTCTGGCATATAACTTGTGGAATTTGGGAAGTATATCAAATGATTCTTCACAATTTCCAATGGAGCTATGTGCCAGAAAGAGACATCATAATCGTCGTTGTCGTCACTTTCCGTACCTGATGACGAATTTTCCCACGAATCGCCATCGCTCAGTTCTTCAAGTAACTCTGTTTCGCTTTCGCTGTTTTCCAGTTCGTCTAAAAGCGCTTTTGTGCAAAAATAATGCTTTTTGCATGCCATGGTCGTTCTCTATTTTCCAGGCACAAAGAACTGGAAAAGCACAGGCAGGGCACTAGAAAAGTCACCAGGTGAAATCCTGTGGTGAAATGGCATGATATAGTGTAATCTGTTAGGATCACACTTTGTATCATGTCATTTAGTGTATTTACACTTTTGAATTTGCCGCCTGTTCCACCCCCCTGCGTTGCAATGCTCGCAGGGAAGGGAACTGGAAGACAGGTGCTGGCATCTGCCGAGCACACAGCAGGAGGGCAGCGGAAGGACGGTGGGGGGCATCGCAGGGGAAGGTGAGTTTTAAAATGTAAAACAGATTTCTATGCAAAACAATGTACCGCTTTCAGCACCTAAAATCTGAAATAATCATACCGCCAGGGAGGTTAAGATAATCTGATGCAACATGTTATCCACTCGGAAGACATAATCTCTCTCCTCGTTGTTGGTGTGTATGATTAAATTTATACAACAGGTCCTTTCCACTCGGCCGAAGACAGCAAACAAGGCATCAATATAGTCCCTGGCCACGCAATCCTTGTTGCCCTTTTTCAACTTCCTAATCACCTCAGCAGCTGGACCTCTCAAACTCTCACGGAGTCACTGCCTCTTCACCTGCCTCTGGCACACTCCATTCTTCCACTGCTTGAGTGGCCTGGCTCATCCTACTCTCAAAATCCTCCTCCCCAGTGGGAGTTGGTGTCTGGCCGGAGAAGAACCGTAACCTTCTGTAACTTTGCCCGGCATTATTGGAACCATTCTTGACCAAGCTCTCGACTAAACGGCTTATATCTGTATAGAAAGAGACAGGGGAACACCAAGCCCACTAACATCAAGGGTTTCAGGACCAGGGCTGGCCGGCCAGGGTGGTGACCCCTCTTCCAACGCTTCCTTCTTCTCCAGTAAAGAGAACAATTGGGCCTGGATCCCCTCTTCCAGGGTAACCTTCTCTACCTGGAAGCATACAGGTACATCTTCTCGCAATTCTAGCAACACTTGCACGAGGTCCAACTCCCCATCGGCCCGTGCATCTAGTAGATAGGCCATATGTTCTGGCACCAGGGTTCTCAACCACCTCAGGAACTCTCTTTCCGTGCACTCACTCCCGGTGACTTCCAGGACTATGCTCTGCTCTAACTGGGCCCCTCTGGATCTTCCCCAGGCTCTTGCGGCAGCCAAGTTCGTCACATTTCTTGTTATTGGCTCATAGGGTGGTTGGCTCAGGGTTGGAGTAGCAAAGGATATCCTGGAGGAGCCCCCAAATGTAGCACTGCCCCCTAAAGGACTGCTGGATAGTAGGCGTTCCTCAGCACTCACCTGACCCTGTGATCCATCCAACCCATCTGACACTCTAGGTTCTGTCATGGAAAATATATTCTCCAAAGACACACTAACATAATTGGAATAACGTGTTGTTATTTTACTAAAGACATAAACTGGTACAACTCGATGGTTAACAGGTATAACTTGGTGATAAAAGAATGTACCAATATCAGTCAGCTAAACCCCACCAAACTCAGTGAGGTTCAACAGACTGAAACAATATGAATACAGATGATCAATAAGAAATATCAAAAGGAATCATTGATAATGCAACCAAACAGGATATCCGCAATGTCTGTCAATGCTATTGCAATGTAAAATGACTACAGCCTAAAGGAAATGCCTCTAAGATTGACCACAGCTGTAATTAGTTCTAACTGATAGTAATTCAAATTACTGTAACCGGCCCCCTTTAAGGCAAACAAGTGTTGGATCCCTTCTCCTAGCAAGGCCTTGTTAAATCTTCACCGGCAGTTGGAGCTATTATCACTGTTCAATGTGATATTTGTAATCCCAGGGTAGTACTTCTCGTCTACTCTTCGACTTGTTAGTGTCCACATGTGATGATCCTGTGACACAGGCGATGCCCCCTCCCACACTCCTGCGTCTGGGAGTGATCAATACTCTGCTGTCCCGGTTTGCTCAGCTCAGCCTCCACTCGCTCTCCGTTTAGCTCCACTGGATCTGCTACCTCTGTGTAATCACCAGCATCTGCACCACTGAGGATGGGCTCTGCACTCACTAGGCCGCATGTACTAGGCCTCAAACACAGACAGTGCCCCGACACACCTCTCAGGCTGGTCTGTACTCACTGAGTCCCGGAAGCAAGAGAGCACGCGCCCTGTGAAGCAGATGGGTTTATAGTCTTTCCCATGATCCTCCACTCGCCCAATGCTCCCTGGGAGTATAGGTTCTTCGGCAATCCAAACAGTCTGCATCCATTCAAGAACTACATCTCCCACAAACCAGTTTGTGTACTTCCTGTGAAAGCCCATCCTCTTCTGTAAGCAACCTTTAACAGAAACTCTAACAACCTCAACCATAATGGTAAACTGGTGTGTGTGTGTGTGTTTATATATATATATATTTATATATATATATATATATATATATATACAGTGCCTTGCGACTTTGCAACCTTTTGCCACATTTCAGGCTTCAAACATAAAGATATAAAACTGTAATTTTTTGTGAAGAATCAACAACAAGTGGGACACAATCATGAAGTGGAACGAAATTTATTGGATATTTCAAACTTTTTTAACAAATAAAAAAACTGAAAAATTGGGCGTGCAAAATTATTCAGCCCCCCTTAAGTTAATACTTTGTAGCACCACCTTTTGCTGCGATTACAGCTGTAAGTCGCTTGGAGTATGTCTCTATCAGTTTTGCACATCGAGAGACTGAAATTTTTACCCATTCCTCCTTGTAAAACAGCTCGAGCTCAGTGAGGTTGGATGGAGAGCGTTTGTGAACAGCAGTTTTCAGTTCTTTCCACAGATTCTCGATTGGATTCAGGTCTGGACTTTGACTTGGCCATTCTAACACCTGGATATGTTTATTTGTGAACCATTCCATTGTAGATTTTGCTTTATGTTTTGGATCATTGTCTTGTTGGAAGACAAATCTCCATCCCAGTCTCAGGTCTTTTGCAGACTCCATCAGGTTTTCTTCCAGAATGGTCCTGTATTTGGCTCCATCCATCTTCCCATCAATTTTAACCATCTTCCCTGTCCCTGTTGAAGAAAAGCAGGCCCAAACCATGATGCTGCCACCCCCATGTTTGACAGTGGGGATGGTGTGTTCAGGGTGATGAGCTGTGTTGCTTTTACTCCAAACATAACGTTTTGCATTGTTGCCAAAAAGTTCAATTTTGGTTTCATCTGACCAGAGCACCTTCTTCCACATGTTTGATGTGTCTCCCAGGTGGCTTGTGGCAAACTTTTAAACGACACGTTTTATAGATATCTTTAACCGGTTGCCGACCTCCGCACGACTATATACTGCGGCGGTCAGCCCCGGCCAGGCAGAGTGACGTACCGATACGTCACTTGCCTGTCACTCCCTTGTGAGCCAATAGCGGGCGAGCGCTCGCCCGCCCCGGCTCGTTCACAGGGAAGTTAGTGCGTGTGACCGGCGGACCCGATGTCCGCCGGTCACTCGCCAATCGTCTGTACAGAGGGAGAAAGTCAGGCGGCTGATGTAAACAAGCCGCCTGTCATTCTCCCCTGTGTTGAAACAGTGTTCAGACGGTTCTACTATGTAGGACCGTTGATCACTGTTCCTACACTAGTAGCCACAGCCAATCACAGTAGAAAGCACGCCCCTAGGGACACACTTAACCCCTCCCTCCCCAATAAAGTTAACCCCTTCCCTGCCAGTGTCATTTTGCAGTAACAGTGCATATGTATAGCACTGATTACTGCAGTAATGTCACTGGTAACCCCAAAAATGTCAGTCAAGGGTCCGATCTGTCCGCCGCAATGTCGCAGTACCGCAAAAAAAATCGCAGATCGCCGCCATTATGCGTTAAAAAAAACACCAAAAATGACAGAAATCTTTCCCTTAGTTAGTAAACGCAATAACTTTTGCGCAAACCAATCAAAATACGCTTTTTGCGATTTTTTTTTTACCAAACATATGTAGCAGAAAACAAATTGGCCAAAAATGTTAAAAAATTTAGATTTTTACATTTTTTGGGGGGGAATTTCATATAAAAAAATGTGAAAAATAGTTATTTTTGCAAAATTTACGCTTTTTTTTGTTTATAGCGCAAAAAGTAAAAATCGCACAGGTGATCAAATACCACCAAAAGAAAGCTCTGTTTGTGGGAAAAAAAGGACGTCAAATTCATTTAGGTACAGCGTCGCATGACCGCGCAATTGTCCGTTAAAATCAAGCAGTAAAAAATCGCAAAAAAACCCCTGGTCGGAATGGGGGTAAAATCTTCGGGGCTTAAGTGGTTAAGAAATGGCTTTCTTCTTGCCACTCTTCCATAAAGGCCAGATTTGTACAGTATACGACTGATTGTTGTCCTATGGACAGTCTCCCACCTCAGCTGTAGATCTCTGCAGTTCATCCAGAGTGATCATGGGCCTCTTGGCTGCATTTCTGTTCAGTCTTCTCCTTGTATGAGCTGAAAGTTTAGAGGGACGGCCAGGTCTTCGTAGATTTGCAGTGGTCTGATACTCCCATTTCAATATTATCGCTTGCACAGTGCTCCTTGGGATGTTTAAAGCTTGGGAAATCTTTTTGTATCCAAATCCGGCTTTAAACTTCTCCACATTACAGTATCTTGGACCTGCCTGGTGTGTTCCTTGTTCTTCATGATGCTCTCTGCGCTTTAAACGGACCTCTGAGACTATCACAGTGCAGGTGCATTTATACGGAGACTTGATTACACACAGGTGGATTCTATTTATCATCATTAGTCATTTAGGTCAACATTGGATCATTCAGAGATCCTCACTGAACTTCTGGAGAGAGTTTGCTGCACTGAAATTAAAGGGGCTGAATAATTTTGCACGCCCAATTTTTCAGTTTTTTATTTGTTAAAAACGTTTGAAATGTCCAATAAATTTCGTTCCACTTCATGATTGTGTCCCACTTGTTGATTATTCACAAAAAATGACAGTTTTATATCTTTATGTTTGAAGCCTGAAATGTGGCAAAAGGTTGCAAAGTTCAGGGGGGCCGAATACGTTCGCAAGGCACTGTATACATTATATACTATGGTAGACCGGTCCCAGCTACATGATTATATTAAATTCATTTAAAAAATACAGTTTGCATATGTCGAAGTTGATGGCCAGCAAATGAAGCAAACACTTTCTTTCCATGGCTCCTCTGTTGTTTATTTTTCCATAGTTGAAACAATGGTCTGTTAGGTAATCCATTCTACAGCTGTTCTTGTGAAACCTGTTAGGATTTGCTATTGTATGGAAAACAACTCATGGCCAAGACACAATGTTTTATGGCTTCTTCATATATATTCTCTTTTCAAGACCATAGAATATAGTCGCAATCTCCAGGGTTAGTCAACATCGGCTTACCACTTTTCAACAACGAACAATGGAAACTAGAAACCTGAGTTTCTTATTGAGTTTCTAGCGAAGGTCATGAATTGAACTTTGTGTCTGGGGGTCATCATGCAGCTCATAATTCTTCCATGCAATATGAAAAATATGCCTGTTTCTTACCATAGTCCTGACAGCATGCCATGGGTATATGTGGAATTACACCCCAAAATACATTCTGCTGCTTCTCCGGAGTATGGGGATACCCCATGTGTGAGATGTTTTGTCAGTCTAGCCACGTACAGGACCATGAAAACCAATCACTGCCTTCAGGCTTTCTAAGGGTGTAAATTGTTGATTTCACTCCTCACTACCTATCACAGTTTTGTAGGCCATGAAATGCCAAGACCGCACAAACCCCCCCCAAATGACCCCTTTTTGGAAAGTAGACACACTAAGCTATTTGCTGAGCGTTTTGCAGATCTCACTTTTTGTCAGTAAGGTTTGAAAAAAGGAAAAAAAAAAAAAAACATTTTCCTTTTTTTTTTTTTCTTCATTTTCCAAAATAAATGAGAGCTGCCAAATACTCACCATGCATCTTTAAAAAAATAAATCTCTCCTCTGCCCTTAAAGTATCTGACCACACCAAGATTGGTGTGATAATATGCTTTCCTAATTTCCCAATGGCGCTGTTTATATCTGGTGAAACCGAAGTCCTGAAATGCTCGTAGCTTCCGGTATCTTAAGCCATAGAGATGATTGGATCCATTCTCATCTCCAATCAGCTCTATGGTCAGATGGAACCACCAGCTGCACTCTCGGGTTACCCGTTGGGACAGGGGAACCTGAGAAAACCGTGGAAGGTGGCGGGAGGGAGGTAGTCCCTTCTCACTGCTTGGCTATTTATCTGCTAGGATCGCTTTTACATGTAAGCCGACCGCTGGCTGTAAAAAACGATGATGCCTAAATCTGCATTATCCTGGTATGACCACTCAAAGTCCAGCGACGTAAAAGTATGTTGCTGGTCCTTATTGGGCATATCTTGTAGGGTTATTTTTTTTTTCATGCAGCCTGTGGGCTGAACAAAAAAAAGAGACCCTAACAGATTCCTCCATTCATACCAATCGATGTGGATGAAGAAATCTCTGCCAGAAAATGCGTGTTATGCTTATGCCCACCATTAGAGCTCACATCATCCACCCACTTCTAATGATAGGCATACATGCAATGTTTTTTTTTTTTTGTTTTTTTTTCATGCAGCCTATGGGCTGAAGAGAAATAAAAAAGAACATAGCAGATTCCTCCATTCGTATTTATAGATGTGAATGAAGAAATCTCTGCCAAGAAAAGTGTTAAAAAATATATGGCGAAGCATAGGGGAGAACCTCCCTCTGTGTCCACACCCCATCCCCTATGCTTTGCCGCCATATATGCTCTTTTATTTAACTGGAGTGGTGAAATCACCTCCTTCAGCGCTGCCATCATAGATTTCCATATATGCTGAGAGCAAACGCTGTTGCTGTCAGAATATATAAATCAGTGCGGCAGCTGATGGGTGCACCTGCAAGGCAAACAATGGTTAACAATAAAACAGTAACAATAAAACATTAAATTATAATAACATAGAATGTTGGTATCTGAAAAGCAAAAAATGGTTAACAATGAAAAACAGTAACAATAAAACATTACAGTATAACACTATATCATAAAGTACAGTAAAAGTACATAGAATAACAGAAAATTAACTCACTAAAACGACAACTGTTTTTGGCTCTTTTTGTTATTTACTTTTTTTACACTTTTTTTTTTGTAACTCTAAAACGTTTCCAGGTTAGGGTCTCTCAAAGTGTGATCGCCATCTAACATCTTTCGAGACTCTGTGTAAGTGTGCCTTAGACTGTGCCGTGCTGTACCCTATGCTAATATTCCTCTAGTGTGTGGTAGCAAAACAGTCCCCAATGCAGAGACCAGATTGGCCAGGACAGGAGGGACAAAAAAAAGTGGGTGTCACGCCTATATCCACGTTTTCGACAGACACAACATGGGGTGTCTTTCGGTAGAGGTACTCGGGAGGACATCCGGAAAATGCCTCTCATGCAGCTGGCTCGCTGCATCTGGATTGTGAATTGGGGGCCACAGCACTTCTTGGATACAGAAAGGCTGTGATGATTGCTTTCTGGAATTTTAGGAAAGATCTGCGTCGTCCTCACGCTTTGTATAGCACATAAGCGCTCAGCAGAGCCAATTGAAATAAGTATACAGACCCTTTTTTGTACCAGCATCTGGTCTTACGGGCAATTAAGTACAGCACCATCATCTGGTCGTTGAAGTCCACCCCTCCCATGTTAAGGTTGTATTCATGGACACAGAGGGGCTTCTCAACAACACCAGTCTCTGTTGGAATTTGTCATATCTGCGTGAATGGAGGACAGAACAAAAACATTCCATGTGTCCCTCCACTTCACTGTAAGCAATCTGTTAGACTTCAAGCAGGCTCTCTCCCCCCCGTCTAAGTCGGGTATCTACAACCCGTTGGTGGAAGCCCCAGCGATTAGACCGCACAGTGCCACATGCGCCAATTGCAAATTCAGAAAGGTGACTAAAAAGTGTCATGCTTGTATAGAAGTTGTCCTTTCCGAATAAGACAACAAACTTGCCGCTGCTCCCTATGTAGTCTGGGCAGTTGGGGGGCTCCACATTGCTATCTTTGCCCTCATAAACACAGAAACTACATGTATAGAACGTTACCCTGTCACAGAGCTGATACATCTTGACCCCGTATCTGGCACGCTTTCTAGGGATAAACTGTTTGAAAACAAGGTGGCCAGAAAACGTGATCAGGCACTCATCAACGCAGACAGCTTGTTTGGGCGTATACCAGGCTGCAAACGTCTGGTTGAAGTGGTTTACAAGGGGCCGAATTTTGTGGAACCCGTCATATCCAGGGTCACCCCCAGGACGACCAAGTTCATTGTCACTGGAGTGCATGAACTGCAAGGAATTGCTCATATCTCGTCCTGGCCATTGCAGCAGAGAACATGGGCATATGGTGAATTGGGTCGGACAGCCAATATGACCGCAACTCACTCTTTTTAGTAATGCCCATGAGGAGGGATAGGCCCAGAAAACTGCTAGTGCTAGCAGAGAGATCAGGCCTGACTCTAACGCTGCTGTTTTGTGTGTTGTGTACTGGAAGTGACAGTAATCTGTTGATTACTACACTTTTGGGATGGGCAGATGGGCTAAAGGCAGGTGCTGGTAGGTGTCTTGGCCGATCCTGCATTTTGGGAACACTAAACTATTGGGGACTCTAGTATAGTTCTAATCAGATCAAAGATATGGATCCGTTCAGACACTATACTAGTAATGGAGGTGTTTAATGTGTGTGTGTGTGTGTCACTGGCAATCAAAGGGTTAAATTATATTACTAAATATGTGCCAGGGATATGACGCTGTCCTAGACTGACGATATCACCTTTGACACTAATATAGTGATAAGAAAAAAGATCTGTACACTATAAAAGTTGCACTGTGACAGCGCAATGAAGGGATTAACTGGGGATGATCGGGTGTTAAATTTTTATGGGGGGGGGGGTGGCGGGTACCCTAAACTTGTTTGGGATAGAAACTAACAGTCTCTAACGCTAAATTAAGTCACAAGTCATACTATTACAGTAATCAGTAAAAAAAGCTATATACTGTATATAGTGCACTGTGAGATGGAGTGAAAGGGTTAACTAGGGGGGGATCAAGGGGTTAAATGTGCCTAGTTCTGATTTGTGTGTTCAGTTACATGCTCCATGCTCTCTTCTCTCAAGCTGGAACCGAAAAGGGCTCCACGAGGGAAGAGAGCATCATTTCCTGTGCCTGCGTTTACAAAACACAGGCACAGGACGGTCTGGCATTGGTCAGAACCGATAACCAGGTCCAGGCCAAAAATCATTGGCCTGGACCTGATGACTTATTGCTTCTGAACTGAATTAGACCATCGCGGGGACTGAAAGCGTGCCACTGAGCCCCACGCGCGCGACCATTGTAGTCCTACGTCAGTTCACGCAGGAGAGGCTGCCTGCCGCAGTAAAACTGAGGCGGGCGATTGGAAAGAAGTTAGAAGGCCTGTCATGCTTATTTCTATTACAAGGGATTTTTACATTCCTTATAAGAGAAGTAAAAGCGATCAAATGTTTTTTTTAAAGAAACCGTGTAAAAATAAAATGGAAAATAAACAAGAACAAAAAAAATTAAAGCATCCCCCCTCAGAGCCCACGCGCAGAAGTGAAAGCATACGCAAGTTGCGCCCACATTTGTACACTAATGATAGGGCGAGAGCATTAATTTTAGCACAAGACCTCCTCTGTAACTCTAAACAAGTAACCTGTAACATTTTTTAAAGCATCGCGTATTGAGATTTACCGTAGTTTGTCACCATTGTCCAAGCGTACGCAATTTTAAAGAATGACATGTTGGGTATCTATTTACTCGGCCTAACATCATCTTTCACATTATGCAAAAAAAAAACAAATTGGGCTAACTTTACTGTTTTTTTTTTTAATTAAAATTGTATTTAAAAAAAAAAGCATTCCTTTTTTAAGACAGCTGTGCAAATACGGTGTGACATAAAGTATTGCAATGATCTCCATTTTATTCTCTAGGGTCTCTGCTAAAATATATATATATATATATCTATATTTATATATCCACTGTGAGCGAGTCTGTTGCTCAGGATTGTCAACCAGGCAGGTTGAGAGGCTTCAGGAGTATTGTTTTATTTGGAGGAAACTGGCTTTTAAGTTTTCTCGTTGTTTTGTAAAGTCCAGTTGGGGACCTGGAGCCTGGAGGTTTCGCAATGATTTGGGTGGGAGGAAAACTCCAATCCTGGGAACAGCCAGCACACTGATTGTGCAGCTGGGTCTTGCTCTTTTAGTAGGTTCCGGGCTTCACCCTCCCGAGGAGTCCTGGCAAACAAGGAATAAATGTGCATGTCTGCACGGTGCAGTCTGACAGAGCAGACGGAGGGCCCAAACATGTGGGCTTGAGCAGCAAGGAAGCTGTGAAAAAGTGTCAGTAGGGGTGCAGAATGTGTACCAAACGGGGACACTGAGACAGGGTCAAAAGGACTGAGGTCAAAGCCTGAGCAGCAGTGCTGACCAGAGAGCGAGGTGGCTTGGTATTATTCCTTTATTTCTTTACTGCTGTGTAAAGTTGAAACCCCTGCGTAGGAATCCTGGATGGACTATGTTTTTCCTTTTTCTTTAATAAAAGTAGGCCAACAAGCCCTTAAATGGCACAACTGGTGTGGACTCACAAGATATATAGATAATGTTTGGTTGTTCTGTAATTTTCAAATGTCAGAAATAGGCTTTGTCCTTAAGTGGTTAAACAAGCATGGCCTGCTTCAAATCAACTGTTCATGTGCTCCTTTCATCAAATGATGTGTAAGGCTCCATGTACACGGGACGTTGTAAATGGCCGTTTAGGAGCAGTTGGGCGTTTTTTTCAGAAGCCCCTGAACCCACCTGCATGTTATCTTATCTGTCCATGTACACAGGGTCGTTTACAGTCATTTGCAGGCAGTTGAGTTCAGGGACGTTTTTTTGGAACGCAATTATTTGCGTTCGAACGTGTGTTTCCCGGCGTTTCAAACGCAAAAACGGGCCTGAATGCGATCAAACGTGATAAAGTACGTTCAGCCACGTTATACGTTTTTTTTTTTTTCTTCCATTCAAAATCAATACACCCTATGGGAGCCTATTGATTTGAATGGAAGTCACACCGCAAGTCGGATCAGGATGATCCGACTTGCGGCACGACTTGCGTTGTGAGAATCTTGAGGGGGAACTCCACGCCAAAAATGGGAAAAAAACTGCGTGGGGGTCCTCCCCAGGTTCCAAACCAGGCCCTTATCCGATCACGCAGCCCGGTAAGGCAGGAAGGGGGAGGGAACGAGCGAGCAGCCCCACCCCCCCTGGACCATACCAGGCCACATGCCCTCAACATGGGGGGGTGTTGGTGCTTTGGGGCAGGGGGAGCTCTGCACCCCCCACCTCAAAGCACCTTGCCCTCATGTTGATGGGGACAAAGGCCTCATCCCCACAACCCTGGCCGGTGGTTGTGGGTCTGCCGGCAGGGGGCTCATCGGAATCTGGAAGCCCCCTTTAACAAGGGGGCCCCCCAGATCCCGGACCCCCTCCCTATGTGAATGGGTATGGGGTACATTGTACCCCTACCCATTCACCCCATAAAATGCAGTGTATGGAAATAACGACATGAGACGTTTTGGAAATTTTATTAAAAATCCTCATCCGGACTTCTCCGCTCTGGTCTTCTCCCTCTCCGCTCTTCTTGTCTTCTGCTCTTTTGCTGTCCGCTCTTCTGCTATCCAATATTCTGCTCTTTTGCCATCGGCTCTTCTTCTTCCTCCGGTCCTCCTCCGACGCTGTCCCCGGTGACGATGACGTCATCGGGAGGCCACGCCCCCAATGACTATATAACAAGCTGCAGAGACCTTCATAATCACCGGAGACATCGTCTGAGGAGGACCGGAGGAAGAAGAAGAGCCGAGGGCAAAAGAGCAGAAGATTGGACAGCAGAAGAGCGGACAGCAAAAGAGCAGAAGACAAGAAGAGCGGAGAGGGAGAAGACCAGAGAGGAGAAGTCCGGATGAAGATTTTTAATAAACTTTCCAAAACGTCTCCTGTCGTTATTTACATACACTGCCTTTTATGGGGTGAACAGG
This sequence comes from Pelophylax lessonae, assembly GCF_965119305.1. Classification (NCBI taxonomy): domain Eukaryota; kingdom Metazoa; phylum Chordata; class Amphibia; order Anura; family Ranidae; genus Pelophylax; species Pelophylax lessonae. The sequence continues at coordinate 140,590,495 of NC_138773.1, read as the reverse complement.
TAGGGGTACCCCATACCCATTAACATAGGGAGGGGGTCCGGGATCTGGGGGGCCCCCTTGTTAAAGGGGGCTTCCAGATTCCGATGAGCCCCCTGCCCGCAGACCCCCACAACCACCGGCCAGGGTTGTGGGGATGAGGCCCTTGTCCCCATCAACATGGGGGCAAGGTGCTTTGAGGTGGGGGGTGCAGAGCTCCCCCTGCCCCAAAGCACCAACACCCCCCCATGTTGAGGGCATGCGGCCTGGTATGGTCCAGGGGGAGTGGGGCCGCTCGCTCGTCCCCTCCCCCTTCCTGCCCTACCGGGCTGCGTGCTCGGATAAGGGTATGGTATGGATTTTGGGGGGACCCCACGCTGTTTTTTCGGCGTGGGGCTACCCTCAAATTCCATACCAGACCCGAAGGGCCTGGTTTGGAACCTGGGGGGGACCCCCACGCAGTTTTTTTCCCATTTTTGGCGTGGAGTTCCTCCTCAAGATTCTCACAGCGCAAGTCACGCCACAAGTCGGATCATCCGACTTGCGGTGCGACTTCCATTCAAATCAATAGGCTCCCATAGGGAACCATTGATTTTGAATGGAGGCAGAAAAAACGCTGCTAAAAGCAACGTAGCCAAACGTGCAATAACGCCAATGGAAAAAGCTACTGAAAGCACGTTTAACAGCTGTTTTTTCCCGGCGTCAGAACTAGCTTTGCAGCGCGTTTTTTATAACGTTCCGTGTACATGGAGCCTAACCCTTCAATACATCTTCCACCTCTGTAAATAAAGAATAGTTGTAAATGAGTGCTCATAAAATCCTCCACCAGTGCTAAGATGGCTTCTCACCTTATTTTTAAACCAGCAGGTCTAAACAATGCAGTTCCTTGTTAGCGATGACACCAGGTGTAAACTCAGCTCATTCTCCTCATCTCCTCTTGTCACAGATGCATGATTTCCATCAGCAGTATACAAAAACAAAATAGACATATCTATCGCTCTCTGTAAACTCTTTATTAAAAACAGGTAAAATATAGAATGTAAACTCACATAAATGGCACTCAACCATGCCGGTATAAAGGGCAGATAACTTTGTCCCAGCGTGGTTCAAGTAGTTAGGAGCCAGACCCTCAGATGTTTTCCCACGACCACTGCTAATTCCCCAAACTCATTGTGTCCTGTGCTTGGACTTCGTCAGTGGGTCTACCGATCTGTAGCCTGGACCAAGAACTGTATGCAACAGGTTCATCTTTGTTATTAATGGGGGGAATACTGTGCTTCAAGGATAATATGGAAATATGTATTTTAATTATAATTATAGTATTAAAATATGTGAAAATAAAGGGGGTGAGTAAATAAATTAATGAACAATAAATAATTAATAAACCATCAATTTCCCGTGCTTCTCTGTGCAATATTTAGACCGACAGTATATGCATAAATCATACAAATTCAAATAAACATACAAGCTCAATATATGTTGTGCTCGGTGACTTCAGTGCAGTAACAGAAAATAAATATAAGGTGCATATATTGTTCAAAGTAGTGGTACTGGGCAATCTTCAATAAACATAAAGTGCATATATTATGATACTGTGTACCAATATCGATCTTACCAAAAAATTAATAAATTCAAATGAACATACAGGCTCAATGTATCCACAATGAAGTGCTTGGTGACTTCAGTGCAATAACCGATAATTAATATAGAACTACAAGGTGCATATATTAAAAGTAGTGGTGCTGTGCAATCTTAAATGAATATAAAGTGCATATATTATGATGCTGTGTGCCAACATTAATCTCACCCAAATACTAGTGCTTATAATCACTTGTGCAGTGATAGTGCCAATAAGTAAACAGAGTAAAATCTATTTCATATGTTTTTTTTCAATACAAGTCCATTAGACAAGGTGCTTCAGTGTCAGAAGACGGGTGTCAGTGTCCCAATCTCAGATCCAATATCCTTTAATACACCTCTTCCACCTATATAATGTGTAAATGCTGGTGATCTTCAGTGTCAATCACTTCTAGGTGTGCAAATGGCTTACCTTACTGCTGTATATAATATGCCTTGGTTGTTATTGCCAGTATGGGGGCTCCACTCCTATCTCCTTATGGTTATCCTTCCATCTCTTTGCGGGACTGTGGGTACACTTTCCAAACCACTGGGATATTGTGGGGTATTAACGAGCTCTCTTGTATCACACTCTCCTCACATCTGCCTCGCAATTATACTGTGTTCTCAGAAGGAATTTTAGGCCATCATAGTGTAGTATTGTCAGGCTTTATTTATAAAACAATGTAGTAACTTACAGTTAAAAATACTCCAATCTGCTCGTTCTGTTTGCCGCGGGGTTCGTTTGAATATCCCGTAGCGTCATTTCCGGTGTATGCTTCCTAGTGCGCCCTACGCGTTACGTCACCTATGGATTCTAATAGACTCCTATGCTGTAGCATATTATTTAGAGTAGCTATAATCAAAACACCTCATGATTATTATGAACAATGGAATAATAGAAGGTATTCAAAAAAAACCAGTAGCGCAAAGATATAACCAGAAGTTAATGCCGCATAGATGTATAGTCACAACTATTAAGACTTCCCACAGTTCAATAATGCACAGATGTCACAAAAGCATCAGGAAAATGATATTGATAGCAATCAGTCCATAATCATTCAACATATATCCTGGGATGTTTAGATAAACAGGTGTAGCTTTCAAGGATCACCATCACCACCGTGCTCCAAGGGGGGAGGAGAAATGCCCACTCACCAGCTGCTGTAGCCCAAAACACTCTCGTGCCTGAGCAATGTAAGCCTGAAGAATTAGTCTTTGATCTGCACACCCAGACCGGATTACACACCAGCTAAAGCAATCAGGCTCGGCAGCATGAGGGGAGAGAAGCGAAATCCCACTAGTGTGATACAGTTTTAAAAGCTTTATTGCATGTATAAAATAAGTATACAACTCGCATGATATCCATATAACATCCGCATGTCATAAAATAGGAGGAGGGTAACCACTTTTGCAGACTAGGAGCTCGGGACACCCGGATGGCACGGATGGCACGAGGTCCACGGCGTGGAGCCTGGACACGGATCCCCGAAGGGTACCCTCCTCCTATTTTATGACATGCGGATGTTATATGGATATCATGTGAGTTGTATAACGGAAAATTGATATCAATACTTACCGTCATTTTCCTTTTCCTGATGGACTCCATGGCAGCATACGTTTGGGTAGGCCCCGCCTCCTCTCCTACTGCCATGGAGTCCATCAGAAAAAGAAAATTACGGTAAGTATTGATATCAATTTTCCGTTTTCCTGACAGACTCCATGGCAGCATACGTTTCGGGAAATAACTCGCTATACACTCCCGGGTGGGAAGATGCTGAACAAAGAAAAAACTTTAATTGGCACTGTCAACTGACAAGACTTGAATGCCAAAGTTAAGGGAAGATAAGGCAGCAGGTTCAATACAATAATGGGAAAGGAAGGTATTGACAGATGACCAGAATGCTGCTTTGCAGATCACATCAGGCGCAACGTGTTTAGAAGCTGCCCAAGACATAGCGATGCTTCTTGTAGAATGAGCCGTAATCGCCTCTGGAGGAGCCAAGCCCTTTTGCCATGGAGAAGAACGAAAAGGAAATCCAATTGGCGGAAGGAGGATGTGGACTCCAAGTATTGACTTAAAGTGTTGCCCACGTCTAGAGGATGGATTAAAGATTCCTCATCAGTTCTGAAAGTGGGAAGAACTACCTCTTTTCGTGGAAGACAGAGGTCACTTTCGGGTTTGACCCCAGCATAGGGATTAGGACCACTCTTTCCTGAAAGAAGGTCAGAAAAGGTTCTTTGCAACCTAAATTATGTATCTCCGAGACCCTTTTAGCGGAGGTAATGGCCACCAAAAACACTGTCTTTAGCGTAATCTCTTTGATTGACATGGTAGCAACATCTTTTGAAGAAAAAAAGTCCAAAACTAATGGGAGATCCCATTTTGGGAATCTCGGCTTTCTCTGAGGCCTGAGCCTGACTGCGCCCTTGAAAAACTGTTGAATCAGATGATGACTTGCCCACTGAATTCCGGTGAAGGCTGAGATGGCAGAAACTTGCACCCGGAGAGAGCTAACCGAGAGGGACAGATCCAGACCAGATTGCAAGAAGCTCAGAATTTGCTGAATAGTAGGTGTACCTACTGGGCCCGACCTCTGGGCTTGATGACTCATGAACCTAGCCCAGATCCTTTCATATACCCTGTTGGTGCTAGCTCTTCTTGAGTTCATAAGAGTCGGAATCACCTCTTCTGGGCATCCGAGAGCCTCCAACCTCCCCCTCTCAAGAACCAAGCCCTGAGGTGCAGACGCGCAGGGCATGGATGCAGAGTAGGACCCTGAGATAGAAGGTCCGGCCTGAGAGGTAGAGGGATTGGATCCCTGAAGCTGAGAAGGGACAGCAGGGGAAACCAGGGCCTGTTGGGCCAGAAGGGAATTATTGCAATGATTTCCACTTCCTCCATCTTCAGTCTCCGCAGGAATTGGAGTACTATTGGTACTGGTGGAAAGGCATAAGCAGACTGGAAGTTCCATCTGTCCGTGAGGGCATCCACCCCGAAGGCTCGAGGATCCCTGAACCTCGTATAGTACTTCCGAAGCTTCTTGTTGCGTGGACTCGCAAACAGATCCACTTCTGGCGACATCCCAAGGGACAGTACCCAATTGAACACCTCCTGATGGAGGGACCATTCGTTGTTGTCTAATTGGAATCGGGATAGAAAGTCTGCTTCTACATTCAACACTCCCGGAACAAAGACCGCCGAAAGATTGGCCAGATGATGCTGGGCCTATGACATAATCGGCTCTGTTTCTTGGAGGAGAGACATGCTGCGAGTTTCTCCCTGCCTCTTGACATATGCCACTGCCGTGGTGTTGTCCATCCTCAGCAACACTGAGGCCCCTTGAGTTAGATGGTGAAAAGCCTGAAGGGCTTTGAGGGCAGCTTGTAGTTCTAGGATATTGGACACCACTCCGTGACCGGGAAAATTCCATCTGCCTTGTGCCACTTCTGACAGACAGTGGGCTCCCCAACCGGTACTGCTGGCATCGGAGGTTATCGTAATCCAGGAGATTGGAGCGATTGAGTGGCAGTTGGTTAGATTCGCACGGCATAACCACCAAGGAAGGCACCCCTTCATGAATGGGGTCAGGTGAATAACTTGCGACAAGTTCTCTGTCGTCCATTGTTGGAGAAACCCATTCTGGAAGGGTCTCAGTTTCCACAGAGCCCCCTTCACCATGGGTGAGGTAGCTACGAGAGTCCACCCTGCTCTGAACTACTGGGATTTTTTCTTCGGGCAGAGAAATGGTGCACTTCACTGTGTTGAATAGTGCTCCGAGAAACACCAGCGACTGCGTTGGCACCAGATGGCTCTTTTCTAGATTCAGAATTCCTGGAGCGTAGAGATCACCTGTTCCAGATGTGAGAGTAACTGAAGTCTGTCCTGGGACAGAAGAAGGAGATCGTCCAGGTAATGATGCAATCTGACACCTCTGGTCCTGATGAGAGCCACAACCGCCAACAATGTCTTGGAGAATGTGCGAGGCGAAGTTGAGAGCCCGAAGGGAAGACATGTAAATTGCATGTGGGCATGACCAACAGCAAACCCGAGAAACTGATGATATTCTTTTGCCACAGGTACATGGAAGTACGCATCTTTTAGGTCTATCGATGCTAGCCAATCTCCTGGGAGAACCGAATGCTGTATTGTGACCAGGGATTCCATCTTGAATCTTTCTCGATGGATAGATGTGTTGAGATATGTGAGATCTATTACCGGGCGCCAGGTGCCGTTCTTTTTCTGGACAAGAAAGAGAGGTGAATAGACTCCCAGACCTCTTTCCGCTTCAGGAACTGGTACAACGGCTCGCTGAGCCAGTAGGGTGTCCACATAGCCAAGAAGAACCTTCCTTTTCTCTGCTGAAGGAGGAAGGGAAGTTGCGATGAACCTGGGTTTGGGAACGTTGTTGAACGCCCAAGAGTGCCCTTGGGACACAATATTTAAAACCCAGGGATCCTGGATCGAGGCCGCCCAGACATCCCGAAATTGGAGCAACCTGGCTCCTACCGGGAAAGCCTGGACGGGCCCAACCTCAAAAGGATTTGGTGGCCTCCCAGTCACCAGACGAAGAGCCTTTTGGGCCTTTCTGGAAGGTGGTTTGCCTTGACTTCCAACCTCTTCCATAGGACTTGCCTGGTCTGTAGCTGCGCGCTTCCTTAGAACGATTAGTGTTCTTTCTCCTTGGGAAAAAGCGCTTCTGAGCGCCTGGGCGTTTATCCTGAGGGAGGAACCCAGATTTTCCGCCCGTGGCCCGAGTTATGGCTGCATCCAATTTGTTCCCAAAAAGGGAAGAACTCTCAAAGGGAATCCGGCACCATGCCTGTTTGGAAGCAGCATCGGCAACCCAAGGACGAAGCCAAAGGGCACTTTAAACCGTAACAGAAGACAGCATAACTCGGGCCAAAAGGCGAATGGTGTCCAAAGACGCCTCCCCCAAGAAGCCCGCGGCCATCTTCAGCTCCTGGATCGGGGAGCTCCGGAGTACTTCCTCCGAAACTCCTCCAAGAGTGCCCTCCAAGGCGTTGATCCAGACTTTCATGGCTTTTGAAATTGTAGCCAAAGCCAAGGCTGGCTTGCAGGCCATGCCGGCTGAAAGGTATGCTCGTTTAAGGTCAGCTTCGATCCTCCTATCCAACGGATCCTTAAATGAGGCTGTATCCTCCATTGGAAGGGTGACATGCTTAACCAAACGCATTACAGCTGCATCCACACTGGGGGGAAGATTCCAGGTGCTTCACCTCTTCTTCTTTAAATGGATACAACTTCGCCATCTTTGTGGTCAAGGAATTTTTCCTTTCCACTTTGCTCCACTCTTTGGAAATTATATCTCCCAGCTCCCCTAGAAATGGAAAGTTCAAGCGTTCTTTGCATAACTGCTTGAAATATTTTCGCTGCTTCGGGGAGGAGACAGCCGGATCTTCCCAGTCAAGGGCTTCTCTCACCGCCTTTACTAGAGGGGAGACAAGGCTAAACTCAAACCCCGAACCGGAGTCATCTGAATCAGATTCATGCTCTGACGGAAGGATAGAAGGATGGCTGGGCTGGGAAGACTCAAAAGGATCCTGAACCAGAAAATCTCTTTCAGGAGAGCGGGATGGCCCTGCAGAAGTACTTGGCCTGTGTAACTCAGAGAGTCTTTGAGGACTCTGCGCACAACCTCCTCAATATGTTGGTCCGACTTCTCCCTTTCACCCGTGGCTTGGGCATAACAGGGTTTACACAGAGAGTAACCATCCGTTACTATGGTACCACATCCCCAGCATTTCTTTCCGTGCAGGTGCTCCGAACGGCCATGATGTGTTGAACTAGAAGATTGGCCATCACGTCCCCTATTATGGGGGGAGCAGCGCCTGGACCTAGATGAGGAGTGCCAGTGCTGCGACTTTGAATGTCTGTCTTCACTGCGTGCGCTGGGCTGCTGATCAGACCTGGAAGAGCTGGAGACAGACACATACAGCAATATATGAGAGAAAACACAGACCCCCCCCCCTAAATGCCCAGCACATACCTGGTATGAGCGGGCTGGCCACTAGGGGGCGGAGATGCGTCCATGATCCTTATAATAGAAGGGGTGAAAACTCTTCCACAGCTAAACATAACAAAAATATATTGTGCTGAGCCTTTCCCCATGCAGAGACCCAAGAACCGCCAATATGCACTATGAAGGAGAATCTTACCTTTAAACGCCAAGTCAGAGTCTGGGGGAGGCTGTATATTCGTGCCGACCTTCCCACCAGCTCTGACATAACAAGGGATTTAAATACGCCGCGGCCAGACCGGGAGCCGGACCGGACAGAGAACACAATTGCCTAGCAACATATCAACGATAGCGGACTGCTAGAGAGGAACCCGGCCTACAAAACAGTACCATCTGCCATAAAAACACACAGAGATGCAGTAAGTATAACAGCCTAACGCCACCCTATTACATATGTTTAGCAGGCAAAAACAAAGCATAAAGAGAGAGAGAAAAAAGGGTCCCATAACAGGGCTTACCACCCTGCCCAGAGCAGAGAAGGGTCCCAGAGGTGCACCACCGGTCTGTATTTTCGGGCAAAGTTAGGCCACCCGCGGCAGCTGGGCTCTCTCGGCCAGACCACAGAGCTCCTGCTGAGGGTCTCTTCTATTGCCCCCTCCATACCCTGCTAATAGCCAGGGCTTAGCGGAGGCTCCACGACCCATTCTGCTTCAATTTATAGGACCGAAATAGTAGGAACATAACACCGTATGTATGAGGAGGACAAAAAAGGAACACTGATGCTGAAAGGGAGCAAAGATTTATGGGAGTGGGGTCCTATGAGGTAGGAGAGGAGGCGGGGCCTACCCGAACGTATGCTGTCTGTCAGGAAACTTATTTTATACATGCAATAAAGCTTTTAAAACGGTATCACACTAGTGGGATTTTGCTTCTCTCCCCTCATGCTGCCGAGCCTGATTGCTTTAGCTGGTGTGGAATCCGGTCTGGGTGTGCAGATCAAAGACTAATTCTTCAGGCTTACATTGCTCAGGCACGAGAGTGTTTTGGGCTACAGCAGCTGGTGAGTGGGCATTTCTCCTCCCCCCTTGGAGCACAGTGGTGGTGGTGATCCTTGAAAGCTACACCTGTTTATCTAAACATCCCAGGATATATGTTGAATGATCATGGACTGATTGCTATCAATATCATTTTCCTGATGCTTTTGTGACATCTGTGCATTATTGGACTGTGGGAAGTCTTAATAGTTGTGACTATACATCTATGCGGCATTAACTTCTGGTTATATCTTTGCGCTACTGGTTTACTTAGAGAGTATTTTTGAATACCTTCTATTATTCCATTGTTCATATTTTTTTTTGTTAAGTAGCAGCATTGCCATTCATTATATCTGGATTATTGTCCTCACTAAGCGCTTGGGGTTGCTTACTATAGGTTCCGGTGAAACAAACCATTATGTATACCAAGATGTAGCAAATAAAGAAAGATCATACCAGGCAGGAACTTCAAAGTAGCGGGCTCCTTATATACCATATAGGCTACAATATGATTAATTGTCAAGACATACGTCAATAAAATGAACATACAAAAGTAATCTAATCTGCACCTGCTGACAGTGAGATGTCTGAAGCTTTGTGGCAGAATTAACTTTACCTAAATTTTTTGTGTCTGTCTTAAAGCAGAGTTTCAAGATGTACAAAAAATAAAGTATAAGTCAGGAGCTACAAATACTGTAGCTTCTGACTTTTAATATAAGGACATAAGGATACTGCAATGTCAGGACCCCAAGCAGATTTGTCTGTCGGCTTCAGGTGCAAGGCGCTGGCATGTCAAGTAAGGGAAACTGGCAGCGAAGCCTTCAGGCTTCACAGCAGGTTTCCTACTGCACATGAGCGAGTCGTGCTGCACTTTCTGAAAGGTTCCGTCGTTTTCTGGGACACACACAGATCCCATAAGGCAGCAGAGGGAAAGAGCAGGATCTCTGTCATCAGCTCTGTCCCGTGTCCCCCCCCCCCCCTTCCCTGCCTTTCAGCTCTTTGTGTGAGCTTCCCCTCCCCTCCTGCCACTGTTAGTATTGTTTTCAACATTTAAAAAGATTACTGCCAGACCCTCTCTTGTATTCAGCTACAATACACTATTTAAGTGTATGTGGAAAACAAAGCTTCTAAATACCATTTTTGCAGATAGCTTCAGGCCGGTCACGTGATTCCCGGCCGCTCTTCGCCCCCATCTAAGGGCTACAGCGGGAGGAGTGGAGCTGCCAGCACAGCGGTCACATGACCTCCCGGCTGACGCCAGCGGGAGATCTCGGCTCCTCCTGCTGTAGCCCTGGATCGGACTATAAGAGCGACTGGGAGTCACGTGACCGGCCTGAAGATGTCTGCAAAAATGGTATTTAGAGGTGTCATTTTTCACATACACTTAAATAGCTGAATACAAGAGAGGGGCTGGCAGCCTATGCCAACCCAAGGTTACATACACTTTAACACCCACACAACTGCTCATTTCCTATTTTGTTCACATGGAACTCACAGCCTGGGTGAAGAAAAGAAACCCTCTACCTGCCACCTTTGGTGGTTTTCCATGCAGGTTCAGCTTGTCCTGTAGCGCAGTAGGTTTTCTCATTTTTTGCAATTTATCTGTGAATGGCCTCATAAGTTGTTTGTTACATCCCCTCCCGGATGAGCTGCAGCTGCGCCGCGTTCCAGTATGTGTTCTAGTGGCAACTGTGGAAGGCAAACCTAAATATCAACATTCAAGGGAATGATGCAATATGCTGAACATGGGAAGTGGATAAAGCTCACAAGGGGCCATCTTGGAGTTGGGCAAGACTATTTTGAAGCCATGTTGGAAGTGGGCAAGGCAAGAAGATATCCAGGAGTGAGACTGGCGGAAGAGTTGAGGAACATGGGTTTAAAAACCCAGCAGCTTACAGATTGAGCGTTTACACCATAGGACTGCATGCCAGCAAACCCATAGTCGCAAACCACGCGTCAAGGGCCATTTCCTGCTATCTAGCGGATAGATGCGCACTTGCTCATCTCTGTGTGGCATTATTATTATACAGTTAGGTCCATATATATTTGGACAATTTTCATACTTTTAACCACTTGCCGCTTGCCGCACGACTATCTACGTCGGCGGTCAGCCCCTCACAGGCAAGCTGACGTATGTCTACGTCGCTTGCTTGTGAGGGTCTAGGGAGCGAGCGCGCCCCCGGAGGCCCGCTCCCGTGTGGTCATGGACCCCCCCGCGCGTGTGACCGGCGGACCCGATGTCCGCCGGCCACTCTGCGATCGGCGGGGGAGAGGGAGAAAGTCAGGCGGCTTGTGTAAACAAGCTGCCTGTCATTCTCCCCTCTGTATGAGAGATGATCATACGGTTCTACTATGTAGAACCGTTGATCACTCTGCATACAGCTGAAGCCACAGCCAATCACAGTAGAAAGCACGCCCCTAGGGACACACATAGCCCCTCCCTCTCAAATAAAGTTAACCCCTTCACTACCAGTGTATTTTTACAGTAACAGTGCATATATATAGCACTGATTACTGTAGTAATGTCACTGGTAACCCCAAAAGTGTCAAAAATGTCAGTCAAGGGTCCGATCTGTCCGCCGCAATGTCGCAGTACCGCAAAAAAATCGCAGATCGCCGCCATTACGCGTTAAAAAAAAAACAACAAAAATGACAAAAATCTTTCCCTTTGTTAGTAAACGCGATAACTTTTGCGCAAACCAATCAAAATACGCTTTTTGCGATTTTTTTTTTTTTTACCAAACATAGGTAGCATAAAACAAATTGGCCGAAAATGTTAAAAAATTTTGATTTTTACATTTTTTTGGGGGGGAATTTCATATAAAAAAAGTGAAAAATATTGTTATTTTTGCAAAATGTACGCTCTTTTTTTGTTTATAGCGCATGATCAAAAAATCGCACAGGTGATCAAATACCACCAAAAGAAAGCTCTGTTTGTGGGAAAAAAAGGACACCAAATTTGTTTAGGTACAGCTTCGCACGACCGCGCAATTGTCCGTTAAAGTCACGCAGTGCCGAATCGCAAAATACCCCCTGGTCGTTTAGCAGCCAAATCCTCCGGGGCTTAAGTGGTTAAAGAGATCCAAATGAATTTGAAGTGCAGACTTTCAGCTCTAATTCAAGGGGTTGAATATAAATATCAAATGCAAATTTTAGGAACTGCAACCATTTTTATGCACAGCCCCCCTCCCCCTCATTTTCAGGGGCTCAAAAGTAATTGGACAAATGAACATATTCATAAATGTTCATTTTTAATATTTTGTTGAGAATCCTTTACTGCCAATGGCTGCCTGAAGTCTGGAACCCATAGACATGACCAAAGACTGGGTTTCCTCCTTTCTAAAGCTTTGCCAGGCTCTAACTGCAGCTGTCTTCATTTGTTCTTTGTTTGTGGGTGTCAAAGTCTTACCTTGCCTTCCTGTTGGCAGCCATCTTGGACATGTGCAGACTGCGGTCTTTTTTTAAACTCTGTTTGCATCATCACTTGCCTACTGCTTGGGTGTCACTCAGTGATGATGTTGCACACCTTACTATATATATCACCTGTTTGCATCATCACTTGCCTACTGCTTGGGCGTCACTCAGTGATGATGTTGCACACCTGACTATATATATCACCTGTTGGCTTGCAGTTCTTTGCCCTTGTGTTTGTGCTCCAAGGTGCATCACTGCTAGCAGTCTTCTGTTCTCTGTGTTTCTCCGTACATGACCTGGTTTGGCTGATGACTTTCCTGGCTCTCGATTCCGCATCGGCAGATGACCCAGCATCCGCAGACTTCCCGCCTCTGGACTTGACCCCGGCCTGGATGACTACCCGCTTCTAGACTCAACCCCGGCTTGGAGGACTACCCGCTTCTAGACTTGATCCCAGCTTGAATGACTACCCGCTCTGGACTTGACCCTGGCCGTTCCTGATTTTGCTCCTCACTCTTGCTGTGCGTTTACTGTTGTTGCTCTAATAAACTGCTTTATTTTACTTGCATCTTCATGTGGTCTGGTCTTGCATGACAGTACGCAAGGGCCATGAATCCTGATGAAGCAGGTGCTTCTACGCTCCCCGTCCTGGTTTCCAGGCTCGATCAACAAGATCACCTTTTGGGTCGCTTCGCTCAGGCGTTGCAGATGTTGCTTGAACGCACAGCACACCTTGCTCCTGCTATGCCTGTGGTTCCTGCTGCTGCTGCTCCTGTTGCCACTGCTGCTCCTGCAGCTGGAATCACTGCTACTACAGGGATGACTGGTTCAGCCTCCTCTCCTGCAGCGCTATGGGGGTGAACCGAGTCAGTGTCCTGGCTTCCTAAACCAAGCGGGCATTTATTTTGAGATGGTTCCTCAGGTGTTTCCCTCTGACAGGTCCAAGGTTGGCTTCCTAATCTAGTTGCTCTCAGGCAAGGCCTTGACCTGGGCGAATCCTTTATGGGAGAACGATTAACGAGTGATACTCGATTACCCCAGTTTTGTTGCCTCCTTCCATAGGGTATTCGATGTGCCTGCTCACTCTGCCTCTGCTGCTAAGCTGCTCCTGTCCATTCAACGGGGTATAGGAACCGTTGCCGAGTATGCCATCAAATTTTGTACCTTGGCAGCAGAGGTGGGCTGGAATAATGAGGCTGTGGTGGCTGTCTTCTCTCATGGTCTCTCTGATGCATTGAAGGACGAGATTGCAGCCAAGGATCTCCCTGATGAGCTCAAGGCTCTCATTTCCTGATTTTGATCGATACCAGGCTCAGGGAGAGACCATCGTTTAGGGAGTGCCTGCGGAGGCCTCCTACAAGATTGGCTCCTATGTTTTCTTCCCCACCCATTCCTCCCTCATCTCCCACGCCTCCTGGAGATGGTGCGTCTGGCCGTGAACCCATGCAGCTGGGGTTCACTCACCTTTCCGAGGCTGAGCGGGCCTTTAGGAGGAGGGAGGAGGACTGGTGCGTGCATTGCGGCCCTGATGGGCATTTCCTGAAATCTTGTCCTACCCGCCTGGGAAATGCTCGCACCTAAGGTCCTGACAGGGCAGATTTTAGCTGGTATTTTCTCGTCCCTGATTTCCCATAAAGATAAACCGCTAATTACAGTTGTCTTCTCCTGGGCAGCAGGTTCGGTGGTTACTCAGGCGTTGGTAGACTCTGGTGCTGGCGGTTATTTTATTGACAGTACGTTTGCTGCTGTGAATTCCATACCCTTGTAGCCCCGTGTTTCTCCACTAGTCATCGAGGCGATTGATGGCAGACCCCTGCAAACGCAACTGGTTACCTACGAGACTCTTCCGGTTGACATAGGGATAGGGGTTGTTCACAGGGAGTTAACCTGTATCCAGGTTATATCGTCCCCACACTACTCTGTTGTTTCGGGGTACCCTTGGCTTCAGAAACACAATCCGACCTTTAAATGGCAGTCGGTCGAGATCCTCTCTTGGTTTCCACAGTGTGGCACTGTTTGTATCCATGGGCACGTTAAGGTACTTTGTACCTCCTCGGATTCAGTGTTGCCTACTGAATATCATGAGTATCAAGGTGTAATTGACAAGGTGCCATTCCTTCTTGTGGCAGGGTTTATCCTCTCTCAGTTGCAGAGAATGGGGCCATGGAGGAGTATATGGCAGATGCGCTTGCCCGGGCGCACATTCGCAAGTCCGCTTCTCCAGTGGGTGCTGGTTTCTTCTTCGTAAAGAAGGGGGTGAGTTGAGACCTTGCATTGATTATTGGGGCCTCAATCACATCACGGTCCAGAATGCATACCCAATTCCGTTGATTACTGAATTGTTTGACCGCCTCAAGGGAGCAACGGTCTTTACCAAGCTTGACTTAAGGGCTGTGTATAACCTCGTAAGGATCAAGGAGGGCGATGAGTGGAAGACCACGTTTAATAACAGAACCGGTCATTACGAATATCTAGTGATGCCCTTTGGCTTGTGCAGTGCACCCGCTATCTGCCAGGAGTTCATCATTCGTGATATGTTGCAGCAGTGCGTGTTAATCTATTTGGACAACATCTTGATTTACTTGGACTCCATTGAATCACACTACCTTGATGTCAGACGGGTGCTGCAATGGTTTTGTGAGCATGGGCTTTTCTGTAAGCTTGAGAAATGTGAATTCCACCTGTCTCAGGTTGCCTTCTTGAGCTACGTAATTTTTGTTGAAGGGTTCTCCATGGACCCTCAGGTTTCGGCTGTTCTATAATGGCCTCGCCCTAGTGGTCACTGTTCCATTCACCATTTCCTCGGAAATTTATCAAGAACTTTTCCTCTTTGGCCAAACCTATCTCAGATCTGACCAAGAAGGGCAGCGATCCCCACAATTTGATACCTGCTTCCATCCAAGCTTTTGAGGCCCTCAAGTCTGCTTTCACTTCGACTCCCATTCTGTCTTATCCCAATCCTGGTTTGCCCTTTGTCCTAGAAGTGGATGCGTCTGAGACAGGAGTAGGTCCCCTCCTGTCTCAGCGTCGGACACCTGATGAACCCTTACTTCCTTGTGGGTTCTACTCCAAGAAGCTGTCTCCTGCTGAATGCAATTACGAGATTGGAGACAGAGAGCCAGAGAGCTCTTGACCAATATCCGGGCTCTCAAGGAGTGGAGACACTTGCTTGAAGGTTCTGTGGTTCCAGTTCTCATTCTCACCGAAGAATCTGACGTATCTCTCGGAGGCCAAGAGGCTCACACCCCGTCAGGCCAGATGGATCTTATTCTTGTCTTGTTTTAAGTATGTGGTCCCCTTATTGTCCAGCTCCAAGAATGTTAAAGCTGATGCCTTGTCTCGCCAGTATTCTGAGTTGTCCAGGAAGGACTAAGTGCCGACATCGGTCATACCCTCGGATCATATCCTGGCTGCCATCCGCACCAACTTAACCTCTCCTCTTCGGGGACAGATCTTGGCTTCCCAACCTGATGCTCCCACAGAGAGATCTGCTGGCAAATGTTTTTCTCTTACGTCCTCCGACAGTCGCCGCCTCTTCATATTCGTCACAATGGGGGTATTAGACTTTGCTCCGAAGGAGTAGCTAGGCAACAGAAAATGTTAACATTAAAGCTTTTAACATATCCCACCCTCAAGGGGTGGTCCCCTCAGTCAATACCCTCCTACTTCCTGCAACCATATCTCAGTTTCAATGTCTAGCTTGTCAGGAGTAGCTGGTTCTCTCTGTGCTGGGGCTTTTTGCCCCGGCCTCTGTTCTTCTTTTTGGATTTTTGTTTGAGTTTTTTCTCTCTCTCTTTACTTAGCTGTTCTTTTTGTCAGCATTAGTTAGTCTTCTGATGAAGAGGATTATGCGGGCTGGGTCTCGGGCTGATCCCCCTGGTCGCAGGTCGTGGGTCAGTGGCTTCCCAGCCTGCCATCAAGCGTTCAGCCAGGTAACGCTCCTGGCGCAGTGAACGACCCATCCCTGTTCGGTGCAGGGATGATCGGTGAGGTGGCTACCTCACTGGACGCTGTGCGGTTTCTTAACCCCCGTTTTGTGCGTCCTGAATGCGACTCTCCCTGCCTCATGTGCAGCGGCTTGTTCGCCTGTGCGGGTTCCCCACGCCATTGAGAGGTAAGTGTATCTATGTGGGGACCTGTATATGGGGGGGGGTGTCAGTCTGGGACTGTGTAACCTGCTCCTGTTCACACTGTTTTGTCTCCCTATCATTCTGCTGCATGCTGTGGGCTGCAAGGGGGGGGGGGAGCTGTGTGACACTGTCTGTGTCAGCCTGTGTTCAGTGTGCAGGGCTGTGTGCTGTGGGGCATGTCTTCTGTCATGTTGGGGCACGATACAGCGATCGCTGCAGCGATCTGCCATGTTTTTTTGCATGGATAGTGTTATCTGCATAACTGTATTGTAGGAGCGGCGGTTTCGGCGCCAAACGGCGCCATTTTGCCTGCGCTCGCTCCGGCCGCATGTTCTACATGTAGGCGGCCATTTTCTTGTAGCCTTCCATAGGCTTTAATAGAGCGCCCTGGTTTCATCACTTCCTCTTCTCCTGGGTGCACCGATTGAGGCAGCAGCAGCGGCAGGGATCTCCTCAGGTTTTATCCTTCTGTTCTTCCTATATCCATTGCCTGTGTTCAGTTTATTGTCCCTGTGGGGGTCTCATTGTGCTTGTGTGAGGTGCGGTGGGCTGCGCTCGCCGCGCTTGTTAAAGGGGCAGTTAACCCTTTATTCTCCGGCATATTATATTGGGGCAATGGATTCTCAGGAGGGCAAATTTCCTGCCACCTTGGTGGAAAGCCAGGGGTCTGCTGTTTCCCCCCCAGGGGGGGATTTGGCCGCTATAGTGGCTGGCCTTGCTGCTCAGGTGCAGATGCTGGTGGCTGCTCAATCTACTTAAAGACCCAGAGTTTCTATTTCCTCTGATTCTGAGGGTGAAGGTGATGGGGCTGTTATGGCGGGGGTCTCCTTGTCAGGGTCCCGTTCCTCCCTGGATCTCGTGGGGTCCGAGGTGGAGGCTGAAGTTGAAGGGGTTGATAATTCTCCCCCAGGCTCGCCTGAAGAGCTTGCAATCATGGATGAACTGATTGCTTCCATAAAACAAACGCTGCGTTTGCAGGATGAACCGTGTCCTCCTGCTGCCTTGGCGGCTTATGGGACGCAGAGAAAACGCAGGACACCACAGGTTTTTCCCTGCACTGATGATTTTCAGCGCGCTGTTAAGGAACAATGGCGCCACTTACGAAAACCTTTTGCTGTACCTAGTAGGTTCAAGCTGCGTTATCCTTTTTCGCCTTCCACTGATGAACGGTGGTGTGTGCCACCCCCGGTGGATCACGCGATTCCGGTTTTAAACAAATCCACTGCGATTCCTGCAGAGGATTCCCCGGTGTTCCGTGATGCCACGGATAGGAGAATGGAGTCTCTTGCCCGTCATACTTATTCTGTTGCGGGTTCGATGCTAAAAGCTCTGTTTGCCTCTCTTATGGCAGCCCAGGCTGTCGCAAGTTGGACGCAGATGCTTAGGCGCGTCCTAGTGGCTGACTCGGCCTCGCCGACGACACTGGCTATGGTGGATCAAATCCATCAGGGTGTCATGTATCTGTGTGATGCGGACTTGGACTTAGTCCCGTTGGCTGCACGTGTACACAGTGTGGCGGTGTTGTCTCGCCGCCTGGTTTGGTTGAAGTGTTGGTCGGTGGACCAGTCTTCGCGTAAAACCTTAGCCAATCTGCTTTATGATGGGTCTCGCCTTTTTGGGGAGTCCTTGGATGCTTTGATAAGGGGGATCACCGGAGGTAAGAGCACTCTCTTGCCCCATTTCCCCAAGGCTAAGGGGGCTCCTGGGAAGAAGCATGCTAATTTTCGGCCTTCTCAGGGGTCCTTTCGTGCCTTTCGGTCGCACTACAAGGGCAAACCGTTAAAGGGTCAAGGCTCTCAAAAGAAGCCCTGGTCTGGGAAACAGAAGTCCGGTCAGTCCGGACCCGCTGCCCATAACAGTGCGGCCTGAAGGGGCGCCCTCACCCAGTTCTGGGGTGGGGGGACATTTGCTCGGTTTTCTTCAACCCTGGTTGGTACGCGTGCGGGACCGGTGGGTTCAGGAAATCGTTCGATCTGGTTACAAGATCGAGTTTCTCTCTCGGCCGGAGAGCAGATTCTTTCCCTCAAATCTTCAACTGTCTCCGGAGCGTTTACGGGATCTGCACCTGGCGGTGCAGGACCTGAGGGCTCAGGGAGTGGTGGTTCCGGTGCCTTATCGGGACAGATTTCGGGTGTTTTATTCCAATCTGTTCACCGTGCCCAGGAAGGAGGGCAAGGTTCGTCCAATTCTGGAATTCTGGACTTAAAGGCACTGAACCGCTTTGTGCGGGTTCGCAAGTTCCGCATGGAATCCCTGCGGTCGGTGGTGGCTGCCCTGGTTCCTGGGGAATTCATGGCCTCCATCGATTTGAAGGATGCGTACCTCCACATCCCGATCTTCGCGGGTCACCAGAGGTACCTTCGATTCGCCGTTGCGGAGGATCATTACCAGTTCGTGGCGTTACCTTTTGGTCTCGCCTCGGCTCCACGGGTTTTCACCAAGGTGCTTGCACCGGTTCTGGCCTTGTTGAGAGCCCAGGGCATCTCTGTCCTGGGGTATCTGGACGACATTCTGGTTCGGTCTGCGTCCAGCCAGGGTCTGGAAAAGGACCTGTCTGTCACGATGCAAACTCTACAGGAGTTTGGTTGGACGATAAATTTTCCAAAGTCGACGCTGAGTCCGTCGGTTCGTCTTCCCTACCTGGGAATGATCCTGGACTCGGTCCAGGCGAAGGTCTTCCTGCCGGAAGACAAACTCAGAACTCTTCAGGAGGAAGTCAGGTCCCTCAGGGACGTTCCACACTCGTCTCTGCGGGCGTGCATGAGATGTCTGGGATTGATGGTCTCGGCCTTCGAAGCGATTCCCTTCGCCCAGTTTCACACGCGGGGTCTCCAGGCGGAGATCCTGTCCAGGTGGGACGGGCGACCTCAATCTCTGGATCTTCAGATCTCGTTGAGCCATCGCACCAGAAGGGATCTTCTGTGGTGGCTCCAGTCCCCGATGGTATCGGGGGGCAAGTCCTTTCGTCCTGTCTCGTGGACGGTGATCACCACGGATGCCAGCCTGTCGGGCTGGGGTGGTGTTCTGGGCGTTCTGTCCGCCCAGGGAACTTGGTCGGAGGGGGAGTCCTCCCTTCCGATCAACATTTTGGAGTTACGTGCAATAAACCTCTGCCTTCGTCGTTGGAAGGACCGGCTGCAGGGCTGTCCGGTTCGGGTGCAGAAGGACAATGCCACGGCGGTGGCCTACATCAACCACCAAGGGGGCACCAGGAGTGCCCGAGCGGCTCGGGAAGTGGCCGACATTCTGTCTTGGGCCGAGACTCATGTCCCGGCGATAACGGCAGTTCACATTCCGGGGGTGGAGAACTGGCAGGCGGACTATCTGAGTCGCCAGACCCTGGATCAGGGGGAATGGTCTCTCCACCCGGCTGTCTTCCAGATGTTGTGCGCGAAGTGGGGTCTTCCAGATGTGGACCTGTTCGTGTCTCGTCTCAACAACAAGGTGAGAAGGTTCATGGCAAGGACGCGCGACCCTCGGGCAGACGCGTCGTACGCGTTAGTGGTCCCGTGGCATCAGTACAAGCTGATGTATGCGTTTCCACCGATTCAGTTGCTATCCAGGTTCCTTCGCAGGTTGCACTCGGAACGCAGCACGGTGATTCTTGTGGCGCCGGACTGGCCTCGCCGGTCCTGGTATGCAGACCTCGTGAATCTGGCGGTAGACGCGCCGTGGCGTCTACCTCTTCGAGACGATCTCCTGTCTCAGGGGCCGATATACCATCCTGCTTTACAGTCGCTGGCTTTGACGGCCTAGCTGTTGAGACCGAGGTCCTGAAGGAGAGGGGTCTCTCCCCTGAGGTCATTCATACATTGGTCAACGCGAGGAAGTCTTCCTCGGGGAAGGTTTACTACCGAACCTGGAAGGCCTATTTTGCCTGGTGTGAGTCCAGGGGGTTTTCACCCCGCACGTACTCGGTTTCTCGAGTGTTGTCCTTCCTTCAGGCAGGTGTCGATCAGCGTTTGGCGCTGGCTACGATCAAGGGTCAGGTGTCTGCGCTGGCCGTTCTTTTTCAACGTCCCGTGGCTTCCAACTCTTTGGTTGGCGCTTTTGTCAGGGAGTGCGGCATCTGGTACCTCCTAGGAGGGATCCTCTGCCCCCTTGGGACTTGAATCTCGTTCTATCTGTGTTACAACGTGCTCCTTTTGAACAGATCAGGGAGATCTCGTTGTCCATGTTGTCCAAAAAGGTCGCCTTTTTGGTTGCGATCACTTCGGCTCGCAGAGTGTCGGAGCTGGCGGCTTTGTCCTGCAAGTCTCCGTATCTGGTTATTCACTTGGATAAGGTGGTCTTGCGACCTAATCCTTCTTTTCTTCCGAAGCGAGTTTCGGAATTTCATCTCAATGAGGATATTGTCTTGCCTTCGCTGTGCGCGAAGCCTAAACATCCGAAAGAGGTGAGGTTGCATTCTTTGGATGTTGTTCGGGCGATTAGGGTTTACCTTAAATCGACTGAGTCTTTTCGAAAGACGGATTCTCTGTTTGTTCTTCCAGAGGGTCCTCGGAAGGGCATGGCGGCGTCGGCCTCTACCATCGCCAAATGGATCAGGCAGACCATTGAACAGGCATATGTCTTGCAGGGAAAAGTTCCCCCTATGCCTGTGAAGGCGCACTCTACTAGATCTCGGAGTACGTCTTGGGCCTGTCGTCATGGGGCTTCTGTGGCCCAGGTGTGTAAGGCGGCGACCTGGTCGACCGTACACACTTTCACAAAATTCTACAAGGTAGATGTTCAGGCATCGGCGGATGCTTCCTTTGGCCGCAAGGTTCTTAGTGCGGAAGTTTCCTAGGGTCCCTTGTTGGGATCCCTGGCTGTTGGGATACGTTTTTTATCCCCTGGTTATTTGTTTTTCCTGGGTTGTTGCTCCTGTTGAGCAAGTTTTTTTCCTGTTGCCCAGCTGGTTTCCTTCCTTTGGTAAGGTTCCTTTCTCTGATGTGGAGACGGCGTTGCCTTACGGCGCGGCTGCGTTTCCCACCCCTCATGTTTGCACTGCTTTGGGACGTCCCCATTGTGACGAATATGAAGAGGCGGCGACTGACGGAGGACGTAAGAGAAAACGGAATTTTTGTAAAATCTTACCTGTAAAATTCCTTTCTCTGAGTCCTCCGACAGTCGCTTCCCCCACCCCTCTTTTGGGGTTTGGTTGTATACTCTACTGCTATTCCACTGAAACTGAGATATGGTTGCAGGAAGTAGGAGGGTATTGACTGAGGGGACCACCCCTTGAGGGTGGGATATGTTAAAAGCTTTAATGTTAACATACAGTGGGTACGGAAAGTATTCAGACCCCCTTAAATTTTTCACTCTTTGTTATATTGCAGCCATTTGCTAAAATCATTTAAGTTCATTCTTCTTCCTCATGAATGTACACATAGCACCCCATACTGTCAGAAAAACACAGAATTGTTGACATTGTTGCAGATTTATTAAAAAAGAAAAACTGAAATATCACATGGTCCTAAGTATTCAGACCCTTTGCTGTGACACTGATATATTTAACTCAGGTGCTTTCCATTTCTTCTGATCATCCTTGAGCTGGTTCTACACCTTCATTTGAGTCCAGCTGTGTTTGATTATACTGATTGGACTTGATTATGAAAGCCACACACCTGTCTATATAAGACCTTCCAGATCACAATGCATGTCAGAGCAAATGAGAATCATGAGGTCAAAGGAACTGCCTGAAGAGCTCAGAGACAGAATTGTGGCAAGGCACAGATCTGGCCAAGGTTACAAAAAGATTTCTGCTGCACTTAAGGTTCCTAAGAGCACAGTGGCCTCCATAATCCTCAAATGGAAGACGTTTGGGACGACCAGAACCCTTCCTAGAGCTGGCCGCCCGGCCAAACTGAGCTATCGGGGGAGAAGAGCCTTGGTGAGAGAGGTAAAGAAGAACCCAAAGATCACTGTGGCTGAGCTCCAGAGATGCAGTCAGGAGATGGGAGAAAGTTGTAGAAAGTCAACCACCACTGCAGCCCTCCACCAGTCGGGGCTTTATGGCAGAGTGGCCCGACGGAAGCCTCTCCTCAGTGTAAGACACATGAAAGCCTGCATGGAGTTTGCTAAAAAAACACCTGAAGGACTCCAAGATGGTGAGAAATAAGATTCTCTGGTCTGATGAGACCAAAATAGAACTTTTTGGCCTTAATTCTAAGCGGTATGTGTGGAGAAAACCAGGCACTGCTCATCACCTGTCCAATACAGTCCCAACAGTGAAGCATGGTGGTGGCAGCATCATGCTGTGGGGGTGTTTTTCAGCTGCAGGGACAGGACGACTGGTTGCAATCGAGGGAAAGATGAATGTGGCCAAGTACAGGGATATCCTGGACAAAAACCTTCTCCAGAGTGCTCTGGACCTCAGACTGGGCCGAAGGTTTACCTTCCAACAAGACAATGACCCTAAGCACACAGCTAAAATAACGAAGGAGTGGCTTCACAACAACTCCGTGACTGCTCTTGAATGGCCCAGCCAGAGCCCTGACTTAAACCCAATTGAGCATCTCTGGAGAGACCTAAAAATGGCTGTCCACCAACGTTTACCATCCAACCTGACAGAACTGGAGAGGATCTGCAAGGAGGAATGGCAGAGGATCCCCAAATCCAGGTGTGAAAGACTTGTTGCATCTTTCCCAAAAAGACTCCTGGCTGTATTAGATCAAAAGGGGGCTTCTACTAAATACTGAGCAAAGGGTCTGAATACTTAGGACCATGTGATATTTCAGTTTTTCTTTTTTAATAAATCTGCAACAATGTCAACATTTCTGTGTTTTTTTGTCAGTATGGGGTGCTATGTGTACATTCATGAGGAAGAAGAATGAACTTAAATGATTTTAGCAAATGGCTGCAATGTAACAAAGAGTGAAAAATTTAAGGGGGTCTGAATACTTTCCGTGCCCACTGTATTCTGTTGCCTAGCTACTCCATCGGAGCAAAGTCTAATACCCCCATTGTGACGAATATGAAGAGGCGGCGACTGTCGGAGGACTCAGAGAAAGGAATTTTACAGGTAAGATTTTACAAAAATTCCGTTTTTACCTGAGGGGCTGCGCATCAGACTGTTGCGCACGTACCACAATTCCAAGACTACCCGTCATCCTGGTCAGAATCAAATGTTCTCAATTCTGGTGGCCATCTCTCCGCACTGATGTTGCTGCGTATGTGCCTGCTTGTTCGGTCTGTGCCCAGAACAAATCTCCGCGGCACCTTCCCTTGGGCCTACTGCATCCCATTCCCAATTGGGAGCGTCCCTGTACTTACCTGGCCATGGATTTTATTGTGGACCTTCCCGCGTCTCGAGTTTACACGGTTATCCTCATGGTTGTCGACCGGTTCTCCAAAATGTGCCTCTGTTTTCCGTTTAAGCGGCTGCCTACCGCTCAGGAGCTTGCCTCTGTGTTTGCCAAAGAGGTTTTCTGCTTACACGGGTTGCCTAAGGAGATTGTCTCGGACCATGGGGGCTGGTTTGTCCCCAGGTTCTGGCGCCTTTTGCTCCCAGTTGGGTATTCGACTCTCCTTCTCTGCCTACCATCCGCAGTCCAATGATGCCGCTGAGCGTTCCAACCAAGCTCTGGAGAAATTTTTCCGCTGCTATATCTCTGACCATCAGGACCATTGGGTTGATCTGCTACCCTGGGCAGAGTTTGCCAGGAACTTTACCATCAACTCATCTTCCATTCATGCCCAATTATGGGTTCCAACCCTTTGTTTTGTCTGAATTGTTCTCGCCATAGGACATCCCGGCTGTGGAGGATCAACTTTGTGTCCTTCGTTCCTCTTGGGTCTAGATTCTAGAGTCTTTACGGGTCTCTGCACAGCGTCAGAAGCTCCAGGCAGACTGGAGACGTTTATCTGCTCCTTCGTACCAGGTGGGGGAGAGGGTGTGGTTGTCGAATCGTAATCTCAACCTCAGGGTACCCACTTCTAAACTGGCACCTCGTTTTGATGGGCCTTTTCGCATCCTCCGCAAGATGAACCCGGTGGCCTGTGCCCTTGAACTTTCTCCTGGCATGCAAATCTCCAGTGTCTTTCACGTGTCCCATTTGGAACCAATGGTTTGCAATCGCTATAGTTCTTCACTTCCTCGCCCTTGTCCCGTTGCTGTGGGCAATCATTAGTAGTATGAGGTTAGCAGCATTTTGGATTCTCGTCTGTTCCGAGGTCAGGTTCAATACCTGGTGCACTGGAAGGGTTATGGTCCTGAGGAGTGCTAATGGATTCCCTCCACTGATGTTCATGCTCCCGCTCTTCTCCGCGCTTTCCATGCTCGCTTTCCTCAGAAACCATTTTTTGCTCCGCGGAGGAGGGGCCGTTGAGGGGAGGGTACTATCAAGGTCCCACCTTGCCTTCCTGGTGGCAGCCCTCTTGACATGTGCAGACTGCTGTCTATTATAAACTCTGCATCTTCACTTGCCTGCTGCCTGGGTGTCACTCAGTGATGATGCACACCTGACTATATATATCATCTGTTGGCTTGCAGTCCTTTGCCCTTGTGTTTGTGCTCCAAGGTGCATCACTGCTAGCAGTCATTTGTTCTCAGTGTTCCTCCATGCATGACCTGGCTTGGCTGATGATTTTCCTGGCTCTCAATTCTGCATCAGCAGGCGACCCGGCATCGGCAGACTACCCGGCTTGGATGACTACCTGCTCTGGACTTGACCCCAGCTGTTCCTGATTTCACGCCTCACTCATGCTGTGCTTTATTGTTGTTGCTCTAATAAACTGCTTTATTTTACTTGCATCTTTCTGTGTTCTGGTTTCCTGGCACCCTGACAGTGGGTATTTCTGCCTTTAGTTTTGTCTTCAGCAAGTGAAATGCATGCTCAACTGGGTTTAGATCAGGTGATTGACTCGGCCATTGCAGAATATTTCACTTTTCCTTCAAAAGCTCCCTGTATGCTTTTTAAGTGTATTTTGGATCATTGTCCATCTGCACTGTGAAGCGCTGTCCAATCAACTTTGCAGCATTTGGCTGAATCTGGGCTGACTGTATATCTCTAAACACTGCCAAATTCATCCAGCTGCTTTAGTCTTTTGTCACATCATCAATAAACACCAATGACCCAGTGCCACTTTAAGCCATGAATGCCCATGCCATCGCACTGCCGCCACCATGTTTTACAGATGATGTTGTGTGCTTTGGATCATGAGCTGTTCCAAGCCTTCGCCACACTTTTTTCTTCTAGTCATTCTGGTATAGATTATTTTTGTTTATTTTTGTTTCATCTGTCCAAAGAATCCTTTTCCATAACTGATCTGGTTTTTTAAAATGTTTTTAGGCAAAATCGAATCTGGCTTTTATTCTTCAGGCTTATGAATGGTTTGCACGTTATGCTGAGCCTTCTGTATTTGCTCTCATGAAGTCTTCTCTTGATTTTAGACTTTGACATTGATATGTCCACCTCCTTAACTTGTCTGGATGTTGTGAATGGGTTTTTCTTTACCATAGAGAGGAACCTTTGATTGTCTTCCGCGGACGTCCAGGCCTTTTTATGTTGCTTTTATGTTATGTTTTTATGTTGCACTAGTGTGTTGTTCTTTCCTCAGAATGTACCAAACTGTTTATATGGCCACTCCTAATGTTGCTTGTCTCTGATGGATTTGTTTCCATTTTGAAGCCTTACAATGGCCTTTTTCATTTGCATGGACAGCTCTTTTGAACACATGATGTAGGTTCACAGCAATATATTCCAAATGCAAATACCACACTTAGAATCAATTCCAGACCTTTTACCTGCTTCATTTATGAAGAAATAACGGAGGAGTAGCCCACACCTGGCCATGAAACAGCTTGTCCAATTACTTTTGGTCCCTTCAAAAGGGGGGGGGGGGGTGGCTATTCTTAAGAGCTGTAATCCCTAAACCCTTCCTCCGATTTGGATGCACATACCCTCAAATTAAATCTGAGCATGTGCACTTTCACCGCATATCATTATATATCTATAGCTTGAAAAGGTTTTGGTAAATTCCTGGAAAAATCTAAAATTGTGCCTGTGTCCAAATATATATGGACCCAACTGTGCCTGACTAAATGTCATTTTTCCGGTTGCCCTGTACTACGGGCTCATTCCACACGTTTCGTATAGATAAGGGTCATTAGACCAGGTATGTATTTTGCTGCTAAAAGAGTGCATTCAGATGCTAACTGGCCTCTCCCTCAGCTAAGGAGCTCAGCCTGTCCCACAGACAGTAATGTGCGTGAGAGCAGCACCAGAAATTCATTCTGAGGTATAGAATATCCTCTTCCATATTGCAAACCCTAACATTATGGCCTGCAGGAATAGGACTGCCTTAAAAAGGAGCTCTCCGGCCAATTATGTCAAGCTGCATGAATTGCTGTGAATCCTGGGTGAAGATGCATTTGCAATTTAAATAATGTGTCAAGATTGCCTTAAAAAGGATGTCAGAAGCTCTTCTACCCACTATTCAAAGCCACAAAGGAATGCTGTAGGACTGGGTGAACTGAACATATCAAATTTATTGTGATTACCTCAAACTGCATTCCGATATTGTTGCTACCAACTCCATAAAGCCTCCATCAGAAGAGAGCAGGTCAACTTCTGCTAAGGAAGAACAGAGAGGATAAGCTGGTACTTTATGTTCAGCCTGAGGCTTTGCCCCTGCTGGCCATTTTCCTTAAAGGTAGGTGAGTTTGCCATGAGTGGCAAAGAACCAGAGCAGGCTCTAGGTAACAAACTTGCTACAGCATTTCCTTGCTCAAAAGAAGTAGCCTACATGGCCTTCCAGGGACAGGTTCTCTTTGAGACAGCCCAGGTCAACGGCTTTTTTTTTTTTTTCAATCAGATAATTTTTATTAAAAAAAAACTACAACAAGATAGGTACAATAATCAGAACTCAAACACACACACACACACACATATATATATATATATATATATATATATATATATATATATATATATATATATATATATATATATACACCAGTATCGCAACAAATCTATGTACATCCATCAATACATATATATGTGATCATTATTTATCTCTGTACAAAAATACCTTCATCTCGTCACATGCATATACTCCAATATATAACTATTTTTTCCCATTTTACATCCTAACAAACTACATTCTTAACACAACCCCCCCCCCCCCCCAAAGGAAAAAAAAAAAGCACCTCTGCCAAGATCGGTATATACTCGAAAATCAATATAGTTTTCTCCTAACACATTACATTGGTCTACCTTTTAGGGTCTCTGAGGGTCAACAGTTTTATAAACTTAAGGAGGTGTGCCTCCAAAAATTCTAATAGCGGTCATCTGTGCCGGGGCCAACCCCGGGCCAGCTGGCCATTGTTCCCAAATACAATCAATTTTTTTAAGGCATGCCTCTGTTTGTATGTAAGATATTCACAAAGTAGTGTTATGTTAATCACCTCAACCCACTCGGAATGACTGGGGGGGAGAAGGAGAAAGCCACTTTCTCACAACAAGCTTTCTGGCTAAAAAAAAGCACTCCAAGAATTGCTGTCTGTATATTTGAAGAATAATCCTTCCCATTCAAGCAACCTAACAATCCTATTTTTGGTTCATAAGGGAGAGTAATATTCCATGTATTATTAATAGTTAATATTATTATTTTCCAGTATCGGGTAAGTTTGGGCATTTCCATAACATATGAATAAGCGTACCATTATGAATCTTACAACAAGGGCATAGCGGAGAGTCCCTCCTTTGCCATTTGTATAAACGAGTAGGGGTATGGTATGTATGATGCACAATAAATAGCTGTGTTATCTTCTGTGTGGATGAGAGGGAGACCTTAGTCACATTTTCCAGAATATTGGACCATTCCTCATTAGACATGGGACTAATATCCTCCTCCCATCTCTTCCTACATGTTAAAGACATCCCATTGGATACTTGATTCAAAAAGGAGCTATTTAAAACTAAGATAGTACCTTTTTTAATATTCTTTCCCAGAAGCCTATATAGTATCACCGGATTAGACAGAGTCCAGAGGGAAATCTTTGCCTGTGCAGATATGGCATGTCTTAACTGTAAATATTGGAAAAACACAACATTTGGAAGTCCAAACTCCATTTTAAGTGACTGAAAATCCTTCAGTGTTGTACCCTCATATACTTGTGGGATGTATCGCAATCCATATTCAGACCACATAGAAAAACCTTTCAATTTAAATAATTCAACAAAGTTATAATTATAGAAAAGCCGAGAATATCTCGTATATCCCTCGTATTTGAAGTGTTGCTTTGTTTTGATCCACAATCTATTTAGCATGAGCAATGTAGGACACATTGTCAGTTTCCCCATTTCTCCTGCCTCCAGACACTCCACTACATCTTTATTAGACAAAATAGAGCATATAATCTCCCTATTTGGTTCCCAACACTCAACATTTCCCCAACCTGCTAAATGCTGAAGCTGAGCAGCCATATAGTAAAAGTAATGATTAGGGACTGCAAGACCTCCAGCCTCATTCACTTCCTGTAGCTTTTCCAGTTTTATACGGGGATGTTTTTTTCCTCCAAATCCACGCACAAAATAAAGTATTACACCTCCTAAAAATATGTATAGGTAGCCATACAGGGGCATTATGTAGAGCATACAACAATTGTGGATTCCAAATCATTTTAATCAGGTTACAACGACCCACTACCGAGAGAGGTAATTTAAGCCAACTGGTAGTTTGCTCCTTGAACTTAGCCAATAGAGTTTCAATATTGAGTTTGACATAATAATTAAGGTTGGAATGGACAACAATACCCAAATACCGAAACTGTTCCACTACTCGGATCTGAGATGCCATTTGTGGCAGTGGAGCAGTGAGGGGGTCTAAAGGTAATAATACAGATTTATCCCAATTAATTTTAAATCCAGAATAGGATCCAAAAGTTTGTATAAGTGTCATCAGTGATGTCAAAGACCTATTTGTATCTCCCAAGAATATAAGAGCATCATCTGCATATAATGCTATTTTTTCTTCTAAATCCCCTCTGCGGAAACCAGTAATATGGGGATGTGCCCTAATGGCTGCTGCTGGTGGTTCCACCGCAAGGGCAAATAGTAATGGGGATAAAGGGCATCCCTGTCTTGTCCCCCGATAAAGTGTAAATGAGAAAGAAAGTGTATTATTTACCCTGATACGAGCTTCAGGGGCTCTATATAATAATTTAATCCATGATATAAATGAATCCCCTAATTTAAATTTCTCCAATACCGACCATAAAATAAATGGACAATGGCACTAAAGGTATATAGGGAGGTACAGCTTCAATAGGCATCCAATAAGAGATTGTGGGAATAATGAGGTACCTGGCACTGCCCTAATATAATTATAATTACGGGTAATATATCATATATGTGGGGTTAGTTCATATATATATACATACATAAGGTGCAGTGTATAAACCAATAAATTATGCAAGTAATCAATTAATCCAAAGAACAATATTATTAAAGTGACTTAGTGCAGTAAATCAGTGCGCATAATTTTCATTAAGTATACGTGCTCATGTGCAGCAGTGATGGATTGCACCAAATAGTGCTAGCAGTGATATCTCAAAGCAATAGTAAAAAAAATAGTAAAAATGGTATAAAATTCATAAACTGCTAGTTAATATCGGTAATAAGTGAAATGTATCAAATAATAAATAATGGACGGTATAAAAAACTTGTAAAAGATTTTGAAAAAATAGGAGTGATAAAATATTATCCGTGCGAGTGATAAAAATTAGCTGTGACAAGAAAAAAATATGTATGACATATATGGTAAAAAATATATAGATCTCTGGCAGTAAAAAGTTCAATCGTTTGGGTGAATAAAAATTAAGTTCATATAAAGTCCATATGAAAGTGCAAATGAGGGTGGGCTATTGCGGTATTCGGCTCTGTGGGTGCTTTCCGTGGTGCTCCGGGTATAAGGGTCCCGAGTGTGGAAACAGTGCTCCCTTAGTCCCAACTCTGCCCGCACTCACCAGAAATTTTCACCCCTACAGGGGTAATCAGCGTGTAAGACCTGAATCTGTTCCCTGGTCCAGGATGGTCCCATAGGCTGATCCCTTTTCAGTACCTGTATATACCGTATGTGTTATATGCCCCTCGTGCTCATAAGCCGTGGGTCCAGGGTTCCATATAGAGGAAGGAAATCTCGTATAGTGAAGTACCGTTTTAAATAAAATCCACTTTATTTGTAAAAAACAATGTACTCACATTTTTTAAGCAAACGTAGGCATAGAAAAGCATAGGGACCGCAAGACCCTCTTTAGCGGTGGTTTCCGGGACGCTATGCTGACCAACCGCCGGATCTGCGCTCCACCAGTGCGGAAGTGACGTTGTTACGCTTGACGCGTTTCGTCATCAAATGACGTCTTCAGAAGCGTAACTACCGTCACTCCCGCTCCGTATAAAAACAGTGTGGTTACTAGGCAACCGGATGAAACATTCTCAGCCTAATTGAGAAGAACGTGGTCACTTGTTGCTGGGCAGAATTGGAGTATGTGCGGATTACCTGATTGGTGCTAAAGAATCATTGTATGTTCAATCAGAATAAAGCTAAGATTATTATCAGTAGTTACTAGGTAAAATATAATGCATTCCGTATAATAATCCGGAGGCAATGTATTAATATTAAATTATATTAAAATTATATGGGGATTAAATGATACAGTCTGGGTTTATTATTTACAATGCCGATAGATGTCCAATAGGGGTAATTCCGTTCTTTAAAAGAGACGAATGTATATATATATATATTTTTTTTTTTAAATCTTTTTATTATTTGTAGCATAAACAACAACACACAAACAGTTGGTGCAAAAGAGTCAGCAACAGCCCGCTACCGGCGACCGGCAGCAGGGATAACAATCCTGAACTTGGGGTGCCCACGCAGGGGCGGATCAATAAGACATCGAGATATGAGCACATATCAGTAAACCATATCAG
Source organism: Pelophylax lessonae (assembly GCF_965119305.1). Taxonomy (NCBI): domain Eukaryota; kingdom Metazoa; phylum Chordata; class Amphibia; order Anura; family Ranidae; genus Pelophylax; species Pelophylax lessonae. The sequence continues at coordinate 140,559,422 of NC_138773.1, read as the reverse complement.
TCACAGACAACAATCGGGGCGGCAGCCCATCCAATACCAAGATGTGTCTAGATGACCCCCGGACCCCCCCCTCCCAGACACTCTGCAAGCAGCTGTACCGAAGAGTCCGCCAGCCACCTGGCCCAGACTCTGTCATGTTTCCTGGGGCATCCCCTATGAAAGTAGGTGTCTTTGTATAACGGTATCACCGAGTCCACCAGTGCTCTCCATCGCTGCAGCGAGGGCGGGGACCGCTGTCTCCAGTGGAGGGCAACATTCTTCCTAGCGAAAAATAAGAGGAGACCCATGAGGGTGCGGTCCGCCACCCCAGGCAGCAGATCATCCAGGAGACCCAATAGAGCTATTTTAGGCGAGGGGTCGAGCGAAACCTGCAGAACTCCATTCGCAACCGCAAATATGCGCGACCAATAGTCCGCCAGACCCGGGCACGTCCAGAAGATGTGTATAAAGTCCCCGGGAGCGTGGCCGCACCGCCAGCACTCCGGGGAGTGGGAATCATGCATCATGTGAAGGCGGTGAGGGGTGATGTATGCTCTGTGGGCAATTTTATATTGGACCATGCGGTCCCTGATGGAGATCAGTATCTTAAAGGGGGAATCCCACATCTGGCGCCAGTCCTCCTCGTCCATGTCTGGGATGTCCCGCGTCCAGCGGGCCCGAAGGCCCGAGAGCTCTGGAGAGGACACCCGAAGGAGATGGGCATGCAGGACGGAGGCGGCACGGTCGGCGCAGTCATAACGGAGGACTCTCTCCAGGTCCGACTGCACCGCCCCCCCCGGTCCGGAACTGAGCTCCGAAGGCATGGGACAACTGCAGGTAACGGAACAGATACGATGGCGGTATCCCATGAGAGTCAATGAAGCCCTGGAATGTGGGAAGGGAGAGGTCCGCGGACAGATCCGAGATCCTCTTGATTCCAAATTTAGTCCAGGCCACCGGGTCCGGGATATTATATAGGTGTGGCAGGGCAGGATTAATCCACAGTGGTGCATTGGGGGAGACCGCGGTGCTCGGGTACACTTCTAACGCCAGACCTTGGCGCCAGGCCTTGATCGTCGTCCTCATGGAAGAGGTCAAGGCGTATGGAGCCTTGGGGCCCCTAAATAACAAATGCGACAACGCCTCTACGGACCCCAGCACCGCCGCCTCCGTCACCACTGCGGAGTTGAAAGCATCTGGAGATAGCCACCACACCGCGGTGACCAGTTGGGAAGCCAAAAAGTACTTATGACAATCTGGGAAGGCCAGGCCCCCTTGAGACTGGGGTCTCATCAGCGTGGAGAACCTGTAACGGGGGGGGCGGGAGCCCCATAGAAAGGAGGAAAAAAGCTTGTTCAAGTTGGTAAAGAAAGACTTGGGGATCCACTGGGGCGAGTGTCGGAAGAGGTAGGTCAATTTGGGGAGGATCTTCATTTTTACTAGGTTTACGCGGCCCAGTAGGGAAAGGGGGAGGTTCTCCCATGCCTTCAGCTTGGCCCGAATGTCCCGCACCACCGGATCCCGATTGAGGGAAACGAACTCCGTAGGATCTTTGGACACCCGCACACCCAAGTACATGAAATTCTCGACCCACTGAAGCGAGAGATCCGACGGGGCGCCACTCCTGGCCTCCCCGTCGATCGCGAGCAACTGGGATTTCGACCAATTCACCCTCAGTCCCGTCACTTTGGAGAAATCATCCAATATAGTAAGCGCCCCCCTAAGCGAGGGACCTGCATCCTGCAAAAACAGGAGGAGGTCATCCGCGTACAGCGCCACCCTCTCCTCCAGCCATGCCACCCGAAGCCCCCGAACCTCCGGTGAGGTCCGGAGCGCCTCGGCCAGTGGCTCCATAGCTATAGCAAAAAGGGCCGGAGAGAGAGGGCAGCCCTGCCTCGTGCCTCTGGATAGCGGGAATGAGGGGGATAGCCTGCCCCCCAATCGAATGGCCGCCACCGGAGAACCATAGATAGTCCGTAGCCACTCGATGAACAAGAGAGGGAACCCCATGCGCCTGAGGACCTCCCATAGAAAGGGCCATTCCACAGAATCGAAAGCCTTCTCTATGTCTAGAGAGGCGACCACCCTCGCACCGGAGTTCAGATGCTGCGTTTGTAAATTGGTGAAGAGCCTACGCAGGTTGACATCGGTGGACCTGTGGGCCATAAACCCGGTCTGGTCCTGATCTATCACGGAGGGGAGGACGGGGCGAAGTCTGGAGGCAAGTATTTTCGTAAGAATTTTGAGGTCGTTGTTAAGGAGTGCTATCGGTCGGTACGAGGCACACAGTTTAGGGTCCTTCGGAGGTTTGTGAATCAGGATAACGTGTGCCTCCGCCATAGAGGGTGGTAGCGAACCCATCGCCAGGCAGTCGTTATACAGCGCCGCCAGGAGAGGGGCCAGGACACCAGAGTGAGTTTTGTAAAATTCGATGGGTAACCCATCCGGGCCGGGAGCCTTGCCTCCAGGGATAGAACGAATGACAACCTCCACCTCCTCTTCCGTGACCGGCCGAACCAGACCAGCGCGCTCAGAATCCGACAACCAGCCCAGGGCCACCGGGTCAAGTAGCCGCTGCAGGACCTCCGGCCGGAGATCCGTGGGAAGAGTAGTGGCATATAATTTGGAGTAGAAGGCACAGAACGCCCCCAAGATCTCCGCCGGGGACGTGACAGCCTCCCCAGTAGGGGAAGTGAGCTCCGGTACCAGGGTGAGGGGGGCATCATGGTGAGACATCACCGCCAACAACTTCCCGTTCCGGTCCCCATGTTCAAAAAACCTCTGCCTGGATTGGTACATGGACAGTCGGGTAACCTCAGACAGGTGGAGATGCAAATCTCGCTTGGCCGACTGCATCCCCTCAAAGCGGACGGCCGAGGGGTCCCGGGCGTAACAGCCCGAAGCCTCTTCAACCGCCGCCTCCAGGGCAGACACCGTTGCCGCCTGCTGCACCTTAACAGCTTTAATAGCCGAAATATAATGGCCTCTGGTGACCGCCTTAAAGGCATCCCACACCATCCCGGGAGAGGATGTACCCGCATTAATTTCCCAGAATTCCCGAATCACGGGCGGGGTCTGGGCCACTATATCTCAGGTTGGTCTATCCACTGAGCCCCGAGTCGCCACATGGAGCTACTACGGTCCCACCCCGCCCTAAGGACAACCTGCAGGGGACTATGGTCCGACAAGCCGCTGGGAAGGTACGAAACGTCCTCCACATCAGTCAGCATGGACGGGTTAGCGAAACCATAGTCTATCCTGGAGGATGTCTTATGGGAAGCAGAGAAGCAGGAATACACCCTCTCCTGTGGGTTTCTCCAACGCCAAATCTCTTGTAGCCCAGCGGCCTCGGACCAGTGGAGTAAGTCCCCAGAGAAGGACTTGGGAGGCGTGGGTCTATCCAGGTCCGGGGAGAGAATGGCATTGAAGTCCCCCAGGAGAAGCAGTTTGGCCGGACAATAAGCGGAAATCCTCTCCAGGACCATGTACAAGACCTCAGCCCTAAACGGCGGGGGGACGTAGACACCCGCCACCACATACCTCTGCTGCCACAAGGAGAGCACCAGTATAACATATCTACCAGAGGGGTCAGTGTGTACTGCCTCCACCACAACGGGCAGGGACCGTCCTATCAAAATGGATACGCCCCTGGCATATGTGGAATAGGAGGCATGGAAGGCCCTCTGCACCCATGGTTTTTTCAGAGACAGAAGCTTACTGCCCACCAGGTGAGTTTCCTGCAGGATTAATATAGAGGGACTGTAACGCTGTATATATTGGAAGAGCAGAGCCCGCTTGAATTTAGACCCCGCACATTCCAGGATAGCACCGAGAAGGTAGGAGATTTACGTGATGCCATCATGGAAGGTATTAAAAACAGACACCCCAGAAGAAGCATATGCGGTCACAGTCACCTGGGGAGCAGCAAGGCTGAGCAAACCCATGCACCAAACATGTACAAACAGTGTAGGCTCCCCAACGGGGAGAGCACAATATCCCCAACAGAGAAGTCTTACCCTACCGTACCCCGGCATCCCCATCAACCGGAAGGGGGAGACCAGGGCCAGTTTTGTCCCAAAACTTGAAAAAAAAGAGCACGAGCAGGCGCCAACCGTACAACCAGCTGGGCCTATCGTGGGAGCGAGTCTCGTGGCGTGAACTCCGCCAGGGCACCAGGGGGGCCCCCGCCGCGACCAGTCACTCCGCAGCGAGGGACTCCCAGACGCCCCCAAAAAATAACAAAAAACAATGCAGGGTCCACAGTGGTCCAACCAACTACCGGCAGTCCGTTGCACAGAGCGGGAGCTGAAGTGAAGAAGGAGAAAAAAACAAAAAAGAAAATTCTGCAGAGCCACAGTCCACCCGAGCTCCGTGGTAAATCAGCAATGGCACAAGGGCTAAACAAGGATACCCATGCGTTCGTCGCCCATAGGCGAGCAGGGGCAAGGTCTCACGGTCCAGGAGGGACAATCCAGGGAAAAAGAAGGGGAGGGCAATTAAGGGAAGAACAAGGAAACACAGGAGTCAGCTCAGGAACCATCCTACCACCGTCAGGACATCGTATGACCGAGAGGACCCAAGGACGAAGCACCGATCAGGCAGCAGCACCCAGAGCATCAATCCAGTCACTGGCATCCAGAGGGGTCTCAAAGAAGCGCACAGAACCCTGATGGGCCCCCCGCAAGCGGCTGGGGTACAGCATACTGTACTTGATGTTCTTCTCCCGCAGGCGACGTCTCACATCATTGAAGGATCGGCGGCGTCTCTGTACCTCAGCGGAAAAATCCGGGAACAGCATCACTTTAGTGTTTTCATAAGGCAATTCCGCCATTTTCCTAGCCGCAGCCAGGATCATATCCCGGTCTCGATAGTTCAGCAGCCTGACCAGGAACGGCCTAGGAGGGGCACCGGAGGGCCGCCTGCCCGTGGGCACCCGATGGGCCCGTTCAACCACGTAAGTGGCGGGAAGGTTATCCAGGTGCAAGAGGGACTTAAAGAAGGTCTCCGCAAACGTTTCAGGGTGATCCCCCTCCGCACCCTCCGGCAGGCCCACCACTCGCACGTTATTGCGGCGCTGCCTGTTCTCAGCATCGTCCATCTTGGATGTAAGTGTGGCAACCAGGGATCCTAGTTCAGAGATCTGAGCCGAGTGTGAGCCCTGGCGGTCCTCCACCTCTCCAATCCTCTCCTCCGCTTCAGACAGCCTGCCCCGAATCTTATCTAGGTCGTGGCGGATTAGTGCACATTCAGACGCCACGCCATCTATCCGGATCATGAGGGACGCCTTACTACCCTCGATGGCGGCCAGGATGGGAGCAGTGATGGCCGCTGCCTCCACTGCAGCCAGGGAGCACTTGTCCGGAGTACGCAAGCCCTGGGGAGAAGACATCCCCGCCGATGCTCCGGAGCCGCGGCCCGCCCGAGCGCCGTCCGTGACAGGCAAGATGGCGCACGTGACATGCCCCCGGAGCGCTGAGGCTTCGGATCCTTGGGTACCTTTTCCCCTGGGCTTGGTTGACATTGCGCTCGGATCGGGAGGATGCAGGGAGGAACCGCAAGCCAGTCAGCCGGGTCTCAGGGGCAGGATCACCTTGTAAGTGAAGGATGAAGTTGGATGGACACGGAGCTCTGCAGCCGCATGTCTTGTCCCGCTCACATCCCGGCCACGCCCCCTCATATATATATATTTTTAGTGAGGTATTTCAACAGCCTCTTTTTATCGGTGTGATTATTTTATATCTTGTTTAGACGATCTATGTATTCTATAATCATAAATTTAAGAAAGGAGGGCCATAGGTGTATTTCCATCATAGACAGCAATTCTAGGTTGTCATATAAATATATACACATAAAGATACATATATATATGTAGTAAATTAATTATGTAAAACAACATATATGTATAATATGTATAAATTGTAATGTGTAAAAAATAATATATATAAAAAATATAATATATAAAAAAATATGATGTATAAAAAAAAGGGAGGAACAAGTTATATGATGGCGTTTAAAATGTGAAAATTATTAAAATTATTAGAAATATTTTAAAGGGAAAAGTATTCCATTTCATGAGGGGAAGTATTTTTATATAGATATATGGCGTGTGGATGGTCCTGAAAAATTGACCGTAAGGGGGGAGGTAAAAAATAGTATTATATACCTAACAAAGGAGTATGTATATATATATCAGAAATTGGCCATACAATAATTTACACAAAAAGATGCTATATATCCCTTAATAGGGTATATATGGAGATTTTTTATAAAAGTCCATCCTGTGGTCCAATATTCACACCTTTATATATTCTTATACCTTTAGATATGAATAACACAATTTTAGATATAAAAAACCCATAACATCATTTACATTATTTTCTAGAGAATATTTGTCCTTTTATAATAAATACAAAATAGTAAAAGATTTTAAAAGTTGGAAATAAAACAGTTAAGATCAATGTCCAGGTTGAGTCCTCCGGGTTGGAGTGACTCAAGCTGGTATATCCACTTAGTCTCGTTTTGCGATATCTTTTGTGTTTTATTCTCCCCTCGCCAATTTTCTTTTATGGTGTTGATGCCGTAGAACACTAGGCCTTTAGGGTTGCGGTTATGTACCTCCTTAAAGTGCCTCGAAAGGCTATGTTTAGGGAAGCCATTCCTAATATTTTTTATATGTTCCCTAATGCGCACCATGAGAGGGCGAGTGGTCCTTCCCACGTATTGCAAGCCGCATGGGCACTCTATAACGTAAGTTACGTGCGTAGTGTGACAAGTTATTAAGTTTCTAATCTGAAAGACCTTTCTGTTAACTCTAGATTTGAATTCAGTGTTTTTTTCTTTTGTGATGGATTATTTTTACATGCTAGGCATTTTCGGCATCGAATGAACCCTTTCATATTCGGGAAAATCTCAACTTTTTTGGGGGGGATCTATCATGTTATGTACTAGTTTATTCCTCAATGTGGGGGCCCTCCTATAAATAAAGTGAGGTTTGTTAGGTAAAATTTTGGAAAATGTTCTGTCTGATTTTAAAATTGGCCAATATTTGTTAAAAAAATTTTCGACTGATTTATATTGTGCATTAAAATCTGAAATAAAAGTGCATTCAAAATTCCCCCTTTCTTTTTGTCTTTTGTTTTCAAGTAAATCTTCCCTTCTCATATTTTTAACTTTATTTTTAGTTGCCTCCAGGGCAGACCTCTGGTATCCCTTTTCCTCGAATCTGGCTGTAAGTACCTCTGCCTGAGTTTCAAAGTCCTCAATTTTTGTGCAATACCGTCTTAGCCTCATGTATTGTCCCTGCGGTATGTTGTATTTCCATTTAGGATGGTGGCAACTTGACATAGGGATATACTCATTTTTGTCGGTTGGTTTGAAGTGGGTCCTGGTTTGTAGCCTGTCATTCTCTTTGAAAATCTGAAGGTCCAGAAAATCGATTTTCTCCAAGTTGCAGTTTCCTGTAAACTTTATGCCATAGATGTTATTGTTAAGCTCTTCTAGAAAGATATCAAGAGAATTTTGTGTGCCAGTCCATATCATGACGATATCGTCTATATACCGACGGTAGAATTTAAGGTGTGGTCTACTAGTGCCATATATCAATTGTTCCTCGAGCATATCCATGAACAGGTTTGCGACGCTGGGGGCATATCGAGCCTCCATAGCGACGCCTTTAGACTGTACATAGAATGTTTTATTGTACCAAAAGTAGTTACTTGCCATGGCGAGTTTAAGGCTTCAAGTATAAAATTAATCTGTGTTTGTCTCAAGTTTGTATTCGCAAATAGTGCCTTTTTTGCACCTTTTAGGCCATCTTTTTGGTCAATGCTTGTATACAATGAATTGGCGTAGATCGTTACTAAGATCCAAGAATCTTCTATCTTCATATCCTTTACCTCTTTCATAAACTGGGTACTATCTTTTAAGTGTGATTTGCCCTTGCATACCAATGGTTGCAAGAACCTATCTAAATATTCCCCCAGTCTTGAAAATAGCGAATCTATACCGCTAATGATCGGTCTTCCTGGTGGTTTGTCTTTTCTTTTGTACACCTTTGGAAGGTGGTATATGACCGGTGTTCTAGCGGATTTCGGTAGTAGGTATCTGGCCTCCTTGTCCGTAAGTATACCCAATTCTTGGCCCTTATTTATGTATGCCTTCAATTTTTCTTTGTATTCTTTCATTGGGTTCCCTTTTAATTTTTTATAGGTGTTTGGAATTTGTAAAAGGTTTTTCATCTCCTCCTCATAGTCCTGTTTTTTGAGAATCACGATACCTCCACCCTTGTCTGCAGGGCGTATCACTACCTCTTTCTTCTCCTCTATTTTCTTGAGTGCTTCCCAGATTGCTTTATCCTTCTTGCCGCGTACCTCCATTTGTTTAATGTCGTGTTCCACCATTTTTCTAAAGGCTAATAAACAATCGTTGTTGGGAACCTTGGGGTTAAAAACAGACCGATTCCTAAGATCGGTATGTTTAAAACGTAATTCTGTTGTAGTCTTATGTTCTCCCTTAAGGTTAAAAAACTTTTTTATGTTCAGTTTCTCTAGAAAATAATGTAAATGATGTTATTGTTTTTTTATATCTAAAATTGTGTTATTCATATCTAAAGGAATAAGAATATATAAAGGTGTGAATATTGGACCACAGGATGGACTTTTATAAAAAATCTCCATATATACCCTATTAAGGGATATATAGCATCTTTTTGTGTAAATTATTGTATGGCCAATTTCTGATATATATATATATATATATATACATACTCCTTTGTTAGGTATATAATACTATTTTTTACCTACCCCCTTATGGTCAATTTTTCAGGACCATCCACACGCCATATATCTATATAAAAATACTTCCCCTCATGAAATGGAATACTTTTCCCTTTAAAATATTTCTAATAATTTTAATCATTTTCACATTTTAAATGTCATCATATAACTTATAAAACTGAGGGGACCCTGCGCTTATGGAAAAAGTGCTTATGTGCCAAAATATACTAGTAAATGTGTTAAAAGCTGCTAGCTGCAGTGTAAAAGTGCTAGGTGCTCTTTTAAAATGTAAAACTGTGATTTGCAGCGCTGCTTAAACTTATAAATAATGCTATCAAGAAATTTATAAATATATAGAAAATCATGAACTTCATAAAAATGCATGAAAATCATAAAGTGCTGTTAAATCAAATCATCAATTCCTGTTAAATCAGTGCAAATATAAATGAATCAGTGTCCATTAAATCATCATATTGCTGTGATGAATCTTTCCACTTAAAATCATACAGGTGCTTAGGTGCTCGATCTGTGCTTTATTCGGGGTCTCCCCCTTTGGTTATCTACTCACCGCCAAATGATTGTTTTCAGGCATGTAAGAGCTGTTGTACACTGCTTCTCCACTTGATGTGCAATTATTGCTGTAAATACAGATTCATCCCCGATGTCCTCATGAAAAGAGAGCCATTCATGGTGAAGATCGTTTTTAAAAAGTATTTATTTAGGGTAAAACAATGGGGATATACTCACAAACACAGCACAATAACATGCAAAAATAGAGAGAGCGGCTCGGCGGCTAGCTGCTCCCGCAGCATCCACTCCACCGGCCGGAGGTCACGTGATTCGCTCGACCAATCGCTAGACGCGTTTCGATGTAGAACACATCGTCCTCTGTAGCTGACTTGCAGAGCGTACCACTGTGTTAAATGTGTTTAGATTGCCACTCCTACTTTGTGTCTAATTCGTAAACCGATACATTTACTTTTAAACACAGACTGCTCTTGGTCTATGCTGTATTGGGGTGGATATTTTAATGGTAAATATTCCTTAAAATTTCGCTACATTGCTTCTATTTAAAAACAGTCTGCGGTCACTCAATAGTGCCTTCTCCTGGTAGATTCTACATCTTTTAAGCTTGTAACTAATTTAGGCTCACACATCTTTCGATTGCTCATGAGCGATTCCAGTGAATCCATAATTATACACATAAAATCAAGGTTATTACATTAAATTCAGAGATCAATGATTACAGGCTGGAACAAGAATTATTAATATACATCCAATAAAATTATATGAAATGATAATTATTAAATATCAATATAATTATTAAAAATATATATAATTACATCTAAAAACTTTGCATTTACTGACAATTATCTAAAAATGTTAAAAGTCATTGATAAAACAATTTATGTCAATTTCAACGTTTAACCCTTTGGGTGCCATACTATCTAATTTGTGAATCCACCATGTTTCATTTTGTGAAATAGCTCTTTTCATGTTAGTACCTCTCCAGTGTCTTTCTATTGTGTCTATTGCACAAAATTTTAGTTTGCTCGGATCTTTATTGTGACATATTCTGAAATGATTAGATAAGCTATGTTTCTTGAAACCTTTTTTGATATTTGCAACATGTTCCCTTAATCGGATTCTTAATTCTCTGGTGGTACGTCCTATATATTGGAGTCCACACTCACACTCCAATAAATAGGTAACATGGGTGGATCTGCAAGTTATAAATTTTTCTATTTTGTATTGGCGCTTTGTGACATTAGATGTAAAATGTGTTTCTTTTTTAGATTTATTGTTCTTTCTACAGGTGCGGCAAATGACACAATTGCCGCATCGATAATACCCTTTCTGGTCTAAAAACGTCACTGTTTTTTTTTCGGAGGATCGGGTATATTTTTGGCAATTTTGTCTTTAAGGATGGGTGGTCTTCTATAAATAAAATGAGGTTTTTTTGGTAAAATGTTTTTAAAAATTGAATCTCTCATTAGGATGGGCCAGTGGGTTTTAAAAATGCTCTCTAATTGTTTGTACTGCTGGTTAAAATCTGTGCAAAAGGCGATTTGGTGGGTTTTTTTCTTTTTCTTACTCGGTTGTAATAATTCTTTTCTGTCCATATTCTTGACTTTTTGTTGGATCTGATTGAGCATTGTAGGTTTGTATCCTTTGTCTTTAAATCGTTGAATCAACATATTAGATTGCTGCAAATAATCACTCTCAAATTGGCAATTTCTCCTGAGTCTTATAAGTTGCCCTTTCGGGACTGCTGCCAACCACTTAGGGTGGTGGTTACTGTTGATTGGTATATAACCGTTTCTGTCCGTACTTTTAAAGTAAGTTTTAGTGGACATATGCTCATTAGTTTTGAAAATTGTCAGATCTAGATAGTTAATTTCTTTTTCATTTATGGTTTCTGTAAATGTGATGTTATATCTATTTGTATTCAGAGACTTGATGTATTTTGCCAGGGATTCTTGTGAACCTTCCCATATAATTAAAATATTGTCTATGAACCTTTTAAAACCTTTTAATTAGGGGTGGGGCTTGTTAAAAATATACTCAGCTTCCCATTTATTCATGAATATATTCGCTACTGTAGGTGCGTACTTAGCCCCCATAGCTACGCCTTTTGTTTGCTTATAACTATTGCACATGGCCCATTCTAAAATATCCAATAAAAATTCAATTTGAGACGGAGGTAGTTTTTGGTCTGTCGTTAAAGCCCATTTTACTGCTGCCATGGCGTCTTTTTGATTTATGTTAGTGTAGAGTGAATTCACATCCACACTAGCTAAACTTGTATTTTCAGTGACTTGTAAATGTTCTATGTAATTAAGCACATCTTTACTATCTTTGAGGTATGATGTTGTTTTTTGTGCTAACGGTTGTAGATAAAAGTCTAGATATTCGCCTACTCTTGCAAAAATTGATTCTATGCCATTTATGATCGGGCGACCAGGCGGTTTATCCTGATTCTTATGAATCTTTGGTACCTGATAAATAATTGGCATTTTTGGGGCTTCAGGTACCAGATATTGCATTTCTTTTTTGTTAAGAATGTCATTTTTATACGCCTTTTTTACTTTCTTAGTTAGTGTGGCTTTAAGTTTATTAATTGGATTGCCTTTTAATTTTTCATACGTCTCACTGTCATTAACTATTCTGTCCAATTCATCCATATACTGTTTTTTATCTAGAATTACAATTCCCCCTCCTTTGTCCGCAGGCCTGATTACTATATTTTTCTTTTTCTCCAAAGATTCTATGTTACGTTGCAATTTTTTGCTTCCTGGGACTGGGTGAATCAAAATGTTTTCAATGTCTTGCTGCACCATGAGTTTAAAAACATCTAAGCATTGGTTATTGTTTGTTTTAGGGTTAAACGTTGATTTGTTTTTGAGACCACTATGTAAAATTTCATTAGCTGGTGGGGAGTCTATATTGTCATTTGTTCTATTTGCAAAAAACTTTTTTATGTTTAATGTTCTCACAAATTTATGTAGATCAATGAACGCCTGAAATTTATTTATATTTTTGGGGGGGGCATATTTGAGTCCTAGATCAAGAATGCGTAATTCTTCATCTGTGAAGGTAACACTACTCAAATTATAAATGCCCGCTCCTAATTGACCCGCTTTCTTTTTCCTTTTCCCTCCTCTGCATCCTCTTTTCTTTCATTTTGTTGTGGTTATGGGGGTCCTTGATAAGGAGGAGGTCCTTGGTGATAACCTCTGGGTCTCCAGTGGTACGGGTTGCCCCTTGGTGGACCCCAATATGAACCTCTCCCTCTGTTTCCTCTCCAAGGGGGTCTTCCCTGTCCCCTGTTCCAAAAATTCCCTCGGTAAGGAGGTTGATGTAGGTACCCTTGATGGTAATAGGGCGGGGGCCCTCTTTGTCTTGGGGATGGGGAGTGTTGGTATATCGGATCAAATCTATTATGTGTGGGTACATTAAATTGAGGTGACTCCACATAATGTTGGGGGGTGTTATTGGCTCGAGAAGTGCCTGGAGTTGGGGTATTGGAAGGGAAGGGTGATGAAACACTTTCCCTTTCTGGTGATGACTCCCTTGAAGTGATAATCTCCTCCTCCATTTATTCTTGCCATTTGTATATGTTTCCTGCCTTGTAATCGGTTAGATCTCTTTGGAATTTTTTAATTTTTTTCTTTTGTGTATCTTTATATAATTTGGATATGAATTCTTGTATGCTTTTCATTCTATCTTTGTATTCATTAGTATTTGCATGTGGTTGAAGTGTTTCTTTTAAATTGAGGATCTTACTTTCCAGCATTTTCAGTTTATTTTTCCGTCTGACTAAAATAAGATCCAACAATTTTTGCTCACAGGTATTGAAAAAGGTGTACCAACTTTCGTTAAGCTCTTTGTCATCCAGACCATCATTGGGGGCCAGATCCCAACGCAGTCTCCTAGGTGTCATGCCTTCTTTGATGTATTGCTCTAATGTGGTAATATCCCACCACACCCTTACTTGCTTGTCAAGGGTGTGTTTTAAAGCTTTGCAGCTTTGGCCAATATCCAATGATGTGGGATTACTGGAAAATATTTCTTCCGTGTTAATTTTCCTTTTTGATATAAAATCAAACAATTCCATAGCTGCTGGGGGATAAAGTTAGATAAACTTTTAAATGTGAAACTGAGGGGACCCTGCGCTTATGGAAAAAGTGCTTATGTGCCAAAATATACTAGTAAATGTGTTAAAAGCTGCTAGCTGCAGTGTAAAAGTGCTAGGTGCTCTTTTAAAATGTAAAACTGTGATTTGCAGCGCTGCTTAAACTTATAAATAATGCTATCAAGAAATTTATAAATATATAGAAAATCATGAACTTCATAAAAATGCATGAAAATCATAAAGTGCTGTTAAATCAAATCATCAATTCCTGTTAAATCAGTGCAAATATAAATGAATCAGTGTCCATTAAATCATCATATTGCTGTGATGAATCTTTCCACTTAAAATCATACAGGTGCTTAGGTGCTCGATCTGTGCTTTATTCGGGGTCTCCCCCTTTGGTTATCTACTCACCGCCAAATGATTGTTTTCAGGCATGTACGAGCTGTTGTACACTGCTTCTCCACTTGATGTGCAATTATTGCTGTGAATACAGATTCATCCCCGATGTCCTCATGAAAAGAGAGCCATTCATGGTGAAGATCGTTTTTAAAAAGTATTTATTTAGGGTAAAACAATGGGGATATACTCACAAACACAGCACAATAACATGCAAAAATAGAGAGAGCGGCTCGGCGGCTAGCTGCTCCCGCAGCATCCACTCCACCGGCCGGAGGTCACGTGATTCGCTCGACCAATCGATAGACGCGTTTCAATGTAGAACACATCGTCCTCTGTAGCTGACTTGCAGAGCGTACCACTGTGTTAAATGTGTTTAGATTGCCACTCCTACTTTGTGTCTAATTCGTAAACCGATACATTTACTTTTAAACACAGACTGCTCTTGGTCTATGCTGTATTGGGGTGGATATTTTAATGGTAAATATTCCTTAAAATTTCGCTACATTGCTTCTATTTAAAAACAGTCTGCAGTCACTCAATAGTGCCTTCTCCTGGTAGATTCTACATCTTTTAAGCTTGTAACTAATTTAGGCTCACACATCTTTCGATTGCTCATGAGCGATTCCAGTGAATCCATAATTATACACATAAAATCAAGGTTATTACATTAAATTCAGAGATCAATGATTACAGGCTGGAACAAGAATTATTAATATACATCCAATAAAATTATATGAAATAATTATTAAATATCAATATAATTATTAAAAATATATATAATTACATTTGATTTAACAGCACTTTATGATTTTCATGCATTTTTATGAAGTTCATGATTTTCTATATATTTATATATTTATAAATTTCTTGATAGCATTATTTATAAGTTTAAGCAGCGCTGCAAATCACAGTTTTACATTTTAAAAGAGCACCTAGCACTTTTACACTGCAGCTAGCAGCTTTTAACACATTTACTAGTATATTTTGGCACATAAGCACTTTTTCCATAAGTGCAGGGTCCCCTCAGTTTCACATTTAAAAGTTTTTCTAACTTTATCCCGCAGCAGCTATGGAATTGTTTGATTTTATATTAAAAAGGAAAATTAACACGGAAGAAATATTTTCCAGTAATCCCACATCATTGGATATTGGCCAAAGCTGCAAAGCTTTAAAACACACCCTTGACAAGCAAGTAAGGGTGTGGTGGGATATTACCACATTAGAGCAATACATCAAAGAAGGCATGACACCTAGGAGACTGCGTTGGGATCTGGCCCCCAATGATGGTCTGGATGACAAAGAGCTTAACGAAAGTTGGTACACCTTTTTCAATACCTGTGAGCAAAAATTGTTGGATCTTATTTTAGTCAGACGGAAAAATAAACTGAAAATGCTGGAAAGTAAGATCCTCAATTTAAAAGAAACACTTCAACCACATGCAAATACTAACGAATACAAAGATAGAATGAAAAGCATACAAGAATTCATATCCAAATTAGATAAAGATACACAAAAGAAAAAAATTAAAAAATTCCAAAGAGATCTAACCGATTACAAGGCAGGAAACATATACAAATGGCAAGAATTAATGGAGGAGGAGATTATCACTTCAAGGGAGTCATCACCAGAAAGGGAAAGTGTTTCATCACCCTTCCAATACCCCAACTCCAGGCACTTCTCGAGCCAATAACACCCCCCAACATTATGTGGAGTCACCTCAATTTAATGTACCCACACATAATAGATTTGATCCGATATACCAACACTCCCCATCCCCAAGACAAAGAGGGCCCCCCGCCCTATTACCATCAAGGGTACCAACATCAACCTCCTTACCGAGGGGATTTTTGGAACGGGGGACAGGGAAGACCCCCTTGGAGAGGAAACAGAGGGAGAGGTTCATATTGGGGTCCACCAAGGGGCAACCCGTACCACTGGAGACCCAGAGGTTATCACCAAGGACCTCCTCCTTATCAAGGACCCCCACAACCACAACAAAACGAAAGAAAAGAGGATGCAGAGAGGGGAAAAGGAAAAAGAAAGGGGGTCAATTAGGAGCGGGCATTTATAATTTGAGTAGTGTTACCTTCACAGATGAAGAATTACGCATTCTTGATCTAGGACTCAAATATGCCCCCCCCAAAAATATAAATAAATTTCAGGCGTTCATTGATCTACATAAATTTGTGAGAACATTAAACATAAAAAAGTTTTTTGCAAATAGAACACATGACAATATAGACTCCCCACCAGCTAATGAAATTTTACATAGTGGTCTCAAAAACAAATCAACGTTTAACCCTAAAACCAATAATAACCAATGCTTAGATGTTTTTAAACTCATGGTGCAGCAAGACATTGAAAACATTTCGATTCACCCAGTCCCAGGAAGCAAAAAATTGCAACGTAACATAGAATCTTTGGAGAAAAAGAAAAATATAGTAATCAGGCCTGCGGACAAAGGAGGGGGAATTGTAATTCTAGATAAAAAACAGTATATGGATGAATTGGACAGAATAGTTAATGACAGTGAGACGTATGAAAAATTAAAAGGCAATCCAATTAATAAACTTAAAGCCACACTAACTAAGAAAGTAAAAAAGGCGTATAAAAATGACATTCTTAACAAAAAAGAAATGAAATATCTGGTACCTGAAGCCCCAAAAATGCCAATTATTTATCAGGTACCAAAGATTCATAAGAATCGCCTGATCATAAATGGCATAGAATCAATTTTTGCAAGAGTAGGCGAATATCTAGACTTTTATCTACAACCGTTAGCACAAAAAACAACATCATACCTCAAAGATAGTAAAGATGTGCTTAATTACATAGAACATTTACAAGTCACTGAAAATTCAAGTTTAGCTAGTGTGGATGTGAATTCACTCTACACTAACATAAATCAAAAAGACGCCATGGCAGCAGTAAAATGGGCTTTAATGACAGACCAAAAACTACCTCCGTCTCAAATTGAATTTTTATTGGATATTTTAGAATGGGCCATGTGCAATAGTTATAAGCAAACAAAAGGCGTAGCTATGGGGGCTAAGTACGCACCTACAGTAGCGAATATATTCATGAATAAATGGGAAGCTGAGTATATTTTTAACAAGCCCCACCCCCAATTAAAAGGTTTTAAAAGGTTCATAGACGATATTTTAATTATATGGGAAGGTTCACAATAATCCCTGGCAAAATATATCAAGTCTCTGAATACAAATAGATATAACATCACATTTACAGAAACCATAAATGAAAAAGAAATTAACTATCTAGATCTGACAATTTTCAAAACTAATGAGCATATGTCCACTAAAACTTACTTTAAAAGTACGGACAGAAACGGTTATATACCAATCAACAGTAACCACCACCCTAAGTGGTTGGCAGCAGTCCCGAAAGGGCAACTTATAAGACTCAGGAGAAATTGCCAATTTGAGAGTGATTATTTGCAGCAATCTAATATGTTGATTCAACGATTTAAAGACAAAGGATACAAACCTACAATGCTCAATCAGATCCAACAAAAAGTCAAGAATATGGACAGAAAAGAATTATTACAACCGAGTAAGAAAAAGAAAAAAACCCACCAAATCGCCTTTTGCACAGATTTTAACCAGCAGTACAAACAATTAGAGAGCATTTTTAAAACCCACTGGCCCATCCTAATGAGAGATTCAATTTTTAAAAACATTTTACCAAAAAAACCTCATTTTATTTATAGAAGACCACCCATCCTTAAAGACAAAATTGCCAAAAATATACCCGATCCTCCGAAAAAAGCAGTGACGTTTTTAGACCAGAAAGGGTATTATCGATGCGGCAATTGTGTCATTTGCCGCACCTGTAGAAAGAACAATAAATCTAAAAAAGAAACACATTTTACATCTAATGTCACAAAGCGCCAATACAAAATAGAAAAATGTATAACTTGCAGATCCACCCATGTTACCTATTTATTGGAGTGTGAGTGTGGACTCCAATATATAGGACGTACCACCAGAGAATTAAGAATCCGATTAAGGGAACATGTTGCAAATATCAAAAAAGGTTTCAAGAAACATAGCTTATCTAATCATTTCAGACTATGTCACAATAAAGATCCGAGCAAACTAAAATTTTGTGCAATAGACACAATAGAAAGACACTGGAGAGGTACTAACATGAAAAGAGCTATTTCACAAAATGAAACATGGTGGATTCACAAATTAGATAGTATGGCACCCAAAGGGTTAAACGTTGAAATTGACATAAATTGTTTTATCAATGACTTTTAACATTTTTAGATAATTGTCAGTAAATGCAAAGTTTGTAGATGTAATTATATATATTTTTAATAATTATATTGATATTTAATAATTATCATTTCATATAATTTTATTGGATGTATATTAATAATTCTTGTTCCAGCCTGTAATCATTGATCTCTGAATTTAATGTAATAACCTTGATTTTATGTGTATAATTATGGATTCACTAGAATCGCTCATGAGCAATCGAAAGATGTGTGAGCCTAAATTAATTACAAGCTTAAAAGATGTAGAATCTACCAGGAGAAGGCACTATTGAGTGACCGCAGACTGTTTTTAAATAGAAGCAATGTAGCGAAATTTTAAGGAATATTTACCATTAAAATATCCACCCCAATACAGCATAGACCAAGAGCAGTCTGTGTTTAAAAGTAAATGTATCGGTTTACGAATTAGACACAAAGTAGGAGTGGCAATCTAAACACATTTAACACAGTGGTACGCTCTGCAAGTCAGCTACAGAGGACGATGTGTTCTACATCGAAACGCGTCTAGCGATTGGTCGAGCGAATCACGTGACCTCCGGCCGGTGGAGTGGATGCTGCGGGAGCAGCTAGCCGCCGAGCCGCTCTCTCTATTTTTGCATGTTATTGTGCTGTGTTTGTGAGTATATCCCCATTGTTTTACCCTAAATAAATACTTTTTAAAAACGATCTTCACCATGAATGGCTCTCTTTTCATGAGGACATCGGGGATGAATCTGTATTCACAGCAATAATTGCACATCAAGTGGAGAAGCAGTGTACAACAGCTCGTACATGCCTGAAAACAATCATTTGGCGGTGAGTAGATAACCAAAGGGGGAGACCCCGAATAAAGCACAGCTCGAGCACCTAAGCACCTGTATGATTTTAAGTGGAAAGATTCATCACAGCAATATGATGATTTAATGGACACTGATTCATTTATATTTGCACTGATTTAACAGGAATTGATGATTTGATTTAACAGCACTTTATGATTTTCATGCATTTTTATGAAGTTCATGATTTTCTATATATTTATATATTTATAAATTTCTTGATAGCATTATTTATAAGTTTAAGCAGCGCTGCAAATCACAGTTTTACATCATATAACTTGTTCCTCCCTTTTTATACATCATATTTTTTATATATTATATTTTTTATATATATTATTTTTTACACATTACAATTTATACATATTATACATATATGTTGTTTTACATAATTAATTTACTACATATATATGTATCTTTATGTGTATATATTTATATGACAACCTAGAATTGCTGTCTATGATGGAAATACACCTATGCCCCTCCTTTCTTAAATTTATGATTATAGAATACATAGATCGTCTAAACAAGATATAAAATAATCACACCGATAAAAAGAGGCTGTTGAAATACCTCACTAAAAATATATATATACATTCGTCTCTTTTAAAGAACGGAATTACCCCTATTGGACATCTATCGGCATTGTAAATAATAAACCCAGATTGTATCATTTAATCCCCATATAATTTTAATATAATTTAATATTAATACATTGCCTCCGGATTATTATACGGAATGCATTATATTTTACCTAGTAACTACTGATAATAATCTTTATTCTGATTGAACATACAACGATTCTTTAGCACCAATCATGTAATCCGCACATACTCCAATTCTGCCCAGCAACAAGTGACCACGTTCTTCTCAATTAGGCTGAGAATGTTTCATCCGGTTGCCTAGTAACCACACTGTTTTTATACGGAGCGGGAGTGACGGTAGTTACGCTTCTGAAGACGTCATTTGATGACAAAACGCGTCAAGCGTAACGACGTCACTTCCTCACTGGTGGATCGCAGATCCGGCGGTTGGTCAGCACAGCGTCCCGGAAACCACCGCCAAAGAGGGTCTTGCGGTCCCTATGCTTTTCTATGCCTACGTTTGCTTAAAAAATGTGAGTACATTGTTTTTTACAAATAAAGTGGATTTTATTTAAAACGGTACTTCACTATACGAGATTTCCTTCCTCTATATGGAACCCTGGACCCACGGCATATGAGCACGAGGGGCATATAACACCTACGGTATATACAGGTACTGAAAAGGGATCAGCCTGTGGGACCATCCTGGACCAGGGAACAGATTCAGGTCTTACACGCTGATTACCCCTGTAGGGGTGAAAATTTCTGGTGAGTGCGGGCAGAGTTGGGACTAAGGGAGCACTGTTTCCACACTAAGCACCCTTATACCCGGAGCACCACGGAAAGCACCCACGGAGCCGAATACCGCAATAGCCCACCCTCATTTGCACTTTCATATGGACTTTATATGAACTTAATTTTTATTCACCCAAACGATTGAACTTTTTACCGCCAGAGATCTATATATTTTTTACCATATATGTCATACATATTTTTTTCTTGTCACAGCTAATTTTTATCACTCGCACGGATAATATTTTATCACTCCTATTTTTTCAAAATCTGTTACACGTTTTTTATACCGTCCATTATTTATTATTTGATACATTTCACTTATTACCGATATTAACTAGCAGTTTATGAATTTTATACCATTTTTACTATTTTTTTACTATTGCTTTGAGATATCACTGCTAGCACTATTTGGTGCAATCTATCACTGCTGCACATGCGCACGTATTCTTTATGAAAATTATGCGCACTAATTTACTGCACTAAGTCACTTTAATAATATTGTTCTTTGGATTAATTGATTACTTGCATAATTTATTGGTTTATCCACTGCACCTTATGTATGTATATATATGAACTAACCCCACATATATGATATATTACCCGTAATTATAATTATATTAGGGCAGCACCAGGTACCTCATTATTCCCACATTTATTGAATATTGACCATTGGTCTATATTTTAGAGGTAGGCAGCAGCCATCTTTAAGAAATCTAGAAATAGATTGTTTTCTCCATAGCGCGGATATTACTGTGAACCATCTAATAAGAGATTCTTCTCGTCACAAGCATTTTTTGAGGAGGGTGAGCGGACAGGACATATGTTATCTATTATTTCTAAAGCACAGCGTCCATCTGCGGTAGTACATAGGATAGTGACCGGTACGGGGGAGGTGGTTAGTGACACTCCATCTATTATACAGGAGTTCAGGTCCTATTTTCAGGACCTTAACTCCTGTAAGGTATCCTATATCCGCCCAGACCTAATATGGTTTCTGGACGGTATATCCCTACCAACAGTTGGCGAGGTGGATAGGCAGAATCTGAACGCCCCCATTACATTGGAGGAACTGCGGAGTGCCTTGGCAACTTTCCCAAATTCTAAGGCCCCTGGTATTGATGGTTTACCGATGGAACTATATAAAAAATTTGAAGGCATATTATTGCCAGAACCCTTGGATACTTTATTAGAAGCCCAAAAATGTGGCTCACTACTGAGCTCAATGTATGAGGCGGTGGTGGTGCTACTATTGAAACCTGGGAAGAACCCTGAATGTCCTGAGTCATATAGACCTATCTCCTTATTAACAACTGATTTAAAATTACTCACTAAGGTCTTTGCTATACGACTGTCAAAAATCGTAAGCAAAATTATACATCCCGATCAATCTGGATTCATTCCAAACCGTTCTACAGCTAAAAATATACGTAGAATGTATCTTAATTTACAAATACCTGTTACCAATCAGGGACATAGAGCTGTTTAATCTTTAGACGCTGCTAAGGTCAATGGCTTTAGAGAGTTGAACACCTGTCATTACCAGCGGAAGAAGGCTAGAGTACAGATTACATGATCTTTTTTTCATTTTACTTGTTAAAAAGTGTCTTTTCTCCACTTGTGGCCTCTGCATATCCTCTGAAGGTTTCTGGGTCAAGGTGTTTCTGCCCCAGTTGTGGTGGCAAACAGTTTACTATTCTAAAGCCCATGGTGACATTACCTGGTATGCATCTTGAAGTTTAAAGGGCTGAGTTCAGATGCAAGTTTTCCATATAAAAATACTAAATTTGTCTCCCTTCGCCTTTGGTGGGCATCAAAGGTACTGTAAATCATGTTCCCATCCCCTCAGCAATTTCTGTGCCTTGCTTTAGCACCAATGCACTTACCAATCTGGGGTCCTGCCCCTCATCCATTGGCCAGCACCTTGTGTATTAGGATGCTGGACCCAGTACCAGCCTTGTTGGCTGCATGAAATATTCTCATGGAAAAATCCTTGGGAAGGGAAACTATTGGTGTAGGCTCTACTGAGCAATCTGACATGGTCCAGATATTACAGTAATTTGAATAGGTTCGGAGCCTTCAGAGATTGTCGCTGGAACCAACTTACCTTGGGAATATCAGGATCGCCCTGCTGACAGAACTCTGAGGACTGCTCAGTACAGTGTTCTTTTCCCCATTGATAACTTTACACACTCTGGTCTTGGATTCAGATTCAGGCAGTCTGGATCCCCCTTTACAGGACTTTGTTCTTCGGGGGACAAGTTGACTCCATCTTTGGTCAGGTGGTTTCCCCATTGCCGAGGCTCTAGGGTCTGACTCTGGAGCAAGGAAATCTTCTCTTCCTGTTTTAAGGAATCCCCGTGGAAGGGCATCAGACAGTGGATCGTTCTGGGGAAGAGACCTATACACCCTTGATATCAAGGGACTTCGTTGTCTTTGGTGTCTTGTTTCCCAAGGTAACATCCAAAAGTTCTGGGCTGTTTGACTGTCCCTAAAGTACACTGCTCCAAAAAATTAAAGGAACACTTTTTTAATCAGTGTAGCATCAAGTCAGTTAAACTCCTGGGATATTGATCTGGTCAGTTAAGTAGCAGAGGGGGTTGTTAATCAGTTTAAGCTGCTTTGGTGTTAATGAAATTAACTGCAGGTGTATTAGATTTGTAACAATGAGACAACCTTCAAAACAGGAACGGTTTTACAGGTGAAGGTCATTGACATTTTTTTTCCTACTTCTCTATTCTGATTCTAGTTTTGCATTTGGCTAGGGACAGTTTCACTACTGGTAGCATGAGGCGATACCTGGATCCTATAGAAGTTGCACAGGCAGTCCAAAATTACTCCAGGATGGCACATTGATATGTGCCATAGCCATAAGGTTTGCTGTGTCTCCCAGCACAGTCTCAAGAACATGGAGGAGATACCAGGAGACAGGCAGTTATTCTAGCAGAGCTGGACAGGGCCGTAGAAGGTCTTTAACCTATCAGCAGGACTGGTATCTTCTACTTTGTGCAAGGAGGAACAGGATGAGCACTGCCAGAGCTTTACAAAATGACCTCCAGCGGGCCACTGGTGTGAATGTCTCTGACCAAACAATCAGAAACAGACTTCATGAGGGTGGCCTGATGTCCTCTAGTGGGTCTTGTGCTCGGTGGTCGGCACTGTGGAGCTCGAATAACATTTGCCATTGAACACCAGATTTGGCAGGTCCTCTACTGGCACCCTGTGCTTTTCACAGATGAGAGCAGGTTCACCCTGAGCACATGTGACAGACGTAAAAGGGTCTGAAGAGCCGTGGTGAACATTATGCTGCCTGTAACATTCAGCATTACTGATTTCGTGATGGTTGTGGGGGGCTTATTAATGGAGGGACACACAGACCTCTACAGGCTAGACAATGGCACCCTGACTGCCATTCGGTATTAGGATGAAATCCTTGGACCCATTGTCTGACCCTACGCTGGTGCAGTGGGTCCTGAGTTCCTCCTGGTGCATGACAATGCCCGGCTTTACGTGGCAAGAGTATGCCGCCAGTTCCTTGAGGATGAAGGAATTGATACCATTAAATGGCCTCCACGCTGGCCTGACCTAAATCCAATAGAACACCTCTGGGACATTCTGTTTCGGTCCATCCGACGCCGCCAGGTTTTACCTCAGTCTTTTCAGGGGCTCAGTGATGCCCTGGTCCAGATCTGGGAAGAAATATCCCAAGACAGCATCTGTCATCTCACTAGGAGCATGTCCCAACTTTGTCAGGCATGCATACAAGCATGTGGGGGGCCATACAAACTACTGAGTACCATTTTGAGTTTCTCCAATGAAATTTCAGTAAAACGGACTAGCCTGCTGCATCATTTTTTCCACTTTGATTTTCGAGGTGTCTTTGAATTCAGCCCCCTGTAGGTTGATCATTTTAATTTCCATCAAACAGTTTGACATTCTTTCGTTTCTAACACATTAACCAGTCCATATCAGTATAGATATCCAGTATGATATTTTTCCCCATTGAGATCTGATGTGTTTTCAAAGTGTTCCTTAAATTTTTTTGAGCAGTGTAATAATCCTCCTTAATGGAAGGGTATACAGTCTTGATCCAAGCAGACAATGCCACGAAGTTGCCGTACATCAATTTCCAGGCAATTTTTCAGCAAAAGATAGATTGGTATCCTTAGCAAAATGTCAGACTCCAGCTTTGTCAGGCTTGAGCATTCCAGTTATACACAGTGGCAGGCAGATTGCATCTGGCAGCAGTGCCTAAACCTGTGAGAGTGATTTCTACCCCTGGAGCATTTCCCAAAGGTGTGTCCCAGGTAGGCAACTTCAGAGGTTGACTACCTAGTCCCAGAGGTCAAACTAAAAGCTAGGCAGTTTTGACTCGGGTGCAATGATTCTCTGGTAGGATACTCCGTGACTCTCAGTACTTCCTTTCCTTCAATTGTTTGTCTTGCATGTTCGGGATGGGAAACATTCCTGTTTTCCTCATTGTTCCAGGCTAATCCAGGAAGATGTTTTACACCAACCTAAATGGACGCTGGCCAGTTACTCAGAGGGATCTACTGGATCAGGATCATCTGTTCCCAAGAAATGTGTTTGTGACTGTTCAGGTGGCCTTGTCCGGCTTGGAACCCTTCATGGGTTTTACATAAAACAAGGTTGTTCGAACCCAGTTCTCCATCTTGCTTGGGGTAGCTTCCATCTGTCTCCCTAAACAGGACATCCTTATTCATTTCTTTGGTCTGCCTCTTGTTCACTCAAAGTAAGTTTCCTTCTCATGGTTGGGATGTAAGTTTATCTCTCTTTATTTTCTTCTTGTTTTTTTTTTTTTTTTTTTTAAATGGACCCTGTAATGATGCGCCAATTTTTAGCAGGCCATTAACCAACACCATGGTCTAGGGTCCAGCTTCCATCCTTTCCTGAGCAGATGCACTTTACAAAATCAATGAGTGCGTCTTGAGGTTTTAGTTGCAGACTGCTATGTCTCAGAAAAGCAAGGTGCTACTTAGGCTTCTATCCACACTTTCCCTGTGTTTTACCCAGCAACGTGCAGTCAGGGGAGGCAGGTGGGGCAGAGCTTCATCTGCCATGAACATTAAAAAAAAAAAGAAATGATCGAGGGTCGTAACTCGGAGACCTGGGGTCACAGAGACCCCAACTTTGGGAGGTAGTCGAAGTCCTATCCCACAACTGGTCAAATTTTGGGGCTCCTAGCACCTATGGTTCCATAGATGCGGGGCTCCTTAGTGCAGCCTGTCAAAAGCTACATACATCACGGCAAGTTTATATACAAGCTGGCACACACTGTTTGCAGCAGACTGAGAGGATGAGCTCACAGTGCCTCTGACTTTTTGACAGAGCTCAGTTGACAGTTTGGAGCCTTGGACCAATGGTAAAGCACCATTGGTCCAAGCTGTCCAATAAAAATGCTGCAGTGGAGTCCTCTCACTGCAGTGTCATAGAAGGGGCCATGTGTCTGAAAGACAAATGTTCCGTTCCAGGCAAGCCCTCTTAACTACAAGGAAAAAACATTGGTTAATGGGTATAAGGTTTACCATGTGTTTCTCACACAGTTAACCTTCTTAGCGGTATTCCCGAGCGTGGCTCGGGTTAAATTTCAGAGCCAAAAGCGGTAACCCCGAGCCACACTCGGGGTACCGCCAGAAGCATCGTTAGATCCTCGAAGCGGGGTTACTTACCTTGTCACCCGGATCCAGCAATGTATCCCGGCGGGGGATCTTCCTCCCGGTCCTCTCCGCGCCCCAGCTTCTGTTTCCTGCGACGTGACGTTCGCAGGGGGGTGGAACCGGCGGCAAATTCAAATGTAAACAGCGGCTACATGCAGGGTGAATACCTCCTAAACCTTGTAGGAGATAGTTTTACCTGCAGGTAAGCCTTATTATAGGATTACCTGTCGGTAAAAGTTAAAAAGCGGCATATACTACTCTTTAAGAGTGAGAATCTGCTGCTGTTGAAAAGGTACTTTTTTAATGACATCACTTCCGGGTACTCGCGCCAAATTAAAAAAAATGGAGACCAGGTCAGACGGCGGCGGTGCAGGTAGGATGCCCGGGTCTCCCGGTGGGACGGGAGACCAGGGGCGAGCCGCAGAAGGCGGCAGGAGGGGGATGACGTCCCTTCCTGCTCCTTGTAATGACAGCCGAGCGGCTTCTCAGCCGCATCGGTTGTCATTACAAGTCAGCCGA
The DNA here is from genome assembly GCF_965119305.1 of Pelophylax lessonae. Classification (NCBI taxonomy): domain Eukaryota; kingdom Metazoa; phylum Chordata; class Amphibia; order Anura; family Ranidae; genus Pelophylax; species Pelophylax lessonae. The sequence continues at coordinate 140,532,946 of NC_138773.1, read as the reverse complement.
ACATCGGCTATGGACACCAGTAACGGGGTGATGCCTGTAGCTGCAGGCATCACCCCGGTACATCCACTTTCCCTAAATATCGGTAAATCCAAAGGACGATTCCGTTATATCGGGGAAAGTGCATATCGGCCACTGACATATCGGTGTTGCCGATAATCGGTCGATCTCTACTTCGAAATTCAGTAATTTGTCCATTAGACCACCCTCTTGAGTACGGTTTTTGAAAATATAATCAATAACTTAAAAAACAATATATAATAGTTATTTGTATATTACTTTTGGTAATTAACCACTTGCCACCCAGGTCAATTCTGACACTGCTCTCCTACATGTAAAAATCATCATTTCTTTTTCGTCCACTGATGGACGTAGCTGCTGCTTTAAAACATTGGCCAACAGCACCCTCTCTGCAGTGCAGAGGCAGTCTGTCAGGATGGACACCCACCCTCAGCAGCGTGGTCCGTCAAGTACAGTCCTCCGTCTGGTTAGCGGGCCTGGGGCAGACGTGGGCTCCTTTATAGGTGAGTAGGACCCTCGGGTACCCATACCTCCTACCACCCTCCTCCACTATCAGGGCTCACCTGGGACCTTCCCCTCCTACCCTGACCTCTCCCTACCCTGGGCTCCGGACCCCTGGGACACTTTTAGTGGGGGGTCCCCTATTTAAGTCGCCTCAGGTGCTATACCGGGTAGTGGACGGTGGGGGGAGGCCTCGGAGGGGTGTACATGGTTGCGCCTCATACCGCTACCTTGGGAGGGTTTCATCCACTGGGATGACCCCCGCCAGGGCTCCCAGGCCTGTTACTAGGCCAGGCCTCACTAGGCCCGAGGTCACATGCTCATCGGCGTGCGAAGCTGCCATTTTGCCGTGGCCTGCAGCCTTAACAGGCCTCAGCATCCTGCCTGGGTATCCCTATCACTGTAATGCCGGTGGCCATTTTGCTGGAGCCAGAGATAAAACAGCACAGGAACTTCTGGTTCCTTCCACCTTCTCTTCTCTATGGATCTTGCTGTGTTCTCCATGTGGTTCTGCATGTGGTAAATACTCTAGAGGAGTTTAATTACCCTGGCCTTCACCTTTTCATCTTCAGAGGGGTTTCAGGTCATTAGGGGACTTAGGATTATCCTCCGGAGTAGCGATGCGTGCATCGCGATTGCCTCTTAAAGGCGCAGTGCACACCGGTAGTGGCGGACTTGCTGGGACCTGTGGTTACTTTGTAACCTCACTTAGCCTCAGGGGCGTTATTTAGCGATTGGGCGCGGATTGCTCCCTTTTAGACCATTGCTCCTGTTTTCAGGAGAAGCTTCTGTTTAACCCCTTGCAGTGCAGGTTCCGGTGTTTCCCTGTCTGCTCTTTACATTCTTACTGTGCAATCCTACTGTTTGGCCATATGACTAACATGGATTCCCCAAGTTTGTCTGTGACCCCCGATGTATCGTTGGGGCCCGCTTCTGATGCTCATAATGTGACTTTATTGTCTGTGATGCAAGAAATGTCCAGAAAAATTGACAAAATTATTGCAGCAGCATTTACTAAGAAACGCCCTAAAACCTGTTTACCGTTCCACAGAAGGAGGACAAATTGCGTCCAGTCTTGGACCTCAGAACTCTGAACTGCTTTCTGCGGTCAGTGGTGGTGTTCTTGCATCAGAGGTACCTGCTGGCCTTGATCGATATCAAGGATGCCTATCTCCATGTCCCTATTTGCCAGGGTCATCAATGATTTCTCCGCTTCACGGTGGGCAATGACCATTTTCAATTTGTGGCGTTAACGTTTGGTCTCGCCTCTGTTCCCAGGGTCTTCACCAAGGTGTTAGCCCCTATCCTGGCTCTGCTAGGACAGAGAGGAATAGCGATTCTGGGGTACCTGGACGATCTTCTTCTCCGAGCGGACTCATCTGTGACATTGGATTTGGAGGTGACCATTCACACTCTAAAGCAGTTTGGTTAGAATCTCAGCCTTCAGAAATCTGCCCTGGTTCCAAAAACCAGACTGGAGTATCTAGGGATGATCCTAGATTCAGCTTTGGCAAAGGTATTTCTAACTCCTGTGAAGTTACAGAAGTTAAGGGAAGCGATTTTGTCACTTCTGGCTTGCAACCTGGTATCTCTAAGGTCATCTATGCAGGTGCTGGGCCTGATGGGGTCCTCCTTTGAGGCCGTACCATATGCTCAGGCCCACATGAGACTTTTGCAATAGGAGATCCTTGTCAAATGGGACAAGGATCCTCTATCCTTGGACAGTCTGATTCAAGGACTCCCTGAATTGGTGGCTCAGCTCTCCAAATCTTTTCCATGGGAAATCCTTCCTTCCAGTATTCTGGACGGTGGTGACGATAGATGCTTGTCTGACCGGTTGGGCAGGAGTGCTGAGCACCCTGAATGTTCAAGGGACCTGGACGTTTGAAGAGTCTAAGCTCCCGATCAACGTTCTGGAACTGAGAGCAATCAAGTTGAGTCTGTTCCACTGGATGGACAATCTCAAGGGCTGTTCTCTCCGAGTCCAGTCCAACAATGTCACGGCCATGGCATATATTAATCATCAAGGGGGCACCAGGAGTGCCCTGGTGGCTCTGGAAGTAGCCGAGATCCTGCACTGGGCAGAGGACCATGTCCCAGCCCTATCCGCTGTGTACATTCCCGGCGTAGACAATTGGCAGGTGGTCTACCTGAGTCGTCAAACCCTGTATCAGGGAGAGTGGTTCCTGCATCCACAGGCATTCCACCAGCTGTGTCTCCGTTGGGGGACCACGGATGTGGACCTGTTCGCCTCCAGACAAAACAGAAAAGTTTCAAAGTTTGTGACTCGGTCCAGAGATCCTCTGGCCGACGCAGTAGATGCCTTGGTGGCTCCCTGGAGCCAGTACTGGCTAATTTATGCGTTTCCTCTGCTGAAACCTTTATCTCGCCTGCTACGCAGGGTCGTGTCGGAGGGGATTCCGGTTATTCTGGTAGCTCCCGATTTGGCCCCGGAGATCCTGGTATGCCGACGTGCTTCGGCTGAAGGTCGCAGGTCCGTGGACACTTCCTCTGCGGGAAGATCTTCTATCTCAGGGTCCGATCTTCCATCCTGCTTTACAGTCGCTGGCTTTAACGGCTTGGCTGTTGAGAGCAAGATGTTAAGGGACAGGGATCTCTCAGATTCTGTGATCCCCACCTTACTCAAGGTTAGGAAGTCCACTTGGTGCGAATCGCTGAAGCTGCATCCTAGATCCTTTGCTATCAGCAGGATCCTGATCTTTCTAAAGAAAGGGGTTGACCAATGTTTGGCGTTGGGCACTCTTAAGTGTCAGATATCGGCCTTGGCTGTGTACTTCCAACGCCCTTTGATTACGCACTCTTTGATACATATGTTTCTTTAGGGGATCTGCCATTTGGCTCCCCCCAGGAGGTCTCTGTTACCTCCTTGGGACCTTAATGTGGTTCTATCGGTTCTTCAGAAATCTCCTTTCGAGAACATAAGACACATTTCCTTGCTCACCTTGTCGCAGGGTTTCTGAACTAGCGGCATTATCTTGCCGCTCTCCTTATCTGGTAATACACAGGGATAAGGTAGTGTTATGGCCTAATCCGTCGTTTTCTTCCTAAGGTGGTTTCAGGCTTCCATCTGAACGAAGACATAGTGCTTCCGTCACTCTGTCCGAAACCTTCACATCCTAAGGAAATTGCCCTGCATTGCTTGGATGTGGTTCGGGCGATAAGGGTATATCTGGAGACTACGGAGTCCTTTCGTAAGTCGGACTCTCTGTTTGTGATTACAGATGGACCCCATAAGGGTCAGGCTGCATCTGCAGCGACCATCTCTTGATGGATCAGACAGGCGGTGGTGAAGGCGTATTCTCTTAAGGGCAAGGTTCCTCCTTTCCCTGTCACGGCTTACTCTACGTGGGTGTTGAGTGCCTCTATGGCTTTCTGCCATCAGGCGTCAGGGATGCAGGTTTGCAAGGCGGCCACCTGGTCATCTGTACATACGTTCACAAAGTTTTACAGAGTGGATGTGTTCGCATCCTCGGATGCGTCCTTTGGCCGCAAGGTTTTGCAGGCCGCCATTTAAGGAGCAGTCTACTTTTCCTTCTCCTTTATGGTTTTGCTACAATTGAGCCCCAGTTGTTGCTTGTTGGGCTCCATGTTATATAGTTGGCTATGTTAGCCGTGGGAATTGCATTCTTTTAAGTTTGTCCTTTCCCCACCCCTCAGTGGTTACTGCTTTTGGACGTCCCATCCGTCTTTGATTTAAAGCAGTAGCTACGTCCGTCGGTGGACGAAAGAGAAAATGGGATTTTTTACTTACCGTAAAATCCATTTCTCTGAGTCCACCGACGGACGTAGCTCCCACCCCTCTTTTCTCTTAAAAGTTGGGTTTTGGTTCTTATTCATTGCTTGCAACTAAACTGAAGATGCAATGGTGAGGCCAGGGGTAATAACCCAGGGATCCCGCCCCCCTGGGCATGTTAAAGCCTTTGGCTCTACCTGGTCACTCCCAGTGGGAGGGGGTTATTACCCATCTGTCTATGATTTAAAGCAGCAGCTATGTCCGTTGTTGGACTCAGAGAAATAGATTTTACGCTAAGTAAAAAATCCCATTATCTCTTTCGTTCACTGACAGACACAGCTTCAAGTCTTCATACCATTGGGGTTATGCTCTTGCTCTCTAGGAGTAGGACTAGGCGGAAATCTTTTTGCTTACGCCCCTGGGGCAGTTCTAGAGGGTAAACCATCACTTCCTGTTGTAGGACTTTCAGTTTTTAACCAGCAGTGTTAGAAGAACAAATAACTCAACCCCAAAAGAGGGGCGGGTGCTGTGTCTGGCAGTGAACCTCAGAGAAAAGAATTTTACGGTAATACAAAAATCTAGTTTTCTCTTTCGTTCACTGATGGACACAGCTCCATATCTTCTTTGACCCTTGGGTTATGCTGCTCTCCAAAGGAGTAGGACACTAGGTGGAAACAATTTTGACTACGCCTATAGGGCAGTCCTAGGGGTTATACTCCCACGTCCTGCTATAGGACTTCAGTTTTTTTTTCTGCCTAGTCAGGAGTAAGGACCTAGTTCCTTGCTGGGAACTCTGGTCCTGGCCTATTTTTCCTTTTTAAACAGTGTTTTTTTTTCTTCTTTTATTATTTTCTATTCCTGTGAGAACTACAATTAACTGCCCAACTGGGCCACGCACCGGATATCCTAGATCCTTACGGTCTTCCCTTGATCGCCAGTGAGTGCGATCCAACTTTAGCTCCGCCCTAGGTTGGCTGCAACATAGCCCTACTGGGCGGGGGCTGGCTGGCGAGCAAAACACCTCACAAGGACACATAGCCCTGAGTCGCAGTGTACCTCTGGCCCGCAGCTGGGTTCCCAGGTGTAGTTAAGTGTCCCCCGTCTCCTCTGGAGAATAGTTGGGGTGGACGCGGGCCCTTCCCTTGTGTTGGTAGACCCCCTAGTGCCCTTCCTTCCCACATGGTAACCCCCCCCCCCCTCACTAGAGGGTTCCCTCTGCACAAATCTCCCTCACCTACCCCTCTTAGTCCCCACTCCCCAAGGTGGCCGGGCTATTCTCAGGTGTGGTGTGTCTTGCAGTGATGGGCAGGAGGGGGGGGGTGCGCCAGTGGCGGCTCTCACTGACTTTTTTCTGTGGTAAATGTCATGGTGGGGGCCCTTGTGGGCTACAGGTACCTGAGGGGCCGCTGGGAATCCTGGGTGTTGCGTGACGCCACCATTTTCTTGTGGATGGCAATGCTGAGCTTCAGCAGCCATGTTTGTGAAGTCCGGCAGCCATTTTTTCGAAGTTTCCCATTGAAGTTTATGCGGCAGCCTTTTTCTTGTAGACTTGTGGAGCAGTGATGCAGCGGTGGGCTCTAGTGGCAGTGACTACACTTCCTCTTCCTTTCTGATCCCAACATGGCAAGCAGCTTGGCGATCTGTGTCCTTCCTTAAGTCGGTGGTGGTGAGTCCCTGTGGGTGTGCAGGGACACTATAGCTATAGCTATCTGCTATAGCAGCGCCGTGGTGCTTTTGGGACCTATATTACCACTGCTGCAGTGGTGGGGGGGGGGGGGGTTAGCAATTTTTTTTTCAGTTATTGCGGCTGATCCCTGGGTTAATCATGGAGTCCTTGGAGCATGTGTCACCACCTGACCCACTCTCAGACCCTCTGGGGCCTGGCAGCCATGATGACAGTCCTGCAGTCAGTAGGGTCCAAAGTTGATATGGCCCTCCAAAAGTGGCCTTGCAAGAAGCGCCCCCCCCCCCCCCCCCCCGCTTTCACCTGTATCCTCTGCCACCTCCGATTCTGAGGTGGATTTGGGCGCCGCGGACGGATTTGGGCGCCGCGGACTTGAGTCAATCCATCAGGTCTGCATCCACGCGCCCTGGGTGCTCTGACTGTGAGAATGAATCCTCTTCCACTACAGCTGCGCATGAAAAGGTGCTCGTGGAGGTACTGATTGTATTGGTGCGGGAAACTTTAAAATTGAAGGACACAGCTAATGCTGTGTCGGTGCAATTTGGTACCCGCAGACCATCCAAGGTGACTAAGGTGTTCCCCTTTCCTGCCTATTTCGACAAGATTGTTGCAAGTCAGTGGAGATCCCCGAAACGCATGGTTAGGATACCGAAGCGTTTCGCTAGGAGGTATGCTTTTGAAGAGCCCCTTTTGAAGAAACTGACAGTAACACCGGTTTTGGATTGTCATATTTCCAGATTGAATAAAGCCATGCTTTTTCCGGTGGAGGATTCCTTGTCTTTTAAAGACCCTGTGGACAAGAGAGCTGAGGCTCTGGTCCAATATCTTTTCACTGTGGCAGGTTCAATTTTGAAACCGTTGTTTGCCATCACCTTGGTCTCCCAGACCTTAACAGAATGGGCAAAGTTTCTGCGACAGGATTTGGCAGGGGGTCAACATCCTCATGAGCTGGCCGAGCTGACAGATCAGTTGATACAGGGGTTACAGTATATCTGTGATGCCTCTCTGGATGCAGACTCTTTAGCCTGCAGTGTGTCTGTGACAGCTGTGATTCTTCGCCGCATGATTTGGCTAAAATACTGGTTTGTGGACCAGGCTTACAAAAATGTGAGACCGCCTGTTCAGAGCTTCTATGGAAGAGAGATCATTAAAGGTCTTACTGGAGGTAAGAGTATTCTGCTGTTACAGGTTGCCAAGAACAAAGAGCTTTGTCTTAAACGTGGTCCTTTCTTCTCGGCTCACAAACGGCCCTTTCATCCCGTGGGATCGCAGGACAAGGAGTCAAAATCCACCCGTAACTTTGCGGGAGGTTCCAATAGACCCTTGGCTGGTAAGTCAAAAGCGGGTTCCACTGGTCTCACAGACAAGCCCTCATCTGCCTGATGGGGCGTCCTCACCCGTATCTGGGGTGGTGGGACGTCTTCGCTTTGTGGATCTCTTTCATTCAACACAAATAGGTCCAGGAGTTGATTCGGTCCGGTTACAAGATCGAGTTTCGGTCCTTGCTTTCGGCAAGGTTCTTTTCTTCCAACTTGCGCCTGTCCCCGGATCGGCTGCAGGGCCTTTACGGGGCAGGGCAGGATCTGCTATCACAGGGAGTAATTGTGTTGGTTCCAGAGTCTGAACATTTTCAGGGATTTTATTCAAATCTGTTTACTGTTCCCAGGAAGGAAGGTAAGATCCATCCAATCTTAGACCTCAATGCCCTGAATCCCTTTGTGCGGGTTCAGAAATTTCGGATGGAGTCCATTCCATGGCATCCCTTCATCAATGGGATTTTCTGGCCTCTATCAATATCAAGGACGCTTACCTTAATATCCCTTTATATGTCAGGCACCAACATTTTCTTCGGTTTTCCGTGGGAGAGGAGCATTATCAATTTGTGGCGTTGAACCATCGCCTTTACCCTCAGCTTCTTTAGCAATGCAGTGGTCATCTTGGAGGTGTGTTTGGGGTCGTTATCATGTTGGAATAGTGCCCTGCGGCCCAGTCTCCGAAGGGAGGGGATCATGCTCTGCTTCACTATGGCACAGTACATGTTGCCATTCATGGTTCCCTCAATGAACTGTAGCTCTCCAGTGGCGGCAGCACTCATGCATCCCCAGACCATGAAACTCCCACCACCATGCTTGACTGTAAGCAAGACACACTTGTCTTTGTACTCCTCACCTGGTTGCCGCCACACACGCTTTACACCATCTGAACTAAATAACTTTATCTTGGTCTCATCAGACCACAGGACATGGTTCTAGTAATCAATGTCCTTAATCGGCTTGTCTGGAGCAAACTGTTTGTGGGCTTTCTTGTGTATCATTTGTAGAAGAGACTTCTGTGACGGAATCCGGACACCACCAACTGGATATCTCCGCCAGTAACCTGCTTCCTAAGCTCTGGAACACGGGATCCGTGATTCTGGCTATAGTTACCCCAATAACTCGACAGTACAAGTTTTGGAGTCAAACCAGAATGAACTGTTTATTGACTAACTTTCAGACTTTTATATACACTTTGAGAATACAACATGATTTAATTATACAGATCCACCCACCACATCACACAATGGTTTCTCTATACGATCCCTAATACACATTACATTACTGTGTAATTAAATCCCCTAGCAGACAGCAGGTGAGCTCATTAGCACACTTAACAATAGGTGAATGGATAAGCTCAGACCCTATTTTAGACAAAAGCACTTCAATGATTAGCAGACATAGTGTCTCTCCTAGTTCCAGGACGCCCAAATTAGGAGCTGCACTTCCTGTGCCTGACAGTCTAAAGAAATAAGATAGATCTCCATATCTCCAGAGAGATATGGTAAATGCATATTATTGTCCCATTTGAAGTAGTCCAACCATATTCTGTGTTCACCGACCTCTTGGTCACCCTGCATCCATAATAGACGCAGGATGATTTAAACATAAGAGAGCCCCATAAGGCTGGGCATGGTGCCCCCCAACCTCTCTAAAGGAATTTGGAGTCCACAACCCCCATGCCCAAAGTGACTCCTGTCACAGCTTCCTTCTTCGACGACAGCCATGCAGACCAACTTGATGCAGTGTGCGGTGTATGGTCTGAGCATTGACAGGCTGACCCCCCCCACCCGTTGAACCTCTGCAGCAATGCTGTCAGCACTCCTACATCCATTTCCCAAAGTCAACATCTGAATTTGACGCAAAGCACGTGGACTCAACTCCTTTGGTCGACCATAGCGAGGCCTTTTCTGAGTGGAACCTGTCCTGTTAAACTGCTGTATGGTCTTGGCCAACATGCTGCAGCTCAGTTTCAGGGTCTTGGTAATCTTCTTATAGCCTAGGCCATCTTTATGTAGAGCAACAATTCTTTTTTTTTCGGATCCTCAGAGAGATCTTTGCTATGAGCTGCCATGTTGAACTTCCAGTGACCAGTATGAGAGAGTGAGAGCGATAACACCAAATTTAACACACCTGCTCTCCATTTACACCTGAGACCATGTAACACTAAGGAGTCACATGACATTGGGGAGGAAAAATGGCTAATTGGGCCCAATTTGCACATTTTCACTTAGGGGTGTACTCACTTTTGTTGCCAGCGGTTTAGACATTAATGGCTGTGTGTTATTTTGAAGGGACAAAAAATTTACACTGTTATACAAGCTGTACACTCACTGCTTTACATTGTAGCAAAGTGTCATTTCCTCAGTGTTGTCACATGAAAAGATATAATAATATATTTACAAAAATATGAGGGGTGTATTCACTTTTGTAAGATACTGTGTATGTGTGTGTATATATATATATATATATATATATATATATATATATGTGTGTATGTGTATATATATATATATATATATATATATATATATATATAGTCGCAGACACCCTAGGGACTAAAATGGTGGGTCATTGCAACTTTTTATGTCACACAGTGTATTTGCACAGCAATTTTTCATGTATCAAAAAAAAAAAAAAGCCTTTTTTTTTTTTTTTTTGTATAATGTAAAACATGAATTCAGTAGGGAAAGGGATATGGCGCTGCCAATATTATGTATACCACTCAGTATCTGAAGATGTGAACAATATATGAATAAAGTGCAATGTGTGTGAACAATTTATAAATAAATAAAGTGCGATGTATATTAAGTGTCCAATCTGGAAATGGTGACAGATTGGACACTTATTATACATCGCACTTTATTTATAAATTGTTCACACACATTGCACTTTATTCATATATTGTTCACATCTTCAGATACTGAGTGGTATACATAATATTGGCAGCACCATATCCCTTTCCCTACTGAATTCACCTTTCTATATATCTTCGGAATATAGTTTGAAGGGGGCTGCAGCCAAACTCTATCGAATAACTAGATATACCCTAAGCGCGGATTTTTTTCAATTTATAATGTAAAACATGTTACGCCAAGTAAATAAATACCTAACATGTCATGCTTTAAAATTGCGCTCACTTGTGGAATGGCGCCAAACTTCAGTACGTAGAAAATCTCCATAGGCTTTAAACATTTCCATAGGCTTTAAACATTTTTACAGGTTACATGTTTAGTGTTACAGAGGAGGTCTAGTGCTAGAATTATTCCTCTCACTGTAACGTTTGCAGCAATACCTAACGTGTGGTTTCAATGCCGTTTGCATATGCTAAAACAAGTCCTTATGCTGGTTAAATTAGTAAACTGAGAACTAATGAAGGTGCTATATATAATCTATATAATCAGAGAATGGTTCAGGTTCTATTCCTTTATTATATAGATCAGGGATCCTCAAACTACGGCCCTCCAGCTGTTGCAGAACTACACATTCCAAGAGGCATTGTAAAACTCTGATATTCACACACATGACTAGGCATGATGGGAATTGTAGTTTCTGAACAACTGGAGGGCCATAGTTTGAAGACCCCTGATATAGATTATATATGGCACTTTCATTAGTTCTCATAGTTTACTAATTTAACCAACATGATTTAATAAAATTAGGACTGTTGGTAGCTATATAGAGCTCAGTGTAATTTGTATTTTTTATTTTTGCATTCTGTAACAGCCCTGTACTTGACCAGTGAAATCTAAAAAAAAAAAATCTTTTTAAAAGGGACAGCATTTGTAAATATTTTTGTTAAATGAGTAGAACTATTATAACTGTGATCGCCTACATAATCAAATCCAATACATAAATTGTGAATATGCAACCTGTGGGTATCTGGCTCTGAAACCCTAAGAAATTCTTTAACTATATTAAAAGCAAAAAGCGAGGTCAGAGCACGTTGCACACATAATTAACGATGATGGGAGGATGGTTACAGAGGACACAGAGAAGGCAACGGTACTAAATGCTTTCTTCTCCTCAGTTTTTACACAGGAAAAGGAGGGTTATACTGACCATGACTGTATGGTATGTAGCACATCACAGGACTTGCCGCTATGGCTAACAGAGGGTTAAATCAAGGAAAGGCTTGATAACATTAACACAAATCACCAGGACCGAATGTCTTGCATCCGAGAGTACTCAAAGGACTCAGGAGGGTTATATCTAGACCGTTGTTCCTGATCTTTGCAGACAGTATTTTGACAGGAACTGTACCAGGTGACTGGAGGAAAGCCAATTTGATACCAATATTCAAAAAATGGCAGAGGCATATACCTGGAAAATATTGGCCGGTCAGCCTGACATCAATAGTATGTAAATGACTAGAAGAGATAAGTGACTATATCCAAGAATTTAAATGAGAAAGAGCCCCTGCGCTATCACTAGTAGGTAGAAGAGAGGATCAGAGAGGGCAATGTAAAAGATGGGAAGAGCTGCAGCTCCTATTTCAGCCTTTCGCAGATAACTGAATGTATAACAATTGGTATAGTATTGAAGCTGAGCTTATCCGTAATGCATAAAAAGAATAAAAATCAATAAATATGGTATACTACAGTCAATCGGTAGATAAAAAACAGTCGTGACTTCTATGCTGAAGATAAGGTGACATTAGACAGTGCTAAGTGCAACAAAGGTGCATGCTTCGGGGGACCTGACTGGGTGATTTGGATGTTGGTGCAGATGGGGAAGGGGAATCGTGGATGGTGTTCTATTGTTTTTCTACCAAGTGGACATTCAGCCTTATCTGAAGCCAGCTTCTGGTATAAGATTCTTGGGGTGATTCTTTGAGCTACAGGAAAATCACAGCTTTGCTGTTGTCATGGCATCAAGAGCCTGTGAACGTTTGTTTGCCTATCCTATAGTGGGATTGCTTTGACCACCTTTAGGTCAAACAGTCATTTAGCTAGCCATAACATGTAAACCTAGTTCCTTAGAAACCATCAATGGTAGAAGGCTCCAGCCCACAATCGCCTTGCGGTTTCTAAACCTAATTCTAAGGGCCCACTATGTGGCTGGGCTGAAAGAAATTGCTGTACGTTTCTCCAGTAGCATCTGGACATTGTGGTTACCTTATAGAGAGATGTTAGCCAACACGACAGGCAGGAGAGCCAATCAGGTTCTATTATGGCATGTTCAGTCATTATTAGTGATTAGCTTGGTAGTCCTCACTACACCTGCTAGTAGATTACTCACTTTCTTATATGATTGGATTTGCTGAAGCTCCCACCCTGATTTCTAGTTTTACCACATGTATGCTGTCATGGAGGCACCAGGAAAACATAAAATTGTATCATACAGTGCATTCGGAAAGTATCCGGACTTTGTCCACATTTTGTTATGTTACAGCCTTATTCCAAAATGGATTAACCACTTTGACTGCTTACTGTGCTGCTGGGTCTAGCGACGTAGACCTCCGTCACTGGACTCCTGGCTGTCTCGGCAGCACCAACAGTGTTAACCCCTTCCCTGCTAGTGTCATTATAACAGTGCATATTTTTTAGCACTGATTACTGTAAGTAATGTCACTGGTCCCCCAAAAGTGTCAAAAATGTCAGTTAGGGGTCCGATCTGTCCGCCGCAATGTCAGTCCCGCAACAAATCGCAGATCACCGCCATTACTAGTAAAAAAAAAAACTAAAAATGACTAATCTGTCCCGTAGTTAGTAAACGCGATAACTTTTGCGCAAACCAATCAAAATACGCTTATTGTGATTTTTTTTAACCAAAAATATATAGCAGAAAACAAATTGGCCTAAAATGGTAAAAAATATATATTTTTACATTTTTTTGGGAATGTTCTAGATCAGAATGTAAAAAATATAGTTTCTCTTACGTCCTCCGACAGTCGCCGCCACTTCATATTCGTCACTATGGGGTTAATGACCTTTGCTCCGTAGGAGTAGCTAGGCAACAGAATATGTCAATATTAAAGCTTTTAACATATCCCACCCCCAGGGGGTGGTCCCCTCAGTCAATACCCTCCTACTTCCTGTATCCATACCTCAGTTTCAATGTCTAGCTTGTCAGGAGTAGCTGGATGTCTCTATGCTGGGGCATTTTGTCTCAGCCTTTCTCTTCTTTTTTGATTTTATTTGAGTTTTTTCTCTCTCTTTGCTTAGCTGTTATTTTTGTCAGCGTTAATTGGTTCTTCTGATGAAGAGGATCTTGCGGGCTGGGTCTCGGGCTGACCCCCCTGCTCGCAGGTTGTGGGTCAGTGGCTTCCCAGCCTTCCATCGAGCGTTCAGTCAGGTACTTTTCCTGGCACTCTGAACGACCCATCCCTGTTCGATGCAGGGATGCTATGGTGAGGTGGCTACCTCACTGGACGCCATGCAGTTTCGCACCGCAATTCTCCTGCGTCCTGACTGCGACTCTCCCTGTCCCATGTGCAGTGGCTTGTTCGCTTGTGCGGGTTCCCCACGCCATTTAGAAGGTAAGTGTATCTGTGTGGGGACCTGTCTGTTTGGGGGGGTGTCAGTCTGGGACTGTGAAACCCTGCCTCTGTTCACACTGTTTGGTCTCCCTGTCTGCTTGGCTGCATTCTGTGGGCTGCAAGGAGGGGGGCTATGCTGCACTGTTCTGTGTCAGATTATGTGCTGTGTTTTACTGTGTGACAGGCTGTGTGCTGCGGGGCATGATTGTATCGTGTTATGCACATTTGCGGCGACCGCTGCGGTGGTCCGCCATTATTTTACTTTACTGCATGTGTTTTTGGCGGTTTCACTGTGTGTAGAGGAGTGGCGTTTCGGCGCCAAACGCCGCCATTTTGGCGGCGCTCGCTCCGGCCGCATGTTAGCACTGCGGGCGGCCATTTTTTTGTAGCTTTCCATAGGCTTTAATAGAGCGTCCTGCGTGATATCACTTCCTCTTCCCTGGGCGCACCGATCGAGGCAGCAGCGTTCTCTCCAGGTTTTTACCTCTCTATCCCTGTATCCTTGCCTGAGTTGTACTTTTTCCCTGTGGGGGTCGGCTTGTGCTGGTGTGTGTGTGCGGTGGGCTGCGCTCGCCGCGCTTTTTAAAGGGACAGTTAACCCTTTATTCTTCCACATACTTGGGGGCATGGATTCTCAGGAAAGCAAATTCCCTGCAACCTTGGTGGGAGGCCAAGGGACTGCTGTGTCCCCCCCAGGGGATGATTCGGCTACGGTTGTGGCTAACCTTGCTGCTCAGGTGCAAATGCTTGTGGCTGCTCAATCCACTAAAAGGCACAGAGTTTCAATTTCCTCTGATTCAGAGGGTGAGGGTGATGGGGCTGCCATGGCTGGGGTCTCCTTATCGGGGTCCCGTTCCTCCCTGGATCTTGTGGGGTCTGAAGGGGAGGCAGAGTTTGAAGGGGTTGATAATTCTCCCCCTAGCTCGTCTGAAGAGCTTGCACTCATGGATGAATTGGTTGCTTCTATCAAACAGACACTGCGCTTACAGGATGAACCATGTCCTCCTGCTGCCCTGGCCGCTTATGGGACGCAGAAAAGACGCAAGACATAGCAGGTTTTTCCCTGCACTTATGATTTTCAGCGCGCTGTTAAGGAACAATGGCGCAATATATGCAAGCCTTTTGCGGTGCCGAGTAGGTTCAAGCTGCGTTATCCTTTCACGCCCGCTACTGATGAGCGTTGGTGTGTGCCACCTCCGGTGGATCACGCGATAGCGGTTTTGAATAAGGCCACTGCGGTTCCTGCAGAAGATACCCCGGTGTTCCGGGATGCCACGGACAGGAGGCTGGAGTCTCTTGCTCGTCATACTTATTCTATTACTGGCTCTATGCTAAAAGCTCTGTTTGCTTCACTTATGGCAGCCCAGGCTGTCGCGAGTTGGACGCAGGTGCTTAGACGCGTCCTGGTGGCTGATTCTGCCCCACCGGCGACGTTGGCCATGGTGGATCAAATCCATCAGGGTGTCATGTATTTGTGTGATGCGGACTTGGATATGGTACCGGTGGCTGCACGTGTGCACAGTGTGGCGGTGTTGTCTCGCCGCCTGGTTTGGTTGAAGTGTTGGTCTGTGGACCAATCTTCGCGCAAGACCTTATCTAATCTGCCCTATAATGGATCTCGCCTTTCGCCTTTTTGGCGAGTCCTTGGATACACTGATAAAGGGGATCACGGGTGGTAAGAGCACGCTCTTGCCCCAATCCCACAAGGCTAAGGGCGCTCAAGGTAGGAAGCATGCCTCTTTTCGGCCCTCTCAGGGGTCCTTTCGTGCCTTTCGGTCGCACTATAAGGGCAAGCCATTCAAAGGTCAAGGCTCCCAAAAGAAGCCGTGGACAGGTAAGCAGAAGTCCGGCCAGTCCGGATCCGCTGCCCATAACAATGCGGCCTGAAGGGACGCCCTCACCCAGTTCTGGGGTGGGGGGACGCTTGCTCGGTTTTCTTCAACCTTGGCTGGCCCGTGTTCGGGACAGGTGGGTTCAGGAAATCGTTCGGTCTGGCTACAAGATCGAGTTTCTCTCTCGGCCGGAGAGCAGATTTTTTCCCTCAAATCTTCAACTGTCTCAGGAGCGTTTGCGGGATCTGCACCTGGCGGTGCGGGACCTGCCGGCTCAGGGAGTGGTGGTTCCGGTGCCTTATCGGGACAGATTTCGGGGGTTCTATTCCAATCTGTTCACCGTGCCCAGGAAGGAGGGCAAGGTACGTCCAATTCTGGACTTGAAAGCTCTGAACCGCTTTGTGCGGGTTCGCAAGTTCCGCATGGAATCCCTGCGGTCGGTGGTGGCTGCCCTGGTTCCGGGGGAATTCATGGCCTCCATCGACTTGAAGGATGCGTACCTTCACATCCCGATTTTCGAGGGTCACCAGAGGTACCTTTGATTCGCCATTGCGGAGGATCACTACCAATTTGTGGCGTTACCTTTTGGTCTCGCTTCGGCTCCACGGGTATTCACCAAGGTGCTTGCACCGGTTCTGGCTTTGTTGAGAGCCCAGGGCATCTCTGTCCTGGGGTATCTGAACGACATTCTGGTTCGGTCTGCGACCAGCCAGGGTCTGGTGAAGGACCTGTCCGTCACGACGCAGACTCTTCAGGAGTTTGGTTGGACAATAAATTTTCCAAAATCGACGCTGTGTCCGTCGGTTCGTCTTCCCTACCTGGGAATGATCCTGGACTCGGTCCAGGCGAAGGTCTTCCTACCGGACGACAAACTCAGGACTCTTCAGGAGGAAGTCAGGTCCCTCCGGGACGTTCCGTGCTCGTCCCTCCGGACGTGCATGCGGAGCCTGGGATTGATGGTTTCGGCCTTCGAGGCGATTCCCTTCGCCCAGTTTCACACGTGGGGTCTCCAGGCGGAGATCCTGTCCAGGTGGGACGGGCGTCCGCGATCTCTGGAACTCCAGATTTCATTGAGTCATCGCACCAGAAGGGATCTTCTGTGGTGGCTCCAGTCCCCGACGGTGTCGGGGGGCAAGTCTTTTCGTCCTCTCTCATGGACGGTGATCACCACGGATGCCAGCCTGTCGGGCTGGGGTGGTGTTCTGGGCGTTCTGTCCGCCCAGGGAACTTGGTCGGAGGAGGAATCCTCCCTTCCGATCAACATTCTGGAATTGCGAGCAATAAATCTCTGCCTTCGACGTTGGACGGACAGGCTGCGGGGCCGTCCGGTTCGGGTGCAGATGGACAATGCCACAGCGGTGGCCTACATCAACCACCAAGGGGGCACCAGGAGTGCCCGAGCGGCTCGGGAGGTGGCCGACATTCTGTCTTGGGCCGAGACGCACGTCCCGGCAATATCAGCGGTTCACATTCCGGGGGTGGAGAACTGGCAGGCGGATTATCTGAGTCGCCAGACCCTGGACCAGGGGGAATGGTCCCTTCACCCGGATGTCTTCCAGATGTTGTGCGCGAAGTGGGGCCTTCCGGAGGTGGACCTGTTCGCGTCTCGTCTGAACAACAAGGTGGGAAGGTTCGTGGCAAGGACGCGCGATCCTCGGGCAGACGCGTCAGATGTGTTGGTAGCTCCGTGGCATCAGTACCGACTGATGTACGCATTTCCACCGATTCAACTGCTGTCCAGGTTCCTTCGTAGGTTAAACTCGGAACCGCACGCGGTGATTCTTGTGGCACCGGACTGGCCTCGCCGGTCCTGGTACGCGGACCTCGTAAATCTGGCGATCGACGCGCCGTGGCGTCTGCCTCTTCGAGAGGATCTCCTGTCTCAAGGACCGATATTCCATCCTGCTTTACAGTTGCTGGCTTTGATGGCCTGGCTGTTGAAACCGAGGTCCTGAAGGATAGGGGTCTCTCCCCTGAGGTCATTCACACTTTGATCAACGCGAGGAAGTCTTCCTCGGGGAAGGTCTATTACCGTACTTGGAAGGCCTATTTTGCCTGGTGTGAGTCCAGGGGGTATTCACCTCGCACGTACTCGGTGTCTAGGGTGTTGTCCTTCCTTCAAACGGGTGTTGACCAGCGTTTGGCGCTGGCTACGATCAAGGGTCAGGTATCTGCATTTGCCGTTCTTTTTCAACGTCCTGTGGCGTCTAACTCCTTGGTTAGCACTTTTGTTCAAGGGGTGCGACATCTGGT
This sequence comes from Pelophylax lessonae, assembly GCF_965119305.1. Taxonomy (NCBI): domain Eukaryota; kingdom Metazoa; phylum Chordata; class Amphibia; order Anura; family Ranidae; genus Pelophylax; species Pelophylax lessonae. Next base: position 140,515,110 of record NC_138773.1, on the reverse strand, counting down.
CCCTCCTAGGAGGGAACCTCTGCCTCCTTGGGACTTGAATCTTGTTCTGTCCGTGTTACAACATGCTCCTTTTGAACAGATCAGGAGGATCTCGTTGGCTATGTTGTCCAAAAAGGTCGCCTTTTTGGTGGCGATCACTTCGGCTCGCAGGGTGTCGGAGCTGGCAGCCTTGTCCTGCAGGTCTCCGTATCTGGTCGTTCACTTGGATAAGGTGGTCTTGCGACCTAACCCTTCTTTTCTTCCGAAGAGGATTTCGGAATTTCACCTCAATGAGGACATTGTCTTGCCTTCGCTCTGCGCGAAGCCCAAACATCCGAAGGAGGTGGATTTGCACTCCCTGGATGTTGTTCGGGCGATCAGGGTTTACCTGAAATCGACTGAATCTTTTCGCAAGTCAGATTCCTTATTTGTTCTTCCAGAGGGTCCTCGGAAGGGCATGGCGGCGTCGGCTTCTACCATCGCCAAATGGATCAGACAGACCATTGAACAGGCATATGCTTTGAAGGGAAAAGTTCCTCCTATGCCTGTGAAGGTGCACTCTACCAGATCTCTGAGTACGTCTTGGGCCTGTCATCATCGGGCTTCTGTGGCCCAGGTGTGTAAGGCGGCGACTTGGTCATCCATTCACACCTTCTCAAAGTTCTACAAGGTGGATGTTCAGGCATCGGCAGATGCTTCCTTTGGCCGCAAGGTTCTTGCGGCAGTTCTTTAGGGTCCCTTGTTTTGGGCCCTTGGCTGTTTGGGATATATTTTTATCCCTAGGTTATTTGTTTTTTCCTGGGTTGTTGCTCCTGTTGAGCAAGTTTTTTTCATGCTACCCAGCTGGTTTCCTTCCTTTGGTAAGGTTCCTTTCTCTGATGTGGAGACGGCGTTGCCTTAGGCGCGGCTGCGTTTCCCACCCCTCATGTTTGCACTGCTTTGGGACGTCCCCATAGTGACAAATATGAAGTGGCGGCAACTGTTGGAGGACGTAAGAGAAAACGGAATTTTTGTAAAATCTTACCTGTAAAATTCCTTTCTCTGAGTCCTCCGACAGTCGCCGCCCCCGCCCCTCTTTTGGGGTTTGGTTGTATACTCTACTGCTATTCCACTGAAACTGAGGTATGGATACAGGAAGTAGGAGGGTATTGACTGAGAGGACCACCCCCTGGGGGTGGGATATGTTAAAAGCTTTAATATTGACATATTCTGTTGCCTAGCTACTCCTACGGAGCAAAGGTCATTAACCCCATAGTGATGAATATGAAGTGGCGGCGAATGTCGGAGGACTCAGAGAAAGGAATTTTACAGGTAAGATTTTACAAAAATTCCGTTTTTTTTTTTTTTTTTAAATTGTCGCTCTTTTTTTTCAAAAATTTAAAATCGCACAGGTGATCAAATCTTACCAAAAGAAAGCTCTATTTGTGGGGGAAAAAAGGACATACATTTAATTTAGGAACAGTGTCGCCTGACCACGCAATTGTCAGTTAAATTAACGCAGTGCCGAATCGCAAAATATGGCCTGGTCAGGAAGGGGGTAAAATCTTCTGGTCTTAAAGTGGATAAAAATACGCTCATTGAGAATTTTTTTGTCAAAGTCATGTAGCTAAATACATTTTGGCCTAAATATGACAAAAATTGAATATATTGGATATTTTTTAACAGTCAAAGTAGAAAATGTAAATTTTTCACAAAATTTTCGCTCTTTTTTTTTATCAATATCTGGAAAAGCTAGACGACTTAGAGAACTGCTCTAGGCGTAATAACCTGCGGATCATAGGGCTCCCTGAGACCTACCAGGCAGACTCCCTACCAGATCTCTGCATGTCTCGCCTGCCATCAGCCCTGGGCATCAATTCCCTCTGCTCAGTGGAAAGGGCTCATTGGGTGGGGGGCCCCTCTAATGACCAGCGGTCTCCCCGCCCCATCATAGTGCGCTACCTCAATTACGCAGACAGGCAGCACATCCTCACATCCTTCAGGAATTCCAAAGCTCTGCAAATTGATGGACACAAGCTCCTAATCTTTGTTGACTACTCACAGGAAGTCTCTAAAAGCAGAAAAGCCTTCCAGCCATTATGTCAAGCCCTTTACAGCAGATCAATCAAGTTCACCCTTGCCTATCCTGCTACGCTTCGTATCACGGATGCTTCATGGGAGCAAAAATCTTTTACCCATCCGGAAGAGGCTAGCCACTATTTGCAATCCTACATGCACATCACCATGGATGCACCCCCTGGTCACCCGCCTCACCGCCCCCAAGCCCCACGGGATCAAAGGAGCCCCATGAAGGACTTAGCCAAGAAACAGCGTGTCTCAGGGCATAGATCTCGCTCCCGGCCACATTGAGGTCCCCTTTGGGCTGCTACGCTCACCTCTGTGTCTGGAATGATGTTCTTAGCCCCCCTCTGTGCGATTACTTTCTATATCCCTTTTTATTTCTCTGGATATCTCTAACCTCCATTGTGCCCCCTGGTTCTACTCCTATCACTTTCCTGTAAACTGTTATAACCACTGTTTGTTAATGCATGCTCCATTAATTATGTTTAGCGGGTTTTACCTAATTTGGCAATGCTAATATCTGTTTTGTTCCTGTCCTCCCGGATAACTAGGGGGTACCCCCCCCCCATTCTAGGTACACAGTTTCACCGGACATCATCTCCCGGGCCTGTTTATGTCTTCTGCCACTATTCAATATCCCCGGATGGTCGTGAGTCATCGGCTGATCACCTTGGGGGCCAGGCAACGATTCCGGTAACACTGTTCCATACGATGACTCTAGTTACATGTGGAAAAAAGAGAAGTACAGGCTTCTTTGTTTGTCTTTCAGGACTTCTGACCCTAGTTTGGGCCCCTTTTGCCCTTTCCCCTTACCTTTCCTGCCTTGTCAAACCCTCCTTTTTGTTTCTATTTTCATGTATAGCCTAGTATGGAGCCATATTACCAGCAACGTGTATTTATTTTGGTTACAGTATCTGCATTCTAGTCTTATCCAGTCACGGCTACCCATATGAAAGTGGTTACTTGGAATGTCAAGGGCCTCAGGTCCCCCCATAAACCCATGGCCATCCTCCGGCATCTTAGATGGCTGAGGGCGGACATAGCTGTCCTACAAGAGTCACATCTCAGTGAAAATTACTTTTTTCGCATGAAAAAGCTGTGGGTAGGTCAGGTTTTTGGCTTCCCCACGGTCAAATGGAAAGCTGGCATTGTGATTCTCCTTCACAAACGTATCCCAGTGTGCTTCTCTCCTCCTCTTTTGACGAAAATGGGCGGGTCGCTATCCTTCACCTACAAACTCTGCAACGCACTTAGACCTTGATGGGGGTTTATGCCCCTAATTCCCCCTCTAAGTCCTTTTTCCAGTCACTCACGCCACTCATAGCCCCATACTTACATCTCCCCCTGCTGGTTGTGGGGGATTTTAATCAGTGTTTTGACCCTTCTGAGGACAGATCCGGCGCCACCACCTCATCTCCCTCACGCCCTGCTCCCCCCTCCATCCCATCTAGCCTCCTTTACCACTAGCCTGGAGATTGGCCCATCCTATTGATAAAGAATTCACCTTTTTTCGCACCCCCACAGCACTCACTAGAATTGACTACATTTTCTCAAACGACCCCATGCTCTCGTACACTGCTCACTCTACCATTCACAACATAGTGATATCTGACCATGCCCCAGTTTCTATTGCCCTCACCTACTTTTCCATCTCCCCAGAGAAAAATCCCTGGCGGTTCCCTTCCTATCTATCTAAAGACCCGGGCATTCGCACTGTCCTCAAGGACACGTGGGAAGAGTTCCTAGTCACCAACTCATCTCCTGACTGCTCCCCATCCCTGCTCTGGGAGACAGGGAAAGCTGTTCTTCGAAAACGCATCCTCTCCTACGTCTCGGCCTATAAAAAGAGGGTAAATGCTGCCCATCTGGAAGCCAGCCAAAACCTTAGGTCAGCTCAGGCGGCCCTTAACCTCTCCAAAACTTCCCAAAGCAGGGAAAACTGGGAGCCAGCCAATGGCGTTTTGAGGAATGGGCAGAGGCACAGGAGACTCTGCACTCCTCCTTTCGGGATTGGGGGTTCCACAGGTACAGTAACAAGCCTGGGAAGCTCTTAGCCTCCCTTTGCAAACCTCCCTTTACCCCCACCTGCATTACAGCTCTCAGGGACGCCCAGGGCAAGGTTGTTGACTGTCCCACAGACATTGTACACGTACAGTGGGTATCGAAAGTTTGGGCACCCCAGGTAAAAATTTGTATTAATGTGCATAAAGAATCCAAGGAAAGATGGAAAAATCTTCAAAAGGCATCAAATTACAGATTAGACATTCTTATAATATGTCAACAAAAGTTAGGTTTTATTTCCATCATTGACACTTTCAAAATTACAGAAAAAAAATGGTGTCTGCAAAAGTTTGGGCACCCTGCAGAATTTATAGCATGCACTGCCCCCTTTGCATGGCCGAGACCTGCCAGTGTCATGGATTGTTCTCAATCATCGTCTGGGAAGACCAGGTGATGTCAATCTCAAAGGTTTTAAATGCCCAGACTCATCTGACCTTGCCCCAACAGTCAGCACCAAGCAGTTGTCTAGAAAACTGAAACGAAAAATAGTTGACGCTCACAAAGCTGGAGAAGGCTATAAGAAGATAGCAAAGCGTTTTCAGATGTCAATATCCTCTGTTCGGAATGTAATTAAGAAATGGCAGTCATCAGGAACAGTGGAAGTTAAAGCAAGATCTGGAAGACCAAGAAAAATATCAGACAGAACAGCTCGCAGGATTGTGAGAAAAAAAATTCAAAACCCACGTTTGGCTGCACGATCCCTCCAGAAAGATCTGGCAGACACTGGAGTTGTGGTACACTATTCCACTATAAAGAGATACTTGTACAATTATGGTATTCATGGAAGAGTCATCAGAAGAAAACCTCTTCTATGTCCTCACCACAAAAATCAGCATTTGAACTTTGCAAATGAACATATAGACAAGCCTGATGCATTTTGGAAACAAGTTCTGTGGACCGATGAGGTTAAAATTGAACTTTTTGACCGGAGTGAGCAAAGGGGCACAGAGCAGAAGGGGCACAGAATTTAATGAAAAGAACCTCTGTCCAACTGTTAAGCATGGGGGTGGATCAATCATGCTTTGGGGTTGTATTGCAGCCAGTGGCACAGGAAACATCTCACGAGTAGAAGGAAAAATGGATTCAATAACATTTCAGCAAATTTTGGATGGTAACTTGATGCCATCTGTGAAAAAGCTGAAGTTAAAGAGAGGATGGCTTCTAAAAATGGATAATGATCCTAAACACACCTCGAAATCCACGGGGGATTACATCAAGAGGCATAAACTAAAGGTTTTGCCATGGCCTTCACAATCTCCTGACCTCAACATAATTGAAAATCTATGGATAGACCTTAAAAGAGCAGTGCATGACAGACAGCCCAGAAATCTCAAAGAACTGGACGACTTTTGTAAGGAAGAATGGGCAAAGATACCTCAAACAAGAATTAAAAGACTCTTGGCTGGCTACAAAAAGCATTTACAAGCTGTGATACTTGCCAAAGGGGGCAGTACAAGATATTAACTCTGCAGGGTGCCCAAACTTTTGCAGACGGCATTTTTTTGTTTTCTGTTATTTTGAAAGTGTAAATGATGGAAATAAAATCTAACTTTTGTTGACATATTAAAAGAATGTCTAATCTGTTATTTGATGCCTTTTGGAGATTTTTCCATCTTTCCTTGGTTTCTTTATGCACATTAAGACAAATTTTTACCTGGGGTGCCCAAACTTTCCATCCCCACTGTACTTGAGCGTTTCTACAGCACCTTATATGGCCCAGACCCTATTGATGAAGATGCGGCTACGGCATTCCTCTCTACTGCTCAACTGCCCACAGTGGCACAGGAACACCTAGATCTTCTCAACGCCCCCCATCTCATTAGAAGAAGTCTTAGACTCGATAAAACAACTCTCCCCTGGTAAAGCCCCTGGCCCGGATGGTTACGCATCTGATTTTTATAAGATAACAGCTCCTGCTTTGGCACCCACCCTCTGAGGTGAATTTAACCACATTCTCAAGGGCAATTCATATCTTCCCACGGGCTTTCAAGCCCTTATAAAACTCATACCCACAAAGGGCAAGGATCCATTGGACCCCGGCTCCTACCGCCCCATCTCCCACCTCAACCTCGATTCCAAATTGCTCTCCAAAATTATAGCCAACCGACTGGCCTCCTTTCTTCCCACCATTATACACCAGGCGCAAGCAGGTTTCACCCAGGGTCGATCAGCTACCTCGAACATTCGGAAGGTACTGGTGGCGCTCGAGGCGGCTAGGGCCGACTCCACCACCGACTCAGCAATCATCACCCCTGATGCCGAAAAGGCATTTGACAATGTCAGTTTCCGGTGGTTGGAGTTGGTCCTTACGTAATTAGGTTTTTCTGGACCATTCCTACACTTGGTTCAAGCGATGTATGCCTCCCCTTCGGCCCAGGTGATGGCTGCGGGACTCTCCTCCCAGCCCTTCCGATTGTTTAAAGGTACTAGACAGGGTTGCCCCTTATCTCCCCTCCTCTTCAATCTTGCGGTAGAGCCCTTACTCACCATCCCCTTTTGAGTGGGGTCCGGGTGGGAGACACGGAACTTCGTTCGGTGCTCTTTGCAGATGATGTCCTTGTCTTCACCTCGGACCCCCCGCATGACCTACCTATTATACAATCCCTCTTCGAGTCTTTTCGTAAATGCTCAGGCTTACGAATACATTTTTTTAAGAGTAAAATTCTGCCCTTAAACACCACACGTGCACCAACTTGGGTCTCCTCCTCCCCCTTAAAGATATCCAACACTCACATTACCTACCTAGGGATTAAAATAGTCGCTCATCCTTCTTCCATATATCGTCTCAACTTCACCCCCATTCTAGACGGATTGGTAGCTGACCTCCAAACTTGGAGTACTCTACCCATCTCCTTCTTCGGACGGTGCCATCTATTCCGAATGTCTGGCTTTCCCAAACTATTGTACCCACTGCAAACTATTCCACTCTTGTTAAAACATACTGACATTCATAGGCTCCATAAAGCTCTCACCTCTTTCCTTTGGCAAGGTCGTCAGCCCCGGATAGCTCTCACCAAATTATTTCTCCCTAAGAGAGACGGGGGGTCGGTCTGCCTAACATTAGATTATACAATATCTCCTGTTTACTACGTGAATGCCTGGACTGGATAAGACATGAGTCTAGGTACACTAATTTTGCATTGGAATCGTGTATGACAGCCACCTTCAGTCTAGTTTCTCTGTTACATTGTGGCCACAAGGATCTCCCACCACCCCTCAGACCCAATATTCTTCTCAAAGACACGATTGCAGCTTGGAGGGAAGTGCGGAAAAAATTGGGTGTCCCGATGCGGATCTCCAGGTACCTACCTATCCAGGGTCATCCCCTATTCCCCCAAGCACACCGGCATCTGGCCTATTCATCCTGGTCTTTACACGGCCTAACCAAGTTCTCCCAATTGTTTGATACTGTGACTGGCGCCCCGCTGAGTCTTGCGGAGCTTGCACGACTTTACGAGGTTCCTCCCCATCATCACCTGCTCATTCACCAATGCATAAGCTTGACTAACTCCATATGCTCCTCCAAAACGCTAAGATTCAAAGGCACTTTGCTTGACTCTTGGATACTTTTGAACAAGCACAAGATTTCCCACCTCTACCAACCTCTCAATGCGGATAACCTCAAGTCAGTTGCCCTACAGTTAGCCTCCCCCTGAAACAAATCCCTCAACTCACCACTTGTCCAACAGGATGCCCTGCAAGGCTACAGATCTACGTGTCTCTTTAATCTTAAGGAGTTTTGGCGAGAACAGCAATTTAAGATTATGCACAGAGCATACATCCCCCATCTGCGAAATTTATCGGATCTTAAACACCATTACTGCATGCTGTGTAACCTACAACACCCTTCTCTGCTTCACAAGCTATGGGAATGTCCCCCTATATCGCCTTCTGGGACCAGCTTCTTATCTTTGCTTCTCGCATGCTGGGGACAACTTTGCCTAAAGATGTTTATGCCCTTCTATTTGGATACCTAGACATTCAACTTGCCTCTCTCCCTTCCACACACAGACCTTTCTTTCAACGGCACAAACCTTGGCTGTCCACCTGTTACATGACAGCGCGCAGAGCCATACTTAGGTGTTGGATGGACGCTTACATCGCTCCATAGTACATGACAGAATAACTACCTTAAACTTCACTGGTTTTGGACTCCTATACCTATGACTCTGGCTCATACACCATACTTCCGCTGCAATCTAGGTTTCTTTTCTTTGCCTTTTGCTCACACGCCAGTTATATACAGTGGGTACGGAAAGTATTCAGACCCCCTTAAATTTTTCACTCTTTGTTATATTGCAGCCATTTGCTAAAATCATTTATGTTCATTCTTCTTCCTTATGAATGTACACATAGCACCCCATACTGACAGAAAAACACAGAATTGTTGACATTGTTGCAGATTTATTAAAAAAGAAAAACTGAAATATCACATGATCCTAAGTATTCAGACCCTTTGCTGTGACACTCATATATTTAACTCAGGTGCTTTCCATTTCTTCTGATCATCCTTGAGATGGTTCTACACCTTCATTTGAGTCCAGCTGTGTTTGATTATACTGATTGGACTTGATTAGGAAAGCCACACACCTGTCTATATACGACCTTCCAGATCACAATGCATGTCAGAGCAAATGAGAATCATGAGGTCAAAGGAACTGCCTGAAGAGCTCAGAGACAGAATTGTGGCAAGGCACAGATCTGGCCAAGGTTACAAAAAGATTTCTGCTGCACTTAAGGTTCCTAAGAGCACAGTGGCCTCCATAATCCTCAAATGGAAGACGTTTGGGACGACCAGAACCCTTCCTAGAGCTGGCCGTCCGGCCAAACTGAGCTATCGGGGGAGAAGAGCCTTGGTGAGAGAGGTAAAGAAGAACCCAAAGATCACTGTGGCTGAGCTCCAGAGATGCAGTCAGGAGATGGGAGAAAGTTGTAGAAAGTCAACCATCACTGCAGCCCTCCACCAGTCTGGGCTTTATGGCAGAGTGGCCCGACGGAAGCCTCTCCTCAGTGTAAGACACATGAAAGCCCGCATGGAGTTTGCTAAAAAAACACCTGAAGGACTCCAAGATGGTGAGAAATAAGATTCTCTGGTCTGATGAGACCAAAATAGAACTTTTTGGCCTTAATTCTAAGCGGTATGTGTGGAGAAAACCAGGCACTGCTCATCACCTGTCCAATACAGTCCCAACAGTGAAGCATGGTGGTGGCAGCATCATGCTGTGGGGGTGTTTTTCAGCTGCAGGGACAGGACGGTTGCAATCGAGGGAAAGATGAATGCAGCCAAGTACAGGGATATCCTGGACAAAAACCTTCTCCAGAGTGCTCTGGACCTCAGACTGGGCCGAAGGTTTACCTTCCAACAAGACAATGACCCTAAGCACACAGCTAAAATTGCGAAGGAGTGGCTTAACAACAACTCCGTGACTGTTCTTGAATGGCCCAGCCAGAGCCCTGACTTAAACCCAATTGAGCATCTCTGTAGAGACCTAAAAATGGCTGTCCACCAACGTTTACCATCCAACCTGACAGAACTGGAGAGGATCTGCAAGGAGGAATGGCAGAGGATCCCCAAATCCAGGTGTGAAGGACTTGTTGCATCTTTCCCAAAAAGACTCCTGGCTGTATTAGATCAAAAGGGGGCTTCTACTAAATACTGAGCAAAGGGTCTGAATACTTGGGACCATGTGATATTTCAGTTTTTCTTTTTTAATAAATCTGCAACAATGTCAACAATTCTGTGTTTTTCTGTCAGTATGGGGTGCTATGTGTACATTCATGAGGAAGAAGAATGAACTTAAATGATTTTAGCAAATGGCTGCAATATAACAAAGAGTGAAAAATTTAAGGGGGTCTGAATACTTTCCGTACCCACTGTATTTTTTTTTTTCCCTCCTCCGGTTTAAGTGTCCCTTTGGGACGGGTTATATGCTGTTACTTGTATATCTATGTTATACGAGTTGCTTGTTAGACTTATATGACATTTAGCAGTGTCTTACCGTTCTACTGTTTCCCAGAATGTAAATTGTGTTTCACTATCAGTTTGTGTATGTTCATGATGACAAGCTTCAATAAAAGTATTTGTTAGAAAAAACAAAAAAAATCACATGTACATAAGTATTCACAGTCTTTACTCAATACTTTGTTGAAGCACCTTTGGCAGCAATTGCAGCCTCAGCTCTTTTTGAGTATGATGCTACAAGCCTGGTACACCTATTTTAGGGCAGTTCTTTGCAGGAAGGACCTCTGAAACTCTATCAGGTTGAATGGGGAGCATCAGCGCACAGCCATTTTCAGAGCAGTCCAGAGATGTTCATTCGGGTTCAAATTTGGGCTCTGCCTGGGCCACTTAAGGACATTCACAGAGTTATCCTGTAGCCATTCCTTTGTTGTCTTGGCTGTGTGCTTACGGTCATTGTCCTGTTGGAAGATAAACTTTCGACCCAGTCCCTAGAGTGCATTGGAGCAGGTTTTTCATCAAGGATGTCTCTGTACATTGCTGCATTCAGCTTTCCCTTGATTCTGACTAGTCTTCCCAGTTCCTGCCACTGAAAAACATCCCCACAGCATGATGCTACTACCACCATGCTTCACTGTAGTGATGGTATTGGCCAGGTGATGAGCGGTGTCTGATTTCCTCCAGACATGACGCTTGCCATTAAGGCCAAAGAGTTCAATCTTTGTTTCATCAGACCAGAGAATTGTGTTTCTCATGATCTGAGACCTTCAGGTGCCTTTTGGCAAACTCCAGGTGGGCTGTCATTTGCCTTTTTTACTGAGGAGTGGCTACTGTCTGGCCACTCTACCAGAAACGCTTGATTGGTGGAGTGCTACAGAGATGGTTGTTCTTCTAGAAGGTTCTCCTCTCTCCACAGAGAAATGCTGGAAAGGTCAGAGTGACCATAGGGTTCTTGGTCACCTCCCTAAGGCCCTTCTCCCCGGATCACTCAGTTTGGCCGAGCGGCCCGCACTAGGAAGAGTCCTGGTGGTTCCAAACTTCTTCCATTTACGTATGATGGAGGCCACTCTGCTCATTGGGACCTTCAAAGCTTTAGAACTCTTTCTGAACCCTTCTCTAGATCAGTGCCTCGATACAATCCTGTCTCAAAGTTCTACAGACAATTCCTTGTGCTCTGACACGCACTGGTAACTGTGGGACCTTATATAGACAGGTGTGTGCCTTTCCAAATCACGTCTAATCAACTGAATTTACCACAGGTGGACTCCAATCAAGTTGTAGAAACATGATCAGTGGAAACAGTATGAACCTGAGCTAAATTTTGAGTGTCATGGCAAAGACTGTGAATACTTATGTACATGTTATTTTTTATTCTTAATAAATTTACAAAGATTTCAAACAAACTTCTTTCACGTTGTCATTATGGGGATCGTGTTTGTAGAATTTTGAGGAAAATAATTAATTTTATCCATTTTGGAATAAGGCTGTAACATAACAAATTTGTGGAAAAAGTGAAGCAGTGTGAATACTTTGCTGATGTACTGTATTTACTGTAATTTTCCTTTCCTGGTGCCTATTCATAGCAGCACACTGAACCCTCCCAGTTCGTTCCTCACGATGTACAGGGAATGGGGTGCTATAGGTGTTAAATTTTATAGCTATGCACTGGTCCTGTGGGCAGCAGTAGGCAAGGCTACTGCCCCATATTTATGCTGTCATGGATAAGCACCCGGAAAGGAAAATTACAGTGAGTATGATACAATTTTCAGGATTCTTTTTTTAAATATAGATAAGAGTATAGAAAGATTAAAACCCCTGCTATGTTTTTTTTTTATCTGTATCCCATATGGGAGATTTCCCCTCAGTTCCTGTCCCATAACCAAAACAAGAAGTGAAAGGAAATCTCTGCAAATTAAGATAATCTATCCCCCCCCCCCAGCTTACCAGAACTAGTGTCCCCATTGGAGGTTTTCCCTTATGTTACTGTTGTGGGGACAATTTGGGATATTATTTACGTTCACTTTTTTTTTTTATAATCAAGTTTTATTGAGTTTTAACAAAATAAGGAGGAACAATACAAGTGTTCTCCATAAAACATACATTGGATCACATGACGTGAACAGAACAGATTCTACACATTGACAAACATGTTATAAAACCAAAAGTCTCTGCAACTGTTGTCTCTTCTACAGTATGCAGAAACCAGTATGAAAACAATACAACACAACAAGTAAAAACACCTTATGTAGAGTCAAGGTAACTCTCTTAATAACTATGTACCAAAGAACAAAAATAAGGGAAAGAATGAGAAGGAAAGGTATAAATTGGGGGGGGGGGACAAGGGGGAAGAGGAAGGGGTAAAGAGAGAAAGTACCTACCTAACTGTTACCAGGGTACACATAATTCTAAGTTGAAGGGATAAAACATGGTGTTACTCTGCTTTGTGACAGAAGAAGAAAAAGAGTGGGAAATCATGCTCATTTGGTATCTTTTGCACATCCACCCCATCCATACAGGTCTAAATTTCTCCTGTTTATCAACTGTGTGTATCCAGCGTTTGGCCTCCATAGTGATATCTACCTCCCTTTTTCAATCAGATAGTGTAGGACAATGGGATTGTTTCCAAAATCTGGGAATTAGAATCTTACAGCGTTCAGTAGATGTGGTAATACACTTCTTTTAAAAGCCTTAGAGGATGGGACCCCATGTAAAAGAGGATGAAACTGAGAATTTGTGATCAGTCGAAGGGACAGTTTTTGCAGCAATGGGATAATGGCTTCCCAGTAGGGCTGCAACTAACAGTTATTTTCATAATCGATTAGTTGGCTGATTATTGTTTCGATTAATCGATTAATTGGATAAAACCCTTAAAGTTGGGTGTTACATAGTTAGTTACATAGTAGTTGAGGTTGAATAAAGACAATAGTCCATCCAGTTCAACCTGTTTAGGTGTGTGTGTGGCCGTAATCATCTCTCATACCCATAAATGTTCTGAGCCTTGAGATGCATGTCCAAGAGTCTTTTGAAAGTAGCCATACTTCCCGCAGTAACTACCTTTTGTGTTAGAGAATTCCACAATCTTGTAGCACTAACAGTAAAGAACCCCCTGCGTAGCCTGAGGTTAAAACGCTTCTCCTCCAATCGCATTGTATGGCTTTGTGTCCTCATGCAATCCTTTCAACTGAATAGCTTTTTTTCTATGCTGAGATCACCGTTGAGGTATTTGTAAATTGCTATCATTTCCCCTCTCAGGCGTCTCTTTTCCAGGGAGAATAAATCAAGCGCTTGTAAATGCTTTTCATAATTAAGGTCTTCCAATCCCCTTCTGAGTACTGGCGACCAGAACTGGACAGAATACTCCAGATGTGGTCAGACCAGAGTTTTATAAAGTGGTATGATTATATTTTCATCTTTGGAATACATCCCCTTCCTTATGCATGCCAATATCATGCCTACTTTGGCAGCTGCAGCTTGAATACAATAAGCAGGGAATACAATAAGACACGTGGCCACTTACTAAATCTAGAGGAAAAACTGTTTAACCTTAAAATACATAAGGGGTTTTTCACTGTCAGAGCAGTAATGGTGTGGAATTCGCTTCCACAAGCAGTCATATCAGCAGGGAGCATCAATAGTTTCAAAAAACTATTAGATGGGCACCTTAAAGACCACAACATACAGGGGTATACAATGCACTAACACACACAGACATCATAGGTTGAACTGGATGGACTGATGTCTTTTTTCAGCCTCACAGATTATGTAACTATGTGACATTGAATACTATTGCCAAGTCTATCCTCTACCAAGACTCCTAGATCTTTATCCATTTTTGATTCCCCCAAAGCTTACCCCCCTAAAGTGTATTGTGCTTTTATGTTTTTAGTCCCCAAGTGCAAAACCCTACACTTCTCCACATTAAACCTTGTTTGCCATCTAGTTGTTCACTCTGTTATTTTGTTCAGGTCATTCTGTAAGATATCAGCCTCATGTTGTGATGTTATTGCCCTGCCCAATTTTGTGTCATCTGCAAAAACTGAAATTGAGTTACTGATCCCGTCCTCAATGCTATTTATGAATAAATTGAACAAGGTTGGTCCCAGGACTGAGCCTCGGGGAACCCCACTTACCACCCCAGACCTGTCTGAGTATGCATTATTTATTATCCCCCTTTGAACACGTCCTTTTAACCAGTTCCGTATCCAAGAGCACACCTTGTGGTTGATGCCTGCAGACTTTATTTTTTAAATTAAGCGCTTGTGGGGAACTGTATCAAACGCCTTGGCAAAATCCAGGTACACCACATCCACTGGTCTCCCCCTATCTAGCTCACAGCTCACCTCCTCGTAGAATGTTAAGAGATTGGTTTGACAAATCCTCTGTAACTTTAAACTGGTAACCTGTAGGCATTTTTAAAATGACACCTATGGAGATTTTTAGGTACCAATTTTTGTCGCCATTCCACGAGCATGCGCAATTTTGAAGCATGACATGTTGGGTATCTATTTACTCAGCGTAATTTTATTGTTCACATTATAGAAAAAAAATAGGTTAACTTTACTGTTTTGTTTCTTTTAAATGCAGTGAAATACATTTTTTCCAAAAAAATTGCGTTTGAAAAACTGCTGCACAAATACCGCGTGACAAAAAATATTGCAACAACCGCCATTTTATTCTCCATAGTCTTTGCTAAAATATATACAGTATATATATATATATATATATATTGTTTGGGGGTTCTAAGTATTTTTCTAGCAAAAAATACTGATTTTAACTTGTAAACAACAAGTGTCAGAAATAGGCCCGAGCGTTAAGTGGTCGAGTAAAAAAAAAAAAAGTTAGACTGTTTTGCCGATTTTCAGACAGTACTGTAATATGTATATCAGACTCCCTTGTTATAGGAAGGTAGCTCGATAAAAGCTACCTGGGCCTGCTGTCACTAAGGCTGCATTCACATGTCAGCTTATAATCGCGGGCAGAACCGCCGCGGTTCCGCCCGCGATTCGGAGATTTATTGCAAATCGCGGGACGCCTAGCGTTGCCCGTTGATTTGCAATAGCCCCCCAAACGCCGAGCGATGTTGCCGCGATTTACGCCCGCCGAATCGCGGCAACATCGCGCAAACAAAGTCGCGGGACGCAATACGCTCCAAAGAAGCTCTTGTACTTTTTTGGAGCGTATTGCGTCCCGCGATTTTGTTTGCGCGATGTTGCCGCGATTCGGCGGGCGTAAATCGCGGCAACATCGCTCGGCGTTTGGGGGGCTATTGCAAAACAACGGGCAACGCTAGGCGTCCCGCGATTTGCAATAAATCTCCGAATCGCGGGCGGAACCGCGGCGGTTCTGCCCGCGATTATAAGCTGACATGTGAATGCAGCCTTATGTTGGCCATACAAAAACAATGTCTTCCTTCAAAAACATTTTCATTTTATGAACATTTGTTTATTTTCTAATCGTTAGTGGGGTCAAATCAACGTTCATTTTCGACCACAATGTCGGTAAAATTTGAAGGAGCAGAATAGGAAACTTCTTGGTCAAAGGAATTTTCAAAAAGTGTATGTGGTTTTTGTTAAGAAATGACATTCATTTTAAAACTGAATGTTAAAAGCAAGTGACATTTTCAAACGACATTCTTTTATTCAGGGATTGTACAAATATTTTTTGTATGAGTATTCTCGTCCTAAAATCTGTGTGTATGGCCAGCATAAGGCTCGATTTGCGCCTATGCAATTTGCTTTTGATCCATTTCTGCAGTGCTTTTTGCTGTGGGTTTTTTTGTTTTTGCAAACGCAATTTTGTGTCGATTTGCATTTTTTATGCTTTTTTTGGCCAATTTGTTTTTGGGCAGATTAAAAACGCAAATTGCGGCAAAAACGCACAAAATGCTTTTCTGCAGCTTCTCTATTAAAGTCTAATGAACTAAAAATGCCCCGTTTTGAATTGAAAAAAAGTCCTTGACCCTTTCCAAATACACAGCAGCTGAAAAAAGAATAGATGTGAATGTGTCCCATAGAAAACATGCTAAATTCACTGTAGTGCATTTCTGCAAAAAGCACCAAAAATGCATACGTGTGAACTAGGCATAAGACGTTTAGTAACAGCAGCATGTTTTTTTTTTTTTTTTTTTTTTGTATCACCTGTCAAAATGGGGTTAAAAAACTAAACTAAAATTAGCCCTTTATACTATAAACTATACTATAAGGGGTTCATTTAGACTGTAAAACAGTGAAAGTAATAATATATATTACTTATATCATATATATAATAAATACACCCAGAAGTAGGATATATGGGTATTTTAACTAGAAGTCAGACATGAAGCAATATAATGGGTAGAATTGAGATAACTGGAATTTTGTACTTACCGTAAAAAAAATTTCTCTGAAGTTCATTGACAGACACAGCTCCATATCTTCTTAGACCATTAGGTTATGCTTCTCCCATCAGGAATAGGACACTAGGCAGGAAAAAGCTTTACCACGCCCATGGGGCTGTCCCTGTATGCATAACCCCACACACTCTGCTACAGCCCTTAGTTTTGTTGTAAGCAGTGTGTAGAAGAAAAAAAAACCCATTCCACTCACAGAGGGGTGGGTGCTGCATCTGTCAATGAACTTCAGAGAAAAGGGTTCTACGGAAAGTACAAAAATCCAGTTTTCTCTATCGTTCATTGACAGATGCAGCTCCATATCTTCTTAGACCATTGGGATGTCCCAAAGCAGTATATGCACGAGGGGTGGGAAAAACAATGCAAATTAGAATGTAATTCCCCAAAGGCTAAAATTGGCCAACCAGGTAACATGGAGCTCAACCAGGAACAACTGGAGCTCACCTAGAAAACATACATCCTCAAAACTTTGCGGCCTAAAGAGGCATCCGAAGTTGCCAACACATCTACTTTGTAGAATTTTGTGAACGTATGCACAGACGACCAAGTTGCCATCTTGCAAACTTGCCTGATAGCGAAAAGCCCAAGAGGCACTCGGCACCCTAGTAGAATGCACCTTCACAGGGAAAGGCGGAACCTGACCCTTCAGTGAATAAGCCTGAACAACTGTCTGCCTGATCCATCTGGATATGGTCGCAGCAGGCGCAGCCAATCCTTTGAGGTCCGTCAGTTAGGACAAAAAGAGCATCTGATTTTCTGAAAGACTCATTGGCCGCCAGGTAAACCCTGATTGCCTGAACCACATCCAAAGAATGCAGGGCATTTTCCTTGGGATGCTTTGTCTTGGGACAAAGTGAAGGCAGCACAATGTCTTCAAATGAAAATCAGAAACCACCTTAGGAAGAAAAGACTGATTAGGTGGGAGTATCACCTTATCTTTGTGGATCACCAAATAAGTTGAGCGGCAGGACAACGCCGCCAATTCAGACACTCTGCGGGCAGAAGTGATAGCCAGCAAACAGGCAACCTTCTGAGACACTGAAAGCAGAGAAATCTCCTGAATTTTCTTAACAGGAAGCTTTTGAAGAACAGATAATACCACATTCAGATCCCACAGAGGTAGGGGGGATCGTCTCGGATGAGCCATATAGTGCACCCCCTGAATGAAAGTGTGAATCAAGTCATGCGTAGCTAGTGGGCATTGGGAATATATAGCCAAAGTTGACACTTGGCCTTAGGTAGTGCCCAAGGCCAACTGCTCTTCAACCCCTTTTTGCAGAAAGGCCAAACCCCAGCTACTGAAAACAAGCGAGGGTGCACCTTCAATGATTCCCACCATGAAATGTACAATTTATATGTACGATGATAGATCTGCCTGGAAGTCGACTTTTGACAGAGTCAGAAAAACCTCTATCTCTCAACACCTGTCTTTTAACAGCCATGCCGTTAAAGCCAGGGACTGTAAAGCAGGATGGAAGATCGGCCCTTGAGACAGCAGGTTCTCCCTGAGAGGAAGTCTCCAAGGAGCATTGGCGACCAACCTTTCCAGGTCTGTGTACCATGACCGGCGAGGCCAGTCTGGGGCTACCAGAATGACTGGAATCCCTTCCACCTCTATCCCGCGTAGAAGCCTCGGCATAGATCAGCCAATACTGGCCCCAAGGAGCCACGCCACCAGTGTGTCTGTGGCATTGGCCAGAGGATCCCGACATCTGGCTATGAACCTTCCTGTTGAGACAAGAAGCAAACCGAACGACCTCAGGAGTCCCCCAACAGACACAAAGGAGATGAAACACCTCCAGGTGTATGGACTAGACTATTCCCCATGATCCAACACCTGACGATTCAGGTAATCCGCTTGCCAGTTCTCCACACCTGGGATGTTTACAGCAGAGAGGGCTGGAACAAACTTTTCCACCCAAGTCAGAATCGCGGCCACCTCCCTGGCCGCTAAGACACTCTTGGTGCCCCCCTGATGATTGATGTAAGCCACAGCCGTGGCTAAGACACTCTTGGTGCCCCTCTGATGTAAGCCACAGCCGTGGCATTGTTTTTCGATTAAATCCGAACTGGGCAAACTCTTCCACTGTCCAGGTTCCCTGGGCATAGTTTGTATTGTGCAACTGGTCAGTGTATGTACACGTGTGAACATGAAACCAATACTGCTGTGCTAAGTTGCCATACTTGCTGATATTGATATAAAATAAATAATTGAGAATAATAAATAATTAAATAGCGAAAAAATTAATATCTAAAGTGCACGTGCCAACATATAAATTAGTGTTGCTGATAAAGTGCTAATGAATAAATTAAATAAATAAATATTTTACAATAACATATGAACATGCATTCCAATAAAAAAGTCCATATAGTGAATAGTAGATGAAAATGGTGCAAAGCCGTGCTCAGAAGTAAAGTCTCTTATAGTGAAATTGGAATAGAGTGTGCCGGTGATCCTTGAATGCTAACACTCTGTGCCAAAAGAGGTAAGGTAGCACACTTACCAGACGATATGGATTCTTATGGCGTACGCCGATAAGAATCTAAAACGCTTATTCTGCTGCTCCTGTGATATGGATGGACGGTCTCGTTATGGATACGGGTGTGTACTCAGTATGGAAGAAAAGAGGGAAAAAGGCTCCTCATAGTGTAGAAGGTTTATAACCTTTATTCAAAAATTATTTTAAAAACCACATCAATCTTCATAAAAACATCCGTAAATGTCCATAAAAACCCCCAAACGACACTGCAGCTAAAGACTTTTAAAAAACTTGGACACTCCAAATAAAATCACTCCAAATGCAAAACATGCGTGACACATCAAACAGGGTTTGACCGATAAAAACCACTCAGGTCAAAAGATATAAGCCATCGCTAGTGAGCTCCTGTGTTGCCTTGCGGCTATGAGAAAACAGGACGCTGGCTCTCTCCGCTCGTGTGCGCCGTTCCCGGAAGTGTGGGTTCCGGCGTGCGGTCCAGCTGCTAGCTCAAAGCGAGGCAACGTGCGTGCCAACTTAAGTTAAGTTGGCACGCACGTTGCCTCGCTTTGAGCTAGCAGCTGGACCGCACGCCGGAACCCACACTTCCGGGAACGGCGCACACGAGCGGAGAGAGCCAGCGTCCTGTTTTCTCATAGCCGCAAGGCAACACAGGAGCTCACTAGCGATGGCTTATATCTTTTGACCTGAGTGGTTTTTATCGGTCAAACCCTGTTTGATGTGTCACGCATGTTTTGCATTTGGAGTGATTTTATTTGGAGTGTCCAAGTTTTTTAAAAGTCTTTAGCTGCAGTGTCGTTTGGGGGTTTTTATGGACATTTACGGATGTTTTTATGAAGTTTGATGTGGTTTTTAAAATAATTTTTGAATAAAGGTTATAAACCTTCTACACTATGAGGAGCCTTTTTCCCTCTTTTCTTCCATACTGAGTAAACACCCGTATCCATAACGAGACCGTCCATCCATATCACAGGAGCAGCAGAATAAGCATTTTAGATTCTTATCGGCGTACGCCATAAGAATCCACATCGTCTGGTAAGTGTGCTACCTTACCTCTTTTGGCACAGAGTGTTAGCATTCAAGGATCACCGGCACACTCTATTCCAATTTCACTATAAGAGACTTTTCTTCTGAGCACGGCTTTGCACCATTTTCATCTACTATTCACTATATGGACTTTTTTATTGGAATGCATGTTCATATGTTATTGTAAAATATTTATTTATTTATTCATTAGCACTTTATCAGCAACACTAATTTATATGTTGGCACGTGCACTTTAGATATAAATTTTTTCGCTATTTAATTATTTATTATTCTCAATTATTTATTTTATATCAATATCAGCAAGTATGGCAACTTAGCACAGCAGTATTGGTTTCATGTTCACACGTGTACATACACTGACCAGTTGCACAATACAAGTTTTTTATCACTTATATAGGGGTTGCGCAGTATCTTACCTTTTGCTTACAATTTTTGAGATCACTATCCTCCAATAGACAGTGATTCTTATTACTTGCTGCTCCCCATTTAACACATTCTAACTCCTAGGCGCGAGTATATCACCCTTACTCCCTGGGCATAGAGCTTTCCCAGCACCCCGCCCCAGCCTGACAGGTTGGCGGGCCGTAGTCACTGTTTTGGATAGGACCAGAAGTGTCCGAGATTATATCTGTCCCTGGCCTGATTACATACAATGTGTTCACGCACAAAAGAATCAGACGCTGACACCAGGAGGTTCAGAGTTGAAGTATCTTCTGCTTTAATTCTACAGTGTCAGTGACATATATATATATATTATTAGAATCATCAGTTAGTATGTAGATAAACATAATGTCATCTGCTTGTTAGTAGCTTCTTAATTGGTTATGTTCATTATAAGGTACACTCCCTCCAAGCTAGGAATGTTATCTGTTGGGTGTGTTCTCCTCTTGAGGTCACCATCTTTGCTCAGACGAAGGGAGGGGTGATCTAGCATCCATTTTGAGTAAGGAAATAATTCAAAGAAAATAAACTGCAACAGCAGCATAAATGTCATAACATAAATGTCTTAAACATCATAAGTGAAATAGGCATTTCACTATAACCATTGATTACATCCATAACAGTTTCTCCCCTTGAAATGTTTATTTCAATCTGTCCCTATTACTAAAGCACCTACTCACCTGGCCCATACTCCTCTGGAACTTTTTTTGAGGCTATATATAGAGAAGGGCAGTAACTAGCTCACTACCCCCCTTGATACAGCTTGGAGAAGGCAGTGAGGTGCTACCTATCGCTATAACCCTATAGAACTGTGAAATTATGAATAGGGAGTGACTGTAGAGGGGTGAAGGGTTTGTCCTCTTCCATCAGAAGGCGGTCTTCTTCTTCTTGGTGGAGAAATGTAGGTGTGCTATTGTCTACAGCCTTGCTCATTAACTTCATTAGATAGAATATGATAGAATACAGCATACAATCAGGGCTAAAAGAACTAGGATTATTAGTATTGTTGCCCCTACCTGGGCGAGCACCTTCTGCCACCCACTCATCCAGCTAAAATTTTGATCCCAAGGATCTGTAAAAGTTCTTCTTCAACTTAACAAAGACTCAAAACCACCTGATCCCTGGCTTTGAATTCATTGGGGACCCCCCTTAGGACCCCTATAGCATCTATGTACACATGAGGGTCAAAGCTTCCGGAAGGAGCTGTTCGCTTCCTCCTGTGAGTGGGTGCTAGGTCAGTGTATTTATCAGGGGTATTATACTACAAAAATCAAAAGTAAACGTTACCACTTGTCTGCTGGATGAATTGTACCAAAATGTAGCGATACCATTTGTCTTAGTGATGGCTGCCTGTTACATAGTTACATAGCAGGTGAGTTTGAATAAAGACAATAGTCCATCCAGTTCAACCTGTGTAGGTGTGTGTGGCCGTAATCATCTTACATACCCCTGAATGTTCTGATCCTTGAGATGTACGTCTAAGAGTCTTTTGAAAGCCACCATACTTCCCGCAGAAACCACCTCTTGTGGTAGAGAATTCCACAATCTTGTAGCTCTAACAGTAAAGAACCCCCCCCCGTTGCCTGAGGTTAAAACGCTTCTCCTCTAATCGCAATGTATGCCCTCGAGTCCTCATGCACTCCCTACGACTGAATAGCTTTTTTTCTATGCCGAGATCACCATTGAGATATTTATAAATTGCTATCATGTCCCCTCTCAGGCGTCCTTACTCCAGGGAGAATAAATCAAGCGATTGCAGAAGCTCTTCATAATTAAGGTCCTCCAATCCCCTAATTAGTTTAGTTGCCCTTCTCTGGATCCTCTCCAGCTCCAACACATCCCTCCTGAGGACTGGCGACCAGAACTGGATAGAATACTCCAGATGTGGTCGGACCAGAGTTTTATAAAGTGGAAGGATTATAGTCTTATCTCTGGAATACATCCCTTTCTTTATGCATGCTAATATTCTGCTGGCTTTGGCAGCTGCCGCTTGACATTGCATGCTATTGCCTAGTCTATCGTCTACCAAGACTCCCAGATCTTTCTCCATTTTTGATTCCCCCAAGGGTTCCCCCCTAACGTGTATTGTGCTTTTATGTTTTTAGCCCCCAAGTGCAAAACCTTACACTTATCCACATTAAACCTCATTTGCCATGTCGTAGCCCACTCCGTTATTTTGTCCAGGTCATTTTGTAGGATATCTGCTTCATGCTGTGCAGTTATTGCCCTGCCCAATTTTGTGTCATCTGCAAAAACTGATATAGAACTACTGATCCCGTCCTCAATGCTGTTTATGAATAAATTGAACAAGGTTGGTCCCAGGACTGAGCCTTGGGGGACCCCGCTTACCACCTCAGACCAGTCTGAGTATGCGCTGTTTATTACCACCCTTTGGACACGCCCTTTTAGCCAATTCCGTATCCAAGAGCAAACCCTGCGGTCGATACCTGCAGACCTTATTTTATAAATTAGGCGCTTGTGGGGAACTGTATCAAACGCCTTAGCAAAATCCAGGTACATCACATCCACTGGTCTGCCCCTATCTAGCTCACAGCTCACCTCCTCGTAGAATGTTAAGAGATTGGTTTGACAAGAACGCCCATTTGTAAACCCGTGCTGATTACTGCTGATGATGATGTTGTCTTTAGCAAACTCTACAATATAGTCCCTTATCATCCCTTCCAGAAGTTTACATACTATCGATGTCACACTGACAGGCCTGTAATTACCCGGGACATGCCCTTTTTTGAATACTTAATACTACTGACCATACAGTAATGGTCAGTGTACCCCTCCTTTTGACTGATGAGAAAAAGGCGTTCAGCACGGTTGCCTTTTCAGTGTCCTCTGTAACCATCCCCCCATCTTCGTTAATTATGTGTGCAATATGCTCTGCCCTAGCTTTTTTGCTGTTGATATATTTAAAGAATTTCTTTGGGTTCTTTTTACTATCCTCCGCTATTTGTCTCTCAAAGTTGATTTTAGCTATTTTGATTTCGTACTTTCTTTTCTGATTTGCCTCCTTGTATTGCTCGAAAGCCGATACTGTGCCCTCTGATTTATATTTCTTGAAGGCTTTTTTTTTTTTCCCTAACAAGTTTTTTAACATTACGGTTTAGCCAGCCAGATTTGGCCTTGTCTCTTCTAAATTTATTTCCCATAGGAATGTGCACTGCAAGATGCATTTGTTTAATATGTTCCTAAAGCATTCCCATTCTTCCTCCGTGATCAGTGATCCCAGGGTTTACCCTTTCCATCAATGAGCACAATTTTGGAAAGTTTACCCTTCTGAAGTTTAGGGTTCTTATGTTCCCCACTTGCCTTGTTCTATTGTTATTTACGCTAAATGTGATCATCCTGTGATCGCTAGAGCCCAGGTTGTCCTGGACTCCTACCTCCGAGATTAGGTCTGGGTCATTAGTAATCAATAGATTCAGGACTGCATTTCCTCTAGTAAGAGAATCTACCAACTGTGACATGTAGTTGTCCTGTAAGGTTTCCATGAATATACAGGCCTTCTGTGAGTGTGTAGTCCCCTCTTCCCAGTCAATGTCGGCATAATTGAAGCCCCCAATATGATGACTGATCCCAGTTTTGCCACTTTACCCAACAGTGATATAAATTCCAGCTCTACCTCCTCCCTTTGGTTGGGTGGCCTATAGCAAACCACCACAATTAGATCAGGCCTGACTCTAACACAGTGGTTTTGTGTTTTTTGGAGGTGACAGTAATCTATTCATTACTGAACTTGCCTGGGTGGGGTGGGCGGAGGGGCTAAACGCAGGTGCTGACAGAAATCAGTGCTGATCGTGCAAACACCACGTTTTGGGAACACTAAACTATGGGGACACTAGTATAGTTCTGATCAGATATTGATCAGTTCAAACATTATACTAGTAATGGAGGTGTATTTGTGTGTATGTCGTAATCAAGGGGTTAACTAATATTTCTAACTATGCGCCAGGGATCTGCGCTGTCCTAGACCGACGCTAACGCTAACTAATGTCACCTGTGACAATAATAATAGTGATCAGAAAAAAACTGTACACTATAAAAGTGACACTCTGACAGGGCAATGAAGGGGTTAACTGGGGTGATCAGGGGGTTAAATCTTTATTGGGGGGTGGCGGGTATCCCAAGCCTAATAGTAACGGTCGCAAGCGCTAAACCAAGTCACACTAAAACAGAAATATAGGCAAATGCTATATACTGTCTATAGTGTGCAATGTGACAGGGGGTGTAGGGGTTAACTGGGGGTGACCAGGGGGTTAAATCTTTTTTGGGGGGGTGGGGGGGACCCTGAACCTACTTGGGACAGAAACAAACTCGCTAGCGCTAACTGAAGTCACAATCACACTATCACAGAATTACAGAAAACCACCATATTACCTGTATATAGTGTGCAATGTGACAGGGGGGAAGGGGTTAACTGGGGGTAATCAGGGGGTTAAATCTTTATTGGGGGGGCGGGTATATTCTCAGCCTAAAAGGAACGGTCATAAGCGCTAAACCAAGTCACAAGTCACACGAATACAGAAATATAGGAAACTGCTATATACTGTATACAGTGTGCGATGTGACAGGGGGTGTAGGGGTTAACTGGGGGAGTGATCAGGGGTTAAATGTACCTAGCTAGGTGTGTGGAGGTGTGCTGTGTGCAGTATTCACGTTTTGATCCTCTCTCTTCTCTCGATGAATCCAAAAAGGATTTTGGGAGGAGAGAGAGGGTAATTTCTGTGCCTGTGTTTACATTACACAGGCACAAGTCAGTTTCTGATTGGGCAGGATCGATCAACCGGTCCAGGCCAAAAATCATTGGCCTGGACCTGATGACTGATCGGTTCTGAACCCAATCAGACCATCAGTGGGGCCGGGAGCGAGCAACGTTCTATTATGTTCTATTACGTCGCTTTGCCCAGCAGTGGCTCCCTGCCGCAGTAAAACTGTGGCGGACGGTCGGTAAGTGGTTAAAAAACTGCCCTTTGAAAATATTCCTGAACATCCTCTGCAGAGTTTTACAAGGTGGATGCCCTCTCATCTGCGGGTGCTGCTTTTGGCCGCAAAGTCTTGCAGGCTGCTGTTGCAGAGGCTCTTGTTTGTTGAGGGTGTAATTTTCCGTGTTGGGTGAGCTCCAGTTGTTCCTGGTTGAGCTCTTTAGTTACCTAGTTGGCTACACTAAAGTGCATCCAATCCTTTGTGCGGGTACAAAAGTTTTGAATGGATTCCATTCGCACAGTAGTGGCGTCCCTACACCAAGAAGACTTTTTGGCCTCCATCAATATCAATGACGCATATCTACACATCCCTATTTACGCTGGACACCAGCATTTTCTTTGCTTCGCTGTAGGAGAGGAGCATTATTTAATTTGTAGCGTTACCCTTTGGTCTCGCCTCCGCTCCCAGGGTCTTCACCAAAGTGTTGGCTCCGGTATTGGCATTACTGCGACAACAGGGGATTGCGGTACTGGGGAACCTGGACAATCTCCTCTTAAGAGCATACTCGCATTCAGTCCTGTTGGGCGACTTGACAATCACTGTACGGACTCTGCAAGAGTTTGGTTGGAACATTAATTTAAAAAAAATCTGCTCTGGTACCATCTTCAAAACTGGATTATCTGGGCCTGACTCTGGACTCCGCTTCGGCGAGGGTGTTTCTTCCCCCGGAAAAGCTGCAAAAGTTTCAGAGGGCGATTCATTTTCTGTTATACAGCAACCTGTGTTCTCTGCGGACATTCATGCAAGCCTTAGGTCTGATGGTGTCGACCTTCGAGGCGGTTCCGTTTGCTCAGTTCCACACAAGACCCTTCCAAAGGGAAATTCTTGTCAAGTGGAACAAAGATCCAAAATCCTTGGATACTATGATTTGGTTGATTCACAAGAGGAAAGAAGCGCAGCGTCTTCTAAGTGCAGCAAGACATTTATTGAAAAGTAAAGCAGTATCACACTCACCTAAATGTTTTGCAGGACAATTTCATGGGTCAAATGGTGAACGCACCGACAAGAAACAATGCGGTACTTGACCTACTGATTACCAACAATACAGACCTGCTCGCGGATATAGAAATACGGGGCAACTTAGGAAACAGTGACCATAGGTCAATCAGTTTCAGTATTAATTATAGTAATAGGAAACACAAGGGTAATATAAGGACACTGAATTTCAAAATAGCCAATTTCCCAAAACTGCGCTCTTTGCTAGAAAATATTGAATGGGATAGAACCCTGGGAACAAAGAACATGGAGGATAAATGGGAGTGCTTCAAGAGCATACTAAACAAAGAGATTGGCCAGTGCATTCCAAAGGGAAATAAATTTAAAAGAGCAAAACTAAACCCTGGGTGGCTAAACTCCAACATAAAAATGCATATTAATACTAAAGAAAAGGCCTTCAAAAAATACAAGGCTGAGGGGTCATTGGCAGCATTCAAGCATTACAAAAAGTGTATTAAGAAATGTAAAGGCAAAATCAAGGCGGCTAAAATAGAACACAAGAGACATATAGCGGAAGAGAGTAAAAAGAACCCCAATAAATTCTTTAAGTATATAAACAGTAAGAAAGTGAGGCCAGAACACATTGGCCCCATAAGGCGACAAAGGAAATCTGGCCACAGAGGACAGAGAAAAAGCGAAAGTGTTAAATAATTTATTTTCTTCAGTCTTCACAAAAGAATCGGGGGGCTACACTAACCTAGCTTGGCATGCTAAACTAAATAATACATCTCAGGAAGTACTGCCATGGCTAACAGAAGATAGACTTAGAACTAAACTAGAGAAACTTAACATAAATAAATCACCGGGACCGGATGGCTTGCACCCGAGGGTTCTTAAAGAGCTCAGCCAGGTGATTGCCAGACCATTATTCTTGATCTTTAAGGATAGGCTACAGACGGGTATGGTGTCAGCTGATTGGAAAAAAGCCAACGTGGTACCAATATTTAAAAAGGGCCGAGATATATCCCAGGTAACTATAGGCTGGTCAGCCTAACATCAGTAGTCTGCAAGATTTTGGAGGGGATGTTAAGGGACTATATACAAGACTTTAGTAATGAAAAAGGTATTATTAGTAGTAATCAGCATGGATTCATGAAAAATCGTTCTTGCCAAACCAATCTATTAACCTTCTACAATGAAATGAGCTGCCACCTAGATAAAGGTAAGCCTGTGGATGTGGTGTATCTAGACCTTGAAAAGGCCTTTGACACCGTTCCCCACAAGCGCTTACTGTTCAAACTAAGGAATGTAGGTATGGACCATAGGGTGAGTACCTGGATAGAGAACTGGCTCCAGGGGAGAGTCCAGAGGGTGGTGATTAATGGGGAGTACTCGGATTGGGTGGGTGTGGAAAGTGGGGTCCCCCAAGGTTCTGTCCTGGGGCCAATCCTGTTTTATTCATAAATGATCTAGAGGAGGGGATATCGAGTACAATCTCAGTATTTGCGGATGATACTAAACTAAGCATGCCAATTTCTTCTATGCAGGATGTGGAAACCTTACAAGCGGACCTGAACAAAATAATGGGGTAGGCAACTACATGGCAGATGAGGTTTAATGTTGAAAAATGTAAAGTAATGCACTTGGGCGTCAGAAATACGAAAACAAGCTACTCACTAGAGGGGAAACCACTGGGTGAATCTAAGATGGAAAAGGACCTGGGGTCCTAGTGGACACCAGGCTAGGCAGTGGCATGCAATGCCAAGCCGCTGCAAGCAAAGCCAACAGAATACTGGCATGTATAAAAAAGGGTATTCACTCCAGAAATAAAGAGATTATTCTCCCACTCGACAAGACTCTGGTCCCGCCACATCTGGAGCCACTCACTAAAACTAGAGGAAAAACGGTTTAACCTTAAAATACGTAAGGGGTTCTTCACTGTCAGAGCAGTAAGGATGTGGAATTTGCTTCCACAAGCAGTAGTATCAGCAGGGAGCATCGATAGTTTCAAAAGACTATTAGATGGGCACCTTAAAGACCACAACATACAGGGGTATACAATGTACGGTTAACAGCAAACACGCATGCGCATCATAGGTTGAACTGGATGGACTGATGTCTTTTTTCAACCTCACAAACTATGTAACTATGTAAGGTGAATGAGAGGCAGTTCAGCAAGATGTGTGGGTCATCTGGGGCATCACTGGAGCGAAGCCTGGTGGTGGAGGCTGTGGGTCCCGATGAGAGAGGCAGGGGGGTTCCTCCATTTGCGCAGGGGCCCCCTCGTTGGTGTCTGTGGACTCCCCGTCAGCTGGTGGAACGCTGGCACTCATGGGTCCTGGGATCCTGACTTTACTCCTGGCGGTGATGCGGGACGCTTTTACGGAGCATGCGCTCCTTTTTTTAGGCTGTGAATGCGCCATATTGGAAAAGTGCATTTATGCTGTGATTTGGATGGTGGCCTGGGGAAGGCAAAAGGCGGGGCGTGGAAGGCTGAAAGAGGTGGAGGATCGGTGTTTGGCCACTAGGGGGAGTGTGTAGGCAAAAAAACAGAAGGAGAGGGATCTAATATGGCTAAGTGAACAGGAAAGGAGGACAAGAACAATAAAATATAATATATATATTTTATAATGGATGGGGTTTGGTGGTGTTTTGCATGGACCCCTATATCATAAAAATTAGGGGGGGGGTGATAGGGACGCGCTAATAGGAGTTGGGAAAGAGTATTAAGGACGAAATGGAGGGAATGGTAGTGGGTGTATGGGTGGAGGGGGTATTTGGACGAGAAAAGGTTTGGTATAATTAGGAACGGTGGGTAGGATATGTGTATTAATGTGGGGGGAGAGAGATTTGGAGGGGGTGATACCGGGTGGGGTTTTTTTTGGGGTTTATTTTGGCGGGGGGAGGGAAGAGGGGGAAAAAAAGACTGGGGAAGGGGGGATTGGAAGAATGTGGGTGAGGTGCATGGAGAAGCGTTACAATAAGGTGTTTGTTTCAATTTCCTCGTTCAGGCCTCCAGGCGCGAGGGTGTAGAGCGTGTAAATCCAGAACATTTCTCTGCGACACAGTCACTTGAAATGCTCTGTTTGTGGGAATGAGTTGGGGATGGACTCAATGACCCAGACACGCATACCTGTGGACGATTGTTTGTGGTGTTCAGCAAAGTGTCTGGGCACACTATGTTTATCTTTGCCGGCCTCGACTAGGAGGTGGTGTTCACCAAACCGTTTTCTTAGGGTCCGGATGGTTCTCCCTACATAAAACAGACCACAGGTGCAGTGGAGGCAGTAGACCACGTATTCTGATGAGCAGTTGTAGAAGTGTTTAATGGTGTATGTTTTGCCTTTTATGTTGAATTCTTTCTGTCCATGTTGTATGTGCTTGCAGGTAAGACATAGGGCTTTGCGACATTGGTACATCCCAACGAGTGGGATAAGGCATGGGGTAGCTGTGTGGGTTTTTGTTCTTGTTTAAGTTTGCTTGGGGCTACCAGAGTTTTGATGCTTCTGGCCTTTCGGTAGGAAACCTTAGGCTTGGGGGGGATGGCGGATTTTAGGTGGGGGTCTTCCAATAGGATGGGCCAATGTTTAGCAAGGATCTGTTCCATTTTACGAAATTTGACGTGGAATTGGGTGGTGAAGCGTATAGGCTGCATTGTGGGTGCGTCTTTGGGGGTGGGGACGGGAATGTTTGTGTACCGGGAGTAAGCTTCATTGATGGGGGGCTGAGGTTAACCCTTCTCAACAAATTTTTGAGTTAGTAGGCTGCTCTGTTCAGTGTAGTCATGTTCCTTGGTGCAATTCCTTCTGAGTTGGCAGAATTGACTCTTGGGGATGTTTGAGATCCATCTTGGGTGGTGCCAGCTTTGGAAATGCAGGAAAGAATTGCCTGCAGTGGGCTTGGTGTAGTTTTTGGCCAATATGTGTTTTTCTTGGTGGTATAGTAGGAGGTCTAAAAAGGCGAGTTCTGTGGGGTCGCATACCGAGGTGAATGAGAGATTGTAAGTGTTGTTGTTGCAGTGACTGACGAACAGTTGGAAGAGAGGTTTGGGGACATGCCAGATGACAGTGATGTCATCTATGTATAAACCGTAGTAGATGATATGGGTGGCAAACTGATTATTTTGCCAGATGTTGTTGGCTTCCCAATAACCCATGGTTAGGTTGGCATAGCTGGGGGCAAAATTTGCCCCCATAGCTGTGCCAGTGACCTGGAGGAAGAACTCTCCATTGAATTCAAAGTAGTTTTTGTGAAGGCATAACTCTGTGGCTTTGCTGATGAAATTGGCTGGTTGTGGGTTAATGGTGGGATCCTCCATGAGTAAATGGGTGACGGCTCTGAGGCCTATGTTGTGGGGGATGGAGGTGTATAGGGAGTTTACATCGAGGGATGCCCACATGTAGGATGGTTCCCAGGAGTAATGGGAAAGTTGTTCAAGGAGTTAAGGCCCGTACACACGTACCGATCGTCGGCATACAAACGTCGGTGGACGAAGGATCTGCCGATTGTACGCGTGTTAGTATGGTGCCTCCGACAGATGTCTGCGCACAATCCGCGGACAAAAGTCTTTCGTGCAAACATGAAAATATTTGTATGCCGACACCAGAACGGACGATTGTTCGCCTGTCAGTACACAATTCGGCCGACAGACCGCAGATTTGCAAGACTGGGCATGCTCAGAAAATAGAAAACACAGGGAAAGTTAACCATTACATGACATCACTTCTGCAGTCGGCGGACAAAATTCTTGTGCTGTCCTTGTGCTGTCTTTGCACTTTTCAGCAGACACCGACATCCCGGGGAGAAAAGAGGAACATTTGTAAGCCGACCATCGGTACGTGTGTACGGGGCTTTACACTCCATCTCTGATGTATGCCGGGAGATTCTGGGCTAGGGGTTGGAGGAATTGATCGACATTTTGGGAGAAGGGGCTAGTTAGGCTGTCCATGGCGGCTACTATAGGCCTACTGGGTGGCTTGGTGGAATTTTTGTGGATCTTGGGGATGTGGTAGAAATACGGTGTGGCGAAAAAATCTCTATTGAAAAAAGCCAGTTCATGTTTATTGATTATGCCGGCCTTGTGTGCCTGCATGGTCAAAGACTGAGCCTCAGCTTGGAATGGGATCAGGGAATCTCGGTTGAGCTTATGGTAGGTGAAAGTGTCGGAAAGGAGCCTGTGGGCTTCATCTAGGTAGTCGGTTTTGTTTTGTATTTCTATACCTCCGCCCTTGTCAGCTGTCTTAATGATAAGATTGGGGTTCTGGGTGAGCTACTTGAGGGCTTGTCTCTCACTGGGGGATAGGTTGGGATGGGTGGGAGGGGCAGACTGGCAAAGTTTAACGATGTCAGAGTAAACCACTTGGTAGAAGGTTTGAAGGTATGGGCCCTTGGAGTGGACTGGGTTGAAGACTGATTTGGGTTTAAATGAGGAAAATTTGACTGGGGGTGAGGAGAATGGGTGTTGTGTGAACAGGGAGAGGTCTTCATCGTCGTCATCAATGTATAATTCTTCCAGTGTAAAACGGCCCTCTGGGTGGAGGTGGAGAGGGTGTGTGATGATAAGTTGAAGATTTTGGCTGTGTGTGTAGTTTCGCCCCTTTTGGGGGTTTCTATGTTTGCCCCCCGCTTTCCTCTGTCTAGTTTTCTTTTTGCCTTGGACTGGTTGTGGATTGGTGTGTGGGGGGGGGGGGCACTAAAAAATGCTGGTGGTCATGGGGGTCCTAGGGTCTGGTGCCAGTGTGGAGTTGGACAATGTGGGGGAAGAGGGGGGGGGGGTGGGTGGAGGGGTGTGAGGATATCTGAGAATGGGTTCCTGCGGCGTGGC
This sequence comes from Pelophylax lessonae, assembly GCF_965119305.1. Classification (NCBI taxonomy): domain Eukaryota; kingdom Metazoa; phylum Chordata; class Amphibia; order Anura; family Ranidae; genus Pelophylax; species Pelophylax lessonae. Next base: position 140,482,921 of record NC_138773.1, on the reverse strand, counting down.
TGGGCCCTCTAGGCGTGATGGAACAGAAGATGGCGGGTAGGTTAGCCAAAGTGGGTGGTGGGGGGCTGTGGGAGGTGGGCAGTGGCTGCTCAAGGGATGTGTGGGGGGTGGGGGGGCAAGAGCGGGTACTGGTGGGGGAAGGGGGGTGGTCTTTTCGAATGCGGGTTCTTTTGTTTCTTTGGGGCTTGGGAGACTGGCGTGATTTAGGTCGGGGCGTGGGGGGGGGGCGCGGGTGTGTGGGGTAAGCAGATGGGGGGGTATTAGTAGGCGTGGCCGGGGGAATGGGGGTAGTAAGGGTAGGGGGAGATGGGGGTGGCTGGTAGGTGGTATTGTTGGTAGGTTCCTAGAGGTTTTTTTTCCAATTGAAAACCTTTTTAGAGTTGTAGTCATCTAGATCCTGTCGGATTTTACCTAGTTTGGTTTTGAGAAGTTTGTCTTCATCCAGCTTGGTATGTTTTTTTAAGGGTAAGGAGCCATCTAGTGGGTATGTGGGGGTGTAATGTGTGAGACTGTTGATGTAGTGGTGGATCTGTTGCATAATGTGGGAGTATTTGGCGTCACGTTGTTGGATAATAAGTTGCATCCACTTTTAAGTGCAAAATTCAGAGACTTGTGACCACTCTGTGGCCAGTTCGGTGGAGAGGAATGGGCAGATTTTCAGGATTCTAAGGCCACGGGGGGATATGGCCAGGGAAATATAATGCTCCAGGAAGAATTTGTCCCACCATTGGTGTTTAGCGGAGGATATGAGTTGTTCTATTTTCCTGAAAGTGTTGGTGCAACCTTTGATTTTGTCGGTAGGGATCTTGTGATGGGGTGAAAAAAGAGTTGTGGGGAGAAGGGTGAAAAGGTGTTCTAAATCTTCATACTTGGCGTCTTCTATGTCCTGTAGGAGATCCATGTTAGTGGGGGGATGCATGGGTGGAGGTGCATATGAGCTGGTAGTGGGGGGGGGGGGGTTTGTATATGTTTGGGTGGGGTGCAGTGGATGGTGGGCCCTGTATGTGGGTGAAGGGAATATGCCACGGCCTGATGCTGACCTGGGTGACGTGCATCAATGAAGTGTGCCAGGACAAGGCACGGGTAATACAGGAATCCCTCTCCCCCATATTAATACACATATCCTACCCACCGTTCCTAATTATACCAAACATTTTCTCGTCCAAATACCCCCTCCACCCATACACCCATTACCATTCCCTCCATTTCGTCCTTAATACTCTTTCCCAACTCCTATTAGCGCTCCCCCGCCGCCACCCCCTTTTTTATTATATAGAGGTCCATGCAAAACACCACCAACCCCCCCCCCCCCAAAAAAAAAATGCCCCCCGCCTTCCACCTCACCACTGTCATGCGCCTTTTCTGTGTCCTGCTGTATCTAACATACAGCTATGCACACCTGTGACACTTACACACATTCCCTCCCCCCCCTTCTCTTCATCATCCCCATCCCTCTAATCTGCAACTTCTTTCTGGTCATCCATTTTTCAGTTTTCATTTATATATTATATTTTATTGTTCTTGTCCTCCTTCCCTGTTCACTTCATATTAGGTCCCTCTCCTTCCGTTTTTTGCCTACACACTAACCCTAGTAGCCAAACACCGATCCTCCACCTCTTTCAGCCATCCACGACCCACCTTTTGCCTTCCCCAGGCCACCATCCAAATCACAGCATAAATGCACTTTTCCAATATGGCGCATTCATGGCCTGAAGGAGGAGCGCATGCTCCACAAACGCGTCGCCGTAGCGTCCCACATCACCGCCAGGAATGTCAGGATCCCAGGACCCACGAGTGCCAGCGTTCCACGAGGAGTCCACGGACACCACCGAGGCCGCCCCTGCACAAACGGAGGAACCCCCCTGCCTTTCTCATTGGGACCAACAGCCTCCACCACCAGGACTCGCTCCAGTGATGCCCCAGATGACCCACACATCTTGCTGAACTGCCTCTTTCACCTACAATATGTGAGTGTGATACTGATTTACTTCTGTCTCTCCTGCTGGCAGCCGCTACAGTGGACAGCTACCCCCTGCACTTGGGACCCCCTGACCCCTGTTTTTTTCCCCTTCCCCTCCCCTTTTCTCCCTCCCCCCCCGGGTCCCCAGGACTAGCCCACACTGAGGCCTCTTCTTGCGCCAATGTACCAAACCAACCAAAAGGGTGATTCACAGCACAAAGAGTGCTCTTCTGTGGTGGCTTCACTCGTTGGCCCTACACCAGGGCAAGTCCTTCATCCTATTGTATTGGGCTGTGGTAACCACAGATGCTAACCTGTCCGGCTGGGGAGGAGTGCTTGGGAAGCTGTGTGTCCAGGGGTCCTGGACTGTGGAGGAGTCCAGATTACCAATCAATTTTCTGGAACTCTTAATTCAAATCCTCTGCAGGGTTGTCCAGTTCGGATTCAATCAGACAACGCCAGAGCCGTGGCTTACATCAATCATCAGGGGGGCACCAGAAGTGTCCTGGTGGCCCAGAAGGTGGCCAAGATCCTGAAATGGGCAGAAAATTTTGTTCCAGCCCTTTCCGCCGTGCATTCCCCATAAGTGGAGAGCTGGCAGGCGGATTACCTGAGTCGTCAGGTGTTGGTTCAGGGGGAATGATCCCTGCACCCGGAGGTGTTTCACCTGCTGAGTGTCCAGTGGGGGACACCCGAGGTTGACCTGTTATCCTTTTAACTCAACAAGAAGGTACAGAGGTTTGTAGCCACATCTCGGGATCCTCTGGCCGGCGCTACAGATGCACTGGTGGCTCCTTGGGGTCAGTATCGGCTGATCTATGCGTTCCCTCTGCTGAAACTCCTGCGGAGGCTTCTGCGCAGAATAGAGGTGGAAGGGATTCCAGTCATTCTGGTGGCCCCAAACTGGCCTCTCTGGTCTTGGTATGCAGATCTGGTAAGCATGGTCGCCGATGCTCCTTGGAGACTTCCTCTCAGGGTCTTGCTGTCTCAAGGGTCGATCTTCCATCCTGCTTTACAGTCGCTGGCTTTAAAGGCATGGCTGTTGAAAGCCAGGTATTGAAGGACAGGGATCTTTCTGACTCTGGAATAATTCCTACACTGTTGAAGGCTAGAAGATCTACCTCCAGGAAGATCTATCATCGTACGTGGAAACGTACATCTCATGGTGTGAATCGCTGAAGGCATCCTCGCCTTTTTTCGGTGGCTAGGATTTTGACCTTTCTCCAAAGAGGGGTTGAACAGCAGTTAGCCATGGGTACTATTAAATGCCAAATGTCAGCTTTGGCTGTGTGTTTTCAATGCCCTTTAGCTACTCATGCTTTGATTTGCACTTTTATTCAAGGGGTTCGCCATTGGCTCCTCCGATACGATCCCTGTTACCTCCGTGGGATCTTCACTTGGTACTGTCTGTTCTTCAAAAACCTTCCTTTAAGAACATTAGGGAAGAGGGGCGGAGCCGGCAGCCGGAGCAGATGGACGTGTGATACCGCCGCTCTGAACAACGGGTACCACACAGCAATCCACAGCGGCCATCCAGAGAAAAATCACGACCAGAGAGACACAAGCCAAGGGAACCACAATGGCATCAGCGGGGAAGAGGAGGGAGAGAGAGAGGCCAAAAAAGCTGACAGAATTCTTCTCTCCAGCGGTTGCCCGGATCAGCCAAGATGGCACCGGAGCAGGAAGCCGTGATGCATCGCTCCAGCAGTCCAGCGCCGGCCATCACTCATCTCCCTGCACACTGGGGACACTGGTGAGTCAGACGGTGGACAGCATCCACTGCCATCCTCCCCATCTAGCAGCCCGGCCAAGCAAAAAAAGAATGCTATCAGTTCACAATGAGGCAGCTACATCAGACAATAGTGTGGGAGAGGATATGGAGGAATCAGACACTAACGGCCTACAGCTTGATGCCTTCCCTACCACGGGGCAAACAATCACAGATGTCACCATGAAAGACATGCTGCTAACCTTAAGGGGGTCTCTCCAGTGGGATATGCCATCCTTTAGGAGCGTCGGAGAAGGACCGGGTCGGCGGAGGAGAAGACCGGAGGAAGAAAACATCACCGGAGGGAGAAGACCAGAGAAAGAAGAGACGTTTGAGCTACAACTGGGGACATTTTGTTTTTATTTACACAATACGTTTTTTTTTTTTGGGGGGGGGGGTTAATGGTTTAGGGGTACAATGTACCCCATACTCATTCACATCGGGGGGTGGGATCTGGAGGTCACCTTGTTAAAGGGGGCTTCTAGATTCTGATAAGTCCCCTGCCCACAGATTCCCACAACCACCGCCCAGGGATTTCAGGAAGAGGCCCTTGTTCCCATCAACATAAGGATCTGGTATGGATTTTGGAGAGGGCCCCACGCCAAAAAAAAAAAAAAATGGCGTGGGGTTTCCCCTCATAACAGACCCTTCCCGGTATGGTCTTGGAGGGGGGAACCAACAACACTTTTTTTTTTTTTTTCACTTTGGTATGGGGTTTCCTTTCAATATCTTTAGAGCATAAGTTACGATGATGATCCGACTTTGATCCAACTTCAATGATATTGAATGGACTGAAAACAGACCAAAGTAGTGCAGGAACCTTTTTCATAGTCGGACTGACTTGGATCGGACCAGTTAAGACATGTGCACTTGAAGTTGGAGCGTATGTCACACCATTGTGAACCCGGCCCCCCAGTTGATTACTGCTGTGTGAGGGAGATTTGCTTTTTTTACTGTCATTTAATATGCCTGTAAGCAGCAACACAGCATCATGTTGGTAAAAAAAATGCTCATATTTTATTGTTTTGTTCTTGTTTTTTAAATGTTTTAAAGAACTTCAGAACCACTTTCTTCAAAATGTCATCCTATATCTTGATTAACATATAGGTGAATGCATCACGCCATGACATAGAAGATGCCGAACATAATGCATGTATTGCCAGCAGCGGGATCTGTGGTGCTGAAGAAGATATCTTTAATATGGTAAGATTAACTTCTGAAATTGAAAGTCCTTGCTTGTCCCAAAATAAACAGTCACATACAAATATGGGTAGAAAATAAGAGAACTAGAGAGAGAGCAGGGTTCTAATGTAATTGGTATAAAGATGTATGCAAAATTGCTAGATTTTGGGAACAAAGCCGGCACAAAATGGATTGAAATTTGACCAGTTCAACAGGAACCAGCCACATTTTGATCCATCTATGGCGATTCCTGCTAGAGAGAAATTGATTTATTGATTGGCTTCTCAAACAGAATGTTGGAAATTTTTCATTAGATTAGCTCCTGCAGCACTGATCAGTGTATCCTGACAGCGGAGGAGTCCTGGTGGCCAAATATAGTCATGTAGTGGAGAGGATTCCTTCATCCACCCCAATTGTGTGGATGGCGAAATGTGTTCAGCATAAGATTGTATCCCATGTATACTGTATATTATAGCTGACTTAACTAAGGCAGTCTTTTTTTTTTTTAAGATTTGAATAGGATTGTGTTTTTTTTTTTTTTTTTTTTTTTTTAGTATTTCTGCCACTATGGGAGATTCTCAGTCTGCAATTGTGCTTATCACCAAAGTAATCAAGAATGAAAGTGAGGATAAATCTAAAATGTATAGTTGCCACCAGTACAAAAGTAGAGGAAGGATCTTTCATTGAGGACACTTGTTCCTGTGACAGCTCTCTAATTGGGGATTTTCCTCATGTTGGAAAGATATGATTTCACTTCCTGTTGAGTCTGCAAGACGGGAAGTAAATGAAAATCTCCCTAATAAAACACAGATGGCATAAAAAAAATCTCTGACAGCATATGTAACTGTTCCCTACTGTATCCAAAATTAAAAAAAGATTTGCATTTTAGATGCACTTTAACCTCTTTCCTACCGGCGTGATGTAAAATGACCCTCTGGGCGGGCGTCATATGATGTCTGCCCATTTTCGCTGCTCTCCCGCGCCCCCGGGGACTTTCAGGGCTGCGATCAGGGATGCAGCGTGTCCCTTGGGAAACAGCCCATCCCCGATCAGTGTAAGGAGCCAATAAAAAAATGTCTCTTTACCATGTGACCGGCTGTGTCCAATCACAGCCGGCCACATGCACTGTCTATGTGCGCGTCCCCAGGGGTGCACAGAGCGGCAATCGGGGATGGAGAGTGTCACTCTGACACAGTCTATCCCCGATCTGGGTAAAGAGCCACATGACCGGCTGTGTCCAATCACAGCCGGTCACAGAATGTCAACAAACCCGATAACTGGCTGTTACCGGCCTCTCCTCCTCACACACCGATCTTGTGTGAGGAGGAGATTGCAGTATCAGCTAGTTACCAATCATACAGTGCACACTAAAACACACTGATTGCCTCCCCCCCCCCCCCAATAAAATACCTGTCACTAGCCCATCAAAGTACCTTTCACCAGCCCATGAAAGTACATGTCACCAGCCCATCAGAGTACCTTAGTACCTGTCACCAGCCCATCAGGTACTCTGATGACAGGTACTCGGGTACTCTGATGGGCTGGTGACAGGTACTCTGATGACAGGTACTCGGGTACTCTGATGACAGGTATTTGGGTACTCTGATGACAGGTATTTGGGTATTCTGATGACAGGTACTCGGGTACTCTGATGACAGGTACTCGGGTACTCTGATGACAGGTACTCGGGTACTCTGATGACAGGTACTCGGGTACTCTGATGACAGGTACCTGGGTACTCGGATGACAGGTCCTCGGGTACTCCGTTGACAGGTACTCTGCTACTCCGATGACAGGTACTCTGATGACAAGTACTCGGGTACTCTGATGACAGGTATTGGGGTACTCCGATGGCAGGTACTCAGATGACAGGTACTCGTGTACTCTGATGACAGGTACCTGGGTCATCAGAGTACCCGAGTACCTGTCACCAGCTCATCAGAGTGCCCGAGTGCCTGTCATCGGAGTACCTCTCTGTAGCCCATCTGAGTACCCGAGTACCTGTCTCCAGCGCAGAGTACCCGAGTATCTGTCTCCAGCCCATCAGATTACCCGAGTATCTATTTGCAGCCCATCAGATTACCTGAGTACCTGTCTCTAGCCCATCAGAGTACCCAAGTACCTCTCTGCAGCCCATCAGAGTTCCCGAGTACATGTCATCGGAGTACCTGAGTACCTGTCTCCAGCCCTTCAGAGTACCTGAGTACCTATCAGAGTACCTGAGTAGCTGTCTCCAGCCCTTCAGAGTACCTGTTAGGAACACTCCCTGAGCACACTGATATGCTGTCATGAGTCTGCCATCTAAAGGGTTAACCTAGTGCAGACTAATTGCAGTAATTGGCAACAGGCTGCCTTATTTAAACACCTCAGCAGCACTGTGTCTTTGCTGTCTTGTCTGCAGCTCCTCCGGTGTTCCTAAAACCTGCATCCTGTTACCCGCTTGATACCCGTTTTTGACCTTTGGCTTGTTCCTGACCTCGTTGACCTGCTGCCCGTCCTGACCCTCGGCTTGTTTGACCATTCTCTCGGATCTCCCTTGTCTGCTTATCTGCCTTCGGGTATTGACCAGTTTCCACCTTGGTGGGGCGACCCTGAGGACTGCGACCTGGTATTCACACACAGCGAATTCCAACCTCACCACTAGAGGTTCTGGCGAAAACCGGTGGATACTTAGATTCCACACCTCAGGTTAGCCTGTGTCACTTACCTTGGGGGTTCCCATCTAAGCTCCTCCTCCGGCACACGTGGGGCCTTCCTCTGCCATCAGGCTACCATTTGTATCCCTAACAGTACAAGATAGCCATGACGGAGCCTGCAAGAGAAGCCTCACCGTTGGAAGGATGAGCTGGCACGGGTAGGTGTTCCCGATGCCCTGCAAAATTTGATTTCCCATGCCATTCAAATTGACCGGCGGCTACAGGAGCGCAGAGCAGAATGATCTCTGCAGCGGTTCAGGCCAGCCTGGATGCTACCACGAGTTGCTCCTCCTGCACACTTTTCTTCCGCTGGGTCAGCTCCTACCAACCCTGCTCTTGCTGGAGTCGCCTCAGATATGCCTGAACCTATGCAATTTGGGATCATACAACCTGCTTTGTCCCCGGAGGAGAGACGCCATCACCAGTTGGGTAACCTTTGCCTGTATTGCGGTTAGGCGGGCCACTATGTGCGCTCCTGCCCGGCAAAATACCATAAGTTCCTGCCTGTCTCACCATCCAGTTGTGTGGCATCTGTTACCAGTTCCTCCCACTTAGCGTTTCCTGTGTCATTACAGCTTCCGGAAGGACCCGTCCCAGTCACAGCGATCATTGACTCGGGAGCCTGCCGTTGTTTCATTGATTGATCGTTCGCCCTGCAACATGGCGTACCTCTCCGACTCAAGACCCAGGACGTCACCATCTTCCTGGCCGATGGCTCCCGCATCAAATCCGGGCCCATGACCCCAGAAACTTTCCCCCTTCCTATGGTCTCCTCCTCCGGCCATAAGAAACTGATCATAAAAATCAAAAAACGTGCTGCGCCAGAAGGGCACAAAAATAATTAGTGATTACATGAATCAACAAGTGTTATCAACAAAATATGGTGTCCATCATATGTGCTCTGATGAAACATAAATGTTCATATAAAGTGCTCCAAAGTAATAAGTATATCCAGGTGATGACAGGACAGCCTCAATCCCTTGTGAATCAAGCAGGAACAATTGTTTAAAAGAATGGGTAGTGTCGCGCTCAAACATAAAGTGCTTGTGCAGATATTTAAACCTTAATTCAAAAATTAAAAATACATGATAGGTGACAATCTAAAAAATCAATCAATCTGTGCTCAATATTGTAAAGTGCAAACAGTCCATATGCAGCATCAAACAGTCCACATCTCTTTGGTGTCACACAAATTAGCAGAGACTTGATGTTAGTGCAGATTAACCTTCACCTCCACACTTCACCCAGTGATCTAGTAAGGTACTCCTTACCGGAAATATATGACCCCTTAATTATAGGGGGTCACATAGGCAATATCTCCACTCAGTACACACGATCCTCAGCTCCTCTGTTACACAGTGGGTAATCCAGCATCAAGCCCTTATAGTGTAGCTCGGATCAGGTGGCAAACATGGGTGGGACAAAAAGGAGACTCTCATGGTGCAGTACATCTAAACATATCGCTTTATTTAAAAAGTATTGCACTTACTCGAATCACCATAAAACAATCGCCTTTCTCATAAAAACATCCAGCGAGGGTTGTGAGCACTGCCGATCGCACAGCGCTCCTCTAACCCGGAAATGGCTACGGTCTCACGTTTCCCTTCCCGACGTACGTTTCGTCAGTACGACCTGACGTCATCAGGGGATCATGTGACCGTATGTTTACTTCTCATATTTATTGAGAATACACCGCTTGGCATCCAATCAGAAACTCCTTAATTTGTAACCCCGCCCGCATGACTCGGATCAGAATCATTAAGGGAGCCTGCTTAGAACAAAAAGGATGATATCATAATATTGCAGCAATGACGCCGCAATTTATTTCTTTTTAATATATACCCAAAGCAAAATTGCTTAGTTTAAAACCTTGGACCGCAACTGTGCTTACTGGGTTTGTGGTGGAATGCCTCACGTTACATTATTGAAATTCCATCAATAGCGGTATTGATACAAATGCATAACCTAGTGAATTCATTAACCATTTCAGTACTAAATAAATTAAACAACATTTTGCAAATTAATTGAGTTTATATCATAAATTTTCATATACTACCTCAATTTTGTTATTATTAGAGACAAGTTAAAATTAATTTTAATTTTATTTTTGGTTAAAAAGATTAAAATTTAAAAATTTTTTAAAAAATTAAAGATTAAAAATTATTAAAAGTTGGATATAAAGCAATTCAAATCTATCTCAATGTTCATACCTAAAGGTTGCAATGTGTTCATTTTATATATCCATTGGGTTTCATTAATGGATATTTTTTGAGTCATGTTTCCTCCTCTCCAATGGTTTATTACTCTATCAATACCACAAAAAGTCATTTTTGAAGGATCCTTATTGTGGTACAAGCGGAAATGATTGGAGAGGCTATGTTTTGGAAATCCCTTCCTCACGTTTTTAACGTGTTCGTTAATACGCACCGATAATTGTCTTGTGGTCCTTCCAATATACTGGAGGCCACAAGGACAAGTTATCAGGTATGTAACGTGGGTGGATCTACATGAAATGAATTTTTTGATATTGAATTGCTGACCGGTAACATTAGATTGGAAGGTGGTGGTTTTCCTTGGATTTTTCTTTGTTTTCTTGCACGCATTGCACCTCCCACAACGAAAAAAAACATTTACATCTAAGAAAGTTGGTTTATTGGTGGGCGGGTCTGGTATATTTGGAGCAATGCTGTGTCTAAGATTAGGGGCTTTTCGATAAATGAAAATTGTTTTTTCCGGTAATATTTTGTTCAAGGTCTTATCTTTTTTCAAAATTGGCCAATGTTTTCTCATAATGGCTTCAACTTTTTTATAATCCCTATTAAAGTTGGTTAGGAACGCTATTTCTCCATTGCTGTTCTTATTCTTCTTTTTCGTTTTCAGCAGATCTTTCCTCGGCATTTGTCGCACAAGTTCTCTTGTTTTCAAAACTTCTTCCAATTTGTACCCTTTTTCAACAAACCTAGATGTTAACAGATTTGATTGGGTCAAGTAGTCTTCTTCTTTCTTACAGTTGCGTCTTATGCGCATGTACTGTCCCTTCGGTATAGCTCCCAGCCACTTGGGATGATGGCAACTTCTTGTGGGAATATAACTATTCCTATCCGTGTCCTTGAAGAAACTCTTGGTACAGATCTGATTGCCCTCTTTTACCAGGGTCAAGTCAAGGAAATTCACGGATTCAGTCTCCCAAGTGGCTGTGAATACCAGCCCATACTGATTATCATTGATTTCTGCCAGGAATTTCTTTAGGTCCTCCTCCGAACCACTCCATAGGACTAGCAGATCATCAATGAACCTTTTGTATAAGGTTAACGATGGGTTGGGGTTCTTGAAAATTACCTCCTTTTCCCATTGGCCCAGAAGGATGTTAGCGACACTTGGTGCATATTTAGCACCCATTGCCACGCCCTTAATTTGGTTATAGTGACTACCATCGTGCCAAAAGTAGTTGTTGCCCATTGCCAGGCCAAGGGCATCGCATATAAACTTTTTTTGTATTGGTTGGAGATTGGTTTTAGAGTTTAAGGCAGCAATGGTGGTGTCTATCACGTCTGATTGTTTTAAACTCGTGTACAACGATTCCACATCTATGGTCACTAGGATAGTGTTCGATTGTACTTCTAATTCTTCTAAGATGTTAATTAGATGTTTACTGTCTTGTAGATGGGACGGATAGGTAGGTATTATAGGCTGCAAAAAATGATCAATGTATTCTCCAATCCTGGAGAAAATAGATCCAATTCCACTTATAATTGGCCTGCCGGGCGGCTTAGTTTTATGTTTGTGGATTTTCGGCAGCTGGTATATAGTTGGTAGTCTGGGTGCTTTTGGTACAAGGTACTGTGCTTCTTTCTTTGTAAGGATCCCGTTTTCTTTGGCTTTTTTCACCAATTTGTTTAATTTGTCTTTCAAGGTTTTGGTGGGGTTGTTTTTCAGCTTCTTGTAGGTGACGGTGTCACCTACTAGTCTATCGAGTTCTTCTTTATAATCATTTTTGTTTAGAACTACGATTCCACCTCCTTTATCAGCTCCTCTGATTACTATATTCTTCCTTTTTTCTAATTCTTCCAGTCCTTTTTGTATGTCATTTCGATTGCTTGAATTGGTTTTGATCTTTTTAACATCATCTTCCACCATATTTTTGAAGACCTCCAAACAGTGATTGGAGGCTTTGGGTGGATTGAAAGTGGATTTATTTCTAAGTCCACTATTTTGAAATTCAGAACTCATAGGATTCTGGCTCAAAGGTTTCTCTAGAAAGTGTTTTTTAATTTTGAGTTTTCTTATGTATTTTTCAATATCAATGTATGTGTTGAACTTGTCAACACCTCTATCAGGGGCGAATTTAAGGCCCAATTCCAATAATTTTAATTCATCAGTGGAAAATTGGGCGTCACTAAGGTTGAAGATTCCTGCCCCTAGGATTCTCTTTTTCTTTTGTTTCTTTCTTCCGCCCCTGCATCCTCTCCTCTGTTTTCTTGTCTTCCAGGTGGGGGGCCATTTCTTAGGGGGGTCTGTTCCTGTTGATATTGGGGATAGGTATCCCTTACCCAATTCTGTCCTGGGTTCTCTTGTTCCCAGTAATTCTCCTGAGGCCATGGTTGTTGGGGTCTCCACCATTGTGGGGGTCCTCCTCCCCTCTGCCAAGGGCGGCCTCTTCTCCCACCCCTCTGGCCGCGCGGGGCTCCATTTTGGTGGTTGGGGCCTTTTCCTCTCCCCCTTTGTCCCGGGGCGCCACCTCGCCCCCTTCTCGGAAAAACCTCATTCTGTTGGTAGTTTGGGGCATAAGCTAATGGAGAATAGCTATTATATGTAGGTACATTGAATCTCGGAGAGTTGTAGTTTGGATGTTGGTATCTCGTTTTCCTGTTTGAGCTTCCTTGGGTTCTTTCATTGTCAAAATTAGGTGCTCCCCCAATGGGTGTAAAATTAGGGTTAATGAATCTTTCAATCCCTGTTTCACCTACTGCCGGTGATTGGACCTGGCCAGAATTGCTACTGCCATTCTGGCCTTCAGGTTGATCCTGCCATTTGTATACCTTAGACTCTTTGTAGTCTATTTGATCTCTTTGGTATTTGGTAATTTTCTTATTTCTGGTGTCCTTATCTACCTTATCTAGAAATTTCTGTGTCTGGGTGATCTTATCCTTAAATTCAGCATTATCTTTAAATGGTTCCAAGGTGGTTTTTAGTTCGCTTATCTTTTCTTCTAATTTATTCATTTTAGTTTTTCTACGTAGTAGAATAAGGCTAATAAGTCTGGCCTCACACTGATTGAAGAAATCGAACCAATCTTTGTTGAGGTCTGGGTCAACCAATCCATCGTTTGGACCCAGATCCCAACGTAACCTTCTTGGTGTCATTTTCATTTTGGAGTACTGCTCCAAGGTTGCTATATCCCACCATACTCGAATCTTTTTCTCGAGCACATTTTTTAGGGATTTAACATTTTGTTCCATATCCTTAGAGACAGCACTTTTGGCTGTGAATATATCTGCTGTATTGCGGTTGTTCATAAACTCAAATATTTCCATTGCTGCAGTTTTAAACACAAGTGGGTGTGTAAGAAATCAGAAAAATATGAGAAGTAAACATACGGTCACATGATCCCCTGATGACGTCAGGTCGTACTGACGAAACGTACGTCGGGAAGGGAAACGTGAGACCGTAGCCATTTCCGGGTTAGAGGAGCGCTGTGCGATCGGCAGTGCTCACAACCCTCGCTGGATGTTTTTATGAGAAAGGCGATTGTTTTATGGTGATTCGAGTAAGTGCAATACTTTTTAAATAAAGCGATATGTTTAGATGTACTGCACCATGAGAGTCTCCTTTTTGTCCCACCCATGTTTGCCACCTGATCCGAGCTACACTATAAGGGCTTGATGCTGGATTACCCACTGTGTAACAGAGGAGCTGAGGATCGTGTGTACTGAGTGGAGATATTGCCTATGTGACCCCCTATAATTAAGGGGTCATATATTTCCGGTAAGGAGTACTTTACTAGATCACTGGGTGAAGTGTGGAGGTGAAGGTTAATCTGCACTAACATCAAGTCTCTGCTAATTTGTGTGACACCAAAGAGATGTGGACTGTTTGATGCTGCATATGGACTGTTTGCACTTTACAATATTGAGCACAGATTGATTGATTTTTTAGATTGTCACCTATCATGTATTTTTAATTTTTGAATTAAGGTTTAAATATCTGCACAAGCACTTTATGTTTGAGCGCGACACTACCCATTCTTTTAAACAATTGTTCAGCACCTTGCTTTTTTTGTTGCCGCTCACTACAAGGAAGCAATTCCTGTAAATAATCAATATTTATTAATTATTAATATCTATATTCACATATAATTTTATGTTTATATTTATTGATTATATATTTACATATTTATACATATATACACGGTTGAACCACTTGCGCGGTTTTTGGTTTGCACCAAACCCCCCTTTTTTTCTGGAATCAAGCAGGAACCACCAGTGTGTGAACTCCCTCCACCAGTAAGATTGGCCTCTCACCTTGATACCAGATCCAAACGGGCCAGCATGAGCATATCAGGGGATAAACAGACTATCACAGGTAACCTCTCCAGCCTTCACCTCCGGGGGTCGATTTGTTGGGCACTCAGCCGTGCCTGCTGTTATGGCATTCAGTGTTGGAGAGTAGCACCCGAGCGATCGGCGTCAGGCACACAGGCTCCGCCTCCCTATACGCGTTACGCCTGGAGCGTGGGCTCCGTTTGGCTTCTTCGGTAGGGGTGAAGTTTGCGTGTCCAGCCTCGCCTATTTACCAATGCTGCTAACGGTGGATTGGCCAGCGGTCACATGTCCTCCTCACTCTGAGCTATGCACAGGACACCGGAACCAAAAGATACACTTCCTGTGATCTTCGGTGTCACTAGCTATTATATCGAGGGGGCAATTTAAAACATATATAGATCTACTAAATCACTACCAGAGACCGCGTGACTGCGCCGCCATCCCCCGGGTGTTTCTCCTAAAATCATCGCATAAAAACATCTTTATTACATAAAATCGCATCATAAAATCGCATTAAATCAAACTTCACCCCTACCGAAGAAGCCAAACGGAGCCCACGCTCCAGGCGTAACGCGTATAGGGAGGCGGAGCCTGCGTGCCTGATGCCGATCGCTCGGGTGCTACTCTCCAACACTGAATGCCATAACAGCAGGCACGGCTGAGTGCCCAACAAATCGACCCCCGGAGGTGAAGGCTGGAGAGGTTACCTGTGATAGTCTGTTTATCCCCTGATATGCTCATGCTGGCCCGTTTGGGTCTGGTATCAAGGTGAGAGGCCAATCTTACTGGTGGAGGGAGTTCACACACTGGTGGTTCCTGCTTGATTCACAAGGGATTGAGGCTGTCCTGTCATCACCTGGATATACTTATCATTACTTTGGAGCACTTTATATGAACATTTATGTTTCATCAGAGCACATATGATGGACACCATATTTTGTTGATAACACTTGTTGATTCATGTAATCACTAATTATTTTTGTGCCCTTCTGGCGCAGCACGTTTTTTGATTTTTATGTTTTTGTTGTGAGGTGTGGACACAATTTGTGTATGCAGCCGGATTTATATATTGATTTATTCTAGCACATTTTATACACATTTGAATTTCACTTAGTCTTGCGCTGATAGTTTTTTCACTATAAGGAACTGATCAGCCTGGATGTTATCACATTCCCCTTATTTCCCATTATCCTGGGATTACCGTGGTTGCAAGCACATAACCCGCAAGTCAATTGGATCACAGGCACCATCCAATTCCCATCTCTTTACTAAAAGAATTCCTGTCGACCCGCTCCTCCTGAATTCCCCAAGACTGTTCTGTCTTGAATCTGAACCTGATGTATGTTCTTTGGTGCCCAAAGCATACAATGACTTCCTGGACGTATTCAGCAAACGGGGAGCAGAGACCTGGCCCCCTCACCGTCCATATGACTGCCCCATCGACTTGCTCCCAGGAGCCGAAATCCCGTTCGGCCGGATTTACCCACTTTCTGAACTTGAGCTGGACGTCTTAAAAGGCTATGTCGACGAAAGTCTGAAGAAGAGGTTCATCCATCCCTCTACCTCTCCAGCAGGGGCAGGTATCTTCTTTGTTGAGAAGAAGGATCACACCCTTCGACCCTGCATTGATTATAGGGATTTAAATAAAGCTATTAAAAACTGTTATCCTCTTCCTCTAGTCCCCAAACTCTTTCAGAGACTCAGATCTGCCGTCCTGTTTACTAAGCTGGATCTTCGTGGGGCTTACAACTTGGTGCGCATCCGAGAGGGTGACGAATGGAAGACTGCACTAGATTCGGACATTTCTAATATCTGGTAATGCCATTTGGCCTTTGTAATGCTCCTGCCACGTTCCAACGCTTTGGGAACTATATCTTCGTCATCGTATACTTTGGTGACATCTTAATCCTCTCAACAACCCTAGAGCAGCATTGCGAGCACATTGGAATGTCCTCGGTCGCCTTCGCCAGCATGGTCTCTACGCCAAGGCCGAGAAGTGCGTTTTTGAGCAGAACAGTATCCCGTTTCTGGGTTAATAATTTCCACAGATGGAATAGCGATGGATCCTCAGAAGGTCTCTGCCATTCTGGACTGGCCACCTCCATCAGACAAAAAGGGAGTACAGCACTTTGTTGGCTACACCAATTTTTATAGGAGGTTCATTAAGGGGTTCTCTAACATCATAGCCCCTATTACTCACCTTACTAAGAAGGTCAGCTTCCAATGGACCCCTGAAGCTCAGTCCGCCTTCTCGGTTCTTAAAAAACGTTTTACCTCTGCCCCAATCCTGAGTCACCCAGATCCTGCCTTACCCTATCTATCTCCTGGAGGTAGACTCATCGGAAGTTGCTGTCGGGGCAGTCATCTCCCAAAGACAGGGAACTAAAAACTTAACTCACCCAATAGCCTTCTTTTCCCAGAAACTCTCTCCCACGGAGAGAAACTATGATGTCGGGGACCGGGAACTCCTAGCTATCAAAGCCGCTCTCAAAGAGTGGCAATATCTACTGGAAGGAGAGGCACACCCGATTCTTGTATTTACTGATCATAAGAACCTTGAGTACTTAAGATCTGCAAAGCGACTGAGACCCCGCCAGGCCTGATGAGCACTCTTCTTCTCCAGATTCTCATTCCATATTACCTATCAGCCCGTGTCAAAAAATATCAAACCGGATGCCCTGTCCCGGATGTTTGATAATCCGTAAGAAGATTTGGTACCCGACACTATCCTGTCTGAGAAAAACTTTCTGCTCCTGCAATCCCATCTTGAGCAAGCCTATGCCAACATTTCCGGTTCACCTGGGATACCCCTGTCACGCAAGGATGGTTTTTTGTGGGCTAAGGACAAAATCTTTGTCCCAGAGGGAGTCAAGAGTGTCGGTTCTAGCTGCCTGCCATGACAACCCTCTGGCTGGCCATTTTGGCGTTCATAGGACCCTCTACCTCATGCAACGCACCTTCTGGTGGCCTAATATGGAAAAAGACTGCAGAAATTATGTGTCTTTCTGTGTTTCTTGCTCCAGGAGTAAAACTGCCAGAAGTAAGGCGTGGGGTTTCCAAAGACCACTCCCCATCCCTAACTGGCCCTGGCAAACTATCGCCTTGGACTTTATCGTGGAACTTCCACCTTCGGCCGGTTGCTCCGCCATTTTTGTGGTTGTAGACCGGCTTACTAAGATGACCCACTTTCTACCCCTCAAAGGTACCCCTCTGCGAAGGAAACTGCAGAAGTCTTCATTAGGGAGATCGTGCTACTCCACGGGGTACCCACGAACATTATCTCCGACAGAGGGGTATAGTTCACGTCCCGCTTTTGGAGGGCCTTGTGTAAGCTACTACAAGTCGAATTATCTATGTCCTCAGCTTACCACCCGCAGACGAACGGGCAAACCGAGAGGACGAACCAGACCCCGGAACAATATCTCCGGTGCTTTACCACCTTCGTCCAGGACGACTGGGTAGCATTACTACCATTTGCAGAATTTGCCTTCAATAATTCAAGACATTCTGTCAATAGGCAATCTCCCTTTGCCAATTATGGGTTTCATCCTTCCTTTCTGCCCGACATCCCATCTGATTCCGGAGTGCCCGCAGTTCAGGTCACCATCGACTTCTTCATGAGTAACAACAAACTTTCTCAGGACACCTTGGCCAAGGCTCAGATAGCGTCCAAAAGAATCTTTGACAGGAGAAAGAGGGGAAAACTGATCCTCCAACCAGGTGACCAGGTCTTTTTATCCATAGCTAACCTCCGCTTGGCCTGCCTATCCAAGAAGTTGGCTCCCACGTTTATCAGCCCATTCCCCGTTAAAAGAAGACTCAATGCCGTGTCCTAATGAGTTATCCTTACCTGATACCTTACAGATCCATCCTGTGTTCCATGTCGCTCTTTTAAAACCCGTGGTTCCCAATGCCTTCCAGAAGCTCTGGACCTCCGTAACCAGTGATGGTGGATGGCGACATGGAGTACGAAGTTGAGGCTGTACTTGATTGCCGGAAAAGAGGTAACCAGCTTCAGTTCCTTATTAAATGGAAGGGTTATGAGCCGGAAGATAATTCCTGGGAACCTGAGAGGAACATTCCTGCCGCAGTCCTGATCCAGGCATTTTTTCTTGCCCATCCTCAGAAAAGCAGTTTGTTGGGCATCCGGAGGTTGCCCTTAGGGGGGGGGCGGGGGCAATGTTAGGAACGCTCCCTGAGCACACTGATGTGCTGTCATGAGTCTGCCATCTAAAGGGTTAACCTAGTGAAGACTAATTGCAGTAATTGGCAACAGGCTTCCTTATTTAAACACCTCAGCAGCACTGTCTTTTTGCGGTCTTGTCTGCAGCTCCTCCGGTATTCCTGAAACCTGCGTCCTGTTACCTGCTTGATACCCGTTTTTGACCTTTGGCTTGTTCCTGACCTCATTGACCTGCTGCCCGTCTTGGCCCTCGCCTTGTTTGACCATTCTCTCGGATCTCTCTTGTCTGCTTATCTGCCTTCAGATCTTGAATGGTTTCCCCCTTGGTGGGGCGACCCTGAAGACCGCGACCCAGTATTCACACGCTTCGAAGTCCATCCTCACCACTAGAGGCTCTGGCGAAAACCGGTGGATACTTTTTTTTAAAGGTATTTTATTAATACAATTGAAAGCATACAACAGCCAAAAAAAACAATGGCAACAAAGTAGTTTCAAAAAAAGACAGTAAATATATAAAGGGAATTATACACAGAATAACCATGCAGCCACTAGTAAGGTTATGCACAATAAACCATCTTGAATCTGCATTAGAAACAACCCCCCCCCCCCTCCTCCCCATCCCAAACCATCCGACCTATATAGTAACATAATCTTAAGTCGAGTCCCGGTGCTGTACAAATAACACGTACATCGGAAAGTAACCAGATTGAGCCAAGTAATTCCCTTAAACATGGGGAGACCAACATCCTACAGGCATTGTAGAGGACCAATCAAGAGTCTTAGGGATACTCGCATTAACTCATATAATTTTACTCCCTTAACACAGTTCCCTCCTACACCTCCAGGGTTCCCGACACCGAGTCCACCCAGACCAACCATATTTTATCAAATTTCTTCGGGCATCCCCTAGCCAAATACGTAAGCTTGTATATGGGTAAAGCACCATTAACGAGAGAAACCCAGGCCCCCACAGAGGGGGGATCAGGACTTTTCCATTGTAGGGCAATCATCTTTTTAGCATAAAAAAATAAGATACGGGATAACATCTTCTGAGACTGCCGAAGGTCTTCCTCAGCCAGATTCCCAAGCAGGCATCTGTCAGGAGAGCAGACATTCGGAAGAGCCAGTTTTTCTTCCATAAGCCAACACACCCCCTTCCAGAAGTCCTGCACCCCTGGGCATGACCAAACCATATGAAAGAAATCACCTTTAGGTGCCTGACACCGGTGACATTCCGAAGACGGAAGCCTACCCATTTGGTATAATCTATGCAGAGTATAATAAATCCTATGGAAGTAATTTAATTGTATCACTCTGTCTCCGGCTGCTCTAATCCCAGAAAACTGCCACTCAAGCAGCTCGTCCCAGGCTTCCTCCTCCAACTGTGGCAGCTCTGAACACCAACGGTCTTTAAGTTTAGCCAGTTTATTCTCATGGTCCATCAGGAGCAAAGAATAATATTTAGAGATAATTTTCCCATGATCAGCATCTATAAGTTCCCTCTCCAGTCGCGCTGGCGCCAAATGCACCCCAGTGAGACCAAATTGCGCTGCCACCGCATGCCAAAGTTGCTGATAAAGGAACCAGCAGGTAGAGGGTACACCTAGTTCCATGCGAAGGACAGGGAAGGACTTGAACACATGATCCGCAAATAACTGGTGTGCATATTTCAAGTCAAAGCTTGCCCATCTCTGAGGAGCCGATAATTTATACAACTCTGGCAGTCCCGGGTTATACCACAGCAGAGTATTAGGAGACTGATTAAAGGAGGATCCCCCTAGGCGTTTATTACAAATATGAGTAATTTTATACGAGAGCATCAAGATCCCCGCCCCACCCGAAGGATATGGGCCTTTCCTATACAATTAATTCAGGAGGGCCTCATAGGATCCCATCACGGCCGCCAAAGTAGTAACCGCCGCATTCGGTACATCAGGGAAGAACCAAGCATGAACATGAGTTAATTGGGATGCTAGATAGTAGGCCTGGAGGTCAGGGACCGCCAGACCCCCCGCCGTGTTAGGGAGTCTCAAGGTATTCAAGGAAATTCTGGCCGGCCTCCCCCCCCCCCCCCCAGATGAAAGATGTTAGTATGCTCTTGATAATTCTAAAATGTGTTTTAGGGAGGTACACCGGGGCCTGCCAGAAAAGATACAGAAATCGGGGTAGGTAGATCATTTTAAAAATATTAATTCTCCCCATCAGATTAAGAGGCAATTTGACTCAGGTGGACAGAGTCAGCTTAAGTCTCTGTATCAGAATCTAGTTCTGCATGGCGGTGAGCAGACGTGCTTAGACTGAGCTCCGGCGGCATCTCGGTGAACTAGCCCCTGGCAATGCATTCTAAAACACCCAACTTGCGCTCCATGACAGGCAAATGATCCGGGAAGGGATCGTCATCCAAGCTACCCATTTCTGGGACCATTAAAGAGGAAGTAAACTCAGCTATAAAAATCAATCTTTTAGAATGTATTAAAATGACCTACAATATTAAAACATTACACATAAAATATTTAAATCAGAACCTTCTTAAAATACCTTTTTTTTTTAAGTTCAATTTTTTCTTTCTTCCTGCTTTGGGCTGCGCCATGTCATCTCCTCCTTTCTGCTCCCCCTGCAGATGTAATTTCCGCCCTTACTGCATTCTTTAGCTGAAATCTCTCAGTGTAATGCAGACTCTCTGTGTTTCTGTTTCTCTGTGTGCCGTTTTTTTCCTCCCCCTCCCCTTGTGTGACCTCTCTTGTTCACTCCCCCTGTGAGAGAAGGAAGCAGGAAGCTTCATAGCCATGCCATTTTTTCACACATACAGGGAGAGCAGGCATTGTTATGTTAATGACACAGCACACAAACTGTGCCGTGAATTGAAAGACAAACTGGGCATGCTCCAATGACGTCATCAACTTTTACAGGAGGAATTACGGGAAGATTATACAAGTAAGCAATATTTTACAGGCACCAAACTATTGCGTTCTCTAGGCAGATTAGAATGAGCTAAAGTGTAAATGGGGAGTTTACAACCTCTTTAAGCACTTTTTATCCTCGAGCTCTCACACATGAGGGAGCAGGGCCGAAGCCTGGGTGTCGGGTAAAGTGTCATCCGCCCGCTCCGCATCGCCGCGCGAATGTTCCCCGGCGTCCTCCTATTTCTCGGACCAGCTAGAAGAAATGCACTCTCCAGCAGCCTCTGATATGTCTTCTCTTCTGCATGGCTTGAAGCAGGAAATCGGGGGCATATTTCGTAATTTGGAGCGGTCACTTAAGAAAGAGATTACTGCGGTCCGCTCTGATATGTCTCACATACTTGCCAGAGTGGAGGACACGGAACAGTGGCAGGACTCACAGGAGGACTCCATTAGAGAACTACAGGACAAGGTCACGCAACTGGCGGTTGCCCATCGTGCCGCACTATATAAAATGGAGGACCTTGAGAACCGCAAACGGCGGAATAATTTACGCATTCGTGGACTCCCGAAGGCTACCAGGGATGAGGACCTTGAAGCATCGGTAAGAGGCATTTTTAACTCTATCCTGGGAAGGGCTCCCACTGATCCTTTGCATTTTGACCGCACGCATAGAGCACTTAGGCCTCGTAACCTGTCCTCTGACCTGCCCCGGGACGTTATATGTCGTCTACATTATTTTGAAGACAAGAATGCCATCATGACCAAACTGCGGGGCACTCAAGTTGTCGACTTTGACGGTGCATCTCTCAACATCGTCCCTGACCTCTCCAAGGAGACCTTGGAGCAACGCCGTGCACTAAAACCTCTATTGGAGCAACTCAGGGCCAATGGCTTTACTTACCGCTGGGGTTTGCGGGCTTGTCTAATCGCCACCAAGAATGGACATTACGCTACCCTACGCTTCCCAGAGGATCTCCCAGCCTTCCTTCAGGATGTAGGCCTTCCCCCTCTGGATCTCCCGGTTTGGCATGATTGCATTCCTATTTTCACCTTCAAACCGGAGGCCTCCTGGCGTAAAACGCCTTCTAAGAGGATGCGCACATCTGCACCATCTTCTGCCCGTAAATCTGGGATAACCCCTCTGTAAGGTATTCTTGCCTAATTGCCCACTGGTATGGCTTTCGCTTTCATCCGTTGGTACAATGATTCCTTACAGCTGCACTGTTTTGCTATGTTTTCCTGTTTATACGATTTATTTTCTTTCTTTCTTTGTATTTAATGCCTGTTTACTATTTTGCATACTCGTGTTGGGTTAATTACTGTCCCCTCTGCCGGGGGGAGGTGATTTCGTAGTTATTTGCTGTCATATTATGTACACTGTCTCTTAGACTTTGGTTTGCCGGGGTGCCGCCACTGGCTCCCTTCTGAGCGGCTTTGCAGGATGATGTTCCATCCGTTTGCCACGCTCCCCTTCCTCCTTCTGGGAATGGAGGTTCCTGGAGCTGTGGCTCTGTCGTGCAGGAGATCTTGTCCTGTGCGGCGCCCTGTCTCTGGGATCATCCGTCCCTCCAGGGAACACTGCAGTTCGCTGCGTGATGTCACAAGGTGTCCCATTGGACGCTGCTTTTGTGCCTTTTCTGTGTCTCTTCTGTTCTCATTGTTGTCTTCTCTTCTCCCCTCTTTTCTCTCTCTCTCTCCTTTCCCACCCCCTCCCTTCCCTGTCTTCTCCCCTGTAGGCCCGGGTCTCTCATTTTTGGGGCAGGGGTGTTTTCTGATGCACAATGGCGAGCATAAAAGTTTTGTCCTATAACGTTAGAGGCTTGAACACGGCGTACAAGCGCCACCAGGTGTATCGGGAGCTGCAACATGAATCTTGCTCTATTGCGTTTTTGCAGAAAACATATCTCACCCATTCCACACATGTCAAATTGTTCTCTCCACAATACCCGACCTGGTTCTACAGCCTCTCCCTCTCTAACAAGGCAAAAGGTGTCGCTATTGGGTTTCGCAAAGACACTCCTTTGCATCTAGATAATATGCTTGCCGATACTAATGGCCGTTATCTTTTTTTTTAAGGGATCAATAGGCAACACCCACTGCACCCTGGCTAACATTTATGCACCGAATCAGACTCAGTCTACCTTTTTACACGCAACGCTTTCGGAGCTGGCGGAGTTTGCTGAAGGTCTATTGATTGTGGCTGGTGACATCAACATGGTCCTGGACCCCGTTCTTCACACCTCAAAAGGCCGCTCTAATATCCCATTTAAGCAGCGCAGATTAAAAAGCTATTACATACCCTTCAATTGGTTGATGTCTGGCGCATCTTACATCCTAAAGCTGCTGACTTCTCCCACTTTTCCAAAACCCACAGTTGTTATTCCAGGATTGATAATATTTTTTTAGATCACTTTCATTTACCACTTTTGTGATCCGCATCCATTGGCTGTGCTACCATCTCAGATCATGCCCCTGTTATGGCCACCCTGCTCCTTCCTTCTCTCCCATCCCGCTCCACCAATTGGAAGCTGAATGATTCACTTCTCACGAACCCCACTGATGTGGCTCTCTTATCTACTGCTCTTACCCAATATTTTCATGATAATACCACTGAGGGTGCGACCCCCTCCCTGGTGTGGGAAGCCCACAAAGCTACCATGAGGGGTAAGCTAATGGAGCTGGGAGCTCGGAAGAAGCGGGAGCAGGGTCGATTGATTGCTGAGCAGCTTGCCCTGGTTGCGGATCTGGAAAAGTCTCACAAATTGTCCCTACCTGTCTCTCACTTGCAGGCCTTGACGGAGGCCAGGGAATCCCTGCGCTCCTTACTTGACAAAGATACTAAGTATAAATTTCACTTTGTCGCTCATAAGCGATATGAGTGGGGGGATAAGCCCGGTAGGATGCATGCTAGAGTACAAAAATCGGCAGCTTTTGTCCAGAAGGTGAAACTCTCTTCTGGTCCCATGGTCCATTCCTCTCCTGATATTGCCAAGGCTTTTAGAGATTTTTATAGCAAACTATACCATGTGGAGGACGACCTTTGTCATCTTCCTCTGACCGAAAAACGCAAACGCATTTGGGCTTACCTTAAGCAGGCTAATCTCCCATCCCTGTCCAAACACTCCCTGCGGAAATTAGAAGAGGACTTCTCTATTGAAGAATTTCAATTAGCACTGAAAACCACCCAAGTCGGTAAAGCCCCTGGCCCTGATGGGTATACAGTTGCTTATTATAAAAAGTTTGCAGATATACTACTCCCCAACTTAACCTCATATGCCAACTCCATCTCTAAATCCACCGGTTTCCTTCCAGAATCGTTAGTTGCTCACATATCCGTTTTACCCAAACCCGGCAAGGACCCCACAGAATGCGGCAGTTACTGCCCTATATCCCTTTTGAACGTGGATCTTAAACTGTACTCTAAAGTTTTAGCTAACAGACTTCTGCCCCTGATCCCCTCCTGGATTTCTGCTGATCAAAGGGGTTTCATTTTCGGGAGGGAGGCGAGGGATAACTCCCTTCGAGCTCTCTCCTTGATCCATTTTGTCCGCACTAGGTCCCAGCCCACCCTGTTCCTCTCTACTGATGCTGAAAAGGCGTTTGACAGGGTGGACTGGGACTATTTGTTGACTACCCTGCGTTTCTTTGGCCTGGGCCCTAAGGCTTTACAACAAATTGCGGCCTTATATGCCCAACCGACGGCACAGGTACGCGTTAATAGCCTCCTAAGTACTCCCTTCCCCCTCCACAATGGCACGCGCCAGGGGTGTCCTTTGCCGCCCCTGCTGTTTGCCATTTTCCTTGAACCCTTTTTATCTACTATTAGACATTCCAACGATATTCATGGTATCACAGTGGGCCGTAAGACACATAAATATGCCGCCTATGCGGATGACATCCTTTTTTTCATCCAACAACCCCGTATTTCTTTGCCCGTTCTCATGCGAGTTTTTGCAGACTTTCGCCAGCTCTCGAACTTTAAAATCAACATGTCTAAGTCCGAATTACTAAATGTTAACCTTCCCCGTACTGTGGTTACCTCACTAGCCCCACATTTCCCGTTTCAGTGGAGTCCAGTTGAATTGAAGTACCTAGTTATTTATTTGACCCCCCATTTAGACTCGCTGTTCCGTCATAATTACCCCACTTTACTGAACATTATCAAAACTGATCTTAGGAAGTGGTCCTCCCTGCACCATTCATGGCTAGGCAGGACCAATATTGTTAAGATGAATATTCTGCCTCGTATTCTATTTGTCTTTCAAATGCTGCCGCTGGGTGTGCCTATTGGTCTTTTCACTATTTTGCAGTCTTTGATCTTGCGTTATATTTGGCAGGGCAGGCGTCCCAGGATTGCTAGGTCGACGCTTTTTCGTCCAAAGCGCTCTGGGGGGCTTGCACTCCCTAGCATCAGGGACTACTTCCGAGCGATCTCACTTACCCATGTGGCTGACTGGAAGTACTCCTCTAACTCCAAATTGTGGGTACAACTGGAATATGACTTATGTGAGGTGGATTTGTCTGCAGTGCCATGGATCCCTGTGTCCGCCAGGGCCCTCTCCCCAACCACGTCTCCCCTGACCCTTTCTACTTTGTCTGTTTGGGACTCCCTCCATAAAAAGTTTTCCTGGAACTACAATTCCCCCCCCCCCATGCCTCTGCTGAACCATAACCACTTTTTCCCTGGATCTTCGGATGCTGGATTTAAAAGTTGGTCTCCTAAGACTCCTCTCTTGCTACACCACGTAGTTCACTCCAACGCTCTGAAACCCTTACGTCACATCTTGGGCTCACGATCTGCAACAGTTATGGACCACTGGAGATACAGGCAGTTGAGTACATTCCTCGCTTCTCTTCCACGTCCATTGCGTGACTCCAAGGATTTTTATCCCATCAAAGCCATACTCTACCCTCTGGATCCCCCTATTCATTCCACGTCACAGTTCTACAAAGCCCTTAATTTCTTGCAGGGTCAGCCTTACCCGGACTTTATCCATAAATGGGAACTGGATATTGGCTCTCAGATCTCGGATGCTCGGAAGGACAAAGTTCTTGCCCAGGCCCACATTTCTTCTATTTCCACCAGGGTGGCAGAATCTAATTACAAGCTATTGTCCAGATGGTATTACACCCTGCGGAAACTACACAATATTTCTCCGGCCATCTCCCCGTTATGTTGGAGGGGATGCGGAGATACCGCTTCACATGCACACATCTGGTGGTACTGTTCAAAGATCCAGCCGTTCTGGCTGGAAATTATCCGGCTCATTCAAGTTATTACGGAAGATGCTATTCCACTCGACCCATGGGTTGTCCTTCTGCATGGAACTACCGCAACACTATCTAAGTATAAACGTTCAATGATTCCTCATATGCTCAATGCTGCTAAAGCCCTGATACCCACCTGTTGGGGCACATCTACCATTCCCACAGTGCGTCAATGGCTACTAAAGGTAGAACTGACATACCAACTGGAAGAACTTACCTTCATAGCTAGAGATAAATTGGACCGTTTTCGTTCTACCTGGTATCCTTGGTCCTCCTTCAAATCCACTTTGTCCTATGTTGCTTTGCTCACTGAGGACACCTCTACTGTTTTATCGCATTCTGATGCAAGCATAATTTTTTGAGGTTTTTCTTATATGGAATTTATGTATCCCGTGGCCTACTCCGCCCCCCACCCCCCCTCACCTCTTGTCCCTTATTTCTTTGCTGTTCTTTTCTTCCTCTCTCCCTCGTATTCTTCACTATTCCCTCGTCTTTCTCTGTGCTCTTTCCGACATTGGTCTTGTAGACATCTGTTTTGTGATTATGTGTACACGGCACATGCTGGGGGTTTCCATGCACTTCATGCTATAGTTCCATTGTTTTTTCTTTTATCTCATGTCGGATTGTATTGTCAATGTTCTGTCTTTGTTTCTTTAAATTTTCAATAAAAAGAAATTAAACAAAAAAAGTCTCTGTATCAGCAGGGCAAGAGTATCTACATAAGTTTTTATGGGTTGTTGGACCGTCACCCCCAGGTATTTAAATTTGGGGACCACTTGAAGCGCATGCGGAATGACTATGCTAGATGACAATACAGGATCAAATGGAAAGACGACCGACTTGTTCCAGTTAACTTTAAACCCGGAGTACCTCCCAAAATTTTCAATCCTCTCCAGGGCCACCGACAATGACCCCCCATGATGCGCTAAGTAAAGAAGCATATCATCAGCGTATAGGGACGTTTTCTCCTCCAAATCTCCCACCTTACAACCCTGTATCCTCTCGTCTTTCCTAAGTAGTGCAGCCAACGGTTCTATGGCCATGGCAAATAACAGGGGCCCCAAAGGGCACCCCTGTCTGGTACCACGACCAACAGAAAATGGCTCAGTGATACTGCTGTTAACTCGTAATCTAGCCATTGGAGAGTCATACAATAACCTAACCCATCTAACAAACTTCGTCCCAAAACCCAGCCGTTCAAGGACCGCAAACAAATAGGGCCATTCCACAGAGTCAAATGCCTTATGAGTGTCTAGAGACACCATTACCCTGGTGTCTGGTGCCTCCGTAGGAATCTGAAGATTTGTGAATAGACGGCGCAGGTTTATTGCTGTGAAACGCCCTGGTATAAACCCTGTCTGATCCGGATGAATAATTTTAGAAATGATGGAGTTCACTCTGCGAGATATAAAACCTTAGCCAGAATCTTAACATCCACGTTAATTAAGGAAATAGGACGATAAGATTTACAATATATTGGGTCCTTGTTCGGCTTAGGAATTAAAACTATGAGGGCCTCCTGAAGGGAGGTCGGAAGCACCCCACTATCAATTTCTTCAGAGTACAGGGTCAACAAGCGCGGGGTGAGGAGTTCCAAGTAAGCTCGATACCACTCAGTCGGAAAGCCATCCAAACCAGGAGTCTTATTGTCAGCGAAGGAGGCCATAGCTGCCGCAATCTCCTCCGTGGAGATGGGCGATTCCAAGGCTAACCTATTAGCTTGATAAAGTGTAGCTAGTGGGACATGTTGTAAATATGCATCCAGTTCATTTGAGGTATAGGAAACCTGAGATGTGTACAAGGATTGAAAAAAGGAGACAAAGGCCTCCATGATATCCTCCCTTTTAGTACAGAGGCGGGAGCTTCCATCATAGATCTCTGAGACGGCCGTAACTGGATGTTCAGAGCGAGACAGGAACGCCAATTTTACTATTCTTATCACCATATTCAAATAACCGTTGTTTTTGATAAAGCAGCTTTTTCTGAGTTTTTTCCAAGAGCACCAGGTCCAATTGCCGGGCACTATCTCGCCATAAGGAATAGTCTGAGGAGGAAGGGTTCTTAATATATTCCAATTCCGCTGCATCGCCGTCGACTGTAGGGACACTACCTTTCACGCCCTATCCTCCCTCAGTTGGTGAATCACCCCCGCCACCGCTCCCCTCATGGTGACCTTAAAGGCATCCCAAACAATAGCCCCAGAAGACCATCCAAAAGTGGGTAACCTCTTTAGCTGTAATGTTGAAAAAAATTTCCTCGGACAACCATAGGGGGCTGAGCCGCCACGTCCTGTATCCCTGAGCTGAGGAAAGGCCAAACTTTATCAGCATCGGGGAATGATCCAAGATTGCCAACATCCCGGGAAGCAAATCCAGAGATGCGAGACACATATCAATTCTAGACAGAGTTTTGTGAGAAGCAGAGTAACAAGAATATTCCCTACTGTCCATCGCCAGCAGTCCACCAGGTTATACCTGGTAAGCGATGCCGCCAGCGAGGAAGAAGTCAGGGCTTCCCCCGGACATCTATCCAATGTCGGGGATAAAACAAAGTTGAAATCCCCAGCCATCAGAACCGGCCCCTCCGCCACTTGGAGGAGCTGGGACATCACAGTGTCCCAGAGGGCCAAGGTGAACGGAGGAGGGACATAAATAGACACAAAGGTATACACCACTTTATAGATTTGTAGGAGCACTATTGCATAGCTACCATACATATCTGTAACCACCTGTTTAATCGTGCAGCTAAGGGAGTGCACAATCCATATCGTCACGCCCCTAGCATAATTACAAAAGGTATAATGAAAACTGTGCGCAATAAAGGCCCTCTTCAGAGCCAAAGTTCTGGAGCTTGCTAAATTAGTCTCCTGCAAGAAAATGATGTGAGGCTTGTATTTCTGTATGTAGTTAAACACCAAAGCCCTCTTAACTCTGTCATTGAGGCCCCTAACATTCCATGACTAGATTGTTAAAGTTTCCACAGCCATTGTAAATGGTATTAACCTTAGAACCATGATTCCATAGGAGACAGTCCCCCTAGTGGACACTGGGGGAAAAACATAGACCAAAAACAGCACCAGTCCCAGAAAAGGGGCATGGAAAAAAACATAAAAGTACATAGGTCGGAAAACAGTCCCCAACATTAACCCCAAACCCCCCACCCTGCTTGTAACCCCAACTGTCACGAGCCTCAGCCCCAAACTAAACCAGGTGTAGAACCATAGGGGAAAAACAGACATCTGTGTTGTTCATGCGGACCTCCGGGGCCACAACGTACATCGCATACATAAATCATCCAGGCCAGAGGGGTATCTGAAACACATGGACAGGAAGCATCTAGACCCACAGTAAGAACAGGGTAACAGGATGAAAAGGGGAGGCAAATCTTTCGGTCAGCAAAGAAGGGCCCCCAATGTAGAATGACACGATAAGGCCCCAGCCGTGACACGGAGAGTCAAACTAGCGGATGGTCAGATGGACAATGTCACTTCATTAGCACGGCAGGAGATAGGGAATCAGGCTCTGCCCAGGGAATCCAGCCATTGATCAGCACCCGCAGGATCCAGAAAAAAGTGCACTTTACTTTTGTACACCACCCTCAATTTTGCAGGGTAGAGCATGCTATAAGGAAGGTGCCTTTCCCTGAGATGCTTTTTTACATTCAAAAACGCAGACCTTTGTTTTTGCATTGTGGCAGAGAATTCAGGGAAAATGGTAATGATGATATTAAAACTGAGATTCGCCAACTCCCTAGCTTTCCTTAATGCATTATCTCTGTCTCTGAAATGAATGCGCACAAGCAATGGTCTGGGCCCAGACCCTGGGATGGGAGCTCGGGAGGGGACTCGGCCCTCTCAATAGCAAAGAGGGGGGAAAAGGTGTCCGGTTCCAGAGACCTGCGCATCCAGTCCAGAAGAAAGTCCCCAACATGTCCCCCTTCACCCGCAGGGCATCTATGTGTGAAGTCAGTGAGGCCTGGCAGCCTTTAATGGCATCCATGATCTGCATCAAGGTAGGTTCTGCTAGCCGGGTAGGCCCGTCCTCCCCCCTAGCACTGCTCGCTGGCTGCAGTGCTGGCCAGTCCCCTGCATCCTCCGGCCATGGCGTGATCTGGCTGTCTGAGGCCTCGCCGCCTGGAGATGGAGTATGGGCGCCATCTTGGGCCTGCCCGGGGGAACCCGGGCCGCGGCTCGTCGGGGGTCGAGGGACATCCCTACCATACTTGACCATGTCCAGTGGGGCCAGGAAGCTTCCAGGAGTCGTCCGAAAGTGGACTGATGCCGGTAGGACAGCAGAAGATGCAGGATTCTGTGGCGGATTATTCAGTGGCGGCAGAGCTGCCTAAGAACGCTCCTCACAACCTTGAAGTCGGACACGCCCCCCCAAACCGGTGGATACTTAGATTCCGCACATTTAGGTTAGCCTGTGTCACTTATCTTTGGGGGTTCCCATCTAAGCTCCACCTCCGGCACACGTGGGGCCTTCCTCTGCCATCAGGCTACCATTTGTATCCCTAACAGTACCTATCTGCAGCCCAATAGAGTACCCAAGTACCTGTCTCCAGCCCATCAGAGTACCCAAATACCTCTCTGCAGCCCATCATGGTACCTGAGTACCTCTCTGTAGCCCATTAGAGTACCCGAGTACCTATCTACAGACCATTAGAGTACCCGAGTACCTATCTACAGACCATTAGAGTACCTGTCTCCAAACTAGAGTACCCGTGTACCTATGTGCAGCCCATCAGATTACTTGAGTACATTTCTGAAGCCGATCAGTGTACCCAAGTACCTGTCTGCAGCCCATCAGAGTATCCGAGTACCTATCTGCAGCTCATCAGATTATCTGTGTACCTATCTGCAGCCCATGCCTCCTAGATTATGTGTTGTGGTGTTTTCTTTACAAAATGGGGTCAATATGGGCGTTTCCATTGTCCTGGTGCTCCAGGGCCTTCAAAAGTGTGAGAGGTTGTAATGAAATTAGATGTGAAATTTATGCTCCTAGAACACCAGAAGGTGCTACTTGGATGTTGGGCCTCTGTATGTGGCCAGACTGTGTAAAAGTCTCATACATGGGGTATCGCCATACTCAGGACAAGTAGCAGAATGTATTTTGGGGTGTAATTTCTGCTATGTACATGCTATAATGTATTTTGGGGTGTAATTTCTGCTATGTACATGCTATGAGTTAGAAATATCTTATAAATTGACAACTTTGTGTAAAAAAAAAAAAAAAATAGGTTTTCATTTTCTTTCCACATTTTCAAAAAACTTGTGGAAAAAAATGACACGCTCAAGACTCATTATGCCTCATAGAATAAACGATGAGGTGTTTGCTTTCCAAAATTGGGTCATTTTGTGAGTAATTTGATTGTCCTGGTACTCCAGGGCTTTCAAAAGTGCGATCGGTCATTAGGAAATTATATGTGTAATTTTATGCTCGTAGAACACCTGACGGTGCTCCCTGCATGTTAGGCCTCTGTATGTGGCCAGGCTGTGTAAAAGTCTCACACGTGTATCGCTATACTCAGGAGGAGTAGCAAAATGTATTTTGGGGTGTAATTGCAAGTATGCATATACTGTGTGTGAGAAATAACTTGTTGTTCTGACAATTTTGTGTAAAAAAAAAAGTCTTAATTTTCCCAAGAATTGTGGGGAAAAAATTACAACTTCAAAAAACTCACCATGCCTCTTACTAAATACCTTGGACTGTCTACTTTCCAAAAAGGGGTAATTTGGGGGGTATTTCTACTGTCCTGACATTTCAGGGCCTCAAGAAATGAGACAGGCCGTCGGTACATCAGGTGTGATCAATTTTCAGTTATTGGCACCATGTAGACTCTATAACTTTCAACACAGACTAAATAATATCCACTAATTTGGGTTATTTTTACCAAAGATATGTAGCAGTATAAATTTTGGCCCAAATTTATGAAAAAAATTACTTATTTGCAAATTTTCTAATAGAAACTAAAACAAAATGTTTTTATTTTTTCAAAATTTTTGCTCTTTTTTCACTTCTATCGCAAAAAAAATAAAAAACCCAGTGGAGATTAAATACCACTAAAAGAAAGCTCTATTTGTGTGAAAAAAAAAAAAAAATGTGATTGGGTACAGCGTTGCATGACTGAGTAATTATCATTCAAAGTGTGAGAGCACTAAAAGCTGAAAAGTGGTCTGGGCAGGAAGGGGGTGAAAGTGCCCTGTATTGAAGTGGTTAAAGAATATGGTTATTACCAGCTGAACAATGATGTTCAGGTTTCATTACACAATAAGGCAGGGTTCACATATACATATGAGGCCACAGTTTTCCAGCATGGGGTCTGGTGTGTTCATGTTTATTGGTTCAGGTGCGAATTAAGTCCGAATTTGTGTTTGAATTCGCACCTGAACCAGGCCTAAACATGCACAGGAGCTTTTTGTGATTCGGACCGCAGCAACCGCAGTGTAAACTGGCTCCAATGAGAGCCGGTCACGCTCGCATAAATTTAAAATTTCTCTATCGTTCATTGACGGACGCAGTTCTATCCATATCAGTAGGGTTATACTGCCCCCTACAGGAGTAGGACACTAGGCAGAAAAAAGTTCTGGCTATGCCTATGGGCAGTCCCAGGGGGTACACCCTCTCTCTTCCTGCATAGGATGTCAGTTTTAATTTAGTCAGGAGTAAAGACCTAGTTCCTTGCTGGGATCTTTGGTCCTCGCATAAAAGTTATTTCTCTTACGTCCTCCGACAGTCGCCGCCTCCTCTATGTCATCACTATTGGGTATTGACTTCCGCTCCGCAGGAGTAGCTAACCATAAGACTTAGTCAAAAGAACAAAGGCATTTGCATATACACACCCATGGGGGCTGTCCCACTGGTCAATACCCCCCTGCAGTGACCACTCCCAACTCAGTTTCTTTCTGCCTAGTGTCAGGAGTAGTTAGGCTTCCCTGTGCTGGGGCTACAGTCTCAGCCTTTCTAATCTTTTTTATTTGATTTTCTTTGGAAATGTCAGTTTTTTTCTTTGATTTACTAGCTGTTTCTTTTGTCAGCTTTAGTTTTAGTCGTTTCTTCGGATGAAGATGGATTCATGCGGCGCTGGGATTCGGACTGACCGCCCTGGTTCTCCAGGGCAGAGGGTCAGAGGGACCCCCAGCCTGCCATCAAACGTTCTGCCATGGTTCATCCTGGCATTATGAACGACCCATCCCTGCTCGCAGCAGGGATGCAGCCGTGAGGTGGCTACCTCACTGGACACATCTGCGGTGCTGTAGTGTATTGTCCCTGGCTAACGGCATTCCCTGTCAGATGAGGACAGCGGCTCCCCACGCCATCTGGTACAGGTAAGTACTTCTGTGTGGGGCCTCTGTGTGGGGTGGCAGTCCTGTGTTCCTGTGTGTCCCCCATGTCTGTGCCTGTGTGGGCCTCCCTGTTTGTGATCCCTGTGGGGTCTTTTTATACATGCGCTGCACTATGGTGCTGTGTGTTTGTGGGAGCCCCCTTCCCTGTGTCACTTAGGGGTTTCACTGGGGTGCAGGTGATGTGTGTGGCGGCCGCAGTGGGGGTAAAACCGTGCGGTCCGCCATCTTTACTTTGGGCAAGCATGTTGGCTTCACTGTGGGCTGTATTACATGCTGTTTTGGCGCCATCCGGCACCATCTTGCGTGTGGCAGAACGATCGTTCCGCACATGTTCGGCGGCCATTTTCCCGAAGTCTCCCATTCAGTTCTATGGGCAGCCATTTTCCCTGAATCCTTTGCAGCTTATAGTTCAGCCTCTTCTGACCTCACTTCCTTTTACTCTGAAGCAGCGACCTTGGTGGTAACACTCTGTGGGCTCTGCAGACTGTCTCTTCCATAACCTTCTGTTGTGTCATTCTGGCTCAGTTTTCTTCTCCTATTGGGGGTCTTTTGTCACTGTTAACATAGCGGTGGGCTGTGCACTCCGCAGCGGTGTTAAAGGGACAGTTCCCTTTTTTATTGCACTGTTATTTTTCACCTTGGGCAATGGATTCTCAGGACAACAAATTCCCTCCAGCTCTGGTGGGGGACCCCAGTCCTGCTGTGGCCCCTGTTATGCCTGATTTGGCCGCTGTAGTGGCGTTCCTTAGTGTCCAAAATGGAGGTGCTGATGGCTGAACGTGCTGCTAGAAAGTGGCCCAGATTGTCTCTCTCCTCTGATTCAGATGGTGATATGGCTGCTGCGGCGGGCGAGCCCTTTTCAGGGTCTCGCTCATCCTTAGACCCACTGGGGTCTGAGGGGGAGGCGGAGGTTGTTTCTGATTGTTTCTGTTAAGGAAACACTACATTTGGAGGATGAGCCCAATCCTCCGGGCATTGTGTCCTCATTTGGGACACACAGGACCCACAAGTCGGCGCAGGTTTTTCCCTGCCCAGCTGAGTTTCATTACACTGTTAATGAACTGTGGCGCACTTTAAAACGGCCCTTCCTGGTACCTAGTCAGTTTAAACTGCTTTATCCTTTTGCACCGACTACGGAATCACGATGGTGTCTGCCTCCACAGGTTGGTCCCACTGTGGCCGTGTTGAACAAGGCTACCTTGATCCCTACTGAGGAGACCCCGGTTTTTCGGGATCCCACGGACAGATGGTTGGAGTCTCTAACCCGCCATTCCTACACGGTGGCGGGTTCCTTGGTCAAACATGTTTTCGCGTCCGTTCTGGTGGCTCAGGCGGTGGCTGATTGGACTAAGGTGCTTAGGAGCAACCTCGTGTCTGATTCTGTTCCACCTGCCAGGCTGGCAATGGTGGATCAAATTCACCAAGGGGTCATGTATTTGTGTGATGCGGCCTTAAATGAGGCCCCTTTGGTAGCACGCCTATCTAGTGTTGCGGTGTTTAACCGCCGACTGATCTGGCTGAAGAGCTGGTCGGCTGACCAGTCGTCTCGGAAAACAGTTGCTGATTTTCCCTATGCTGGCTCTCGCTTTTTGGCGAGGCATTGGATACCTTGGTGAAAGGCGTCACGGGGGGCAAGAGCACCTTGCTGCCCAAGAACCCGAAGAACAAGTCCTTTCGTGGCAAGCGGGGTTCTACTTCTCGATCCACTCAGGGCTCCTTTCGCGCCTTTCAAAACCAATCCAAGGGCAAGCCCTTCAAGGGCCAAGGTAGCCAGAAGAAGCCCTGGGCAGGCAAGCAGAAGTCCGGCAATGCCGGCTCGGCGGGTCAACCCGCCTCTGCCTGAAGGGGCGCCCTCACCCGTTTCAGGGGTGGGGGGACATTTGCGCGGTTTCCTCCAACCTTGGCTGCTCCGAATTCCAGACAGGTGGGTTCAGGAAGTCATTCGATCTGGGTACAAGATCGAATTCCTTTCCCGGCCGGCGGACAGATTTTTTCCCTCAAATCTTCATTTGCCTCCAGGGCGTCTGCAGGACCTGCATCAAGCGGTGCAGGACCTCCTTGCCCAGGGGGTGATTGTCCCGGTGCCTCATCGGGACAGGTTTCGGGGGTTTTATTCCAATCTGTTCACTGTGCCCAGAAAGGAGGGCAAAGTGCGTCCTATTCTGGACCTGAAAGCACTGAACCGCTTCGTGCGCATTTGAAAGTTCCGTATGGAATCTCTTCGTTCGGTGGTGGCCTCCCTGAGTCCGGGGGAGTTCCTGGCCTCTATAGACCTGAAGGATGCGTACCTACACATCCCCATTTTCGAGGGGTCCCAGAGGTACCTTCGGTTCGCAATAGCGGAGGACCACTATCAGTTTGTGGCGTTACCTTTCGGTCTCGCTTCGGCTCCAAGGATCTTTACCAAAGTGCTGGCACAGGTTCTGGGCCTGCTAAGGGCATGGGCATTGCGGTCTTGGGGTATCTGGACGATCTCCTACTAAGGTCGAGTGTCAGCCAGGACCTACTGCGCGATCTGTCCACCACGGTGCAGACGCTCCAGGAGTTCGGATGGACCATCAACGTACAGAAGTCGACGTTGTCTCCATCGGTTCATCTTCCCTATCTGGGAATGATCCTGGATTCTGCTCAGGCAAAGGTGTTCTTGCCGGAGGACAAACTCTGGACCTTGCAGGACGAGATCAGGTCCCTCCGGGACAATCCGTCCTCGTCACTCAGAACCTGTATGCGGGGCCTGGGGTTGATGGTTTTGGCCTTCGAGGCGATACCTTTTGCTCAGTTTCACACACTGTCTCACCAAGCAGAGATCCTGGCCAGGTGGGACAGACTACCTCAGTCCCTGGATCTGAGTGTCTCATTGAGTCGCCGGACCAGAATGGATCTTCTGTGGTGGCTCCAGTCCCCGGCGGTGTCGGAAGGCAAGT
Organism: Pelophylax lessonae; assembly: GCF_965119305.1. NCBI lineage: Eukaryota > Metazoa > Chordata > Amphibia > Anura > Ranidae > Pelophylax > Pelophylax lessonae. Next base: position 140,446,150 of record NC_138773.1, on the reverse strand, counting down.
CCTTCCGTCCGTTACTGTGGACAGTAATTACCGCGGATGCCAGCCTGTCGGGCTGGGAGGAGTCCTGGGCAACCTGTCTGCCCAGGGCATTTGGTCGGAGGAGGAATCCTCCCTTCCGATCAATGTGCTGGAGTTGCGGGCGATCAAGCTCTGTCTCTTCCAGTGGTCGGATCGACTTTGGGGCCGTCCTGTTCGGGTACAGACGGACAATGCTACCGCGGTGGCTTACATCAACCACCGAGGGGGCACCAGAAGTGCCTGGGCGGGCCGGGAGGTGACCGACATTCTGTCTTGGGCCGAGACTCATGTTCCGGCAATTTCAGCAGTTCACATTCCGGGTGTGGAGAATTGGCAGGCCGACTATCTGAGCCGCAGACCCTGGACCAGGGGGAATGGTCCCTGCACCACGTCTTCCAAATGCTGTGTGCGAAGTGGGGATCCCCGGACGTGGATCTGTTCGCATCTCGGCTAAACCAAAAGGTGGAAAGGTTTCTGGCAAGAACGCGCGATCCTCTGGCGGACGCCTCGGATGCGTTGGTGGCCCCTTGGCATCAGTATCGTCTGATGTATGCCTTTCCTTCGATTCAGTTGTTGTCCAGGTTCCTCTGCAGGTTAGCCTCAGAACCGCACCTGGTGATTCTGGTGGCACCGGACTGGCCACGCCGGTCATGGTACGCCGACGTTGTTCACCTGGCAGTGGCGCCTCCGTGGCGGCTGCCAATGCGGGAAGATCTACTGTCTCAGGGACCGATCTTCCATCCTGCTTTACAGTCGCTGGCTTTAACGGCCTGGCTGTTGAGACCCAGGTCCTGAGGGACAGGGGTCTCTCCCCTGAGGTTATCCCTACCCTGATCAAGGTTAGGAAAACCTCATCTGGTAAAATCTATTACCGTACTTGGAAAGCTTATTTCGCCTGGTGTGAGTCCAGGGGGTTCTCCCCTCGCTCTTACTCGGTGTCGAGAGTGTTGGCTTTCCTCCAGTTTGGAGTGGACCAGCGCCTGGCGCTGGCCACAATAAAGGGCCAGGTGTCTGCACTGGCGGTTCTTTTCCAGCACTCTGTGGCGTCTCATTCTTTGATTCGCACCTTCATTCAAGGTGTGCAACATTTGGCTCCTCCCAGGAAGGAGCCTTTACCTCCATGGGACTTGAACTTGGTTCTGTCCGTGTTACAGCGTGCTCCTTTTGAGAACATTCAGGAGATATCGTTGCCTCTGCTGTCCAAGAAGGTTGCCTTTTTAGTGGCGATCACTTCGGCTCGCAGAGTGTCAGAGCTGGCGGCGTTGTCTTGCCGCTCTCCTTACTTGGTCATTCCCAAGGATAAGGTGGTCTTGCGGCCACACCCGTTTTTTCTTCCTAAGGTGATCTCTGAGTTCCACCTTAATGAGGAAATTGTCCTGCCTTCGCTTTGTATGAAGCCTAAGCATTCTAAGGAGTTTGCTTTGCATTCCTTGGATGTTGTCAGGGCTATCAGGGTTTACCTGTCGTCTACAGAATCCTTTCGGAGGACGGATTCCCTCTTTGTCCTTCCTGAGGGACCTCGGAAGGGCATGGCTGCGTCTGCAGCAACTATTGCCAAATGGATCAGACAGACCATTGAACAGGCTTATGCTTTGAAGGAACGGGTTCCACCCTTCCCTGTTAAGGCGCACTCTACCTGATCTGTGAGTGCGTCCTGGGCCTATTGGCATCGTGCCTCGGTGACCCAGGTGTGCAAGGCTTCAACCTGGTCGTCGGTGCACACCTTTTCCAAATTCTCCAAGGTAGATGTTCTGGCATCAGCTGATGAAAGTTCTCAGTGCTGCTGTGCCATGAAGGACCCTTGTGTTTTTTTGTGGGTCCCTGGCTGTTGGTATTTGCTTTCCTGGGCTGTTGCTCCTGTTTAGCCTTGTTTTTTTTCTGTTGCCCAGAAGGTTCCCTTACTGTGCTGGTAAGGTTCCTTTCTCTGATGTGGGTACTGCGTTGCCTTTCTACGGTTGCCTCTCCCACCCCTCATGTCTACACTGCTTTGGGACATCCCAATAGTGATGACTTAGAGGAGGCGGCGACTGTCGGAGGACGTAAGAGAAAACTGAATTTTTGTAAAATCTTACCTGTAAAATTCCTTTCTCTGAGTCCTCCGACAGTCGCCGACCCCGCCCCTCTTTTTGGGTTGTGTTCTTATTACCTACTGCTATGCTACCAAACTGAGTTGGGAGTGGTCACTGCAGGGGGGTATTGACCAGTGGGACAGCCCCCATGGGTGTGTATATGCAAATGCCTTTGTTCTTTTGACTAAGTCTTATGCCTAGCTACTCCTGCGGAGCGGAAGTCAATACCCAATAGTGATGACTTAGAGGAGGCGGCGACTGTGACTCAGAGAAATGAATTTTACAGGTAAGATTTTACAAAAATTCATTTTTTTTATGTAGATTTTTTTTAGTTAGCCTTTTTTTCTCCAGATTTTTTTTCCTGTGAGATCTTCAAGCAATTATGCCGGGCTGGGCGATGGGCTGGATCCCTATATTCAGTGGTCACCCCAGTCTGGCCAGCAAGCGTGTGCAGGCCTTAGCTCCGCGCTGGGTCGGCCACGACATAGTCCCACTGGACGGGGACTGGCCCCGCGAGTTAAACGTCTTGCCAGGACGCATACGACATGGTCTAGGCTTATGTCGCTGCATTCCTATTTGGCCGACAGCCTCCTCACTCCGGTGGCGTAGGGTCCTGTCAGGGGATGGCGCCCGCCTGTGTTCCCCGTATGGTGAGTAAATATCCCCCCCTTCCCTGGTGGATTTTGGGGTGGATGTGGGCCCCCTCCCTGGGACAGTCGGACCCTCACACTCCTGGGTTTTCCTCTGTCCTGTTGTGACCCCCCTTCCCCTCTCCCTACCCCCCTCCCACATGGGGGACTGTTTGGGCCTACCTGTGACTGGGGCCTAGTGTGCAGGCCGCATGTGGTGCCGGGGGGTGCGCCTTGTCTGCTTCCATGGCGGCCGGCATCTTAGTACACCAGTTTGGCCATTTTGCGATGGATTTTTTGCTTTAAAGGCCGGTGGGAGTGCCTGGAGGCACTCTTTTGGTGGAGGAGCCCCTCCCCTCATCCTGGGCAGCTTCCTGGCTCACTCCTTTCTCTGAGCCACCGCTGGGGCCCTCCTAATCCGATTGCTATCTGGGGACAATGAGTTACTGAGGGTAGCCTCTCTCTCTTTGGGGGGGTTAATTGCCTGACCTCCAGGGGGCGCTGTTTTTTGCAAATTTTGCTGGCGGGTTCCTCAGGTTACGTATGGAACCTGCAGGCCATGAATCCCCACCGGACCCCCTCAGGGAGGTCGCAGGACCTTCCAGGTCTCCACTGTCCATCAATACATTTTCGGTGGTTTGGAAAGTATGTGGGCCCAGGTGGAGGTTCGCTGAAACGTTTCCCCACCTACCCCTGCATCATCTGATGTCTTGGATTCTGAGTCTGACTCTGCCGCCGCAGACGTGGGCCTCCCGGGTCTGGTACCTTGCGCCCTGTCTCCTCGGATAATGAGGACGACATTTCTACCTCCCCTGCCGCGCAGGATACATGCGCTGGTGTATGCACTGATTGCTTCAGTGCATGACATGGTGCAAAAAATGTTTGATAAAAGCATATGTTTTTTTAAAAAAACAGATATAACACTCACATGTGCCAGGTGCTTGAGTGCACTAGTCTATCCAGGTAGAGAATACAGTGTGCGAGTACACTTAGCGAATGACTCGATGCTATGCTCACTGCTGCGCTTGTATGTAACAGCGTTGCTTTTGCTGTTAGATGATGTGTTTACCAACATAGACCTGGTTGAAGTTGCTGCTGACTGGGTTTTCATGGGGCGCAACAGGGGGTTGAGCAGGGTTCCCTGCCACCTTGGGGGTTGGTGACTAGGGAAGGGATGTCCTCTGGGCTCACTGCGGCGGTTGTTGGCCTGGTAGAGCGGATGCTTTAACATCTGAAAGTACGAGCCTCACGCGGCCGGATCCGGCCCAAAATTTAGGCCAAGGCTTAGCCTACTTGCTGGAAACTATGTGAGGCGGCCCCTGTGAGGGTGGCTGATGCCACTGCCTCCCGTTTGGGCATCCGCCTTCCCCTCCACTGCCCCTGAGTGGTGGGCTCCGCCTGGGACTTGCGGCTGGGCGCCTTCAAAAATGTAGGCTGCGGCCTACTAGGCCATGCAGCCGAATCAGGCGCTGCCATTGGGGGGGGGGGGGGCTTCAGTGTGTGTATTTGAGGCCCCAACTCTGCTTTTGGGCACCTGCCGGGCTGAGGAACTGTACAATTGTAGCTGGGCCTCCACAAAAATTTTGGCCATGGCTTGCAGCCTGCTAGGCCATGTGGTCAGCTTGGATCCTTCCTTGGAAGGGGTAGTGCTGTGATGGCGCTTCATTTTTTTAATGACAGCCTTGCCGCCATTATTGTGTGGGACACCTGCCCTGTGGTACACCTCCCCTTTTCTGGATCGCAGTCGCCCCCCCCCCCCCCCCCCGATTGCTATGTTTTTCAGGGTGAGCTTAGTATATAGTGACCCTACTGGGTCTGTGTCCATGTGCCCTGAGTGCTCAGAAAGTGAGGATGATTCCTCTGTTTTTCTAGCCGCACTTATATAGGCAATGTTGGATGCACTGTTTGTGTCAGTGTGTGAAACTTTAAAAATGGAGGTTGCGGCTGATGCTGCGTCGGAGGCACCGGTTCCTTTTGGCACCCACTTGCCCTCTAAAATGGCAAGGGTGTTCCTCTTTCTGCTTACCTTGACAACATTGTCCCAAAACAGTGGGGTTGTAAAAAATGCAGTGGTTTCTAAGCGTTTTTGCTTGCGGTAACCTTATGAGGATTAACTGCGTTACAGGTGGACGGTTCCATCTGTAGTGGATTCACTGGTTTCCAGGTCAAATTGAGGAGTCACTGGCTTTTACAGGTCCAGCTATCAGGAGGGTAGAGGCTCTGGTACCCCATATGTGGCTGTGGCCGGTTCGGCGATTAAGCCGGTAACTACTATTGCCCCGGTGTCGCACACTCCGAGTGGGCTAAGCTTTTACACCAGGACATGGAGGAGAAGCAGCTCCCCCCTGTCTTGGTGGAGCTGGCGGTTCAGTTGGTCCAAGGGCTACAGTTTGTCTTTGACGCCTCTTTGGATGCCGCTCCCTTGCTTTCCAGACTGTATCAGCAGTGATCATGCGGCGCATTATCAGGCTGAAATGCTGGTCAAAGACCGGAAGTGATGACTACACCACATCAGCCAATCAGTTCCAGCTGTCACATCAGTTACTCGCATAGAATCAGCCAATGACACACTTGTATACATTCAAATATATAACAGAAAGAGGAAGTACGCAGACGTGAATAAACAGAATAGTGTGCACGGCTTATTGCCTAACCCTACACAATTAAATCGGCATGTAAATCCGTGAACGCTGCTCTTATCAAACCCGTGCATGGACTTCCTTTATTACTACTGGTGTGAATCCCACTCAGCAAAGCTCAGCAAACAATGACTAATAGTATTATACTACTGTTCCCATAGATGTGAGGCTATCTGCAGGGAAAAAGCCATGTTTTTGTCCACTATGGTGATTAGGGATGGACGAAAATCGGCCGGGGCGGTTCGCGAATGCCAGCCGCGAATTTTCTCTGCAAACCGCGAGTTTGCGGCGGGCCCCATTAACTTTAATGGGAGGCGAACTTTAAAAACCTTTAGGTCATATTTGCAGCCACAAAAGATGTACTAGCTGTGCACAGATAGTCCCAGCACATGGACAATGTCATAACAGAAGTATTGCAATTGAAAAAGTTGCCCTAATTTTTTTTTTTACAGCAAAAAATATATATATTTTTTTTTCATAAATCAGCCAGAACTGACAGCAGCCAGTAAATACATTGTCTAATACATATAGGGTCCATTCAAATGGGTCCGCATCCATTTCCCAATTTGGCGGAACCCTTACAGACCCATTGTTTTTCATTTCCAGTCTGAAAAATTAGGCATTCACGGGATAAAGAAGTGTCGGTCATTCCAGGCCCCAAAAATTAGCCCACATGCGTTTACCTGACAGCTAAAAACGTAGTATTCTGTGGCTGAAGGTACATTAGGCATTCGCATGATACAGAAGTAAGTGTCGGCCATAAAAGGCCCCAAAAATTAGCCCACATGGGTTTAACTGACAGCAAAGAAGTTTGTTTTTGATGGCTAGAGGTACAGTAGGCTTTCACAGGATACAGAAGTAAGTGTCAGCCTGTATAGGCTCCAAAAATTAGCTCACATGGTTTGAACTGACAGCAAAGAACTTTGTTTTTGATGGCTAGAGGTACAGTAGGCTTTCACAGTATACAGAAGTAAGTGGCGGCCTGTATAGGCTGCAAAAATTAGCTCACATGGGTTGAACTGACAGCAAAGAACTTTGTTTTTGATGGCTAGAGGTACAGTAGGCTTTCACAGTATACAGAAGTAAGTGACAGCCTGTATAGGCGGCAAAAATTAGCTCACATGGGTTGAACTGACAGCAAAGAACGTAGTATATGATGGCTAGAGGTACAGTAGGCATTTACAGTACACAAGACAGTAAGTGTCGGCCTGTATAGGCTGCTAAAATTAGCTCACATGGGTTGAACTGACAGCAAAGAACGTAGTATATGATGGCTAGAGGTACAGTAGGCGTTCACAGTATACACATGTAAGTGGCGACCTGTATAGGCTCCAAAAATTAGCTCACATGGGTTGAACTGACAGCAAAGAACTTAGTTTTTGATGGCTACAGGTACAGTAGGCGTTCACAGGATACATAAGTAAGTGTCGGCCTGTATAGGCTCCAAAAATTAGCTCATATGGTTTGAAATGACAGCAAAGAACTTAGTTTTTAATGGCTAGAGGTACAGTAGGCGTTCACAGTATACAAAAGTGGTGGCCTGTATAGGCTGCAAAAATTAGCTCACATGGGTTGAACTGACAGCAAAGAACCTAGTATATGATGGCTAGAGGTACAGTAGTTGTTCACAGTATACAGAAGTAAGTGGCGGCTTGTATAGGCTGCAAAAATGAGCTTACATGGGTTGAACTGACAGCAAAGAACACAGTATATGAATGGCTAGAGGTACAGTAGGCATTCACAGTACACAGAACAGTAAGTGTTGGCCTGTATAGGCTGCAATAATTAGCTCACATGGGTTGAACTGACAGCAAAGAACGTAGTATATGATGGCTAGAGGTACAGTAGGCGTTGACAGTATACACAAGTAAGTGGCGACCTGTATAGGCTCCAAAAATTGGCAAGTCCTGTGTATTACTACTAACCATATAATCGTGGTCAGTGTACCCATCCTTTTCCTGTGTAAAGACTGACGAGAAAAAAGCATTCAGCACGGTTGCCTTTTTAGTGTCCTCTGTAACCTTCCTCCCATCATCGTTAATTATGTGTGCAATGTGCTCTGCCCTAGTTTTTTTGCTGTTGATATATTTAAAGAATTTCTTTGGGTTATTTTTACTATCCTCCGCTATTTGTCTCTCAAAGTTGATGTTAGCTATTTTGATTTCGTATTTACTTTTCTTATTTGCCTCCCTGTATTGCTCGAAAGCCGATACTGTGCCCTCTGATTTATATTTCTTGAAGGCCATTTTTTTCCCCTAAGAAGTTTATCAACATTACGGTTTAGCCAGTCAGGTTTGGCTTTGTCTCTTCTAAATTTATTTCCCATAGGAATGCACTTGTTTAATATGTTCCTAAAGCATTCCCATTTTTTCTCCGTGGTCAGTGTTCCCAGGGTTTGGTCCCAGTTTACCCTTTCCATCATTGAGCACAATGTGGGAAAGTTTGCCCTTCTGAAGTTTAGGGTTTTTATGTTCCCCTCTTGCCTTGTTATATTGTTATTTACGCTAAATGTGATCATCCTGTGATCACTAGAGCCCAGGTTGTCCTGGACTCCTACCTCCGAGATTATGTCTGGGTCATTAGTGATCAATAGATCCAGGACTGCATTTTCTCTAGTAGGAGAATCCACCAACTGAGACATGTAGTTGTCCTGTAGGGTTTCCATGAATAGACGGGCCTTCTGTGAGTGTGTAGTCCCCTCTTCCCAGTCAATGTCGGGATAATTGAAGTCCCCTAATATTATGACTGATCCCAGTTTTGCCACTTTAACCAACAGTGATATAAATTCCAGCTCTACCTCCTAAATAAATAAAATAAAACACAGGGTGAAAAATGTCCACACTAATCCTAATAAAATTTCCACAACAGCCCCTCCTCTTTGGCATATGCTCCCATGTGTCCTTTGATGAATCTTGATCATCTTCCAAATAAACAGACCAAGATATAAAAAACTGGCGCAAAGGGAGGAGATAATAAGAACCTAACAGATTCCACAATAGGGACCTAAAAGGCAGGGAATAAATAGATAAATATAGGACACAAAATTATAGAACACAAAATTACAGTCCATAAACAGTGGTCCATAAACTGGTAGTCCATATAATCTGGTCCATATATGATCCATATGGAAAATCCAAAATGCACTCTGTAGGCTGCACTGATGACAAGTAGAAGCAACTTGAGAGCAAATTGTAGGGAAAACACAGGTGCCACTCTAAGTGCAATATGAGGAATAATTCATATAAAAACCATGTATAAAGGTACTCACAAAGAAAAATACAAATTGGCATGGGAATATCCGTACCGGTGTAGATTCCGGTGAAATGTTCAGGATGGCTCGAGCGGTCACAATCCTCAGGACGTTACTCGAACGGCACTTCCTGGTTGTTTGGAACGCACTCAGAGCTCTCCCGCCGTCACTTCCGGGTATGATGTAATGGCGCAGGCGACACGTTCTCAGGGCATGCGCTCCTTCCTCAGGCCGATGAAAGTGCCATTTTGGGCATGGGATATATATAGGGCAGACGTCCGGGACGACTGGGTCCTACGGAGCACCAAGTCGATCGGAATTACAGCTTAAACATTTAATATAGAAACAGCTGATTGTAAAAATAACTGATTGTAAGAATAAATTAAATAAAGTGGCAATTACACATGACAATTAAAAATCGCTAACTTAATCATCAGATAAGCACATGTGAATTTGATATACCTAATTAACACTAAAAACTTACTGGAGTGTATAATGCAAAAGTATATATACCCATATAAGGGAAGGGAGAACTAAACCTAAAACATCATTACTGCATTATAAGCTATACGCACACTGGTAGAAAATAAATGTAGATAAAAGTAGATAAAAATACTGAAATAATAATTCATAATAAATAATTACATAACTGATGAAAATTATAAAAATTATAAAAAAAATATATTTATAAAAAAATTATATTAACTAATAATAATCATTAAATGCATATATGGATGAATATAATAAATATATCTGGTATAAAATTATCTGGTATGAACTATTAGACGTCATTACGTGCTGGAATTATAAAATTCGGTTAATAGTTAAAAATATATTAAGAGATTTAAAAAAATATATAATGTTTATATTTAAAAATATATGAAAAATATATATATTAGATGAGGGAATTAGTTTCAATTTCTTCGTTAAGACCCCCATGCACCAAAGTATCTAAACTGTAAATCCAGTATGCCTCCCTTTGACATAAGTGTTTAAAACGTTCAGCAGGTGGAAAAGTGGCTGGTATAGACTCTATAATCCACACCCGGAGTCCACGGCATTTTTTACTACATCACGACAAATCATCTCTTGGATTTTCCCATGCCTATTTGTATTTTCCTTTGTGAGTACCTTTATACATGGTTTTCATATGAATAAATCCTCATACTGCACTTAGAGTGGCGCCTGTGTTTTCCCTACAAATAAACAGACCAGCTCTTCTCACACATAAAACAATCCATTTCAAAAAGCTAAAAAGAAAGATAACGGAATCAGTGTTGACATGTAGACTCAAAAGAAAACGAATGTTGACACGTAGATTTCGTTCTTCGGGAGGTGACTTAGAGGGAAGACATGAGGTGATGGGACACGTTGATCGTCGGTCGGGCTGGGATCCTTGGTATCTAATGCAGGGGCAGGGCTTTCGGGGCCGTCTAGTCTCAGCGATAAGGATGTGGTCATCTGCTCTGGCTTGGGTGACTCGGTCGACCATAGAACAGGATAATTTCACCACGGCATATAGGAGGAATAGAAACAAGGAATAGAAACAAGAACATCATAAGTATATATACTTCTACTCCTATTTCCTTTAGCCAGGATCCAATGGAAAACACAAAATCCTCGAAATCCCCCCAGAACCTTAAAAGGATTCCAACCCTCGCTAGCTATAGCTCTGGCTCTAAATTGCAGTTAAGTTACCTTATCCATATGGGCCTAGCCCTTATCACTCTTTTATCCAGGTACAACAGTCTTCTCCTATGAGAAACACCCCCCCCCCCCCCCCGGAAGCTAAAAGGTAATATGGTGCCATTTTCCCCTGCAATGCTAAAGTTTTCATTGGTCTCTGCTCTTGAGTAATTTCCATTACAGCTTCAACAGGTTTCATTAAACATCTCATCTACGATGGACGAGAAATTATTCTACCATTTCATCAGCTTGATCCCCCACCCAGTCCAAGCCGGGAACCATGCCCATGCTTGATCGTGAGAAGAAAACAGTTCTCTGCGAGTCCGGTTTTGCACCCTTGCCCTTTTTAATAGCAGATCCTCACGATCAGCGGCAATGTATGATGCGGGTACGAGTTTCACTAGAGTGTATGAACCTTTCGCATTAGGGGGCATTACATTATAAGCCGCAGAACCACATAAAAAGTAATAGGGACCTGTCACCATCGTAGATTAACAATTTTCCTGATGGTCACGGGCACTAAGGCTGGCCATACACTATACAATTTTCTTATTCAATTTCCTTTAGATTTACCTTTAACTATGTAGTGCAAGGGCCTGCCTGATTGCATACAAATTGAAAGTGTTTAGGTTTGACCCTATATTACATGGTTTTGGTAAATCTAAAGGAAAGTTGAACAAGAAAATTGTATAGTGTATGGCCAGCCTAAGCAGTAACATAATAGACTGAGGGATTGCTCCCTTAGTCTGTACGGCACAACTGTCATTCCAGCAGATATAATCTGGTCTGTTGGTGTCATTAAAAAGACTCAGAGTTTTATTAGTGAGATTGACTGTCATACCTGTTCCACAGGTTGTAGATCCTATAAATCTATTTCCGGGGCCAAATCTAAACAGCACATCTGTGGACTACCTAATTGTCCTGATACCCAAATTGGATTGGCCAGCAAAGAGCAAGAGTCAGGGCTAACATTAAAACTATAACTGACCTAAATTGAGGGGGGGTTTGGGGGTCCCTGATCTCCTCAAATACTACTATGCTGCTCAGCTCACCCATTTGATCCGATTCCATTCTAGAGAACCCCGCCCGATTTGGATGCAGCTTGAAGCCCATCATATTCCTTCCACTCCGATTGAGCACCTACTGTGGCTGCGGCCCAAAGATCGCCCCGCGATCCTGTGTCCCACCTTGTCCCTGTCCTTGGGGATGTGGGACAGACTGGCGAAACGCCATGGCTTCAAGTCTCCCCACACTCCACTAGCGCCCTTACTGGGCAATCCATGATTCCCCCCGGGCCTCTGTCCTCTTGCCTTTGCATTGTGGACTAATAAGGGTTTTCTCCGCTTAGCAGACTTATGTGATAGGAGGGGTATTCTCTCCAGAACTACATTGAAAGACAAATACTTGTTATACTCGGATCTCCCACTATGTTTCCTCTCTAAAGAGCCTCTGTGATGTAACAACTTAGACTTCCATGGAGTATCTTTGTAATAACATTGATAAACAGACGGGTTATATTTCTACGATATATACATTATTGCACGATGACGATATTAAATTGCCTTATATGACCCGGTGGGAAGCAGACCTGGGGGAGGAGATGGATAGGGCTGAATGGAACAAGTTGGCGCTACTGAACTCGAAATCCCTGATTAATACTTCCTTGATAGAAGCCAATTATAAGGTTCTTCTAAGATGGTACATGGTCCCTGTCAGACTGGCGGCGGCGGTCCGGGAGGCCTCTCCGTTGTGCTTCCGGGGCTGCGGTCAGTCGGGCATGGTCGTGCATATCTGGTGGACCTGCCCCAAGGTCCGCAGATTCTGGATCCGGGTATATAACTTTATATATTTGCTCACCGGCATTAACTTGGCTAAATCCCCTGCCCAAGCGCTTTTGGGCAAACCGATAGAACTGGCCCCCAAACACATCAAACGTTTGGTCGCTCTTATCTTTACAGCTGCCAAGATTGCCATAGCTTGCTCCTGGTGATCTCCGGTGATATTGCTGGAGCTGCTCAAAGCTAAGTTAACCTGGATTATGGTAAACGAGAGAATGGTGGCCATCCTCCAGGACAAGCTACCCCTCTTTGAAAAGACCTGGGACCCCAGACCTGGGACCCCAGTAGTATGCAAATCTTTCCTTGGAGGGTCCCACGGGAGCACCTTCCCACGGCTATCTCGATTTCTTTGAGGCGGGCCTGGACGCCAATCCTTCCTTGCTCCTGTGCCCCATCCTTTTCTCTACTTCCTCCTTTCCCTCCCTTTTCTCTCTGACTTCATTCTCTTCCCTTCCTATTTCTATCTCTTCTTTTGGTTATTTCCGCTGCTCTGTACTTTAACGAACACGGTCCCCCTGGGATCCCATTGGATTTGACAGTGCTGCCTAGTGCGGCTTTATTGTTATACATTACTGTACTTTAATCTGGTGTATTACTGCGGTTGCGCTGATGTCCCGGGGCCGGTGGTGTATTGAAAGTAAAGCTATAACTGATGTTACCCTCTAGGAATGTGGCAATAAATTCTATAGACAAGTGTCTCCATGCCAAACGAACGTCATAGCATGCACTGCTGCCATTGCTGGGGTGTAATGGCTAGGTGGGGGTTTGGAGCACACCCAGCAATTAGTCCTGTTTGTCACCTTAGCCAGCTGAAGGTGCATTTTAAACAATAGGTTTGGATGCTATTCATCGTTACCCTCGCTAAAATACACTAACCTAAAAATATAAATAAAACCGATAGTCCTCATTCTTTGATGTAATTGAGTAGCTTCTTGCAGTGGCTGCGTGCACCCCGTCGTTGCATCCCTCAAGCTTTAAGGAAGTCGGCGTTGTCAGTTGAACCTGGAATGGCCCGGTGTATCACGGTTCTAGTATGTCCTTTGATGTTTCCTCACAACGACCCAGTCATCTGGTTGAATATAATGTATACCGGTTATCGTGTCAGGGTTCGGGAGAAGCTCTCGAAGCCTACGATGGACCTTTTGGTGCTCCCTTTGCAGGGACTGTACTTACCCCGTCAGCTGAGAATGTAAAGATGACAGCTGCTGAGGAAAGTACAGTCCCGTCTTTGGTTGACTCCCAAACAAAACCTTGTGGTGTGAAAACCCATGGGGCTGTCTAGGGGCATTCCTGTTGGAGTAGGGAGCCATGGGGAGACATTCAGGCCATTTTTTTCCAGTATCAGCCATCATTTTTGGGATTCTGTTCTTAATGATCCCATTTAACCGTTCAACCTTAATTACCACTTAGCGTCTGGGATGGGAGTCTCCTTCTTCTGACTGGCAACTGCTGATTCCCATTCCATCAAAGAAAGGCAGTCATGTTTTTCCTACTAGATTGGAAAATTGGTTAGAGGTTGAGAGATTAGTGTTGTTAGTTTGATAGTTTTGAAAATTGTCATTCTTCACACCGTTTCCCCCCCCCCCCCTTCCTCCTTGATAACAGGAAGAATAGTTTCTGGGTTCAAAATGGTGCATCGGCTTACACTCAGGTTAGTAGGTGTTAGAAGAGCCACTTTGTGCTTCGTCAATCTGGCAGCTGAAAGGTGTTTGTGATGTTAATTTTTAAAGGGGTCCCAGTTTGAATGATTTTTATGGACCCAGTCTCTGCAGTAATTGACAAGTCAGAGAATGGCTCTTAATTGCCAAGTGTTCCGAGGTCTCTGGATGTCTTTTTAAGGTCTCTACTCTCTGGGTGTTTAGATGTCAGGTATCCTGTGATGTGCAATGTCACCTCCTTGCAGAACTGTAATGATCTTGTTCAGAGCCCTAACTCATGTACCAATTAGTATGTGGTTTCCTGGCCTTTAGCTGTCTTTGGAGCCACCGGAAATAATGGAGTGTTACAGGGCGATTTGGTTGGTGGGAGGACCTTTATCTGTAGATATTGGTCTTATTTGATCTTGAGACTATCCATCTGAGCCACACTCAAGGAGTATTGTGGTAATTGTGGCAAAACGCCCCCTGGCTTGATGTTAACTGTTGGCGGAACTGGCAGAAGGCCCACATCGTACTTATCAATCACCCAGACTTTGGAGTCCACCTCCGCCAGCACATCCAACTCATGAAAACACCCAGGTTCTATTAGATATGGCAGCGCTACCATCGCACATAAGTGTTCGTCCGACAGTGCACTGCTAACCACAATACCTGCTGGAGTGTACTCAATGACTGCTTGTATTTCTGATAAATTATCAGCTCCTAACAAATTAAATGGGAACATCATCCGATACCAGTACAGACCTGACCTCTGTGCTATCCTAGCCTACAATGGAGAGGTTCTGTTGTTTGTAAAGACACTTTATGACCCGTGATACCTACAGTGGGAGTTGTCCGCCCTGAAAGGGGAACCTTGCCTCTAAGGTCTTGAGATCTTAGGACAGTTTTGGCTGCACCGGTGTCGATGATAGGAGGAGAGATATTAATTCCTCGACAAATAGATTGATGTGGGCTGACACCGGTGTACAAACTCCCTATGATGAGTTATAGTCGTTGCCGATCATACCTACCATTGGGGTTTCCGGATCCTCTTGAATAAATTGCCACTTACCCCGTTGACCAGCCGGGTTGGTTGGACAATTATGCCTGAAGTGCCCTGACTTTCCACATCCATAGCAAACCTGTTCCTTCCTGCGTTGGGTACAATCTCTGGGCCCTCGGCATATTTGCTTGCTCTACCGTTCGCTCTGGGTAGGGGTCCTGGGAGACAAAAACCTTGGATGTCTTATCCTGCTTCTTCCGTTCCATCTCCCTTTCTATAGCAGTTAGAGTAGACAGAATTGCAGGCATGGACATCTCGTTAAATTCTGGTCTAGCTAATAATAGCCGGTCTCTAATTTTTGTGTGGATCCCCTCTAAAAACTTGGCTCTCAGCATTAGATGGATGGCTGTGAGTCTCCCACCCTCAACTGGGGTGTAAGGGCCAACCTCCAGATCTGCATCCAATGTAGCCTGCTTCAGGCGATGCCAGAAACAAATGCATTCCTTCCCTTAATTTTGACTCAGCTTCATCACATCAGGAGTGGAGGTAGCACCATACAGATCTGGAAGTTTTCCCAGGAGGCCACACAAAATCCCCCCCCCCCCCCGATGTGGTCTGCTCCTGGGTGGTAATATGACGAAGAAATATGATTGTATTTGCCATCTCATCTCCCACCTTGGCTCTCAGAATCTGGGCGTAATCCGTTCCGCTCATGCCGTAACTAAATTGAGTTTGCCCAAAATTTCTTGCGAATTCATCCTATAGTCTGGCTTGGCCAGGATGCTTCTGATCTCTGAGGGTGTAAAAGGGATGTGCCACACTATTCTATCCAATCTTGTTCTCTCTCCGTTAGCATCAGGGGCACCTTCATATTGTTGTACCCAGACTGGATAAGTACCATGGTCAAAAAGCAGAGGTGTACTGTGTTCACGTAGACGACCCAAAGTACACCTGTTTGTTTCAACCTAACCCGTCCTGCCAAACAACCCCAAAAGCACAATGAAAGTCCTCACTATACAAACCTTGGCATCAGTCTAATCCTTGATGTTACACAAAAAATTAAATTGAAATGCCGGTTACTGATTGCACACTGGAAAGTATAACTTCTCTACCTACCACTACCTACTTTCGGTACTGCAGGTACCAACCTGCAGTACCGAAAACACTACCTCTGAGAAATAATCGCTACTCAGCACAAAATAAGCCCGATTCTAACCGAAAACTGAATCCAATATAAGAATGGATCAGTCTATCGTTGAAAAAACTTAGTTACAACAAAAATGGGACAAAATATACTACAAAAACAGCTTAAACACAAATGCTTACAAAAAGACTGAGAACAGTTATAAAACAAAATAGTTACCCCTGAATACAGAAATAAAACACAAAAACAGATGGATTGGATATATATATGTACATATATATATATATATATATATATATATATATATATATATATATGTTAAATTTGAACAAAAAGACGAACAAGGTTAGCTAGAAAACAACCGCAATGATCCTTTAACTACTTGCCTACTGTGCACTTAAACCCCCTTCCCATCCAGACCAATTTTTAGCTTTCGGCGCTCTCACACTTTGACTGACAATTGCGCGGTCATGCTACACTGTACCCATATGAAATTTTTATCATTTTTTTCACACAAATAGAGCTTTCTTTTGGTGGTATGTAATCACCTCTGGGTTTTTTATTTTTTACAAAAAAAAAAGAAAAAAGTCAGAAAATTTTGAAAAAAAAAAAAAAGTTTTTCTTATTTTCTGCGAGTAAATTTTGAAAATAAATGTTTCTCCTTCACTGATGTGCGCTGATGAGGCGGCACTGATGGGCACTGATAGGCTGCACTGATGGGCACTGATGAGGTGGCACTTATGGGCACTGATGAGGAGGTACTAATATGCCGCACTGATGAGCACTGATAGGCGGCACTGATGAGCACTGATAGGCGGCACTGATAGGCGGCACTGCTGGGCACTGAGAGGTGGCACTGCTGGGCACTGAGAGGTGGCACTGACGGGCGGCACTGATGGGCACTGATAGGCGGCACTGATGGGCACTGGCGGATGGCACTGATGGACACTGACAGGTGGCACAGATGAGCACTGATGGGCGGCACTGATGAGCACTGATGGGCAGAACCATCAGTGCCCACACTCAGTGCCCATAGTGCTGCCAGTCAGTGCTCATCAGTGCCTAGATGAGCAGGCACTGATGGGCACTGACTGACAGCACTATGGGCACTGATTGTGGGCATTGATGGGGGGCACTGATGGCGGGCACTGTGTGTATGTTTTTTTTTACCTCTAGTAATCAGGGCACTGGTGATCGGTGCCCTGATTACATTTGTTCTGTGTCCCCAGCGCTGTGCAGCTCTCCCTCCTTCCTCACACTGCAGGCTCCGTGTGAGGAAGGAGCGCTGTCGATGAGAGATGATCTCATATGTTTACATATGAGATCATCTCTCATTGGATGGTCCGATCACGTGGTGAATGGCTGCTGTGATTGGCCATTCACCACGATCTGTGATCGGCTGTGTCCAAGGGACACGGCCGACACAGATTTTCCCCGATGCGCGCTCGCAGGAGCGCGCGGGGAGACTGTTTCTGGGAGGCCGTATAAAGACGGCCTCCCGAAAATGTGAGTCCGCGCTGCAGCCGTATATAGGCTGTAGCGCGGATGGGAAGAAGTTAAAAACCCCACTTAAAACTGGAATACAGTACAAAAATCACGTAATGGCTCTATAACCAAGTTGCCCCTTTTAATAAAAAAAATGTTTAGAAATGCAAGAAAACTAAAAAAAAAAAAAAAAGGAAACAGAAATGTTGGTGTGCTAAAACTCAAAATAGCGGCTCAGCCACATAGGTTTCAACACCACCAAACAAAATGGGGACGTAGAACCCAACATGGCTGCCACACAAAGGAAATTGTATTTCAACCACATGAGTCTCAATGATGACAAGATGGTGGCCAAACACAAGGTTGACACAAAATGGTGGCACTGAGAACCACCAGCCACAATAGAGGTATGTAAAAACAAAAGATAGAGCAAACACATGTATCTTGGTGTAAGAACAAAAAGATGATACTAAAAAACAGAATAAACAAAATTTATGATCAACTGGATTCGAAATACAGTGTAGACGATACTCTCCTCACTGAATGTGTAAAACAGTAAATTATTACCCGCGCTGTGATGTATAAATATGTGACAAGAAATATGTAAAAAACAAGTTAATAAGTCCTGAAGCTGCTGCTCACTAGGTAAAATACTAGAAAGAAAACTAAAAACATATAGGCAGCGCTAACAGGGTAAAACTATGAGTGCTATATATAAAAGTCCATGTACTGTGACAAAATATTAAAATTCATATAAAATTAAGTGCATGCAAAATCATTGAATATAAATTGGTAAAGTGCAACAATAGGTTAGATCAAGTGTCCAAAATATGACCATATATAAAGTGCAAAATATATGAAGGTGCAGTCCAAACAAATATTCTTCCGTAGAAGCTAAGGTGCCAGAAAGGTGCTCAAAATCCAAAAAGGTGCCCAAGTGCTCTTCAGGAAAAAAAACCCCTATGGGGATGCACTCACCAAATTTAGGATGTAATTGAGCCTTAGGCAAGTATGATGTTTCTTGGTCAGATGAAGGGGTAAATGCAGCCTCACGGGTACATAGGATATCTCTTGACCGGATGGATGAATAACTGCAATCTCTAATATATGGCTCCTTAATGGTTCCTCTCCTTTCTCTCCCCAATAGCGTATTAAAAGAAAGGGAAGAAGCCAAACATCGTGAAGCCCATAAGGTTTTATTGTAATCAAGATAAAAAAAGGTACTCACAAAGGTAGCGTTTTAATTGGCATTGGTCAGCATAACATGTCCCTTTACTTCCGTGTCCACTGCCGGCGTGCGGTCCACGGTGGTTTGCAGGAAATGACGCTGTAGTGCTCCAATGCCCGGAAGTGCGTCAACGCGTTTCGCCCGCCTTAATGGGCGTTATCAAAGACATCACTTCCGGTAAGGCAGCTTATATTTATACTCGTCTGGCTCCGCTCATAGCCAATCAATGGAAGAGGGGTGGAACAATTTGTGAACTTCTTGTTGACAATCTTAAATCGAGCGTGTCCCCACAGGACTCAATAACCACTATGTCCGCAATAGTTTTTTTACATAAAGGAAATAAATAATTAAAATATCGCTTTTAACTTTGTATCTATAGAGAATCAGTACATTAATTCAGACCACCACCTCATTTCCTGTTACCGATAAGTTATTGCATAAAATCCTAAAATTTATTATAATTCTAAAAATTATATATATATCAATCATCAAAAAATATATATATTACACATATACCAATAGTTCATAGATATTAAAATTCTCTGGTCCATATGACAAAATTCTCTGGTCACATGACAATTCATCTAGATAAATCACTAGCAATAAAAAATGTGCAAAGATTATAAAACAATTCATCTGGATTCACTACCTATAACAATTATATATAAAAATGAAAGAATAAAAATAAATTTATTTTATTTCTATTTTTATATTTATTTTTATTTATTTTTATGTTTCTTTTTTTTTTTTCTTTCTTTTTTTTTTTTTTTATTCTTTCATTCTTACCGGAAGTGATGTCTCTGATAAAGGCGGGCGAAACGCGTTGACACACTTCCGGGCAGCGGAGCACTACAGCGTCATTTCCTGCAAACCACCGTGGACCGCACGCCGGCAGCGGACACGGAAGTGAAGGGACATGTTATGCTGACCAATGCCAATTAAAACGCTACCTTTGTGAGTACCTTTTTTTATCTTGATTATAATAAAACCTTATGGGCTTCACGATGTTTGGCTTCTTCCCTTTCTTTTAATACGCTATTGGGGAGAGAAAGGAGAGGAACCATTAAGGAGCCATATATTAGAGATTGCAGTTATTCATCCATCCGGTCAAGGGATATCCTATGTACCCGTGAGGCTGCATTTACCCCTTCATCTGACCAAGAAACATCATACTTGCTTAAGGCTCAATTACATCCTAAATTTGGTGAGTGCATCCCCACAGGGGTTTTTTTCCTGAAGAGCACTTGGGCACCTTTTTGGACTTTGAGCACCTTTCTGGCACCTTAGCTTCTACGGAAGAATATTTGTTTGGACTGCACCTTCATATATTTTGCACTTTATATATGGTCATATTTTGGACACTTGATTTAACCTATTGTTGCACTTTACCAATTTATATTCAATGATTTTGCATGCACTTAATTTTATATGAATTTTAATATTTTGTCACAGTACATGGACTTTTATATATAGCACTCATTATAGTTTTAACCTGTTAGCGCTGCCTATATGTTTTTAGTTCTCCTCACTGAATACTGAACTTCAGTCCAAAAGCGGAATAATGCCACTTAGAACCGAAGTTCAGCACAAAAACAGGATATCTGTACTAGGGATAATCCAATATGTTTTTTTCAGGGCCGATAATGATATTTTGGTCACAAAGTATCGATATGGGCCGATATTTTGTACATTTAAAATTTTGAAAAATAAAGACAATTTTTGACACAAATCTGGTACTGAACAAGTTAATGTTTGTTTATTAACATTAAAGGCTCGTTCTTCACACCTTACCCGCATGAAAACTGATAGGAAAACCACACAGCTTTCACTTGCAGGTACATAAGTTTCACATCATGTGAACGAACGAGTCCTAGAAGAGTAGACAACTGTGAAAATTAAAGTGCTGGCAAAATAATAACTAAAGGCTTCCCAAAACAAAATTTACATAAACTGCTGCAGTAGTGCACTCAATGTCTGCAATGATTAAATCTAGTACCTGCAGTGCAAAAGACAGTGGACTGGACACAATTACTACTCACTTTCAATACTCCCAATTAAGTAGAACAATGTTATAGTGCAGAAAGCATAACATTTCAGCATTGCACCAGTTAAAAGGCTTCTGTTTTTTTCATATATTGCTGCCACTTCACTAAAAACACGCTCACTTGGTACTGAGGAAGGAGGAGCAGAAAGGTATCTTCTAGCATGAGAAGCAAGTCTTTAGTAGCATGCCCCATTTTCTTTCCACCACTGAAGAGGATTACTTCTTCTGTCAATTACTGGTTCCTTCAAATAGAGATGAAGTTCATCATCCAGGGTCATTATTGCAGATTCAGAAGAATCCTCTGCATGAGGCCCCAATAAAACACTGAACAAGGCATCTATTCAACCACAATGAAGTTTCTCTTCTGTCCTTTGTCTTTTTGGACGTTTTTCTCTTTTTGCAGCATCCTACTCTTCCAGATTAGAAAGACTTGTTTTTTCGGCAGGAACCTCCGGCACCTCCTGTTGATTATCTTCCGTCAGCCATTGTTTTGCCTTGGCCAATACGTCATCAGAAGAGAAAGCATGATTCTTGTATCGATGATCCAAAAGACATGCAAGCACAACATTTTTATTCACTTTATGCTTCTCTAAACGTTTGGCGAGGCTGTCCCTCATGACCTGCCTACATGTTTTAGTGCCACATGTGTTGGGTCCTTCATTCTCTTGAAGAAGCATCCTCAGCACTCTCACACATGGGATGACAGATGAGTCGTAATGACCTCTAGTGTCACTTCCTCTATGGGGGAGGAGGGTCTCAATGACATTGGCTACAATGTCCCACTGATCAGCAGTAGGACAAGAATATCCTCCATATTCACCGGAATAGATGGTAAGAGCTTGCTTCTGCTCCAGTATTCTTTGCAGCATGTGAAGTGTTGAGTTCCATCGTGTTGGAACAGCATTAATCAAGTTGTTTGCACTTCAGTCGCTGCTTGGCAAGGATTGAATGGTGGAAATCACCTGTGCACCTCTTCAGCATGCCAATTATATCAAGCAAAGCTCTCTTGTTTAACAAACCATCATTTACCACAAGTTAGAGTGTGTGTGCCATGCAACCGAGGTCTGACACTTCAGCAAGCTTCATTCCTTTCACCATGTTCGCTCCGCTGTCTCGAAGCACAAGCATCACTCGGTCTTTGGTGATTCCTCAGTCTTCAAGAATGCCTAGAAACGTCTCTAATGTACTCCCCAGTGTGGGAATCTTGCATCACTTTTGTATTCAACATCAAATGCCTTCTTGTCTATCCGCTGTCAATGAAGTGGCATGTAAGACTCATTAGTGACTCTGTTTGTCCTGACCAGCAGTCAGTCGTGAATGAGAGTGAGTTGCCAGCATTCTCTGGTTTCAGCATAGCCTTTACTTTCTCAACAACCTTTTGGTGAATCTTTCCCAGCATTTCAGTTCAATAATACTTGTCACTCTTCAGTATGTACCTTGGCTCAACTATGGACCTCAACCGCTTAAATCCAGAGTCAGACACCATTGCAAATGGCTGGTTATCAGTGACCATCATCTCTGTGATTACTCGGTCCAGCAGTTGGGATCTACCATCCGAATTTAGCCACCTGTTTTTTTTTCTGAAACATATCTGTTATTGTTGCCTGGGATAGTGGTATTTCACCTTGTGATTCATTGTATTTTTTCTGTGCTGCATGATAAGATTTAACATGATGAACTCTTGGATGGGCCCAAAGATTTGATGTATTTTTGTTTTTTGCAATTGCTAATCCCATGCTTACATTGTTTGTGCATGTGTTGCACACTGTTGTGGAAATTAATAGGGCTTGGAACATAGAAATTCACTTGGTGCGCTGGAAACTTTGCTGTGCTGAAAAGCGCACTCGTGGATAATAATACGCGCCAATCACCATTATACCTTGTACTTAAAGTACAAATGTACAGCTCTTTTGCATAAGGTTAACCAAGCGCTCGGCGACAAAGAAAAAGGAACAGACACACTGGGTCATATTGATGACATCTGCCTGGTCTCTCTGTGCGTATGTATGTGTGTGTGGGTGCGTGAGTGTGTGTGAGAGTGAGTGGTTGTGGGTGTGTCAGTGGGTGAGAGCGAGTGGTTGTGTGTGTTTCAGTGTCTGTGTCCTCTGTCTGCAAGTCTTCCTGTGTCCCAGAGCAGGGTCAGCTTTATTTACAGAAAATTAACAAAAGGGGGGTTACAGGGAGTGGCTTCAAGACCACCAATCACAGAACATGTATACATTCAAAAAGTACAATAGAAACGAAAAGTCAGTGTTTATGTAGAAACACAGCCATGTGCAGAGATGAACTGCTGAGTGAACAAAGCAGACATGGCTGCCATCTTATAAACTTGGCTGTGGTAATTCACAAACATGGACTCGTTACCTGTTAGTGGATACTATCAATTATGGTTTCATAAAGACCATATTTGATAGTTAACATGCTACTATTCCAGTGAATGGGACTTTATTATATGTGCATAAGACAATAGCAGCAGTATTTCAATCATATGGATCAAATATGACAGAAAGATGTCATTCATTATCTTGGAAAAACGATAAGAATTCCACATCACAAACACATCTCTGCAGTGAATGCCGGGACCCCGGATGGCGGGTATATATTTGTGCGATTGGATTTCTCCTTGCGCTGCCATAAATCAGGCTACAAGTATTGTGCAATCCCATCTAATGGAAGATTTCCACTAACAAGTCTTTCCCCAATGCCAGTTGAAGAAATATTCGCTGTGCATAGCGATTACCAGTAAACTGACTCTGGGAGACATAATGGCAATTTAACTAAAAATACATCCTAATGAAACTTCCACATAAATATTAATAAAACACTGCTGCTTTTCCTGGAGATGGAGATGAGAAATAGTCCCAGACCACACTTTTACTATCTGCATCCATCTCCATTGAAATTTGAAAGACACTACTGAAATTGAATATAGGGTTAAAAAAAACTGGCTGGCTGGCACCCTGTGGCAGGTGGGTGTCTGGCTGTCTGGCACCCAGTGGTGGGTGGCTGGCTGGCTGGCACCCTGTGGTGGGTGGCTGGCACCCTGTGGTGGGTGTCTGGCTTGCTGGCACCCTGTGGTGGGTGGCTGGCTTGCTGGCACCCTGTGGTGGGTGGCTGGCTGGCTGACACCCTGTAGTGGTGGGTGGGTGGCTGGCTTGCTGGCACCCTGTGATGGGTGGCTGGCTGTCTGGCACTCTCTGGTGGGTGGCTGACTGTCTGGCACTCTGTGGTGGGTGGCTGGCTGTCTGGCACTCTCTGGTGGGTGGCTGACTGTCTGGCACTCTGTGGTGGGTGGCTGGCTGGCTTACACCCTGTGGTAGTGGGTGGCTGACTGTCTGGCACCCTGTGGTGGGTGGGTGGCTGGCTTGCACCCTGTGGGGGTTGGTGGCTGGCTGGCACCCTGTTGTTGGTGGCAGGCTTGCTGGCACCCTGTGATGGGTGGCTGGCTTGCTGGCACCCTGTGGTGGATGGCTGACTGGCACCCTGTGGTGGGTGGGTGGGTTGCTGGCTGACACCCTGTGGTGGGTGGCTGGCTTGCTGGCACCCTGTGGTGGGTGGCTGGCCTGCTGGCACCCTATGGTGGGTGGCTGGCTGTCTGACACCCTATCTTGGGTGGCTGTCTTGCTGGCACCCTGTGGTGGGTGGCTAGATGGCCCCCTGTGGTGGCTGGCACTCGGTGGTGGGTTGCTGACTGGCTGACAACCTGTGGTGGTGGGTGGCTGGCTGGCACCCTGTGGTAGTGGGTGGCTGGCTGTCTGGCACCCTGTGGTGGATGGCTGACTGGCACCCTGTTGTGGGTGGGTGGGTGGGTGGCTGGTTGACACCCTGTGGTGGTGGATGGGTGGCTGGCTGACACCCTGTGGTGGTGGGTTGGTGGCTGGCTGACACCCTGTGGTGGTGGGTTTCTGGCTTGCTGGCACCCTGTGGTGGTGGGTGGCTGGCTTGCTGGCACCCTGTGGTGGCTGGCTGGCTTGCTGGCACTCTGTGGTGGCTGTCTGGCACCCCGTAGTGGGTGGGTGGCTGGCTTGCTTGCACCCTGTGGTGGGTGGCTGACTGGCACCCTGTTGTGGGTGGCTGGTTGACACCCTGTGGTGGTGGATGGGTGGCTGGCTGACACCCTGTGGTGGTGGGTTGGTGGCTGGCTGACACCCTGTGGTGGTGGGTTTCTGGCTTGCTGGCACCCTGTGGTGGTGGGTGGCTGGCTTGCTGGCACCCTGTGGTGGCTGGCTGGCTTGCTGGCACTCTGTGGTGGCTGTCTGGCACCCCGTGGTGGGTGGGTGGCTGGCTTGCTTGCACCCTGTGGTGGGTGGCTGACTGGCTTGCTGGCACCCTGTGGTGGCTGGCTGTCACCCTGTGGTGGGTGGCTGGCTGACACCCTGTGGTGGGTCGCTGGCACCTTTTGGTGGTGGGTGGCTGGCTGTCAGTCAACCTGTGGTGGGTGGCTGGTTTGCTGGCACCCTGTGGTGGGTGGCTGGCACCCTGTGATGGGTGGCTGGCACCCTGTGATGGGTGGCTGGCTGTCTGGCAGCCTGTGATGGGTGGCTGGCTGTCTGGCAGCCTGTGATGGGTGGGTGGCTGTCTGGCACCCTGTGGTGGGTGGCTGGCTTGCTGGTACTCTGTGGTGGGTGGCTTTCTGTCTTGCACCCTGTGGTGGGTGGCTGGCTTGCTGGCACCCTGTGGTGGGTGGCTGGCTTTCTGGCAGCCTGTGGAGGGTGGTTGGCTGGCACCCTGTGAAGGGTGGTTGGCTGGCACCCTGTGGTGGTGGTTGGCTGGCACCCTGTGGTGGTGGGTGGCTGTCTGGCTGGCACCCTGTGGTGGTGGGTGGCTGTCTGGCTGGCACCCTGTGGTGGGTGGCTGTCTGGCTGGCACCCTGTGGTGGGTGGCTGTCTGGCTGGCACTCTGTGGTGGTGGGTGGCTGGCTGTCTGGCACCCTGTGGTGGGTGGCTGGCTGACACCCTGTGGTGGGTGGCTGGCTGGCTGACACCCTGTGGTGGGTGGCTGGCTGGCTTACACCCTGTGGTGGGTGGCTGGCTGGCTTGCACCCTGTGATGGCTGGCTGCCTGGCACCCTGTGGTGGCTGGCTGGCACAGGGCCTGTGGGTGGCTGGCTGGTACAGGGCCTGTGGGTGGCTGGCTGGTTCAGTGCCTGTGGCTGGCTTGCTGGTACAGGGCCTGTGGGTGTGGGGGGCTGGCTGGCACAGGGCTGCTGTGGGTGGATGTATGGCTGTGTTATACACTCCCGAGAGACTCCCGACTCCAGACGATGCTGTCCAAGGCGAGGGAGGTGGCCTAAGAAGGCAGAAGGTTAGGCCCAGTGCGCGGAGGCGCATGGCGGAACATACGCATTGACGTCACGACAATATCGGTAACATCGGCAAGTTCCGGGGCCGATACCGATATATCGGAAAAAGTGAATATTGGCCCTCTGATAATCGGCTTTGCCGATAATCGGTTGATCCCTAATTTGTACCAAAACGAACTTTCAGTGCAAAAATAAAACAAAACCGGATCAATCTTGCTATACACACTGGTTTTCAACCCAAAAACTGAACAATTTCCACTCAGGGATGAATCTCAGTCTAACAATAGAATAGTCCCACCTGGTATACCTACTATACCACCAAAATCTACATGGACGGATCTTCTATTATTAGAAAACTAACATTGCTCCATGGGAATGTAAGAACGTATCAGGCCTAGTAAAATATATTCACAGGAAAATGATGTACTTAAACGACTATCTCCTGTCTCTCAATAGAAAAAACCTTCAGCCTGGTGCTTTCAAAGCCAAATGTTAGGCATTGTAATTAAGATTGTCCCTTTTGTGTGTAGGGCTGCTGTTCAGACATTGTGTCTCCATACAAATCCCACTTTACAGTAAAACACTGAACATATACTGTACACAAAACAAACACCCTTTAGGCTATATTGACTGGGGGCCTAAAAACAAATAAACCCCGTACTTATACAGAAAGAGGAGAAGCAACGTTATTTTGCTGAGTGGAGTTTACTTATAGAGCAGACGGAGAAAATAAATCCTGGTTTAAAAACAACAACAAAATTTCAAAAGCTTCCTCCTCTTGGTCAGCTGTAAAGGAAACTTCGCCGGCACCTTACTTAGGCTCGCCATCTGTTGTGGAAATTAATATACGATTGATGCACAAATTACTCTATTGCGCTAAGAAGTGCACTTTTGTATATTAATATACGCCAAGCGCAATCAATCCTGTTGTGCTAAATAGCACAGTTCTCAGCTCTTTTGTATAAGGCAATGGAGCACGCTCACTATCCCCAGAGATGCAGACCCACACAGGCTGTTTCAGTTTGAATGATCTCAAAGTTTTGTCCTCCGTTGAACAATGGGCTCCGTTTATTTTTAGGGCCACAAAAGAACAAAGACTGGTAGTGATGGCTACACCACATCAGCCAATCAGTTCCAGATGTACAGTCATGACATAATTTACTCACATAGAATTAGCCAATGACACACTTGTATACATTCAAATATTTAACAGGAAGAGGAAGTACACAGACGTAAATAAATAGGACAGTGTGCACAGCTTATTGCCTAACCCTACACATTATACTACTGTTCCCATAGGCGTGAGGCTATCTGCAGGGAAAGAGCCATGTTGTTTCCACTAAGGTAATCAAGCATAGTAGAAAGACATTCGTGTGTATCCCTTCATAAAGACAGATAGATATCAAATCTATATTGACTCCGCACCGCAATACACATAGATCTCTACCGGCAAACAGACCAGCGCACGGAGTGTTTGCTGGTGGAGATATCTATGTAGAGGGAACAAGTCTACACATCTAAGGGAAGGTTTTTTCACTGCCAATAGTCTTTCCTTAACCGGTTGCCGACTGCGCACAGTATATTTACTGCGGCAATCGGCCCCGGCCAGGCAGAGTGACGTAGGTCTACGTCGCTTGCCTGTCACTCCTTCTAGAGCCAATAGCGGGCGGGCGCGCGCCCGCTGAGGCGCGCACCCGCCTCGGCTCGTTCACGGAGGAGTGCGGGAGTGTGACTAGCGGACCCGATGTCCGCCGGTCACACTACGATCGCCGGTACAGCGGGAGAAAGACAGAGCGGCTTATGTAAACAAGCCGCCTGTCAGTTCTCCCTGTGTAAAAGTGAAGATCAGACAGTTCTACTATGTAGAACTGTTGATCTTTGTTTTTACACTAGTAGACCTGTCCCTGCACAGTTAGAATCACGCCCCTAGGACACACTTAACCCCTCCCTGTCCAATACTGTTAACCCCTTCCTTGCCAGTGTCATTTTTGCAGTAACAGTGCATATATATAGCACTGATTACTGCAGTAATGTCACTGGTACCCCCAAAAATGTCAGTCAAGGGTCCGATCTGTCCGCCACAATGTCGCAGTACCGCAAAAAAAATCGCAGATCGCCGCCATTACTCGTTAAAAAATAACCACCAAAAATGACAAAAATCTTTCCCTTTGTTAGTAAACGTGATAACTTTTGCGCAAACCAATCAAAATACGCTTTTTGCCAAACATAGGTAGCGTAAAACAAATTGGCCGAAAATGTTAAAAAATTTTGATTTTTACATTTTTTTTGGGGGGAATTTCATATAAAAAAAGTGAAAAATATTGTTGTTTTTGCAAAAATTACGCTCTTTTTTTGTTTATAGCGCGTGATCAAAAAATCGCACAGGTGATCAAATACCACCAAAAGAAAGCTCTGTGGGAAAAAAAGGACGTGAAATTCGTTTAGGTACAGCGTCGCACGACCGCGCAATTGTCCGTTAAAGTCACGCAGTAAAAAATCGCAAAAAACCCCCTGGTCTTTTAGCAGGAAAATCCTCCGGTGGTAAAGTGGTTAATGCCAGTTCACCCGAAAACACTCTAAAGAGCGCATTGTAAGCAAAACGACAAGATGAGCCATAATGACAATCTAAATAAAACACATGCAGAAAAATGTCCACACTAACCCTAATAAAAAATGTCCACAATAAGCTAAATACATTTTGGCCTAAATGTATGACACAAATTGAGTTTATTGGATATTTTTTATAAATAAAAGTAAAAAATTAAATTTTTTCTCAAAATTTTCAGTCTTCGTTTATTTCGCAAAAAATTAAAACCACAGAGATGATCAAATAGCACCAAAAGAAAGCTTTGTTTGTGGGGGGGAAAAACCCATACATTTTGTTTGGGTACAGCATTGAATGACTGCGAAATTACCAGTTTAAATCACACAGTGCAAAATTGCAAAAAATGGCCTGCTCATTAAAAGGTAAAATCTTTCTGTCCAGAAGTGGTTAATGTTATTAACTGCACATCATATTATAAACTTATGTTTTCTATTATGATTTATAGTGTTTGGTCCACCTCTTTTGCTGTCTTCTCCTTTGAAGAAGTGGGTAACCGCAAAACATGTCGAGAGTTTGAATGTCCATACCTACATCACTTTTGGAGGTTGACCTCATTAAGCATCCTCCTGGAAAGGTGTAAGGGACTGCACAGAGGGACCTCTTTATGTACTCTGAATATCTTGTTGTGGTTTTAAATTTGAATCTTGCTCTTGTTTTATATGTGGAATAAATTTGATTGATTTTATATGAATTTGGTAATGTCTGAGGATAGTAGAAAATCCCTTTGCCCATACTCTCCAAACATGCTCTTCTATTAATTATGGCATGTGGGTACCTGTACTATACATGTTTCCCGAGCAACCCATTTTAAATATGTTTTATATATATATATACATATACACAGCTGCAAGAAAATGTATGTGAACCCTTTGGAATGATATGGATTTCTGCACAAATTGGTCATAAAATGTGATCTGATCATCTAAGTCACAACAATAGACAATCACAGTCTGCTTAAACTAATAACACACAAAGAATGACATGTTGCCATGTTTTTATTGAACACATCATGTAAACATTCACAGTGCAGGTGGAAAAAGTATGGGAACCCCTAGACTAATGACATCTCCAAGAGCTAATTGGAGTGAGATGTCAGCCAACTGGAGTCCAATCAATGAGATGAGATTGGAGGTGTTGGTTACAGCTGCCCTGCCCTTTAACCACTTCCATACAGAGCAGTTAGACACCCTTCCTGCCCAGACCAATTTTCAGCTTTCAGCACTCTCACACTTTGAATGACAATTGCTCAGTCATGCTACACTGTAACCAAACAAAATTTTTATCATTTTTTTCACACAAATAGAGCTTTCTTTTGGTGGTATTTGATCACAACTGGGGTTTTTTTTTTTTTTTTCGTGATATATGCAAAAAAAGAGCAAAAATTTTGAAAAAAAAAACACTTTTTTGTAGTTTCAATTATAAAATTTTGCAAAAAATAAATTTTTCTTCATACATTTGGGCCAAAATGTATACTGCTACATGTCTCTGGTAAAATTAACCCAAATTAGTGTATATTATTTAGTCTGTGTGAAAGTTAGTGAGTCTAGAAGCTATGGTACCAATTACTGAAAATTGATCACACCAGATGTACTGACTGCCTATCTCCTTTCTTGAGGCCCTGAAATGTCAGGACAGTACAAATACCACCCAAATGACCCCTTTTTGTAAAGTAGACAGTCCAAGGTATTTAGTAAGAGGCATGGTGGGTTTTTTGAAGTTGTAATTTTTTCCCACAATTCTTGGGAAAATGAAGAAAAACATTTTTTTTTCTTTTTTTTCCCACAAAGTTGTCAATTTATAAGCTATTTCTAACACATAGCATGTACACAGCAAAAATTACACCCAAAAATACATTCTGCTACTCCTTCCGAGTATGGCGATACCACATGTGTGAGACTTTTACACAGCCTGGCCACAAAAAGAGACTCCACGTCCAAGAAGCGCCTTCAGGCGTTCTAGGAGTATAAATACACATAAAACTTTCTTACTACCTATCACACTTTTCCAGGCCCTAGAGCACCAATACAATGGAAACACCCACAAAATGACCCCATTTTGGAAAGCAAACACTCCAACGTATATTCTATGAGGCATTATGGGTCTTTTGAACGCGTCATTTTTTTCCACAAGTTTTTGGAAAATGTGGGAAACAAATTTTTTTACACAAAGTTGTCAATTTATAGGATATTTCTAACACATAGCATGTAAATAGCAAAAATTACACCCCAAAATACATTCTGCTACTCCTCCGGAGTATGGCGATACCACGTGTGAGACTTTTACACAGCCTGGCCACATAAAGAGACTCCACATTCAACTAGCACCTTCAGGCGTTCTAGGAGCATAAATTACACACATCCTTGTCGGACTACCTATCACACTTCTGAAGGCCCTAAAGCACCAAGACAATGGAAACACCCACAAAATGACCCCATTTTGGAAAGCAAACACTCCAACGTATATTCTATGAGGCATTATGGGTCTTTTGAACGCGTCATTTTTTTCCACAAGTTTTTGGAAAATGTGGGAAACAAATGAAAACCTTTTTTTTTTACACAAAGTTGTCAATTTATAGGATATTTCTAACACATAGCATGTAAATAGCAAAAATTACACCCCAAAATACATTCTGCTACTCCTCCTGAGTATGGCGATACCACATGTGTGAGACTTTTACACAGCCTGGCCACATAAAGAGACTCCACATTCAACTAGCACCTTCAGGCGTTCTAGGAGCATAAATTACACACATCCTTGTCGGACTACCTATCACACTTCTGAAGGCCCTAGAGTACCAAGACAATGGAAACACCCACAAAATGACCCCATTTTGGAAAGCAAACACTCCAACGTATATTCTATGAGGCATTATGGGTCTTTTGAACGCGTCATTTTTTTCCACAAGTTTTTGGAAAATGTGGGAAAAAAATTAAAACCTTTTTTTTTTACACAAAGTTGTCAATTTATAGGATATTTCTAACACATAGCATGTAAATAGCAAAAATTACACCCCAAAATACATTCTGCTACTCCTCCTGAGTATGGCGATACCACATGTGTGAGACTTTTACACAGCCTGGCCACATAAAGAGACTCCACATTCAAGAAGCAGCTTCAGGCGTTCTAGGAGCATAAATTACACACAACATTTTCGGACTACCTATCACACTTCTAAAGGCCCTAGAGCACCAAGACAATGGAAACACCCACAAAATGACCCCATTTTGGAAAGCAAACACTCCAACATATATTCTATGAGGCATTATGGCTCTTTTGAACGTGTCATTTTTTTCCAAAAGTTTTTGGAAAATGTGGGAAAAAAATTAAAACCTTTTTTTTTTTACACAAAGTTGTCAATTTATAGGATATTTGTAACACATAGCATGGAAATAGCAAAAATTACACCCCAAAATACATTCTGCTACTCCTCCTGAGTATGGCAATACCACATGTGTGAGACTTTTTCACAGCCTAGCCATATAGAGGGACCCAACATCCAAGGAGCACTATCATGCATCCTAGCCACTTGCCTAGGCCTATTTTTGACATTTGGTGTTTACAAGCTAAAATCAGTTGTTTTTACTAGAAAACTACTTAGAACCCCCAAACATTATATATATTTTTTTAGCAGAGACCCTAGAGAATAAAATAGAGATTATTGCAATATTTTTTATCACACCGTATTTGCGCAGCGGTCTTCCAAACGCAATTTTTTTTAAAAAAAATCACTTTTTTTAATTAAAAAATAAGAAACCAGTAAAAATAGCCCGATTTTTTTCCATAATGTGAAAGATAATGTTATGCCGAGTAAATAGATACCCAACATGTCATGCTTCAAAATTGCGCACGCTCACGGAATGGCGACAAACTTTGGTACTTAAAAATCCCCATAGGCGACATTTTAAAAATTTCTACAGGTTGCCATCTTTAAGTTACAGAGGAGGTCTAGGGCTCAAATTATTGCTCTTGCTCTAACGATCGCGGCGATACCTCACGTGTGGTTTGAACACCGTTTACATATGTGAGCGGGGTTTCCGTATGCTTCCGCTTCTGCGCGCGAGCTAACGGGGACAGGGTGCTTTAATTTTTTTTTTTTTTTTTTACTATTTATTTTATTTATTATTTTTTATTTTTACACCGTTTAAAAAAAAAAAAAAAATTGATCATTTTTATTTCTATTACAAGGAATGTAAACATTTCTTGTAATAGAAATAGGCACGACAGGACCTCTTTTTTGTAAGATCTGGGGTCAAAAAGTCCTCAGATCTCACAAGTACACTAAAAGATAGAAAAAAATAAATAAATAAAATAAAATGAAAAAAAAAAAGGGACCTTTAAGCTGGTTGCTAGGCAACAACATTTGCCGTAGCGCCGGTCCTCCAAGACCATAGAGTTGAGTGAGGGCAAGCTTGTGAGCCCTCACTCAACATCCTGTCCATGAGGATCTGGGACCGGATCGTTTTCCCCGCTGCCGGTGGGTCCGGTAAGCGGGGAAAAGGACCGGGACGCGGCGGGAGGGGGGGGGTCACCTCTTCCGCCATCCCGGAAGGGTGATCCCGCGGCGAATCCGCCGCTGGGACCACCCTTATGGGAAAGCCAACTGTCCACCGTTTAAAAAAATACCAGGGTTATGGCAGCTATCTGCTGCCATAACACCGGTTTTTAGGTTTAAACCAAGAACGTATATATACATTGGCCGGTTGGCAAGTGGCTAGGGACATAAATCACACACATAAATTCCTGACAACCTATCACATTGTTGAAGGCCCCTAACACATAGCATAATACATACAAAAATACATTCTGCTGAGCAAAGGATAAACAAAAAAATACCTGTGGTTTTAGCAGTGCAGTGGTTCAGGCAGCAGGCAGGAACGTAGACAGCGACAGTGAAAGGATTGTCCAGGCAGCAGGCAGGAATAGTGACCATAGTCAGTACAGGCAGCAGGCACAGATATTGTCAGCACAGCCAAAGCATTGGTCCAGGTAGCAGGCAGGTCAGCAGCAGAAAAAGGATTGTCCATGCAGCAGGCAGGAATACTGTCCATAATTAGTACAGGCAGCAGGCAGAGATATGGTCAGTACAGCCCAATTATTGGTCCAGGTAACAGGCACATGTTCCATAAAAAGTCCTGGGTCAGTGCAGGCAGGGATATGATCAGCACAGCCAAAGTATTGGTCCAGGCAGCAGGCAGGACCATGAAGCTTAGGGCCTCGGTCGGGAAAGAATGGGGACAGGGGTAGAGGCTTCTCCCACCCAAATCGCTTTGAAGCCTCCGAACTCCAGACCCTGTTCTGAGTTTACAAACCCAGAGAAATCCAAAAACTGGTTTTCTCATATCAGAACGCTATATTCTGAAGCCCCTCACAAAAGTGAGACCCCTGTGTCATTTTGAATCCCACTACTACAGTAGCAGGGCGAAGGATCAGTTTAAGTGGCAGGCAAAAAACATGGTCGTAACAGGCCGAGGTCAGTGCAGGTAAAAGGCAGAAATAGACGGTAGGCTAAGGCAAAATCCATAAACAATCCAGGGTCAGTTCACTTGAAAGGCAGAAACATGGCGGATAAACAATGCAGACGGCAGGCAGAGGCATCGTCGATAAACAGTCCAGGGTCAGTTCACTTGAAAGGCAGAAACATGGCGGATAAACAATGCAGACGGCAGGCAGAGACATAGTCGATATACAGGCCAGGGTCGGTTCACAAGGAAGGCAGTAATATGGTTGGTTGAGGCAGCAGGAAAATATTCAGCAGTGAAATATGGGCTAAAAGTTTAGGGCAGTGTGATATATTTTGAAGCATTCTCCAATGCAAAGGCCAGGTTGGGCGGGACAATCGGGACAATGGAAACTGGTGTCTTTCCTAATTCCTCTTTTGCCACACACCCGACACCTTTTTTGGCGGCGTCTTCCGGTTTGTGATGGTGGGATACGGAAAGGGAAATGGCGCTCATGAAGTCTGCTGACACAATCCGAACAAATGATTTCTGGGGGGGATCCTTGCTGGTAAATGAGGGCAGTGGCAATGTCTTCAATAAACTGGAGGAAGGGGATTGGTGTTGTTGTGGACTTTTTATAGGTGACAAAGGCATTGTACATGGCCAAATGGAAAAAGTACATTGCAAGCTTTTTGTACCAAAAGACGGTCTTTCGTGTCGGGAGATAGGGCTGCAGCATTTGATCGTTTAAATCCACCCCCCCCCCCCCATGTACTTATTGTACTCGTGGATGCAAGCAGGCTTTTGAACGGAACCGCGTCGTCTTCGAATTTCCACTGAGCTGTCATCGTGGATGGTGGACATGAGGTAAACGTCCTTACTGTCCCTCCACTTCAAAGCCATTACCTCCTCGTTCCTAAGGCTTGCGGATTCCCCAATTCGTAATTGAGTGGTGATAAGACTCTGCGGGAAGCCCTTCCGGTTTTTTCTTACTGTACCGCATGCCAGGGTTTTCTTCAGGTACAGGTGGCGGAAAAGGGGCAAACTGGTGTAATAGTTGTCCATATAAATATGGTACCCCTTTTGCAGCAATGGGAAGGCTAGGTCCCAGACAATCTTCCCACTTACTCCCATGTACGTTGGGCACTCAGGGGGCTGGAGCTCAGAGTCTCTGCCTTCGTACACGCGAAAGGCGTACACATATCCCGTTTTACTTTCGCAGAGCTTGTTTAGTTTTAAGCTGTACCTAGCCCTCTTGCTGGGAATATACTGCTTAAATGCCAGCCGGCCTGTGAAGTGGACCAGTGATTCATCCACAGCGATCTTTTGGTCAGGGACATAGACTTCGGGGAACCGTCTAGAAAAGTAATCAATTAGGGGGCGAATTTTGTAGAGTTTATCGTAATTGGGATCATCTCGGGGAGGGCACTGGGAATTATCGTTGAAATGCAGGAAGCGCATTATAGCATCATAGCGGGACCTGGGCATGACTGAAGAATAAATTGGCATGTGGTGGTTGGGTTTGGTGGACCAATAAGAGTGCAGCTCATTTTTTTTTTGTAACCCCCATATTGATTGTAAGGCCCAAAAACACTTTGAACTCTTCCACTGTTAGGGGTCTCCATTCAAAAGGACGGGAATGATATGAGGTGGGGTTGTTCAAGATAAACTGTTGGGCAAAAAGATTGGTTTGGTCCACGATGTTTTGAAGGAACTCCAAAGGGAAAAATAAATTAAAAAAAATCAATCAGAATAAAATTTTCGGTGTTGACCTGCAAACCTGGCTGTGCTGTGAAGGGGGGGATTGTAGCTGACCCAGAGCTAGAAGGCAGCCACAATGGGTTTGCCAAGGCATCCGGAAGCTGCATTTGGGCTCTTCTTCTTTGGGGCTGGTGTGAAATCCCAGTACTTGTACTGGGCATTTCCTCCTGGGGTCCAGCGCCGTTGGCGTTTGACGATTGGCCATTGGCGCTGCTGGTGTCTGCCTGATTTTCAGTGCGGCGTCTTCTAGGCCGAACTTCTTCCTCCTCCGATTCAGTGCCGGATGTAAAGCCTTCAAAGGGCTCAAATTCTGAACCGGATTCAGAAATTGTTTCAGCGTCGGAAGGTGAGAGCTCCCCGCTGCCGTCACTCATCATGGATATCATTTCACAGGCCTCTTTGGCAGAGAAAACCCTTTTGGACTGTGACATGGTGGCTGTATGAAGGGTGACAGGTAATCGGGTACTTTGCTGGGCAGGTGACAGGCAGGTGATAGGTACTGATGGGTACTGATGAGTAGTACTGATTCTGATAGGTGTTACTGATGGGTACTGATCAGTACTGATACTGATGGGTACTGATGGGTACTGATGGGTACTGATAGGTACTGATGGGTACTGATGAGCAGGCGGCAAGTACTCGGGTACTTCAGGCGTCAGGTACTCTGATGAGCAGTTGGAAGGTACTCAGGTACTCTGATGAGCAGTTGGAAGGTACTCGGGTACTCTGATGAGCAGTTGGAAGGTACTCGGGTACTCTGATGGGTAGGTGGAAGGTACTCGGGTATGCTGATGGGTAGGTGACAGGTACTCGGGTACCCTGATGGGTAGGTGACAGGTACTCGGGTACCCTGATGGGCAGGGAAAAGGTACTCGGGTACGCTGATGGGCAGTTGACAGGTACTCAGATGGGCAGGTGACAGGTACTCAGATGGGCAGGTGACAGGTACTCAGATGGGCAGGTGACAGGTCCTCTTTATTTGATGGGGGCAATCAGGGCACAGTAATGGTACAGTACTCTCACTGGTAACTTACTGTTAGCTGATCTCCTCACACTGGATCGGTGTGTGAGGAGAAGAGCCTGGTAACAGTGAGTTACCCTCATCTTTGTTGACATTTGTGACCGGCTGTGATTGGACACAGCCGGTCACGTGGTAAAGAGCCAATTTCATTGGCTCTTTACCAAGATCGGGGATTGGCTCTGTCCAAGGGACGAGCCTCGTCCCCGATCGCTGCTCTGCATCATTGCAGAGAGAACGAGCGGCTCGTGCTTGAGCCGCTCATGTGATCGGCTGTGATTGACACAGCCGATCACGTGGTAAACAGCCAATTTCTATTGGCTGTTTACCTCGATCAGGGATGGGCTATGTCCGAGGGACGAGCCTCATCCCTGATCGCGCCGCTGCGCGCCGCCGGGGGCGCGCACTGGAGGCTAGAACGCGCCGACGTCATATGACGGCGGCCCGGATCTAGACAACCACTTTGCCGATGTCATTTAACATGACGCGGTATGGAAGTGGTTAAAAAACACACACCAGTTCTGGGTTTGCTTTTCACAAGAAGCATTGCCTGATGTGAATGATGCCTCGCACAAAAGAGCTCTCAGAAGACCTACAATTAAGAATTGTTGACTTGCATAAAGCTGGAAAGGGTTATAAAAGTATCTCTAAAAGCCTTGCTGTTCATCAGATGGGTGTTGCAACAGGACAATGATCCAAAGCATAGAAGTAAATCAACAACAGAATGGCTTAAACAGAAGAAAATACGCCTTCTGAAGTGGCCCAGTCAGAGTCCTGACCGCAATCCGATTTGAGATGCTGTGACAAGACCTCAAGAAAACGATTCACACCAGACATCCCAAGAATATTGCTGAACTGAAACAGTTCTGTAAAGAGGAATGGTCACCTGCACTGTGAATGTTTACATGGTGTGTTCAATAAAAACATGGCAACATTTCATTCTTTGTGTGTTATTAGTTTAAGCAGACTGTGATTGTCTATTGTTGTGACTTAGATGATGATCAGATCACATTTTATGAGCAATTTGTGCAGAAATCCATACCATGCCAAAGGGTTCACATACTTTTTCTTGCAGCTGTGTATATATATATATATATATATATATATATATATACACACACACACACACACACACACACACTGTATTCTTAGTACACACCTCACATTTTTGTAAATATTTTATTATATCTTTTCATATGACAACACTGGAGAAATTATACTTTTCTACCATGTAAAGTAGTGTAAGTGTACAACTTGTATAACAGTGTAAATTTGCTGTCCCCTCAAAATAACTCAACACACAGCCATTAACCACTTGCCGACCGCCGCAAGTACATTTACTGCGGCAGTCAGCCCCGTGCAGGCAAAGCGACGTAGTACTACGTCACTCGCTCCCGCCGGTCTGGGGCGCGGTCCCGCTGATGACCTGATTGGGTTCAGAACCGATCAGTCATCCGGTCCAGGCCAATGATTTTTGCCCAATCAGATTCTATGCTGAGCCTGTGTAATGTAAACACAGGCTCAGAAAAGACCCGCTCTCTCCTCCCATGATCCTTTTTGGATTCATCGAGAGGAGAGAGCACATCTAACTGTGAGTACTGCACTAAGCACATACATACACACTTAGGCACATTTCACCCCCGATCGCCCCCCCAGTTAACCCCTACACCCCCTGTCACAACACACACTGTATACTGTATATAGCATTTTCCTATATACCTGACCTGTATAAGTGTGATTTGTGACCAGGTGTAGCGTTTGTGGCCCTTTTTTTTACACTTAAAATAACCACCACCACCCCCCCCCATAAGGATTTAACCCCCTGATCACCCCCAGTTAACCCCTTCCCCCGTCACATTGTACACTAATACACACGTAATATACTGTTTTTCTGTATTTTGTATTAGTGCGATTGTGACTTGTGTTAGCGCTAGCGAGTTCGTTTCTGTCCCAAGGAGGTTTAGGGTCCCCGCCACTCCCCCCCAATAAAGATTTAACGCCCTGATCACCCCCAGTTAACCCCTTCATTGCCCTGTCACAGTGTCACTTTTATAGTGTACAGTTTTTTTTTCTGATCACTATTATTAGTGACACAGGTGACATTAGCTAGTGTTAGCATCAGTCTAAAATAGCGCAGATCCCCGGCGCATAGTTAGAAATAACCCCTTGATTACCACACACACGCACATACACTTCCATTACTAGTATAGTGTTTGAACAGATCAATATCTGATCTGATCAGAACTATACTAGTGTCCCCATAGTTTAGGGTTCCCAAAACGCGGTGTTTGCACGATCAGCATTGATTCCTGCCAGCACCTGCGTTTAACCCCTCCGCCCAGCCCACCCCACCCAGGCAAGTGCTGTAATCAATAGATTACTGTAACTTACAAAAAACACAACACACAAAACCGCTGTGTTAGCAGAGTCAGGCCTGATCCCTGCTAGCATTAGCAGTTTTTTTTTGGTAGCGGTTGAAATAGTCCTTGACAACCAGGTGCTTTTATTACCTGTGAGTCACACTACTGTACCGGTAAATTTAGTTACTAACATGTCCAAACGTTGGTACTGTAGTGCAGAGGCTTACAGTATACTGACCATGTCAGATGAGAGCGAATGGGAAGCCTCACTGGCAGAATCAGGGTCAGTATACAAACCTGATGACAGCAGTGGCTCCCTGACAGATAGCTCCGACGACAGATGGGTCCCTGTTAGACCCAGGTGTACCCGACCCCATTCTGGAGTTCTTGAGATGCAGGAATCGCAGTGTGCTCGTATGGAGCAGAGTGTCGATACTAGTGCCGCTCATCCTTCTGGTGGCCTGGCAAGCGCCAGCGGCCTAGTACACCCTGGACCTAGTACAACCAGCACTGCAGTAAAACTTGGTGACATGGCGAGTCCCATAAGTGCAGTTGAAGCTGGTGCGGTGGCTAGTACGAGTAGTGGCCTGCAGCCCCTGCGTATTCGAAGCCCATAGTGCCCTCCCTGATGCGCTGGCATATCCTAATTGGCAACCCACTGATTCTACAGCGCCAGTACTTCCCCCATTCAATGCCCAACCTGGAATCCACGTGGAGACAGCTGGTTTTTGAGCTGTTCTTCACGGAAGATCTTTTCGGATCTATTGTGGATCAGTCAAATTTATATGCACAACAATTCATCGCCGCCAACTCAAATTCGCCCCTTGCCAGACAATTCGCCTGGAAACCTATAACGGTTCCCGATTTTGAAATCTTTCTGGGCCTTTCCCTGAACATGGGCATAACCAAAAAGAGTGAATTGCGGCTATATTGGTCCACTAGCCCACTTCACCATATGCGCGTGTACTCTGCCTCCATGTCCAGGGTGAAATACGAGCAAATTCTGCGATTTATGCATTTCAACAACAATGAAATCTGTCATCCTTGGGGAGACCCTGAATATGATCGGCTCCACAAAATTTGGCCCCTCATAGACCACTTCAGTCAGCGGTTTGCAGCCTTGTTTTCCCCCGAACAAGTTGTCTGCATTGACGAGTCCCTGATTAAATTTACTGGCCACCTTGCTATGAAACAGTACCTCTCCAGCAAGTGTGCCAAGTACGAGGTCAAGCTGTACAAGCTCTGTGACAGGGCCACAGGCTATACAGTTAGTTTCCGGGTCTATGAGGGAAAAGATAGCTGTGTGGAGCCCCCCAACTGCCCAGACTACATAGGGAGCAGCGGCAAGATAGTTTGGGACTTGGTGTCACCCTTATTTGGAAAGGGGTACCATTTGTACGTGAACAACTTATACACAAGCGTGCCACTTTTTAGTCACCTTCTCGATTTACAAATTGGCGCATGTGGCACTGTGCGACCTAATCGCTGGGGCTTCCCCCAACGACTTGCAAATTCCCGTCTTAGTCGGGGGAGAGAGCCTGCTTGAAAACGGACAAATTGCTTGCAGTGAAGTGGAGGGATACACAGGATGTTTTTGTTCTGTCCTCCCTTCACCCAGACACGACAGTCCAAATTTCTACAGCAACTGGCGTTATGGAGAAACCCCTCTGTGTCCAGGAATATAACCTTAATATGGGAGGGGTGAACCTTTACCAGCTTTTGGCACCGTATTTAGTTGCCCGTAAAGCCAGACGCTCGTACAAAAAAGTGTCTGTTTATTTATTCCAATTGGCTATGCTGAATGCCTTTGTCCTATACAGGGCGTCAGGACGAACCGGATCCTTCCGAGAATTCCAGGAAGAGATCATCGAAGCCTACCTGTACCCAGGAGGTGTTCCTGTCCAACTTCCCTTTCCAGATGCAGTGAGCCAGCTGCATGAGAGGCACTTTCCACAAGTCCTCCCGCGTACCCCTACCCAAAGACACCCCCAAAGTAGATGTTGTGTCTGTAGCAGGCGTGGATGTAGGCGTGACACCCGCTATTATTGTCCCGACTGTCCTGGCCAACCTGGTCTCTGCATCGGGGACTGTTTCCGTCGCTTCCATACACTAGTGGAGTTTTAGTGTAGGGGTATAGTACGACACAGTGTAGGGCACACAAACACAGGGTCTCGAAAGATGTTCCATGGCTATCGACATTTTGAGAGACCCAAGCTGGAAAATCGCAGTTCACAGAAAAAAAGTGTTAAAAAAAAATGAAATAAAAAAACAAAAAACAGTTGTCGTGTCAGTTATTTTTATGTTCTTCTACTCTTCCTACTGTACTTTTACTGTACTTTGTTTTTCATTCTTTTCTTAACCAGTTTCTCTTGCAGATACCCGTCAGCTGCCACACTGACTTTATATATTCTGACACAAACAGCGTTTGCGCTCAGCATATATGGATACCTCTGATGGCAGCAGCTGTGGTAGGCTGATTTCACCACTGCAGTTAAAATACCTTTAGGTATACGTGGAATATTCTCATGTATACCCACCATTAAATCAGTGGGTTTGGTTGTTGGGCGGTTAATGGTGTGTAATACTACACAATATTCCTGTGGTGATTTCTGTTAGGTTCCCTTTTTTTTCGTTCAGCCCACAGGCTGCATGAAAACAAAAAAAAAACCTACACTACAGTGCCTTGCGAAAGTATTCGGCCCCCTTGAACTTTGCGATAAAGATATAAAACTTTAATTTTTTTGTGAAGAATCAACAACAAGTGGGACACAATCATGAAGTGGAACAAAATTTATTGGATATTTCAAACTTTGCAGCAAACTCTCTCCAGAAGTACAGTGAGGATCTCTGAAGAATCCAATGTTGACCTAAATGACTAATGATGATAAATTATATCCACCTGTGTGTAATCAAGTGTCCGTATAAATGCACCTGCACTGTGATAGTCTCAGAGGTCCAATTAAAGCGCAGAGAGCATCATGAAGAACAAGGAACACACCAGGCAGGTCCTAGATACTGTTGTGGAGAAGTTTAAAACTGGATTTCGATACAAAAAGATTCCCCAAGCTTTAAACATCCCAAGGAGCACTGTGCAAGCGATAATATTGAAATGGAAGGAGTATCAGACCACTGCAAATCTCCGAAGGCCTGGCCGTCCCTCTAAACTTTCAGCTCATACAAGGAGAAGACTAATCAGAGATGCAGCCAAGAGGCCCATGATCACTCTGGATGAACTGCAGAGATCTACAGCTGAGGTGGGAGACTCTGTCCATAGGACAACAATCAGTCGTATACTGTACAAATCTGGCCTTTATGGAAGAGTGGCAAGAAGAAAGCCATTTCTTAAAGATATCCATAAAAAGTGTAGTTTAAAGTTTGCCACAAGCCACCTGGGAGACACACCAAACATGTGGAAGAAGGTGCTCTGGTCAGATGAAACCAAAATCGAACTTTTTGGCAACAATGCAAAATGTTATGTTTGGCGTAAAAGCAACACAGCTCATCACCCTGAACACACCATCCCCACTGTCAAACATGGTGGTGGCAGCATCATGGTTTGGGCCTGCTTTTCTTTAGCAGGCACAGGGAAGATGGTTAAAATTGATGGGAAGATGGATGGAGCCAAATACAGGACCATTCTGGAAGAAAACCTGATGGAGTCTGCAAAAGACCTGAGACTGGGACGGAGATTTGTCTTCCAACAAGACAATGATCCAAAACATAAAGCAAAATCTACAATGGAATGGTTCACAAATAAACATATCCAGGTGTTAGAATGGCCAAGTCAAAGTCCAGACCTGAATCCAATCGAGAATCTGTGGAAAGACCTGAAAACTGCTGTTCACAAACGCTCTCCATCCAACCTCACTGAGCTCGAGCTGTTTTGCAAGGCGGAATGGGAGATAATTTCAGTCTCTCGATGTGCAAAACTGACTTACAGCTGTAATTGCAGAAAAAGGTGGCGCTACAAAGTATTAACTTTAGGGGGCTGAATAATTTTGCACGCCCAATTTTTCAGTTTTTTATTTGTTAAAAAAGTTTTAAATATCCAATAAATTTCGTTTTACTTCATGATTGTGTCCCACTTGTTGATTCTTCACAAAAAATTACAGTTTTATATCTTTATGTTTGAAGCCTGAAATGTGGCAAAAGGTCGCAAAGTTCAAGGGGGCCGAATACTTTCGCAAGGCACTGTATATGCCAAACAAGGACCAGCAATGTACTGGTATGTTGCTGGACTTTGAGTGGTTAGACCAGGATGATGCCTGCAGATTTAGGCATCACCTTGGTATTGTTTTTTACAGCCAGCGATCGGCTTGCCTGTAAAAGCAACCCTAGTGGATAATTGGCCGCTAGACTGCTTTTACATGCAGTGGGAGGGGACTTTGGTGTGGTCAGATGCGTTAAGGTCAGAGGAGAGATTTAGAGTCTAAAAGACCCCAATTTTTTTAAAAAAAGAGTACCTGTAACTACAGATTGCTATCATAGGGGATATTTAAATTAACTGTGATAACAATAAAAATGATAAAAAAAATGAAAGGAATGGTGTCAAAATAACATAAAAAAGCAAAAAATAAAAATCAAACCCCCCCTGTCCCCCCGTGCTTGCGCGCAAAGGCGGACGCAAGCGTTGGTCTAGTGTCATATGTAAACCGCAATTGCAGCATGCATGTGAGGTATCGCTGCGAATGCCAGATCGAGGGCAGTAATTCTTGCAGTAGACCTCCTCTGTAAGTCTAAAGTGGTAACCTGTAAAGACTTTTAAAGGCTTTTAAAAATTTACGTAGTTTGTTGCCACTGCACAGGCGTGCGCAATTTTTAAAGCATGTCATGTTTGGTATCTATGTACTCGGCATAAAATCATCTTTTAAATTTTACCAAACAATTTGGAATTATATAGTGTATTTGTGCATTAAATTTAAAGAAAATGTATTTTTTTCACAGAAATTGCGTTTGTAAAATCTTTGCGCAAATACCGTGTCACAAAAAAAATTGTAACATCCACCATTTTGTTCTATAGGGCCTCTGCTTTAAATAAATATATAATGTTTGGGGGTTTAAAGTAATTTTCTAGTAAAAAAAAAAATATATATTTTTTCATGTAAACAAAAAGTCACAGAAAAAGCTTGGTTTTCAAGTGGTTAGAAGAGTGGGTGAAGTGTGGCTAAAATTGAGCATAAAATGCCAGGACAGTTCAAACACCCCCCAAATGATGCCTTTTTGAAAAGTAGACACCCAAAGCTATTTGCTGAGAGGCATATTGAGTCCATGGAGTATTTTATATTTTTCCCTAAGTTTTG
Source organism: Pelophylax lessonae (assembly GCF_965119305.1). NCBI lineage: Eukaryota > Metazoa > Chordata > Amphibia > Anura > Ranidae > Pelophylax > Pelophylax lessonae. The sequence goes on along the minus strand of NC_138773.1, from coordinate 140,401,697 downwards.
GGAAGGTGACAATTTTTTTTTTTTTTTTTTTGTTTTTTTTTTTTTACAGAAAGTTGTCACTAAATGATATATTGCTCACGCATGCCATGGGTATATGTGAAACGACACGCCAAAATACATTTCTCTGTCGCTCATTGACAGACGTAGTCTTCTTTATTCACAAGAACTGGGTTATGTTGTCTCCGCAGGAGTAGGACTAGGCAGAAAGGAAAAAACGTTCTGGCTCCACCCTAGGGGCAGTCCCAGAGGGTATATCCTCCCTCTCTCTGCTACAAGGCATCAGTTTTTTTCTGTCTAGTCAGGAGTAAGGACCTAAGTTCCTTGCTGGGATCTCTGGTCCTGGCAAGATTTTTTTTTAGAAAAAATATTTTTTAGGTAGTTTTTTCTCCAGTGTTTTTTCCTGTGAGATCTTCAATCAAATACGCCGGACTGGGCGACACCAGTGGTCACCCCAGCCGGCCTACGAGCGCGCGCAGACCATTGCATTGCGCTTGGTCGGCCGCGACACATTCAAGTAAGTATGCGGGGCCGGGCGACGGGCTGGATGTTGAGATCCAGTGGTCACCCCGGTTTCTGCCTACGAGCGCGTGCAGACCAGAGCTCCGCGCTGGGTCGGCCGCGACGGAGTCCCATTGGAGGGACTGACCTTGCGAGTTAAAAGTCTCGCTTGGACGCCAGGAACCAGAGAGTCGAGGCGTCCGGAGTGGTCCACAACCCCCCACCCCGGTGGAGAGGGTATTGTGAAGAGAGGGTGCCTGTCGGTTCGGTCCCTTTTTTCCTCGTTATGAGGCAGTATGAATTATGGGCCTCTCCATACATGGTCAGTATCTGTCTGACACTAAAAGTCCCCCTTGTAAATACAGCATGTGTTTGTGGGAAGTGGACTTGGTTTGAGAGCTAACACTCTACCCAGCAGACTGTAGTATTACAGCAGACATAGGAGGTATAATCCTACCTTAATTGTAGTGTACCTCCTGCAGATCGATAAACCGCCATTTAGCAGAGATGCAGGTGGATTTGCTGGGAAAAACGATTTCGGCAGTCCGCCGCCATTTTGCCGTAGACCGGGTGCATGAATGTCCTCAGGTCACGCCGGCCGCCATGTTTTTGGAGTCTATTGTCTCCTGTATGGGGGCGGCCATGTTTGATGAGCCCAGCTACCTCGTGGAGAGCTGGGAACGCCGGAAGGCGTACACAGGGGGCGGAGCCACGTCCTTCTACCCGGGAAAACTAACACAGCTCTTTCCAGTCTGTAAAAGACAGACGCTGACTGCAGTTGGTTGGAAACTTCTCTGCATCGGGTGGTGAGCCTTGAGGGTCCCTCTCTCTCTCTGTGGGGATCGAGAAGCAGGTACTCTGAGGGGCGCTATTGCGCTAGGGGGATACACATAAAAAAAAAAAAAAGAGGTATTTTTTATTTAAAAAAAAAAAAAATTTTGTTTTTTCTGGCAAAGGTGTCCTGAATTAACATGGACCCTGCCACTCATGTATCTCCACCGGATCCCCTCGAGGTGTCTGCAGGATCCTCCAGCACCCCACTGATGGTTGAATCATTGTCAGCTATTATGGAAACTTTTGTGTCCCGGGTGGAAGTGGCTTGTCAGGGACAGGGCGCAAGAAAGCGACCCCCGCCTAACCCCTTATTATCTGAAACTTCGGATTCAGAATCTGAGCCTATTTCTGCAGTTGCAGGTACTTCATCTGGGATTGGTGTCTCGGGTACTGTCTCTTCAGACAGTGAGGAGGATGTTTCAGCAAAGCCATAGCCCGAGAGGAAGCGTTGGTAAACGCACTTATTGTATCTGTTCAAGAAACCTTAAGATTACAGGGTATTCCGTCGGAAATAGCTGAAACTGAAATCCCCTTTGGGACTAAAAAACGCATCAAAGTAGCGAAGATTTTTCCATTGCCCAAATGTTTTGGCAATCCAATCAAAGAAGAATGGAGTCTGCCAAAACGCACTTCTGCTATTTCTAAACGCATTAACAGGCGTTATCCGTTTGAGGAAACCCTCATTAAGAAATGGACAGAACCACCTGTGGTGGATTCACCAATTGCTAGATTGAATAAAGCCACGGTTATTCCTTTAGAAGACGCCCCGTCTTTTAAAGATCCAGTGGATCGCAAGATAGAAGCAATGTCTCGCACCATGTTGTCCTTGATTGGATCAGCTTTCAGACCAATAATTGCTATTGGACTGGTTTCGCAGACTGTAACTGAATGGACCAAGTGGTTGCGCCGGGACTTAGAAGAAGTCCCTCAGGCGGTATCAGATTTGTTGGAACAAATGATACAGGGGTTACAGTTTGTGTGTGATGCGGCGTTAGACGCCACTCCATTATTGGCGCGAGCATCAGTTTCAGCAGTGGTTCTCAGGCGTACACTGTGGCTAAAAGGTTGGTTAGCCGACCAAGGTTCCAAAAAAGCATTGGCTAATATCCCCTTTTTAGGAGAGCGTCTATTTGGAGCCAACTTAGATGAGATCATTAACCACTTACCGCCCGCCCGCCGTCATATGACGGCGGGACGGTGCGGCTATTATCCTGGGCGGACGTCATATGACGTCCGCCCATTCAAGCACGGCAGGCGCGCGATCGCGGGCGCGCCGCCGTGCACTGCCGGTGTCGGTGTGTCCCCGGGACACAGCCGGTCACCGGCAGGGGGGAAACAGCCAATAGGCATGGCTGTTTCCCACGTGATCGGCTGTGTTCCAATGACACAGCCGATCACAATGGAGGCGGCCGGGAGATGACCGCGCATGCGCGATCGGGAGCGCGCAGCGCGGTCATGTCGGTGGCACTGTGTTCCGTAGGAACACAGCTGTCACCGGCGGTAGTAAACAGTCACTGACAGTGACTGTTTACTATGTGATCGGCTGTGAATCCATTCACAGCCGATCACAAAATGTAAACACAGAGCAGTAACTCACTGTTACTAGCTCTTCTCTCCTCATACAGTTTCCAGTATGAGGGGAGAAGAGCTAGAAATAGTGAGTTACTGCTCTGTACACATGTACAAAGTAAAATCACACTAAAATCACAGTAATAAAGGTCCCCCCACACAGTCCTCAGCCCCCCCCAATGTCACCTGTCACCCAACAGTCACCTCATCAGTGCCCAGAAATTGACACCCATAACGTTCACATGTGAGCGCAGCGATCGCGGGCAAAATCACCGCGATTCTGCCCGCGATCCGGAAATCATTGCAAATTGCGGGACGCCTGTGCGTTGCCCGTGATTTGCAATAGCACCCCAAACGCTGTGCGATGTTGCCGCCATTTCCGCCTGCCGAATCGCAGTAACATCGCGCAAACATCGCATGACGCCCAAAAAAGTACAAGAGTTTCTTTGGGGCGTCATGCGTTGTTTGCGTGATGTTACCGCGATTCGGCAGGCGGAAATCGCAGCAACATCGCACAGCGGGCAACGCACAGGCGTCCCGCCATTTGCAATGATTTCTGGATCACGGGCAGAATCGCAGTGATTCTGCCCGTGATCGCTACGCTCACATGTGAATGTAGCCTAAAGTTCACCGGTCACCAGAGACTGCCATCAGTACCGCCGTGCACCATCGCCCGTCACCTGTCACCCATCAGTGACCATCGCCCCGTCACCTGTCACCCCATCAATCACCGTCACCTGTCACCCCATCAGTCATCGTCATCTGTCACCCCATCAGTCATCGTAACCTGTCACCCCATCAGTCATCGTCACCTGTCACCCCATCAGTCACCGTCATCTGTCACCCTATCAATCATCGTCACTTGACACCCCATCAGTGATCGTCACTTGTCACCCCATCAATCATCGTCACATGTCACCCGGTCAGTGATTGTCATCTGTCACCTCATCAATCATCGTCACCTGTCACCTCATCAATCATCATCACCTGTCACCCCATCAGTCATCATCACCTGTCACCCCATCCGTCATCGTCACCTGTCACCCCATCAGTCATCGTCACCTGTCACCCCATCAGTCATCGTCACCTGTTTGCCATATACATGCAATCACTTACTGACCGCCTAACGACTATATGCGTCGGCCATTAAAAGCTAAATACTGGGGTTATGGCAGAAGATAGCCCCCATAACCCCGGTATTTTTTGAAACGGCGGGCGGTCGGCTTTCAGATAAGGGTGGTCCCAGTGGCGGATTCGCCGCGGAATTACCCTTACGGTGCAGGGGAAGAGGTGCCCCCCCCCCCTCCTGCCGCGTCCCAGACGTTTTCCCAGCTTACCGGACCCGCCGGCAGCGGGGAAAACTATCCGGTCCCGGATCCTCAGAGACAGGAAGTCGAGTGAGGGCAAGATGGCCCTCACTCAACTCTATGGTCTTGGAGGACCGGAGCTACGTCAAAAGACGTTGCCTAGCAACCGGTTTAAAGGGCCGCTTTTTTTTTTTGCTTTTTTTTTTTTCCTCTTTCAACAATTTTTTTTTTTTTTTTTTCTTTTTTAGTGTAGTTGTGAGGTGTGAGGTCTTTTTGACCCCAGATCTCACAATAAAGAGGACCTGTCATGCCTATTTCTATTACAAGGGATGTTTACATTCCTTGTAATAGGAATAAAAATTATCAAAACATTTTTTTTTTTAAACTGTGTAAAAATAAAAAAATAATAAATAAAATAAATAGGAAAAAAAAAAAAAAAAAAATTAAAGCGCCCTGTCCCCGTTAGCTCGCGCGCAGAAGCAAACGCATACGCAAGTCCCGCCCACATATGTAAAAGGTGTTCAAACCATACATGTGAGGTATCGCCGCGATCGTTAGAGCGAGAGCAATAATTTAAGCCCTAGACCTCTTCTGTAACTCTAAGCTAGTAACCTGCAGAAATTTTTAAAATGTTGCCTATGGGGATTTTTAAGTACCAATGTTTGGCGCCATTCTGTGAGCATGCGCAATTTTGAAGCATGACATGTTGGGTATCTAATTACTCGGCGTAACATTATCGTTCACATTATGGAAAAAAAATTTGCTAAATTTACTGGTTTCTTATTTTTTAGATCAAAAAAGTGATTTTTTTTCCAAAAAATCGCATTTGGAAGACTGCTGCGCAAATATGGTGTGATAAAAAATATTGCAACGATCTCCATTTTATTCTCTAGGGTCTCTGCTAAAAAAAAATATATAATGTTTGGGGGTTCCAAGTAGTTTTCTAGCAAAAAAATGATTTTAGCTTGTAAACACCAAGTGTCAAAAATAGGCCCAGTCTTAAAGTGGATAAATGGACAACTTTGTGTAAAGCGCTACTTGGATGTTAGGCCTATGTATGTGGCCAGGCTGTGAAAAAGTGTTACACATGTGGTATCGCCATACTCAGGAGGAATAGCAGAATGTATTTTGGGGTGCAATTTTTGCTATGTACATGCTATGTGTTAGAAATATTGCATAAATGGACAGCTTTGTGTAAAAAAAAATGTGTTTTCATTTTCTTTCCACATTTTCCAAAAACTTGTGGAAAAAAATGACATATTCAAAAGACTCATTATGCCTCAAAAATTATACGTTGGGGTGTTTGCTTTCCAAAATGGGGTCGTTTTATAGGGGTTTCCATTGTCCTGGTGCTCCAGGGCCTTCAAAAGTACGATAGGTTGTCAGGAAATTATATGTGAAATTTGTGCTCCTAGAATGCCGGACGGTGCTGGTTGGATGTTAGGCCTCTGTATGTGGCCAGGCAGTGAAAAAGTCTCACACATGTGGTATCGCCATACTCAGAAGGAGTAGTAGAATGTGTTTTGGGGTGTAGTTGCAAGTATACATGTGCTGTGTGAGAGAAATAACCTGTTAATACGGCAATTTGTAAAAAAAAATAAAAAAAAAAAAAAAAATCTTCATTTTGCAAAGCATTGTGGGAAAAAATGACAACTTCAAAAAACTCACCATGCCCCTTATTAAATACCTTGGAATGTCTACTTTCCAAAAAGGGGTCATTTGGGGGGTATTTGTACTTTCCTGACTTTTTAGTGTCTCAAGAAATGAGATAGGCCTTCAGTACATCAGGTGTGATCAAGTGTGATCAATTTTCAATGATTCGCACCATAGCTTGTGGACTCTATAACTTTCACAAAGACCAAATAATATACACTTACTTGGGTTATTTTTACCAAAGATAAGTAGCAGTATAAATTTTGGCCAAAATTTGTGAAGAAAAATTACTAATTTGCAAAATTTTATGACAGAAACAAAGAAAAATGCGTTTTTTCACAATATTTTCAGTCTTTTTTTATTTATAGCACAAAAAATAAAAAACCCAGTAGTGATTAAATACCATCAAAAGAAAGCTCTATTTGTGTGAAAAAAAGGACACAATTTTTGAATGGGTACAGTGTTGCATGACTGAGTAATTCTTAGTCAAAGTGTGAGAGCGCTGAAAGCTGAAAATCGGTCTGGGCAGGAAGGGGGTGAAAGTGCACTGTAGGTAAGTGGTTAAGGATCTCACGGGAGGAAAGAGCACCTTTTTACCGCAAAATGTTAAAGGTAAAGGACCTCGTCAAAGACGAGGGCCTTCTTTCTCTGCTCACAAAAAGTTTTTTCGTCCCGCGGGTGAAAAAATTAAGTCCTCCAAAGCTCCTTCAGGAGGCTTCAGGGGACGTTGGTCGGGCAAGCAAAAGCCCGCCCCCTCCAGACCTGAAGATAAATCGTCCAAAGCCTGAAGGTGCGCCCCCACCCATAACTGGGGTGGGGGGACGTCTTCGCCGGTTCCCGGATCCATGGCTTTCCAGAATCCCGGACAAGTGGGTTTGCGAAGTCATAAGGTCAGGGTACAAGATCGAGTTTTGATCTCTCCCACCGGCGCGATTCTTCCCTTCCAATATCCGACTATCCCCGGATCGTCTAGAAGATCTGCGGAGAGCAGTCACGGATTTACTACAACAAGGAGTGGTAGTCCACGTTCCTTGGACAGAACGTTTTCAGGGGTTTTATTCAAACCTATTTACAATACCCAGGAAAGAGGGCAAAGTGCGTCCAATTCTGGACTTAAGGGCCCCTTAATTCCTTTCTCAACATAAGAAAATTGAAGATGGAATCCATTCGCACAGTAGCAGCCTTCCTGCATCCAGGGGATGTCCTAGCGTCCATAGACATCAAGGACGCCTATCTTCACATTCCCATTTTCGCAGGACATCAGCGGTTTCTACGCTTTTCCGTAGAAGAGAACCACTATCAGTTTGTGGCGTTACCTTTCGGTCTCCCCACGGCTCCTCTGGTCTTCACGAAGGTGTTGGCCCCAATGTTGGCTCTACTGCGCCAAAGAGGCATATCGATTCTAGGTTACCTAGACGATCTCCTTCTTCATGCAGATTCTCCTCAGACCCTGCTACAAAACATAGAAATTACTATAATTTCTTTACAGGAATTCGGGTGGCTGGTGAACCAGCAAAAGTAATTTCTGGTTCCCACCCAGAGGCTCGAATATCTGGGTCTAATTCTAGACACAGTCAGGACAAGAGTTTTCCTTCCGGTAGGGAAACCCCGGAAGATTCAATCAGCAGTCCAGTTGTTACTATCCAACAGCTGGTCTTCTCTTCGAACTTGCATGAGGGTTCTGGGGTTGATGGTGGCTTCCTTCGAAGCAGTCCCATTTGCCCAGTCCCATACCCGAATTCTTCAGCAAGAGATTCTTCTCAGATGGAATCGGAATCCGGAATCCCTGAACAATCGGATCCGATTGAGCAAACAGACCAGAGAGTCTCTGGTCTGGTGGCTTCGGTCTCCGATGCTCAGCCAGGGAAAGTCATTTCTGCCAATATATTGGACGAAAGTGACCACGGATGCCAGCCTATCCGGATGGGGAGGAATTCTCGGTCAGTTATCTGTCCAGGGACTTTGGTCCCCGGAAGAATCCAGGTTGCCGATAAATGTATTGGAACTGAGAGCGATCAGACTTTGTCTGATTCACTGGACCGAGCAGCTCCAGGGCAGCCCGGTTCGGATCCAGTCGGACAACGCCACGGCCGTGGCTTATGTCAATCACCAGGGGGGCACCAAGAGTGTCCGAGCGGCCAAGGAAGTGGCTTGCATTCTTCGCTGGGCGGAACGATTTGTTCCAGCGATCTCTGCGGTGTTCATTCCGGGGGTGGAAAATTGGCAGGCAGATTATCTCAGCCGTCAGACTCTGGATCAGGGGGAATGGTCCCTCCATCCAGAAGTTTTCCACCAGTTGTGCCTACGTTGGGGCACCCCGGATGTGGATCTGTTGGCATCACGATTCAACAGGAAAGTACAGAGATTCGTGGCTCGCTCCCGCGATCCTCTAGCAGAGACCGCAGACGCACTGATCGCCCCGTGGGGGCAATACCAGCTAATGTATGCCTTCCCTCCTCTCGGGTTACTGCCAAGACTTCTTCGCAGGATAGAGGAGGAAGGAATTCCAGTAATCCTGGTAGCTCCGGACTGGCCTCGCCGAGCGTGGTACGCCGACTTGGTCAGACTGGTGGCGGACGTCCCGTGGAGACTTCCTCTCAAGGAGGACCTACTGTCTCAGGGACCGATCTTCCATCCTGCTTTACGATCGCTGGCTTTAACGGCCTGGCTATTGAGACCCAGGTGCTGAAGGACAAGGGTTTGTCAGCTTCAGTTATTCCTACTCTAGTTAAAGCAAGGAAAGCGACTTTCAGAAAGATTTATCATCGCACATGGAAGTCCTACATTGCATGGTGTGAACCTCTGGGGTTCCGTCCACGGTCTTATTCGGTTAGTCGAATATTAGCTTTTCTGCAACAAGGGGTTGAGCAGAAACTGGCCTTGAGTACTATCAAGGGTCAGGTCTCAGCCTTAGCTATCTTCTTTCAGAAGCCTTTGGCTACTCATTCCTTGGTGCGGAATTTCATCCAGGGGGTGCGACATCTGGCTCCGCCAGTGCGCGCGCCGTTACCACCCTGGGATCTTAATTTAGTATTGTCGGTTCTTCAGAAACCTCCCTTTGAAGATATTAGGGAGATTCCTCTACCTACGTTGTCCCAGAAGGTGGCCTTCTTGGTGGCTATCACTTCTGTACGCAGGGTGTCAGAACTGGCCGCATTATCTTGTCATTCCCCATATCTGGTGGTTCATAGAGATAAGGTGGTTCTTCGTCCGAATCCATCCTTCCTACCAAAAGTGGTTTCAGAATTTCATCTGAATGAAGAAATTGTATTACCTTCCCTGTGTCCTAAGCCCAGTCATCCTCGGGAGTTTGCTTTGCACTCCTTGGATGTGGTCCGGGCGATCAGGGTATACTTGAAAACGACAGACTCGTTTCGCAAGACGGATTCACTTTTTGTGGTCCCGGATGGACCCAAAAAGGGGTTGCCTGCATCTGCCACGACTATTTCCAAATGGATCAGACAGACGGTGGTACAGGCTTATTCTATTAAGGGTCGGGAGCCCCCGTTCCCTGTTAAGGCGCACTCCACTCGGGCACTTAGTGCGTCATGGGCCTTTCACCATCAGGCGTCAGTGGTCCAGGTGTGCAAGGCGGCTACCTGGTCGTCGGTGCATACCTTTACAAAACATTATAAAGTTGATGTAATGGCATCGTCTGATGCCTCGTTTGGCCGCAAGGTTTTGCAGGCCGGCATTTGAGGAGACCAGTGGTCTACCTCGAGGGTTTTTTTCCGTTGGAATTTTTATTTGAGTCTCATTCTTTGTTTATAATGAGCCTTTAAAACTTCTAGTTTGGCACCGGTTGGGCCTTCTAGATTGGATTTTGATTTCTGTCAATCCTACCCCTCATTTGTGGCACTGCTTCTGGATGTCCCAGTTCTTGTGAATCAAGAAGACTACGTCTGTCAATGAGCGACAGAGAAAATCGGATTTTTGTAAGATCTTACCGTAAAATCCTTTTCTCTTAGCTCATTGACAGACGTAGTACCCGCCCCTCTATCATTGAGTTGGGTTGGGTTAAATTCTCTGTTGCTGCTTTGTGACAGAACTGATGCCTTGTAGCAGAGAGAGGGAGGATATACCCTCTGGGACTGCCCCTAGGGTGGAGCCAGAACGTTTTTTTCTTTTCTGCCTAGTCCTACTCCTGCGGAGACAACATAACCCAGTTCTTGTGAATCAAGAAGACTACGTCTGTCAATGAGCTAAGAGAAAAGGATTTTACGGTAAGATCTTACAAAAATCCAATTTCTGCTGCTTCTCCTGAGTACAGGGATACCACATGTGTACGGGACCCCGAAAACCAATTCCCCATCTTCAAGTTTTCTTATGCCATAAATTGCTTATTTTACCTCTGCACTACCTGTTCGTTTCAGAGGCCCTGAAATTTCAAGATCGCACAAAACCCCCCCCCCCCCCAAATGATACTCCAAGCTATTAGCTGAGAGGCATGAGTCCATGGAATAGTTTATATTTTGCCACAAGTTTCGGGAAAATTATTATTTTTTTTTTTTGTTTTTTTACACAAAGTTGTCAGTAAATTATATAATGCTCACACATGCCATGGGTATATGTGAAATGACACCCCAAAATACATTCTGCTGCTTCTCCTGAGTACAGGGATACCCCATGTGTGAGACTTTTTGGCAGTCTAGCCGCGTACAGGACCCCGAAAACCAATCCGCACCTTCTGGCTTTCTAAGGGCGTAAATTGTTGATCTCACTCCTTACTACCTATCACACTTTTGAAGGCCATGAAATGCCAATATGGCACAAAACCCCCCCCAAATGACCCCATTTTGCATAGTAGACACTCCAATCTATGTGCTGAGAGGCATGGTGAGTATTTTGTATTTTGCAGCTCTTTTTTTGGAAAATTAAGAAATAACAGGAAAATGCATTTTTTTCCCCTCTTTTTTTCAAATTCCAAAACTTTGTGACAAAAAGTGAGATCTGCAAAACAGTCAACAAGCCTCTCTGCAAATAGCTTAGGGTGTCTACTTTCCGAAAAGGGGTAATTTGGGGGGGGGGGGGGGGTTTGTGCTGTCTTGGCATTTCATTGCCTCCGAAACTGTGATAGCTGGTCAGGAGTTAAATCAACAATTTACGCCCTTGGAAAGCCTGAAAGTGGGGATTGGTTTTCGGGGTCCTGTACTCGGCCAGACTGCACAAAAGTTTCACACATGGGGTATCATTGTACTCAGGAGAAGCAGCAGAATGTATTTTGGGGTGTCATTTCACATATACTAATGGCATGCGTGAGCAATATATCATTTAGTGACAACTTTGTGTAAAAAAAAATATATATATATATATTTCCTGGAACTTGTGGCAAAATATAAAATATTCCATGGACTCCCAATGCCTCTCAGCAAATAGCTTGCGGTGTCTACTTTCCAAAATGGGGTAATTTGGGGGGGTTTTGTGGTATCTTGACATTTCAGGGCCTCCTAAACCGTTATAGGTAGAGAGAAAATGCAATGAAAAATGTACGCCCTTTGAAATTCTGATGGTGGAGATCGGTTTTCGGGGTCCCGTACAGAGCTAGGCTCCCAAAAAGTCTCACATATGTGGTAACCCTGTACTCAGGAGAAGCAGCAGAATATATTTTGGGGTGTAATTACACATTTACCCATGGCATTTGTGAGCAATATATCATTTCAATGTCAACTTTGTGTAGTTTTTAGTTATCTTTCAAACACCTGTGACAAAAAAAAAATGAAATATTCAATGAGCTCAACATGCCTCTCAGGACATTCCTTAGAATGTATACTTTCCAAAAAGTGGTAATTTGGGGGGGGTTTGTACTGCCCTGCCATTTTAGCATTTCATGAAATGAGATAGGCAGTCAGAAATTAAAGCTGCGTAAATTCCAGTATTTACACCATAGTTTGTAGACGCTATAACTTTTGCGCAAACCAATAAAAATATGCTCATTGAGATTTTTTTTGTCAAAGACATGTAGCTAAACACATTTTGGCCAAAATATATGATATAAATTGAGTATATTGGATATTTTTAAAAAGACAAAGTTAAAAATTTAATTTTTTAAACATTTTCGCTCTTTTTATTAATATCGCAAAAAATAAAAAGTGCAAAGGTGATCAAATACCACCAAAAGAAAGCTCTGTTTGTGGGAAGAAAAGGACGTAAATTTCGTTTAGGTACAGCATTGCATGACTGCGCAATTGTCCGTTAAATTCACGCAGTGCCAAGTTGAAAAAAGGGGTCTGGTCTTTGAGCAGTAAAATCCTCCGGGGCTTACGTGGTTAATGTCTAAACTTCTGGCAACAAGAGTGAGTACACCCCTAAGTCAAAATTTCAAAATTAGGCCCTTCACAGTTCAAATACAAAATTATGAGAGGGCGGTCCAAGATGGCCGCGTGAGCAGTGAGCTCCCCACTCCACCAGCTCGTCCGTAGCTACGATCCGACACGGCGAAATAGAGCAGCCTAGCCCTGTCTGCCTTACTTTGCACGGCCACATACGCCATTGCACGCTGCTCCCGGGGAGTCGGAGGGTACCGGAGGGCAGATCAGGAACATCTCCGCGGCAAAACAGAGCAGCCTAGTCCCACCTGCCTCTTCGCTGACGGCCACACACGCTGCCGCACGCTGCCTCTGGCTCTGGGATATCGGAGGTGTCTGTCTCTCTCTCGGCCCGGCACCAGCCGCCGCAGGAGCATGTTGCGGCTATATTCCGCTCTGCTGTGCAGAGCGGCTGGATTCTAGAGAGATCCCGGAGCGGAGCTCAGATGGAGCAATAGCCCTACCCCAATCCTACCCTACTCTCCGCAGTCAGCCCCTACCTTACTCCCTCGCCAACGGCCGCATACCGCTTCCGGATACCGGAGGACTGATAGGGACTGACAGGGAGCTCCGCCATCGCCACACACAGGTCCACCTCAGGAAACCCACATTAGCCTGCTGCACAGAGGGGACACTGAGGAGGCGCCCGGTCTAGTAATCTTGATCTACCTTAATTCCCCGCAGTAAGCAGCTTGCCACATACCAACCCGCTGCAGGGCATCTACCTTGGCTACAGACCTATCTTGGCTACATTTTAGACTGCCGCATAAAACGCAGAGTGGCTGGACACTGAGGGGGCACTGAGGGGGGCATCCGGACTAGCAATTTTGACATACTTTAATTTAATTCCTCACGCAAGCAGCTTACCACTACACTACTACTCGCATCAGGAGACCCGCATCGGCCACAGATTTATCCTGGCTACATACTAGCCTGCCGTATAGAGAGGTCACTGAGGGGGCGTTTGGACTAGTAATTCAGACCCACTTTATTGCAGTAAACAGCTTGCCACACACCGGGGGATATTGTCTGGGTTGAGTGCCATGCCTAGACGTAAGATAACCGCGGTGAAACTCCGCAAATTATCGGAGTTCTACCCGCAGGCACAGCAAACAATGGCGGGACTTCGCCAAAAAGGCGGCAGAGATGCACCCAGCTCACAACCTTCTGGCCCTCTAGGGATAACACCAGAGGCAGGACACACAACATCTCATCAGCCGGCAGATAGCTAACCTATGAGAATAGCACGCTCAACAGATTCCTCCCCTGCTTCACCCTCAATGCAGAGTCCTGCAAAATCCAAGCCAAGGAGAGAGGAGGAAGTGCAACAAGAAGACATCCAGCCTTTTCCTAAAGGTACCCAGCAGCATAGCAATCCATCTATGGAGGTGAGCAGTAATGTCACAAAACCACAGGATGCCTGGGCTTTCACACCACAGCCAGACCCATTTATGCATCTCCCAACCACGGGCCAACCAGTATCAGACACGATATTGAAGGAAATGTTATCAATATTCCATACATCTATGCAAAATAACATCTCAGTATCAATTCAGTACTGTCAGAAAGAACTCCACCAGATGGGAGACAGAGTGGACGTAGTGGAGACTAAAATGGGAGAATTTGTGGAATCTCATAATGCTTTAATTGATTCTCACCTCTCACAGCAAGAAGACATACAACGCTTGCAAGCTAAAATAGCTGACTTGGAGGATAGGTCGAGGCGAAATAACCTCAAGATAAGGGGAATCCCTGAATCTATACAAACGTCTCAACTACCAAGTTTTGTGCACGTTCTCTTCTCCAAAGCCACGCCTGACCTCACGGACTCTGATCTCACCATAGATAGGGTACATCGTATCCCGAAACCCTCTTTCTTATCTCAAGAGACCCCTAGGGATGTATTGGTGAGAATCCATTTTTTTCAGGTGAAGGAAAAAATCATGGACACCTTTAGGAAAAAGGATCGTCTTCCTGATCAGGCTGCGTCACTACAGATTTTTCCGGATTATTCCCAGCACACCCTCCAAATGAGGCGCAACCTTAACACAATAACTAAAGCTCTTCGTGACAATAAAATATTGTACAAGTGGAAATACCCGGCTAAGCTATGTGTGATCCATCAAGGTTCAACTTCCCAGATTACTACTAGGCAACAAGGGCTAAGATGCCTTCGCCAATGGAATATCCTCCCAGATAATATCGACCTGCAAGAAGATAGCGACGATCAGAAACCACAGTATCTACAACCTGATTGGCAGGTCGCCAATCGCTCGTCTAGATCTACTCATCGCGACAAATGAGGACCATCAACCCTTTTTTTTTTTTTTTTTTTTTTTGAGCTAGATGGAGTGAGACCCCCTGTTTTCTTTTTTTGAATAGCACCCCACATCGTGCTTTTTTTTTCTCTCATTGAAGATGCAGCTACAGCTGCGCACTTGGTCCGTTTGGGCCTCGTTTTTTTTATATGTAATGTTTGTCTGTACGATAGTTTGTATGCCTACTTGTTGGTCTTTTTTTTCTTCTTTACATGTAATGTCAGTCTGTACGATAGTTTGTATGCCTACATGTTGGTTTTTCTTTTTTTTTTCTCTCTTTTTTTTTTTTCTTCTTTTTTTCTTTTGTTCTTTTTTGCTTTTGCCTTCTCTTGCAGAACAGGTCTACGATGACTATACGAAGCTATGTGCCATGATCGATACGAAGCACCACCACACTCTGGTCTATCCTTCAGATTGGCAAGTAGGATCGGAAGAACGGTATTTCTTTTCTTACCTCTTGTCATATGCGGACCGAACTATCTCATTGGCAACTTGGCATCGCCCAGTGGCTATCAAATTTAATACACATTTAAGGTACTACTCTTCCAAATATATATCTACAACTATCGTTCTAAAACAGATTGCACCATCATGTCCCTACAATTATTATCTTTGAATGTCAGAGGGTTGAACCACCCTGTTAAGAGGTACTCCATGTGGAAGGAAGCATGCTCACATAGGGAAGATATTCTTGCTATTCAAGAGACACATTTTAAACTGGACCACAGCCCGAGATGCTCCCACAAGGACTACCCGCACATTTTCCAGTCCTCAGCAGGTGAAAAAAAAAGAGGAGTCCTATTGGCAATTAGAGATTCAGTATCCTTCACCCCCAATAGGGTGGTATTGGACACAGAAGGCCGTTATATTATACTTAACTGCACTATTGATAATTGTCTATACACCATAGTAAACGTGTATGCTCCCAATACGCACCAATTGAGGTTTTTCCATAAACTGTGGGTTAAAATTAATAAACTTAAATCAGGAAGACTAATTGTTTGCGGAGATTTCAACATGGTGGCAAACCACGGTATGGATGCTTCATCTAAAGGAAGATCTTCGGCTCCTTCTTTGGCCACATTCATCCATGCTGAGGGGCTCCATGATGTATGGCGTTACCAGCACGCAGAGGAGAGGGATTATTCCTACTTTTCTGTGAGCCATAACTCCTATAGTAGAATTGACATGTTTTTGGTTGACTTGCAAACATTACCACATGTCACTCATACATCTATTTCTCCCATAACATGGTCAGACCACGCCGCAATTCACATGTCGTTGTCTCACCGTTCTGTCTCCCCTACTACGTTTCTATGGCGATGTAACAATTCTATTTTATCAGACCCTGAGTCTCTTAAATTTTTGAAAGCTCAGATAGAAGAATTTTTTTCTTTCAATAATACACCGGATATAGACCCTGTTATATTGTGGACTACACATAAGGCCTTTGCGAGAGGAATCCCTTATTCAGCTAGGGGCCAAGCTGAGGAGGAGGTTCAATAGCAAAATGGAAGATCTTATTCGCGATGTCCAAGTTTTGGACACCGCGAATAAAAAGACCCCTTCCCCATCTAACGCTTCTAAATTGGGTTCCCTTCGTGCTGACCTTAGAAGACTTTTGTTGGAACGTCATGAAAACATGCTAGCACATCTCCATATGCAGTATTATTCTGCACACAATAAAGCAGGCAAATTTCTGTCATCTAGGATTAAGACGAAGAGAGTTAAAACCAGGATTGAAAGTATCGTACATCCACATACGGGCAGCAAACACCTACACCCACAAGAGATAGCGGACGCGTTCGCTGATTATTACAGCACTCTATATAGTCTTAAGCTAGACAAAGATACCCCCCAACCGACGGATGCATCCATTCGCGATTTTTTACACAACCTTCATTTTCCGTCTTTGTCAATCGATACATTAACACAACTGAATAGACCATTTACTATTAAAGAAGTGACTGATACACTTGCAACTATGCCCTTAAACAAGTCTCCTGGCCCTGATGGATTCACAAATGAATATCTCAGGTCCATGCAAGATCAACTAGCACCCCATCTGTTGAACCTTTTTTCAAATACGGCTAAGTTCGGTATATTACCCACTGAAATGTTACAAGCTAATATAATTACAATCCCTAAAGTTGGTAAATCTCCCACTGATCCTGCTAGCTATAGGCCGATATCTCTTCTGAATAGTGACATTAAGTTATACGCTAAACTTATAGCTAATAGGATCGCTTTAATTCTGCCCACTTTGATAAAGGAGGACCAGATGGGGTTCGTCAAGGGGAGACAGGCCCCCGACGCTACGAGGCGAGTTATTAACCTGCTCCATCAGGCAGAGCGCACTAAAACGCCTTCTCTGCTCCTATCAATAGACGCAGAGAAGGCGTTTGATCGCGTTCATTGGGGGTATATGAGGGCAGTATTGGAAAGGTTTGGTTTCATTGGACCGATCTTTTCGGCTATCATGAGCTTATATACATCTCCAACCGCTAGAGTACTCTCTGCGGGCACTCTATCTAAAACTTTTCCAATATTAAATGGTACGCGCCAGGGCTGCCCACTTTCCCCTTTGATATTTAATTTATTGATCGAGCCCTTGGCGGAAACTTTAAGACAAAACTCTAGGGTCTCTGGCTTTAAAATTCAGCACCTACAACATACCATCACGCTCTTTGCGGATGACATAATTTTGAGTCTGACCAACCCCACCGTGTCCTTACCTGCTGTTCATGATATTTTGCAGACATTTAGTAACATTTCTTACTATAAGGTTAATTTTGATAAATCAGTCATCCTTAATATGGGTATACAGGGCCACGTACTTAGCCACCTCAAGCAAAATCTACCATATACATGGACCCCCCAAGGTTTGCAATATTTGGGTATAACCTTGACATTCCCGACATCAGGGCTACAGACACTTAATCTGCGATCACTAATAACCTCTATATCTAATGATACTAATAAATTAAAGACGACGGAACTATCATGGGCTGGAAGAATAGCTGCATTTAAAATGACGTGCCTCCCTAAGATATTGTACATCTTTCGCGCTCTCCCGATCCATATTCCTAAACATTATATTAACTCGCTCAACAAACTCTTGCGTACCTTCGTATGGCAGGGGAAACGTGCAAGATGTGCATATCTACATACGATACGACATAAATCAGTTGGTGGATTGGGACTACCAAGTCTTGAGGACTATTACCATGCATCCCGGCTGGCTCCTCTACAGTATTGGTTTACCCATAGAACCCATAAAATATCTCTTCCGTGGCTTCAGATTGAAGCCGCACTAACCAATTCACAGGATTTATATACATTACTTTTGGCAGACATGTGGAAACCTATAACAATTCAGACTCTTCCATTAACAATAAGAGCCTCCTTACAGTCCTGGCGTCATCTAATTGCCCAACTACAGTTACAACCACAGCCAAACAAAATATCGGTCCCCATTCCCCTACTGACAATGCGCATCCTGCTTCCTAACGTCCATATTAACAAATTGGTGGTAGCAGGTATTGACACAGTAACACAATTATATCAAAATAATATTATTAAGTCTTTTGCAGCCCTCCAACGAGAATTCTCACTCATCCCCCAGGCTGTTTTTGTTTATATTAGTATAGTGAGCTTCTTATCTAAACACCCACCCCCTAAACTTGAAATCCCCCAACCACTTTGGAAATATCTCACAGATCCAAATCCTAAGCTTAAAGGGATATCGGTGTTTTACAATCAACTTCAGCAGAAACTCACCTTTTTTAAATCATCCTACATGATGAAATGGGAAAGAGACCTCGGTTTGTCCTTCTCCAATGAGCAATGGAGATGGGCGATACGAACGTCTTATAAAGCTACACAATGCGTAACACATTGGGAACAATTTCAGAAAATAATTACTAGATGGTACCTAACCCCTTACCGCCTGTCTTTAATATACCCTAAATATGACTCATTGTGCTGGCGTAAGTGTGATCAAACTGGCACAATTTTTCATATATTCTGGTCCTGTAAAGGCCTTATTAGTTTTTGGAGGAAAATTTTTGAAATACTTTCTGAAGTCTCGGGTATATTAATCAAACCTGAACCTGCAATAGCGCTACTATTTTTGGGTATTGAAAACATACCATTTGATATCAGAACAGTATTTATACACATATTGATAGCAGCCAAAACTGTAATCGCTAGAAGTTGGAAACAACTTATAGCTCCCTCCCATATAGAGGCAATAGGCTTAGTTAACCAACACTATTCTTTGGAAAAGGCATATGCCTATTCAATTTCTCGAGGTAATAAATTTCACATAGCCTGGCTTCTCTGGCAACAAAGCCCCTATTTCCACGGTGTTTAACGGAAAAATTGAGACTGGCGGACGGCGCGACTTGGAGTGTGGTGGTGCTTCTTTCCTTCTTTTGGTATCTTTATTTTTTATTTTTCTCTTTGGTGCTTTTTCAAGTACCTCCTATGTATCTTGCATATACTTCCTAAGTAGTCTCCTAGGTCTTGAATGTATATAGCATTGGACTTATTTGTCTCCTGTTCTTGCTACATATAATGTCACAAGGTATTGTAATCAACATATCATATCAATAATTTCTTTTTTTTTTTTTCTTCTGTTGTATTTTATGTTAACTCATTATGTTTTTTATATGCTTGTTTCTCTTTTGTGAAAACTCAAATAAAAACCAATTGAAGCAAAATTAGGCCCAATTAGCCATTTTTCCCTCCCCGGTGTCATGTGACTCATTAGTGTTACAAGGTCTCAGGTGTGAATGGGGAGCAGGTGTGTTAAATTTGGTGTTATCGCTCTCACTCTCTCATACTGGTCACTGGAAGTTCAACATGGCAGCTCATGGCAAAGAACTCTGAGGATCTGAAAAAAAGAATGGTTGCTATAAGAAGATTGCCAAGACCCTGAAACTGAGCTGCAGCATGGTGACCAAGACCATACAGTGGTTTATCAAGACAGGTTCCACTCAGAACAGGCCTTGCTATGGTCAACCAAAGGAGTTGATTGTGCACGCTCAGCATCATAT
Source organism: Pelophylax lessonae (assembly GCF_965119305.1). Taxonomy (NCBI): domain Eukaryota; kingdom Metazoa; phylum Chordata; class Amphibia; order Anura; family Ranidae; genus Pelophylax; species Pelophylax lessonae. The sequence goes on along the minus strand of NC_138773.1, from coordinate 140,382,153 downwards.
CCAGAGGTTGTCTTTGAAAAATAGATGTATGAGTGCTGCCAGCATTGCTGCAGAGGTTGAAAGGCGGGGGTCAGCCTGTCAGTGCTCAGACCACACGCCCCACACTGCATCAATTTGGTCTGCATGGCTGTTGTCCCAGTAGGAAGCCTCATCTAAAGATGATGCACAAGAAAGCATGCAAACAGTTTTCTGAAGACAAGCAGACTAAGGACATGGATTACTGGAACCATGTCCTGTGGTCTAATGAGACCAAGATTAAACTTATTTGGTTCACATGGTGCTAAGGGTGTGTGGCGGCAACCAGGTGAGGAGTACAAAGACAAGTGTGTCTTGCCTACAGTCAAGCATGGTGGTGGTGGTATTGTCATACTCTGGGGCTGCATGAGTACTGCCTCCACTGGGGAGCTGCATTTCATTGAAGGAACCACGAATGCTAACATGTATTGTGACATAATGAAGCAGAGCATGATTCCCCTCCCTTTGGAGACTGGGCCGCAGGGCACTATTCCAACATAACGACTCCAAACACACCTCCAAGACGACCACTGCCCTGCTAAAGAAGCTGAGGGTAAAGGTGATGGACTTGCCAAGCATGTCTCCAGACCTAAACTCTATTGAGTATATGTGGGACATCCTCAAATGGAAGTTGAGGAGTGCAAGGTCTCTAACATCCACCAGCTCCATGATGTCATCATGGAGGAGTGGAAGAGGGCTCTCGTGGCAACCTTTGAAGCTCTTCTGAACTCCATGGTCAAGAGGGTTAAGGCAGTGCTGGAAAATAATGGGGGCCACACAAAATATTGACACTTTGGGCCCAATTTGGACAGGGGTGTACTCACTTTTGTTGCCAGTGGTTTAGACATTAATGGCTGTGTGTTGTGTTATTTTAAGGGGACAGCAAATTTACACTGTTGGGGTCCTTTCACACGGAGCGGACCGTTTTTTGATCCACTCCGGCACTTTTTTTTTTTTTTATGGACACGGGTGATACTTGTGTCATCCGGTCCGTATGTCCGTTTATCATCCAATCCGTTTGCGGATATAAACAGAGATAATGCATGTCAATGGGATTGCGGATGTCAGCGGATGACACCGCTGACATCCGTTTTTGCATCCGTTCTGATAGGAAAGGTAGCAAATCCTGGTCATCCACTGACATCCGCAATCCCATTGACATGCATTATGCCCATTTTTCATCCGCAAAAAAATGGGATGAAAAACAGACATACGGACCGCCCGTGTGAAAGGACCCTTATTCAAGCTGTATACTCACTACTTTACATTGTAGCAAAGTGTCATTTCTTCAGTGTTGTCGCATGGAAAGATATAATAAAATATTTACAAAAATGTGAAAAGTGAGTACTCACTTTTGTGAGATACTGTATATATAGTGCTCAGCATACTGTAAATGAGTACACCCCTTTAAAAAATATGATTATAAACAAACAATTTCCAACATTTTGCAAATATGAGTTTTATAGAATATTTGTTTAGCTCATTACCTGAAATTAAGGTTAATACTAAAACTTGGATTACAAAATCTTCTGTTTTACTCAAATTAGTTGATGCAAAAATGAGTACAACCCACATCAAAAACTACAGCATCTAGTATTTTGTATAACCTCCATGATTTGTAAGGACAGCACCAAGTCTTCTAGGCATGGAATGAACAAGTTGGTGACATATTGCAACATCTATCTTTTTCCATTCTTCAAGAAGGACATCTTTTAGAGCCTGGATGCTGGATGGAGAGTTATGCTCAACTTGTCTCTTCAAAATTTCCCATAGGTGTTCGATTGAGTTCAGATCAGGAGACATACTTTCACCTTGTTCTTCTTCAAATAGTGCAATAGTGGCCTTAGATGTATGTTTTGGATCATTGTCATGTTGTAAAATTGCACAACGACCAAGGTCATGGAGGGATGGTCTTCTCTTTCAACATAGAGCAGTACATCTGTGAATCCATGATACCAGCAATGAAATGCAGCTCCGTGACACCAGCAGCCCCACAGAAGAACACTGCCACCACCATGTCTCACTGTAGACACCGTGCATTTTTCTTTGTTCTCCTCACCATTGCAGCGCCCGTCAAGAAGGGCATTCCCATAGACAGAACGGCTCTTCTAGACAGCTTGCTGTGCATAGACTACGCCCATTGCACAAGTGCGTGCACCTGTTGCTTGTATGGTCATCGAGAGGGCTATTTAAACTGAGCTTGTGCTGTGCTTCAGTGCTGTCTTGTCTACACCGTTTCTGTGTATACCTGCTACCTGTAAAAACCCGCATCTGATTACTGTTATCGACCCAGCTTGCCTTGACTTCTCCTGAACTCTGCCTGCATTGAGCCCAGCTTGTCTTTGACCACGCTTCTGCCTGTACATCTGCACCTGATCCTTCTGCCAGTGTATGACCCGGTTTGCCTGAGACTGTTCCTGCCTACTACCCTGCTGGACTGCCTGCTGCTAGTCTCTGCTTACTTTCCACTGGTGTCCATCCGGCATTCCTGCTCCGCTGCAACCCGCTGACGGACTTGGCCTTCTCCTGTCTCCTGCTCGGTGGTGTCCATCCGGCATTCCTGCTCTGCTGCAACCTACTGACAGACTCAGCCTGCTCCTGTCTCCTGTTCAGTGGTGTCCATACGGCACCCCTGCTCCGCTGCGGTCCACCGACAGTCTTCCCCTGCTTGATCCTGACAGTTTGTCCGGCTAAGCTACTATCAAGACCAATAGGCACTCGTGCCACTCTGCACTCCTCTGCTACCTGTCTGCTCTATCAGGTGCTCCGAGTCAGAAGTGTAAGAGAGGCTTTTCTCATCGTATCAGGCTCTTCTACCAGGTACGTGACAGCGCCATACAGTATTGAAGCCATCAGTTCCAAAAGCATTCATCTTGGTCTAATCACTCCAGCATACACAGTCCCAGTAGTCTTTTTCAGTATGGGTCCTGGCAAATTTTAGGCAGGTTTTTTTGCGCGAATCCGCTTTAGAAGAGTCTTCCTTTGTGGACGACACCCATGCATGCCCTTCCACTGCAGTATAAGCCATATTGTGTCATGGAAACCAATCACCCCAGTTTGGCTTTCTAATTCTTTAGCTAACTGCAGTGAGCTTGCATGCAATTTTCTTCAACCCTTCTCTTTAGAAGACGCTGCTATCAAGGTGTTCACTACCATGCATGGCCTGGACGTTTATGTGAGAGGGTTGCAGTTCCTTTTTTGTTAAATTTTGTATCACTTTTGCTACAGCATTCTGAATATTCTGAGTATTTTGACTGATAAGTAAATATTTGCTAATCTTCTTGTAGCCTTAAAGAGGTTGTAAATGTAAATGTTTTTTTTTTTTTTACAAGCTGAAAGAGAAAGACATAATGAGCTAGTATGCATCGCATACTAGCTCATTATGAAATACTTACCTTAGAATGAGCCCGCGCCGTGCTGTCCGCTCACCTCTATGACGGGCGGCATGTCCAGTCGCCCGTCTTCTGGGATTGCGGCATCCAGCCATCTGATTGGCCGGAGAGCCGACAGTCACGGCACGGGTCTCTGAAGAAACGGCACCAGCGGCCGTTCCTTCACAGCGCATGCATGTAAGGTAAATATCTCCTAAACGGTACATGTTTAGGAGATATTTACACTACCTATAGGTAAGCCTTATCATAGGCTTACCTATAGGTAAAAGTGTCAGAGGAGGGTTTACTTCCTCTTTAACCTGTCTTGTGTGATTAAATAATTTTTTTCTCAAGCCTTGTGACATTTCTCTTTCATGTGGTTCCTTTGCTGAGAGCATGACATTGGAAGGGGTTTTCTTTAGGTAACGCACTAATCAACTGTCTTCTGGACACTTGTTTAATGAATAATTATACTTACCTGTACTTGAATTCTTGTTAATTCGGGTTTTGTTGTCTTTTGCTCCTAAGACTTTAATTGGGGTGTATATATTTTTGCAACATAGTCTTGAATTATTTGTTACGAAAAAAATACCTTTTTGTGTGTACAAATTAACAAATTTTGGTTGCAATCAATGGCCCACGTTTGTGGGAGTGTTTTGTAGTATAGTGTCCCACTGTCAAGGTCTTACCTTGCCTTCCTGTTGGCAGCCATTTTCGACATGTGCAGACTGCTGTCTCTTATAAACTCCGTTTGCATCATCACTTGTCTGCTGCCTGGGCATCGCTCAGGGATGTTGCACACCTGACTATATATATCACCTGATGGCTTTCAGACTTTGCGTTTGTCCTCCAAGGTGCATCACTGCTAGCAGTCCTCTGGTCTCTGTGGTTTCTCCGTGCATGACTTGGCTTGGCTGACAACCTTCCTGGCTCTGGATTCCGCATCAGACGAGCTTTGGCAGACTACCCGCTTCTGGACTCTATCTCGGCATAGATGACTACCTGCTTCCGAACTTGTTTCCTCAGGCTGTTCTTGATTTTGCTAATTTCTCTTGCTGTGTGATTATTATTGTTGCATTAAATAAATCGCTTTATTTTACTTTATCTTCGTGTTGGTCTGGTTTCCTGGCACCCTGACACCCACAGAAAATGTTGATTTTGAAAGTAAAGTAAAGGCTTTCTGACAAATCTGTTGTGCTGTACAAAATTAAGCTGAGCACTGTGTAAGTATATATACATACACACTACTCAAAAAAATTAAAGGAACACTTTTTAATCAGAGTACAGAATCAAGTCAATTAACCACTTGTTGTTTTCAAGTTAAAATCAGTATTTTTTAGCAAAGACTCAAGAGAATAAAATGGCGGTCGTTGCAATTGTTTTTTGTCACGCGGTATTTGCACAGCGGTCTTTCAAACGCAATTTCACTGCATTTAAAAAAAAAAACTAAACCGTAAAGTTAGCCCAATTTCTTTCTATAATGTGAAAGATAATGTTACACGCCGAGTAAATGGATACCCAACATGTCATGTTTCAAAATTGTGCATGCTCGTGGAATGGGGACAAATATTGGTACTTAAAAAATCTCCATAGGCGATGCTTTAAAAAATTTCTACAGTTTACCAGTTTAGAGGTACAAAGGAATTCTAGGGCTAGAATTATTGTTTGCAGCGATACCTTACCTGCAGTTTAAACAGACTTGCATATGCATTTGCCTCTGCGTGCGAGGGATGGGGCGCTTTAAATTTATTTATTTTTCTTATTTATTTTACCTTTCATTTTTTATTTTTACACTGTCCCTTTAAAAAAAAAAAAAATGTGATTATTTTTTTTTCCTATTACAAGGAATGTAAACATCCCTTGTAATAGAAAATAGGAGGACAGGTCCTCCTTTAATTTGAGATCTGAGGTCAAAAAGACCAAACATATGTTTGTTAAATAAAAATAACCCTTTTTTTCATGTATAACACATAGGGGAAGACAGCAGCTTTCCCCTATTTAAAATGGTGCTGTGTCCTTCGGCATCCTGCCGCTCCAAGAAGATGTTGTATGACAAAACTAGTAGGGCGGGGCTTAGGACGCCGAAGGAGGATACCGCAAGACTAGACAGACGCTCGCGTCTTGTATCTCTGCAGCCGGAGCGGTGCGTAATCAATCTGTGCAGCATCCTAGTGTCAGGTAGACACTATTTCTCTATCGCTCATTGACAGACGTAGTCCTCGGTGATACAGCACCTTCGGGTTATGTTGCCTCCACAGGAGTAGGACTAGACAGGAAATAAAATGCTCTGGCCACACCCTAGGGGCAGTCCCCGAGGGTATATCCTCTCTCTCTCTGCCTCAGCAAATCAGTTTTTTTCTGTCTAGTCAGGAGTAAGGACCTAGATACCTTGCTGGGATCTTCGGTCCTGGCAGGATTTTTTTCTTAGAAAATATTTTTTAGACAGCTTTTTTTCTCCAGTGTTCCTGTGAGATCTTCAAGCAAGAAAGCTGAACTGGGCGACGGGCGGGATGTTGAGATCCAGTGGTCACCCCAGTTCAGCCTACGAGCGCGTGCAGGCCATAGCTCCGCGCTGGGTCGGCCGCGACATAGTCCCACTGGAGGGACTGACCCTGCGAGTTAAACGTCTCGCTGAAACGCCAAGGACCATGAGTCACGGCGTCCGTATTGGTCGACAGCCCTCCAACTTCGGTGGAGAGGGGTACTGTCAGGAGTTGGCGCCCGCCTGGTTCCGGTATGGTGAGTAGAATGTTCCCCTTTTCCCACTGACGGGTCTTGTGGTGAACGCGGGCCCCTCTCTGTAATGGTAAGGATGGGTTCCCCTCTATCCTATAACATGTCACAGATCCTCCTAATTGAGTGTGATTTTTGTGTACAAAGAGCCAGCAGGCTTGGTTTGGGAGCTGACAATCTAATTACAAATGTTATGTTTAAATGATTGTAATATGTGGCAGCACTGGAATTTTACTGTGTTACTAGAAGTATCCTACCTGTCAGAAGTCACAGGACAGGTATGCGGCTTGCCAGGTCATTCCTCCAGCTGAAGCAGGTCTCCCGACGGCCATGCGGTTCCGCCAGGGTTCGGTACCGCCGGTCAAGCTGATCTCCATGAGAGAAAGATTTTGCGATGCCTAGTTACTATGCAGGACGCCGCTATGCTGTACAGACCGCCGTAGATCGCACGAGGCCGCCATTTTGGCGTAGCCTCGTGTCTGCAGCATGGGGGCGGCCATGTTTGAGGTGACTCCAACACCTCGTGGAGCTAGGGGAGGCGCTGGAAGGCGTGCAGAGGGGCGGAGCCGCCTCCTTTCTTCCCGGGCAGCCAGCCAAAAGACTTCCTGTTTGTGGACACAGCGCTGTAACCTGTTGCAGTGAACTCTGAGCATCAAGTGGTGAGCCTGGGGGTCTATCTCTCTCTCTCTCTCTCGCTCGATAGGGATCCCTAGCAGGTAACACTGAGGGGCTTTTGTGGCGCTGGGGGTCTGGAAAAAAAAAAAAAAAAAGTTTTTTATTTAAGTTTGGATTGAAGTTTCCGGGTAGTTACTGGAATAATCATGGACCCTGCCACACAAGTACCCCCACCTGTTTCCCTCAAGGGGGCCACGGGACTCGCCGGTGCACAGAGTATGGATGCATTTACAGCAGTTTTGGAGTCTATGGTGGCTCGGGTGGAGGCGGCCTGTCAGGGACGGGGGTCAAGAAAGCGACCCCCGCCTACCCCTATAATATCTGACACCTCTGACTCAGATTCAGAGATGGTCACTGCAGCTGCAGGTCCCTCTGCAAGGGCTGTTATCTCAGGTAAAGCTCCCTCAGACAGTGAGGAGGACGTTCATTCTTCCGCCATAATTCAGGAAGAAGCATTGGTGGACGCACTAGTTGTGGCGGTGCGGGAAACCTTAAGACTTGAGGTTTTACCGGCAGAGGCAACTGAAACAGAGATTCCCTTTGGTACTAACAAGCCCATCAAAACGGTGAAGGTTTTTCCTGTACCCAAGTGTTTTGGTAATAAAATTAAAGGAGAATGGGAGCATTCTAAGCGTACCTTTTACTATTTCCAAGCGTATTGCTAGACGCTATCCGTTTGAGGAATCCCTCATTAAGAAATGGACGGTACCACCAGTGGTGGATCCACCTATTTCCAGGCTGAATAAAGCCACGGTTATCCCAGTGGAGGACACTTCGTCCTCTAAGGATCCGGTGGATCGAAAGATGGAAGCAGAGTCCCGTACTATCTTCTCCCTGATAGGGTCAGCATTTAGACCAGTAATTGTTATTGGTCTAGTTTCCCAGACACTAACGGAATGGGCGAGATTGGTACGCCAAGACCTTAGGGGAAAAGATATTCCCCAGGGAACATCTGATTTGATGGAACAGATTATACAAGGGCTACAGTTTGTCTGTGACGCAGCCTTGGATACTACTCCCCTATTAGGGCATGCATCTATGTCAGCGGTAATCCTCAGACGTGTGCTGTGGTTAAAATGCTGGTCAGCTGACCTAGGTTCCAAAAAGACCTTGACGAATCTCCCTTTTCAGGGGAATCGCCTATTTGGGGCCACCCTAGATGAAATCATTAAAGATGCCACTGGGGGCAAGAGCACTTTCTTGCCACAGGCTGCTAAAGCTAAGGGACCTCGCAACAAGCGAGGACCTTTCTTTACCGCCCATAAAGGGTTCGCAGTCCCGGCTGGAACAAGCGGGAAAGGCAAGACTCCTCCAGGAGGGTTCAAGAAAGGCTGGTCGGACAAACCGAGGACCGACTCAGCCAAACCCGAAGCAAAGGATTACACAGCCTGAAGGTGCGCCCCCACCCGGTTTGAGGGTGGGGGGACGTTTTCACCGGTATTCAGGACATTAGATCTAGCATCGACTACTACTACCGGTGCGATTCTTCCCTTCCAACATTTAAGTGCTACAGGGAGCGGTAGTCACCGTTCCCTGAACAGATCTTTTTCTTTACCTTTTCCTAAGATTAGTCTCAATTCCCCACAGGAATCGGATCTGGTTGACCAGACAGACCAAGAAGCCTCTAGCCGGGTGACTTCGGTCCCTGAGATTCAACCAGGAGAGATCACCGTTCCTGATAGGAATCAGGTGTCAGATAAATGTGTGGGAACAGAGAACGACCAGACCTTCTCGGATGGTCGGGGCCAGATAGCTCTAGGGACGCCTGGTTCAAATCCCGTCAGTGCCAGTGGTCCTAGAAATTCTAGGCTGGCCTCGCCAAGCCGGCCTGGCCGACTTGGACTTGCTAGTCGCGGACGTTCCGTGGGAACTGCGTCTCAGGGAGTATCTGCGGTCTCGAGGACCAATCTACCATTGTGCTTTACAGTCGCTGGTTTTAATGGCCTGGCCATTGAGACCCAAGTACTGAAGGACAGAGGGTTGTCAGCTTCAGTCATTCCTACCCTTATTAAAGCAAGGAAAGCGACTTCCAGCAGAGTCTATTATCACACATGGAAGACTTATATTGCGTGGTGCGAATCTTTAGGATTTCCTCCACGTACCTATTCGGTGACTCGAATATTGGCCTTTTTGCAAAAAGGGGTTGAGCAGAAGCTAGCCTTGAGCACCATCAAGGGTCAAGTTTCAGCATTAGCAATCTTCTTTCAGAAACCTTTAGCTACCAAGTCCTTGGTGCGGAATTTCATCCAGGGGGTGCGGCACCTGGCTCCACCAGTCCGTGCGCCCTTACCGCCCTGGGATCTTAATTTGGTTTTGTCGGTTCTACAGAAACCTCCTTTTGAAAACATCAGGGAGATTCCCTTGCTTACTTTATCCCAGAAGGTGGCCTTCTTGGTGGCTACCACTTCTGCACGCAGGGTGTCAGAACTGGCTGCTTTATCATGCCAGTCCCCATACTTGGTGATTCATAGGGATAAGGTAGTTCTTCATCCTAAGCCATCCTTTCTTCCAAAGGTGGTTTCAGATTTTCATCTTAATGAAGATATTGTACTACCTTCCTTGTGTCCTCAGCCCAATCATCATCGGGAACATGCGTTGCATTCCTTGGATGTGGTTCGGGCAATCAGTGTATACCTGAAGGCTACGGAATCGTTCCGTAAGACGGATTCACTTTTTGTGATCACGGATGGCCCCAGAAAGGGGTTGCCTGCATCTGCCGCGACTATTGCCAAATGGATTAGACAGACGGTGGTACAGGCTTATTCTATTAAGGGTCAGAGTCCTCCGTTCCCTGTTAGGGTGCACTCCACTCGAGCGCTCAGTACTTCCTGGGCCTTTCGCCATCAGGCGTCAGTGGTCCAGGTATGTAAGGCAGCCACCTGGTCGTCGGTACATACCTTTACAAAATTTTATAAAATTGATGTGATGGCATCGGCGGATGCCTCATTTGGCCACAAGGTTTTGCAGGCCGCAATTTGAGGAGACCGGTGGTCTACCTCGAGGGTTTTTTTTCTGTTTGAAAATTTTTTTTTTGTTGAGTCTCATCATTAAGGATGAGCATTGTAAACTTCTAGTTGGCACCGGTTGGGCCTTCTAGATTTGGATTTGATTTCCATTTTCCCACCCCTCATTTGTGATACTGCTCTGGGACGTCCCGAAGGTGCTGTATCACCGAGGACTACGTCTGTCAATGAGCGATAGAGAAAAATGGATTTTTGTAAAATCTTACCGTAAAATCCTTTTCTCTTAGCTCATTGACAGACGTAGTACCCGCCCCTCTGTTTTTGAGTTGGGTTGGGTTAAATTCTCTAAACACTGCTTTTGTGACATAACTGATTTGCTGAGGCAGAGAGAGAGAGGATATACCCTCGGGGACTGCCCCTAGGGTGTGGCCAGAGCATTTTATTTCCTGTCTAGTCCTACTCCTGTGGAGGCAACATAACCCGAAGGTGCTGTATCACCGAGGACTACGTCTGTCAATGAGCTAAGAGAAAAGGATTTTACGGTAAGATTTTACAAAAATCAATTTTTTACGTGAGTGTAACCATTGTCTGAAGCTTTTAATAAATATTTAACTTACAGAATTACACTATGTTGGATTTATTTCTCCTCCCCCTCTGCATAATACTTTGTATTCCACCGTCCTGAGAAATACCATAGAAAAATTGGAAGAACAGGTTGGATAAATACTGACAGAGCATGATTATTTTTTTTATTTTTTATTCAAAAACATTTATTGCATATACCTCACAAATATTTTTAAGGGAATTAAGCAATTTTGTTTGCTTGCATTTGAAATTTTTGGATAGTCGGCTGAATATTTACACTGACTTGCACTATTTTCCAATAAGCTGGTCATTTTTTTAGATTGCAATTTATTATATCTACCTCACAAATATTTTTCAGGAAACTGAATTATTTTTTATTTGCACTTTACTGGATAGTTGGCGGGAAAATTTACATTGATTTGCACTTTATAGATATTTCCCAGGAGGCTGGTCATTTTTTCTGGTTGCACTTTATTATGAAAAAGTTGAATGGTTTTTGCTGCACATAGATATTGTTTCATATAGGTTTATTGGTAATCAGTTTTAGCTGCTTTGGTGGTATTAAAATTAACAGGTGCACTAGATGGGCAACAATAAGACAACCCCCAAAACAGGAATGATTTTACAGTTGGAGGCCACTGGCATTTTTTTTTCCTACTCATTTTTTCTGACTGTTTTTCACTAGTTTTGTTTTTGGCTAGGGTCAGTGTCCCCACTGGTAGCATGAGGCGATACCTGGACCCTATAGAGGTTGCACAGGCAGTCCAGTAACTCCAGGATGGCACATCAATATGTGCGGTTGCCAGAAGGTTTGCTGTGTCTCAAGAGCATGGAGGAGATTCCAGGAGACATGCATTTACCCTAGGAGAGCTGGATGGGGCTGTAGAAGGTCCTTAACCCATCAGCAGGACTGGTATCTGCTCCTTTGTGCTTGGAACAGGAATAAGCACTACCATAGCCCTACAAAATGACCTCCAGCAGGCCACTGGTGTGAATGTCTCTGACCAAACAATCAGAAACCGACTTCATGAGGGTGGCCTGAGGGCCTGATCTCCTTTAGTGGGCCCTGTGTTCACTGTCCGACACCGTGGAGCTTTATTGGCATTTGCCATTGAACACCAGAATTGACAGGTCCACCACTGGTGCCCGGTGCTTTTCAAAGATGAGAGCAGGTTCACCCTGAGCTCAAGTAACAGACATGAAAGGGTCTGGAGAAGCTGTGCAGAATGTTATGTTGCCTTTAACATAGTTCAGCACGACCGATTTGGTGGTGGGTCAGTGATGGTCTGGGGGGAGGCATATCCATGGATGGACGCACAGACCTCTGCAGGCTAGACAATGGCTCCCTGACTGCCATTAGAAATTGGGATGAAATCCTTGGACCCATTGTCAAATCCTATGCTGGTGCAGTGGGTCCTGGATTCCTCCTGATGCACGACAATGCCCGGCCTTATGTGGCGAGAGTATGCAGCCAGTTCCTAGATAATGAATTTATACCATTGAATGGCCCCCACGCTCGCCTCTGAACTAAATCCAATAGAACACCTCTGGGACATTGTTTCGGTCCATCTGACACCGCCAGGTTGCACCACAGTCTGTTTAGGAGCTCATTGATACCCTGGTCCAGATCTAGGAGGAAATACCCCAGGACACCATCTGGTGTCTCAGTAAGAGCATGCCCTGACGTTGGAATGCATACAAACTACTGAGTACCGTTTTGAGTTGCTGCAATGAAATTTCAGCAAAATGTACTAGTCCAAAATAACGGGGTGGGCAACTACATGGCAGATGAGGTTTAATGTTGAAAAATGTAAAGTAATGCACTTGGGGGCCAGAAACCAGAAAGCAAGCTACTCACTAGGGGGGGAACCTCTGGGTGAGTCTAGGATGGAAAGGGACCTGGGGGTACTGGTAGACAACAGGCTTGGCAGTGGCATGCAATGCCAAGCCGCTGCAAGCAAAGCCAACAGAATACTGGGATGTATAAAAAAGGGGATTCACTCCAGAAATAAAGAGATTATTCTCCCGCTCTACAAGACTCTGGTCCGGCCACATTTGGAGTATGCTGTCCAGTTCTGGGCACCGGTCCTCAGGAAGGATGTGCTGGAATTGGAAAGAGTCCAGAGAAGGGCAACAAAAATAATTAGGGGAATGGAGGACATCAGCTATGAGGAAAGACTACAAGCACTGAACTTATTCTCTCTGGAGAAGAGACGATTGAGGGGGGATATGATATCAATGTACAAATACTGTACTGGCGACCCTAGCATAAGGAACAAACTATTCAGAGAGAGGAGATACAATAAGACATGTGGCCATTCACTAAAACTAGAGGAAAGGCGGTTTAACCTTAAAATGCGTAAGGGGATCTTCACTGTAAGAGCGGTAAGGATGTGGAATTCTCTTCCACAAGCAGTCGTATCAGCTGGGAGCATTGATAGTTTCAAAAAACTATTAGATGGGCACCTTGGAGACCACAACATACAGGGGTACACAATGTACGGTTAAAAGCAAACACACACACATCATAGGTTGAACTGGATGGACTGATGTCTTTTTTCAACCTCACTAACTATGTAACTATAACTATGTAGCCTGCGGCTAATTTTTTCACTTTGTGTCTTTGAGTTCAACCCTTTGTCGGTTGACCATTTCTAATTTCCATCAAACGATGTGGCATTCTTTTGTCCCGAACACATTACCCAGTCCATATCAGTATAGATATCCAGCATGATATTTTCTCCATTGAGATCTGATGTGTTTTCAAAGTGTTCCCTAATTTTTTTTTGAGCAGTGTGTGTGTGTATATATATATATATATATATATATATATATATATATATATATATACATTTATATATATATGTGTGTGTGTGTGTGTATGTATAATTTTGACAAAACATATAGACTACTAGGTAACCCATCACATATACTCTACTTTCTGATAATCTTATAGGATGAAGATGCAGACCCACAGCAGAGTGGTAGAAGTGTTCTTTCTGACAAAATGGTTCATCCTGCTGCTGAACGTTTGGATTTAGCTATGTCTGTCCTTTTTGCGTATATCAAAGAAAGCTGTTTTCCAAGCGGTAAGTTTTTTTTTCTGCTATAGATTATATTAAAATAGCTGTAGTTAAGTGAATCTTTTTCTCTATCGTTCATTGACGAACGCAGTCTCTGATCCTCATTTCAGTAGGGTTAAGCTGCCGCCTACAGGAGTAGGACACTAGGCAGAAAAAAGTTCTGGCTACGCCTATGGGCAGTCCCAGGGGGTATACCCTCTCTCTTCCTGCTATAGGATGTCAGTTTTAATCTGCCTAGTCAGGAGTAAGGACCTAGTTCCTTGCTGGGATCTGTGGTCCTGGCAAAGTTTTTTTTTAGATAATTTTTTTTTAGTTTGTTTTTCTCCGGATTTTTTACTGTGAGATCTACAAGCAACTATGCTGGATCTGGGCAACATGCTGGATGTATAGATCCAGTGGTCATCCCAGCCAGCCAACAAGCGTGTGCAGACTTTAGCTGTGCGCTGGGTTGGCTGCGACATAGTCTACTGGACGGTGACTGACCCTGCAAGTTAAACGTCTTGCCAGGTTGCATACGACCGGGTCTAGGCCTGAGTCCCAGCATTCCTATCGGCGGAGAGGGGTTCTGTCAGGAGATGGCACCCACCTGTTCCGGTATGGTGAGCAAATGTTCCCCCCTCTTCCCCTGGTGGATTTTGGGGTGGACGCGGGCCCTCCCTGGAACGGTCGGACCCTCACAATCCCAGGTTCCCCTCTGTCCTGTCGTGCACCCCCCCTCACTACTGGGGATATTATGTCGTGGGTGACTACTCCCGGGGGCTGAATCTGAGTTTTCAGGCCGCAGGGGGGTGCGCCGCTGGTGACAGACTGACGAACGATCGTGCTGGGGGGTTCTACCTGTCACCCCAGGGCCTACCTTTCAATCGATCCCGTTCAGGAGGCTGGGGGGTCCCCATGAGGGTCCTCAGTAGCTCCACAGGACGTGCAGGGCCGCCATTTTCTTGTAGCCCATGTGCTCTGCATGAAGCGACGGCCATCTTGGTACACCCAGCGCCATTTTTTCCGCTGGATTTTTCTGATAGAGAATCACTGAATGGGAGTTCCTGGAGCCATTTTTGTGGGTGGAGCCCCTTCCTATACCCTGAGTGCTGATCTTCTGATCTTTCTTTCTGGATCAAGATCGCTGCTGACACGTGCTGTGCAGACGTTCTGGGCCTCCTGGTGCATTTTGGTGTAGGGTGGTGAGTCTGGGGGGTCTCTCTCTGCTGGGGTCCCCAGTGCACGCTGCCTGACCTCTTAGGGGCGCTGTAGCGCAGTGGGACAATTTTGAAAAAAAAAAATGTTTTTCAACTTTGCCGGTTTCCGGACCTGTGGCTCTCCCGAATACAAGACAAATGGGTTCAAGGGGTCATATGGTCCGGTTACATAGTAGGTGAGGTTGAATAAAGACAATAGTCCATCTAATTCAACCTGTGTAGGTTTATGTGGGCGTAATCATCTCTCATACCCCTGAATGTTCTGATTCTTGAGATGTACGTCTAAGAGTCTTTTGAAAGCCACCATACTTCCCACAGAAACCACCTCTTGTGGTAGAGAATTCCACAATTTTGTAGCCCTAACAGTAAAGAACCCCCCACGTTGCATTGTATGCCCTCTAGTCCTCATGCAATCCTTTTGACTAAATAGCTTTTTTTCTATGCTGAGATTACCATTGAGATATTTATAAATTGCTATCATGTCCCCTCTCAGGCGTCTCTTCTCCAGGGAGAATAAATCAAGCGATTGCAGACGCTCTTCATAATTAATGTCCTCTAATCCCCTAATTAGTTTAGTTGCCCTTCTCTGGACTCTCTCCAGCTCCAACACATCCCTCCTGAGGACCGGCAACCAGAACTGGACAGAATACTCCAGATGTGGTTGGACCAGAGTTTTATAAAGTGGAAGGATTATAGCTTTATCTCTGTTATACATCCCTTTCTTTATGCATGCTAATATTCTACTGGCTTTGGCAGCTGCCGCTTGACATTGCATGCTATTGCTTAGTCTATCCTCTACCAGGATTCCCAGATCTTTCTCCATTTTTGATTCCCCCAAAGGTTCCCCCCCTCAAGTGTATTGTGCTTTTATGTTTTTAGTCCCCAAGTGCAAAACCTTACACTTCTCCACATTAAAACCTCATTTGCCATGTCGTTGCCCACTCTGTTATTTTGTTCAGGTCATTCTGTAGGATATCTGCTTCATGCTGTGCAGTTATTGCCCTACTGAATTTTGTGTCATCTGCAAAAACTGATATAGAGCTACTGATCCCTTCCTCAATGCTGTTTATGAATAAATTGAACAAGGTTGGTCCCAGGACTGAGCCTTGGGGGACCCCACTTACCACCTCAGACCAGTCTGAGTATGCGCTGTTTATTACCACCCTTTGGACACGCCCTTTTAGCCAGTTCCGTATCCAAGAGCAGACCTTGCGGTCGATGCCTTCAGACCTTATTTTATAAATGAAGCGTTTGTGGGGAACTGTATCAAACACCTTAGCGAAATCCAGGTACACCACAGGCACTGGTCTCCCCCTATCTAGCTAACAGCTCACCTCCTCATAGAATTTTAAGAGATTGGTTTGACAAGAGTGCCCATTTGTAAACCCATGCTGATTACTGCTGATGATGATGTTGTCTTTAGCAAACTTTACGATATAGTCCCTTATCATCCCCTCCAGAAGTTTACATACTATCGATGTCAGACAGGCCTATAATTTCCCGGGACATGCCTCTGCCCTTTTTTGAATATCGGTATCACGTTCGCTTTCCTTCAATCCCCTGGTACATTTACTGTCATAATACTGTCAGCAAAGATCAGGAACAGTGGCCTAGATAAAACCTTACTACGTTCTTTGAGTACTCTCGGATGTACGCCGTCCGGGCCTGGTGATTTATTTGTGTTAATTTTATCCAGCCTTTCCCTAATTTCACCCTCTGTTAGCCATAGCGGCAAGTCCTGTGTATTACTACTAACCATATAGTCATAGTCCTGTCTTTACTCCTACTCTGGTTATGCAGACTACGTTGATATGGGTTGTTTTATGCTGAGCCAACTCCAAAGACACCATATAAATGCTGGGCAGTATAACACGCATATACGATTTTGTTGTGCAGACTGCTGTTCACTTTTTCTATACATACCATTGTTTTACACCTTAAACCTTTTTATATTACTACAGTAAGACTGATGTCTGTGATTTGTAACGAGGGGGGAGCGGTGCTGACCCCAGGTTCTGTGATCGCCCCCCCACTTACACTGATGTGATTTGTTACTACCGCATATCACTAATAAGTGTCATTGCTGAGATTTTGTAACCCTACATGTTCAAATGGACCTGTGTATGCTTTGATATGACATTATCCTCCTTCTCACTCCTTGTAAATCTCTTTTTATGTTTTTTCAATAAAATAAGATTGAACTAACCATATAGTCGTGTACCCCTCCTTTTCCTGAGTAAAGACTGACGAGAAAAAGGCGTTCAGCACCGTTGCCTTTTTTAGTGTCCTCTGTAACCATCCTCCCATCATCGTTAATTATGTGTGCAATATATTCTGCCCTAGTTTTTTTGCTTTTTATATATTTAAATAATTTCTTTGGGTTATTTTTACTATCCCCGCTATTTGTCTCTCAAAGTTGATTTTAGTCATTTTGATTTCGTATTTACTTTTCTTATTTGCCTCCTTGTATTGCTTGAAAGTCGATACTGTGTCCTCTGATTTATATTTCTTGATGGCCATTTTTTTCCCCTTAAGTTTTTTAACATTACGGTTTAGCCAGCCAGGTTTGGCCTTGTCTCTTCTAAATGTATTTCCCATAGGAATTCACTGCGAGATGCATTTGTTTAATATGTTCCTAAAGTATTCCCATTTTTCCTCTGTGGTCAGTGTTCCTAGGGTTTGGTCCCAGTTTACCCTTTCAATAATGGAGCACAATTTGGGAAAGTTTGCCCTTCTGAAGTTTAGGGTTCTTAATTTCCCCACTTGCCTTGTTATATTATTTACACTAAATGTGATAATCCTGTGATCACTAGAGCCCAGGTTGTCCTGGACTCCTACCTCCGAGATTAGGTCTGGGTCATTAGTGATCAATAGATCCAGGACTGCATTTTCTCTAGTAGGAGAATCCACCCACTGAGACATGTAGTTGTCCTGTAAGGTTTCCATGAATAGAGCCTTCTGTGAGTGTGTATTCCCTCTCTTCCCAGTCAATGTCGGGATAATCGAATTCCCCCAATATGATGACTGATCCCAGTTTTGCCACTTTTCCCAACAGTGATATAAATTCCAGCTCTACCTCCTCCCTTTGGTTGGGTGGCCTATAGCAAACCCCCACAATTACTTTTCTCTTTTCTTCTTCCCTGTGGAGTTCTACCCACATGGATTCTAATTCCATACTCATCCCTTCCGTAATATCACTCCTCTCTATCACCTTTACTTTATTCTTGACATAGAGACATACCCATCCCCCTCTTTTTCCTACCCTGTCCTTTTCCGGTACACCGAATACCCTTGGATATTGGCCAGCCAGTCATGTGAGGGGTCGAACCAAGTTTCCGTTATTCCCACAAGGTCTATGTCCTCATGTACTAACATTTCCAACTCATCCATTTTATTAGCTAGGCTCCTTGCATTAGCGTATACCCCTCTCAGTTTTGTGTAAGTTGATAGTGAATGGTGATTATTTTTATTCCTCTTTGGTCTGAGGTTTTCCCGCACAGACCCCCCAAGTGACGTTATGGAACTGCTGTCGCTGCTGACTCTAATACTGCTTTCTGTCCTTTGCTCCCTCCTGACTGACTCTCCTTCTGAGCCCTCCCCCCCATCTCCTAGTTTAAAAGCCCCTCCAACTTGTTGGCCATCTTTCTCCCCAAAAGAGCTGTACCATTCCCATTAAGGTGCAGCCCATCCTTACTAAAGAGCCGGTAGCAGACTGAGAAGTCAGCCCAGTTCTCCAGGAACCCAAACCCCTCCTTCCTCAGCCACTTGTTAAGTTCCCTAATCTCCTTCTGCCTCTCTGGTGTGGCTCGAGGTACCGGCTTTTCAGAGAAAACCACCTTGGAGGTCCAATTCCTCAATCTATTCCTTAAGTCCCTGAAATCGTTCTTTAGGATCCTCCACCTTCCTCTTACTTGGTCATTAGTGCCCACATGCACCATGACCACTGGGTCATCCCCAGCCCGCCCAATAATCTGTCTACCCGATCCACGATGTGCCGAACTCGAACGGCCGGGAAACAACATACTGTTCGGCTACCGCGATCTTTTCGACAGATTGCCCTCTCTGTCCTCTTGATGATTGAGTCCCCCACTACCACAACCTGTCTAACCTTTCCTGAATCTCGGCCCCCCTTCTTCCTGGAGCCGCCACTCCCCCGGCAGCTGGGGGAGGGCGCCTGCTCCAGCACTGCCACCCCTGAGCTGATATCCCCATCAACCTGCAACTTGGCAAATTTGTTAGGGTGTACCAACTCAGGACTGGCCTCCCTGGCACTCATCCCTCTACCCTTCCTTTTTTTTTAAATCAAGAGAAAAAAGTTTATTGAGAAATCGCACATAGAAACAAATATTGCAACAAACAGATTGGATCAAAAGCACATCTACCACTAAAGGCACAGAATCGTAGACAGATCTCCGCAACAGAGCCAGTATACAACATGAATCAAAGAACAGCCTGAACCAAAAAAGAAAAAAAAACATAACGCAAGGCAACAGTCCCTGAACCCAGATCAAAGTCATTCCCCCCAATCTAACCTCCAACGGTCTACCCACCCCCAGCAATTAGAGTAACAGATGGTCTAGGATCAGATCCGTGGGAGCCATCCCCGGAGAGCTCAACCAGACTCCCCAGACTTTCCGGAATTTGGCAGGGGCACCCCTATGCAAGTAAATGTATTTCTCCAGGCGAAGAGTGGCGCCCAGTTGCTCCAGCCAGAGTCTATATGTAGGAGGTTCCTTATCAATCCAGCGCCTAAGAATAAGTAGTCGGGCTTGAAACAGAGCTCGCGCCGCTGCCTCCCGTAAGTAGCGGTCATCTATAATGTGATCCAGTATACCCAAGAGGCAGTGCTTGGGATCCAAAGGAATCACCAAGCCCAGAACTCTATTTATAGTGGAGGTCACTGACGTTCAATACCGGTGTAATTTCGGGCATCTCCATAGTAAGTGTATAAGGTCCCCCACATCCCTCTCACATCTATTGCACATATTGTCCGGGCGGAGACCCATAGCATGTAACTTCGCCGGGGTATGATGTACTCATAACAGGATATATATAATTGGGACACCTGATGGGGAAACATTGAGTGAACATATTCTGACTGACTCCAAGGCCTCCTCCCATTGCTCAGCGGGTACCTCCCCCACATCCCCGCTCCATTGGTCACACGCCTTACACGGATATCTGTCTAAGTATGAACCCAATAAGGCTGCACAACAAGCTGATATAAAGCCCTTAGTAGAGGTATATTGCTCCAGAAGGAAAAATACCGGTATGGAGGACAAGCTGGAGTGGGACAAGGAAGATTGAGCCCGGTATGCATGCCGAAGCTGCAGGTAATAGTATTTCATTTTATGTGGCAAGGAAAACCGAAGTTGCAATTGCTCGAAGGGCAGTAGCTCCCCATTGAGCAGGATGTGTTTAAGATGGGACACCCCATACGTCAGCCACCTACCAGTCTGATCCAGCTTGTCCAGCTCAGGGTAAGAACGATTATGCCAAATGGGACTATAAGAAGTGTATCCGGTAACCAGTTGTAGCTGTTTGGCCTTATCCCAGATCTTCTGAAGAAGTCTATAGGTAGGGTAGAGTTTATTGGATTTAGCAAAAAGTTGAGCCTCCAGCCCCTCAGGAATGCCAGTGGCACCCGTAAAATACCCCATCAGATTCAGAGCCGGACCGCCCGCCGTCCCAGCCATCGCCCCAACCAGGTGCTGCAGCTGAGAGGCTAAATAATACATCCAGGGATTAGGGAGAGAAAGGCCCCCCCAAATCCCTAGGCTTCTGTAGTTGCTCAATCCGGATCCGGGCCGCCCGCCCCCGCCATATAAGAGTCCTAAATAACGTGTTGACCACCCTGAATATTTTCAGCGTGATAACCACTGGGGAGTTGTGCAAGAAATACAAGAGCTGCGGCATCAGAACCATCTTAACCAGGTTCACCCGTCCCGCAACCGATAACCACAGCTTGTCCCAGACCTTAATCGTATCACAAAACCGAGCAAGGAGCGGGTGCACATTCAAGCTACAGTAGTGGAGCGGATCCGCAGAAATCACCACCCCCAAATATTTAAAGTTAGCTACCACAGGGACTGGACAGAGCGTACCCAGGAGAGGATCCACCGGTTTATCCAGCGGCAGTAAGGCCGACTTGGACCAATTGATAGTGAGGCCAGAAAATCGGCCAAACTCCGTTATGGTGGCCATGGTAGCTTGCAAGGAAGCCCCCGAGTCCCCAAGCATCAGGAGCATGTCGTCCGCATATAGCAGAATCTTCTCCTGAAGGGGGCCGAAGTGAAACCCATCTATGGTGTCTTGTGATCGAATGGTAGCTGTAAGCGGCTCAATAGCCAGCGTGAACAGGAGCGGGGATAGTGGACATCCCTGTCTGGTGCCCCTCCCCAAGTAAAAGTGCTCAGATATTCTGCCACCCTCCCTGATGGAAGCCTGCGGACGGTAATAAAGCAGTTTCACCCAGGAGATAAATAGAGGGCCAAACCCAAACTTTTCCAACACTGCCCATAAATAGTCCCATTTGACGCTGTTGAACGCTTTGTTAGCATCTAACGATAACACTCTGTCCCCCTCATTATCCGCCGGTGTTTACATGGCTACAAACAAGCGGCGAAGATTGATTGCGGTGGACCTATTCGGCATAAACCCCGCCTGGTCCTCGTGGACAATATGTGCAATAATGGTATTAACCCTCCTAGCCAAAACCTTTGCAAGTATTTTTAAGTCAGTTTGAAGGAGAGAGATAGGTCTATAAGAACCCGGGTCGGATGCGGGTTTACCTGGCTTTAGTAATAGAACAATACTGGCCTTAGTCATGGAGTCCGGCAGAGCTCCAACCTCTCTTGCCGCATTGAAGACCTTCAGCAGCTCCGGTACAAGCACCTCAGAGTATTGCTGATACATTTCGACCGGGAGACCATCATCACCAGGGGCCTTGGAACCCGGAAAGAGAGCAGCCGCCTCTCTCAGCTCGTCCTCGGTGATGGGGGCCTCCAGATCTGCGCTCTGATGCTCCGTCAGCCTCGGCAGAGTGATTGCATCCAAATACCGCCGAAGATCTGCCGGTGCGTATCAATTCAGTCATAATAGTATCAGGCGTGTTGGCCACTCGGCCCCCTACCAATTTGAGGGCCCCAATGGGGGGAGCTGAGGGGCGCACCCCCACAGCTTTAGACTGTACCTCTCCCACCCACACCTTCTGCACAGATAGCCATGCATCCCTCGTAACATCCGAAGGGTTGGCAATATACTCCTCCTCCAACTCATGGGTGCGCTGAGCCAATAGCTCCTCAAAATGTTTAGAGGCATTTTGCACTTTTTTAATGTTAGCAATCAAAATGCCCCGAAGGAAGCACCTAAAGGCATCCCACCGTGCAAGAGAATCAGGAAATCGGATATTATCCAAAAAATAACGGGTGATTTCAGCGGAGATATTAGCATCTAGTGGAAAAAGCTTCAGCCAGAAAGCATTCAGGCGCCAAGGGGCCCTACGCAAACCGGTCTGAGGCCGTACAGTAAGCCAGACCACCAACGGTGAGTGGTCCGAAATCCCCCGCAAAGCATATTCCACCCGTTACACCAACGCGAGCGCAGCCACCGTGCCCACGCATAGATCGATATGGGAGAGGGAGGAATGGGTCTTAGAAAAGCAGGAAAATTGGACCTCGTCAGGGTGGCGCAATCGCCATATATCCATCCAGCCCAAATCCCCCAGAAAACGCGAGAGGGCAGTACCCCTAGCGGAAACCATCCGGGGAGCAGGTGGATGTCTATCACTGGCAGGATCCAATATCCCATTAAAATCACCAAGCACAAAAAGGGGTACTTCCGCCTTATCAGCGGTAAACAGGAGAAATTCACGGAGCACCTGAGAAGAGAACGGAGGAGGAATATAAACCACCGCTAAAGCACATACAACCTGAAATAATTTACAATGCAGAAATACAAAACGTCCCTCAGGATCCACCCTCACCCCCAACTCCTCGAAGGCAAGGGCCCTATGCACCAAAACACTCACCCCCCTGGAATAAGAAGAGTGAGTGGAGTGGTAACCCCGACCCACCCAGGAGTATCCCAGACACCCCACAGATTCCTCTACCAGGTGAGTCTCCTGCAGTCCTATGATAGCTGGATGATACTTGTGCAGTTGAGAAGCTATCATGGCCCTCTTCTGAGGACAACCAAGACCCCGCACATTCCACGAGACTATAGGTAGTCCAGCCATGCAGTAACAAATCTTGCGAATCAGGTACCAGCCACAGAAGCCGACACCCAGGGCAGGGAACCGTATGGCAGCAGAGTCGAATGGAGCCAATGCTTTCGAGAAGTCCACAGCCAAGATACTGTCCAGTCCAACGGTGTGTGTGCGAGTCCTCAAAGAAAAAGAAAAAAAGAACATGGTCCAATGGGACAAGGCACAACGGTGCCTCATCATAGCACAGGAGGCGGGAAAAAGAACCAGTCAGTCCACCGGGGGCGTCAACCCCACAAACCAGTGGTGGCCCGCCAGCCTGTTGTGCGCAACTGCGCAAACTGCACTGTGTAATCCGGGTACGATGCATTCGCCAGCACTCCAGCGAGAAAAGTAGCATGCAATGTATGGAGCACAGCTGTGACAGTACAACAAGGATATGAGCCCCGGCCGGGGGTCCAAACTGGGAAAAATGCAGAGTCCACATTAAGATGCCCCTCACCGGGATCGGCCCGTTGGCGTTGACGGAGGGAGGGCTCATGTATGTCCAGCCAACTCGCAGCGTCAGAGGCAGTATCGAAAAAGTGCACCCTACCCTCCGCAGTGACCCGGAGACGGGCTGGGTACAGCATGGCATAGATCAGCCCGATGCGTCGGAGACGTTGCTTGACATCGGCGAACTTGGCCCGCTGCTTTTGGACTTCCGCAGAGAAGTCCGGATAGAAGGAAACCCTGGCCCCGTTGAACTTAATCTCCGCCTTTTCTCTGGCCAGCCGTAGCACCTTCTCCCTGTCCCTATAGTGTAGTAACTTTGCTAATATGGGTCTGGGAGCGTTACCAGGCAGTGCTCTGGTGGGGACCCGATGGGCCCTTTCCACCGCAAACATAGGTGAGAAGGATTCCTTGCCAAATACATCACATAGCCAAGATTCAATAAATTCGGTAGGATCCCTGCCCTCGACCTTCTCAGGAAGTCCCACAATGCGCACATTGTTGCGCCGCAATCTATTTTCGATATCATCAGTCTTGTCTTTATTGATCTGTGCCTGTCTCGCAGTAGATCTGGACTCAGTAATCAGTGCCGGCAGCTGGTCTTCCAGGTCACTAATACGGCTTTCTGCAGCAGTAGTGCGTTCACGGATCTTTTGTAGGTCCTGGCGAAGGAGAGCCACCTCTTCAGTGAGACTCCCCAGCCGGTCCTTAACAGTATTCACAGAGGCAGTACAGTTGTGCACGGCATGAAGTATTTGGCTAAGTGTAGGCTGTGTCCCCTCCGTCACCCCCTCGTCGGTGTCCAGGTCCCAGTTGGTCAATGGGGGCTGCGCAGCTGTCCACAGTCCCCAGCATCCTGATCCCGAAGTTCCGACAGTTTTTTAGCATATAGCAATATGTCCCCAGCGGCTTCCTTACCTGCTGGGAGGAGTCGTTTTAGGCTTCACCGCAGCCTCCTTCGGCCGCTCGGGGCCACGCAGGACACGCTGCGGGGTCGCCAGGCCAGCGCCATCTTGGGGGGATGCCGACACTGTGCTGTCCTCCTTGGATTTCCTGCCGCGGGTCATAATGGGATTACCGCGGATACGACAGGGACACACGGGTGCTGGTACACCAGGTTCCAGGTACGGTAAGCAGGTCTGACAAGGAAGGCAGCTGAGGAGAGGAGAGGGAGATGCAGCCTGCTGGATGGAGGTATGGCAGCGCTTGGGGCCTGTGCAGGAGATGAAGCAGGGTCGAGCCCAGGGATGGCAGAGGGTCAGAGGAGGCAGGATGCGGGTCGGGGTGTGTAGAGGGCCAAAGAGATGTACCCAGCCGCTTACCGGAGCCCCGCTCGGCGCCGCCGCGATCGGCCGCCTGCCGCAGGAAAGTCCGCGGCTTCGGCCAGTGACTAGGCCGCCATCCGGACCGTCAAGATACAGGGTCCCCCCCCGAAAAATAAAAGCAGGAGTCCGTGGCAGGGATGTGGGAGAAGCCCCTGGAGGCAGAGTAGAGGCCGTGGGCGAGATTTAGAGACAGGATGGCAGAAGATTACAATCCAGGGAAACAGAGCGCGGCCCGCGACCCTCCGGAACCTCCGTTTCCAGGCACACCACAGTAAACAAAAGGCACCAGGGCAAGCAGGGGGACCCCCTGAGGATAGTCAGTCCATTAATTAGGGCAATCCGGCCGGGGAAAGGATGAAATTAAAGGATCAAGAGCGGGAGCTCCGTGAGGTAGGTCTACTCACATGCCCGGTCCGGCCACGCCCCCCCCTCTACCCTTCCTAACGGTCACCCAACTGCCTACCTCTAATGCCCCTGCCAGCGCCTGATGGGTAACGTCCAAGCTCCTTTCCAGGTTGTTGATACGACGCAGTGTTGCCAAGATGTTCTCTAGATCCAGGATCTGGGCTTCCAGATAAACAAGTCGCACACATCCTGCACAGCAGTATTCGCCCTTGATTGGTTCATCAAGGAACGCATACATGGAGCAAGAAGTGCACTGAGTGGCATCCCCAATCCTGTCGGACATTATTACCCTCTCTACTCTATGGGGATAATTAGTAACGACCTGCTATTCCTTATCTACACTACCTCTATCTCCCCTGGTACTAAACCTGAGGTACTCACCAGTCGCTAAGATACTCACCAGTCGCTAATATACTTACCAGTCCTCCCGGGTACTCAGTCGCAGAGCACAGTCAGTCAGTCAGTCGCAGAGCTCGGTCGGTCGCAGAGCACGAACAGTCGCAGAGCCGCTCTGTCACAGGTCCCTTGAGTCCTCTGTACCCGCACCCGGCTTCCTTTTGCGGCTTCCCCGGGCGTGTCACCCGCGGCTCTCCTCCACACACAGCTCTCTCCCCCCGCCTTGCTTGCAGCTGCTGCTGCTGCCTCGCACACTGGAACGCTCTCCACCTCCTCTGCTTCCGGGAACGCCTCCTCAATATCCTCGAAAGTGGATCAAGATCAAGTTTCGATCCATCCCGCGGGTGAGATTGCTCCCTTCCAATGTGCGACTGTTCCCGGATCGCTTGCAGGCTCTTATTGGGGCAGTTCTGGATCCGGTACAACAGGGAGTCATAGTTCCGGTTCCATATGCGGAACGTTTTCAGGGCTTTTATTCAAACCTGTTTATAGCCCCCAGGAAGGAGGGCAAGATGCATCCAATCCTGGACCTCAAGTTCAAAAATTCAAGATGGAATCAGTTTGCACGGTGGTGGCTTACCTACAGCAGGGGGATTTCCTGGCCTCCATAGACATCAAAGATGCCTGCCTTCACATCCCAATATGTGCAGGTCACCAACGGTTTCTCCGTTTTGCCGTGGGAGAGGATCACTATAAGTTTGTGGCATTACCCATTGGTCTTGCCTCTGCTCCTCGGGTCTTCACAAAGGTGTTGGCAATGGTCCTGGCGCTGTTGTGACAGCTGGGGATATGGGTTACCTGGACGATCTGCTTCTCCGTGCGGATGACAAATTTGGAGATCACCATGAGCGCGCTGGAGGAGTTCCGGTGCGTTCTGAACCTTCAGAAGTTGTCCCTGGTCCCTTCAATGAGACTGGACTATCCGGGCCTGTCGTTGGACTCGTCCTCCGCCAGGGTATTCCTTCCTCCAGGAAAACTCCAAAAACTCCAGACCGCGGTTCAGCTGTTGCTGTCCAGTGAATAGTCGTCCCTTCGGATCTGTATGAGAGTTCTGGGACTGATGGTGTCGTCCTTCGAGGTGGTCCCCTTTGCTCAATTCCACATGAAGATCCTCCAGAATTAAATCCTTCTCAAATGAAACAAGGATCCAACTTCCCTGGACAATCAGATCCAGCTGAGCCAGGTGACCAGGGGGTCCCTGATTTGGTGGCTTCAGTTCCCGATGCTCAAGCAAGGGAAATCCTTCCTTCCTGTATATTGGACAATTGTTGCCACGGATGCCAGTCTGTTCGGATTGGGTGGGGTTCTCGGCAGGTTTTCTGCTCAAGGAGTCTTGTCTCTGGAAGAGTCCAGGTTACCGGTCAATGTTCTGGAGCTGAGAGCGATCAGGGTTTGCCTAGTCCACTGGACTGAGCACCTGCAGGGTTTTCCAGTGCGCATTCAATCGGACAATGCCACAGCCGTGGCTTATGTAAATCGCCAAGGGGGCCCCTAAAAGTGCCCTTGCGGCCTTGGAGGGGGCAGGCATCCTTCGATGGGTGGATCGTTTTGTTTCAGCTCTCTGCTGTTCACATTCCAGGAGTGGAAAATTGGCAGGCGGATTACCTCAGTTGACAGGCCTTGGATGCAGGGGAATGGTCTCTCCATCCAGAGGTGTTCCAGCAGTTGTGCCTTTGTTGGGGCACTCCAGATGTAGATCTGTTGGCGTCTCGGATCAACAGGAAAGTGCAGAGGTTTGTGGTCCGCTCCCGGGACCCTCTGGCAGACGCCACTTACGCGCTGGTGGCCCCGTGGGGTCAGTAACAGCTGATGTATGCCTTTCCTCCTCTCAAGTTGCTGCCAAGACTTCTTCGCAGGGTCGAGGCGGAAGGGATTCCTGTCATTCTTGTGGCTCCGGACTGGCCTCGCCAAGCTTGGTACGCTGACCTGGTCAGGCTAGTCGCGGACGCTCCTTGGATACTAACTCTCAGGGAGGATTTATTGTCTCCGGAGCCAATCTTCCATCTTCTAGTCATCGCTACAGGCGCTTTAGTGGCTCCTTGGGGTCAGTAACGTCTGATTTACGCCTTTCCTCCTCTCCAGCTTCTGCCAAGGCTACTATGCAGGATCAAGGCAGAAGGGATTCCGGTCATCCTAGTGGCTCCCGACTGGCCTCGCCGGTCTTGGTATGCTGATCTGGTATGGCTGGTCGCCGATGCTCCTTGGAGACTCTCTCTCAGGGAAGATCTGCAGTCCCAAGGGCCAATCTTCCATCCTGCTTTACAGTCGCTGGCTTTGACGACTTGGCTGTTGAAAGCCAGGTGCTGAAGGATGGGGGGTTGTCTGCTTTAGTGATCCCCACTTTGCTTAAAGAGAGGAAAGCGACTCCTAGGAAGATCTATCATAATACGTGGAAAGTGTATATTGCGTGGTGTCAGTCTCTTGGGGCCCCCCTTGCTCTTACACAGTGGCTCGGATCTTGGCCTTCCTTCAACGGGGAGTTGATCAAAGGTTGGCCTGACTATCAAGGGTCAGGTCTCGGCCTTGGCAATTTTCTTCCAAAGGCCATTAGCTAAACGTTCCCTGGTGCCTAACTTTATCCAGGGGGTGCGTCACTTGGTACCACCGGTGCGACCTCCGTTGCCACCTTGGGACCTTAATTTGGTGCTGTTGGTTCTTCAGGAACCTCCTTTTGAAAGTATTCAGGAGTTTCCCCTGCTTACCTTATCGCAGAAGGTGGCCTTCCTGGTGGCTATTACTTCTGCGTGCAGGGCGTCAGAACTAGCGGCATTGTCCTGTCGTTCTCCTATCTGGTGGTTCACAGGGATAAAGTGGTACTTCGTCCGGATCGTCATTCCTTCTGAAGGTGGTTTTCAGTTTTCACTTGAATGAGGTCACCCTCATTGTGTTACCCTCTTTGTGTCCTAAGCCGAAACATCCTAAGAAATTTGCACTGCATACTCCGGTTGTGGTTCGGGCAACCAGGGTGTACTTGGTGACCACTGAGTCTTTTCAGAAGTCAGATTCGCTCTTGTACTCACGAATGGCCCTAAGTAAGGGCTGCCTGCGTCTGCTGCGACTATTTCCAGATGGATCAGACAGACGACGGTGCAGGCTTATTCAATTGAGTCAGGTTCCTCCTTTCCCTGTTAAGGCGCATTTTTTTCGGGCACTTAGTGCTTCCTGGGCTTTTCGCCATCAGGCATCTGTGCTCCAGGTTTGCAAGGCGGCTACCTGGTCGTCGGTTCACACCTTCACAAAATTTTATAAGGTGGTCGTGCTGACATCTGCAGATGCAGTTTTTCAGGCTCCTTTTTAAGGGGGTTCTTAGTCTCCCTTGAAGGTGTTTAATGATTTTACAGGTGGGTCTCATCTTGTTGTTCTGATGAGTCCTATGTTGCCTGGTTGGCTATGTTGAGCCTTAGGGAATTCTTTTTCTGCTGTTCCCACACCTCATTTTATGGCACTGCTTTGGGATGTCCCTACTAATATGAAGATCAGAGACTGCGTCCGTCAATGAATGATAGAGAAAATTGGATTTTTGTCTTACCGTAAAATCTTTTTTATCTGGAGTTCATTGACGGACGCAGGACCCGCCCCTCTATTTTGATTTGGGTTGGTATTTTTTTCTCTGACACTGTGTGTGAGACTTTTTGGGAGCTTAGGCATATACAGGACCCCGACCACCTTCAGAATTTCAAAGGGCGTAAATAGCTCATTTTACTTTCTCACTACCTATCCCGGTTTCGGAGGCCCTGAAATAAAACAAATAAGCAGATGCATTTTATTGGATTGTAATAATTATGCCTGCTCTATTAACTTTTTACTATTGAGATTTATTTATCACCTATTTATGTGCCTATCTGGTATACCTCTAGAGAGGTCGGTCTAATAATACCTAGGAGCGCAGTACACTTCTATTCCTTTGTTCACTGACCATAACAACTGTGTAGGTAACCGTCCAGTACTTGCAGCACCTGGGAGATATACATAAATATAATTTACATAAAATTTAAATCCGTGATAGCGCAAGAATCATTATGCTAAACAAAAGATAGCACAACACCTCCCCAAATTACCCCATTTTGGAAAGTAGACACCCCAAGCTATTTGCTGAGAGGCATGTTGAGTCCATGGAATATTTTATATTTTTCCACAAGTTTTGGGAAAATTACACTTTTCTTTTTTTTAACACAAAGTTGTCACTAAAAGATAAATTGCATACACATGCCATGGGTATATGTGGAATTACACACCAAAATACATTCTGCTGCTTCTCCTGAGTACAGGGATACCACATGTGTGGGACTTTTAGGGAACCTAGCTGTGTACGGGACCCCAAAAACCATTTACCGCCTTCAAGCTTTCTCACTGCCTATCACAGTTTCTGAGGCCCTGAAATGTCAAGATAGCACAAATCCCCCTAAATGACCCCATTTTGGAAAGTAGACACTCCAAACTATTTGCTCAGAGGCATGTTAAATCCATGGAATATTTTATATTTTGCCAGACGTTTAGGGAAAATTACACTTTTTTTTTAACACAAAGTTCTCACTAAAATATAAATTGCATACACATGCCATGGGTATATGTGGAATTACACCCCAAAATACATTCTGCTGCTTCTCCTGAGCACAGAGATACCACATGTGTGGGACTTTTAGGGAACCTAGCTGTGTACGGGACCCCAAAAACCATTTACCGCCTTCAAGCTTTCTCACTGCCTATCACAGTTTCGGAGGCCCTGAAATGTCAAGATAGCACAAATCCCCCTAAATGACCCCGTTTTGGAAAGTAGACACTCCAAACTATTTGCTGAGAGGCATGTTAAGTCCATGGAATATTTTATATTTTGCCACAAGTTTTTTTTTTTTTTACACAAAGTTGTTATTTAAATGATATTGTGCTCACGCAGGCCATGGATATATGTGAAATTACACCCCAGAATACATTCTGCTGCTTCTCCCGAAGTACAGGGATACCCGATGTGTGAGACTTTTTGGCAGTCTAGCCAAATACAGGACCCCGAAAACCAGGCTTTCTAAAGGCGTAAATTGTTGATTTCACTGCTCACTACCTATCACCGTTTTGCAGGCCATAAAATGCGGAAATAGCACAAAACACCCCCAAATTACCCCTTTTTGAAAAGTAGACATCCCAAGGTATTTGCTAGGAGGCATGGTGAGTATTTTGCAGCTCTCATTTGTTTTGGAAAATGAAGAAAGAAAAGAAAAATGCATAACTAAATAAATAAAAATCAAGATCTGCAAAATACTCAACATGCCTCTCAACAAATAGCTCAGGGTGTCTACTTTACGAAAAGGGGTCATTTGGGGGGGGGGGGGTTGTGCTATTTTGGCATTTAATGGTCTCAAAACTGTGATAGGTAGTGAGGAGTGAATTCAACAATTTACACCCTTAGAAAGCCTGAAGGCGGTGATTGGTTTTCGGGGTCCTATACGCGGATACACTGCCAAAAAGTCTCTCACATGGGGTATCCCTGTACTCAGGAGAAGCAGCAGAATGTATTTTGGGGTGTAATGTCACATATACCCATGGCATGTGTGAGCAATATAGCATTTAAGTGACAACTTTGTGTAAAAAAAAAAAAATAATAATTTTTCCAAAACTTGTGGCAAAATATAAAATATTCCATGGACTTAACATGCCTCTCAGCAAATAGTTTGGAATGTCTACTTTCCAATTGGGGTAATTTGGGCAGGTTTTGTGCTATCTTGACATTTCAGGGCCTCCGAAAGCGTGATAGGCTGTGAGGAAGTAAAATGCACAATTTACGCCCTTAGAAAGCTTGAAGGCGGTGATTGGTTTTTGGAGTCCCGTACACAGCTCCCACAGCTCCCACAAAGTCTCACACATGAGGTATCCCTGTACTCAGGAGAAGCAGTAGGGTTTATTTTGGGGCTTCATTTCACATATACCCATGGCATGTGTGAGCAATATCTTTTAGTGACAACTTTGTGTTAACCACTTAAGCCCCGGAGGATTTGGCTGCTAAACGACCAGAGGGTATTTTGCTATTCGGCACTGCGTGACTTTAACGGACAATTGCGCGGTCGTGCGACGCTGTACCTAAACGAATTTGGCGTCCTTTTTTTCCCACAAACAGAGCTTTCTTTTGGCGGTATTTGATCACCTGTGCGATTTTTTGATCACGCGCTATAAACAAAAAAAGAGCGTAAATTTAGCAAAAATAGCAATATTTTTCCCTTTTTTTATATGAAATTCCCCCAAAAAAAAATGTAAAAATCAAAATTTTTTAATATTTTCGGCCAATTTGTTTTATGCTACCTATGTTTGGTAAAAAAAATCGCAAAAAGCGTATTTTGATTGGTTTGCGCAAAAGTTATTGCGTTTACTAACAAAGGGAAAGATTTTTGTCATTTTTGTTGTTTTTTTTTTTAACGCGTAATGGCGGCGATCTGCGATTTTTTTTTGCGGTACTGCGACATTGCGGCGGACAGATCGGACCCTTGACTGACATTTTTGACACTTTTGGGGTTACCAGTGACATTTCTACAGTAATCAGTGCTATATATATGCACTGTTACTGTAAAAATACACTGGTAGTGAAGGGGTTAACTTTATTTGAGAGGGAGGGGCTGTGTGTGTCCCTAGGGGCGTGATTCTAACTGTGATTGGCTGTGGCTTCAACTGTATGCAGAGTGATCAATGGATCTACATAGTAGATCCATGTGATCATCTCTCATACAGAGAGGAGAATGACAGGCAGCTTGTTTACACAAGCTGCCTGACTTTCTCCCTCTCCCCCGCCGATCGCAGAGTGGCCGGCGGCGATCGGGTCCGCCGGTCACACGCGCGGGGGGGTCCGTGACCACGCGGGAGCGGGAGCGCGCCTCCGGCGGCGCGCGCTCGCTCCCTAAACCCTCACAGGCGAGCGACGTAGACCTACGTCACTTTGCCTGTGAGGGGCTGACCGCCGCCGTAGATAGTCGTGCGGCGGTCGGCAAGTGGTTAAAAAAGAAAGAAAGTGTAATTTTCAACGTGTGGCAAAATATTCCATTGACTCAACATGCCTCTCAGCAAATAGCTTAGGGTGTCTACTTTCCAAAAAGGAGTAATTGGGGGGGGGGGGGGGGGGGAGTGGCCTGGCATTTTATGCCAAATATTAGAAGCTTATGCCACATATCACCCACTCTTCTAACCAATTGAAGACCAAGCCCTTTTTGGTACTTTTTGTTTACATGAAAAAAATAACTTTTTTGTGCTAGAAAATTACTTTGAACCCCAAACATTATATATTTTTTTGAAAGCAGAGGCCCTAGAGATTAAAATGGTGGGTGTTGCAATTTTTTTTTTCCACACAGTATTTTCTCAAACAATTTTCTGGGGATAAAAACACTTTTTTGAATTTTAATGCACAAAAACACACTATATTGCCCAAATCTTTATTAACACATAAAAGATGATCTTATGCCGAGTACATAGATCCCAAACACGACATGCTTTAAAATTGCACACACCCGTGCAGCAGCGACAAACTAATTAAATTTTTAAAAGCTTTTACAGGTTACCACTTTAGATTTACAGAGGAGGTCTACTACTAGAATTACTGCCCTCGATCTGATGTTAGCAGTGATACCTCACATCCATGGTGCATATACTGTTTACATATGACACGAGACCGATGCTTGCAATCGCCTTTGCAAGAGTGCTTTAATTTTTTTTTTTAATCATTTATTTTGCCTTTTTAATTTATTTTTACACAGTCCTTTTCATTTTTTTCTTTATTATTTTTAGTATTATCAGAGGGAATGTATACATCCCCTATGATAGCAATAGGTAGTGACAGGTACTCTTTTTGGAAAATGTTGGGGTCTATTAGATTTTAGATCTCTCCTCAGCCCTTAAAGCATCTGACCGCATCAATAATGGTGTGATAAGATGTGCTCCCAATTTCCCAATGGGGCCTTTTATATCCAGGAAAACCAAAGTCATGAAATGCTCATAGCTTCTGGTTTCTTAGGCCATAGAGATGATTTGGAGCTCTATGGTAAGCTGGCGGAACCACCAGCTGCATTGTCGGGTCCCCAGTGGGACAGGAGTGCCCGAGAAACCATGGAAGGTGGGGGGAAGGGGGACATCCCCTCCCACTGTTTGTAAAAGCCACTAATTGGCCGCGAGGATTGCTTTTACATGAAAGCCGACCGCTGGCTGAAAAAAATATCAAGATGCCTAAAGGCATCATCTTGGTATGACCACTCAAAGTCCAGCGACGTACCTGTACGTTGCTGGTCCTTGTTGAGTATATATTGTAAGGTTCTTTTTTCATGCAGCCTGTGGGCTGCATGAAAAAAGAGAGCCTAACCGATTCCTCCATTCACATTGATCGATTGGTGGAATGTCCACTATTAGAATACTGCCCTGCATCCACCCACTTCTAATGATGGGCATCGATCGATGTGAATGAAGAAATATCTGCCAAGAAAAGTGAATAAAAATGTATGCTGAAGCATAAGGGAGATCCTCCCCATCCCCTGCGCTTCGGCATATATGCTTTTTTTTTTTTTTAACTGTGGTGGTGAATAGAGATGGCCTTGCGGTTCGCGGCGAATTTTGCTTGTTCGCTACCCTCCAAATTTGCGAACACATGGCGTTGTTCACGGTGGCCATATTAGTTTACATTGGGGAGAACTTTGACCCATGACACAGCCGTCAGGTGGAACGGGACAGCCAATTAAAACGTTTCAGCATATGGACATGCCCCTACCCTATAAATAGACCTGAGCTGTCGGCCATTTCACATTCCGCTTTTTGCCAGCGTAGGGAGAGGTCTGCTGTGTTCATGAGGGAGAGATTGCCAGACACAAATAGCTCTGTGAAGATCCACAAAAGTCCTTTTCAGGGCTAGTATTTCGGTATAGGTCTACTAGTATCTTTTCAGGTTAGTGGCAGGTATCCAGTCGGTGCTTTAGGGGCAGTTAGAGAGATCAGCTGCAGTCACACAAATCGCTCTGTTAATGTCCACAAATGTCCTTTTCAGGGCTGGTATTTCGGTATAGGTCCAGTCTCTTTTCAGGTTAGGGGCAGGTATCCAGTCTGTGCTTTAGGGGCAGTTAGAGAGATCGGCTGCAGTCACACAAATCGCTCTGTTAATGTCCACAAAAGTAATTTAAAGGGCTGCAAATTTTTTGGTATTGCTGTGCAGTGCACTAAGAAGGGGGGGGGGGGTGATCCACAGTTTAATATACTTTGTAGAAAGCAAAGCATATTATAGTGGATTAGTAATATTATTGTGCACTGTGCAGCATTGTGACAGGTGTGGTGACTGAGCGTTGCTGCAGCAATACTACAAACAGTGCCAAACTCCCTGGCCAATTTTTTGAACAACTGGTGTGATAGACCAGTGGCCCCCCCAATACCACATGTAAAAGTATACTCGGATAACACCCCACTTCAATAAGTGTATTTGTGTCCTGCAACAATATTGCCTCTTTTGCTGAGTTAAGTCTGATACACACAGTGCCAAACTCCCTGGCCAATTTTTTGAACAACTGGTGTGATAAACCAGTGCCCCCCCCCCAAAACCACATGTTGAAGTGGGGTGTTATTTAACAGTATACTTTTCTAAGGGTGTATTTTAGTCCTGCAAACATTTGGCCTCTCTTGCTGTGTTAACTGTGCTACACACAGTGACAACAGTTACTGGCTAATTATTTGTAGAACTGGTGTAATAAACCTGTGGCCCCCCCATTACCACAGATTGAAGGGGGTGTTATCTACCTTTTTCCAGATATACTGCGATTCTCTTTTAACTTTTGTCACATGGTAATTAAAAAACATTACAGGCAGAGGAAGAGGCAGACACGTACGCAGGGGTGGTAGGGGTAGGGCAGAAGCAGTAGGCCGGAGCCAAAGTGTGAAGTTTCAGAAGGCACGTTCGATTACGTCAAAGGACGCACCAGACTTGGTTGAGTGGCTCACTCATAGTTACATAGTAGGTGAGGTTGAATAAAGACAACAGTCCATCCAGTTCAACCTGTGTAGGTGTGTGTGGCTGTAATCATCTCGCATACCCCTGAATGTTCTGATCCTTGAGATGTACGTCTAGTAGTCTTTTGAAAGCCACCATACTACCTGCAGAAACCACCTCTTGTGGTAGAGAATTCCACAATCTTGTAGCCCTAACAGTAAAGAACCCCCCACATTGCCTGAGGTTAAAACGCTTCTCCTCTAATCGCATTGTATGCCCCCGAGTCCTCATGCAATCCCTTTGACTGAACAGCTTTTTTTCTAAGCTTAGATCCCCATTGAGATATTTAAAAATTGCTATCATGTCCCCCCTCAGGCGTCTCTTCTCCAGGGAGAATAAATCAAGCGATTGCAGACGCTCCTCATAATCAAGGTCCTCCAATCCCCTAATTAGTTTAGTTGCCCTTCTCTGGACCCTCTCCAGCTCCAACACATCCCTTCTGAGGACTGGTGACCAGAACTGGACAGAATACTCCAGATGAGGTCGGACCAGAGTTTTATAAAGTGGAAGGATTATAGTCTTATCTGTGGAATACATCCCTTTCTTTATGCATGCTAATATTCTGCTAGCCTTGGCAGCTGCCGCTTGACATTGCATGCTGTTGCCTAGTCTATCATCAACCAAGACTCCCAGATCCTTCTCCATTTTTGATTCTCCCAAGGGTTCCCCTCCTAACGTGTATTGTGCTTTTATGTTTCTAATCCCCAAGTGCAAAACCTTACATTTCTCCACGTTAAACCTCATTTGCCATGTCGTTGCCCACTCCGTTATTTTGTCCAGGTCATTCTGTAGGACATCTGCTTCATGCTGTGCTGTTATTGCTCTGCCTAATTTTGTGTCATCTGCAAAAACTGATATTGAACTACTGATCCCGTCCCGTCCTCAATGCTGTTTATGAATAAATTGAACAAGGTTGGTCCTAGGACTGAGCCTTGGGGGACCCCGCTTACTACCTCAGACCAGTCTGAGTATGCGCTGTTTATTACCACCCTTTGGACACGCCCTTTTAGCCAGTTCCGTATCCAAGAGCAAACCCTGCTGTCGATACCTGCAGACCTTATCTTATCTTATAAATTAAGCGCTTATGGGGAACTGTATCAAACGCCTTAGCAAAATCCAAGTACACCACATCCACTGGTCTGCCCCTATCTAGCTCACAGCTCACCTCCTCGTAGAATGTTAAGAGATTGGTTTGACAAGAACACCCATTTGTAAACCCGTGCTGGTTACTACTGATGATGCTGTTGTCCTTGGCAAACTCTATGATATAGTCCCTTATCATCCCCTCCAGAAGTTTACATACTACTGATGTCAGACTGACAGGCCTATAATTTCCCGGTATATGCCTCTGACCCTTTTTGAATATCGGAATCACGTTTGCTTTCCTCCACTCCCCTGGTACATCTCCTGTCCTAATACTGTCCGCAAAGATCAGGAACAGTGGTCTGGATATAACCTTACTGAGTTCCTTGAGTACTCTCGGGTGTACGCCATCCGGGCCTGGTGATTTGTTTGTGTTAAGTTTATCCAGCCTTTCCCTGATTTCACCCTCTGTTAGCCATAGTGGCAAGTCCTGTGTATTACTACTAACCATACAGTCATGGTCAGTGTACCCCTCCGTTTCCTGTGTAAAGACTGACGAGAAAAAAGCATTCAGCACGGTTGCTTTTTCAGTGTCCTCTGTAACCATCCTCCCATCATCGTTAATTATGTGTGCCATATGCTCTGCCCTAGTTTTTTTGCTGTTGATATACTTAAAAAATTTCTTTGGGTTTTTTTTACTATCCTCCATTATTTGTCTCTCAAAGTCTATTTTAGCCATCTTGATTTCGTGTTTACACTTCCTATTTGCCTCCTTGTATTGGTCGAAAGCCAATACTGTGCCCTCTGATTTATATTTCCTGAAGGCCAATTTTTTTCCCCTAATAAGTTTTTTAACGCTACGGTTTAGCCAGCCAGGTTTGGCTGTGTCTCTTCTAAATTTATTTCCCATAGGAATGCACTGCAAGATGCCTTTGCTTAATATGTTCCTAAAGCATTCCCATTTTTCCTCTGTGGTCAGGGATCCCAGGGTTCGGTCCCAGTTTACCCTTTCCATCAATGAGTACAATTTTGGAAAGTCTGCCCTTCTAAAGTTAAGGGTTCTTATGTTCCCCACTTGCCTTGCTATATTGTTATTTACGCTAAATGTGATCATCCTGTGATCGCTAGAGCCCAGGTTGTCCTGGACCCCTACCTCCGAGATTAGGTCTGGGTCATTCGTGATCAATAGATCCAGGATTGCGTTTTCTCTAGTAGGAGAATCCACCAACTGTGGCATGTAATTATCCTGTAAGGTTTCCATGAATAGACGGCCCTTATGTGAGTGTGTTGTCCTCTCTCCCCAGTCAATGTCGGGATAATTGAAGTCCCCCAATATGATGACTGATCCTAGCTTTGTCACTTTACCCAAAAGTGCTAAAAAGTCCTGCTCTACCTCCTCCCCTTGTTTAGGTGGCCTATAGCAAACCCCCACAATTACTTTTCCCTTTTCTCCTTCCCTATGGAGTTCTACCCATACGGATTCTAACTCCATACTCATCCCTTCCGTAATGTCACTCCTCTCAATCACCTTTACATTATTCTTGACGTAAAGACATACTCCTCCTCCTTTTTTTCCTACCCTGTCCTTCCGGTACACTGAATACCCTTGGATATTTGCCAGCCAGTCATGTGAGGGGTCGAACCAAGTCTCCGTTATTCCCACTAGGTCTATGTCCTCCTCATGTACTAACATTTCCAACTCATCCATTTTATTAGCTAGGCTCCTGGCATTAGCATATACCCCTCTTAGTTTTAAGGAAGTTAAATGTGATTGGTGGTTATGTTTATTCCTGTTTGGTCTTCGGTTCTCCCGCACAGACCTACCGATTGACGTTGTGGACCTACTTTCGCTGCTGACCCTACAACTGTCTTCAGTCCTTTGCTCCCTCCTAACTGACTCTACTTCTGAGCCCTCCCCCCCGTCTCCTAGTTTAAAAGCTCCTCCAACTTGGTGGCCATCTTTCTCCCCAAAAGAGCTGTACCGCCCCCATTAAGGTGCAGCCCATCCTTACTAAAGAGCCGGTAGCCGACTGAGAAGTCCTCTATGCTGGCCCCTGCCAGCGCCTGATGGGTAATGTCCAAGCTCCTTTCCAGGTTGTAGATGCGACGCAGTCTTGCCACTGTGTTCTCTAGATCCACAATGTGGGCTTCCAGAGCAACAAGTTGCTCACATCTTGCACAGCAGTATTCGTCCTCGATTGGTTCATCAAGAAACTCATACATGGCGCAAGAAGTGCACTGAGTGGCATCCCCAATCCTGTCGGACATTATTACCCACTACTCTATGGGGATATATTAACGACCTGCTCTTCCTTACCTACACTACCTCTATCTCCCCTGGTACTAAACCTGGAGTACTCACCAGTCGCTAATAAACTAACCAGTCGCTGATACTTACCAGTCGCAAAGATAGCAACAGACGCAAAGATACTCACCAGTCGCAAAGATACTCGCCAGTCGCAAAGATACTCACCAGTCGCAAAGATACTCACCAGTCGCAAAGATACTCACCAGTCGCAAAGAATCTCACCAGTTGCAAGATACTCACCAGTCGCAAAGAATCTCTCCAGTCTCAAGATACTCACCAGTCGCAAGATACTCACCAGTCGCAGATACTCACCAGTCGCAGATACTTACCAGTCGCAAAGAATCTCACCAGTCGCAAGATACTCCCAATAGCAAAGAATCTCTCCAGTCGCAAGATACTCACCAGTCGCAGATACTCACCAGTCGCAGATACTCACCAGTCGCAGATACTCACCAGTCGCAGATACTCACCAGTCGCAAGATGCTAACCCTTGCAAGATGCTAACCAGTCGCTAAGATACTCACCAGTCTCTAAAATACTCACGGTCGGTCAGTCACAGAGCACCGTCGGTCAGTCGCAGAGCACCGTCGGTCAGTCGCAGAGCACCGTCGGTCAGTCGCAGAGCAGTCTGTCAGTCGCAGAGCAGTCTGTCAGTCGCTGACGGGCGCAAGCAAGGTCAGTCAGTCACAGATCCCTATGTGGTCAGTCAGTCACAGGTCAGTCAGTCAGTCGCAGGTCCAAAAGCACCGTCACACAGCTGCACAGATACTCACCAGTCGCCGCTGCTCCTCCTCCCCTGCTTCTGGGAACACTCACCTCCTCAGTACTGTGCGGTGTCCGTCCTCCGCCGCAGCTGCCGCTCCGCCGTCCACCGCCGCAGCTTTCAGTCCCAGTCCCTCTCTGACCCGGTCCCGCCGCTCTCTGTCCCACAGCGCAGCCGCCGCTCTCTGTCCCGGTCCCGCAGCCGCGCCGGCTTCTGGTGACCTAGTGTGGCTCCCCCGCACGTGTCACCCGGCTCTCCTCCACACAGCTTTCCTCGCTGCTCTCCTCACTGCTCGCAGTTGCTTGCTCCTCCCACACTCAGCCTTCCTCTTCTGCACCCTCCTCATCCTCTCTATCTGCACCCTCTTCACTCTCTGATGTGACACCACCACCAAATACCCTCCGCTTGAGTCACTGGAATTATTTTCCGATCAATCACAAGACGTTTGCGATGCGCAGCCATTGTTGGAATCGGATCAGGAAAAGGAGGTAGCAACAGCCGCCACCGAGGAGTCTGATGACAGTACCCATATCAGCCCAAGGAGGTTGGTCCCCGCAGTTGCTGCCTACTCCGAGATCTCAAATGTTAGTGGTGGGGAAGGTGACGTGGATGATGACATGTCTATGGACGTCACGTGGGTGGCCACAAGAGAGGAAAAGGAGGGGAGTTCAGAGGGAGAGACGGACCGGCAGATAGGGAGGAGAGGCAGGCAGAACTTGCATTGCATAAGAGGTAGAAAGCAGACTGCAAATGTATCAGGAGCAAGCCATCAACCATGTACAGTCGCATCTGGTGCTCCCAGGACGCCGGCACATGGCTCCGCAGTGTGGGCTTTTTTTAATGTGTCCGTTGCTGACAACAGTGTTGCCATCTGCAGCCTTTGCAGTCAACGCATAAGTCGCGGTAAGCCCAACACTCACCTAGGGACAACCGCCTTAAGAAGGCACCTGAACTCCCATCACCGAGCCCAGTGGGAGCAACACCGACAGAACCCACAAAGCAACACTCCAGGCTCTCACCGTCCAGCCCCTTCTCCTCTCTCCTCACATTTGTCCTCCACTCCACCTGCCATGATGCCGTCGTCATGTAGTTCTGGAAAAAGACAGACTTCTGTGGTCCAAATGTTTTAGCGAAAAAAAATGATGACGCCGGATAACCCTCTTGCCCAACGTTTGACTGCTGGCTTGTCGGAACTGATAGCCCGCCGAACTACTGCCATATCAACTGGTGGACTCGGAAGCCTTTCGTAAATTTGTGGCCATTGGAACACCACAATGGAAGGTCCCAGGCAGGAAATATTTCTCGCAGAAGGGCATTCCAGAGCTGTATGGCCATGTTCAGCGGCAAGTGAATATATCTCTGGCACACAGTGTTGGTGCCAAGATACATCTGACCACAGACACATGGTCTAGCAAACAGGGGCAGGGAAGGTATATCACTTTTACTGCCCACTGGGTGAACCTTCTGACGGCCGTCAAGCATGTAACCCGTGCCACCCGTGTAGATTTAGTTGCACCGCCACAGATTGCAAGCAGGCCTGCCTCCTCTTCTCCTCCTCCTCCTCTGCCACTGCTACCGTCTCTTCCACTGCGCCGCCCAAGATCCCCAGAACCTATTCCACATGCCAGGTGAGACGTTGCCATGCTGTGCTGCGTCTGTTGTGCTTGGAAGCCAAGAGCCACACTGGTCCTGCACTCCTTTCAGCTTTGCGTTCACAGGCAGATCAGTGGCTGACACCGCTGAATTTGACAGTTGGTAACGTGGTGTGCAACAATATTGTCAATCTGCTGAGCGCGCTAAACAGGGCAAAATAACACACGTGCCATGCATGGCATACGTCCTGAACTTGGTGGTGCAGCGATTCATTGGCAAATACCCTGGGGTCCAGGATGTCTTGCGGCAGGCCAGGAAACTCTCGGGCCATTTCCGAAGATCTTACACAGCCATGGCTCGCCTTTCTGACATTCAGCGGCGACACAACCTGCCCGTCAGGCGTCTTATTTGTGACTGCCCAACGCGATGAAACTCAATGTTGCATTTGCTTGATACTGCTCGAGCAGAAACGTGCAGTACCTGTACGAACTCTGCGGCAGGACAGATTCTGGGGAGCTTGGGTTTTTTTCACCTCGCCAGTGGCTGCTCATGCGTGATGCATGCAGACTTCTGCGGCCATTCGATGAGATCACCAAACTGGTCAGTCACGGCCAGGGCGCCATAAGTGACATCATACCTTACGCCTTCTTTCTGGAGCATGCATTGCGTCGTGTCATTAATCAAGCCGTCGAGGAGCAGGAA
This sequence comes from Pelophylax lessonae, assembly GCF_965119305.1. Lineage (NCBI taxonomy): Eukaryota > Metazoa > Chordata > Amphibia > Anura > Ranidae > Pelophylax > Pelophylax lessonae. Next base: position 140,340,271 of record NC_138773.1, on the reverse strand, counting down.
GATGAGGAAGTCGCAATGTTGGATGAATTCCCAGTGAGTGCTACTCCATCTGAGACAAATCAACAGCAGGAGTCTGAAGAGGAGTCAGAGGAGGATGGTGCTGGGGGGGGATGAGGAGGAGCAAGAAGAGCATGCTTTAAACCTTTCTGGGATCCCTGGTGTTATCCCTGGATGGGGGGAGGAAAACAAGGACGACATTATCCTGGATGATGAGCTGGAAGCAGGCCACTACACTGCTTCCAGTTTAGTGCGAATGGGGGCCTTAATGCTCCAGTGTTTTAAGGGGGACCCCCGTATAAAATGCATAAAAACCAAGGACCAGTACTGGGTGGCAACATACTTAGACCCCCGGTACAAATATAAAATGGCGGAAATGTTACCACAATCACAGAGGGCGGTCAGAATGCAGCGCTTCCAGGCCTTGCTTCGGGAAATGCTGCATTCTGCTTTTGCGTGCGCTGGCAGATGGATTTCCAGTCACAGAGACACAGTTGTGGGTAGCAATCCAACAGCGCCTGCAAGAAGAGGGCGGTTTGAAGATGTCTTGGTCACTGCAGATATGAGATCCTTCTTTCAGCTGAACCATCGACAGCTGTAGTACTCCGGATCCAGCAACAAGGAACGCCTAGACCGACAGGTGTCCGCATACATCGGGTTAACAGCCGATGTAGACGCTCTGAGGAGTGATGAACCCCTGGACTACTGGGTAGGCAGGCTTGACCTCTGGCCAGAGCTTGCACAATTTGCAATGGAAATGTTGGCTTGCCCCCCCCCCCTCCAGTGTCCTGTCTGAAAGGACGTTCAGCGCAGCAGGGGGTGGTCGTGACCGATAAGCGCACTCGCCTAGGTCATGACAGTGTAGACTACCTCACATTTATAAAAATGAATGAGGCAAGGATCTCTGAGGAATTCAACACGTGACCAGTAGACCATGTTTTATTGAAATTCCTCATGCCAGGCCACAAATATCCGCCAAACCGCCATCCACCCACAGCAATTCCTGGTCCTTGGCTTCGCTACATACAGCGGCATAAAAGACGTTTCATAAACATTGAATGGCAAATTTTTGGGGCCGTTCAGGGCCAACAATTATTTTTTCTGTGAATGCCTAATGTATCTCCAGCCATCAAATACTACGTTTCTTTGCTGTCAGTTAAACCCATTTGGGCTAATTTTTGGGGCCCTTTACAGGCCGACACTTCTGTATACTGTGAATGCCTAGTGTACCTCTAGCCATCAAATACACTACATTCTTAGCTGTCAGTTAAACCCATGTGGGCTAATTTTTGGGGCCTATACAGGCCGACACTTCTGTATATTGTGAATGCCTAATGTACCTCCAGCTATCAAATACTACGTTCTTTGCTGTCAGTTAAACCCATGTGGGCTAATTTTTTGGGCCTGTACAGGCCGACACTTCTGTATATTGTGAATGCCTAATGTACCTCCGACCATCAAATACTACGTTCTTTGCTGTCAGTTAAACCCATGCGAGCTAATTTTTGGGGCCTATACAGGCCAACACTTACTTCTGTAGACTGTGAATGCCTAATGTACCTCTAGCCATCAAATACACTACGTTCTTTGCTGTCAGTTAAACCCATGTGTGCTAATTTTTGGGGTCTATACTGGCCGACACTTACTTCTGTATCCTGTGAATGCCTAATGTACCTTCAGCCACAGAATACTACGTTCTTAGCTGTCAGGTAAACGCATGTGGGCTAATTTTTGGGGCCTGGAATGGCCGACACTTCTTTATCCTGTAAATGCCTAATTTTTTCAGACTGGAATTGAAAATCAATGGGTCTCTAAAGGTTCCGCCAAATTGTGGAATGGATGCGGACATATTTTACAGATGTGTGAATGGACCCTATATATATTAGACATGTATTTACCGGCTGCTATCAGTTTATGGCTGATTTATGAAAAAAAAAAATTTTTTTGCTGTAAAAAAAAAAAAAAAAATGTAGGGAAACTTTTCCAATTGCAATACTTCTGTTATGACATTGTCCATGTGCTGGAACTATTTGTGCACAGCTAGTACAGCTAGTACGTCTTTTGTGGCTGCAAATATGACCTAAAGGTTTTTAAAGTTCGCTCCCTATTAAAGTCAATGGGGCCCGCCGCGAACTTGCGCTTCGCTGACTTTTGAGAAAATTTGCGGCTGATGTACGCGAACCGCCCTGGCCAATGTTTGTCCATCTCTAGTGGTGAAATCACCTCCTACAGCGCTGAAGTCACAGATTTATGTATCGTAAGAGCAAACCATGTTGCTCCCTTAAAAAAAAAAATGAGTGCTGCAGCTGAATGGCGTACCTACAAAGCAAACAATGGTTAATGATAAAACACAGTATCAATAAAACATTTACATAGTCTGTGTCAATAAAAGAGTAAAAAATAATATGGCGAAACATAGGGGCAATCCGCCCCTATGTCCACCCCTATTCCAATGTGTAACGCTCCTGCGTTTTACGTATGATGTGGATTTTCAGCTGCAGAAATATTCCACTTCAGTAGTCATGTAGAGAAACACCATTCCCAACTGAGACACCATTCCCAACTCTCAATGACTCATCATGTGTGGATGATCTCAATTCAGCAAGTAAATACACACACTCAATAAGATGTTTCCTAGAGTGACTTATTTATATAGTAACACAGTGATGATAGGCTGAAGAGACAGGTTGGGTAGAGATGGTAGATGACAGACACTTGAAAGGAAATGTTCTTGAAAGTAAGATAGTAGCAGATGGGATGCAGATAGGTTTAGCAATCATGTATGGTAGTAGATGACAGAGTAGCAGGTGGACATACAAGAGAGATCAACCCAGTGCAAGAACAGGTGGTAGTAGGCTCAAGAGCTAGCAATCTTAGATAATGCAGATGTAGTAATAGTCCTTAGTATGCAGAGCTAGATAGTGTAAGCTTTAGTATAAAGGTTATAGAGGTTTCCCCTGTGGGGTACTTATCACTAATAGCAATGTAGCAGAGGAGAGGTTCGGCAAGAGCGGATGATCCGGTAGCGGGATACAGGGATCAGCGCAGCGAGGTATGCTTGCAAGCATGAGAGCTTCAAGACAGGTTAGCATCAAGGCACAAAGCAGTTTGAACGAACACATGTGAGTGAGAGCCGGCGATCTAAATAGCCATCCAGTCCGGCGCTCAGTGATGACAGCATCAGTCTTAAAGGTGTATGCGCACCTTACCAAAAGAGAATGATGGGGCGCATACACTTATGAAAGAGTAATTAGGGTACCCAAAGGTACCAGAACATTACACAATGCTTCCCCATATTTGCTCTTTTTTTTAACTGTGGTGATGAAATCACCCCCTTCAGAACTGATTTTATGTATTGTGAGAGCAAACCAGGTTGCTGTCACCATATGCAAATCAGTGCTGCAGTTGAATGGCCTACCTGCAAAGAAAACAATCGTTTAACAATAAAACACAGTAACAGTACAGTAAAACCGTAAAATTACATACCTGCAAAGCAAACAAAACACAATAACAATAAAACATTAGAGTATAGCAGAAAATACAGTAAAACAGTAGGAAGAATAAAACGACAACTATTTTTTTATTTTTTTAAATGTTTTTTTTTTTGGTCTTTTTTTTTTTACACTTTTATTTTCAACTGTAAAAAGTTCCAGATTAGGGTCTCTGAAAATGCCATCTAACGTCTTTCAAGACCCTGTGTAAGTGTGCCCTAGACTGTGCCGTGCTGTACCCTATACTAATAATCCAATAGTCACTAGTGTGTGGTAGCGACGGAAACAGTCACCGTTGCAAAGACCAGGTTGGCCAGGATAAGAAGTACAAAAATTAAGGGTGTCACGCCTAAATCCGTGCTTGCTGCAGACATGGCATCTTTTTTGGGGGTATCTTTGGGTAGGGGTACTCAGGAGGACATCCGGAAAATGTCTCTCATGCAGCCAGCTCACTGCATTGGGAAGTTGGGCCACAGCACCTCCTGCATACAGAAGGACTCTGATGATCTCTTCCTGGAAATGTAGGAAGGATTCTGTTCGTCCAGACGCTTTGTATAACACATAAGCGTTGAAAAGAGCCAATTGAAATAAGTACACAGGCACTTTTTTGTACCAGTGTCTGGCCTCACGGGCAATTAAGTACGGTCCAATCATCTGGTCGTTGAAGTCCACCCCTCCCATTTTACGGTTGTAGTCGTGGACACAGAGGGGCTTCCCAACAACACCAGTGACCGTAGTAATTTGGACTGCCGTGTCTGGGTGAATGGAGGACAGAACAAAAACATTCCGTTTGTCCTTCCACTTCACTGTGAGCAATTCATTGCACCTCAAGCAGGCTTTCTCCCCCTGACTAAGTGGGGCAATTACGAGCCCTTGGGGGAAGCCCCGGCGATTAGATCGCACGGTGCCACATGCGCCAATTCCTAATTGAAAGAGGTGTCTAAAAAGTGGTACACTTGAATAAAAATTGTCCACATACAAGTGGTACCCCTTTCCAAATAAGGGTGACACCAAGTCCCAAACTATCTTGCCGCTACTCCCTATGTAGTCTGGGCAGTTGGGGGGCTCCACATTGCTATCTTTTCCCCATTGTAAACCCAGAAAGAACATGTATAGCCTGTTGCCCTGTCACAGAGCTTATACATCTTGACCCCATATCTGGCACGCTTGCTGGGGATAAACTGCTTGAAAATTAAGGGAATTAAAATCAGCTGTTTCCACCTGAATTACGGGTTGGGAAGTATGGACGCTGTAGAATCTGTGGGCTTCCAATTGGGATTTGCAAGCGCATCAGGAAGGACACTATGGGCTCTACGGGCCTGTCTTTGAATTCTTGGTGGCTGCGGGACACTACTTGTGCTAGCCACCACACCAGCTTGGACTGCACTTATGGGACTCGCCATGTCACCAAGTCTTACTGCAGTGCTGGTATGTCAAGGACCAGGGTGTACTAGGACGCTGGTGCTTGCCAGTTCACCAGAAGGTTGAATGGCAATAGTGCTGGCTCTCTGCTGCATATGAAAACAATGCAGTTGTTGCACCTCAGCAGCAGAAGAATGGGGTCGGGTACGCCTGACCTTATCAGGGACCTCTACTCTGTTGTCAGAGCTATCTGTCAGGGTGCCGCTGCTGTCTACAGGTTCGTATACTGACCCTGATTCTAACGGTGAGGCTTCCCCATCGCTCTCATCTGTCATGGTCAGTATCCTGTAGGCCTTTTCACTAGTGTACCTCCATTTGGACATTTTGACCAATAAATTTACAGGTACCTAGTGTGACTCACAGGTAAAAAAGCACCTGGTTGTCGAGGACTGTTTGAACCGCTACAAAAAAAACTGCTAGTACTAGCAGAGATCAGGCCTGACTCTGCTAACGCTGCAGTTTTGTGTGTTGTGTGTTTTAGAAGTGACAGTAATCTACAGTATTCATTACTGCACTTGCTTGGTGGGGTGGGGTGGGCTGGGCAGAGGGGCTAAACGCAGGTGCTGGCAGGAATCAGTGCTGATCATGCAAACACCACGTTTTGGGAACACTAAACTATGGGAACGCTAGTATAGTTCTGATCAGATCAAATATTGATCTGTTCAAACACTATACTAGTAATGGAGATGTATAGTGCGTTAGTGTTACTGGCAATCTGTGCTTGACCCTGATGATAAATAACTGTTAACTGGGGGGGGGGGGGCGATCAGGGGGTTAAAACGTTATTAGAAAATGTGGTGGGACACTGACGCTAACTAGCCTAACTAGCATCACCCGTGACACTAATACAGTGATCAGTAATCACTGTATATAGTGTACACTGTGACAGGGCAGTGAAAGGGGTTACCTGGGGGAGATCAAGGGGTTAAACCTTTATTAGGGGATAGATGGTTGGTGCCCTAAACCTATCTGGGCCTAGCGCAAGCGCAAGTTAGGGTCACAAGTGACACTAATACAGTAATCAGTAATTATCTATATATACTGTAGTGTACAGTGTGTTAGGGAGTGAATAGGTTAACTGGGGGAGATCAAGGGATTAAACCTTTATTAGGGGATAGATGGCGGGTGCTCTAAACCTATTTGGGCCTAACGCAAGCGCAATTTAGGGTCACAAGTGACACTAATACACAGTGATCAGTAATAATCTGTATACAGGGTATATAGTGTACACTGTGAGGGGTTAACTGGGGGGGGGGGTGATCAGGGGTGATCAAGGAGTTAAAAGTGTGCCTATGTGTGGTAGTGTTAGTGTACTGCTTTGTGTACTCACTTTTACATGCTTCTTCTTCTTCTACTGGAACCGAAAGGGCTCCAGGAGGGAAGATTACATCACTGCCTGTGTTTACAATACACAGACAGAGGACGTGATGACATTGGCCAGAACCGATCACCAGATCCAGACCAAAAATCATTGGTCTGCATCTGGTGAGTGATCAGTTCTAAGCCGAATCAGACAGGATCGAGCTCGCAGGGCGCGCGGGAGTGGGCCCTAGACCGGTAAATGTGCATCACGTAGGTCTACATGACATTGCGCAGCAGAGCCGCCCTGCCGCATTAAATCTGCGTGGGGCGGTCAGCAACTGGTTAAAGTGACACTGCAATTTTTTCATATCAGTGTAATTTGGAGTCCCATGGTAATATTTCACCTACAGACCCCCTAGGAGTGGCCGCAGAACCTTCTGGGTCGCAGCCCTTGTCTGCGCTTATGGCAGTCTTGGAAAGCCTTGTCTCTAAGGTAGATTTTGTATGTAAAAGCATTGCTAGCCGCAAACGCCCTCTGCCTTCACTTAGTTTCCTCAAATTCTGAGGCAGACTTGGCCGCCACAGACACACCCCACTCTGAGGGGTCGGTGTCACGACATTCTGATGGTAAAGAGGACCTGTCCTCATCCGCCACCTTGCGGGAACGCGCATTGGTGGAAGCACTTATAGTTTCAGTACTTTAAAATTGGCAGATGAATCGACAGTGTCAGGTTCACAGTTGTGTTTTGGCTCCTGCAAATCCCAAAAATCGGTGCAAGGTGTTCCCTTGTCCGGGAAATTTTTGAGGATATTGTCAATGAACAATGGTGGCACATCAAACACATGTTAGTGGTGCCTTAGCGCTTTAGCCATTTCAGCTCCGGAAGGTTTTATCCCCTATTGACCAAGCCATTTTTTTGCAATTCGGCACTGCGTTACTTAAACGAAAAAAATTGCACGGTCGTTTCGACACTGTACCCAAATGCAATTGATGTCCCTTTTTGCCCACAAATAGAGCTTTCTTATGATGCACAAAAGTTATAGCGTTTACAAACTACCGGATAGATTTTTGGACTTTTTATTATTATTTTTTTTGTTTCGGCGATCAGGGATTTTTAGCGGGACTGCAAAATTGCGACGGACAGATCGGACCCCTAACTGCCATTTTTTACACTTTGAAGACCAGTGACATTACATTAATACAGTTATCCGTGCTAAATATTATACACTGGGGGGTGATCAAAGGGGTTAATGTATGCCTAATGATGCTTACTGACTGGGGGGGGGGGAGGGCTCTGTGACAGGAACAAAGAGATTGGAAACTCATGATCTCTCTTTGCCTGTGTGACGGAAGACCCGTCTGCTTTGTTTACATAAGCAGGCGGGTCTTCTGTCAGTTTCTGTGACAATCTCTGGAGGCCGGCAATGATCGCTGCTGCTCCTCCTGCTGCCTGACTCCCGCTGTGTCTAATCACACGCCGTGGAGACCGCTTTCACATAATCACGCAGTACTACATGATTATGCACAGCCAAGCCGCCCTGCCACAGTAAATCTGCGTGGGGCGGTCGACAAGTGGTTAAACGCCGTTATCCTTTTGCAGATGCAGTTTCCACTAGGTGGACCGTGCCACCCAAGGTGGATCACCCGGTTTCCAATAAGTCTACTGTGGTTCCGGGGGAAGTATCCACGGCCTTCGCGGACCCTGTGGATAGGAGAGTGGAGTCTCTATCTCGCCATCTGCATGTGCTTGCGGTTTCTATTTTAAAATTTGTGAATGTCATGGTGTGAAAGAAGGTTACTGAATGGGTGGAGTTACTAAGTGGTAACTTGAAAGCTGAACAGCTCCCCCCTAGCGGTGCTGGAACTAATGGACCACATGGCTCAAGCCCTGGTGTTCCTGTGTAATGCTTCTCTGGATGCGGCTCCCCTAGTGGCCAGAGTGTCAGCAGTGGGGATTGCGATTAGACGCATGGTTTGGGTAAAAAGCTGGTCTGCAGACCAGGCTTCCAAAAAGGCTTTGACAGATCTTCCTATTTGGGGGAGAGGTTGTTTGGATCCTCTGGATGAGTTGATCAAAGGCCTTACGGGGGAGAAGAGTGCTCTTCTTCCTCAGTCCTCTAAGGGCAAGGCACCATGTCATAGATGGGGGGCCTTCCTTCACTGATCATGAACGGCTTTTTCGTACCTCCGGGTCGCAAGAAAAGGGGAAGCCGTCTGGGAATTCCAAGAAGCCATGGTCAGGAAAATCAAAGATCGGCCAGTTCCGGATCCTCAGTCAAATCCTCGTCTGCCTTAAGGGTCACCCTCTTCTGGGGTGGGGGGATGTCTTCGCTTCTTTCCGGAACCTTGGACTTCCTTGATTCAGGACAAATGGGTTCACAAACTGATCCAATCAGGGTACAAGATTGAATTTCCGGTCTTGTCAGTCAGACAGATTCTTCCTGTCCAACCTGCGCCTCTCTCCAGACCGGTTAAGGGATCTACAGGATGTGGTACAAGATCTACTGTCGCAATGGTGATTGTACTAGTTCCCTCTCAGAAACGCTTTTAAGGGTTTTATTCAAACCTGTTTACTGTGTTCAGAAAAGAGAGCAAAGTGCGTCCAATTCTGGATCCCAAGGCTCTGAACCGCTTCGTGCAGGTACAGAGGTTTTGCATGGAATCCATTTGAACGGTAGTGGCGTCACTACACCAGGGAGACTTTTTGGCCTCCATAGATATCAAGGACACATATCTACACATCCCTATCTACGCTGGTCACCAGCGGTTTCTACGCTTTGCCGTAGTAGAAGAACCTTATCAATTTGTGGTGTTACCCTTTGGTCTCACCTCCACTCCCAGGGTGTTTACCAAAGTACTGGGAGGTGGCCAAAATTTTGGCTTCGGCAGAACAGTTTGTGCCAGCCCTCTCTGCTGTGCACATCCCAGGTGTGGAGAACTGGCAAGCGGATTACCTGAGTCGTAAGGTGTTGGATCATGGGGAGTGGTCCCTACACCCAGAGCTGTTTCATCTCCTGTGTGTCAGGTGGGGGACACCCAAGGTCAATCTGTTTGCTTCTCGCCTCAACAAGAAGGTGCAGAGGTTTGAAGCCAGATCTCGAGATCCTCTGACCAATGCCACAGACGTACTGGTGGCTCCTTGGGGTCGGTATCGACTGATTTATGCCTTTCCTCCTCTAAAACTTCTGCCAAGGCTTCTACGCAGGATAGAGGTGGAAGGGATTGCGGTCATTCTGGTGGCTCCAGACTGGCCTCGCCGATCTTGGTAGGCAGACCTAGGAATTTTGGTCGCCGATGCTCCTTGGAGACTCCCTCTCAGGGAAGATCTGCTGTCTCAAGGTCCAATCTTCCATCCTGCTTTACAATCGCTGGCTTTAACGGCATGGCTGTTGAAAGTCCGGTGTTAAGGGATAGAGGTCTTTCTGACTCTGATTCCTACACTCTTGAATGCTAGGAAGTCGACTTTCAGGAAGATATATAATCGTATGTGGAAATCGTACATTTCATGGTGTGAATCGCTGAAGGTGCACCCTCGCTTGTTTTCGGTGCTAGGGTTTTGGCCTTTCTTCAGAAAGGGGTTAAACAGTGGTTGGCTTTGGGCACTATCAAAGGCCAAGTGTCGGCCTTGGCGATATATTTTCTACGCCCGTTAGCTACGCATGCCTTGATTCGTACCTTCATTCAGGGAGTGAGCCATATGGCTCCCCGGAGACTGTCCTCGCTACCTCTGTGGGACCTAAATCTGGTATATCTGTTCTTCAAAAGCCTCCTTTTGAGAACATTCGGGAGATTCCTCTGCCTTCATTGTCTCAGAAGGTTGCCTTTTTGGTGGCTATCACTTCTGCCCGCATAGTGTCTGAATTGACGGCAATGTCCTTATCTGGTGGTCGACAGAGATGTACTCCGACCAAATTAATCTTTTCTTCCTAAAGTGGTTTCTGATTATTCATTTGAATGAAGACATTGTGCTGCCTTCACTCTGTCCCAAGCCAAGGCATCCTAAGGAAATTGCCTTGCATTCTTTGGATGTGGTTTGAGCGATCAGGGTTTACCTGGTGGTTACTTTCTTTCAGAAAGTCAGATGCTCTTTTTGTCCTTACTGAGGGACCTCGTAAGGGATTGGCTCCGTCTGCTGCGACCATTTCCAGGTGGATCAGACAGACTGTTGTTCAGGCTTATTCGCTGAAGGGTCAGGTTCCTCCTTTCCCAGTGAAGGATTTCTCTGAAGTTCGACAGACGCTGCTTTCCACCCCCTCTGCTTCTGAGTGAATGGGGTTTTTTTTTGTCTTCTAAACACTGCTTGCAACTAAATTGGCTGCTGTAGCAGAGTGTGTGGGGTTATGCCTGCAGGGACAGCCCACATAGGCGTGGTAAAGCTTTTTCCTGCCTAGTGCCTATTCCTGATTGGAGGAGCATAACCTAATGGTCTAAGAAGAAATGGAGCTGCGTCTGTCGAACTTCAGAGAAAAGAATTTTACGGTAAGTACAAAAATCCAGTTTTCTTTTTCTCCTCTCAGTAAAATGGTGAGACAAACATCTAAAGTTTGGAATCGTTTTTACAGCACAATTTCTGCTTAGAGCAAAGTTGCAGTTTGCAAATATTGCGAAAAGAAATATTATTTTCCAAATGCTACAAGGATGAGAAAACACATCCTTGCATGCCAGAGGTGCCCTAAAGACTTTAAACATACTTTATGGAATGAAATAACGAGGACTCTAATAAAAAGTGCTAGTAGCTTTTCCCTCCAGAGTTCTCATTCCAGAAAGACTATTTCTGTTGCTTCTGGATCATCACAAAGTGTTTCTGCAAGTGCTGCAAACCACCGCCTCCAAAAATACACAAAACTTTTATTTATAGATAAATTGACATCTGAAAATCAGGAGAACATTGATCAAGCCATTGCAAGAGCAATATATGCTTCTGGATCAGCATTGTCAATAACTGAAAATGCATATTGCCAGGGAGCTTTCATACTATTTTGAGGGAAAGGAGGTGGTTACCTGTTCTCATGTATACAGCCATGACCAAAAGTTTTCAGAATGACACAAATATAAATTTTCACAAAGTCAGCTGCTTCAGGTTTTTTTTATTGCAATTTGCATATATTCCACAATGTTCTGAAGAGTGATCAGATGAATTGCAATTAATTGCAAAGCCTCTCTTTGCCATGTACTTGTGAAGAAGGCTTCAGGGCGCCCAAGAAAGGCCAGCAAGCGTGAGGACCGTTTCCTACAGTTGATTCAGCTGCTGGATTGGGGCACCACCAGTGCAGGGCTTGCTCAGGAATGGCAGCAAGCAGGTGTGAGTACATCTGCACGCACAGTGAGGCAAAGACTTTTGGAGGATGGCCTGGTGTCAAGAAGGGCAGCAAAGAAGCAACTTCTGTTAAGGAAAAACATCAGGGACAGACTGATATTCTGAAAAAGGTACAGGGATTGGACTGCTGAGGACTGGGGTAAAGTCATTTTCTCTGATAACTCCCCTTTCTGATTGTTTGGGGCATCTGGAAAAAACCTTGTCCGGAGAAGAAAAGGTGAGCATCAGTCCTTTGTCATGCCAACAGTAAAGCACCCTGAGACCATTTGTGTGTGGGGTTGCTTCTAATCCAAGGGAGTGGGCTCACCAACTGTTTTGCCTGAGAACAGCCATGAATAAAGAATGGTACAAAAACATCCTCCGAGAACAACTTCTCCCAACCATCCAAGAACAGTTTGGTGATGAACAATGCCTCTTCCAGCATGGTGGAGCATCTTGCCATAAGGCACAAGTGCTAACTAAGCGGCTTGGGCAACAAAACATTGAAATTATGAGTCCGTGGCCAGGAAACTCCCCAGAACTTAATCCCATTGAGAACTTGTCAATCCTCAAGAGGTGGGTAAACAAAAAAAGGTACTTGAGAAGGAGGAATCGGACCAAAAAAGAAAAAAGAAAAAGAAGTACCTTTAGAGATCTGGGTGACTATAAGTCCAATCTAATTTTCAAATGGCAAAAAAAGCAGGACTTAATTCAGGCTGAGGTAGCAGGTCAATCGACTGCATCGGCCCCTGTTTCCCTTTCCCAACCTGTTTTTTCCCACAGTTTCATCACCTCGTACACCCAGGACACCTGTCCAACGGGAATGGGTACAAATACCGGGTAGAGGTAGAGGACGTGGTAAGAACAAAAGAGGCAAAGGTACTAGACCCCCTAATAATCCCAATTTTGGAGATTATCAACGTGATGGTAACTACCAGGAGCGGAATAATTACCATCAGGGCCGCAATTACGGTACACCTAGAAGGGATGATTGGTCATCACATAATCGGTTCGCTCCTTTGGATCGTGATGATTATTATGACGATAGGTACATCACTAACCACCCACAGTACACCAACCAGTGGAACGGTGGTGGACGAGGGGCACAACAACAAGGTTTCTCTATCGCTCATTGACAGACGTAGTCTTCTTGATTCTCAAGAGCTGGGTTATGTTGTCTCCGCAGGAGTAGGACTAGGCAGAATGACAAAACGTTCTGGCTCCACCCTAGGGGGCAGTCCCTGAGGGTATATCCTCCCTCTCTCTGCTACAGGGAATCAGTTTTTTTCTGTCTAGTCAGGAGTAAGGACCTAAGTTCCTTGCTGGGATCTTTTGGTCCTGGCAAGACTTTTTTTCTTTAAGAAAAAGACATTTTTTAGGTAGTTTTCTCCAGTGTTTTTTTCCTGTGAGATCTTCAAGCAAAAATGCCGGACTGGGCGACACTTGTGGTCACCCCAGCCGGCCTACGAGCGCGTGCAGACCATGGCATTGCGCTTGGTCGGCCGCGACATATTCAAGTAAGTATGCGGGGCCGGGCGACGGGCTGGATGTTGAGATCCAGTGGTCACCCCGGTTTCTGCCTAAAAGCGCGTGCAGACCAGTGCGCTGAGTCGGCCGCGACGGAGTCCCAGTAAAGGGACTGACTTTGCGAGTTAAAAGCTCGCTTGGACGCCAGGACCAGAGAGTCGAGGCGTCCACAAACCCCCACCCCGGTGGAGAGGGTATTGTGAAGAGAGGGTGCCTGTCGGTTCGGTATGGTGAGTAAACGTTCCCTTTTTTCCTCATTTATGAGGCAGTATATATTATGGGCCCCTCCATATATGGTCAGTATATATCTGATACTTACAAGTCCCCCTTGTAATACAGCATGTGGTCACGCCGGCCGCCATGTTTTTGGAGTCTTATGTCTCTTCTATGGGGGCGGCCATGTTTTGTGAGCCCAGCTTCCTCGTGGAGGGCTGGGAACGCCGGAAGGCGTACACAGGGGGCGGAGCCACGCCTTCTGCCCGGGAAAAAGCAAACAGCTCCTTCCAGTCTGTGTAAGACAGACGCTGGCTGCAGTTTGTTGGAAACTGCACTGCATCGGTTGGTGAGCCTTGGGGGTCCCTCTCTCTCTCTCTGGGATCGAGAAGCAGGTACTCTGAGGGGCGCTATTGCGCTAGGGGGAGACACACAAAAAAAGAAAAAGTTTTTTTGTTTTTGCTGGCAAAAGTGTCCTGTATTAACATGGACCCTGCCACTCATGTATCTCCTCCGGATCCCCTCGAGGGGTCTGCGGGATCCTCCAGCACCCCATTGACAATTGAATCTTTGTCAGCTATTATGGAAACTTTTGTGTCCCGGGTGGAAGTGGCTTGTCAGGGACAGGGCGCAAGAAAGCGACCCCCGCCTAACCCCTTATTATCTGAAACCTCGGATTCAGACTCTGAGCCTATTTCTGCAGTTGCAGGTACTTCATCTGGTATTGGTGTCTCGGGTCCTGTCTCTTCAGACAGTGAGGAGGATGTTTCGGCATCCGCCATAGCCCGAGAGGAAGCGTTGGTAAACGCACTCATTGTATCTGTTCAAGAGACTTTAAGGTTACAGGGTATTCCATCAGAAATAGCTGAAACTGAGATCCCCTTTGGGACTAAAAAGCGCATCAAAGTAGCAAAGGTTTTTCCATTGCCCAAGTGTTTTGGCAATCCAATCGATGAAGAATGGCGTCTGCCAAAACGCACTTTTAATATTTCTAAACGCATTGACAGGCGTTATCCGTTTGAGGAAACCCTTATTAAGAAATGGACAGAACCACCTGTGGTGGATTCACCTATTGCTAGATTGAATAAAGCCACGGTTATTCCTTTAGAAGACGCTCCGTCTTTTAAAGATCCAGTGGATCGCAAGATAGAAGCTATGTCTCGCACCATGTTTTCCTTGATTGGATCAGCTTTCAGGCCAATAATTGCTATTGGTCTGGTTTCGCAGGCTGTAACTGAATGGACCAAGTGGTTACGCCGGGACTTAGAAGAAGTCCCTCAGGCGGTATCAGATTTGTTGGAACAAATGATACAGGGGTTACAGTTTGTATGTGATGCGGCGTTAGACGCCACTCCATTAATGGCGCGAGCATCTGTCTCAGCAGTGGTTCTCAGGCGTACACTGTGGCTAAAAGGTTGGTTAGCCGACCAAGGTTCCAAAAAAGCATTGGCTAATATCCCCTTTTCAGGAGAGCGTCTATTTGGAGCCAACTTAGATGAGATCATTAAGGATCTCACCGGTGGAAAAAGCACCTTTTTACCGCAAAATTTTAAAGGTAGAGGAACTCGTCATAGACGAGGGCCTTCTTTTTCTGCTCACAAGAGGTTTTTTCGTCCAGCGGGTGAAAAAACTAAGTCCTCCAAAGCTCCTGCAGGAGGCGTCAGGGGTCGTTGGTCGGGCAAGCAAAAGCCCGCCCCCTCCAGACCTGAAGATAAACCATCCAAAGCCTGAAGGTGCGCCCCCACCCATAACTGGGGTGGGGGGACGTCTTCGCCGGTTCCCGGATCCATGGCTTTCCAGAATCCCGGACAAATGGGTTTGCGAAGTCATAAAGTCAGGGTACAAGATCGAGTTTCGATCTCTCCCACCGGCGCGATTCTTCCCTTCCAATATCCGACTATCTCCGGATCGTCTAGAAGATCTGCGGAGAGCAGTCACAGATCTACTACAACAAGGAGTGGTAGTCCACGTTCCTTGGACAGAACGGTTTCAAGGGTTTTATTCAAACCTGTTTACAATACCCAGGAAAGAGGGCAAAGTGCGTCCAATTCTGGACTTAAGAGCGCTCAATTCTTTCGTCAACATAAGAAGATTCAGAATGGAGGTAGCAGCCTTCCTGCATCCAGGGGATGTCCTAGCGTCCATAGACATCAAGGACGCCTATCTTCACATTCCCATTTTCGCAGGACATCAGCGTTTTCTACGCTTTTCTGTAGAGGAGAACCACTATCAGTTTGTGGCGTTACCTTTCGGTCTCGCCACGGCTCCGCGGGTCTTCACAAAGGTGTTGGCCCCAATGTTGGCACTTCTGCGCCAAAGAGGTATATCGATTCTAGGTTACCTAGACGATCTTCTGCTTCATGCAGAGTCTCCTCAGACCTTGCTACAAAACATAGAAATTACTATGATTTCTTTACAGGAATTCGGGTGGCTGGTGAACCAGCAAAAGTCATTTCTGGTTCCCACCCAGAGGCTCGAATATCTGGGTCTAATTCTAGACACAGTCAGGACAAGAGTTTTCCTTCCGGTAGGGAAACTCCGAAAGATTCAATCAGCAGTCCAGTTGTTACTGTCCAACAGCTGGTCTTCCCTTCGGACTTGCATGAGGGTTCTGGGGTTGATGGTGGCTTCATTCGAAGCAGTCCCATTTGCCCAGTCCCATACCCGAATTCTTCAGCAAGAGATTCTTCTCAGATGGAATCGGAATCCGGAATCCCTGGACAATCAGATCCGATTGAGCAAACATACCAGAGAGTCTCTGGTTTGGTGGCTTCGGTCTCCAATGCTCAGCCAGGGAAAGTCATTTCTGCCAATATATTGGACGATAGTGACCACGGATGCCAGTCTATACGGATGGGGAGGAATTCTCGGTCAGTTATCTGTCCAGGGACTTTGGTCCCCGGAAGAATCCAGATTACCGATAAATGTATTGGAACTGAGAGCGATCAGACTTTGTCTGATTCACTGGACCGAGCAGCTCCAGGGCAGCCCGGTTCGGATCCAGTCGGACAATGCCACGGCCGTGGCTTATGTCAATCATCAGGGGGGTACCAAGAGTGTCCGAGCGGCCAAAGAAGTGGCTTGCATTCTTCGCTGGGCGGAACGATTTGTTCCAGCAATCTCTGCGGTGTTCATTCCGGGGGTGGAGAATTGGCAGGCAGATTATCTCAGCCGTCAGACCCTGGATCAGGGGGAATGGTCCCTCCATCCAGACGTTTTCCACCAGTTGTGCCTACGGTGGGGCACCCCGGATGTGGATCTGTTGGCATTACGATTCAACGGGAAAGTTCAGAGATTCGTGGCTCGCTCCCGCGATCCTCTAGCAGAAACCGCAGATGCACTGATCGCCCCGTGGGGGCAATACCAGCTAATATATGCCTTCCCTCCTCTCGCGTTACTGCCAAGACTTCTTCGCAGGGTAGAGGAGGAAGGAATCCCAGTAATCCTGGTAGCTCCGGACTGGCCTCGTCGAGCTTGGTATGCCGACATGGTCAGACTGGTGGCGGACGTCCCATGGAGACTTCCTCTCAGAGAGGATCTACTGTCTCAGGGACCGATCTTCCATCCTGCTTTACGATCGCTGGCTTTAACGGCCTGGCTATTGAGACCCAGGTGCTGAAGGACAAAGGTTTGTCAGCTTCAGTTATTCCTACTCTAGTTGAAGCAAGGAAAGCGACTTCCAGAAAGATTTATCATCGCATGGAAGTCCTACATTGCATGGTGTGAACCTTTGGGGTTCCGTCCTCGGTCTTATTCGATTAGTCGAATATTGGCTTTTCTGCAACAAGGGGTTGAGCAGAAACTGGCCTTGAGTACTATCAAGGGTCAGGTCTCAGCATTAGCCATCTTCTTTCAGAAGCCTTTGGCTACTCATTCCTTGGTGCGGAATTTCATCCAGGGGGTGCGACATCTGGCTCCGCCAGTGCACGCGCCGTTACCCCCCTGGGATCTTAATTTAGTGTTGTCGGTTCTTCAGAAACCTCCCTTTGAAGATATTAGGGAGATTCCTCTACCCACGTTGTCCCAGAAGGTGGCCTTCTTGGTGGCTATTACTTCTGCACGCAGGGTGTCAGAACTGGCCGCATTATCTTGTCGTTCACCATATCTGGTGGTTCATAGAGATAAGGTGGTTCTTCGTCCGAATCCATCCTTCCTACCAAAAGTGGTTTCAGAATTTCATCTGAATGAAGAGATTGTATTACCTTCCCTGTGTCCTAAGCCCAGTCATCCTCGGGAGTTTGCGTTACACTCCTTGGATGTGGTCCGGGCGATCAGGGTATACTTGAAAACGACAGACTCGTTTCGCAAGACGGATTCACTTTTTGTGATCCCAGATGGACCCAAAAAGGGGTTGCCTGCATCTGCCGCGACCATTTCCAGATGGATCAGACAGACGGTAGTACAGGCTTATTCTATTAAGGGTCGGGAGCCCCCGTTCCCTGTTAAGGCGCACTCCACTCGGGCACTTAGTGCGTCATGGGCCTTTCGCCATCAGGCGTCAGTGGTCCAGGTGTGCAAGGCGGCTACCTGGTCGTCGGTGCATACCTTCTCTAAACATTATAAAGTTGATGTAATGGCATCGTCTGATGCCTCATTTGGCCGCAAGGTTTTGCAGGCCGCAATTTGAGACCAGTGGTCTACCTCGAGGGTTTTTTTCCGTTGGAAAATTTTTTCTTTTAGTCTCATTCTTTGTTTATAATGAGCCTTTAAAACTTCTAGTTTGGCACCGGTTGGGCCTACTAGATTGGATTTGATTTTGTCAATCCCACCCCTCATTTGTGGCACTGCTTCTGGATGTCCCAGCTCTTGAGAATCAAGAAGACTACGTCTGTCAATGAGCGATAGAGAAAAATAGATTTTTGTAAGAACTTACCGTAAAATCCTTTTCTCTTAAGCTCATTGACAGACGTAGTACCCGCCCCTCTATCATTGAGTTGGGTTGGGTTAAATTCTCTGTACTGCTTTAAACAGAACTGATTCCCTGTAGCAGAGAGAGGGAGGATATACCCTCAGGGACTGCCCCCTAGGGTGGAGCCAGAACGTTTTGTCATTCTGCCTAGTCCTACTCCTGCGGAGACAACATAACCCAGCTCTTGAGAATCAAGAAGACTACGTCTGTCAATGAGCTTAAGAGAAAAGGATTTTACGGTAAGTTCTTACAAAAATCCATTTTTCCAGGGGGATTTTCACAACCCCAATCAAAACAAGAAACGGGATGGAAAACAAAGAGAGGGACCAGAGGGGGGAGGCGGGCCAGACAAAAAAAGAAAAAGGCAGTGAGAGATGCCGGTATTTTTAATCTGAGCTCTGCCACCCTTACCGATAATGAGAAATTGGTCCTTGGACATGGCCTGAAATATGCCCCCATCAAACCCCTTGATAGGTTTGGACTGTTTATGGATGTACACAAGTACATCCGTAAAATAAACATAAAAAGATATGTCATGTCCAAGCCTGTCAGAGATAATAGGCTTGTTGATGGAGGCATTAGACATTCAGGTCTTGCCAATGCCTCACTCTTCAACCCCCCTGGGTTTGTGGCGCCATCTATAGGGGTCTTCAAGGACTTGGTCCTCAAGGACGTTGAGGCCTTGCAAATTAGAAATGACAGGAATGAATTTCGTTTCAATGAGGGCCTCAAATCCCTCAAAAAAAAGAGACGATATTGTTGTCAGGCCCGCTGATAAGGGGGGGGGGGGATTGTTGTCTTGGACAAATCCTCTTATTATGCAGAGATGAATAGGTTGCTCTCTGATACAGACACCTATGGCCCACTCCCTTATAACCCTACCAATAAGTTTAAGAGTGATTTATCTGCCCTAATCGATCAGGGATTTCAGGACAATATTCTAAATAAGAAAGAGAGAGCGTTTTTGGTCCCAGTTGCCCAGAGAGTACCCGTTCTATATTACCTCCCAAAGGTACATAAGAATTCCCTCAATCCACCTGGACGTCCTATAGTGAGCGGAATAGACTCCGTCACTAGCAGGATTGGGAGGTATATAGACGGGTACTTACAGCCGATTGTCACCAACACTCCCTCTTACCTGAGAGATTCTACGCAGGTTCTGAACATTTTGGAGCATATAGAGTGGAGGGAGGGATATCTGCTGGCTACAGCGGATGTTACCTCCCTCTATACCATCATTTCCCATGAGCATGGGTACCAGGCTGTTCGGACCTTCTTGGAGAGGGACAGCTCTCTGGTTTCGCTAAAAAGAGAGTTTATTTTGTCCTTACTCACGTTTGCCATGCAACACAACTACTTCTGGTTCGGCGGCTCCTTTTTCTTGCAAAAGAGGAGAGTCGCCATGGGTGCCAAGTATGCACCGAGCATGGCTAATTTATTTATGGCCAAGTGGGAGGAGGACGTCGTCTATGGCTGGCCGAGACCTGAACTGGTTCTCTGGAGGAGTTACATAGATGACTTCCTCCTCCTATGGGATGGCGACAGGGCATCTTTGGACTGTTTTATTAGTGACCTCAATTCTAATGAGCTTGGGATTGTACTTCAACATGAGGTCAGTGACAGTAAGATCAATTTCCTCGACCGAACGATCGAAATTAAGAATGGTGCGGTGGTGACTAGCACCTTCTTTAAGCCGACTGATCGTAATGGGTATATTGAACAGGGGAGCTGCCACCACCCTTCCTGGCTGCGATCAGTACCCCGAAGTCAATTTTTTCGACTTCGTCGTAATTGCACCAACAAAGAGAATTACCACAGTCAGGCGTTGATGTTAAGGGATAAGTTCCTGGTTAAGGGATACGACCAGAGTAATTTGGATGATGTGCTGCAGGAGGTTGAGAACATTGACAGGTCCACCTTACTACACAAGCAGCCCAGACAACAAGCTGATTCTAGTCGGTTTGGTTTTTCTTTCATCACCACCTATTCAAAACAGTTTGGAGACGTTAAACGTATATTCAAAAAACATTGGAATATTCTCCAAAATGACAAAGTGTTGGGTCCTTCACTACCTGAAGTTCCACCAGTAGTGTTTAGGGGTGTTGAACCTTTACGTCTCCAGATTGCTCCAAATGTTCTGGATAAACCGGAGCATCTACCCTTTTTTCATGCTCTAACCGGCTATTATCCTTGTAGAAGGTGTTCGGTCTGTAAGGTGAATTCCCTCATTGGCAGAAAATTTGGGGAGGTCATATCTACGGCTACTTCTAAGATTCACCCCATTAAACCCTTCATTGGCTGTTCCTCCACCAACGTGGTCTATCTCCTACAATGTCCCTGTGGCCTACAGTACATTGGCCGCACCAAGAGGACATTGACGGTGAGGGTGAGGGAGCACATAAAAAATATTAGAAAAGGTTTCCCCAACCACAGCGTTTCGAGGCATTATGCCAACTGCCATGACAAAAATCCTGTGGGTACTAAGATTTGGGCGATTGACAGGTTCACCCCCCATTGGAGCGGGAGCCATGTTCACCGAGAAATTTCCCGACTGGAGACTCGGTGGATTTTTAACATGAGGACTTACACTCCATGGGGGTTGAACGTTGAGTGGGATGTGAATTGCTACATTAATAATAGCTAAATATTTGAACACCACCTTTGAGGATGTTCTAGTGCTGCACCTTTTATATTTCTTATATGTTTATATTTTATAATCTATGTGTCGCACTTTTATGTGGTCACACTGTGAGCTTTGTAGATTTTTTTTTTATACGCAATTTATGGAATTTTCAATATTTCTATGACATGGGTGGATGATGTATATACCGTATGTCCGTCTATGGTTGCATCAATACCCTTTGTCCTTTTTTCTTGAGATCCTTTGTGATTAATATGTATCATTTATTTGACTCTGTGAGGGTTAATTTTATACTATATTAGTATATTTATTTATTGCTTATTTAGCACCTCTATTTTTGCTATTTTATTTATATATGGGCTATTGATGTGACCCTAAGATGGTTATTCTTATGCCCAGAAATGCTGTACTGTTGTCATGTTTATTATGTGTTTTCCACCTGATCTCCGCTTTTTTTGTAGTGACAGATTTTCTTTTCTTATTTCTTTTTTCTGTCAATATCGGATTTCTAGAGTACTGGCTTACTATATTTGTTCTGCCGGTCTACGAGCGGTTAAGTATCATCATTTTTTGGCTTCTATGACTGATTACCGCCTCTCTACAGTATATCCGGTTTTGGTATAGGACCCGATGGAACGCACTGACGGATTGTTCCACGTGCGTCACTTCCGGTTCCGGTTGTGGATCAGGTGGAACGCACTGGCGGTTGATTTCCGCATATGTCACTTCCGTTTTTAGTACTTCTTATGCGTGCTGCCGTACAAGTCCGGTCTGCCTCTGATGATGTCATTACTTTGACGACACGCGTCAGGCGACCAGGAGTACGAGCAGCACGCCATCCTACCGCGGTTTTTTAAACTTGATATGCTTATTTATATCCACCACTGTGTGAGTATAACTTTGTATTTTAAATAAATCAATGTTTGTACAATCTACACTATGTCCTGCCTTCTTGTATTGAGGTGAACTGGAGTTGGCGAGACCCCATGCTTGTTCTGGTGATATTCATTTGAGCCTATATATCGCACTTATCCATGATTTGCTGATGTTTCTGACATTCTGGAATTGATGAGAATTGATGAGACTACACTGTTGGTACTGTCCATTGATGGCCCGACCTAAGTCTATTTCATCGCTTATAACCATATAACATCTTGTAAGCGTTTGGTATTATCACACTTTTGGGTGTCACCACGGCTGACATGCCGCCACGCGGTGGGAACAAGATGGCGTCGGAGGCCTCCGCTCCTCTTCCACGCGCTCCGCCACGGCTCTCACCGTCTGCCCTCGGGTTGGGCTCCCCTTGATTCTTCTATACAGTGGCTGAATGGTGGATGCCTGCAGTCTCCATTGGTGAGTGCTACTCCCCTGCCGCCCTCACCCACTAGCACACCGCATGGAGCACAGGCCTTGTGTTCTCTGGCCCCCGGCTCCCTTACACAGTGCTCCGAGGCCTTCCCACGCCTGTTGCGGCCTTTCTATAGAGCCATGCCTGTATCTGTGGGCATTAGCTCCTGTGCATCTGCAATCTGCTCCATGGACTCCCCCCGGTGGAGAACGATTGGGGTCCTATACATTTATGGAAGGATAACCGTGGGACCTCACTCTTATGCGGGCCGCCACTTCAGCACATACATCCCCCTAATCACAGCGGCTGCCACGATCCCACAATCCTAGTTACTCCAGAAACTCTGAGACCCCCCTAGCCCTTTTGCCCACACTGGGGGTCTCGCTGCATCATCTCAAGGGAGAGGACCTATACCACCTACATCTTCATCCCCATGTTCCCAGCGTCGTGTGAATCTTGGGACCACCCTGCAATGCCTACACTCCAAGCCCAACAGGCCTCCCTAGGGTGCCTCAACAGATGTCTCCATCTCCTCACCTGCCTATGCAACTGCTAGCAACCAGTCCTCCTCCTCAGCCACCCCCTTCCTGGCAATCTTATCTTCAATTTATTCCAACTAAAGAGGACTTTAAACAACTGGTGGAAGATAATAAATCCACATGCCGCACTGAGTTTCTCAGAGAAAAATTGCAAAGAGTTTAAAGTTATCATCATCAGTGCATATACAGTGCAAAATATCATCCAAAGATTCAGAGAATCTGGAACAATCTCTGTGTGTAAGGGTCAAGGCCGGAAAACCATACTGGATACCCGTGATTTTCGAGCCCTTAGACGGCACTGCATCACATACAGGAATGCTACTGTAATGGAAATAACAACATGGGCTCAGGAATACTTCCAGAAAACATTGTTGGTGAACACAATCCACCGTGCTATTCACCGTTGCCGGCTAAAACGCTATAGGCTAAAAATGAAGCCATATCTAAACATGATCCAGAAGATTAGTTGTTTTCTCTGGACCAAGGCTCATTTAAAATGGACTGTGGCAAAGTGGAAAACTGTTCTGTGGTCAGACGAACCAAAATTTCAAGTTCTTTTTGGAAAACTGGGACGCCATGTCATCCGGACTAAAGAGGACAAGGACAACCCAAGTTGTTATCAGTGCTCAGTTCAGAAGCCTGCATCTCTGATGGTATGGGGTTGCATGAGTGCGTGTGGCATGGGCAGCTTACAAATCTGGAAAGGCACCATCAATGCTGAAAGGTATATCCAAGTTATAGAACAACATATGCTCCCATCCAGACTTGGTCTCTTTCAGGGAAGACCTTGCATTTTCCAACATGACAATGCCAGACCACATACTGCATCAATTACAACATCATGGCTACGTAGAAGAAGGATCCTGGTACTGAAATGGCCAGCCTGCAGTCCAGATTTTTCACCAATAGAAAACATTTGGCACATCATAAAGAGAAAGATGCGATAAAGAAGACCTAATACAGTTGAGCAACTAGAAGCCTGTATTAGACAAGAATGGGACAACATTCCTATTGCTAAACTTGAGCAACTTGTCTCAGTCCCCAGACGTTTGCAGACTGTTAAAAAATGAAGAGGGGATGCCACACAGTGGTAAACATGGCCTTGTCCCAACTTTTTTGAGATGTGTTGATGCCATGAAATTTTAAAACCAACTTATTTTTCCCTTAAAATGATACATTTTCTCAGTTTAAACATTTGATGTGTCACCTATGTTGTATTCTGAATAAAATATTGAAATGTAAAACTTCCACATCATTGCATTCTTTTTTATTCACTTTTTGTACAGTGTCCCAACTTTTTTGGAATCGGGTTTGTATTTGTTTTTGACTCTGGAAGATTGATTGTGTATATTTTGTGAGTTTTTGTATACATTTGTATAATTTTTGTATGCTATTCTATTTTTGCTTTATTATTATAGTCCTACAGATATGGTTGAAACGCGTAGGGGTTTTGGAGTCCATATATCATGCTTAATGCCAAGTGATTGTTTAAAGTTCATGTGATTGTATGCATTTTTACTCTTTGTACCAATATGATGATTCTAAGATGCTTTACAGCAGATAGATCTTTTATCTTGTTTTGTTTCAAAAACATTTTTAATTTTTATATATTTATATATATTGTTGCAATTGGAGTTGCGAATTCATTTTTTTTTTTCGTATCGCAACATCACTTCCCCGACCATTTCCCTTTTGGGATTATTCTTCCAATTTAATCCTCTGGGATAGAAACCACATGTTGTTTCTCTTGAAGTGGAACTGAGCATTTTTTTATTTTCCAACACTTGTATATGCTCCGTTGGGAGACAGTGCTGGGTGAGGAGATTCCCCTCCAGACATGGCAGACGATCTGGTCTCAGGCAGCTAAGAGTTCCCTATGTACTCTGTATAAGTAAAATAACTATAAAATTCTCAACTTTTGGTACCTGACGCTGGATGTACTCCATGCTACCTATCCCACCAGGTCTGATCGCTGCTGGCACTGCCTCAAAGATAAGGGTACTCTCCTCCATATATATTTGACCTACCCACTAATAATCCCTTTTTGGCAGTCAGTGCAGCAGTTACTGGGTCACCTATTTAGGCTATCTATCCTATGGTCACAAAAATGTTTCTGCCTTGGACTGACTCCTCTTTCACTCCCTAATCCCACAAGAAGTTGCTACATCATATCCTTATGGCTGTGCACTGCCTTGTAGTGTTGCACTGGAAAAAACACTCCCCCCCCCTTCTCCTGAAACCCTTTATACCAGGGTTAAGGACGTAGAATTAATGGAAAAATTAACAGCCCGGATAGGGGACAAGTTAGACGCTCACAACCGTGTCTGGGAACTATGGCACCTTCGGGAGGACCCACCGTGAACTTCCCCCCTCCAATTTCTCTCTCTTCATCCTGGTGAGTTGTAAAATGGAGCCTTACCCCTTTCTTTTCTTTTCCTCTCTTTTCTTTCTCTCCCTCTCTTTTTTTCCCTTTTCCTTCTTTCCTTACTTCACCTCTTTCCTTTATATTTTTCTATGAGTTCTTGGAAAATAACAGGGAAAAAAGTTTTTGTTTTTTTTCCCCAAGGCTTTAGAAATTTCAGAAATTTTACATCTTTGCTTTTGCCATAATTTGAAAGTATGCCCTCCTCCAAAAATGGCAGCTCCATGATTCCCTCTCTACTGCATCCTAAGCCATCTTCAGCACTGCTTATTCTGTGCAAAAGTCTGTTCTCTTCATTTATTCAGTGACCACTAATGATGTCACTTCTACACATGTACAGAAGTTATCTAGCTGTTTTCTGCATCTTACAGAAGTAGGAGTGTACACTTTTCAGAGTGCTAAGAAAGGAGAATTTTATTTTTATTTTTTTTGTAAGAAGACATTCCAAGTCTCTTATGCCAAAGTTGCCACCTTGTTGTCTCCACAGTGCACAAAGACTGTTATCAGGTCACCATCTTTATTATTCACACAAACTTGCTTCTCCAACTCCTACTAGCTGCTACAGATCTAAAAGAAGAAATGCCATAACATTTTGTTAAATTGGCAATACACACCATTTCAATCCCACTGTTACATTTAAATGTCATTGTAAAGAACAGAGTTGGGTGCTTGGGTAAAGTTTTGGTGCATTCTGAACTCCTTTGAGTTCCATTTTCCAGTTTTGAGAGTGAGAGTTGTTCAGGCTTCTAGATATTTTTGGTGGTGTAGTAGGGCTAGACGCATCATCCCAAGTAAGCCATTTAGGAGTAGTGTCTTGCCTGATCAAAGGATCCTGAACAGGTTCTAACCTGCTCACATGACAAGTTGGTCCATCCTCCAGTTACTTTTCACAATTGACTGTGGATTCAAGCAAGATGAGATGAGACTAAATTTTGACTTGGTGGGTGGCTTCCTTATTCTCACCCACTGTTCAGGAATTGGGGTAATTGTCTTAGATTTTCATTTTGCATAAAAACAGAAAGAAACTTTGCACTCAGTGTGTCTTGGGAATTACTGTAAGCTTGATGCACAAATAACTCCATTGCGCTAATAAATGCACTTTTGGATATTAATATACGCCAAGCGCTATCAATCCCGTTGTGCTAAAAAGCACAGTTCCCAGCTGTTTTGTATAAGGTAATTGAGCACGCTCAGCAGTACCTTGTAATACAAACACAAAGGCTGCTATCACCTTGGATGCTCACAACAATGTCCTGTTTAAAGGCCTTGGGCTCTGTTTATTTATGAGACAAAGGAACAATCAACAGGAAGTGGTGGCTATACAACATCAGCGAATCACTTCCAAATCTACAGCCACATGATACAAGTTACTCACATAGAATCAGCCAATGACACACTTGTATACATTTTAATGTACAAAAGAAAGGGGGAGTACAGGATTGTGAATGAGCAGAACAGTGTGCACGGCTTCCCGCCTAAAACTACACAATAAAGCCTGCATGTGGAACCGTGAACGTTGCTCTGATCAAACCCGTGCATGTATTCCCACCACTACTACTGCAGTGAATCCCATTTAGCAAAGCTTCAGAAAACAATGCCTAAAAGGATTATACTACTGTTCCCATAGACGTGAGGCTATCTGCAGGGAAAGAGCTATGGTGATCAAGCAGAGTAGAAAAACATGGGCGTGTATCCCTTCACAGAGGCAGATAGATATCAAAACTTTATTACCTCTGCACCGCAATACACATAGATCTATATCAGCAAACAGACCTGCGCATTGAGTGTTCGCCAGCGGAGATGTCTATGTAGAGTGAACGCGTCTACACATCTAAGGGAAGGTTTTCACTGCCAGTAGTCTTTCCTCAATGCCGGTTCGCCTGTACACGCCCTAATGAGGGTATTGCAAGCAAACCAACAACAGGAGCCATAATGACAATCTAAATAAAACACATCCTGAAAAATGTCCACACTAGTCCTAATAATATTTTCACAACAGCCCCTCCTCTTTGTCATATGCTCCCATGTGCCCCTCGATAAATCTTGATCTTCTTCTTCCAAATAAACTGAACAGCTCTTCTCATACATAAAAAGAATCCATTTCAATAAGTTAAAAAAGAAAGATAACGTAATCAGTGTTGACACGTAGGTTCAGTTTTTGGGGAGGTGACTCCGAGGGAGGACATGAGGTGGTGGGTTGTATTGATCGTCGGTCAGTTTGGAATCCTCAGCATCCGGTGCATGGGTTGGATTTCAGGGAGTCTCGTCTCAGCAATAAGGATGTGGTCGTCTGCTCAGGCTTTGGTGACTCGATCGATCAGACAACCTGAAAATCTCACCATGGCGTATAAAAAAGGAATAGAAACAAAAACAACATAAGTATATATACCCCTATTTCCTTCAAACAAGAGCCAATGGAGAACAAGAAATCCTCAAAACTTCCCAAAGCCTTAAAAGGATTCAAACCTTCACTAGCTATAGCTCTGGCTCTGCCTTGCAGGGAAGTAACCTTATCCATATGGGTCTGAACCTTGTCACTGAAACCCCCTTGAAAGCTAACAGATAATCAAGTGCCATATTTTCCTGCAGTACAAGAGTTTTCTCCCTTACTGCTTCAATGGTCTCATTAAACATCTCACGATTGGCTGCAATAAAGGATGCTGTTACAAGCTTCACTAAAGCACATGAACCTCTCGCATTTGGGGGAATTACCTTAAAAGCGGCAGAACCACATAAAAAATAGTAAGGATCTGTCAGAACCGTACAGGAAGAATTTCTCTGATGGTCACGGGCACTATGAAGCAACATAATAGACTGGGGTATTGCTCCCTCAGTCTGAACTTCACACCCTTCCTTCCAGCAGATATAATCTGGTCTATTGGCGTCATTAAAGAGGCCAGGGGTTTCATTGGTAAGATTGACTGTCATACCTTTCTCACAAGCAATAGATCTTACAAATCTATTATTCCCTTTGCCAAAACTAAGGTTGAAAATTAATTAATATAAATTCCACGCCAAGACATTCAAGGAATATAACGGCTGCTGCCTACCTCAAATAACAATACGAAAAGAAAAAGAAGATATATATATATATATATATATATGCAAAGGAAATTACATAAATTGTAATTGATGACCTCACGTGTAAATAAAGAGTCACTAGTGCTCAAATGTTCCTATACAAGAATCATAAATAAAGTGTTGCTCAGTATATCATAGTAATAAATATAAACTGTGTTGAACTGTATGTAATGACCTATCGGGTAAAAATAGTGCTCAAATGTTCCTATACAAAGATATCATTCAATAAATATACTAGGTGTTAATCAATATATCATAATAAATATATAAACGGTGCTAAAAATCATGAAACCCATTATAAATCAATATCATCATCCAAAAATAAATAAAATATATAACCCAATAGTCCCAGTAGTGCAAAAGCGCAAAAAATGTGCAGGAAATGTTCGTAGTTCTGAAAATCACTCCTTGCAGACAGGTGCAATAGTGCTCCCCCAATTGGACCGCACTCACCATATGGAAGTACCCCTACAGGGGTCAGAGGTGTATAGCCAATAAACAGGGTAAGACCCCCCCAACCGGTATCGCACCGATCAGCCCAAATGTTGTTTCAGCCCACGTATATGAAAGAGTAGTTCCTATCTCTTTGTGGTATTATGGGTGGTGGATTGTCCTCACAGACATACAGGAGGAGAGACTTTCATGGTGTAAATCTATAAAGTAAACACGTGTATTGAGTAATAGTGCACTTACATTCAAAATAGGTTATATCAGCAGTAAACCTGTATACAGCAGCATGGATCTGGTGTTCCGAGTGCCGGAACGCAATGCGTTCCAAAGACCGGAAGTGACGCTCTACGCGTTTCATCAGTGATCTCATCAGGAGCAGTGTCACCAGCGTCAGTCTCACCCAATAATATACACAGTGGTTACCCAGCAACCGGACACCTGAAGAGAATTGTGTAGCCGGAAGTAAACAGTAAGCAACCACTCCTATTCAATACCGAGACATTACATAGGCAATACCACTTTACAACAATTATTATTTAAAAATAATTAAGGTAACAATACATATCAACCTGATCCCGGAAATAGCTCTTTGGAGATGCTATTTAATTCTGCTGCTATGGATATTTACGGATATATGAATAATAGGAATATTAATGTGTAGGATATTTTAAATCAGAAACAAGTCACCCACAGACAGGATTTGAAAGGATTGTTTAAACAACTGAAACATTCATTGGAAAAACAACTGGGAGTCTGGTGGGACATCTCCACTTTGGAAGATTAAGATAGGATATCCACCTGAATGATGGAATAGGGGATAAAAGGGGAATAGGGGATAAAAACCTCATGAATGATTGGTTCACTTTCTTTAATAAATGTGAAACAGAGTTGTTACAACACAAGGAGACAATGTAAATTGAGAAAAATAGAAACAACCATTACGAAGTTAAAGAATACATTACAGCCTTTTGAGAACAAAGGGAGTACTTAGATAAAGAAGAAGAGATGCAGGAGAGTATAAATGAATATGATATTGAAATTCAAAATAAAAATTGAAAAAATTCAACAGAGATGTATCAGATTACAAAAACCAGAAAGTATACAAATGGCAGTTAGCGATAGAAGATCCGGACATTGGAAACATGGAAACTTCCTTATCGATAGACTCTAGGGATACCTCAATGGCTCAACTAGATCAAGAAATTATATTTGATACACCATTACCAAGAACATCACAATTGAGGAAACCAAGAGATCCTACAAATAGACCTACCCATATGGTACTAACCCCGGATTTACCACAACAAAGAGGTGAGAGACCAAGGAGGGATAAAACATTCAGAACACGAGGCATAGATCACCTATCACTACCAGATTTATTGTACCCACCTATAACAGATACTCCCCTTTAAAGAGAGAAAGGCCACGTGTAGCATGGAGAAATTGGGAGCCACATAATGGCCCCAGGGACAGAAGGATCTTTTTCCAAGGAGGACCGAAAGGGAGACCACCCAGATTCCATGGAGGACAAGGTCCCCCCAGGAGATGGGGGAGATGGGGATGGTGGGGACCACCAAGGAATATAGACAGATGGGACTAAGGTCCCAGTGGAGACCAGAGATATCCCTATCCAACAGAGCAGGGGGGTCAAAACTATCGGACATGGGGACGCAACTAAGACTGAGAAGAAGAACAAATACCCAGACCTGTAAGATGGGGAAGAGGAAACACACAAAAGGAAAGCGAGGAGAGAAGAAGAAAAAAGAGAGAGTATTAGGCAAAGGTATTTTTACTTTAAATAATATTGCTTTTACTAAAGAAGAGCTACATATATTAGACTTAATAAACCAAGTGACTCAAAGGAGAGGGTCACGTGACAGCGCCTAGGTGAAGATTATATAAATTATGAATTAATTTAAAAAATGTTTCTGAGCTGCTAGTCTTAAAACAACATGTGTTGGTGAAAAAATTACAAAATAGAAAAAGACAGCGCTCAGAATTAGTGGTACAAAAGAAATCTAAATAAGTGTATACACAAATATTCCTGGTTAAATATTCAAATAAAGTGACAGTGCACAGTACAAGTGTCGCAATAATAAAAGTGACAGTGCATAAAACTCTATATATAAATTATAAGATAAAATTAGTGACAACACTTGTGTGCAAAAATGCAGATGCAATATTAGCAGCAAAAATCAATATGGTGACTAAAGGTGCTTCTGTATTCATAAAGGATTACTTCCTTTTGTTCACAACTTGTGCTTATAATGAAGACAGTCCTTGTGTGCAAAATTGCAAATGCAGTATCAACAACAAAAATTAGTCCATGTAACTTTATAAAGTGCTCAGTGCTGTGAGAAAAGGTGCCTTCTTATGGCGAGGTAACAAGAGGAAAGGAAATCCACCACCAGATGTCCAACACACTTACCAGATGACCCCTTGGGGTCTATCCTTGGTAAGTGGTATGCTGTATGCAAGGTCTCAAATAGGATGGAATGCCGCCACAACTCATATGGTAATCTATCCACCTAAGGAAACCGGTAGAGGAGGAGAGACCTCGCAAGAGAACAAAGAGAGGATGTAGAGGGGGGAGAAAGAGCAAAAAGGAAAAGAGAATATTAGGACAGGGGATTTTTAATTTAAGTGATGCCGTTTTTAATGATGATCTGAGAATTTTAGATTTGGGTCTCAAGTATGCTCCAGACAGAGGATTGGATAAATTCAGCACATACATAGATGTGGAAAAATATATAAGGAAATTAAAGATTAAGAAGCACTTTACTGAGAAGTCAAGTGGCATAGAAACAAATGAAAGTCCTTATATCAATAGTGGTCTGAGGAATCACTCCGCATTCAATCCTCCTAAGGCTTCGAACAATTTTTTAGAAGTGTTTAAGGCTATGGTTGAAGCCGATATAAGAAAACTTAAACCGCTGAAATGTAGAAAGAAGAATGAAATAAACAAGGGCATAAGAGAATTAGAGAAAAGGAAAAACATAGTCATTCGGTCGGCCGACAAAGGCGGTGGTATTGTAATTTTAAATAAAGAAGAACACTATAGAGAACTGGATCGATTGATCGACAGAGCACATATCGAAAACTGAAAGGAAACCCTACCAATACCCTCAAGAAAAAACTAAAAACCCTGGTAAAAAATGCACAAGATAAAGGGATACTAATGAAAAAAGAAGCTAGGTATCTCGCACCTGATGCTCCGAGATTAAAGCATGTTGTACCAGCTTCCAAAAATCCATAAGGATAATCAAAATCCCCCAGAACGACCCATCCTAAGTGGGATCGAGTCAGTATTCTCAAGGATTGGAGAGTATATAGACGTTTTTTTGCAACCGATAGTATCCACGTTACCCTCTTTCCTGCAAGATAGCAAGCACCTTATTAACATCTTAAATGATTTGGCAATACAAGAAGACACGTTATTGGTAACAATTGACGTTGAGTCTCTGTATACCAGCTTACAGCAAACAGATGTAATAGAAACTACGGAGCTTGCCCTTTTAGAAAAATCTAACATTAGAGAGGAACAGAGAAGGTTTATTAGCGATGCATTGAACCTGGCCATGAGTAACAATTATTTCTGGCATAAGGGTGAGTTTTTTAATCAAGTAAAAGGCGTCGCAATGGGTGCAAAATATGCACCCAGTGTTGCAAACATTTTACTAGGAAAATGGGAAGCAGATGAAATTTTTAATCAGAGGGAGTCGTCTTTAAAACTTTATAAAAAATATATAGACGACATATTTTATGGGATGGTTCGGAAGTTCTTTTAAAACAGTTTTTAGAAAAAATCAATCGAAACAAATATGGCTTAAAATTTTCCGCAAAATGGGACAAGAAGGAAATAAACTTCCTGGATCTGACTATAAAATCTGAAAACGGATCAGCTAACACAAAAACCTTTTTTAAAGAAATGGACCGCAACTGTTTCATACCTACAAAGAGTTGCCATCATCCAAAATGGATAAAAGTGATCCCAAAGGGTCAGTTCATGAGAATCCGGAGAAATTGTCATAGTCAATCAGATTACGACACACAATCAAATGTATTACTTAAAAGATTTCAAGAAAAGGGATATAACCCGGATGAACTAAAGAAGACCCAAGAAATAGTCAGAAGTATGAACCGGGAAGATATGCTCAAACAGAAGACTAGAGGAAAGAACAAACAAGGCGAAATAGCAGTTTTAACCAATTTTAGTCGGGATTTTAAACAGTTTGAAGCTATTATTCGCAAACATTGGCCCATTTTAAAACATGACAAGACCCTGAAAGATTTATTACAAAAGAAACCTGTTTTTATTTATCGTAAAGCCAAAAATCTGAGACATACATTAGTGGTGAATGTACCGGACCCACCAAAGAGAAAAAATACATTTTTAACCCAAAACGGATTTTATTATTGTAAGAGATGTAAAGCCTGCAAAAGCACTTTAAGAAATAGACAAAGAAAACAATTACTTTTTCTTGAATACTACAGAGAGAGTCTATGACATAAGGAAATTTATTACTTGCCAATCCACCTTTGTCACATATTTATTAAGGTGCCCTTGCGGGTTAGAATATGTGGGAAGAACAACAAGGAAATTATGCGTACGCATCAACGAACATGTGAATAATATTTTAAAAGGCTTCCCCAAGCACAGTGTCTCGAACCATTTTCGTTTACATCATAATAAGGACCCATCGGGACTCCTTTTCTTTGGAATCGATAACATAGAACCCCACTGGAGGGGGGCAACATGGTCCAAAAGATCTCTAGAAACGAAACTGAATGGATCTATCGTCTACACACTGTTCAACCATATGGTATGAATGTAGACATAGATCTAAATTGTTTTATATCAAATTATTAAAAATATTTTTAACCTTTAAAATTCATCATCATTTTAGGCATCCATTTTAATTCACAGAAAACACTTGTAGCATATTATTTATTGATAGGAATATTCCATTTATAATATCATACAAAACTAATTGTAGTTATTTCAGTAATTTATTAGATCTCTAAATTAATAAGTTTGGTAAAAAAAAAATAGGAAATATACTATTTGTTTTTAAAACAGGGTTTTTACTATGGGAAATAAAAATTTTAAAATAAAATAAAATATTATATACACAGATATAGATATAAACATAAATCATTTTTGGGAATAATTTTTTGGACAGTTATTAGGTTGGAATTGTATTTTTTGGTTAGTATGTATTTGTAAGATTGTAATGAACCTATATACCACCAGAAGGGATTTATAACATATGACCATAAAAGATTGGCAAATGTAATATCATCCAGCAATATAACTATATATATTTATATATATATATATAGAACCAAATTCCTTTTTGACCACTAGATGGTGTATGTTCTATCGTATATATGGGGTAAAGCTGTAATTTGGGGCTTATGGACATGTCCACTAGATGGCACTGGAATGGATGTCTGATTCCGCCCCCTTTCTTTTGTGCTTTGTTCGATTGCTGCCGCTGGTATCCATTGGTCCATTTATCCCGATCTGAGGTATATATAGAGTTGGCACTGAGCGTAGTGCGTGATCCCTGATGACGTCACCCGTAGGCTGACGAAACCGGTCGGGTCTGCGCATTACGCCCACATCATTTCCGGTTCTTTGGAACGCAGCCGGAACGCAAACCGGCGTGCGATGCTGTAAAGCTGTTCCTTCGATTACCTGATGTAAGTGGCTTCATTTTTCCTTAGTAAACTGAGTATACGTACTATGCCATGAAGTTCCTTTTTTATTATATATTGATCGGTCTGTGTGGGGTCTGAGAGAGAGGCATTGGAGGAAGAATCTACCAGTTTCCTTAGGTGGATAGATTACCATATGAGTTGTGGCGGCATTCCAACCTATTTGAGACCTTGCATACAGCATACCACTTACCAAGGCTAGACCCCAAGGGGTCATCTGGTAAGTGTGTTGGACATCTGGTGGTGGATTTCCTTTCCTCTTGTTACCTCGCCATAAGAAGGCACCTTTTCTCACAGCACTGAGCACTTTATAAGTCACTGGACTAATTTTTGTTGTTGATACTGCATTTGCAATTTTGCACACAAGGACTGTCTTCATTATAAGCACAAGTTGTGAACAAAAGGAAGTAAGCCTTTATGAATACAGAAGCACCTTAAGTCACCATATTGATTTTTGCTGTTAATATTGCATCTGCATTTTTGCACACAAGTGTTGTCACTAACTTTATCTTATAATTTATATATAGAGTTTTATGCACTGTCACTTTTATTATTGCGACACTTGCACTGTCACTTTGGGCCTAATTCAGTATAAGTTTGGAGTAGAGCTGCTCACTTCTCCAGAAATAACTCCAGCCTAAACTCATTGCATCCTAATTAGGTAAGTGGCTGGAGTTAAACCATCAACTAGATGCTTTAATGAATTCGGAGTTGGAGTTAACTTAGACTGAATTCGGGTTTGTAGTTAACTTAGGCTGAATTTGAGTTTGGAGTTAACCAAATTCCCTTTGTGTTTTTCATAAAAGGAAATTTGTCTATTCTGAATCACTATTACACAGCAATGTCATCTAATATGGTTTATTTTAATTTTAAGGTATAGTTATGTATCTTATGTGTTTTAACCTTTAGATTTTCTAATAGCAGACTACACAGCTGTCTAATTAGCAGTCTTCATTCTTTATTCATCTGAAACTTTCAGGCATGTCTGATTGTATTCAGCACTTTGGTGTAGTGGGCTAAGCTCACAGCCAACGATTGCTAGGTCATGAGTTCAAGGCCAGACCATAACAACACCCTGTGTGCCATAATTTTTTTTGGCCACATAGTAATACATTGGCTACATCACCTAAAATTGCATGTCAATGGCCATGTATATTCAAGAAACAAACATGCATATCTGCAGGGTGCAATTATGCATTTGCCAAGTTTCAGTATTTATTTATAGCTGTCTAAAATTTAAGAAGGTGATGGCACACTTGGGATTTGAACTCATGCTCTCAGTGTTTATAGCCAGGAACACTAGCCACTAAACCATTGAGCTGAGCATGATTACCCCTGGAATATTTATTCCCATGTTTCAATAGTTAACCACTTCCTTACAGGGCAGTTACACCACTTCCTGCCCAGGCCAATTTTCAGCTTTTTATACTGTTGCATTTTGAATGACAATTCAAAATTTGTACAAACAACCCTGTACCTAACACAAATGTATGACAGTATTTTCATAAAAAAATAGTGCTTTCTTTTGGTGGTATTTGATCACTGCAAGGTTTTTTTCTATTGGCAAAAAGAAGACCTAAATGTTTGACCCCTAAAATAATGTGTTTTTGTTTATGTAATAAAATTTGGTAAATCAATATGTTTTTTGTTGCACTGATGAGCATTGATGAGGCTGCGCTGGCTGGCACTGATGAGACACTAATATGCAGAACTGATAGACAGATAGGTGGCACTGATATGCAGCATTGATGGGCATTGATAGGTGGCACTGATGGGCAATGATTGGCACTGGTGGGCAGCACTGATGAGGAGGGCACTAACAGGTTCCCTGAGCACTGATTGGCATCAATGGTGGCATGGGTGGGCATCCCTGGTGGCTCTAGTGGCATCCCCCAAGGGTCTGCACTGGTAATCAATGCTCTGATTACAAGCACAGACCCCCCCCCCCCCCCCACACACACACACACTTACTTTGCATATGAATGCCATTTCTTCACAGCTGAAAGTGGCCCTCACCATGATTAGCCAGTTGATTGTGACCACTTGCTGGAATGTGTGCAAGCCAATTTGGTGTCATTTCTGGTCCAGGGTGAACGCCAATGTGCCATTTGCAATTTATTGTAAAGAGATTTTGCTTTATTTTAAAAATGGAGCACACAGACAACTAAAATGTATTGGAAATGTTTTACCTAGGCCAGTGATGGTAACCCTTAACCCCCCCCCAAGATGTTTTTGCCCTACATTTCCCAAAATGCTCATGTACTCTGCAGTGTAGATGAGCATCATGGGAAATGTTACAAAACACCTGTGTTGCCAAGGTTCATCATCACTGACCTAAGCCAACTAAAAAGGTGAGTGAGCGCTGTAGCAATCTTTTATTTAGTAATCATTTTTAGTGATTTTTTTATTAAATGTTTTGGTTACATTCATCCACAGCGGCTGAATGGAAATTTTGTATTATTCCTTAATTTATATATTTTTAGCTAAATATATACATAAACACTTACATTTTTTCTTACAATTTAGCCCCCCACCCCCCCCCCCACACACACACACACACACACCCCACTCCCGCCCATACATACCCCCCCCACACACACACACACACCCCCACACACACACCCCACTCCCGCCCATACATACCCACCCCCCCCCCACACACACACGCACACCCATACACACTTCGCTGGAGTAAAGGAAGAAACCCTACCCATGTTCATACTGTACTGCCATTGCACACACACAAAAAATACAAGAAATGGATTACATTCAATAGACACAAAAGATATCTGAATTACATCTAGACAAATATGAAGAAAAGAAAACAAAAAACCAGGAGCTGTGTACAAATGAATAAGTTTTATTGAACATGTATAAAACATCAGTAATCACTCAAGCAAGCATGTGAAATGCCCCCCCCCCCCCCAAAACCCCCAAATCAAGTAATTTTTATTCAAATTACAGTGCAAAGATACAACATAGGATGGATAGATAGAGCTTACCAAAAGTCAAGCAAAATAAGTTGTAGACACCTTAGTATTAAGCATAAAACATACCCAACATACTTTTATGTTAATTGTTTGCATGAGCCTGCCTTTTCATTTAAATACCATCAAATCAGTAGAACATACAGCTACACAGAGGCATGAAAATAAAAAAAAAAACATGTATAGAGTACATAAAGACACACTTTGCAAAAACTATACCAAACAGTTAGAGCATGAAAAGTATTCATCCAACAGAATACACTTACTGCAATATGGATCTTTAGGCATGGCATGCCAGCAAACCCCCCCACCCCCAAAAGCAAATTCGGACATAAAGACCTGCGGCCCTTCCACAGGGCAAATTATATGATCTCATACATCCCTTTATATAACCTTGGTTAAACTACACCCACCCAGTATAGGAAACGCCCAGCAAAGTAATTAATTGGGTCTGTTGGTTCCTAAATCAAAATCACCAGTTCACTAATGAATGAGTGTTTGGCTGGCCATCCATGATCCAAGTTTCTTACAAGTCAACACACATAAGAAATGCTTTCAATAATCTCAGCATGAGCACAAAGTGGCTTTTTCATTTAGACTTATGCCCCATACACACGTGCAGATTATCTGCAGACTTACCTTTTCTATGTAGTGCAAGGGCCTGCCGGATTACATACAAATTGAAAGTGTTTAGGTTTGACCTCATATTATATGGTTTTGGTAAGTCTGCAGACAAAAGTCTGCAGATAATCTGCACGTGTGTATGGGGCATAATGCCTCGTACACACGTACCGATCGTCGGCCGACCGATCGGCCGTCTTTTGTCCAGGGCTGTCCTGTCTGTTGAAAACTGCAAAAGACTGCACACGAATTTTGCCGGCCAACAACAGACGACTGCAGAAGTGATGTCATGTGATGGTTAACTTTCCGTGTGTTTTTTCTTTTCTGAGCATGTCCAGTCTTGCTCATCTGCTGTTTGTCAGCCGAATTCTGTACTGACTGGCGAACAATCGGCCGTTCTGGTGTTGGCCAACAAAAATTTTAATGCCTGCACGACAGATTCTGTTCGGCCGAAAATGCGCTGTCGGCTGTCGGAAGCATCATACTAACAAGCCTACAGTTGGCCGATCGGTTTTTTGCATATATATATATATATATATATATATATATATATATATATATATATATATATATATACACATATGCAAAAAAACATATATTATTGTTACATTCTATATCTAACCAACCCAAAAATATATTAATTTCACACATATACAATGTTTAATTTTCGGGGAGGAGCCGTGTTAGTGTTCCTTTTCATATATATATATATATATATATATACACATAGGCAAATCAATAAATAAAACATATATATATATATATATATACATATAATTATTTTTGGGTATCTATCTATCTATATATATATATATATATATATGTGTGTGTGTTTATATATATATATATATATTTATGTATAGATATATATTTTTTTGTGATTCATATATATATATATATATATATATATATATATATATATATATATATAGACATACATAGATATGTGCAAAAAAAAATTTAAAAAAAAAAAATTTATTAGCGCCGGAATAGCGCCGTTTTACCGCGAATTTGCGGCGGTATTTGCCGCAAATTCAATAAAACTCCCACTAACGTTTTCAAAAACGTTATTTTCAGCCTTGTTTTTGGTTTGGAGCATGCTCACATGGGCTATCTGCCAGAAATTGACTCTGAAACTATATTTGCATTTTACACTTTTATTAATATCTTTTTTTCTACTTAACATTTTCACACAGTTTAAAAGCAGAAAGAGAGAGAGAGGGAACCCCCTTGGTGTAGTATAAAGTGCAATCGAGAATAGCGGAGGTAGTAACTCACAGTTAAAGCTGTCCACGATCAGTAGTGAAGCCGGGAAGCTTCCGCGTTCCACGGCCCCAGCTCCAAATACCGGAAGTGACGTACAAGACTCCACCCTACGCGTTTCGTCAGAGGACGTCTGCTGGAGCGGTGTCAACGTATCGAACTCCCGGCTGTAGATTTATGTTCACTTCTCAGCTACTGAACAGACAACCCCTTGAGGTCTAGCGTGGGTAAGTGGTTTCTTGGTTGATCACAGATCCTTTGTGGGATTGGGATAGGTGTTGCAGGATCCAATCCACTGTATTGGAAGTGCTGTATGGGTGTCTCCTATGTATTCATTGGAGCCCTGGTGGTATCTCAGAATCGAAGTAGAGGCTGGTACATGTAATCGCGGTGGTGAAGCCGGTTTGCGTTCCAGCTTGCGTTCCGGAAGGCGTAAGTGATGTTAGGGACCTGTAGCAGCACATAAGGTTCTTTCTTTTAGGTGATTCAATAGCTGAGAAGTGAACATAAATCTACAGCCGGGAGTTCGATACGTTGACGCCGCTCCAGCAGACGTCCTCTGACAAAACGCGTAGGGTGGAGTCTAATACGTCACTACGTCACTTCCGGTATTTGGAGCTAGGGCCGTGGAACGCGGAAGCTTCCCGGCTTCACTACTGATCGTGGACAGCTTTAACTGTGAGTTACTACCTCCGCTATTCTTGATTGCACTTTATACTACACCAAGGGGTTCCCTCTCTCTCTTTCTATTTTTGAGGAACTAAGAGGTTGATTGCATCAGAGGAACCCCTGGATATTACTTCCTTTGTCCCACGGAATCTACTATAAGCAGGTTGTATAAGAGGTGCGACACCTAGTGGTCACACTGGTGAATGCAACCAAAGTTTTTTTCACTCGTCTATTCACTCATATATTTTTATTTTGGGTTGGTTTCTTATTTGAATGTTTGGCTACTCCTTACCAAGAAGAGCTGTTTTTCATTTATTGGATTTGATTTATGAATTATTTATCACAAATTATCACTGGTGTAACTACACTGTACAACATCAGGTTTCTTTGGAAATAAAATTCACTGTTTATTTTTCTTTATTGATTGCACTAGCACTTTGTACCCCATTATTGCACATTATTCTGGGGCAAGAAAAATTGGTTATTTCACTGACCACAAATCACTTGTGCACTTTATATTTATTTTTACGATACAAGATATAACAGTACCACTATTTATTTATCTATCTGGTGTATTACTTCACTTGGCACTTCATCACTTGAAAGGTAGCGCTGTTTCACCTTTTGCACTTATCTCACCTTTTTAACCCTCGGGTTGGTTGTTGGCAGCTTACACCTTATAAATAATATATATCTATCACAAACTCCATAGCACTGGTCACCTCTGTTTATCTTAATGTTTCTAGTGACCATAGATGCAAATTCTTTATACACAAGTATCAAACAAAAGGATGGACTCAAAGGCGTTAAAAAGACACTACAAGAAGATACAGATTTGAGACAGGAACATATTGAATATATTTAAAACTGGCTATGGAAAGTAATTACTTCTGGTCTTGCAACAAATATTATGTACAAACCAAAGGGTGTGGCAATGGGAGCACGTTACGCCCCTAGCGTAGCCAACTTATTTATGAATATGTGGGAGGAGGAACTGATTTTTGGCACTATAAGACCTTACCTCAAATTTTACAAACTCTCCTATGGGAGGGGCCTGAAGATTCATTAAAAGTTTTTATAGAAGAGGTTATTAAGTATAAATATGGGATCTCTTTCACTGGTAGCTGGAACCAACAACAAGTGGACTATCTTGATTTACTAATTTTTAAAGAGGATGACAGATTATTTACAAGAACTTTTTTTAAACCTACAGACAAGAATGGAGAAACTGTGAAAGACTAGAAGATTATTACATGCAAACTGGTGGACTGATCAAGAAAATTGAGGAGAAAGGGTATAATAAGAGGATGTTAAATAGTTACGTAGGTACAGTAGTTGAGGTTGAATGAAGACGATAGTCCATCCAGTTCATCCTGTTTAGGTGTGTGTGAACGTAATAAATTCCCATACCCCTGAATGTTTTGATCTTTGAGATGTACGTCCAAGAGACTTTTAAAAGTAGCCATACTCCCCGCAGTTACTACCTTTATTGGTAGAGTGTTCTACAATCTTATATCCCTTACTGTAAAAAAAAAAAAACCCTGTGTAGCCTGAGGTTAAATCGCTTCTCCTTTAATCGCAATGTATGGCCTCGTGTCCTCTTGCATTCGTTGCGACAGAATAGTTTTTTCTCTTACGTCCTCTTGACAGTTGCCGCCCACTCATACAATCTGCACGTCTGGGTATTGACCTCTTATCCACAGGAGTAAGCTAGGCAGAAGATTTTGTTAGAAACATTCACAAAAGGCTTTGCATAGACACACCTATAGGGGGATGTCCCTCATGTCCAATACCCCCCTGCTAGCAGCATTCCCAATTCGGTTTGTCTTTTGCCTAGTTAGGAGTAGGCAGGCTTCCCTTAGCTGGGGCTACAGTAGCTGGGGCTACAGTCTCAGCCTTTTCCTTTGTTTTCTTTAAGTGTGTTTTCTTTACACTTTACATTTTTATTTGTTCCTGCGCTTAGTCAGTCTTCGGAAGACTACTGGGTTTGCGGAGCTGGGAATCGGACTGGTTATCCTAGAGCCTTACGGAATCCCAGCCCGCCATCGAGCGTTTAGCAGGCTATGCGTATGCCCAGGCCTCGCAAACGACCTGTTCCTGCCCTCAGGGACAAAGCCCGCAGAGTGGCTACTTCGCTAGGATGTCTCAACTGTTGTACGCTGCGTGTTGCTAGCATCCTGTTCGGCTGACGGCACCCCCACCTGGGGTGGGAGGCTTCCCGTCCCACAGCGGTACCCATGCTTTTCCTGGATCGGTGAGTACCATGCTGCCCCTCTGTCTATATATGTCGGGGGGTGTATGTGGGGCCTCTGTATGGGGATGGCAGTCTGTTTGGAGTCTGTGGTATCCCCCTCATGTCTGTATGTATGGTTCCCGTGTGTCCCTCACTGTCCCTGTGGGGGAACTATTGCAGTCATGCTGCGGTGTGGGGGGTTTGCAGGGGTCCCTGAGTCCCTCGGTAGTGCTTGTGCAACGAAAAACAAGGTATGCAGCGCTTGATACGAACAATCAACAGAAATTAAATAATGGTGATAGTCACTCCATGCAAAGATGGCGTCATGTGTTAAAAATATATATAAAAGTCCAAAGACAGAGGGGCCTCCAAAACCGTCCCACACACCCGGTATTGCAGTGATGTTGAAACCTCCACCAGACACCAGTATGTGTGGCCTCTTACCAGCTGAAGTTAATCCTCATTACAAGGATCCACTAACGCTTCTTATAGGTAATCCTCACTACTGCAGATACCACCATACGGGTCGGCCAGAGAACGCGCTGCAATGTCTGCGCTCATTAGTTCTGTTAAAGATACGCTACATTTGGAGGATGAGCCCCGCCGGGTAAGTGGTCTTCCTTTGGGACCCTTAGAACCCAGAAGTCGGTTCAGGTATTTCCCTGTCCCGCCGAGTTTCACAAAACAGTGAACGAGCAATGGCACAATTTAAAGCGCAATTTTGTAGTGCCTAAGCGGTTTCAGTACCGTTATCCTTTTGCGTCTCCGACGGATTCGCGCTGGACTGTGGCCCCTAAGGTGGACCACGCGGTTTCCAGGTTAAATAAGGCCACTCTGATGCCCACGGAGGATTCTCCGGTGCTTAGGGACCCGGTGGATAGACTGGTAGAATCTCTTACCCGCCACTCCTATATGGTGGCGGTTTCCTTAATGAAACCCGTGTTTGCCTCAGTTATGGTCTCTCAGGCTGTGGTGGAGTGGACTAAGGTGCTCAGATGCACCCTTGTGGCTGATCCCGCCCCTCCTGCTACTCTGGAGATGGTGGACCAAATTATTCAGGCTGTTTTATACCTGTGTGACGTGGCCTTGGATGAGGCCTCTTTAGTCTCACGCTTATCTGCAGTCGCAGTGATAATCCATCGCATTGTGTGGTTGAAAAGCTGGTCGGCTGACCAGACTTCCAGGAAGACGGTATCTGACATTCCTTATGCAGGGAATCGCCCTTTTGGGCACTCCCTGGACGAGTTGGTTAAGGGGGTCACTAGGGGTAAAAGCACACTGCTGCCCCAGGTGTCCAAGGGTAAGTTTTTCCATGGTAAGCGGGGTCCTTCCTTTAAACCTAACCAGGGGTCCTTTCGTGCATTTAAGGCAAAAGACAAGGGCAAATCCTTCAAGGCCTCTGGTGGCCAGAAGAAGCCTTGGGCGGGCAAGTCAAAAGCCGCCCACTCTAACGCGGCGACCCAGTCCGCCTCAACCATATGGGGCGCCCTCACCCGTTTCAGGGGTGGGGGGACGTCTGCGCTGTTTTCCCGAACCTTGGCTGGCCAAAATTTAGGACAGGTGGGTTCAGGAACTCATTAGGTTGGGGTACAAGATCAAATTTCAATCACTCCCAGCAGACAGTTTCTTTCCCTCAAATCTTCATTTGACCCCAGATCGTTTCCAAGATCTCCAACGGGCGGTTCAGAATCTCCTCGCGCAGGGGGTGATCGTCCCGGGACAGATTTCGGGGTTTTTGCTCGAATCTGTTTACGGTGCACAGAAAGGAGGGCAAGGTGCGTCCAATTCTGGACTTAAAAAAAAGAAGTAAAATCAGCGCAAATACTCTAAAATTGGTGAACCATAAATCGATAAATAATACTAAATGGTAATAAAAACTATAAAATCTTCATCAATCTGCAAACAATAAATAGCAAAGTGCTCATGTGCCGGATGAATATCACAAGGAAATGCTAATAGTGCACTTAAGTGATCTGAAAGGTGATCGATAAGTAATAATGAATTATTGCAACTGAGTGAGTATCCTGTGCAAAGTGAACCACTGTGAACAAATCAGTTGCATCAAATACTTGATCCAATGATCAGCAAGAAAAGAAAAGAAAAAAGGGCACAAAATGAAAAAAATTAGTGCCCTATGAAAAGTGAACCACTGCAACTCTTCAATTTGTAAAGCGGAGTAAATCAATAAATAATAACAAAAGTGGTCATCATAGTATAAAATTACAGGTGTTGGAAAGGTGAAGGAAATGAAAAATAAACAAAATAATTGTGTGCCCTATGAAGGGTAAACCACTCCGACTCTTCAGTTGCACAAAAAAAGATAAACAGTGACAAATGTGATAGTGAACAATATATCAAGGTGCCAGATATATACACTGTGATCAGTGTGAAGATACAAAAATTGTGTAGTAGTCCAGAAGTGAGGTACAATCAATGTACTCAATGCTAATAAATAATGAAGTAAAGTTCATATGTAGTGA
Organism: Pelophylax lessonae; assembly: GCF_965119305.1. Taxonomy (NCBI): domain Eukaryota; kingdom Metazoa; phylum Chordata; class Amphibia; order Anura; family Ranidae; genus Pelophylax; species Pelophylax lessonae. Next base: position 140,295,658 of record NC_138773.1, on the reverse strand, counting down.
AGTGATCCGATGCTTCTGGTGACCCCCAGTGCGGACATTGGTGAGCTAGAAATCATAAATAATTGTAATGGCCGCTCACCTCCATTAACACTCTTACGAGCGTTTCAGGTATCACACGTCAACCTGCAGACTTTGGGGGATGTCTCCTCTGGTGTTTTCCTCAAATATGTAGGTACACTGTGTGCATCCCAATAACGGTCTTCTATGGTGGCCTCCGATAAGTAACTGCTGTAAAGCTCTTTAGGGCAAATTGAGTAGGATAAAAAGCGCATTCACAAGGGGATAGATGCCGCCGATGCGGTTTCAATACTCGCTCCAATACTTCCGGTCTCGGCCGTAGACCGGAAGTGACGTCACCACGGCTTTCCCGACGCGTTGCGTCACAATAACACGTGACTTATTTACCCTTGATAAGGGCACAGGGAGGGCAATATGTAAATATATCCAATCAGCTTCATGTAAGGGGATCCAGCCCGGCCATTTAAGGCTCAGCACACCATGCAGTCTCCACCCCTACTGAGGAAGTCAACGCCTGTGGTTGGGCTTCGACGTCGCGCGTATAGGGGACAGAGCCAGCGCGCTGGAAGCTGTCTCTTCCTAGATACCGTTTATGCTGATTGCTATGTGCTTTGGAAGCGCCACCTTTGTGAGTACCATTCCTTTACTCAATAAAGCGGTTTACTGCAACCATACAGAGAGCACTAGATCTGTTCCCCTTTTATGTCTGTCGGTGAGAATCCCTATGGAGATGATAGGCTATCCATAGCCTTTACTATCTGAAGGTCCCTGTGTATATACAACACTGTGATTGACCCAGCAGTGGGTCTATAGTGGAGGTGAGAGACCAATTCACTTGGTGGTGGGATTGCACTAATCACGAAAGCACTAATTAAGTTTTGCACAAGATTCTTTTGGACACGTGGATTCACCGTTTATTTGATTGATTGTATGGACATTGGAACATGTATGGACACTGATTTGGAGTTTTATTACACTGTGTGCACATGACTAGCGCAACACTACTTTTTGGTTTATAGTTTACATTGTGTGGTTTAGACACTTTTAGTGTGTGCAGCCGGTATTTATATCATTTGTTATTGCACCATTCACTATTGATATTTTTTTGCGCTGATAGTTTTTGTTATATTTGTGAGGAAAACACCAGAGGAGACATCCCCCAAAGTCTGCAGGTTGACGTGTGATACCTGAAACGCTCGTAAGAGTGTCAATGAAGGTGAGCGGCCATTAAACTTATTTATGGATTTCTAGCTCACTAAAGTTCGCACTGGGGGTCACCGGAAGCATCTGATCACTTCACTACATATGAACTTTACTTCATTATTTATTAGCATTGAGTACATTGATTGTACCTCACTTCTGGACTACTACACAATTTTTGTATCTTCACACTGATCACAGTGTATATATCTGGCACCTTGATATATTGTTCACTATCACATTTGTCACTGTTTATCTTTTTTTGTGCAACTGAAGAGTCGGAGTGGTTTATCCTTCATAGGGCACACAATTATTTTGTTTATTTTTCATTTCCTTCACCTTTCCAACACCTGTAATTTTATACTATGATGACCACTTTTGTTATTATTTATTGATTTACTCCGCTTTACAAATTGAAGAGTTACAGTGGTTCACTTTTCATAGGGCACTGTTTCATTTTTTTTTCATTTTGTGCCCTTTTTTCTTTCCTTTTCTTGCTGATCATTGGATCAGTATTTGATGCAACTGATTTGTTCACTTTGCACAGGATACTCACTCAGTTGCAATAATTCATTATTACTTATCGATCACCTTTCAGATCACTTAAGTGCACTATTAGCATTTCTTTGTGATATTCATCCGACACATGAGCACTTTGCTATTTATTGTTTAAAGATTAAGATTTTATAGTTTTTATTACCATTTAGTATTATTTATCTATTTATGGTTCACCGAATTTAGAGTATTTACGCTGATTTTACTCCTTTTTTATACTTTGTTGTATGTGGTGACACTACAGAATTAGCTGCAGATATTCTGGTGCTCCGTTGATCTTCGTCTTCTTCCTCCTCATTTCCGTCTCCTTCTCTCTATTTGGTAGCGCATAGGTTTATCTTTATAACATTTCTGGACTTAAAGTTTCTGAACCGCTTTGTGTGGGTTCAAAAGTTCCGCATGGAATCCCTTTGATCGGTGGTGGCCTCCCTGAGCCCGGGAGATTTCCTGGCTTCCATCGACCTCAAGGATGCGTATATACACATCCCCATTTACGAAGGTCATCAGAGGTACCTCCGATTCGCAATAGCAGAGGAGCACTATCGGTTCGTGGCATCGCCTTTCGGTCTCGCTTCGGCTCCAAGGGTGTTTACCCAAGTATTGGCTCCTGTCCTGGCCCTGTTGCGGGCGCAGGGGATCGCGATCCTTGGATATCTGGACGATATCCTTCTAAGGTGGAGCTCCAGTGCCACTCTGTTGCACGATCTGTCAACCACGGTTCAGATGCTCCAGGAGTTCGGGTGGACCATCAATTTTCAGAAGTCGACATTGTCTCTTTCTGTTCGCCTCCCTTACCTGGGGATGGTTCTGGACTCTGCCCAGGCGAAAGTTTTCCTGCCGGAGGACAAACTCCGGACTCTACAGTGCGAGGTCAGGTCCCTCAGGGACAACGATTCCTCCTCGCTCAGGACCTGCATGTTGGTTGATGGTGTCAGCCTTCGAGGCGATACCGCTTGCGCAGTTCCACACACGATCTCTGCAAGCGGAGATTCTGGCCAGGTGGGACAGGCATCCTCAGTCCTTGGACAGGAGGATATCTTTGAGCCACCATGTCAGAGCGGATCTTCTGTGGTGGCTCCAGTCTCTGCCTCTGACAGAAGGGAAATCCTTCCGGGCGTTGTTATGGACAGTGATCATCACGGACGCCAGCCTGTCGGGCTGGGGGAGCGTTCTCGGCAATTTGTCTGCCCAGGGCACTTGGGCGGAGGAGGAATCCTCTCTGCCGATTAATGTGTTGGAACTGAGAGCGATCAAACTATGTTTGCTACATTGGTTGGATCGTCTTCAGGGCCGCCCTGTGCGGGTGCAGACGGCCAACGCAACTGCGGTGGCGTACATTAATCACCAAGGGGGCACCAGGAGTTCCCGGGCGATTCTGTCTTGGGCCGAGACGCGGGTCTCGGCGCTTACGGCAGTTCACATTCCGGGTGTGGAAAACTGGCAGGCCGACTATCTGAGTCGCCAGACCCTGGACCAGGGCTAATGGTCCCTTCACCCGGAGGTGTTTCAGATGCTGTGTGCGCAATGGGGATCCCCGGACATGGATCTGTTCACGTCTCAACAACAAGGTGGGAAGGTTTGTGGCAAGAACACGCGACCCTCTGGCAGACGCCTCGGATGCGTTGGTAGTGCCTTGGAATCGGTATCACCTGATTTATGCCTTCCCCCCGATTCAGTTGTTGTCCAGGTTCCTTCGCAGGTTGGTCTCGGAACCAAAATTGGTGATTCTAGTCGCCCCGGACTGGCCGCGCCGGTCTTGGTACACGGACATCATGCAACTGGTCGTCGAGCCTCCCTGGTGGCTCCTGTTGCGAGACGATCTGCTGTTTCAGGGGCTGATCTTCCATCCTGCTTTACAGTCGCTGGCTTTAACGGCATGGCGGTTGAGAGCCAGGTCTTGAGAGATCGGGGTCTCTCGTCGGCAGTCATTCCTACCCTGCTCAAGGCTAGGAAGGACTCGTCCAGTAAAATATATTACCGTACCTGTAAGGCTTATTTCGCCTGGTGTGAATTGCAGGGTTTCTATCCTCGTTCCTTTTCGGTGGTGAGGGTGTTAGCCTTCCTGCAAGCTGGTGTGGACCAGCGTCTTGCGCTGACCACTATTAAGGGCCAGTTGTCTGCACTGGCAATTCTTTTCCAGCGCCCTTTGGTGTCAAATTCCTTGATCCGCACTATTATTCAAGGGGTACGTCATCTGGCTCCCCCGAAGAGGGCGCCCTTGCCTCCTTGGGACCTGAATTTGGTTCTGTCCGTTTTGCAACATCCTTCATTGGAGAACATCAGGGAGATCCCACTGCCTGCGCTGTCACGAAACATCGCTTTTCGGTTGGCGATCACATCTGCTTGCAGAGTGTCGGAGTTGGCGGCTCTGTCTTGCCGCTCCCCCTACCTGGTTGTTCATAGGGATAAGGTGGTCTTGCGACCTCACCAATCTTTCCTTCCAAAGGTGGTGTCTGATTTTCATCTTAACGAGGACATTGTCTTGCCTTTGCTGTGTGCGAATCCTAAGCATCCTAAGGAGTTTACTTTGCATTCCTTGGATGTAGTCCAGGCGATCGGGGTTTACCTGTCATCTACCGAATCCTTCAGGAAGTCGGATTCTCTTTTTGTCCTTCCTGAGGGACCTCGGAAGGGTATGGCTGCGTCTGCAGCAACCAATGGATCAGGCAGACGATTGTGCAGGCCTATTCAATTAGGGATCAGGTTCCACCTTTCCCTGTCACAGCGCACTCTACCAGAGCGGTTAGTGCGTCTTGGGCCTTCCGCCATCAGGCGTCGGTGACTCAGGTGTGCAAAGCGGCGACCTGGTAGTCCGTGCATACCTTTACAAAATTTTACAAACTTGACGTCTTGACATCAGCGGATGCTTCTTTTGGCCGCAAAGTTTTGAGTGCGGCAGTGCCTTGGGGGAGACCGGGTAGTTTTGGCCTGTCTCCTCCTGTTGGGGGTTTTCCCTTTTTTGTTTGTTTTCCTGGGCTTTCGCTCCTGTTGAGCTTTCTTGTTGCCCAGTGTTTACCTTTCTGGTTCAGAAAAGGTTCTTTTCTCTGACCTGGGTGCTGCGTTGCCTTTTTTGACGGTTATGTTTCCCACCCCTCACATCTACACTGCTTTGGGACGTCCCAGACGTGCAGATTGTATGAGTGGGCGGCGACTGTCAGAGGACGTAAGAGAAAATAGAATTTTTGTAAGAACTTACCGTAAAATTATTTTCTCGGAGTCCTCTGACAGTCGCCGCCCCTCACCCCTCTTTTGGGGTTCTATCTACTGCTTGCTACCAAACTGAATTGGGGTATTGGACCAGAGGGACAGCCCCCTATAGGTGTGTCTATGCAAAGCCTTTTGTGAATGTTTCTAACAAAATCTTCTGCCTAGCTTACTCCTGTGGATAAGAGGTCAATACCCAGACGTGCAGACTGTATGAGTGGGCGGCGACTGTCAGAGAACTCAGAGAAAATAATTTTACGGTAAGTTCTTACAAAAATTATATTATTTCTATGCTGAGATCACCATTGAGGTATTTGTAAATCGCTATCCTTTCCTCTCTCAGACGTCTCTTTTCCAGGGAGAATAAATCAAGTGCTTGTAAGCGCTCTTCATAATTAAGGTCCTCCAATCCCCTAATTAGTTTAGTTGCCCTTCTCTGGACACTCTCAAGCTCCAACACATCCCTTCTGAGGATTGGCGACCAGAACTGGACAGAATACTCCAGACGCGGTCAGACCAGTGTTTTATAAAGTGGTAGGATTATAGTTTTATCTCTGGAATAAATCCCCTTCCTTATGCATGCTAATATTCTGCCGGCTTTAGGAGCTGCAGCTTGACATTGCATGCTATTGCTTAATCTATTTTGATTCCCCCAGAGGTTCCCCCAAAGTGTATTTTGCATTTGTTTATAGTCCCCAAGTGCAATACCTTACACTTCTCCACATTAAATCTCATTTGCCATGTAGTTGCCCACTCTGTTATTTTGTTCAGGTCATTCTCATGATGTGACGTTATTGCCCTGCTTAATTTTGTGTCATCTGAAAAATCTGAGATTGAGCTAATGATCCCGTCCTCAATGCTATTTATGAATAAATTGAACAAAATTGGTCCTAGGACTGAGCCTTGGGGGACCCCACTTACCACCCTAGACCAGTCTGAGTACACGCTATTTATTACCACCCTTTAGAGACGCCCATTTAACCAGTTTCGTATCCAAGAGCAAACCTTGTGATCGATGCCTGTAGACCTTATTTTGTAAATTAAGCGTTTGTGGGGAACTGTATCAAATGCCTTAGCAAAATCCATGTACACCACATCCACAGGTCTCCCCCTATCTAGCTCACAGCTCACCTCCTCATAGAATGTTAACAGATTGGTTTGACAAGAACGTATTTTTGTTAACCTCTGCTGATTACTGCTGATGATGATATTCTCTTTAGCAAATTCTTGGATATAGTCCCTTATCATCTCTTCCAGAAGTTTACATACTATTGACGTGAGGCTGACCGGCCTATAATTTCCCAGATATGCCCCTTTTTTGAATATTGGTATCATGTTAGCTTTCCTCCAGTCATCTAGTACAGTTCCTGTCAAAATACCATCTGCAAAGATCAGGAACAGTGGTCTAGATATAACCTTACTGAGTTCTTTGAGTACTCTTGGATGTACGCCACCCGGGCTTGTAATTTACTTGTGTTAATGTTATCCAGTCTTTCCCTGATTTCACCCTCTCTTAGCCATAGTGGCAAGTCGAGTGACTTATTGTGAGTTTTCAGTCTTCACACTGGCTCTGAATGATAAAATTTAAAATAAACTTAAAGAACAAGTAAAAAGTATGGATAGGACACAGTTACTTACCAAGAAAGATAGAAAAAAAAATGAATATGGAAACAGCCTTATTTACTGGTTTTAATAAGCAATACATGAATATGGAAAATAATATTAAGAAATATTGGCAAATTTTGAGATCAGACAAAGTGTTTTCAAAAGTTCTTCCGAATAAACCAAAATTCATTTATAAAAAGGCCCCCTACATTAAGAAATTACCTTGCACATAATGTAATAGACCCTCCCAGAAATGTCAGCTTATTCTTAATCCTTGAGAGCCCATTCACACTAGCGCGACTTGTGAGGCAACTTGTGTTGCCCCAGGTAGCTTGACATAAAAGCAATGTTAATCAATCAGTGCCGTCTTAATTGGCACTACTGAAGTTGCTCCGACTTCAGAAAAGGGTCCTGTACTACTTTGAAGCGACCTGTGATCCGACTGTCCCATATACTTCAATGGGAGTTGCCTCCTTATCTTAATTGACACGACTTGTTATCAGACTTTCCAGGAAGAAGAAAGAGATTAGCCAGGCATTCCCCACAGACAAAGTCGCCTGTCTCTTCAAAGTAGTGCACAAGTCTCTTCCAAGTCTCTAAACAAGTCTCTTCAAGTCACGGGGCGACTTTCTGGTAGTGGTAGTGTGAACCAGCTCTAAAGGCTTTTTTAGGTGCCAAAAATGTTTACCCTGTAGGGTAAGCAAACAACAACCAAAGAAGAAATCCTTGTTTAAATCCATGGTCACGAATTAAGTTTTAGAGATAAGGGAACTCATTACCTGCAATAGTACACATGTCGCCTATGTGATCGAATGTCCGTGCCGTAGTACGTAGGTAGAATGACTAGACCTCTATTTGTAAGGGTTAGGGAGCATATAAACAATATTAAAAAACGATTCCCCAAACACAGTTTATCTAGACATTTTCTGAAAACACATAACAAAGATCCATCTGGACTTATTTTTTATGGTATCGACCAGGTTAAGGGAGATTGGAGAGAGGTTAATATGAAGATTAAATTATCGAAAAATGAAACCATATGGATTTATCAGTTGAGGTCTCTTAAACCTGGAGGCCTCAATATTGATATTGATTTAAATTGTTTTATCTCCAATTTTTAATGATTCACTTCCCTATACCTATGTGATTACTATCAAATGTTCTAATTCCCTCCTTTTTATTTTCCATTTCTATTTTTAATTTTTATTTGTTTTTTTATGTTTACTTCCCTCAAAACCTATACGATTATTTATACACCATGGTTTTTAACTAAACTTTACATAAATATAATAATAATTTTAAGCTTAATTTTTAGGAGCGACCGATATAAGATTTTTATTTAATTCTCCAATATTTGATCACAATTTGATAAATGTAACCTTTGGTCTATTTATTATATATTAGTCCCTACTATATTTATATTTGGTCATTTAGTACATCATGTATTTAATATACATTAATCCTTATATATGTTTATGTTTGGACATTTAGTACACCATATAACACAAGATAACGTAGATAGGGGGATTTAATTCAACATATATATTTTTATATATTTCTTTTGATATAAATAGTATGCATCATTATTCAGTTTTGTATTTTCATATAATTCAAATTAATAATGTATTTCCAGGATTAGGCTGATATGTATTGTTAGCTTAATAATTTTTAATTAATAATTGTTAGTGGTATTGCCTATGTAATGTCTCAGTATTGAATAGGAGTAGTTGCCCGACACTCTGATTGTTTACTTCTGGTTACACAATTGTCTTCAGGCGTCCGGTTGCTGGGTAACCACTGTGTATATTAATGATCAAGACTGACGCTGGTGACACTGCTCCTGATGACGTAACTCTGACAAAATGCCTAGAGCGTCACTTCATCACTTCCACCCTGTCATTTCCAGCCTTTGGAACGCATTGCGTTCCGGCACTCGGAACACCGGATTTACGCTGCTGTATATGGGTTTACTGCTGATTTTATCCTATTTTGAATGTAGGTGCACTATTACTCAATAAACTTGTTTACTTTATGGATTTACACTATGAAAGTCTCTCTTCCTGTATGTCTGTGAGGACCATCCACCACCCATAATACTATTGGATAGGAACTACCCTTTCATATAAGTGGGCTGAAACAACATTTGGGCTGATCGGTGCCATAGCGGTTGTGAGAATCTGACCCTGTTTATTGGCTTTACACCTCTGACCCCTGTAGGGATACTTCTATCTGGTGAGCGCGGTCCGATTGGGGGAGCACTATTGCACCTATCTGCACAGAGTGATTTTCGGAACTACGAACATTTTCTGCAAATTTCTTGCACTTTTGCACTACTGGGATTTTTGGATTATATATTTTATTTATTTTTGGATGATGATATTGATATATAATTGGTTTTATGATTTTTAGCACTGTTTATGAATTTATTATTATGATCTATGGATTACCCCTAATTTATTTATTTATTGAATGATATTTTTGTATAGAAACATTTGAGCAGTATTTTTACCAGATAGGTCATTATATACAGGTAAACACTGTTTGTTATATTTACTATGATATATTCAGTAACATTTATTTATGATTCTTGTATAGGAACATTTGAGCAGTATTGACACGTTTACATGTGAGGTCATCATATACAATTTATGTAATTTCCTTTTGCATATATGACACTATCTCTAGGCAGCACCACTATGCCTTCTTTTTCTTTTCAAAACGAAGGTTGAAGCACATCTGTGGACTACCTAGTTCTCCCAATACCCATACTGGATTAGAAAGTAAAGAGCAGGAGCCAGAGCTAATGTTAAAACTATAACTGATGTTACCCTCTAGGAATGTGTCATTAAGTTCTATAGGCAAGTGTCTCCTGGTTGTCTTTGCAAGTTTCTCATATTTCTTTATACCAATACGAACGTCGTATATAGCATGAACTGCTGCCATTGCTGGGGTGTAATGGCTCAATGGGGATTTAGAACAAACCCAGCAATTGGTCCTGTTCCCCATCTTAGCTAGTTGGAGATGCATTTTAAACAATAGGTTGGGATGCTTTTCATCGTTACCCTCACTAAAATACACTAAAAAAGCTGTATGGCAGGTTGGGAGGCCTCTTTTTCTCTCCCTAACATGGTCGGCCCATTGCCCATGATGACTCGAATCGGCTTTTAATACAGTGGCTATGCGTCCAGGGGCACCCTTGCACCAACCTTTTAGGAGCAGTACCGCCTGAGCAGTACAGCTATACAGAAGCATAGTGACCACACACCCCAACTCCAATTATTTTACACACACAGCCATACGTGGGTGGATTTAGAATCTACTTCTAAAATAGACATGTCACATTCTCCTGTTTTTCTCGGTCCGGCCCAAAGTAAACACGTTAGTTTTAACCAACTCTGTGTTGCCAAACAACCCTGAGAGTACCATGAAATCCACCCCTATACAAACCTTTGTGACTTCTATCTATTCCTAGATGTAACAACAACTATTGGGATGCCAGTTACTGTCCACTCACAGAATTTCTAATGTCTCTACCCAAAACCCAAATACAAGCACAGAAAGTACTATCTCCACAAAATAGCCACAAATCAGCACAAAACTAAAATTCTTCTACCCGAAAAAACTGAATCTGGTGCAAAAAAATTAGTTACACTCAACACTGAATCCCACTGCCAAAAACACATGAGTTATATATACCAAACAAAAAAACAGAAAACACTATACACAAACAAAAATAACTACACCTGACAAACAAAAAAATTAAGCACAAAAACAGATAGGTTTCACTAAACACTGAAATGCAATTAAAAAATGAATCGGTTCTACCGAAAATTGGATTTCTTGCCAAAAACTGCCGCAAACCAATATTTATATATAATTTTACAAAAGTACAAAAAAAACCACAATAGTTGCAAAACCTGATCTCAAGGCAACAATTAATTTCAAAAGCTGAAATAAAGTTTGTCTTACCAAACGGCCGCCCTTTTTGTTGTATTGGACCCAAATTCGTCTTCCCCCCCCTCTCGGTCAGCTGTAAAGGAAATTCCTGAAAATGACAAACAAACACAAGGGTGCACCGGCCTAGTACATTATCCTTTAAAAGATTTATTAATTAAAAAGTGTAAAAATACTCACAAATGAGTTCTTGATAAAAGCATATCAAACATGGTACGCAATCTTCAGCATCGAGATCCAAGAGTGTACCGTCCCCTGAAGCTGTGAGGGCTTACACGTTTTGAAGTCTTCGCCTCTTCCTCAGAGCCTAAATGGCATGTCTAAGCCTTTACTTTATATACAAGACAATGACTACTTGAACCAGACACAATTGGAAGTGGTCACTCCCCCACCTGGGCGTGTGCATGAGGTGCCCGCCCAATACTGTCCATTTTGATAGAGAGGGTGTGCCGCCCCCAAGAAAAAATATAAATACAATAAATAAAGATATACAGTATAATCAATAATGAAAAATTGATAAAGGCATGATGGAATGGAAAAATAATAACCATAATAATAATAATAGTAAATAGATGAATACATGAAAAAAAAACAAAGGAAGAAGGGGGGGATTGCAACACAAGGCAGGACAAGCCAAAGCATAATAATCTTGGCCAAAGGATTGTATATGCTGCAAGTGAGAAATGACCCCAATCTCCCCAACACATGCACTGCACTCAATATCATAACAGTGATCTACAGCCAAAGGAAGCAATGGACACTATAGATATTTCGATCCATACATAATGACAATACAGTGATGATAGAAACTCAGTGATAATGCAAACCCACTGGGTAGTTTAAGAGCTGTCCACCGTACTGTGGCCTCGCCCATATGGTCGGAGTATAGGCTGGCCGTACTGGTGATTGGCCCGAATGGACGGGCTGTGGAACGCACCGCGCACTTCCGGGAGTGGCGGTGTGCGTTCCACTGTATTTGCAGCATATACATCAAGGCAGTCTTCATGCTGAAAGCCATGTACCCCCTTTGCAATATCGCTGAAGTAAGGCTACTTTATAGAACTCATTGGCTGATCTGGCAGCATATGAATGGATGAGAAGGCTGCATGTTGTTCAATGTAGTAAGGACGTATACCACAGCAGGAGATGCCTGTCCCTCTTGAACTACCCGGTGGGTTTCCATTATCACTGAGTTTCTATAATCACTGTATTGTCATTCTGTATGGATCCCAATATCTATAGTGTCCATTGCTTCCTTTGGCTGTAGATCACTGTTATGATATTGAGTGCAGTGCATGTGTTGGGGAGATTGGGGTAATTTTTCACTTGCAGCATAAACGGCTTTGGCTTGTCCTGCCTTGTGTTGCAATGCCTCCCCTTATTCCTTTCTTTTTTTTTTCATGTATTCATCTATTTACTGTTATTGTTGTTATTTTTCCATTCCATCATGCCTTTATCAATTTTTTATTATTGATTATATAATTTTATTGTATTTATTTATATTTTTTCTTGGGGGCGGCACACCCTCTCTATCAAAATGGATTGACAGTTGTGGGCGGGCACCTCATGTACACGCCCTGGTTGGGGAGTGACAACTTCCAATTGTGTCTGGTTCAAGTAGTCATTGTCTTGCATATAAAGCAAAGGCTTAGACATGCCATTTAGGCTCTGAGGAAGAGGCTAAGCCTTCAAAATGCGTAAGCCTTCACAGCTTCAGGGGGGAGAGTACACCCTTGGATCTCAATACTGAAGATTGCGTACGATGTTTGATATGCTTTTATAAAGAACTCGTTTGTGAGTATTTTTGCACTTTTTAATTATTAAATCTTTTAAAGGATAATGCACTAGGCCGGTGCACCCTTGTGTTTGTTTGTCATTTTCAGTGGTCTCAGACTACCCTGGTCTTGTAAGGGGCTGCAAGGCCGAAAATATCCTGTGTTGCCGCGCCGCTAGCTCTCAACCGATGCAAGACTGCAGCTGAGATTGATAGAGGATTGCACAGCTCCATTTATTTATGAGACAAAGGGACAATTAACAGGAAGTGATAGCTATACAGCATCAGCCAATCAGTTCCAAATCTACACTCACATGATACAAGTTAGTCACATAGAATTAGCCAATGACACACTTGTATACATTCAAATGTACAATAGAAATGGGGAGTACATGATCGTGAATGAGTAGAACAGTTCCCACCTAACACTACACATTTAAACCAGCGTGTGGAACCGTGAATGTTGCTCTGATCAAATCCATGCATGTATTCCCACAACTACTACTGGCGTAAATCCTATTTAGCAAAGCTTCAGAGAACAATGCCTAATAGGATTATGTTACTGTTCCCATAGACTAGTCTCATCAGAAGACCGGAAAGTAGGAAGAACGATCTCTTGGTTTTGATGAAACACTGAGGTAACTTTTGGATTTGAATTCAGCTTGGGAATCAGAACTACCCGATCCGGAAAGAAAGTAAGAAATGGTTCTCTATAGATGAGGGAACTTATTTCAGAGACCCTTTTAGCTGATGTGATGGCTACCAGGAAGACTGTCCGGATGGTAAGGTCCTTGATAGAAGAAGAGGACACCATGCCCGTTTTTGAGAAGGCATTGAGGACAAGAGGAAGATCCCATTTCGGGAACCTAGGTTTTCTCTGAGGTCTGAGCCTCGCTGCTCCTTTAAAGAACTGTTGAATAAGTGGGTGTTTGGCCCACATGACACCGGAGAAGGCGGATAATGCCGACACTTGGACTCTTAAAGTGCCTACTGAAAGGGGCATATCCAGGCCAGCCTGAAGACATTTTAAGACTTCTTGAATCCCAGGGACTGAAGAAGACATTCCTCCCGGATATGCAGATTTTATAAATTTTGACCAGACTCTACGGTATATCACGTTTGTACTCGGTCTTCTAGAGCTCATTAAAGTGGGAATGGCTGTTGGTGGACAGCCGAGCGATTCCAACCTTTCCCTCTCAAGAACCAGACCGTCAACCGGAGTATTGCAGGACAGGGGTGCACTGATGTTCCCTGTAGAAGAAGGTCTGGTCTGAGGGGAAGAGGGACTGGGTCCTGATAGCTGAGCTGTAGGAGAAGCGGGAACCATGGCCTGTTCGGCCAGAAGGGAGCCACCATCACTATCTCGACATCTTCCGCTTGAAGTCTCTGCAGGAATTTGAGAATGATGGGTACTGGAGGAAAGGCATATGCCCTGCTGAACTCCCACCTGTCGGTTAGTGCATCTGTCCCGTAGGCTTGATGGCATTTGCCTCTCGTAACATACTTCTCCTGCTTGTGGTTGCAAGGAGAGGCAAACAGGTCGACTTCGGGAGACACTCCCAGTGACAGAATCCAATTGAACGACTCCACATGAAGAGACCATTCATTGTGGTTCAACTGGACCCTGGACAGGAAATCTGCCTGGACGTTCTGAGGTCCTGGAATGTAAACTGCTGAAATGTTCACTAAATGAGCCTGAGCCCAGGTCATAATAGGGTCTAATTCCTGTTGCAGGGAAAGGCTCCGCGTCCCACCCTGTCTCCCTCTCCATAAGACACTGCCGTGGTGTTGTCCATCCTGATCATGACCAATTTCCCTTCCACAAGGTGTTGGAAGGCTCGAAGAGCCTGATATGCCGCTCGGAGTTCCAAAATGTTGGAAACCGGAGTGTGTCTCTGAGAAGACCACCTCCCTTGAGCCACTTCCGACAGACAATGAGCTCCCCAACCTGAGTTGCTGGCATCTGTTGTGATTACGGTCCATGAGACTGGAATCAGAGAGTGGCAATTGAGCAGATTCTTGCATTGGAGCCACCAAAGAAGACTGGTCCTCATGCTGGAGGAGATGTGGATGAATTGCTCTCGCTCATCCGGGTTCCACTGCTGTAGGAACCCACTCTGAAAAGGCCGCATTCGCCAAAGAGCCCATTTGACCATGGGAGCCGTGGACACCATGGTGCCAATGATTTTGAGGCACTGAGAGCCTTTTAACCGGGAGGAAGAAAGGGCTGGGAGGATTCTCTACCACACTACCGGTATCTTCTCCACAGGGAGAGAGATTGTACTCTCGAACGTATTGAACTGAGCCCCTAGATAGACTAGGCATTGAGTGGGCTCCAGCTGACTCTCTTGCAGGTTCAACAGCCAGCCAAACTCCTTGAGGGTCGCTATGACCTGATCTCTGTGTGCCAGTAACTGATCTTTGTCTTGAGACAAAAGCAGAAGATCGTCTAAGTAATGGTGTAGACGTATACCTCTTAATCTTATGAGAGCCACAACAGCCAGGAGAACTTTGGAGAACACTCTTGGTGAGGTAGAGAGGCCGAAAGGAAGACATATGAACTGAAGATGCCGGTTCAAGACAGAGAAGCGGAGATATTTGTGAAAGTCGATTGCTACAGGTACATGAAAGTACGCATCCTTAAGGTCTATTGAGGCGAGCCAGTCCCCTGGCAGTACCGCCTTTTGAATGGTGGAGAGAGTTTCCATCTTGAACTTTTCTTTCTTTATGAACTTGTTCAGATATGTGAGGTCTATAACGGGCCAACAGGAACCGTTCCTCTTCTTTACCAGGAAGAGGGGTGAGTACACGCCTTGAAACTTCTCCTGGTCGGGCATCGGAACCACCACTCCTTGAGACACCAAAGCGTCTACATAAGCGAGCAAGACTTCTCTTCTCTCTTCTTGACAAGGCAAGTGAGTTGGAATAAACCGGGGAACCGGATCCACCAGAAAAGACCACTTGTGACCCGGGCTTGTAGGAGCGGGCATCTCTTGATCTCTGAGTATTGCCTCCTAGGTTGAGGCTTCTTCTGGCCAAACAGGCATCTATCTTGTGGTAGGAAGCCCAATTTCCCGCCAGTGGCCTTCGCTATGGTGCTGTCCAATTTATTGCCGAGAGAGATGTACCCTCAAAGGGGATTTTACACCATGCCTGCTTGAAAGCTGGATCAGCAAGCCAGGGACGGAGCCACAAGGCCCTCTTTGCTGTAACTGAAGACAGCATTGATCTGGACAAGAGGCGAAGAACATCAATGGATGCTTTTCCCAAAAAAACGGATGCCAACAAACGGATTCTCTACAGCTTCATCTGAGATGCTCCCAAGTTTGGCCTCGATATCAGACACCCAGACCTCCATGGCTTTAGACATGGTTGCTAGTGCCATAACAGGCTTGCAGGCTGCCCCAGCCGTAACATAGACTCTCTTCAGATCCAGGTCTATTTTCCTATCCAAGGGATCTTTAAAGGAAACTGCATCATCCAGGGGCAGTGTAACATGCTTTGCCAATCTTGTAACTGCAGCATCTACAAGGGGAGCAGACTCCAGGTGAGCTACATCTTCAGCTTTGAAGAGATAGAGCTTCACCAGCTTGGAGGATAGGGAAGACTTGCTATCCCCTTTGCTCCATTCCTCAGTGATCACATCTTGCTCAGAAAGGGAAGGGAAGTTAATGCGCTCCTTACCCAGGTGCTTGAAAAACTTCCATTGTTTCTTCTGGGGAGAAACAGGATCCTCCCATTTTAGAGCTTCCTTAATAGCTCTGATTAAGGGCGGCACTAAGGCAAACTCAAAGCTTCCCATGGCCCCTTCTTCTTCAGAATCGCTGTCTGATGACCTTGCTGAAGTAAGGCTCGGTTGAGAGGGGCCCTGATCTTCCGGCGCTTCAGCTGGAGAACTGGATGTGGTGGGACCATGTGCTGGAGCAGTACCCCACTCCTTCAGGGACTGTTGCACTACCCTCTTCACTAGGGTTTCCAATCTGCGGTCCTTGGGCTCCCTCTCACCGGCTGTGCGAGCGAAACATGGCTCGCGTAGGGACTTGTCCTCCGGGACATGCGCCCCACAACCCCAACAAGCTCTCTGATCTGTGCGGTGACCATGGTGTTGTGTATGGTGTCTGAAGGAGGAATTAGAGCGTCTCCTCTGAAGCCTACTCCCTGATGGGAGACTCATGGCGTCTTGATCTGGAGGATGAACTCTTACGTGGTCTGACAGGGTCTCTATCCTGAGGTGCTCCAGACCTGGAAGAGATGATGGGGAAAGAGAAAAAGTGGGGAGACACTGGATTTAGTCATGAATCATTAAACAGCTAGCCCTCCCCCGCCCCCCCCTGAAAACGCCAGCACCCACCTGTTATGAGAGGGCTGGCCACAGGAGGGCGGTGACGCAGGATCCATACTTCAGGCCAAACAACCAGACTGATAAAGAAAGGTAGCATACGTCAGACACAGGAACAGTACAGTGGATAGTATAATGTAACCATCCTCCTCCCCCCCCCTCTGCCTGTCAAACACCTTTGCACATACCTGTAGCAAGGAATCCGGAGACACAGGGAAGCTGCCGCAACGCCCACAGTACTTCCCAAGGGTACTGGGGTTTGACAGCTGCTAAAAATTCCCCGCCGGAATGACGTCAGCGGTGACGCGGCCGCGATCGCAAGTGCGCATGCGCGAACCAAGCCTCGGCTACGCACGTGACGCACTGCGCATTGTCGGGACCGGAAGGCGGCCGTCCGATTGGCCGAAGACGGCAGAGGAGGAAAAGGAAGGTTTCCTGAAATGCAGGAAGCGTTCCAGCGCCATTGGGGCCCAAAATACCGCTAGCACCAGGGAAAGAAAACACACAGAGGAATACATAAATAACCAATACCGCTGCCATGAAGAGCTGTACCGATAATCTTCAGATCCTGTCAGAGTATGCCGGCCAAGCTTCAGTCAACCGCAGAGAGCTGGGGGATTTCAAGTGTCACTCACCCGCCCGTGGCTGGGCCCTGGACACGCAGACACTATCCAAAATATCTTGAGGCGAGCTGGCCATAGATAAGACATCCAAAATTTAGGTCCTTGGAGGAGGACAAAAAAGGAACATTGGCTGTACCTGAGAGCTGAAATTTATGGGAGGGGGGTCCTATACCCTTGGAGTGGAGGCGGGGTTAACCCACACGTAGGCTGCCATGGAGACTGTCAGGAAAGAAAGGTGTGCTATCTCCTTAAAAGGAATTCAGTAAAGATTATAGCTGAGTGCACTAAAGTGCAAAGCACCTACAGGGTTATACAACCCTTTGTAGAAATGTCCATAAAACGAACTGATGCTTCAATGAAAATTACTCCATTGACAAAATGCCAAACTGCTGGAATCCCAAATTGCCAGGTGCACACACTTCTTACCGAACAAGTAGACCTCTGAGTTATAGGGTGTCATAAGCGCTTGTGTAATAAAGGGTCCCAGCAGCTCTAGCCAGTATAGTCAGTGTCACCTTCATACCCAACATTAATGATATAACTCCGCCAAATAATCATGTACCACCATAAAACAAAATAAGGAAGGGACCCAATAGTGCAATATCATTAAACAAAACACCACAGAAAGAGACACACGCTTGCGGCTGAGCTCCAGAGAGCCGAAACGGTGCCATACATTTAAACCGGAAATCCTAGTGTCGGGTAGACACTAATAAATGTGAGTGTAACCATTTGCTTTTACAAATGAACTATATTTTAACCACTTGCCATCCGTCCTATAGCAAAATGACATCGGCAAAGTGGTTGCACTATCCTGACTGGGCGTCATATGATGTCCAGCAGGTTAGACCACTCTGCACACCCCCGGGGGCCACGCAGAGCTGCGATCGGTGGTGCGGTGTGTCATTCTGACACACTGCATCTCCGATCCCGGTAAAGAGCCTAATGATGTAGGCTCTTTACCATGTGACCAGCTGTGTCCAAACACAACTGGTCACATAGTAAATAGGAAGTGCCGTTGATCCGCTTTCCTCAGCTCGCACCTGACTGGCGAGTAGAGAAGAGCCGATCGGCGGCTCTCCTAACGGGGGGGGGGGGGGGTCTGTGCTGGCAATCAGAGCATTGATTTTCAGTGAAGACCCTTGGGGGGTGCCACTAGAGCCACCAGGGATTGTCCACCCATGGCCACCAGGGATGCCCACCCATGCCACCAGGGATGCCAATCAGTGCTCAGGGAGCCTGCCAGTGCCCTCCTCATCAGTGCTGCCCATCATTGCCATCTATCAGTGCTGCCCACCAGTGCCCATCATTGCCATCTATAAGTGCAGCCCACCTATGCCCATCTGTGCCGCCTATCAGTGCTGCCTATCAGTGCCCACCAGTGCCGCCTATCAGTGCCCACCAGTGCCACCTATCAGTGCCCACCAATGCCGTATATCAGAGCTACATATCAGTGCTGCATATCAGTGCCGCCTATCGGTACCCATCAGTGCTGCATATTAGGGCCTCATCATCAGTGCCTACTCATCACTGCCTTTTAGTGCGACCTTATTAGTGCAGGAAAAACATATTTATTTACAAAATTTTATAACCTAAACAAAAAACTTTTTTTTTTTTTTCAAACTTTAGGTCTTTTTTTTTTGTTCCAAGGTCTTTTTTTATTTGTTTAGCATAAAAGAAAAAAACTTGCTGTGATCAAATACCACAAAAAGAAAGCTCTATTTGTGGGGAAAAAATTACATAAATTTGGTTTAGGTACAGGGTTGCATGACTGCTCAATTGTCATTTAAATTGCAACAGCGCTAAAAGCTAAAAATTGGCCTGGGCAGGAAGGGGGCGAAAGTTTCCTGTATTGAAGGGGGTTAAACGGATTTACACTATGTGGATATATTCTTGCTCCTCCCCCTAGGGGAAACAGTGGTGCACGGAAGGTGGGATCCCCAGGTGTGGACACTGAATACACGCAGCTATTGGATTTTGGCACTTTTTTTGCACGTTTACACTTTTTTGTCACTTTGGGAATATTCACTATGGACAACTTTTTTTATGGACTAATATTTATATATTAGATTTATTAGCTCACTTATTTCTGATATATATTTTTTCACATATTTTTTTATAAATATTTTTTTCATTCTTGATTTGCACTTTGTATTGTTACCAGGAAGCTGTTTGGAGTCTTTTTGGGTCTATACATTATTTATTATTAGAATTTTTTTTTTATATAATTCACAAGTGTGGATCACTCTTTCATTTGTATACATTTTTGTTTATAAGGTCATATATGCACTAGCACTTTTTATTTTTTGAGGATACATCATAATAATATTTGAAAATTTTTACTGACACTTTATATACTCTTCAGGTAGCTAGCCGCAGTTAATTGTTTGCACTATATTTATAATTTGTATTTATTTATTGGATTTCATTATGGCTGATAATGACGACACGGTATAATATCATTTTATGCACTTGTTTGCTCTTGCACTTTTTCCTTGGAGGACACATTAGATATATTGCGTTTGGGAATCATAAGAATCTGTGCTCATAATTCTCCCCTTTTAAAATGTCTATGTAGTGCACCTGCAGTGGATTAGCAGCATTTCCTTATTCCCTTTTTGTAGTTTAGGCCCCTTTCACACTATCCGTCCGTCGGACGGATTCCGTTTTTCTCAGCGGGGGATCGAGCCCCCGATCCCGCGTTGAGCAGCAGGAGGACAGCTGTGTCTCCGCGCTGTGTGCGGAGACACAGCTGTCAGTTCCCCATGCATCTCTATGGGGGAAATCGGATGGGAACGTACCGTTGGTCCGTTCTCATCCGATCCGATCCGCTGGACGGATGGAAACCCTATTTGACGGATCGGGTCGGATGTCAGCGGACATGTCTCCGCTGCCATCCGATGCCCCATAGGAATGCATGGGGGGACCGTTTAGATCCGCCAAAAAAACAGCCTGTGTGAAAGGGGCCTTAAGCTTAGAAGTCCTGGGCGCTTGATTGCCTATTTCCCTTACCCATTAAACAAAGAGTGTCTATTAAGTAATGATACTTAAAAAAGAAAAATAGATTCCAGCAAAAAAGCCTCGCCACACGTGGCTGGCAGGCATGATGACGTCACCGCTGGCTCCACCCAACATGTTTTGTTGTAATAGATGTCATCAAGGGACTAGATCTAGCTGGTGGTGTCACTGGTTACAATATAAGGAATACGGCCAGACTGATACATAGCGATGCTCCTTCCACTTTCTCTCAGACTATTAATAAAGAACCTCCAAATTGACACTGGAGTCAGACAGGACCACATATCAACAAACAAAATCCCTAACATTGTTAATTTAAATTAAATAACATTAGTCAAATTCCTGCAATCAAAATCCACTCCCCCTAGTGGTCAAAGTGGTAATTGTATACACTCAATGATTATAAGAGCTCAAAAAAAAAAAAATTACTTATAAACTTCAATGAAGAGGGAAACTGCAAGGAGACAGTCATCACATCTATATAAAATATTTATAAACTTACACATATTAAATTACATAGGATAAAATATATACAGAAAACAGAATATAAAAATGAAAAACCAGAATAAAATATGGCAGTGATGTTCGCTATAGTCAATGAAATAATTCACGTTCCATTCATTGTCTAGCCCAAAAGGGTTATAGGCTTTTCTGCCATGTCTCTAAGCGTAAGATTTCTTGTTTGTTACTTCCAGGCCAGTGTGGAGTGAATCGATCAATACTTAAGACCTTTAGGACTGATGGATCTTTAGCATACTGTGAGGCAAAATACCAAGACAGACTATGCCCCTTGTTCACTACTTGGTAACTGCAAGGCCTGGAAATTTCTGATGATACGCATTTTCTGCATAACAGTAGAAGAAAAAGTTTCTTTGTGTAGATAACTGGATCCCACCTAGTGGGCAGAGCTTTAATCTGATGCCATCGCGGATTACAAGATACATGCCGGCTTTGAATCTTTAGATATGCACATTGTTTTTTCTTCTTACATGCAAGTTTATTACCTTTTATTAAATGGTTTTAAGCTTTTTTTTTACACTATGGATACGCGTCTATCTGTTTAATTTACATGAGCAACCAGATATAGAACATTGCAGCCATATGTGTATATAGGTGTGACGGAACAGTCCAGCACCTAGCCTGAGTGCTTATGTCAGTATACAGCTTTCTCTACCCTGTTTCCCTGAAAATAAACCCTACCCCGAAAATAAGACCTAGCATGATTTTCAGGGATGGCTGCAATATAAGACCTACCCCAAAAATAAGCCCTAGTAAAATCCTTGATCTCAGCCCCTCCTTCTGCAGTATTCGGAGAGGGAAAGTAGAGCTCTGGAGGGTCACGTGAGTGCCCAGCGGCGCTGTAAATATGGTATTTTCAACAATAAAGTTACAAAAGGAGACACACTGCACATTACATAATCTTTTTACAAAATCCATTACATATTTTTACAATGACTTTATCCGAGGTTTATTTTTGGGATTACAGAATGTCATAATGCTGACTCCTGAGCTGACAGGGAGAGACCTTTTTTAACATTCTATTATTTAATTCCAGGTTTTTTGGAACATAAAGAGGGCTAAATGACACAACACAAGCACTGTGCTGTCTACCATGCTTTAAAGGATCAGGATATTTATTTATTTTAGGGTTACAATCCCTTTAAGTTCGTCTTTTTACATACCATAAATAAATAAGACATCCCCTGAAAATAAGCCCTAGTGCGTTTTTTGTAGCCAAAATTAATATAAGACCCGGTCCTATTTTCGGGGAAGCACGGTAGTCTGGACATAGGAACCAGATATTATAGCAAACCATACAAGACTAGCCGACAATAGCTTGTATGAGAACTGAAACGGTTTCTTGAATACTCACACAGATATTATAGTACACCAGATCAGATTAGCTTGATCACATTATCGTATGCAAAGGAAACTGTATTCAGAAATATAATTAACATAACTAAGGGACAACCAACATAAACTATGCTAATCCACCTCTTGCAACTAATAGCTGACAGTGATATAATTAACATGAGCTAATTAACTAGTCACTTAAACCAGCCTAGGTGGAGGGTACAATACTATCAGACAGACAGAAACAATAGGTGACTCAATTAGCACAATTAACAATGGGTGAAAAATACTTAGCAGAATAACACATAGCACCTTACTAAATGGACTATAGCAGGAGACCACCAGCACCAGGTGGCTTGCTGATATTAACACCTGTTCTGAGTCTCACAGACAGAAGCAGTCATTGTTGCTAATTGGGCATCAAGGTCCTAAACATGGATCACTAGCCTAGATTCCCAGAATCGGTGTGTTTTGGGGAGACATGAACTTGAATCAGAAACAGACCATTCCAAGAGTCCCCCAGGCATACACCTCCCAAAGAGTGATGTTCCCTTAAAAGCCAGGGCCCATAGTCAGTGGGTGGATATGACCTCATGTAGACATGATGTACAAATGAATGCCACATCTATTTACATATCAATGCAGGTTATTTACATGTAAACACTGGGTCTGCTGGTGAGTCATCTGTACAAGACAATGGGGCAGAGCTGGGCAGCGATATAGGAATACAGCACAGGACTTAATCTTTAATCGCTTGCCGACCACCCACAGTATTATTACTGTGGCAGTGCGGCTCCCCTGGGTCCAGCGACATAGACCTACGTCATTGGACTGCTAGTGATTCCGGTGGCGTGCGAGCGATTGCTGTGTTTAGACACAGCGGGAGTCCGGCCGCTGGAGGAGCAGCCCTGATTGCCGCTACCCTCCCCCGATCCTCAGGGAAACTGTTAGAAGTCCCGCCTGCTTATGTAAACAAAGCAGACGGATCTTCTCAGTGACAGACAGGAAGAGATCAGCAGATTCAACATAGCTGAAACTGCGATCTCTGTGTCTGTCACAGAACCCCCCCCCCCCACACACACACACACATCAGTAAGCATGAGGCATACATTTAACCCCTTGATCACCCACAGTATTAACCCCCTCCCTGCCAGTGTCATTATTACAGTAACAGTGCATATTTTTAGCACTGATTACTGTAGTAATGTCCCTGGTCCCCCCAAAAATGTCAGTTAGGGGTCCGATCTGTCCACCGCAATGTCACAGTCCCGCAAAAAATTGCAGATCGCCGCCATTACTAGTAAAAAAAAACAATAAAAATGACATAAATCTTTCCCGTAGTTAGTAAATGCAATAACTTTTGCGCAAACCAATCAAAATAAGCTTATTGCGATTTTTTTTTTTTTTTTACCAAAAATATGTAGCAGAAAACAAATTGGCCTAAAGCCAATATATATAGGGAATGTCCTATAGCAGAGTGTGAAAAAATATATATATATATTTTTTAAATTGTCGCTCCTTTTTTGTTTATAGCGCAAAAATTAAAACGCACAGGTGATCAAATACCACCAAAATAAAGCTCTATTTGTGGGAAAAAACGGACGTAAAGGGTACAGCGTCACATTTTTGCGCAATTCATTAAAATACGCAGTGCCGAATCGCAAAATAGGGCCTGGTCAGAAAGGGGGCAAATCCTTCCAGAGCTAAAGTGGTTAAAGGACAAGGACATTTTTAAACTGGGATAGTTGGCAAGTTTGAGGCAGCTGCTTTGGTCCCCACAACAATGATGGGGCCCAGGGCAGCTGCCCCTTTTGCCCTGCCTTGAAGACAGCCCTGCTCTCTTATCTTCTATTCCTGTGTTATAGAGGAAGACTCACAGAGTAGAGTAGGGTCACAGGGGAGCTGCCCAGGGGGCATGTCCTCAAAAGCTTTGCCAGTGTCATATCACCTGAAGGTTAGATCCTATAACCCAGGGTCTGTGAATATTCAGCTTGTGTCCTGTACTAAAAAGATAGAAAACAATCAGCGCAGACAAATTAACCTAAAGACTAAAAATTGCAAGCTGGACACCAAAGATGAATCACTCTTATCTCATACAGAACCATTAATATATATAGTGCAGCGCAATGAACATATCATTTTATGAGGGAATAGTCCATAATAAAAGCCAGAAGTCCCAGAACAGTCCATATGGTGCAGGATAAATGGAAACCGATAGATCCCCTCCTCCTGTTATTACACCGTGCTCACCTGAAATATAAAAATCAGCGCTTTCCCTGAAAGGGTTAAACATCAGAGGCAGATTCCTCACAACCACGGCTTTATGCAGGGAACTGGTTAACTGGTCAAATCCGGTCTGATTCCACTCACCGATAATCACAACATGAAATAAAAAGGCAATCAAAGTGCTCTCCGTTTTGAACTGTTTATTTTAAAACATAAAACACAGGACCACACTTGCATAGATAAAAGCAGATTGTTGGGAACCGTTTGTTAGAAACTGCTAATTGGCTAATACGCATGCGCGAATTACCTTCCGTTAGCAACCACTAATTGGCTAACGCGCATGTGCGAATTAGCCAATGCGCACGTCATGCGTTCTCACGTTTGCACGCAGTGACCCAGACGTTTTGGCGCCAAGGAAGGCCTATTTAAAGGCAGCTGATGCATTGGCACTTGGCTGTCTTGCTTCAGCTCCTGCCGTTGTTCCTGAACCTGTGACCTGTTTCCTGCTGATTTCCTGTTGACCTTTTGGCTTGTTCCTGACTCCGCTCATCTGCTGCCCGTCCTGACCCCGGCTTGTTTGACCATTCTCTCGGATCTCCCTTGTCGGTTTACCTGCCTTCGGACCTTGATCGGTTCTCCCTTGGTGGGGCGACTCTGAGGACCGCGACCTGGTATCCACACGCAACGAAGTCCATCCTCACCACCCGAGGCTCTGGCGAAAACCGGTGGATACTTAGACTCCGCACCTCAGACTAGCCTGTGTCACTTACCTTGGGGGTTCCCGTCCAAGCTCCGCCCTCTAGCGGACATCAGGGCCTATCTCTGCCGTCAGGTTACCACCAGCACCCTAACACAGATGATAGCATAACAGCTCTCTCCGGTAAGATTGCGCCTCTGGTGAAGGGAGACGCAGTGCCTCTGCGAGAATCACAGCTTCATAGAGGGTGGCGGTGGGTGATGAGCGGCTCCACCTCCCGTACATGTATCGTCCAATGAGGGACTTCATCAACGGAGGTGAAGTTTCGCCATCACCCTCTTCCTTAAATAGCATAAAGTGTCATAACTACGTATATGGCTGGGACACAAAAGGCCTCACAATGCCATCTTCTGGTAAATTTTAAAATGACAACAAGTGGGAAAGTGCTTTGCTTACGCAGATAACCAAACCTACTACAGATTCAATTAACATAATCACCCACCGCCATCACTACTGATCCTACACCCACAAAAGGAGAGATACATAAAATACATATAAAATAAATACATAAAAACAAAGAAAATAAAACCATAAAATATTAAACTCCTCAAGATTATCTGTCGGAGATAAAGCAGTTGAGGTCTTTGTCAGCGCAAATCATTTTGGATTTTTGAAACAGAGGTGTTGTCTCCGCTGGGGTTGAACGTGGAGTTCGACCTCAACTGCTTTATCACCGACAGATAATCTTGAGGGGTTTACTATTTTATGGTTTTATTTTATTTGTTTTTATGTATTATATGTATTTTAAGTATCTCTCTCTTTGTGGATGTAGGATCAGTAGTGATGGCGGTGGGGGATTATGTTAACTGAATCTGTAGTAGGTTTGGTTATCTGTGTTAGAAAAGCGTTTTCTCATTTGTTGTAATTTTAAAATTTACCAGTAGATGGCAGTATGAGGCCCTTTTGTGTCCCAGCCATATATGTAGTTATGACACTTGATGCTATTTAAGGAAGAGGGTGACGGCGAGACTTCACCCCCGCTGATGAAGTCCCTCATTGGACGATACATGTACGAAAGGTGGAGCCGCTCGTCACCCACCGCCACCCTCTGATCGGCTGTAGTCGGAAGCTGTGATTCTCGCAGCGGCACTGCGTCTCCCTTCACCAGAGGTGCGGTGTTACCGGAGAGAGCTGTTATGCTATCATCTGCTTTTATCTATGTAAGTGCGGTCCTGTCTTTTATGTTTTAAATAAACAGTTCAAAACGGAGAGCACTTAGATTGCCTTTTTATTTCATGTTGTGATTATCGGTGAGTGGAATTAGTCTGGATTTGACCAGTTAACCAGTTCCCTGTATAAAGCTGGGGGTGTAAGGAATCTGCCTCTGGTGTTTAACCCTTTAAGGGAAAGCGCTGATTTTTATATTTCAGGTGAGCGCGGTGTAATCACAGGTGGAGGGGATCTATCTGTTTCCATTTTTCCTGCACCATATGGACTGTTCTGGGACTTCTGGCTTTTATTATGGACTATTCCCTCATAAAATGATATGTTGATTGAGCTGCACTATATATATTAATGTGTCCTGTACTGCTCTCCAAGATACTGAATTTACAGGTAAGTAAGAATTCTTATTTCCTTCCCAACCACCTTTCACTTGCTCATCAACTGCCAACCAATGACTGTTTTGACCCCTAACCTTTTGAATGCTGAGAATCCTCCATCTCCTAATTGAGTGTAAGAAAGAATTACAGTACTCCATTGTAACGTTTTTCATTTTCATGAACCTTATGAACAGGTCTAAATAATATTTGTGGGTGTATCTTGCAGGCAGCCTGGACCTAAATAAAACAAAGGAATTCTACAGAGATCTTCTGGCTGTATTTGACAAATTGATTTTACCTACCCATGCATCCTGTCATATGCAGTTTACAATGTTCTACATTTGCAGCTTCAAATTGGTAAGTGTTATGTGTATATTGTTACCTGTGTAGACATGACATGCTTTGTAGTAATAAAACACATAAATCACATTTGAATTATAAATAAATATTTTTTCTCAATATTTTGTTATACTTAACCACTTTACCACCGGAGCATTTTGCTGTCTTACGTCTGGGCCGCTTTTTGCGATTCGGCGCTGTGCAACTTTAACTGACAATTGCGCGGTCGTGCGACGCCGTACCCAAACGAAATTTACGCCCTTTTTTTCACACAAACAGAGCTTTCTTTTGGTGGTATTTGATCACCTGTGCGATTTTTACTTTTTGCGCTATAAACAAAAAAAGAGCGTTTATTTTGAAAAAATAACAATATTTTTAACATTTTTGTATATGAAATTCCTCCCAAAAAAGATGTAAAAACCAATTTTTTTTAAAATTTTTGGCCAATTTGTTTTCTGCTACCCATGTTTGGTAAAAAAAAATCACAATAAGCGTATTTTGATTGGTTTGCGCAAAAGTTATTGCGTTTACTTACTAAGGGAAAGATTTATGTCATTTTTGGTGTTTTTTTTTTAACGCGTAATGGCGGCGATCTGCGAATTTTTTTTTTGCGGGACTGCGACATTGTGGCGGACAGATCGGACCCTTGACTGACATTTTTGACACTTTTGGGAGTACCAGTGACATTACTGCAGTAATCAGTGCTATATATATGCACTGTTACTGTAAAAATGACACTGGCAGGGAAGGGGTTAATTTTATTGGAGAGGGAGGGGTTAATGTATGCCTGGTGCTTACTGACGTGTGTGGGGGGAGGTGACTGAGTGACACAGGGACAGATCGCAGGGTTCAGCTATGCTGAACCCTGCAATCTGACCCTGCCTGTCACTTAGGAGATCCGCCCGCTTGTGTTTACTCAAGCAGGCGGATCTCCACACTAGATCCCCGACGATCTGGGAAGAGCGGCGGCGATCGCCGCTGCTCCTCCCCTGGCCCGACTCCCGCTGTGACTGAATACAGCGGGAGCGAGCCTCCGGCGGTGCGCGTGCGCCGCCGAGAAAGGGGAGTGTCTGACGACGTAGTACTACGTCGTCAGACGATAACGAGCCACTCTGCCGCAGTAATATTACTGCAGGAAGACGTAAAGTGGTTAAAATAAAACAATATTTTAGCTTGAACCCTTTTTTGTGATACTGCCTATATATGTGTGTATACTGTCTAATAGATAGTTAAATAGTAGTTGAAGTTGAATAAAGACAACAGTTCAACCTGTGTAGGTGTGTGTGGACGTATTTATTTCCCCACCCGTGAATGTTTTGATCGTGGAGATGTATGTCCAAGAGTCTTTTAAAAGTAGCCATACTCCCCTCAGTTACCACCATTTGTGGAAGAGAGTTCCACAATCTTATTGACCTTACTGTAAAAAACCCCTTGTGTAGCCTGAGGTTAAATCACTTCTCCTCTAGTCGCATTGTATGGCCTTGTGTCCTCTTACATTCCTTGCGACTGTTTTTTTTTCTATGCTGAGATCACTGTTGAGGTATTTGTAAATAGCTATCATGTCCCCTCTCAGGCGTCTCTTCTCTAGGGTGAATAAATCAAGCGCTTGTAAACGCTCCTCATAATTTAGGTCCTCCAATCCTCTAACTAGCTTTGTTGCCCTTCTTTGGACTCTTTCCAGTTCCAGCACATCCTTTCTGAGGATCAGTGACAAGAACTGGACAGAGTACTCCAGATGTGGCCGAACCAGATTTTTTTTTTTTAAAGTGGTAGGATTATAGTTTTATCTCTGGAATATATCCCCTTCCTTATGCATGCTAATATTCTGCAGGCTTTGGCAGCTGCAGCTTGACATTGCATGCTATTGCTTAATCTATCTTCTACTGATACTTCCAGATCTTTCTCCATTCTTGATTTCCCCCAGAGATTCCCCCCCAAATACGTATTTTGCGTTTGTTTTTAGTCCCCAAGTGCAATAACTTACACTTCTCCACATTAAACCTCATTTGGCATGTAGTTGCCCACTCTGTTATTTTGTTCAGGTCATTCTGTAAGATTTCTGCATCATGATGTGAAGTTATTGCCCTGCTTAATTTAGTGTCATCTGCAAAAAACTGAGATTGAGCTAGTGATCCTGTCCTCAATGCTATTTATGAATAAGTTGAACAAAATTGGTCCCAGGACTGAGCCTTGGGGGACCCCACTTACCACTCCAGTCCAGTCTGAGTATGCGTTATTTATTACCACCCTTTGGACACGCCCCTTTAACTAGTTTTCTATCTAAGATCAAATCTTATGATCTATGCCTGCAGACCTTATTTTGTAAACTAAGAGTTTGTGGGGGGACTGTATCGAATGCCTTAGCAAAATCCAGATACACCTCATCCACAGGTCTCCCCCTATCTAGCTCACAGCTCACCTCCTCGGAGAATGTTTACAGATTGGTCTGACAAGAATGTCCTTTTGAAAACCTGTGCAGGTTACTGCTGATGATACTGCTGATGATACTGTTGACTTTAGAAAATTCTTAGATATAGTCTCTTATCATCCCTTTCAGTAATTTAAATACTATTGGCGTCAGGCTGACCGGCCTGTAACTGCCTGAGATATGTCTGAGCTCTTCTTTGAATATTGGTATTACGTTAGCTTTCCTCCAATCACCTGGTACAGTTCCTGTCAAAATACTATCTGCAAAGATCAGGAACAGTGGTCTAGATATAACCTTACTGAGTTCTTTGTGTACTCTCAGATGCACGCCATCTGGTGTTGGTGATTTACTTGTGTTAATGTTTTCAAGCCTTTTCATGATTTCACCCTCTTTTAGCCAATGCGGTATGTCCTGTGAAGTACTGCTAACCATACAGTCATGGTCAGTATACCCCTCCTTTTCTCGTGTAAAGACTGAGGAGAAGAAAGCGTTTAGCACAGTTGCCTTCTCTGTGTCCTCTGTAATCATCCTCCCTTCATCATTAATTATGTGTGCAACATGCTCTGACCTTGTTTTTTTGCTATTGATATGTGATGGTATTCACCATCACTGGAGGTGAGGAGCAGATACTTAATGATTTGAATTGCTTCAGGTGGGACAGCAATATTTGTCAGCAATATCTTCATATAGAAATATGAAGATGTAATCCTATTGATGCTGGGAGACTTAGACTGTTATAAACAATTGCCATGAAGTCTGACTCCTAGATAATGTCCCCGCATGCCAGACAGGCTTCCATATTTGTGTATTCAAATTGAATGTGTATTGTGTTAAAGTTTACCTGTCTCATTGTTAAATGTTAATGACCTCACATTGTTCTGTCCAGATGGCTAGATAATTCGTTAAGTTCCTGTATACACTTTCATCTGCATATGCTTCTGTAATCAGGCAGAGGGGAAGGATTGTATGCACTACATGATATATTTAAAGAATTTCTTAGGGTTCCTTTTACTTTCCTCTGCTAGGTGTCTCTCGAAGTTGATTTTAGCCTTCTTGATTTCATATTTACATTATTCGATTCCTTGTATTGGTGGAAAGCTGATGAAGTCCCCCTCCGATTTATATCTTTTAAAGGCCATTTTTTTCCCTAATAAGTTTTTTTACACTACGGTTTAGCCACCCTGGTTTGGCTCTTCTAAATTTGTTTCCCATAGGAATGCACTATGAGATGCTTTTATTTAATATGTTCCTAAAGCATTCCCATTTTTCCTGTGGTCAGTGTTCCTAGGGTTTTGTCCCAGTTTATTTTCTCTATTATTGAGCACAGTTTAGGAAAGTTTGTCCTTCTGAAGTTTAGGGTTCTTATATTCCCCTCTTGCCTTGCTATCTTGTGATTTACGTTAAATGTGATCATCCTGCGATCGCTAGAACCCAAGTTGTCCCGGACTCCTACATCTGAGATTAGATCTGTGTCATTAGTAATTAGAAGATTTAGCACCAGTGGCGGCTGGTGCTCAAAATTTTATTTTTTTGGGGGGGGGCAGAAAAATGTAATAGGCATTGCTTCGCGGCAAAAAACGCGGTAAAAAATTGCGTGACTTTGAGGTCACACAAGTGTGAAAGGGGCCTTCAGTAATCAAGGTACAGTGCCTTGAAAAAGTATTCATAGTCACCCCTTGAAATAATCCACATTTCTCTTACATCCTCCGACAGTCGCCGCCCACTCATACAGTCTTCACCAATGGGTATTGACTTCCTCTCCACAGGAGTAGCTAGGCATAAGACTTGTTAAAAACAAAAGAATTTAACATAGACACACCCATGGGGGCTGTCCCACTGGTCAATACCCCCCTGCAGTAGCCATCCCAACTCAGTTTGTCTTCTGCCTAGCGTTAGGAGTAGATAGGCTTCCCTGTGCTGGGGCTACAGTCTCGGCCTTATAATCTTTTCTTATGATTTTTATTTGCAAGAATGTAATTTTTTCTTTGCTTTACTAGCTGTTTATTTGTCAGCTTTAGTTTAGTCGGATCTTCGGACGAAGATGGATTTTGCGGAGCTGGGAATCGGACTGGCCGTCCTGGCTTTCCAGGGCAGAGGGTCAGATGGATCCCCAGCCCGCCATCTAGCTTTAAGCTATGTGTTTGCCCTGGCATTAAGAATGACCCATCCCTGTTCGCAGCAGGGATGCAGCCTGTGAGGTGGCTACTTTGTGTGCGGCGGTGGCTGCGGGTAAAAACCGTGCTGTCCGCCATTTTGGGTGTGGGCAGCATGTCTGGCTTCACTATGGGCTTTTTCAACAGCTTGCTATGTAGTGGTTTTGGCGCCATCTTGTGTGTGGCAGAACGATCGTTCCTAGCACATGTCGGCGGCCATCTTGTCGAAGCCTCCCATTACTTCCTATGGGCAGCCATTTTCCCTTAGCCTGCAGCATATAGTTCAGCCTCTGGCGACCTCACTTCCTTTTCCTCTGGAGTAGCGATCGGTGTGGTAACACTCTGTGGGGCTCTGCAGACTGTCCTTTCTATTTTAACTCTGTTTTAACCCTTCTGGCTCAGTTTTGTCCCTGTAGGGGGTCTGTATACACTGTATATATAGCGGTGGGCTGCGTGGTCCGCAGTGCTCTTAAAGGGCCAGTACCTTTTACATTGTGTTTTCTGCAATTGAATCTCAGGACAGCAAATTCCCCCCCGTTCTACCAAATTTGGCCGCTGTGGTGGCGACTTTGGTGTCCAAAATGGAGGTGCTGATGGCTGAACGTGCTGCTAGAAAAGGGCCTAGGATATCTTTCTCTTCTGATTCAGATGGTGATATGGCTGCTGTGGGTGGCGTGCCCTTTTCAGGGTCTCGCTCTTCGCGGGACCCTCTGGGGTCTGAGGGGGAGGCGGAGGTGGAGGGGGTAGATGATTCTCCCCCGGGGTCGCCTGAAGAACGCGCAGCTATAGATGCGTTGATTTCTTCTGTTAAAGAAACCCTACATCTGGAGGATGAGCCCAATCCTCCGGGCATTGTGTCCTCTTTTGGTACACATAGGTCCCGCAAGTTGGCGCAGATTTTTCCCTGCCCCGCTGAGTTTCATCACACAGTGAATGAACAATGGTGCTGTTTGAAATGCCCCTTCACGGTGCCTAAACGGTTTCAACTGCTCTACCCCTTTGTGCCTTCTACGGATTCGTGCTGGTGTGTGGCTCCCCAGGTGGATCACACTGTGGTCGTACTAAACAAGGCTACTTTGGTTCCCACTGAGGATACCCCGGTGTTCCGGGATCCTACGGACAGGAGGTTGGAGTCTCTGGCCCGCCATGCCTACATGGTGGCGGGTTCCATGCTCAAACCTATTTTCGCTTCTGTCATGGTGACTCAGGCGGTGGCGGATTGGACTAAGGTGCTTAGACGCACTCTTGTGTCTGATTCGGCCCCCCCTGCCACGCTGAACATGGTGGACCAAATTCATCAAGGGGTCATGTATTTGTCCAATGCGGCCTTGAATGGGGCCCCTTTGGCCGCGCGCCTGTCTAGTGTCGCGGTACTTAACCGTCGACTGATCTGGTTGAAGAGCTGGTCGGCTGACCAGACGTCACGTAAAACGGTGGCTGATTTTCCTTATGCAGGGTCTCGCCTTTTTGGCGAGGCCTTAGCTACTTTGGTGAAAGGAGTCACTGGGGGCAAAAGTACTCTGCTGCCCAAGAATTCGAAGAACAAGCCTTTTTGCGGTAAGCGGGGTCCCGCCTTTAGACCCAATCAGGGGTCCTTTCGTGCCTTCAAGACACAAAACAAAGGCAAGCACTTCAAGGGCCAAGGTGGCCAGAAAAAGCCCTGGGCGGGCAAGCAAAAGACCGGCCACGATGGTGCGGCAGCACAATCTGCCTCTGCCTGAAGGGACGCCCTCACCCGTTTCAGACAGGTGGGTTCAGGAAATTATTCGATCAGAATACAAGATTGAATTCCTTTCGTGGCCGGCGGACAGATTCTTTCCCTCAAATCTTCATTTGACCCCAGGGCTGTTACAGGACCTGCATCAAGAGGTGCAGGACCTCCTTGCCCAGGGGGTGATTGTCCCGGTGCCTCATCGGGACAGGTTTTCGGGGGTTTTACTCGAATCTGTTCACTGTGCCCAGGAAGGAGGGCAAGGTACGTCCGATCCTGGACTTGAAAGCTCTGAAACGCTTTGTGCGCGTTCGAAAGTTCCGTATGGAATCCCTCTGCTCAGTGGTGGCCTCCTTGAATCCAGGGGAATTCCTGGCCTCTATCGACCTGAAGGATGCGTACCTGCATATCCCCATTTTCGAGGGTCATCAGAGGTACCTCCGGTTTGCCATAGCGGAGGACCACTATCAGTTCGTAGCGTTACCTTTCGGTCTCGCTTCGGCTCCAAGGGTCT
This sequence comes from Pelophylax lessonae, assembly GCF_965119305.1. Taxonomy (NCBI): domain Eukaryota; kingdom Metazoa; phylum Chordata; class Amphibia; order Anura; family Ranidae; genus Pelophylax; species Pelophylax lessonae. Next base: position 140,261,845 of record NC_138773.1, on the reverse strand, counting down.
TTACCAAAGTGCTGGCGCCTGTTGAGGGCACAGGGCATTGCGGTCTTGGGATATCTGGACGATCTCTTGTTAAGATCGAGTGCCAGTCAGGGCCTGTTGCGCGATCTGCCCACTACGGTTCAGACGCTCCAGGAGTTTGGTTGGACCATCAACGTTCAGAAGTCGACTTTGTCTCCTTCGGTTCATCTTCCCTATTTGGGCATGGTTCTGCACTCTGCTCAAGCAAAGGTATTTCTGCTGAAGGACAAGCTCCGGACCCTTCAGAAAGAGATCAGGTCCCTCAGGGACAACGAATCCTTGTCACTCAGGACCTGTATGCGGTGCCTGGGGTTGATGGTATCAGCCTTCGAGACGATACCATTTGCTCAGTTTCACACACGGTCTCTCCAAGCGGAGATCCTGGCCAGGTGGGACAAACTGCCTCAGTCCTTGAATCTGAGTGTCTCGTTGAGTCGCCAGACCAGAATGGATCTTCTGTGGTGGCTTCAGTCCCCGGCTGTGTCGGAAAGGAAAATCCTTCCCTCCGTTGCTGTGGCAACCTGTCTGCCCAGGGCACTTGGTCAGAGGAGGAACCCTCCCTTCCGATCAACGTCTTGGAATTGAGAGCGATCAAACTGTGTCTCTTCCAGTGGTCGGTCGACTTCGGGGCCTTCCTGTACGGGTACAGACGGACAATGCTACCACGGTGGCTTACATCAACCACCAAGGGTGCACCAGGAGTGCCCAGGCGGCCCGGGAGGTGACCGGCATTCTGTCTTGGGCCGAGACTCATGTCCCGGTGATTTCGGCAGTTCACATTCTGGGTGTGGAGAATTGGCAGGCAGATTATCTGAGCCGCCAGACCCTGGATCAGGGGGAATGGTCCCTACACCCAGAGGTCTTCCAAATGCTGTGTGTGAAGTGGGGATCCCCGGACGTGGATCTGTTTGTGTCTCGGCTAAACCACAAGGTGCAAAGGTTTGTGGCAAGAACGCGCGATCCTCTGGCGGACGCCTCGGAGGTCCCTTGGTATCAGTATCGTCTGATGTATGCCTTTCTTCCGATTCAGTTGTTATCCAGGTTCCTTCGCAGGTTGGCCTCGGAACCGAACTTGGTGATTCTGGTGGCACCGGACTGGTCACGCCGGTCCTGGTACGCGGACATCGTTCACCTGGCAGTCGCACCTCCTTGGCGACTGCCAATGCGAGCAGATCTACTGTCTCCGGGACCGATCTTCCATCCTGCTTTACAGTCGCTGGCTTTAACGGCCTGGCTGTTGAGAGCCAGGTCCTGAGGGACAGGGGTCTCTCTCCAGAGGTCATTCCTACCTTAAGGCTAGAAAAGCCTCGTCTGGTAAAATTTATTACCGTACCTGGAAAGCTTATTTTGCCTGGTGTGAGTCCAGGGGGTGTTGGCTTTCCTCCAGTCTGGTGTGGACCAGCGCCTGGCGCTTGCCATGATAAAGGGCCAGGTATCTGCACTGGCTGTTCTTTTTCAACGCCCTGTGGCGTCTCATTCCTTAATTCGCACCTTCATTCAAGGTGTGCGACATTTGGCCCCTCCCTGGAGGGAGGCTTTACCTCCATGGGACTTGAACTTGGTTCTGTCCGTGTTACGGCGCTCTCCCTTTGAAAACATCCGGGAGATATCATTGCCTCTGCTGTCTAAGAAGGTTGCCATTCTGGTGGCGATCACTTCGGCTCGCAGGGTGTCGGAGTTGGCGGCGTTGTTTTGCCGCTCTCCTTACCTGATGGTTCATAAGGATAAGGTGGTCTTGCGATCTAACCCATCTTTTCTCCCAAAAGTGGTGTCTGATTTTCACCTAAATGAGGACATTGTGTTGCCTTCGCTCTGTGCGAAGCCTAAACATCCCAAGGAGGTTGCATGGCATTCCTTCGATGTTGTCAGGGCGATCAGGGTTTACCGGTCGTCCACTGAATCTTTTCGGAAATCAGATTCCTTCTTTGTCCTTCCTGAGGGACCTCGGAAGGGCATGGCTGCATCTGCGGCGACCATTGCCAAATGGATCAGACAGACGATTGTCCAGGCCTATGCTTTGAAGGAACGGGTTCCACCCTACCCTGTTAAGGCGCACTCTACCAGATCGATGAGTACGTCCTGGGCTTACCGGCATTAGGCTTCGGTGACCCAGGTGTGCAAGGCTGCGACTTGGTCGTAGGTGCACACCTTTTCAAAATTCTATAAGGTTTATGTTCTGGCATCAGCTGATGCCTCCTTTGGCTGCAAAGTTCTCTGTGCGGCAGTGCCATAGGGGACCCTTCTTTTTTTGTGGGTCCCTGGCTGTTGGGGTTGTTTTTCCCCTGGGTTATTTGCTTTCCTGGGCTGTTGCTCCTTTTGAGCCTTTTCTGTTGCCCAGAAGGTTCTCTTACTGTGCGTGTAAGGTGCCTTTCTCTGATGTGGGTACTGCGTTGCCTTTTATACGGTTGCGTATCCCACCCCTCATGTCTACACTGCTTTGGGACATCCCATTGGTGAAGACTGTATGAGTGGGCGGCGACTGTCGGAGGACGTAAGAGAAAACTGAATTTTTGTAAAATCTTACCATAAAATTCCTTTCTCTGAGTCCTCTGACAGTCGCCGCCCCCGCCCCTCTTTTTTTTATTTTACACTTACTGCTATGCTACCAAACTGAGTTGGGATGGCTACTGCAGGGGGGCTAGTGACCAGTGGGACAGCCCCCATGGGTGTGTCTATGTTAAATGCTTTTGTTTTTAACAAGTCTTATGCCTAGCTACTCCTGTACTACCCATTGGTGAAGACTGTATGAGTGGGCGGCGACTGTCGGAGGACTCAGAGAAAGGAATTTTACGGTAAGATTTTTACAAAAATTCAGTTTTTGTCATGTTAACTTACAACCAAAAACGTAAATGTATTTTATGTGATAGACCGGCACATAATTGTGAAGTGGAAGAGGCTGCACTGATGGGCACTGATTGGTAGCACTGATAGGTGGCACTTTTTGGCAGCACTGATGAGTACCGATAGGCGGCACTGATGGGCAGCACTGATTGGCAGCCCTCCTGGGCACTAATAGGCAGCACTGGCCACTGATTGGCGGCATTGGTGGGCACTGAGTGGTGGCACTGATAGGCAGCACTGACAGGTGCCACTGATGGGCACGGTCGGGCACTGATAGGTGGTACTGATGGGCACTGAGGCGGCACTGGTGGGCACTGATAGGTGGCACTGGTGGGCACTGATAGGTGGTACTGATTGGCACTGATGAGGCGGCACTGTCGCTGCTGACCCCAATAATACCTTCTGTACTTTGCTCCCAACTAACTAACTCTACCTCTGAGCCCTCCCCCCCCCAACACCTAGTTTAAAAACCCCTCCAGTTTTGTGGCCATCTTTCTTCCCAGTAGAGCTGTACCATCCCCATTAAGGTGCAGCCTGTCCTTACTAAAGAGCCAGTAGCCTACTGAGAAGTCAGCCCAGTTCTCCAGGAACCCAAACCTCTTCTTCCTACACCAGTACCTCAGCCACTTGTTCAGTTCCCTAAGCTCCTTCTGCCTCTCTGGTGTGGCTCGAGGTACAGGCAGTATTTCAAAGAAAACCACCTTGGAAGTCCAATTACTCAATCTATTCCCTAAGTCCCTGAAATCATTTTTTAGGATCCTCAACTTTCCTCTCACTTGGTCATTGGTGCCTACATGCACCATGGCCGCTGGGTCCTCCCCAGCCCCGCCCAATAATCTGTCCACCCGATCCGCGATGTGCCGAACTCAAGCGCCCGGGAAACAACATACTGTTGAGCTACCACGATCGTTTTGACAGATTGCCCTCTCTGTCCTTTTGATAATTGAGTCCCCTACTACCACAACCTGTCTAACCTTTCCTGAGCCTTGGCCCCCCTCCCTCCTGGAGCCGCTGCTCCCCTGGCAGCTGGGGGAGGACGCCTGCTCCAGCACTGCCACCCCTGAGCTTATATCCCCATCATCATACAACTTGGCATATTCGTTGGGGTGTACTAACTCAGGACTGGCCTCCCTAGCGCTCTACCCCTCCTTCTGTCACCCAACTGCCTACCTCCGGTGCCTGCGTCTCCACCCTCCTCTGCTGGGTAATGTCCAAGCTCCTTTCTAGGTTGTTGATGCTGCACAGTGTTGCCACCTTGTTTTCTAGATCCAGGATCTGGGCTTCTAGAGAAACAAGTCGCTCACATTTTGCACAGCAGTATTCGCCCTCGATTGGTGCATCAAGGAACGCATACATGCAGGAAGAAGTGCACTGAGTGGCATCCCCAATCCTGTCGGACATTATTACCCTCTATTCTATAGGGATGATTTGGATAACGGCCTGCTATTCGTTACCTACACTACCTCAATCTCCCCGGTACAAATCCTAGGGTTCTCCCGATCGCTAAGGTACTCTCGGTCGCTAAGGTAATCACCAGTCACTAAGGTAATCCCAGTCACAATGTCACAAGGTATTCCCGGTCGCTAGGGTTGCTCACAGTCACTAGGGTTACTCCCGGTCATTAAGGTACTCCCTGTCTTCTCTCCAGCATCTGAAAGGACTCCCGGGAGAAGAGTCAGTCCACGCATATCCACAGCGGCGGGTATGTTCTACGAGAGAGGCAGAGGTTGGCTGGGTGAATAACGTTGTTTTCCGGACAATTTGTTTGGGGTACTGGGTGGGTGCAGACATAGGGAGGGCCCGTGGAACACAACCTACCTTAGAGAGGTTGGAAAATCCCTTTCTTAGCCCACTAGGCCCCTCTTATGTCTAAGTCACACCGTGTCTATTGGGGACACAGGGTGACCAAGAAGCCCAGTCTGCCCTGCCCAAACCAGACTTCCACAGACTGATCGGCTGTGAGAGCTCCATGCGCCCTGCCAGGACAAACTTACAAACTATGTGGAACTTTGTCAAGGAAGCTGCCATGATGGATTGACTCTTTGGGACTTGTTACCTGACTAACTCAGGCACAGACCTATTGGAGCACTGATACCTGGTTAGTCTACCTTTGGGGTTAAGATATGCGACTGTATTCACCGTCACTGGGAGTGAAAGACAGATACTTAATGGTTTGAAAAGCTTCAAGTGGGACAGTAATATTTGTCAGCAATATCTCTCAAGGAATATGAAGATTTAATCCCACTTTAGAATGTGAGACCTATAGCCTGTTGCCATGAAGTCTGACTCCGAAATAACCATAGCAATACGTAGATGTGTTTTCCGTGTGGTTCAATATAGGAGACAGACAGACTGTCATTGGCAGTCTTGCTCTATTGTCTATCTTTTGAGATGGAATGTGGATTGTGTTAAGTCTGCCTGTCCCATTGTTAAATGTTAATGACCTCACATTATTCTGTCCAGATGGTCAGATAATTAGTTCAGGTTAATTCTGTTTCTGTATACAATTTCACCTGCATAGGATAATGTAATCAGGCAACCCCTGACATGTGTGTAGTAATTTGATCAGGAGGGGGATGTCCATGCTGTATATAAACTGTGTATGTTGTTCAAAAAGAAGAAGGTTCCAAAACTTGTACGAGCTAAGTTGTTGGCTAGCTTTGTATGAATGCGGCTGGGAAATCTGGGATATAGGTTCATGACTGCAAGGAAGGCCTATACGGACGGAAGACCACAAGTGCAGTGTGGGTCGGCAGTTCCGTTACATTGGTGGCAAGCGGTGGGATGCTTCCTGCAGTCAGGGACATCCAAACATCCACCGGGATCCAAGGTCCGGATAGCAGAAGAGGAGAGGTACAGATATCAGCCGCCATGGAAGAGGAATTCAGAAGAAGGTTGCGAGAAATGCAGATACAGCACAGGGGACCAATGTCAGAGCAGGTCCTGCTAGGATGGCATGATTCTGTGCGCTTGGATCTCTGGAAGGAAACGCTATCACGTGAGCAGCGCCACCAGGGAAAAATCCTCCCCTCCATCCATAAAAGGTACTGGTCGTCGTATGGATTGCGGGAGCTGTTTTTGGGAGATAAACCACAAGGAGTAGACAGCAGAGTTAAGCAGGCTGGTTTGGGCTCAGATGTGGTTGGAAGAAAGCTATAGAGCCCTCCGGTGGCATGTATCCCAAACATGCCTTTGGATAGCAGATGACAGCCCAACGGAAGGCTTTGGCTATGGCGGCCTAGGACTGTTGTACGAGAAGCTGTCAGGGGACCCTAACTTTGGGAGCGATTTGGAGTGGCGGTTAGAGGAAATGATGGATTACAGAGAAAGGATTCTGTACATCTCATAAGTGTTCTGGGCACTGGAAGATATGGAGTTTCTGGCCGTTCAGGAATGGGAGCTAGAGATCGCCTACAGACGGCTGCTAGACTCGGTTCGGCGCCAGGGCTGGGCTCCCCTTGCCTGGGAATATCCAGAAGAACCAGCTGACAGTCCAGAATTCCTGATTGAAGAATCGACAATGTGGCACAGTAATAGTGTGCTTTGCTCACCTGCACCCACGGTCTTGGATGTGGAAGTCTTATGGCGGATGCAGCAAGTGCTGACTCACCTGGACGAACCTGTTTCTGCACAGGACGAGCTTGGATAGAGAAATGCGTCTGTCCAGCAGCTGGATAAAGGTATGGAAGATGAAGCAGCCAGCTCATCTTTCCAGCTGCATTTTAAAGGTATGGGAGAAGAGGAAGCCATCTTAATTCCCCAACCACGGATCACAGATTTTTTTTTTTTTTAAAACAGTAGTTTATTGAGAACAGTTTCAACAGGACATCATACAAATAGCAACGATCGACTTGGTACATAAATAGTACAACCAGAAGTGCAAAGGTACATGCAGAAAACACGACAGTACAGTAATACACAGGTAACATGTCTGTGACAGCCATTGCATAACAGGCCTACGTGGTGCAAAAGAAAACACATTCTATTAGTCAACAGGACTGAAACCACTTAGTAGCGGAAAGGTACAGGTACATATAGCAGTACAATGAGTGCAGGGCAGTTACAGCCCGGCCACCGTGGCACAGTTTGACAAGACATTAATCGAAGCAGGTATCAGTACTCCCCAGCCATCTACCCCAAATTTTCTCATACTTTGTTGGACAGCCCCTGTGGCGATCGATCAGTTTCTTATACAAAAGGGTAGAGTTCACATCAGTCCTCCATGCCTGTATAGAGGGAGGTTGTGTCTGCATCCACAGCCTAGCTATTCATTTTCGGCACTGAAGAGTGTTTAATGGAGGAATATTTGAACTGTAATGTGGACGATAACGGGAAATTCGCACGGGGGGTTAAGTAGGCTCTATGTATAATGTAGAGCTGAGTCAGTCGGTCAGACAGTTTCGGGGAAGAGAGGTGAGGACAGTCTAGAACCAAGTCCCAGTCTGTCTCATCCAGTCGGCCCAGATCCCTTTCCCATCGCTCCTTGGCCCTATCAGTCACAGCGTTGTTGAACTTGAGGCGTAGTTCGAGGTAAATGGCAGATATTAGCTTGGTTAGGTTATCCCCTAGGATTATGTCCAGGAGAGGTGGTCTAGACAGAGCAGGAGTGCGATCCGGGAATTTAGCTTGCAGTGCATGTCTCAGTTGAATGTACCTGAAGAGCATGAAGGTCGGGAGGTCAAATTAGTCTTTGTGATTGAAACGATCGCACCCCAGTACTACACATAACTTGGGACAGGTATATAACGCCATGTCTCGCCCACAGGTCGGCTCCTGGCATTGTGACCAGCTCCCAAAGGTGTTAATTATGCCATAGAGGAGTATGGGTATGTATGTGTGTGAGGTCTAGCTTTTGAAGGGCCAATTCCCAAACACAACAGTGGTGAAAAAGCATTGAGTCGTGAGAGGGAGGTGAGTACAGCGGATCGCGTCCACGAAGGAGTATTTGTGTCGGGTGTGGGTTACGCCATCCGTGCTCCAGCAGACCAAGGTTTGGTAACGGAGAGACTCCGAGGTACAGAAGTGGTAAAAATGGGAGAGTTGAGACGCCAGGTAATAGGAATGATTGTCAGGTAGGGCCACACTCCCCCGAGTGGTTGGATTCTTAAGTATGGGCCATGACAACTTGTGTCTGTTTGTACCCCAGATAAATGAGTTAAAAATAGCATCAATAACTTTAAAGAATTTGAGGGGTATCCGGGTCGGAGAATGCCATAGCATGTACAGAATTTTAGTTAGCAGTATCATTTTCACGAGGTTTACCCTACCCATTGCCCCCAGTGGTAGGCGAGCCCATGTTTGTGTACATTGTTTCACAGTAAGGATTAGGGGTTTGATATTATCTGCTTCAGCGCAGATCCCTGGTTTATTTATAGTCAGCAAAAAGGGGTTTACAGTGGGAGGGGACAACTGTACCACACGACCAATCGCACACATGTATACATACAAATGTTCAATCGAAAGGGGAGTGTATGTTCATGCCCGAGCAGAGCTGGGTTTCCCGTCGTTGGGTGCACGAGCAACCATGCACTATTGCTAACAATGAAACACACGTGTAGGAAAAATGCCCGCCAAACACTATGCAATGGAACTAGTGTGTATCTCATGTTGCCATGCTAATATGTGTGCACGCACTCCCATCAAAAGCTGTTAGAGTGAATCCTATATAATATAGTTCATAAAAACCATCTTTGATAGTGATTATGCTATTGTTCCAGTAAATGAGACTATATCTGCAAAGGAAAATAGCAGCAGTATTTTAATTATGCAGATCAAGCATAATAGAAAGCTACCAGCCATTAGTCCAGCAAAAGGACAGATATTATCAAAATGAAAATACTTCTACATCACAAATATACAGTATCTCCACCAGTGAATACCGGGGCCCTGACTCACTGGCAGTAGCCACTCAGAGCGCCTGTTGTTCGGGAGATCAGGCGAGTGGTATGCAGTCTCCATTTAATGGAAGGTTTCCACAACTACAGCTCTTTCCTCAATGCCAGTTAAAGCCTTAATCGCTGTGCATAGCGATCACCGGTAAACTGACACTGGGAGACATGATAGCAATTTAATTAAAAACACATCCTGAAAAATGTCCGCACAAATAGCAATAAAATTTCCACAACACTCTGCAGCAATGCTGGCAGCACTCATACGTCTATTTCGCAAAGGCAACCTCTGGCTATGATGCTGAGTACGTGCACTCAGCTTCTTTGGTCGACCATTGCGAAGGCCTGTTCTGAGTGGAATCTGTCCTGTTAAACCGCTGTATGGTCTTGGCCACCGTGCTGCAGCTCAGTTTCAGGGTCTTGGCAATCTTCTTATCGCCTAGGTCATCTTTATGTAGAGCAACAATTCTTTTTTTTAAATCCTCAGGGAGTTCTTTGCAATGAGGTGCCATGTTGAACTTCCAGTGACCAGTATGAGAGAGTAAGAGTGATAACACCAAATTTAACACACTTGCTACCCATTCGTACCTGAGACCTTGTAACACTAACGAGCCACATCACACCACGGAGGGAAAATGGCTGATTGGACCCAATTTGGACATTTTGACTTAGGAGGTGTACTCACTGTTCTCTATCGTTCATCGACGGATGCAGCTCCATCTAGTCAGAGACTATAGGTTTATGCGCCTCCTATCTGGAATAGGCACTAGACAGGAAAAAAGCTTAACCACACCTATGGGGCTGTCCCTGCAGGCATAATCCCACACACCCTGCTATCAGCAAACAGTTTGTTTCTGCCTAGTTTAAGGAATAGGACCTAGCTTCCTGCTGGGACTTGGGTCTTAGCTATTATAGGGAAGTTTGTTAGTTTGTGATATTTTATTTTCACTAGATAGTTCCTGAGGACCAAGATCCAGAGGAAATACAAGCAACAGCCAGCTGCGGTTTTGCCCTATATAATCTAGACCCTTAAGGTCTCCCAGCCTGACCAGCGAGTGTGAGCAGGTTATAGTCCAGAACTAGGCCTCGCCCCGATGGATGGGGACAAGCCTGCGAGTGGACCGTCTCGCTGGGACGCACACGACCTGGAACACCCTGAGTCGCAGCTTCCCTTGGCTGACAGCACCCCCATCCCGGGTGGGAGGTGATCTGTTTTGGAATGGCACCCACCTGGTACCGTGGTATGGTGAGTTAATTGTCCCCTCAAAAACCCCTGGCGGTCTCGGGGCGGACATGGGCCCTGACATGGGAATAGTCGGACCTTAGTGGCTCCCTCAGGTTCCCCTGGCACCTTGGACTAGTCCTGCGTACCCCTCGGCATTCCCTTACCCCAAGCAGGTTTTTACCTTGGGGGGGGGGGCAGTAATAATGTGGCTGCTGTGGCGCCTATTTGAGGGGGTTGACTTGTCGTGTCTGGGCCCCTGGGTGGGAACCTTGGAGGCCGCATGGCGCCATGGGGGCCGCCATTTTGCTGTGGATCATGATTTTTATATTCCCATTAGTTAATAGCAATTTTCTATAATTCCCCCCAGAGAATGCATGAGTGGCCATTTTCCTTAGGTCCATAGGCTGGACAGGTTTGCGGCATGGTTTTTTGAAATATTGAGGCTGAGTTTTCTCTTCCCCTTCCTGTACAGTCAGTGTCAGTTTTGTTTTTGCATAGACCATGCTGGAAGTCTCCTCTGTGGTCTGGTAACGTTTTCCTGGGTTTCCCTGTGGGTTTTTCTTCATTCACTCTGCTATTATCTTATAATAACCAGGGATTGTGAGCCCGCACTTATAGAGGTGGGACTGCGTTTTTGGCGGTCTTAAGGAGACACTGCCCAATTATTTTAAAAAGTGTAATATGGAGTCCCAGGATACTATTTCACCTGCAGACCCCCTGGGAGAGATTGCGGGACCTTCTGGTTCTCAGTCTCAGCCAGAGATTGCAGCTTTTTTGCAAAAAGGTAGATTTTGTCATTGCTAGTGCTGCCAGCCGCAAACGCGCTCCGCCGTCACCCCCATCTGCAGGGTCTTTTGACTCTAAGATAGACATGGCTGCCGCATACGCAGACCACCCTGAGCGGTTGGTGTCGTCGCATTCTGACAGTGAAGAGGACCTGTCCTCAGCCGCCACGCGGGAACGCGCTTTGGTGGAAGCTCTGATAGTTTCGGTGCGGGAAACTTTCAAATTGGCTGATGAACCCACAGCGTTGGGTACGCAAGTGTGACGTACCTGATCCGAAGCCGGAGTGTAGAGAGGGCTCCCCTTGCGGCTAGGTGCAGAACACCCCTGAAGGTGAGACAGGGAGTGCTGTGCCCGAAGTAGCACGGGTTGCCGGCTCGGATGGCCAGATGGTGGCTGCGTCCAATGGGTGATAGGCCCAAGGCAGATCTGGAACACTTGACAAGCCAGGCAGGTGTGCTGCAGGAGCAAGGTAAGCTGGATAGCCCACAGGAGACTGGTAATGCGGAGTCAATAGCCAAGCCTTGGTCAGACACTGGAGAAGACAGAGGAGAGTCCAGGGACAAGCCAAAAGGTCAGGAGCTAGAGGTATCAAGAGGAGTCGAGGTCAAGCAATCCGGGTCGGCAACGGGAAATCCAAGATAAACAGGCAAAACAAGGCACAAGGGACACGGGGAGCTGAAGATCATCCAGCAACTAGTAGCTGTCATTGCTGAGTTTAAATAGGCCGTTTGGCGCCAAGTGTCGTCACGTCCTGCGTGCGCGCATGCGCATTGGCGCACGCACGTTCCTAGTTGATCTTGCCCGGAGTTGGCCGCGCATGCATATTCGTGCCAAAGCGCGAATGCGCTGATTAGCCAAACTGTTGGAGTTTACCTGACATTGCCCCCCCTGAGGGGCAGCCTCCGGATGCCCAAAAGGGCCTGTTTTCCAGGAAATCTTTTGAAAAAGTCCCGTAATAGCCTGGGAGCATGTATGTTTTGCGCAGGTTCCCAAGAACTTTCTTCCGGAGGATATCCTTTCCATTTCACCAAGTACTGGGTTTGCCTTCCTCTTCTGCGGCAATCCAGAATGGATTCCACTTCATACTCTGTTTCGCCATGTACTAGAACTGGAGATGGAGGCAACTCGTCTCTATTAGGAAAGGGACCAGAATTGGCCGGTTTGAGCAAGGACACGTGGAACACTGGATGGATCCTGTACGTATTAGGAAGACATAATTCAAAGGCCACAGGGTTAATTATTCTCTTGATCGGGAAGGGACCAATGAACCTTGGCCCCAACTTTTTAGATGGGCAGGACAACTTGAGGTTAAGGGTGGACAGCCACATCTTATCTCCCACCTTCAAGGCAGGACTGTCTCTCTTCCTCTTGTAATAAAATTGTTTGTAATTTTCTTGTGCTTTTTGCATAGTCCTTTGCAGGAGCAAAATATTTTCCTGGAGGAAGGTTGTCCTATCTTGCACAGCAGGTACCGTAGTTTCAGGTATCGGGCTAGGCAGAAAAGATGGGTGGAAACCATAGTTCACAAAGAACGGAGACTGATGTGTGGAAGCGTGAATTGAGTTGTTGTATGCAAACTCGGCACACGGGAGCAAAGCTACCCAATTGTCCTGTGAAAATGTAGAGAAGCAACGGAGATATTGTTCGAGGGTCTGATTTGTCCTTTCTGTTTGGCCGTTACTTTGCGGGTGATATGCTGATGATAGACAGACCTCGATATTACAGGTTTTGCAGAGGGCCCTCCAGAATCGGTCGGACAAGATGCTACTGGGCAGACCATGTACCTCACGATTTCCTTGATAAAGGTATGTGCCGTGTCCACAGCCGAAGGAATGCCAACCATGGGCACAAAGTGAGCCATTTTAGATAGGCGATCTACTACCACCAAGATTGTAGAGAATCCTTCAGGAGAAGGTAGGTCCACAATAAAGTCCATGGATAACATTTCCCAAGGTTGTTTAGGAACAGGAAGTGGTCTCAATAGACCCCAGGCTTGGACATGGCTGCCCTTACTCCGAAGGCAGGTCGTGCAGGAACTCACATAATCCTTACAGTCTTGTCTGACATTTGGCCACCAATAGGATCGTTGGATGAGTTCCAGAGTCTTACGGACCCCAAAGTGACCGGCTAATTGGTGGTCATGGAAAGCTTTAAGGACCATGAGTCTGGCTTCCTGAGGTACAAAAATTTTATTATTATGCAAGAAAAAATGTCCCTGTTTCTGGAGTGAAGAGGTCTCAGGGGCAGTGCATTGGGCAGAGGCCCGTTCAAGGGTGGTCCTGAGATCCGGCTGGATTAACAGAAAATTTTGGGCAGACAAAATTGTGCTAGGGGTGACATCCATAGGAGTTTCAGGGAACATCCGTGAGAGGGCGTCTGCTTTCCCGTTCTTGGATCCTGGCCGGTACATAAGATGGAAATTATACCTTGAAAAGAATAGGGCCCATCTGGCTTGTCGAGGTCTCAAGCGTCTGGCAGATCTGAGATACTCGAGATTTTTATGATCTGTAAATATCATAATTGGATGGGCTGCACCTTCCAACAAATACCGCCACTCCTCCAGTGCCGCCTTGATGGCCAGCAGTTCTCGGTCCCCTACGTCGTAGTTCCTCTCAGGCTGAGTGAGCTTTCGAGAAAAAAAAGCTACTGGGTGGAGCAAAGCTTTAGGTCCCTGGCGTTGAGAGAGGATTGCTCCCGTGGCTACCTCTGAGGCATCAACCTCAAGGACATAAGGCAAAGCCGGGTCTGGATGCTGTAGCACGGGGGCACTGGTGAACACAGCCTTGAGTCTGTCAAACACCCCTTGAGCCTCTGAAGACCAGTGGAAGCGGGTGTGTTGCCGAGTTAGTTGAGTAATGGGGGGAATGATGCGGGAAAAGTCTTTAATGAATCTGCGATAAAAATTTGCAAAACCCACAAACCTCTGGATACCTTTCTTGTCCATGGGAGCAGGCTACTCCAAGATAGCAGACACTTTCTGAGGGTCCATTGCTATTCCATCCGTGGAGATGATCAGACCTAGAAACTGTATTGATGATTTCTCGAATTCTCATTTTTCCGCCTTTGCATAAAGCCCGTGTTTTCTGAGAGTGGCCAATACTTTTTGTACGTGTATTCCATGTGACTCCAAGTTGGCAGAAAAAACAAGAATGTCATCTAAGTAAACGATAAGGAAATTGTCCAGGAATTCTCTGAAAATATTGTTTACTAGATGCTGGAAGGTGGCAGGGGCATTGCACAGCCCAAAAGGCATAACCAGGTATTCGAAGTGCCCGAAACGGGTTCGAAAAGCAGTCTTCCACTCGTCGCCTTCACGGATTCGTACCAAGTTATAAGCACCTCGTAGATCTAATTTGGTGAAGACTTGAGCGGAGCAGAATCTCTGAAAAAGCTCAGGAACGAGAGGAAGCGGGTACCGGTTTTTTATAGTAATTTTATTTAAGTCTCTGTAATCCACACAAGGCCTTAGGGTATGGTCCTTCTTTTCCACAAAAAAGATGCCGGCTCCGGCCGGAGAGGAGGAAGGACGAATGAACCCTTTTTTGAGGTTCTCGTCAATGTATTGCCATAGGGCTTCAAGCTCAGTCTCTGAGAGCGGGAAGATACGGCCGAAAGGAATTACAGGTAACAACTCAATCGGGCAATCGTAGGGACGGTGAGGTGGTAATGAGTCCGCTTTCTTCTTATCAAACACATCAAGAAAGTCGTGGTACACAGAGAGAACAGCTTGGCTGATATTGGAAACAGGCTGAATGGAAAGACAACGGCAGGAGGCGGCGTCTCAGGAGCCACACAATGTTGACGGCAGTATGCTGACTTAAAAGATACTTCCCCTCTTGACCAGTCTATCAGCGGGTTGTGAACCCGGAGCCAGGGGATTCCCAGAATTACAGGAAACATGGGGGAAGGAAGAACGTCAAAGTGAAGAAGTTCTTGATGGCCTGGGCCGATTGTGGCAAGTATAGGTAAGGTTTCCTGGATGATGGGCCCGGATCTGGGAGTAGTGCCATCTGAAAGGTGGATTTCTCATTTATGGTTCTTGGTTTGGAGAGGTATGTGGAGGTCTCTTGCCAATGAGATATCCAGGAAACAGCTGCAGGCTCCAGAGTCAATGATGGCTGGCAGCTTGATCTCCCCTCCTGCCACCTGCAAAGAAACAAGGAGGACCAGGTGAGTAGGGGAAGATCCAGGAATCTGAAGGTGCATATGACTGGAAATAAGAGGCTTACTTGGTCTGACTGGGCAGTTACGAAGGAAATGTCCATTGTCCCCACAGTACAGACATAGGTTCAATTGCCTGCGACAAAGTCTTTCCGCAGGGGTTAAGGCTGAATGGACCACCCCGATCTGCATAGGCTCCTCGGGTGACATTGGGCTGGCAGCAGTCGGTAAAGGTGCAGGAGGTGGTTGCACCTTGGGTAGCATCCAAGCAGGCTGAAAGGACTGAGCACGTTCGGACCGACGTTCCCGCAAACGTCTGTCTAACTGGATGGCCAGTTGAATGAGCCCCTCTAAAGTGGTGGGGGTCTCAACCCGTGCTAACTCATCCTTGAGAGTTTCCGACAGGCCTAGCCGATACTGATGTTTGAGGGCGGCCTCATTCCAGCCTGTGTCTGCAGACCACCTGCGAAAGTCCATGGTGTAATCTTCCATGGGGCGTCGGCCTTGCTGTAATTTATGAAGTGTCGTTTCGGCAGTAGCTGTACGTTGTGGGTCATCGTACAGCTGGCCCATTGCCTCAAAGAAGACCTTGACAGAGTCCAGAGCAGGATCCTTCCGTTCCAGCAAATGGTGGGCCCAGGACTGGGGTTCATCAGACAGCAGGGAGATGATAAACCCTACTTTAACTGTCTCCAAGGAAAAAGTTCTGGGTTGCAGAGCCAAATATAATAAGCAGGCGTTCTTAAATGATTTAAACTTCCTGCGATCACCAGAGAAGCGTTCAGGCGGAGGTACCCTGGGTTCAGGAGGAGGAGCCATCATAGCAGGAATAGGAGCGGATTGTCCTGAAGCTGAAGGAGCAGGGTTAGAGACTGCAGCGGATGGATCTGAAGGAGCCGCCAGAGGCGGTGTAGACAGGTACTGCAGGCGACCTTCCAGTTGGAAGTAACCCTCCTGAAGATTCTTCACAGCCTGGGTTAAAGCTGCAACTTGCTGGCATAAGGCTTCCAGCGGGGAGGCACCTCTCTCGGCTTCAGTCATGGCTGGATGATACTGTCACGTACCTGATCCGAAGCCGGAGTGTAGAGAGGGCTCCCCTTGTGGCTAGGTGCAGAACACCTCTGAAGGTGAGACAGGGAGTGCTGTGCCCGAAGTAGCATGGGTTGCCGGCTGGGATGGCCAGATGGTGGCTGCGGCCAATGGGTGATAGGTCCAAGGCAGATCTGGAACACTTGACAAGCCAGGCAGGTGTGCTGCAGGAGCAAGGTAAGCTGGATAGCCCACAGGAGACTGGTAATGCGGAGTCAATAGCCAAGCCGTGGTCAGACACTGGAGAAGACAGAGGAGAGTCCAGGGACAAGCCAAAAGGTCAGGAGCCAGAGGTATCAAGAGGAGTCGAGGTCAAGCAATCCGGGTCGGCAACGGGAAATCCAAGATAAACAGGCAAAACAAGGCACAAGGGAGCTGAAGATCATCCAGCAACTAGTAGCTGTCATTGCAGAGTTTAAATAGGCCGTTTGGCGCCAAGCGCCGTCACGTCCTGTGTGCGCGCCTGCGCATTGGCGCACGCACGTTCCTAGTTGATCTTGCCCGGAGTTGGCCGCGCATGCGTATTCGCGCCAATGCGCGAATGCGCTGATTAGCCAAACTGTTGGAGTTTACCTGACAGCAGGTGTCTTTTGGCTCCCGCAAATCCCGTAAATTGGGCAATGTGTTCCCTTTCCCAGAATTGTTTCATACTATCGTGGATGAACAATGGCGGCGCATTAAGCACATGTTAGTGGTGCCTAAGCGTTTTACATGCCGTTACCCCTTTGCGGGGGCAGTGTATACTAGGTGGACTGTACCATCAAAAGTGGATTCCCTGGTGTCCAGGTTGAATAAAGCGACTCTGGTACTGGTGGAACTGTCTCCAGCTTTTGTGGACCCCGTGGATAGACGGGTGGAATCCTTGTCCCGCCATTTACACATGGCAGCAGGTCACATATTACTACCTTTGTGAATGTTTTGGTAGCGCAGACTGCTACGGAATGGGTGAAGTTACTTAAAAGTAACTTGGAAGCTGAACGGCTCACCCCTGCGGTGTTGGAACTACTGGACCAGTTGGTTCACGCCCTGGTGTTCATGTGTGATATGTTTCTGGATTCAGCCCCGTTGGTGGCCAGGGCATTGGCAGTGGTGATTGCTATTAGGCGCATGATGTGGCTGAAAAGCTGGTCGGCGAACCAGGCTTCTAAAAAGGCCTTGACTGATCTTCCCTTCCTAGGGGAGAGGCTGTTTGGATCCTCTGTGTACTAGTTGATCAAAGGTATCACGGGGGGTAAGAGCACTCATCTTTCCCAATCCTCTAAGGGCAAGGCGCCACATCCTGGGCAGGGGCCTTCCTTTAATGCTCATAAACGTCTTTTTCGTGCCTCCAGGTCGCAAGAAAAAGGTAAATCATTCATGTCTTCTGGGGGTTACAAGAAGCCGTGGTTGGGGAAAGCAAAGACCGGCCAATCTGGACCTGCAGACAAGTCCTCGTCTGCATGAAAGGGTGCCCTCACCTGATTTTGGTGTGGTTGGACATCTTTGTTTCTTTCTAGAACCTTGAAACTTTTTGATTCAGGACAAATTAGTTTATGAACTGATCTGGGTACAAGATCGAATTGTGGTCTCACCCCAGGTTCTTCCCGTCCAATCTTCGACTATCCCCAGTCCTGTTAAGGAACTTGCGAGGGGAAGTACACAATTTGCCGTCGCAAGGATTGATTGTACCAGTTCCTTTTCAGGAACCTTTTCAAGGGTTTTATTAAAACCTCTTGACCGTGCCCAGGAAGAAAGGCAAGGTGCGTCTTATCCTGAAACTCAAGGCCCTGAACCGTTTTGTGTGGGTACAGAAGTTTCAGATGGAATCCATCTGCACAATAGTGGCGTCGCTGCACCAGGGAGACGTCTTAGCATCCAAAGATATCAAGGAGGCATATCTACACATCCCTATTTACACTGGACACCAACGGTTTCTTCGCTTTGCGGTCGCAGAGAAACATTATCAATTTGTGGCATTACCTTTTGGTCTCCCAGAGTGTTTACCAAGGTCTTAGCACCGGTATTGGCATTGCCAGCAGGGGATTGTGGTACTTACCTACACAATCTCCTGTTGAGAGCGGACTCTTTCAGTCTTGTTGGGGAATCTGACGGTCACTGTCAGAACTCTGCAGGATTTCGTTTGGAACATCAATTTCAAGAAATCCGCGCTGACACCTGTCTTGAGACTGGATTATCTGGAGTTGATTCTGGATTCAGCCTTGGCCAAGGTGTTTCTTCCCCAGGACAAGCTGCAAAAGTTGCAGGAGGCAATTTGGTTGTTGGCAAACAATCTGTCCTCTCTTTGAGTTTGCATGAGGGCCTTGGGCCTGATGGTATCAACCTTCAAGGCGGTTCCATTTGCTCAGTTCCTTACCAGACCTTTGCAAAGGGAGATTCTTGTCAAATGGAACAAGGATCCAAAGTCCTTGGAATCCTGGATTCGGTTAAACCACAACACAAGGTCTGCTCTGTTGTTGTGGTTTCAGTCTCCAGCACTATGCCAGGGCAAGTCCTTCCTTCCATTGTTTTGGACAGTTGTGACCACAGACACCAGCCTATCGGGCTGGGGCGGGGTGTTGGTGTAGCTCTGTGCCCAGGGTACCTGGACGATGGAAGAGTCTAAACATCCAATAAATGTTTTGGAGCTCAGAGCAATAAAACTTTGTCTGAGCCATTGGATGACTCGTCTGCAAGATTTTCCGGTTCGGGTTTAATCAGACAACGCCACCTCAATGACCAGGGGGGCACCAAGAGTGTATTGGCAGCCAAAGAGGTGGCCAAGATTCTGGCCTGGGTGGAAAAATTGATTCCAGCTCTCTCTGCTGTATACATTCCAGGTGTGGAGAACTGGCAAGCGGATTACCTGAATCGTCAAGTGTTGGATCAAGGGGAGTGGTCCCTACACCCTCTCCTGTGTGTTCGGTGGGGGACTCCTGAGGTGGATCTATTTGCTTCTCACCTCAACAAGAAGGTTCAGAGATTCGTAGCCAGGTCTCAAGTTCCTCTGGGCGACGCCACAGATGATCTGGTGGCTCTTGGGGTCAATATTGGCTAATTTATGCCTTTCCTCTCTTGAAACTCCTGCCAAGGCTTCTGTGCAGGATAGAAGGGATTCTGGCCTTTCTGGTGTCTCCGGACTGGCCTCACGTGTCTTGGTATGCAGACTTAGTAAGGTTGGTCGCCGATGCTCCTTGGAGACTTCCTCTCAGGGAAGATCTAGTGTCTCAAGGTCCAATCTTCCATTCTTCTTTACAGTCGCTGGCTTTAACGGCATGGCTGTTGAAAGCCAGGTGTTGCGAGAGAGCGGTCTTTCTGACTCTGTGATTCCTACGCTGTTGAAGGCTAGGAAGTTGACTTCTAGGAAGATATATAATTGTACGTGGAAATCATATATTTCATGGTGTGAGTCATTGAAGGTGCACCCTCGCTTGTTTTCGATAGCTAGGGTCTTGGCCTTTCTGCAGAAAGGAGTTGAACAGTCGTTGACTTTGGGCACTATCAAAGGCCAAGTGTCAGCTTTGGCTATATATTTACAACACCCGTTAGCTACGCATGCTTTGATTCGTACCCTTATACAGAGAATGTGCCATATGGCTCCTCCGAGAAGGTCCGCGCTACCTCTGTGGGACTTCAATCTGATATTATCTGTTCTTCAAAAGCCTCCTTTTGAGAACATTCGGGAGATTTCTCTGCTTTCGTTGTCCCAGAAGGTTGCCTTCCTGGTGGCTATCACTTCCACTCGCAGAGTATCTGAACTGGCAGCTTTGTCCTGCTGCTCACCTTCTGGTGATACACAGGGATAAAGTGGTACTTCGACCTAATCAGTCGTTTCTGATTTTCATCTGAATTAAGACATTGTGTTGCCTTCACTCTGCCGTAAGCCCAAACAGGAATTTGCGTTGCACTCTTTGGATGTAGTTCGGGTGATCAGGGTCTATCTGGAGACCACTGAGTCTTTTAGAAAATCAGACGTGCTTTTTATCCTTACCAAAGGATCTCGTAAGGGATTGGCTGCTTCTGCGGCGACCATATCCAGATGGATCAGGCAGACTACCATCAGGCTTATTAGCTGAAGGTCAGGTTCCTTCTTTCCTGGTGAAGGGCATTCTACGAGAGCGCTGAGCGCCTCTTGGGCTTTTCGCCATCAGGCGTCAGTTCTGCAAGGCAGCAACTTGGTCGTCAGTGCATACGATTACACAATTCTACAAAATAGATGTGTTAGCATCTTTGGATGCTTCCTTTGGCCGCAAGATTTTGCAGACTATTGTTTAAAGAGGAAGTAAACCCTCCTCTGACACTTTTACCTATAGGTAAGCCTATGATAAGGCTTACCTATAGGTACTGTAAATATCTCCTAATGATATACCGTTTAGGAGATATTTACCTGACATGCAGCCAGTGACGTCACTGGCGCATGCGCTCTGAAGGAACGGCTGCTCGTGCCGTTCCTTCAGAGACCCGTGCCGTGACCATCGGCTCCCGCGCGCGTGCATGGGAGTGACGTCACCGCGGCTTCCGGCCAATCAGATGGCCGGATGCCGCGATCCCGGAAGACAGGCGACTAGACATGTCGCCCGTCATACAGGTAAGCGGATGGCACGGCGGGGGCTCGTTCTAAGGTAAGTATTTCATAATGAGCTAGTATGCGATGCAGGTTGCAAAAAGAAGAGAATTTTTTTTTTCAGGTTTACAACCTCTTTAAAGAGAACTGTTTTTTGTTTCTTTTTGAGGGTGTATTGTGTTTTCAGGGTGAGCTCCAGTTGTTCCTGGTTGAGCTCCATGTTACCTGGTTGGCTAAGTTTAGCCTTTGGAAAATACGTTTCCATTTGCGTAGTCTTCCCACTCCTCATGAATATACTGGTGTGGTTAAGCTTTTTTCCTGCCTAGTGCCTATTCCTGATAGGAGGAGCATAACCCTATAGTCTCTGACTAGATGGAGCTGCGTCTGTCGATGAACTTCAGAGAAAAGGATTTTACGGTTCTTACAAAAATCACATTTTTTATGCCAGCGATTTAGACATTAATGGCTGTGTGTTGAGTTATTTTGAGGGGACAGCAAATTTACACTGTTATACAAGCTGTACATTCACTACTTTACATTGTAGCAAAGTGTCATTTCTTCAGTGTTGTCGCATGAAAAGATCTAATAAAATATTTACAAAAATGTGGGAGGTGTACTCACTTTTGTGAGATACTGTATCTGTAGACTGTATATAGTGACAATGTGAAAGGGGATGAAAGGGTTAACTGGGGGTGATCAGGGGGTTAAATAAGTGCCTACGTGTACTGGTGTCAGTGTAGTGATTGTATACTCAGTCGATGCTCTCTCCTCTCACGCTTGAACCAAAAAGGGCTCCAGGAGACGAGATTGCATCATTTCCTGTGCCTGTGTTTACATTACACAGGCACAGGACATTCTGTCATTGGTCAGAATCGATCACCAGGTCCGGGCCATAAATCATTGGCCTGGACCTGATCGGCTCTGAACCAAATCGGATCATTGCGGGGACGGCATGCGCACGCCCCCTACCCCCACACGCGATCGACATACAGGTAGGTTAGTTGGCACTGCTGAGCCACCTTGCCACAGTAAAACTGCGGTGGGTGGTCGGCAACAAGTTAAGAGGGGCAGCAGAGGCTGTTCTTTTTTCCATTTGTCCCTATCCCTGAAATGTCCGTTACTGACATCCTTTTGCTGTAAAAATCCTGAGGTTATAGCTGCTCTGCCTCTCCACTGCCTCCTCAGCCAGTGGAAACAGTGTACCCGCTGTAGCAGAACCGCAACCCACACTGTGTTTGTGGGCATCCATCAGTATACCGTTTACTTCAGTCTTGAACATAGATATCAGATATTACAGCCGCCCTGCATACAAAGCTAGCCGACAACTTAGCTTGTATAAGTTCTGGAAATTTTATTGAACAAACTCACACCAAATATATATACCTCACAGGAGGACATCCCCCTCCTGATCAGATTACCCTACCAGGTCAGGTGCCTAAATACATTATGCTATGCAGATGAAGATGAAATTGTGTATAGAAATATAATTAACCTGAACTAATTCCCTTGCCATCTAGACAGAAACAATATGTGAATGGAAATGCAGACCCAGACAATGGTATCATTAACATTTTAATTAACTCAGCACTGCAACAAGGCTAAAACAAAGCACATTACACATTATCCTAAGTATAAACACAGAATCTGCAGTATACAATAGGTGAGTAAATCAGCATAATCAACAATGTCTGGAAGACAGGTGGTTGAGCTGAAGATATTCACATCTGCTATGAGTCTGACTGTCTTGGGGAGACATGGACTTGAATCCAAAGTAACTTTACTCCAAGGGCCCCACCTATAGTGTCTGTCTTTCATTCCCAATGACGGTGACTACTGTCACATATCTTCTTCCCCAACGGTAGGACTAAGCAGGTACCAGAACTCCAATGGGTCTGTGCCTGAGTTAGATGGGTAACAAGTCCCAAAGAGTAAATCCAGGCTGGCAGCCTCCTCGACAAAGTTCCACATAGTTTGTAAGTTTGTCTATGGAAGTCTGGTTTGGGCAGGCCAGACTGGGCTTCTCGGTCACCCTGTGCCCCTAATAAGCATAGGGTGACTTAGACATAAGAGGGGTCTAGGGAGCTGAAGGTAAGCTGGGTTCCACGGGCCCCCCCAACGAAAGTGACAAAAAAATTGTGAACCTATTTGCTGATGATAGATATAATCATCTTACTTACCAACCCAGAAGCTTTCCTGGTTGCAAGATCTTCTTAGGATGTTTAGCGATATCTCTTACTAGAAGGTCAACTTCGCCAAATGCTTGATACTCGACCTAGGCATTGACCCCCCATTGCACACTAAACTTAGTGCTTCTTACCCGTATTCCTGAAGCACTGAGGGGATTCCATATCTAGGTATCCGTTTAATGCTTGACATGAAATGATGCTGCTACCCCAGATATTATATGTTTTTAGAACCATTCCTGTTAAAAACACATATATGACAGCACTTAACCACTTAACCCCCGGAGGATTTGGCTGCTAAAAGACCAGGGGGTATTTTGCGATTCGGCACTGCGTGACTTTAACGGACAATTGCGCGGTCATGCGACGCTGAACCTAAACAAATTTGACGTCCTTTTTTTCCCACAAACAGAGCTTTCTTTTGGTGGTATTTGATCACCTGTGCGATTTTTTGATCACGCGCTATAAACAAAAAAAGAGTGTCAATTTTGCAAAAATAACAATATTTTTCACATTTTTTTATATGAAATTCCCCCCAAAAAAAAGTAAAAATCAAAATTTTTTAACATTTTCGGCCAATTTGTTTTATGCTACATATGTTTGGTAAAAAAATCGCAAAAAGCGTATTTTGATTGGTTTGCGCAAAAGTTATTGCGTTTACTAACAAAGGGAAAGATTTTTGTCATTTTTGTTGTTTTTTTTTTAACGCGTAATGGCGGCGATCTGCGATTTTTTTTTGCGGTACTGCGACATTGGGGCGGACAGATCGGACCCTTGACTGACATTTTTGACACTTTTGGGGTTACCAGTGACATTTCTACAGTAATCAGTGCTATATATATGCACTGTTACTGTAAAAATACACTGGCAGTGAGGGGGTTAACTTTATTTGAGAGGGAGGGGCTGTGTGTGTCCCTAGGGGCGTGATTCTAACTGTGATTGGCTGTGGCTTGAGCTGTAGTTACACTGATCAACGGTCCTACATAGTAGAACCGTATGATCAGTGTTTCTACACAGGGGAGAATGACAGGCAGCTTGTTTACACAAGCTGCCTGCCTTTCTCCCTCTCCCCCGACGATCGCAGAGTGAGCGGCGGACATCGGGTCCGCCGGTCACATGCGCGGGGGGGGGGGGGTCCGTTACCGCGCGGGAGCGCGCCGCCGGCGGCGTGCGCTCGCTCCCCAGAGCCTCACATACGTCACTTTGCCTGTGAGGGGCTGACTGCCGCAGTAAATTTACTGTGGGCGGTCGGCAAGTGGTTAATGCTCTTCTTAAGTGATTTGTGTGGCAAAACATGAAACCACGTGACTACTGGATAGCATCCCAAGCCTCCCAACTGACTGAATGGTTTGCCCCAGCGATGGATAATCGATGGGTCGAACTAGAAAAATCCAATAACCGTATAGCCTCACTTAGCAGTTTCCTGTTAAATGATGCATGGAAACCGTACTGCTTAAGGACCTTCCCCTCTCCACCCAGGCCTCTTTGACAACGTGGAGAACACTGTATTCTCTGCCTGCCACACAAGCACAAAACTCTCTATACCTATCCCACTAAAAACTCTTGAATCACTCATCCCCGATTTGTCCCTCCATAGCTGGGAAACATAAGGAATTAAGTGCCTACAAAACTTGCTTAAAGATAACACTTTCAAATCCTTTGCCAATTACAATCAGAATTCCATGTCCTGCCCAGGGATCACTACACCTATCTTCAACTATCCCATCTTTTGAAGTCTCTCCCATCCCCTGAAATATTTGTGCATAACAAAATCTGGTCATATCTTTAGAGGGCTTCGCCCTCAGTGAGAAGAATCTCCCTTTTCTACAATTTACTACAAGATAAGCTCACCTTTCACAAATCTACCCCATACTTAAGTGGGAAGTAGACCTGGGAGAGTCCTTCATCGACTGGCAGTGGCAATCTGCTTTTAAACACATCTACCATGCCTCTCACTACTCCAACCATTTTGGGAATTATCTCAAAAAATCACCTTGAGATGGTATCTCGACCCCTACATGATGACAAAGTTTCTTAAGTCGCAATCCACAATGTGTTGGAGAGAATGTGGGAGTGTGGGCCATTTTACTAGCTGCTAGAACACTTATCACCAGAAGATGGAAATCCAACGCAGCCCCTAACACTTCAGAACTCGTTGGTACAGTGAAACAAAATTTTGCCTTCGAACATCTACTGGCATACAGGCAGGACCGCAAGAGTCTTTTTGATAGTCACTGGAAGCTATGGACCCTCTTGGTAGAAACCAATTAACTGATTGTTATTTCTGAAATGACTTGAATATCCAGCATATTAGATCATTTGACCTCGACATGTTGTTTGTACTGTTTGGTCTGTTTATTTTGTTCTGTTTATTTCCTTACGTTCCTTATACACTCTATGACATGTACCTAGATTTATATGTACTGTTTCCATGATGTTTGACTTTTATGCAACCCTGCGAGTAGGCATGCACTTTTTCGCTTGTGGTACTCTGTGTTGTTTTCTTTTAAAATTTAAATAAATACGAATGAAACAAAAAATAAAGTAGAAAAAAATCCTACTTTTTCCACAGGCTGTTACTTTTTGAAGTGCATTTAAATGGACCGACTGTCAAAATGCTCCCCAAGCGTGTGTTCCCATGTGATCCTGGTATGAACTGACCCTTACCTAGGTTCACACTTCTAGGTTTAGTGCAGGCCATGTTTGTGTGGGCAAATATCATAATATTAAAATAATGGATGTGGGGGCCTTTTGGTGAGCGTGATTTTTTTTTTTTTTAGCTATCAACTTAATATGGGTCTGCAACCCTGTGGGAAGATCAGGTCCACCCTGCCAAATCTTCTTAGACACAACGTAAAGTATCAGGGAGATATTCTCGAGTCATTTTATAAAATTCTGCAGTAAAGCCATCTGGCCCCGGGTCTTCTGATTGGTTATGTGTTTGATAGTATAGGAGATGTATTCCAAAGTAACCAGGGCAATAAACTACTCCAGTTGGTCTAAGGAGAGTTGAGGAAGACAGAGTTCCTCCAGAAGCTTTTGGCAGGTCAATGGGGTCTGCCTTTTAAAGGCATTTATGAAAATCTGTTAACAGGGATTCAATATCTGCTGGGGAAGTGATAGTGGACCCCGTATGGGTACGCAGAGCCATGATATGTGTAGGGTAATAAGGGCCTCTGTACAGTCTTGCCAAAAGTTTGCCTGCTTTATTCCCAAACCTGTGAAACTGAAGTACAGCATAAGAGGATTTAATATTTTCATTTTGTTTAGCCCACACCTCAAACTGGCGCTTAACCGCATGCCATTCCTTTTTGTGTTCTAAGGTGCAGAAATGTGTTAGATTTAATTGGGTTTCGTGAAGAGCCAGGCTGACCAATCTGGAGTGTTCTAATAACAGTTTTTTTAAACTGGGCAGTGAAGGAGATGATTTTGCTTGCTGACTAAAAGAGATTCGGATATGTCCGATGAGCAGCATTAGTTTGGACGTATACAGACCATGCATTATGTAGCATGTGTTTAAAGTCTTATTTGACCAAAAAGATCTTATGTGGTAGGGAAGATTCTTGTGAAAAAGAGTAATCACTCCAGCCTATGGTTAACAGCAGGAGAGCCATAAATATCACCTACCCAGAGCTTATGCAGACAATTGAAGTTCTCTTCAGAGAGATGTGTTTCCTGTAGTAGGGCCACATCTGGTCGTTACTTTACTCTCTGCTCTATACTTTAATGCCTTTGTTAGGCGACTGTAACTCTCACATTCCATGGGACAATTTACATATTGAATGCTTGGGTATAAAGTTAGACTACTTAGTAGACAAGAGCTAGGAGGTGCTAATGAAAATCTGCATACAATGTGAATATAGAAGCATTGTTAAAGAGCAATTAACACCACCAGAATTGCCAGATTGATGCATATAGCATCCTCTGGTAGAGGTTTGGGGAAGTTCAGGAATGGAGTATAGAAACTGTTCGCTTCCTGAGTTATAGTAAAAGATTTTCCCCACTGGGGGAACACAGGTGGAGAATTGCTGGGTAGGCCAGTGTGAATTTGAGTTTGCGCTTGTAGAGATTAGAGCATATGGTAGAGAAGTAGAGAATGCCTTGCGTTTCCGCGTGACCTCAGCAGAGTAATCTGCAAAAAGAAGCAGATTGTGTTCATCGATGGAAAGGGTGCAAGTTTTCCTGTAATTTTGCATGATGAGATGTTTATCCGCATTGTTTAAAAAAATGAGTAATAACAGGACGTGGTCGAGCACGTTCCACTATACACTGCTGAGAAAGGCCCACGGCCTCCAGGATGGGGGAAAAGCAGATACAGTGCCTTGCAAAAGTATTCGGCCCCCTTGAACTTTTGCCACTTTTCAGACTTCAAACATAAAGATATAAAACTGTAATTTTTTTGTGAAGAATCAACAGCAAGTGGGACACAATCATGAAGTGGAACGAAATTTATTTGGATATTTCAAACTTTTTTAACAAATAAAAAACTTAGAAATTGGGCATGCAGAATTTTTCTGCCCCCTTAAGTGAATACTTTGTAGCACCACTTTTGCTGCGATTACAGCTGTAAGTCGCTTGGGGTAGGTGAGGCTGGATGGAGAGCGTTTGTAAACAGCAGTTTTCAGTTCTTTCCACAGATTCTAGATTGGATTCAGGTCTGGACTTTGACTTGGCCATTCTAACACCTGGATATGTTTATTTGTGAACCATTCCATTGTAGATTTTGCTTTATGTTTTGGATCATTGTCTTGTTGGAAGACAAATCTCCGTCCCAGTCTCAGGTCTTTTGCAGACTCCATCAGGTTTTCTTCCAGAATGGTCCTGTATTTGGCTCCATCCATCTTCCCATCAATTTTAAATATCCAATAAAATTCGTTCCACTTCATGATTGTGTCCCACTTGTTGTTGATTCTTCACAAAAAATTACAGTTTTATATCTTTAGGTTTGAAGCCTGAAATGTGGCAAAAGGTCACAAAGTTCAAGGGGGCTGAATACTTTCGCAAGGCACTGTATCCATAAGGGAGCCAGATTTATAGGATTCTGGAAGACTGATCACTTGGAGATTTGTTTCTTCTGGATCGATTTTCGAGATCATTGATCTTTTCTAGCAGTGCATGTTGTGTAGTGACATGAGAGGAGAAGGCTGCAGCTGCACTGTGAAAATCATCCTCCAGGGCTGATACACGCTGCTCTGTGTGCTGAATGTGCTGGGCATGGTCAGAGAGCTTCCTGTGCAGCTGTTCCATACTTTGCTGCACCACTCTGTCCTTGTAATTTGGGAGCTAGTAGGGTCACTACTGCCTGGTCTATACGGACATGTGAAGCGGAGTCTAAAGCATCGGGTATAGGAGGAGGAGATGGCACTGCCATACTTCCCCCCATGATCACCACTGGTGCAATTTTGGGTGCCATGCTCGTGTCAGAGTTCAGAAGCTGGCGGGGAGAGAGTTGAGCTCAAGCGCTTTCTTAAGAAATACTTCATGAGGGTCTGTTAAGCATACGGCAGCAGATTGGCTGTGGCGGCTTTGTATGCAGGTAATGGAGGAGGTCAGCAGGAGCTGTAGTGGCTCACCTCCGAGTCATATGGCACCGGAAACCTAGAATTCTGTAGCCTACTGTTAACACAGTTACTTTGAACCCAAGCCCTACTCTGTGCCTCTTCTGACCTTTCTACAATCAGAACTTGACCTTAAACCCTCTGAAAGGACAGCTTCGGACCTTGTCTCAAATCCACTGGTGTCGCTCTCCCTTGTTGAAATCCTTCAACTCCCAAGGTACAGTATCTCACAAAAGTGAGTACCTCCCTCACATTTTTGTAAATATTTTATTATGTCTTTCCATGTGACAACACTGAAGAAATGACACTTTGGTACAATGTAAAATAGTGGGTGTACAGCTTGTAAAACAGTGTAAATTTGCTGTCCCCTCAAAATAACTCAACACACAGCCATTAATGTCTAAACTGCTGGCAAGAAAAGTAAGTGCACTCTAAATGAAAATGTCCAAAGTGGGGCCAATTAGCCATTTTCCCTCCCCGGTGTCGTAAGTGTTACAAGATCTCAGGAGTGAATGGGGAGCAGGTGTGTTAAATTTGGTGTTATCGCTCTCATTCTCTCATACTGGTCACTGGAAGTTCAACATGGCACCACATGGCAAGTGTTGATCTGCATAAAGATGGCCTAGGCTATAAGAAGATTGTCAAGACCCTGAAACTGAGCTGCAGCCTGGTGGCAAAGACCTTACAGCAGTTTAACAGGACAAGTTCCACTCAGAACAGGCCATACCGAGTGCATGTGCTCAGCGTCCTATCCAGATGTTGTCTTTGGGAAATAGACGTATGAGTGCTGCCAACATTGCTGCATAGGTTGAAGGGGTGGGGGGGGGTCAGCCTGTCAGTGCTCAGATCATACACCACACACTGCATAAAATTGGTCGGCATGGCTGTCGTCCCAGGGAGAAGCCTCTTCTAAAGATGCACAAGAAAGCCCGCAAACAGTTTGCTGAAGACAAGCAGACTAAGAACATGGATGACTGTAACCGTGTCCTGTGATCTGATGAGACCAAGATAAACGTATTTGGTTCAGATGGTGTCAAGCATGTGTGGCAGCAAACAAGTGAGCAGTACAAAGACAAGTGTGTCTTGCCTACAGTCAAGCATGGTGGTGGGAGTGTTATGGTCTGGGGCTGCATGAGTGATGCCGGCACTGGGGAAGCTACAGTTCATTGAGGTAACCATGACTGCCAACATATTTACAAAAATGTGAGTGGTGTACTCACTTTTGTGAGATACTGTATATCTCAAAAAAGGCCCTCTTTACAGTACTTTTTGCTTTCTTGGGACCTCAGTCTGGTTCTCTCTGGCCTTTAGAAATCATCTTTTGAACCCATCGGAGAAATCTGTTTAGATGATCTCTCCTTCAAAGTGACCTTCTTGGTTGCTATCATGTCTTTGAATTAGCGCCTTTCTCTTCTCATAAAGACAAGGTAGCCTTACAGCCAAGACCATCTATTTATATACTAAAGTGGTATCACATCTCAATGAAGACATAGTTATGCCATCAAAGCACCTAAAGGAAATTGCTCTTCACTGTCTGAATGTAGTCAAAGCCATCAGAGTCTACCTTAAAGCCACAGCTTCTATTAGGAAGATGTACTCCCTATATATCCTACTTCAGGATCACACAAAGGACATGCTGCTTCTAAGTCCACAATCACAAAATGGATAAGACAACTCATCACGCTGAAGGGCAAAATTCCTCCTGTGCTTTTCTGCACCTACTCCAGTTGGTCAGTGTGCATTTCCTGGGCATTCTGGCACCAGCCAATGCCTTTTAAGGCCACCACCTGATCCTGTCTTCATGCCTTTTTAAAGTTTTGCTAAGTGGATGTACAACCTTCTGCATATGCAGCTTTCATCTACAATGTTCTTGCAGCTGCACTGTTGGGATGGTTGACCCTTGTTGCTGTTGGGACTTTTGACACAGTTCTGTTTGCCTGGTTGTTGCCCATTCTTCTCATTCATTGCTTGGAGACATCCCAGTGTCACATACCTTGTAGCAGAGCCTGACATGCAGAGGGAGACCTCTTGTACAGCCCTGGCTCAGGCACCACTGAAATTGCAACAGTGGATGCAAGAGCGCAGTGGGGTAAGAGTGTTTGGGCTTATCTTCCGTTGGCAGCCGAGATAAGTGGCTGATGAGTTACTGGACAGGACTGGATTGCTGAGCAGCAGGTACAGTGGTGCGGATGCACGGTGGATGCAGGACAGCATCAGCAGGCACTGGAGAGAGCAGAATAAGCAAAAGACTAGAGCAGAGTCGCACAAGCCGCATCGGTCACAGGTAGAGTTTTGAGCGAACACCTGGATGTTCGGGTTCGGTGGGTTCGACCGAACTTGGAAAAAAAAGTCCGGGTTCGTGACCCGGACTTAACCCGAACTTTGTCCCGATCTCGAACCCAATTGAAGTCAATAGAGACCCGAACTTTTGAGCACTAAAATGCCTCTAAAACGAACATGGAAAGGGCTAGAGGGCTTCAAATTCCATCAAAATCATCTTAAGAGCATGGCAAGTGCTCTGCAAACAAATGTGGATTAGGAAATAACTTAAAAGAACATAAAAAACAGAAAAATAAAAAATAATCATCTTGAATGATGTAGGAGGAGTACGAAGCCCATATGGAGTAGGAGGTTGAGGTGGCGGAGGATATGGCGGTGTAGGTGGAAGCAGTGGAGTCGGAGGAAGAGGACGAGGCCCATATGGAGTAGGAGGTTGAGCAGGCGGTGGATGTGGTGGTGTAGGTGGTAGCGGCGGTGGAGGAGGACGAGGTAGCCAACACTGGTTTTTGTTTTTCATTTTATTTCTTTCTAACCACTTAAGCCCCGGAAGATTTTACCCCCTTCCTGACCAGGCCCTATTTTGCAATTCGGCACTGCGTGAGTTTAACGGACAATTGCGCGGTCGTGCGACGCTGTACCTAAACAAATTTGACGTCCTTTTTTTCCCACAAACAGAGCTTTCTTTTGGTGGTATTTGATCACCTGTGCAATATTTTGATCATGCGCTATAAAGAAAAAAGCGCGTAAATTTTGAAAAAATAACAATATTTTTCCCTTTTTTTCATATGAAATTCCCCCCCAAAAAATGTAAAAATCAACATTTTTTTAAATTTTTGGCCAATTTGTTTTCTGCTACATATGTAAAAAATCGCAATAAGCGTATCTTGATTGGTTTGCGCAAAAGTTATTGCGTTTACTAACTACTGGAAAGATTTTTGTAATTTTTGTTTTTTTTTTTACGAGTAATGGCGGCAATCTGCAATTTTTTTTGCGGGACTGCAACATTGCGGCGGACAGATCGGACCCTTGACTGACATTTTTGAAACTTTTGGGGGTACCAGTGACATTACTACAGTAATCAGTGCTATACATATGCGCTGTTACTGTAAAAATTACACTGGCATGGAAGGGGTTAACTTTATTGGAGAAGGAGGGGTTAAGTGTGTCCCTAGGGGCGTCTTTCTAACTGTGCAGGGATGTGGCTTTTCATGTAACAGCAGAGATCTACGGTCCTACATAGCAGGACCGTATGATCTCTGCTGTTACACAAGGGAGAATGACAGGCGGCTTTGTTTACAATAGCCGCCTGCCTTTCTCCCTCTGTAACTGACGATCACGAGTGACCGGCGGACATCGGGTCCGCCAGTCACTCGCGTGGAGGCGTCTGTGAATGAGCGGGTGCGGGAGCGCATCTCCGGCGGCGCATGCTCGCCCCCTATTGGCTCACAGGCGAGTGATGTACCTGTACGTCACTTTGCCTGCACGGGGCTGACCGCCGCAGTATATGTACTTGCGGCGGTCTGCAAGTGGTTAAATTAGGGTACATCCCAAAAAAGAGTGAGAAAGATCAAAAATGCAACAATGGCTGGGTAAGGCCGGTATACATGTCTAGTCTGCAAAAGGTACAGACAAGTCCTGTGGGATCCATGCCTGGTTCATTTTAATGAACGTGAGCTTGTCCACATTGGCTCTGGACAGGCGGCTGCGCTTGTCTGTGATAACGCTCCCAGCCGTGCTAGATACACGCAGGCCAGCACCTCCAAGGCGTAAAGGGCAAGCTCAGGCCATGTGCCCAATTTGGAGACCCAGAAGTTGAAGGGGGCAGACCCGTCATTCAGTACATCTAGGCGTGTGCACACATACTGCTCCACCATGTTAGTGCTGGGTCGTGGTGCTGCTGGTGGAGCTCCTGTTGCAAGGAGAGGATGTGGTCGATCTGTGCCAGCTACACGCACAAGTGAAACACCTTTCTCAGCTGCGAGTAGGCGACAGAACCTTACAGCAGTATTTAGCAGGGCCTAATGCGCCTCTACAAATGTTGAGGCCAGAACAAGTACAGGCGATAGATAGTAGATTGGGTTGCTGACAGTGCCTCCAGTTCCTTCACATTGTCTCCCACCCAGTCTTCTGCTGAAAGGTCAGAGTTGGCACCTGCAGCCGATGTCCATCAATCTTTCACCTCACCCCCTTGCAAATCAGCCAAGCAGTCTGAGCCCCAAGTCATGCAGCAGTCTCTTCTTTTTGATGACTCTGTTAGCATCGTTTCCCAGGGACATCCATCTAGCCCTGCCCTAGAAGTGGAAGAGATTAAGTGCACCGATGCCCAACCACTTATGTCTCAAGAAAGATGAGTACATGGGAGGACCATTGCAGCACGTCTCGGATGATGACGAAACACAGGTGCCAACTGCTGCGGAATTCCGAATTGTGTAGACCGACAAGGGTTGCAGGGGTGAAGACTGGGTGTAAGATAATGTGGAGGATGATGAGGTCCTCGACCCCACATGGAATGAACGTCATGCAGGTGACCTGAGTAGTTTGGAGGAAGAGGCGGTGGTCGCACAGAGCCACCAGCACAGCAGAAGAGGGAGCAGGGTGCAAAAGCGGAGCGGCCATGCCCTAGACACTACGCCTGCTACTGCCCAACGCAGCAAGGGACCGAGCACACCAAAGCCAGCTCAAAGGAGTTGCCTAGCATGGCAGTTCTTCAGACGATGTGATGATGACAGGACACGAGTGGTTTGCACGCTGTGCAATCAGAGCCTGAAGCGAGGCATAAACCTTCTCAACCTGAGCACAACCTGCATGACCAGGAATCGAATGCCTCGTACACACGTACCGATCGTCGGCCGACCGATCGGCCGTCTTTTGTCCAGGGATGTCCTGTCTGCTGAAAAGTGCAAAAGACTGCACACGAATTTTGTCCGCCGACTGCAGAAGTGATGTCATGTGATGGTTAACTTTCCCTGTGTTTTTTCTTCTCTGAGCATGCCCAGTCTTGCAAATCTGCTGATTGTCGGCCGAATTCTGTACTGACTGGCGAACAATCGGCCGTTCTGGTGTTGGCCAACAAAAATTTTAATGCTTGCACGACAGATTCTTTTCGTCCGAAAGTGCACTGTCGGAAGCATCATACTAACAAGCCTACAATCGGCCGATCGGTCGTCGGCCGAATATTTACGGCCGACAATCGGTACGTGTGTATGGGGCTTAAGTGGAAAGCATGAGCTGCAGTGGAGTGCACACCTCAAAAACCAAGAAAGGTCTCTGGCTCCTCCTGCTTCCTCTTCTGCTGCTGCAGTCTTGGCCTCTTCGTCCACCTCTGTAGTGAGACCGGCACCTGCCACCCCGCAAACAGAGGATCTGCCAGCAACACCACCACCTGGGTCACCAACAACCATCTCCACAATGTCCAGTGGAAGCGTTTAGCTTTCTATCTCCCAAACACTGGAGCGGAAGAGGAAGTACCCCCCCTACCCACCCGCGATCCCTGGCCCTGAATGCCAGCATTTCAAAATTCTTGGCCTTTGAAATGATGTCATTCCATCTGGTGGAGACGCAGTTTTAAAAGCCTTGTGGCGGTGGCTGTCCCACAGTACGTTGTGCCCAGCCCCCACTACTTTTCCAGGCAAGCCATCCCTTCCCTACACAACCAAGTGGGTGACAAAATTAGGTATGCACTGCGCAACACCATCTGTGGCAAGGTCCACCTAACTACGGATACATGACCCAGTAAGCACGGTCAGGGACGTTATATCTCCCTAACAGCACACTGGGTAAATGCAGTGGCGGCTGGGCCTGAGTTGGATAGCAGTTTGGCGCATGTCCTTCCACCACCGAGGATTGCAGTGCGCTTCAGTTTGCCTCCTGTTCCTACTCCACTTCCTCATCCTCTACCGCCTCCTCATCCGGTCAGCATAACACCTTCACCACCAACTTCAGCACAGCCAGGGGTAAACGACAGCAGGCAGTTTTAAAACTTGCCTGTTTGGGGGAAAAAACCACACACCGTGCAGGAGTTGTGGAGGGGCATTGAACACCAGACCGATAAGTGGTTGGTTCCAGTGAGCCTCAAGCCCGGCCTGGTGTTGTGCGATAATGGGCGAAATCTCGTAGCAGCTCTGGGCCTAGCTGGTTTGACACACATCCCTTGCCTGGCGCATGTGCTGAATTTGGTGGTGCAGAGGTTCCTTAGAAATTACCCCGATATGTCAGAGCTGCTGCAGAAAGTGCGGGCCGTCTGTGTGCACTTTTGGCGACCTCACCCTGCTGCTGCTCGCCTGTCAGTGCTGCAGCGTAACTTTGGCCTTCCCACTCACCGCCTCATATGTGACGTGCCCACAAGGTGGAACTCCACCTTGCACATGCTGGCCAGACTGTGCGAGCAGCAGCAGGCCATAGTGGAGTTTCAGCTGCAGCACGCATGCAGAGTCGCTCTGCGGAACAGCACCACTTCACCACCAGTAACTGGGCCTCCATGCGAGACCTGTGTGCCTTGTTGTGCTGTAACATATGCAGAATAGGCCGTAATGTAATATTTTTTCCCTAAATGGGTGTTTATTGAATAGCTGAATAGAACAACAGTATCCAAATAGTGTATCTCACAGTAAAATATGCAGACTAAGCCGCAATGTAATATTTTTTCCCTAAATGGGTGTTTATTGAATAGCGGACTAGAACAACAGTATATGACGGGTGTATCTCACACGTACAGATACAGACTAGACAGCAATTTAATATTTTTTCCCTAAATGGGTGTTTATTGATTAGCGGACTAGAACAACAGTATCCAACGAATGTATCTCACACTTACAGATACAGACTAAGCCGCAATTTAATATCTTTCTGTCCCCTAAATGTTTTTTTTTTTTTTTACTTTCAATGCGCAATACAACAGTATGCAATAGGTGTATCTCACTGTAACATATGCAGACAGGGCCACAATCAACTGTTTTTGCCCCTAAATTTTTTTTTTTTTATTGCAATGCGCAATACAACAGTATGCAATGGGTGTATCGCACTGTAACATATGCGGACAGGGCCGCAATAAACTCTTTTGTCCCCTAAATTTTTTTTTTTTTTTAATGTTTTTTATTGAGTTTTATACGGATTATACAAGCATGAAAAAGAAAAGAAAAAGGGGGGTCTCCCCAGATTATATACAGTTAGGCAATCCCTGCTCGTCATAACTAGAACCAATGCAGAAAACATACGGTTTAATATACCTACAAAAATCAATATTTCTGGGATTGTTAAGCATTTTAGTCCAGTTGTTTAAGCGGGGACTCTCCAATAAAGAGAGGAGAGAAAGAAAAGAGAGAAGAAAAAGATGGAAAAAAGAGAGCTGGGGAGGGGAGAAAGGAAAAAAAAAAAAAAAGGAAAGGGAAGGGGGTCCCTTGGTGTTTCACCAGTCTTGACGTTCTAACCTAGAGAGGCCTCAGCCATATATGAAGCGTATATGTTAGTGTGGGTAAATGTTAACCAACATGACCAAATCTTACGTACCAGAGATGCCTGACCACGAAGATCCAATGTCATGTCTTCCAGGTAATAAGTACGGTCGACTGCCCGCAACCATTGAGGTATCGAGGGGACTGTAGACTGTTTCCAATATTTTGGGATTAATGCTTTGGCTGCATTTAAAAGGTGAGGGGTAATAGACTTTCGATACTGGGCCGGAGTGTAATGTTCCGGTACCTATGGTACCCTTGTTCCTATATTTCTCCTCTCTTTGCGTCCCATCTTGTATAACAAAGGACTCGTACACCTTTAAGACCGGATGACATCACTGCCGAGCGCCGCTATGAGCGGCTATTTCAATCGCCGGTTTGCTCTCACTCATGGCTCGTTCAACCGCCATGGTTGGAGCGTCCCGCTGTCTGAAGTCAGCATACCAGTTTGACACGTTCCTGTATCTCGCTACCTGAACCTGTTTTCGGATCCTGTGTCTCGCCACCCGATCACCCCTGGCATGCTGTCTTCACCTTCACCCACATGTTCATCGCACCTACGCCTGAGAAGTCTGAGCTGCTGACATACCTTCCTTGCTGAACTAAAGCCGGAAACCTCGCTGGTGATCCGTATCCCGCTACGGGATCACCCCTCTCCAATGGACACTGTTATTCCTAACCTATCTAAGTGATAAGTACCCCGCAGGGGATTCTTACTAACCAATCTCCTACTGTCATCTACTGCAACTACCAAGACTATCTGTATCTATCTATTCACTATCATCTGCATAAGACTGTTAGCTCTTGGGACTACCTTGAACTATCCTTGCACTAGGTTACTCTGTCTAAAGTATACTCCATCTGTGTCCTCTTACCATCTGCACTATACTTGACATCAGAACCTATCTGCTTACCATCACCTGCAACTCTCCTATACTACTTCTAGTGCTCACCATACAATAGCCTGTCTCTCATCTATATATCCTCATATACTCTATCCCTCCATTAAACATCTATTAATATATATATAGTATATAACAGGCTGTACACGGTGATGAAGTCCTGAGAGTTGGATATGTTGTTCAACAGATTCTCTACAAGGCTACTGAGTGTAATAATTCTGCAGCTGTAAAAATCCGCAAACAAAAAACGCATGAACGTTACAGATTGAACGTGCCTTTAAAAAAAATATGGATTCAGCAGAATTATCCACTCATGTACTACAATTAAAACAACAAGTAGATGCATTGATCCATGCGCTTACAGAGGTAAAAAATGACAATCAAACCTTGAGACAGCAGCTTGGCCGTCTCACACAGCCTCCTGCTGCTCAGCCCCGTGAGCCTAAGATAAACCCTCCTATAGTGTTTTCTGGTGATCGGAGCGAATTCCGTGAATTTAAAAACGCATGTCAATTGTTTTTTTTGTTAAAACCTCTAACCTACACCACTGACCAAATTAAGGTTTGTACCATCATCTCCTATTTAACGGGTGAACCCCGGGCCTGGGCAGATGCTCTCTTTGAAAAGGATGATCCACTCCTTAATTCTTATCCCTTATTTCTAGCACAACTTGCTACTTTATATGAAGACCCCAACAAGCAGAGTACCGCTGACACCCAGTTACGGGCCCTAAAACAAGGAAGGAGACCTGTTGAAGATTTTGTGGCGAATTTTAAAAGATGGTCCCCTGATTCAGGGTGGAACGACACATCTTTGCAAACGCAGTTTAGACTCGACCTATCTGAGGCCGTTAAAGACGAGCTCGCCCGAGCGGATTTACCTGGCACTCTAGAGGGACTGATCCAGACCAGTATCAATATTGACAGACGACTACGAGAAAGAAAGGCTGAGAAGATGGGCTCACCATTTTCCAGTCCTTCTCGGATGTTGCCTGCTGACCCTACTCCTATGGAAGTAGGAATGATACGTCCACCTCTGACCCTTTCTGAACGTGCCAGGAGGAAAACCGAACATCTTTGCATGTACTGCGCATCCCCGAATCATCTGGTAAACGACTGTCCTCTTGTCCGCAGAAAAGAGGGTGAGTGTTCAAATGTCTTGCTAGGGGGACTCACAACTTCCTTTCCTAATCCTTATCTTTTTGTTCAATTAACATTGCAGTGGGACCAAACTAGGATCACCACCAAGGCTATGATTGACACAGGATCTTGTGGAAACTACATTGACATTTGTTTTGTCTCCCTTAATAAAATACCTATTGTTTCAAAACCCAAACCTGTCTCCGTTAGTTTTATTAACGGTACCCCTTTATCCTCTGGTCCTATCACCAGTCAGACACAGGCACTTCTTGTAACTGCTAATGAGTCTCATGTAGAGA
Organism: Pelophylax lessonae; assembly: GCF_965119305.1. Lineage (NCBI taxonomy): Eukaryota > Metazoa > Chordata > Amphibia > Anura > Ranidae > Pelophylax > Pelophylax lessonae. The sequence goes on along the minus strand of NC_138773.1, from coordinate 140,223,486 downwards.
CCACCACCTTTGATGTATTAACTTCGCCACATTTTCCAATCATTTTGGGACTTCCCTGTTTACACATACATCAACCAATCATCGATTGGAAAACAAGAACGTTAGCCTTCTCTTCTCACTATTGCGAGACGACGTGTAACCTCCCCACACATGATAGGATCCTGTCTGTACTGCCAGATGACATTATTCCTAAGTGTTATCAAGATTTATCGGAGGTTTTCCTCGAGAAAAACGCTCAAATGCTACCTCCTCATAGGGACTATGATTGTTGTATCGATCTGCTCCCTAATAGCAAGTTGCCTTACGGACATGTATATCCTCTCTCACAGAATGAACTCTCTCACCTTAAGGAGTATCTGGATGAAAACTTGGCAAAAGGATTCATCCGACCTTCTACTTCCTCCATTGCTGCTGGGCTTTTCTTTGTCCGCAATAAGGACTCTAGCCTTAGGCCTATCATTGATTTCAGACAATTAAATGCCATCACAATAAAGGATCGTTATCCTTTACCTCTTATTCCTGAACTTATCGAACAGGTGCGTGGGGCTTCTTTCTTTTCAAAATTGGACCTAAAAGGGGCATACAATTTAATTTGAATCCGTAAAGGGGATGAATGGAAGACGGCATTCAGAACCAGATACGGACTGTTTGAGTACCTTGTAATGCCATTTGGGCTATGTAATGCCCCCGCAGCCTTCCAACGTTTTATAAACGAGATATTCCGAGACTTGCTTGATGTTTGTGTGGTAGTATATTTGGACGATATACTTATCTATTCTCATTCCTTACCTGAGCACATAAAACATGTGAGACTTGTGTTGTCAAGACTACTTGCACATAACTTATATGTTAAATCAAAGAAATGTCTGTTTCATAAAGAGGAGGTACTATTCCTAGGATATATTATATCTAAAAGTGTAATCAAAATGGACATGAGCAAAATATCCTGCATTCTGGATTGGCCTGTGCCAACCACTCGCAAAGCATTACAAAGGTTCCTAGGATTCTCCAATTACTATAGGAAATTCATTAAAAACTTCTCTGCGATTGTGAAACCTCTCACACAACTTACAAGCACGAAGAGACCATTTAATTGGTCAAAAGAAGAAAATGGAGCATTCTCTCTGCTGAAATCAAGCTTTACTACTGCCCCCATACTATGCCATCCAGACCCATCCCTTCAATACATCTTGGAGGTAGATGCGTCTAATATGGCAGTAGGAGCAGTTCTCTCACAACGACCAACAAACACCTCACCTCTTCACCCAGTTGCTTTCTTTTCAAAGTCATTAAGTAGCCCCGAGGTGAACTACCCAGTAGGTGAGAAGGAGTTATTAGCCATAAAACTGGCATTAGAGAATTGGAGACATCTACTTGAGGCCACTCAATTGCCAATTCTGATATATACTGATCACAAAAACCTCCAATACCTTCAGACTAATAGAACTCTTTCCCACCGGCAGGTACGATGGTCGTTATTCTTTCTGAGATTTAATTTTTTAGTAACTTACACGCCCGCAGACAAAAATAAAAAAGCGGATGCACTCTCACGACTAGCCGAGAAAGATTGCACTGAGGTTCCCTCAGTTCCTATAATACCACTTGAACGTATTATCGGAGTCGTTCGCTCACTGAAGGAGGAGATTTTGCACAGCATAGGGTTGGATTCACCTCCACCACAACTAACTACTGACGCAGAAGGCTTCCTCTACTACAACGATAAATTATACATACCCCCTACTATGCGAACCAAGATCTTAGAATTGTCGCATGATGTACCTATGGCAGGACATATGGGTATGACTAAAACTCTCAATCTACTCACTAGGCAATTTTGGTGGCCAGACATGAAGACAACCGTAAAAAAGTTCGTTTCATCTTGTGATATCTGTGCAAGGTCTAAAATTGACAACACGAAACCATCAGGATTACTTTGTAGTTTACCGATACCCCAGGTTCCGTGGGAAGTGGTATCCTTAGATTTCATAGTGGAACTACCACCTTCCAAAGGATTCAACACCATCTTGGTATCAGTGGACCATCTGACCAAGATGGCACATTTCACCCCTATCCGAAAACTACCTTCATCCAAACAAACAGCAGAATTACTTGTGAAACATGTCTTTAAGTTACATGGTATTCCAAAAACACTGCTGTCTGACCGTGGTTCACAATTCATCTCAAAGTTTTGGCTAGCTCTATGTCAGATACTGCGAATAGAGCGTAACCTTACTTCTGCCTACCACCCTCAGACCAACGGACAGACAGAGAGAGTTAACCAGTGCATTGAACAGTACCTGCGTTGCTATACTTCGTATCTACAGGACGATTGGGCAGATCTCCTCCCACTGGCGGAATTCGCCTATAACAACGCTACTCATAGCACTACTAAGCAAAGTCCGTTTTACCTGAATTATGGGTTTCATCCCACACTCCTTCCTCCACGTATCTTACCATCAAGTAATCCAGTAGCATCTGATTATCTTGCCCAGATAAAGGATTCTCTGGGATTACTCAACAATACCATATCTCATGCTCATAGCCAACAAAAAAAATACTACGACCTCTGTAGGAAACCCTCTCCCCAATATGCCATTGGGGATCTTGTTTGGCTTTCTACAAAAAATCTGAGACTAAAGATCCCTAGTAAAAAACTTGGACCTCTATTTCTGGGACCTTTTCCAATAGAGAAGCTTATTGGAAAAGCTGCAGTACAACTCACATTGCCAGTAGACCTCAAGATACATCCTGTCTTCCATGTGTCTCTACTGAAGCCCCATGTTCCTAACCAAGGAATAAGGCCTACTATCTCACCTCCACCTCCTGTACAAGTGGAGGGTGGAGAAGAATTTGAGATAAAAGAAATTTTGGATTCCCGTTTCAATAGAAGACGACTTCAGTATCTTGTACGATGGAAGAATTATGGGCCCCAAGATGACACCTGGCTGGATACCTCCGATATCCATGCCCCTAGACTGATTCGCAATTTCCACTCGAAATATCCGGAAAAACCAGTTCTAGAGGCCTTCCGGAGCCGGCCTTAAGGGGGGGGTACTGTAATGTTCCGGTACCTATGGTACCCTTGTTCCTATATTTCTCCTCTCTTTGCGTCCCATCTTGTATAACAAAGGACGCATACACCTTTAAGACCGGATGACATCACTGCCGAGCGCCGCTATGAGCGGCTATTTCAACCGCCATGGTTGGAGCGTCCCGCTGTCTGAAGTCAGCATACCAGTTCGACACGTTCCTGTATCTCGCTACCTGAACCTGTTTTCGGATCCTGTGTCTCGCCACCCGATCACCCCTGGCATGCTGTCTTCACTTTCACCCACATGTTCATCGCACCTACGCCTGAGAAGTCGGAGCTGCTGACATACCTTCCTTGCTGAACTAAAGCCGGAAACCTCGCTGGTGATCCGTATCCCGCTACGGGATCACCCCTCTCCAATGGACACTGTTATTCCTAACCTATCTAAGTGATAAGTACCCCGCAGGGGATTCTTACTAACCAATCTCCTACTGTCATCTACTGCAACTACCAAGACTATCTGTATCTATCTATTCACTATCATCTGCATAAGACTGTTAGCTCTTGGGACTACCTTGAACTATCCTTGCACTAGGTTACTCTGTCTAAAGTATACTCCATCTGTGTCCTCTTACCATCTGCACTATACTTGACATCAGAACCTATCTGCTTACCATCACCTGCAACTCTCCTATACTACTTCTAGTGCTCACCATACAATAGCCTGTCTCTCATCTATATATCCTCATATACTCTATCCCTCCATTAAACATCTATTAATATATATATAGTATATAACAGGCTGTACACGGTGATGAAGTCCTGAGAGTTGGATATGTTGTTCAACAGATTCTCTACAAGGCTACTGAGTGTAATAATAACGCATGAACGTTACACGGAGGAAGTTTAGTGTCATGGAATATGACAGACAACGGATCCCTAGCAATAGGTAAACCCTGAATCTCTTCAATTAAAGATAGTACGCTAGTCCAAAAGGGTCGGATTGCTGGGCAGAACCACCATATATGTGCGTGCGTAGCTCTAAGCCCACAGCCTCTCCAACAGGCAGCCGAGAGAGATGGTGTCATCCTCTGTAGCTTAACGGGGGAGTAGTCCCATCTAGTGAGAAAGTTATAATTGGCTTCTGCTGTCCGCGCCGATGTTCCTGAACTATGAGACAATTGAAGAATAACCTCCTCTTGTGTCGGCGAAAAAGTACATTTAAAATCTAGTTGCCACTGTTTCAAAAAATGTGGGGTGGAGTTGGGGCTTAGTGCGTCCAATGCCTTATAAAACTTTGATAATAAATCTTTACCCGATTCAGGGCGTGCTAGGATTTGTTCAATCGGGTTCAGGGAGTGTATGTTGCGTAAGGGGTAAGGCAGTTTTTTCACAAATTGCTGAAGTTGGTGGTATTTCCAACAATCCATAAATGTCTTTGGTTTGTCCCCTAAATCGTTTTTTTGTTGCAAGGCGCAATACAACAGTATGCAATGGGTGTATCTCACTGTAACATATGTAGAAAGGGGCGCAATCAACTTTTTTTGCCCCTAAATGTTTTTTTTATTGCAAAGCGCAATACAACAGTATGCAATGGGTGTATCTCACTGTAACATATTCAGACAGGGCCGCAATCAACTTTTTTGCCCCTAAATGTTTTTTTTATTGCAAGGCGCAATACAACAGTATGCAATGGGTGTATCTCACTAGCATATGCAGACAGGGCCGCAATCAACTGTTTTTGCCCTAAATGTTTTTTTTTATTACAATGCGCAATACAACAGTATGCAACGGGTGTATCGCACTGTAACATATGCAGACAGGGCCGCAATAAACTCTTTTGTCCCCTAAATAGTTTTTTTATTGCAAGGCGCAATACAACAGTATGCAATGGGTGTATCTCACTGAAACATATCCAGAAAGGGCCGCAATCAACTTTTTTTGCCCCTAAATGTTTTTTTTTATTGCAATGCGCAATACAACAGTATGCAATGGGTGTATCTCACTGTAACATATTCAGACAGGGCCGCAATCAACTTTTTTGCCCCTAAATGTTTTTTCTCTTACGTCCTCCGACAGTCGCCGCCTCTCCATATACGTCTTTATGGGGTTATTGACCTTTGCTCCGTAGGAGTAGCTAGGCAACAGAATATGTCAATATTAAAGCTTTTAGCATATCCCACCCCCAGGGGGTGGTCCCCTCAGTCAATACCCTCCTGCTTCCTGTATCCATACCTCAGTTTCATTGTCTAGCTTTCAGGAGTTAGCTGGCTGTTTCTGTGCTGGGGCATTTTGTCTCAGCCTTTATCTTCTTTTTGATTTTATTTGAGTTTTTTTCTCTCTCTTTACTTAGCTGTTACTTTTGTCAGCATTAGTTAGTTCTTCTGATGAAGAGGATCGTGCGGGCTGGGTCTCGGGCTGGCCCGCCTGGTCACAGGTTGTGGGCCAGTGGCTTCCCAGCCTGCCATCGAGCGTTCAGTCAGGTATTTTTCCTGGCATATGTGAACGACCCATCCCTGTTCGCTGCAGGGATGCTGTGGTGAGGTGGCTACCTCACTGGACGCCATGCGGTTTCGCACCGCAGTTCTACTGCGTCCTGGCTGCGACTCTCCCTGTCCCATGTGCAGTGGCTTGATCGCTTGTGCGGGTTCCCCACGCCATTCAGAAGGTAAGTGTACTCTGTGTGGGGACCTGTCTGTTTGGTGGGTGTCAGTCTGGGACTGTGTAACCCTGCATGTCTGTTCACACTATTGGGCTCCCTGTCTGGATGCTGCTGTGGGCTGCAAGGAGGGGGGCTGTTATACACTGTTCTGTGTTACAAACTGTGTGATTCTCTGTGTGACATGCTGTATGTTGTAGGGCATGCTGTGGTACATGTTTTGTGCAACATGCGGCGGCCGCTGCTGCGGTCCGCCATTTTATTAATAGCTGCAGGCATATGAGGGTTTTTTCTGTATGCTGGGAGCGGCGTTTTTGGCGCCAAGCGCCGCCATTTTGGCGGCGATCGCTCCGGCCTCATGTTAGCACTGCATTTACTTCCTCCCCCGGCGGCCATTTTTTTGTAGCCTTCCTTAGGCTTTATAGGAGCGGCTTCTATTGCATCACTTCCTTTTCCCTGGGCACACCGATCGATACAGCAGCAGCAGTGATCTCTCCAGGTTTTTACTCTCTTTATTCCTGTATTCCTTGCCTGAGTTTGTAATTTTCCCTGTGGGGGTCGGCTTGTGCTGGTGTGTGTGAGCGGTGGGCTGTGCTCGCCGCGCTTTTAAAGCGGCAGTTACCCTTTTTTCTCCTGCACACTTCTGGGGGCATGGATTCTCAGGAAAGCAAATTTCCTCCCACTTTGCTGGGAGGCCAAGGGGCTGCTGCTGTTCCCCCTGAGGGGGGTGATTTGGCCACCATTGTGGCTAACCTGGCTGCTCAGGTACAGATGCTTGTGGCTGCTCAATCCACTAAACGGACCAGAGTTTCAATCTCCTCTGATCAGAGGGCGATGGTGATGGGGCTGCTATGGCTGGGGTCCCCTTATCGGGGTCCCGTTCGTCCCTGGACTTTGCAGGGTCGGAAGGGGAGGCAGAGGTTGAAGGGGTTGATGATTCTCCCCCTGGCTCGTCTGAAGAGCTTGCAATCATGGATGAATTGGTTGCTTCTATCAAACAAACTCTGCATTTGCAGGATGAACCATGTCCTCCTGCCATCCTGGCCTCTTATGGGACGCAGCGGAGACGCAAAATGTCGCAGGTTTTCCCTTGCACTGAGGATTTTCAGCGCGCTGTTAGTGAACAATGGCGCAATCTAAAAAAGCCTTTTGCTGTGCCCAGTAGGTTTAAGCTGCGTTATCCTTTCACGCCTGCCACTGACGAACGCTGGTGTGTACCACCTCCGGTGGATCACGCGGTGGCGGTTTTGAATAAATCCACTGCGATTCCAGCAGAGGATACCCCGGTGTTCCGGGACCCTACGGACAGGAGGCTGGAGTCTCTTGCCCGCCATACTTACTCGGTTACCGGTTCCATGCTAAAAGTTATTTTTGCTTCCCTTATGGCAGCTCAGGCTGTCGCGGATTGGACGCAGGTGCTCAGGCGCGTCCTGGTGGCTGATTCTGCCCCGCCGACGACGTTGGCTATGGTGGATCAGATTCATCAGGGTGTCATGTATTTGTGTGATGCGGAATTAGATGTAATTCCTTTGGCTGCACGTGTGCACAGCATGGCGGTGTTAACACGCCATTTGATTTGGCTGAAATGTTGGTCTGTGGACCAATCTTCTCGCAAAACTTTATCCAATTTGCCATATACGGGATCTCGCCTTTTTGGCGACTCCCTGGATTCACTGATAAAGGGTATTTCTGGGGGTAAGAGCACTCTTTTGCCCCAGACTCACAAGTCTAAGTTTGTTCGTGGTAAGAAGAATACCTCGTTTAGACCCTCTCAGGGGTCCTTTCGTACCTTTTGGTCGCACTATAAGGGCAAGCCCTTCAAAGGACAAGGCTCCCAGAAAAAGCCGTGGGCAGGTAAGCAGAAGTCCGGCCAGTCCGGGTCCGCTGCCCATAACAATGCGGCCTTAAGGGACGCCCTCACCCAGTTCTGGGGTGGGGGGAAGTTTGCTCGGTTTTCTTCAACCCTGGCTGGCCCGCGTTCGGACAGGTGGGTTCAGGAGATCGTTCGGTCCAGGTACAAGATCGAGTTCCTATCTCGGCCGGTGAACAGGTTTTTTCCCTCAAACCTTCAGCTGTCTCCGGAGCGTTTGCGGGATCTGCACCTGGCAGTGCAGGACCTGCGGGCTCAGGGAGTGGTGGTTCCGATGCCTCATCGGGACAGATTTCGGGGGTTTTATTCAAATCTGTTCACTGTGCCCAGAAAGGAGGGCAAGGTACGTCCAATTCTGGACTTAAAAGCTCTGAACCGCTTTGTGCGGGTTCGCAAGTTCCGCATGGATTCCCTGCGCTCGGTGGTGGCTGCTCTAGTTCCGGGAGAATTCATGGCCTCCATCGACTTGAAGGATGCGTACCTACACATCCCCATTTTCGAGGGTCACCAGAGGTACCTTCGATTCGCCATTGCGGAGGATCATTACCAGTTCGTGGCGTTACCCTTCGGTCTCGCTTCGGCTCCGCGGGTTTTCACCAAGGTGCTTGCACCGGTTCTCGCCTTACTGAGAGCCCAGGGTATCTCAATCCTGGGGTATCTGGACAACATTCTGGTTCGGTCTGCAACCAGTCAGGGTCTGGTGAAGGACCTGTCCGTCACGATGCAGACTCTGCAGGAGTTTGGTTGGACGATAAACTTCCCAAAATCGACACTGTGCCCGTCGGTTCGTCTGCCCTATCTGGGAATGATCCTGGACTCTGTTCAGGCGAAAGTTTTCCTACCGGAAGACAAGCTCAAGACACTTCAGGACGAAGTCAGGTCCCTTTGGGACGCTCCGTGCTCATCCCTCCGGAGGGGCATGAGGTGTTTAGGTTTGATGGTCTCGGCCTTCGAGGCGATCCCCTTTGCCCAGTTTCACACGAGGGGTCTCCAGGCGGAGATCCTGTCCAGGTGGGACGGGCGACCACAATCTCTGGATCTTCGGATCTCGTTGAGTCCTCGCACCAGACGGGATCTTCTGTGGTGGCTACAGTCCCCGGCGGTGTCGGGGGGCAAGTCTTTTCGTCAGCTTTCATGGACGGTGATCACCACGAATGCCAGCCTGTCGGGCTGGGGTGGTGTTCTGGGCGTTCTGTCCGCCCAGGGTACTTGGTCGGAGGGGGAGTCCTCCCTTCCGATCAACATTCTGGAATTGCGGGCGATAAATCTCTGCCTTCGACGTTGGACGGACAAGCTTCAGGGCCGTCCGGTTCGGGTGCAGACGGACAATGCCACAGCGGTGGCCTACATCAACCACCAAGGGAGCACCAGGAGTGCCCGAGCGGCTCGGGAAGTAGCCGACATTCTGTCTTGGGCCGAGACGCACGTCCCGGCGATAACGGCAGTTCACATTCCGGGGGTGGAGAACTGGCAGGCGGATTATCTGAGCCGCCAGACTCTGGACCAGGGGGAATGGTCGATCCACCCGGATGTCTTCCAGATGTTGTGCGCGCAGTGGGGTCTTCCGGATGTGGACCTGTTCGCGTCTCGTCTGAACAACAAGGTGGGAAGGTTCGTGGCAAGGACGCGCAATCCTCGGGCAGACGCGTCAGACGCGTTAGTGGCTCCGTGGCATCAGTATCGACTGATGTATGCATTCCCACCAATTCAGTTGCTATCCCGGTTCCTTCGCAGGCTGTCCTCTGAACCAAAAACAGTGATTCTGGTGGCGCCGGACGGGCCCCGCCGGTCTTGGTACGCAGACCTCGTGAATCTGGCGGTCGACGCACCGTGGCGTCTGCCTCTTCGAGAAGACCTTCTGTCTCAAGGACCGATATTCCATCCTGCTTTACAGTCGCTGGCTTTGACGGCCTGGCTGTTGAAACCGAGGTCCTGAAGGATAGGGGTCTCTCCCTGGAGGTCATTCATACTTTGATCAATGCTAGAAAGGCCTTTTCGGGGAAGATATACTACCGTACTTGGAAGGCCTATTTTGCCTGGTGTGAGTCCAGGGGGTTTTCCCCTCGCTCATACTCGGTGTCTAGGGTGTTGTCTTTCCTTCAAGCGGGTGTGGACCAGCGTTTGGCGTTGGCCACGATTAAGGGTCAGATTTCTGCGCTGGCCGTTCTTTTTCAACGCCCTGTGGCGTCGAATTCTCTGGTTGGCATTTTTGTTCAAGGGGTGCGACACCTGGTCCCTCCTCGGAGGGAGCCTTTGCCTCCGTGGGACTTGAACCTCGTTCTGTCCGTGTTACAACATGCTCCTTTTGAAAAGATCAGGGAGATCTCGTTGTCTCTGTTGTCCAAGAAGGTCGCCTTTTTGGTGGCGATCACTTCGGCTCGCAGAGTATCGGAGCTGGCAGCTTTGTCCTGCAGGTCTCCATATCTGGTGCTCCACTTGGATAAGGTGGTCTTGCGACCTAATCCTTCTTTTCTTCCGAAAAGGATCTCGGAGTTTCACCTCAATGAGGACATTGTCTTGCCTTCACTTTGCGCGAAGCCTAAGCATCCGAAGGAGGTGGCCTTACATTCCTTGGATGTTGTTCGGGCGATCAGGGTTTACCTGTCGGCGACTAAGTCTTTTCGCAAGACGGATTCCCTCTTTGTCCTTCCTGAGGGGCCTCGGAAGGGCTTGGCGGCGTCGGCTTCTACCATCGCCAAATGGATCAGACAGACCATTGAACAGGCATATGCTTTGAAGGGAAAAGTTCCCCCTATGCCTGTGAAGGCGCACTCTACAAGATCTCTGAGTACGTCTTGGGCCTGTCATCATCGGGCTTCTGTGGCCCAGGTGTGTAAGGCGGCGACTTGGTCACACCTTCTCTAAGTTCTACAAAGTGGATGTTCAGGCATCGGCAGATGCTTCCTTTGGCCGCAAGGTTCTTAGTGCGGCAGTACCTTAGGGTCCCTTGTTTTTTTGGGCCCTTGGCTGTTTGGGATGTTTTTTTATCCCTAGGTTATTTGTTCTTCCTGGGTTTGTGCTCCTGTTGAGCAAAACTTTATTTTCATGTTGCCCAGTTGGTTTCCTTCCTTTGGTAGGGTTCCTTTCTCTGATGTGGGTCCTGGGTTGCCTTGGGCGCGGCTGCGTTTCCCACCCCTCATGTTTTTGCACTGCTTTGGGACGTCCCCATAGTGACGAATATGGAGAGGCGGCGACTGTCGGAGGACGTAAGAGAAAACTGAATTTTTGTAAAATCTTACCTGTAAAATTCCTTTCTCTGAGTCCTCCGACAGTCGCCGCCCCCACCCCTCTTTTGGGGTTTGTTTATGTACTCTACTGCTATTCTACTGAAACTGAGGTATGGATACAGGAAGCAGGAGGGTATTGACTGAGGGGACCACCCCCTGGGGGTGGGATATGCTAAAAGCTTTAATATTGACATATTCTGTTGCCTAGCTACTCCTACGGAGAAAAGGTCAATAACCCCATAGTGATGAATATGGAGAGGCGGCGACTGTCGGAGGACTCAGAGAAAGGAATTTTACAGGTAAGATTTTACAAAAATTCCGTTTTTTTATTGCAAGGCGCATTACAACAGTATGCAATGGGTGTATCGCACTGTAACATATGCGGACAGGGCCGCAATAAACTCTTTTGTCCCCTAAATAGTTTTTTTTATTGCAAGGCGCAATACAACAGTATGCAATGGGTGTATCTCACTGTAGCATATGCAGACAGGGCCGCAATCAATTTTTTTTTGCCCCTAAATGTTTTTTCTTTTGCAAGGTGCAATACAACAGTATGCAATGGGTGTATCTCACTGTAACATTTGCAGACAGGGCCGCAATCAACTTTTTTTGCCCCTAAATGTTTTTTTTTTATTGCAATGCGCAATACAACAGTATGCAATGGGTTTATCGCACTGTAACATATTCAGACAGGGCCGCAATCAACTTTTTTTGCCCCTAAATGTTTTTTTTTATTGCAATGCGCAATACAACAGTATGCAATGGGTGTATCGCACTGTAATGTATGAATGAAAAACTGAAAAATAATTGTCCCCTTAATTGGTGCTTGTTGAATAGCAGATTTGAAATGCAGTGTCTGTCTAAAAGCTGTAAGTCACAGTAAAATATGAAGGAAAAAAATGTTTTTCTTTTTAAAATGCAGATTAAGCAGACACATATGCACTGAGGTTGCAGGAAATGCCCGCTACACACCGCACGCCTACCAGGTTGGATACTGTTGTTGTTCCATTCCGCTATTGAATAAAAAAAAATAAAAAAAACCCATTTGAATGAAAAACTGAAAAATATTTTTTTTACCCTAAATACTGAAAAAGAATTATTTTCCCCTCACATTGGTGCTTTTTGAAGAGCAGGTTAGAAAAGCAATGTCTGTCTAAAGACTGTATGTCAAAGTTAAATATGAAGGAAAAAATGTTTTTTCTTTTTTAAATGCAGATTAAGCAGACACACATGCACTGAGGTTGCATGAAATGTGCAGCACCGCACGCCTAACAGGTTGGATAATGTTGTTCTATTCCGCTATTGAATAAAAAAAATAAAAAAACATTTGAATGAAAAACTGAAAAATATTTTTATTTACCCTAAATACTGTAAAATAATTATTTTCCCCTCACATTGGTGCTTTTTGAAGAGCAGGTTAGAAAAGCAGTGTCTGTCTAAAGACTGTATGTCAAAGTTAAAAAATTAAGGAAAATTTTTTTTTTCTTTTTTAAATGCAGATTAGGCAGACACATATGCACTGAGCTTGCATAAAATGTGCAGCACCGCATGCCTAACAGACTGATTAAAAAAAAATGTTTCTCCTTTCTCCTCCTCACTTGGCTCAGGTCAGGGCATAAAGATTGTGCACTGCACCCCCACACAATCAAATCAATGTAGATCACTGTCTGATTAAAGCAGATTGTTCCTATCCTATGCTTTCCCTACAAGCAATCTCTCCAGCCTGGCCCTACAGTAAACTCCTATCTCTCCCTCTGGGCAAAAAGATTGTGCACTGCACCCCACACAATCAAATGAATGTAGATCGCTGTATGATAAAGCAGATTGTTCCTATGCTTTACCTACAAGCAATCTCTCCAGCCTCGCCCTACAGTAAACTCCTATCTCTCCCTCAGCAGCAGCAGTCAGGAACCTGTCCCTAGTATAGTTCTAGCAGAGTGACGCGCGGTGCTGTGTGACTCCAGTTTATATAGAGTCTGGGTCACACGCTGCACTGGCCAATCACAGCCTTGCCATTAGTAGACATGGCTGTGATGGCTTCTAGGGCACACTAGTTAAACGCTTGCTGATTGGCTGCCTTGCACCTGTTGACAGTGCGCCATTAAAACCGCAACAAAACATCAAATAACGTTACCGAACAACGGACAGTACCCGAACATACAGTGAAATGTTTGGGTCCGGGTACCGAATACCCAAAAGTCGGGTACGATCAATACAGTCCGGGTTTGCTCAACCCTAGTCACAGGTAATCAGATATGGTATAAGCAGCAGGCAGAGAATAGTCGGTGCACAGGCAGATGTTGGCAGCAGGATATCAGGCAGAAAAGCAGGTATAGCCGAGTCTAGGCAAGCCAGGGTCAGGAATGGATATAAGCAAATGTGGTCAGACAAGCCAGATTAATACAGGAACAGAACTCAGGTAAAGCTGCAGATCAGGCAGCAGCTGCACTTGTGCAGTGCTGCCCTTATATATGCCATTTAGGTGCCAATGCTAAAACAGCTAATGCGCATAGGCGTTTGCATTTGGCAAATCTTTGTACACGCACATTCCTGCGCATGCGCATCTGCCTATTACCGGAATGTCCCTGACACCCAGGGTCTGTGAAAACTTTGCCTTTGTCCTGTACTGTATGATTAATATAAGAAGAATGTATATGTACCTACAAATTCCATACCCTAAAGTATAGTATAGGAGTATTCTGCTAGAAAGCTCATTGTTCTGAAATGGAAATAGACTAACCTTCCTTCTATCCAGCAATTGAAAGCTCTGGTTAACCATTTTCCCAACTGGGCACTTATACCCCCTTCCTAACCATCAATTTACCTACTACCTACAGTGGATATAAAAAGTCTACACATCCTACAGTGGATATAAAAAGTCTACACATCCCTGTTAAAATGTCAGGTTTCTGTGATGTAAAAAAATGAGAAAAAGATAAATCATTTCAGAACTTTTTCTACCTTTAATGTGACCTAAAAACTGTACAACTCAGTTAAAGCGGAGTTCCACCCTGGATTTTTTTTTTTTTTTTTTAATACCCCCGGGACAGTCAGGGTTAGTGCATTCCACAATGGCTAGCCTCTGATCTGTCCCGGGTTGCACTTACCTGCAAGACGAAATACTTACCTTGCAAACGTCTTGTCCAGCGCTGCCATCTCAGATGTGGGCAGCTTGAAGCCAGCGCGTCCTCTTCGGCGTCTTCTTCCGCCTTCTGTGGTCCCACGATGCTCTGCGCCGGCCCCGACGTCACTTCCGGGCATGCCCAGAAGCTGTTTAGAAGGGGATGACGCGCGCGACCCGGAACTGACGTCGGGGCCGGTGCAGGCGCAATGATTCCTGGGAGCTATGACGTCCAGCTCCCAGGAATCATTGCAGAGCCAGGAAGTGACGACGGGCCACGGCCGAGGAAGGAGGAAGAAGGAAGTAAGGTAAGTATATTTTCTTCGCTACGAGGTAAGTAAAAAAAAAAAAAATATGCGATTATCCATTTCTTTTTCAGGTGACCCGGAGCGAGAAGATGGAGGTAAGTATAAAAATAGGGTGGAACTCCACTTTAAACAACAAACTAAAGTATTTTTGGTGAAGGGAAGTAAAAATAAAAAACAAAATAATATGGTTGCATAAGTGTAAACACCCTTAACCACTTGCCGACTGCCGCACGACTATTTACTGCGGCAGTCAGCCCCCTACAGGCAAACCGACGTAGGTCTATGTCGCTCGTTCCCACTGCTCTGGGGCGTGCTCCCGCGTGCCCCCGGCACCGCTGATGGTCTGATTGAGTTCAGAATTGATCAGTCATCAGGTCCAGGCCAATGATTTTTGGCCTGGACCTGTTGATCGGTCCTGCCCAATCAGATACTGAGCTGTGCCTGTGTCATGTAAACACGGGCACAGAAAAAACCCGCTCTCCCCTCCCCAAATCCTTTTTGGATTCATCGAGAGGAGAGAGCGGATCTAAACTGTGAGTACTGCACCAGCACACCCACACACACCTTAGATAGGCACATTTAGCCCCCGATCGCCCCCCCCCCCCCCAATTAACCCTACACCCCCTGTCACAACACACACTGTATACTGTATATAGCATTTTCCTATGAACTTGTATAAGTGTGACTTTTGACCAGGTTTAGTGCTTGCGGCCCTTCCTTTTAGGGTTAGGATACCTGCCACCCCCCCAATAAAGATTTAACCCCCTGATCACCCCCAGTTAACCCCTCCCCCCTGTCACATTGCACACTAATATACATGTAATATAGTGTTTTACTGTATTTTGTTTTAGTGATTGTGACTTGAGTTAGCGCTAGCGAGTTCGTTTCTGTCCCAAGGAGGTTTAGGGTCCCCGCCACCCCCCCAATAAACATTTAACCCCCTGATATCCCTTACACCCCCTGTCACAACACACACTGCATACAGTATATAGCAGTTTCCTATATACCTGTATCAGTGTGACTTGTGACCAGGTTTAGCGCTTGCGGCCGTTCCTTTTAGGGTTAGGATACCCGCCACCCCCCCAATAAAGATATAACCCCCTGATCACCCCCAGTTAACCCCCCCCCCCCCCCCATCACATTGCACAATATACACAGGTAATATAGTGGTTTAGTGTATTTTTGTATTAGTGTGATTGTGACTTGAGTTAGCGCTAGCAAATTATTTTCTGTCCCAAGTAGGTTTAGGGTCCCCGCCACCCCCCCCATAAAGATTTAACCCCTTGATCCCCCCAGTTAACTCCTTCATTGCCCTGTCACAGTGTCACTTTTATAGTGTACAGTTTTTTTCTGATCACTATTATTAGTGACACAGGTGACATTAGTTAGTGTTAGCGTCAGTCTAAGATAGCGCAGAAAACCGCTGTGTTAGCAGAGTCAGGCCTGATCCCTGCTAGCATTAGCACTTTTTTTTGGTAGCGGTTGAAATAGTCCTTGACAACCAGGTGCTTTTTTTACCTGTGAGTCACACTACTGTACCGGTAAATTTAGTTACTAAAATGTCAAAACGGTGGTACAGTAGTGCAGAGGCTTACAGTATACTGACCATGTCAGATGAGAGCTATAGGGAAGCCTCACTGGCAGAATCAGGGTCAGGATACGAACCTGAAGAGAGCAGCGGCTCCCTGACAGACAGCTCTGATGACAGATGGGTCCCTGTTAGAACCAGGCATACCCGACCCCATTCTGGAGTTGCTGAGGTGCAGAGATCGCAGCGTGCTCGTATGGAGCAGAGTGTTGGTACTAGTGCCGTTCATCCATCTGGTGGCCTGGCAAGCGCCAGCGGCCTAGTACACCCTGGACCTAGTACAACCAGCTTGCAGTAACACTTGGTGACGTGGCAAGCCCCATAAATGCAGTTGAAGCTGGTGCGGTGGCTAGCACAAGTAGTGGCCCGCAGCCGCCGTGTATTCGAAGACAGGCCTGTAGAGCCCATAGTGCCCTCCCTGATTCGCTGGTGTATCCCAATTGGCAACCCACTGATATTACAGCGCCAGTACTTCCCTCATTCACTGCCCAACCTGGAAGCCACGTGGAAACAGCCAATTTTACGCCCCTGAATTTTTATGAGCTGCTCTTCACGGAAGATCTTTTCAGATCTATTGTGGATCAATCAAATTTATATGCACGTCAATTCATCGCCGCCAACCCAAATTCGCCCCTTGCCAGACCATTCGGCTGGAAACCTATAACGGTTCCCGATTTTAATCTTTCTGGGCCTTTCCCTCAGCATGGGCATAACCAAAAAGAGTGAATTGCGGCTATATTGGTCCACTAGCCCAATTCACCATATGCGCGTGTACTCTGCCTCCATGTCCATGGCACGATACGAGCAAATTCTGTGATTTATGCATTTCAACGACAATGAAATCTGTCGTCCTCGGGGAGGCCCTGAATGTGATCGGCTCCACAAAATTCGGCCCCTCGTAGACCACTTCAATCAGCGGTTTGCAGCCTTGTTTACCCCCGAACAAGTTGTCTGCGTTGACGAGTCCCTGATTAATTTTTACTGGCCGCCTTGCTATGAAACAGTATCTCCCCAGCAATCGTGCCAGATACGGGGTCAATCTGTACAAGCTGTGTGACAGGGCCACAGGCTATACAGTTAGTTTCCGGGTCGACGAGGAAAAAGATAGCACTGTGGAGCCCCCCAACTGCCCAGACTACATAGGGAGCAGCGGCAATATAGTTTGGGACTTGGTGCCACCCTTATCCAGAAAGGGGTACCATTTGTACGTGGACAACTTTTACACAAGCGTGCCACTATTTAGTCACCTTCTTGAATTACAAATTGGTGCATGTGGCACTGTGCGACCTAATAGCCGGGGCTTCCCCCAACATAGTTACATAGTTACATAGTAGGTGAGGTTGAATAAAGACAATAGTCCATCCAGTTCAACCTGTGTAGGCATGTGTGGCTGTAATCATCTCCCATACCCCTGAATGTTCTGATCCTTGAGATGTAAGTCTAAGAGTCTTTTAGACTTGTAAATTCCCTCAAATTAAAGCTGAAAGTCTGCAGTTAAAGCACATCTTGTTTGTTTCATTTCAAATCCATTGTGGTGGTGTATAGAGCCAAAAAGATTAGAATTGTGTTGATGTCCCAATATTTATGGACCTGACTGTATTTCCCGATGCAGAGACCAGGTTGGGAATTTACAAGCCGTTGGGGGAAGCCCCGGCGATTAGGTCGCACAGTGCCACATGCGCCAATTTGTAATTCAAGAAGGTGACTAAATAGTGGCACGCTTGTGTAAAAGTTGTCCACGTACAAATGGTACCCCTTTCCGGATAAGGGTGGCACCAAGTCCCAAACTATATTGCCGCTGCTCCCCCAACGGCTTGTAAATTCCCGTCTTAGTCGGGGGGACACAGTCTGCTTGAAAAGGGACGAATTGCTTGCAGTGAAGTGGAGGGATACACGGGATGTTTTCGTTCTGTCCTCCCTTCACTCAGACACGACGATCCAAATTACTACGGCAACTGGCGTTATGGAGAAACCCCTCTGTGTCCACGACTATAACCTTAATATGGGAGGGGTGGACCTTAAAGACCAGCTTTTGGCGCCATATTTAGTTGTCCGTAAAGCCAGACGCTGGTACAAAAAAGTGTCTGTTTATTTATTCCAATTGGCTTTGCTAAACGCCTTTGTCTTATACAGGGCGTCAGGACGAACCAGATCCTTCCGAGAATTCCAGGAAGAGATCATCAATGCCTACCTGTACCCAGGAGGTGTTCCTGCCCAAGTTCCCCTTCCAGATGCAGTGAGCCGGCTGCATGAGAGGCATTTTTCACATGTCCTCCCGAGTACCCCTACCCAAAGATACCCCCAAAGAAGATGTGTCTGTAGCAGACGTGGATTTAGGTGTGACACCCGTTATTATTGTCCCACCTGTCCTGACCAACCTGGCACATATACAAACTGTTGTAATTCCTACATCTTTCACCTGATTTGGATGTAAATACTCTCAAATTAAAGCTGAACGTCTGCAGTTAAAGCACATCGTGTTTGTTTCATTTCAAATCCATTGTGGTGGTGTATAGAGCTAAAAAGAATAGAATTGTGTCGATGCCCCAATATTTATGGACCTGACTGTATTTTGAGCGCTACCACACACTAGTGGAGTTTTAGTGTAGGCTACAGCACGACATAGTGTAGGGCACACAAACACAGGGTCTCGAAAGATGTTTGATGGCTATCGACATTTTGAGAGACCCTAAGCTGGAAAGTTGCAGTTCACAAAATAAAAGTGTAAAAAAAAATATATACAAAAATAAAATAAAAAAGCCAAAAACAGTTGTCGTGTCAGTTATTTTTATGTTCTTCTACTCTTCCTACTGTACTTTTACTGTACTTTGTTTTTCATTCTTTTGTTAACCTGTTTCTCTTGCATGTACTCATCGGCTGCCACACTGATTTTATATATTCTGACACAAACAGCGTTCAGCATATATGGATACCTCTGATGGCAGCACTGTGGTAGGTTGATTTCACCACTGCAGTTAAAATACCTTTAGGTATACGTGGAATATTGTCATGTATACCCGCCATTAAATAAGTGGGTTTGGATGTTTGAGCGGTTAATGGTGTGTATACTACACAATTTTCCTGTGGTGATTTCTGTTAGGTTCTCTTTTTTTCGTTCAGTCCACAGGCTGCATGTAAAAAAAAAACCTAAACTATATGCCAAACAAGGACCAGCAATGTACTGGTACGTTGCTGGATTTTGAGTGGTTATACCAGGATGATGCCTGCAGATTTAGGCATCATCTTGGTATCGTTTTTTACAGCCAGTGGTCGGCTTACGTGTAAAAGCAATCCTAGCAGATAATTGGCTGCTAGACTGCTTTTACATGCAGTGGGAGGGGACTCCCCCCTCCCGCCGCCTTCTACGGTTTTTCTCTGGCTCTCCTGTCCCACGGGTTAACCCGAGAGTGCAGCCAGTGGTTCAGTTATCTAACCATACAGCTGATTGAAGACGAGAAAGGCTCCAATCATCTCTATGGCCTAAGATACCGGAAGCTACGAGCATTTCATGTCTTCTGTTTCGCCAGAAATAAACAGCGCCATTGGGAAAGCATTTTATCACACCAATTTTGGTGTGGTCAGATGCGTTAAGGCCAAAGGAGAGATCTAGAGTCTAAAAGACCCTAATTTTTGAAAAAAAGAGTACCTGTCACTACAGATTGCTATCATAGGGGATATTTTAATTCACTGTGAGAACAATAAAAATGATAAAAAAAAAAATTTAAAGGAAAAGTGTCAAAATAACATAAAAAAGCAAAATAAATTTTAAAAAAATCAAGTCCCCCTCTCCCCCCGTGCTTGCGCGCAAAGGCGCACGCAAGCGTTGGTCTAGTGTCATATGTAAACCGCAATTGCAGCATGCATGGTGATGTATCGCCGCGAACGCCAGGTCAAGGGCAGTAATTCTTGCAGTAGACCTCCTCTGTAAGTCTAAAGTGGTAACCTGTAAAGAATTTTAAAGGCTTTTAAAAATGTACGTAGTTTGTTGCCGCTGCACAGGCGTGCGCAATTTTTAAAGCATGTCATGTTTGGTATCTTTGTACTCGGCATAAGATCATCATTTTAAATTTTACCAAACAATTTGGAATTATATAGTGTATTTGTGCATTACATTTTAATAAAATGTATATTTTTTGCAGAAATTGCGTTTGGAAAATCTGTGCTCAAATACCGTGTGACAAAAAAATTTGCAACATCCACCATTTTGTTCTGTAGGGCCTCTGCTTTAAAGAAATTTATAATGTTTGGGGGTTCAAAGTAATTTTCTAGTAAAAAAAAGAAAAAATGTTTTCATGTAAACAAAAAGTCACAGAAAAGGCTTGGTTTTCAAGTGGTTAGAAGAGAGGGTGATGTGTGGCTATGATTGAGTATAAAATGCCGGGACAGTTCAAACACCCCCCAAATGACCCCTTTTTGAAAAGTAGACACTTAAAGCTATTTGCTAAGAGGCATATTGAGTCCATAAAGTATTTTATATTTTGCCCTAAGTTTCGGGAAGGTGCTAATTTTTTTTTTCACACAAAGTTGTCACTATATTATATATTGCTCACGCATGCCATGGGTATATGTTAAATGACACCCCAAAATACATTTTGCTGCTTCTCCTGAGTACAGGATACCACATGTGTAAGACTTTTTGGGAGCCTAGCTGTGTATGGGACCCCGAAAACCAATCACCGCCTTCAGGTTTTCTAATGGCCTAAATTGTGCATTTTACTTCCGCACTAGCTGTCAGAGTTTCAGAGGCCCTGAAATTTCAAGATAGCACACAACTCCCCCAAATAACCCCATTTTGCAAAGTAGACACTCCAAGCTATTAGCTGAGAGGCATGGTGAGTCCATGGAATAGTTTATATTTTGCCACAAGTTACAGAAAAATTATTATTATTTTTTTTTTGTTTTTTTACACAAAGTTGTCGCTAAATGATATATTGCTCACACATGCCATGAGTATATGTGAAACGACACCCCAAAATACATTTTGCTGCTTCTCCTGAGTATGGGGATACCCCATGTGTGAGACTTTTTTGCAGTCTAGCCGAGTACAGGACCCCAAAACCAATCACCATTTTCAGGCTTTCCAAGGGCGTAAATTGTTGATTTCACTCCTTACTACCTATCACAGTTTTGAAGGCCATGAAATGCCAAGATAGCACAAACCCCTCCAAATGACCCCATTTTGCAAAGTAGACACTCCAAGCTATTTTCTGAGAGGCATAGTGAGTATTTTGCAGATCTCACTTTGGTAATTCCATACCAGACCCTTATCCGAGCATGCAGCCCAGCAGGTCAGGAAAGGGGAGGGGACGAGCTCTGAACCCCCCACCCCAAAGCACCTGGCCCCATGTTAAGGACAAGGGCCTCTTCCCGACAACCCTGGCCGGTGGTTGTGGAGGTCTGCGGGCAGGGGACTTATCGGAATCTGGACGCCCCCTGTAACAAGGGGGCCCCCTTGTCATTTTTTTAATACACTGCCTTTTATGGGGTGAATGGGTAGGGGTACAATATACCCCATATCCGTTCACATAGGCAGGGGGTCCCCTTGTTACAGGGGGCGTCCAGATTCCGATAAGCCCTTGTCCTCATTAACATAGGGACAAGGTGCTTTGGGGTGGGGGGTGCAGAGCTCGCTTGTCCCCTCCCCTTTCCTGACCAGCCGGGCTGCATAAGGGTCTGGTATCGATTTTGGGGGGACCCTACGCCGTTTTTTAGGCATGGGGCTCCCCTTAAAATCCATACCAGACCCGAAGGGCCTGGTTTGGAACCTGGGGGGGATACCCGCACCGTTTTTTCCCATTTTGCCGTGGAGTTTCCCCTCAAGATCCTCAGAGCGCAAGTCGCAACATAAGTCGGATCATTCTGATCCGACTTGTGATGCGACTTCCATTCAAATCAATAAGCTGCCATAGGGAACCATTGGTTTTCACACAAAAAAAGTATAACGTGGCTTAATGCTGTATAAGCAACGTTAAGCAAGGTTAATCAGCCTTTAGCAGCGTCAGACATTTTTACAGCTCTGACGCTGGTCATCAGAACGCACAGGCCCTGGGTTTTTTTTGCAGCTTAAAAATGCCTATGCCATTTGGAGCTTGAAGCTTGTGTGTGCATGAGGCCATAGAATAATATGGAGGGGCATTTTTATCTACTTAAAGAGGAAGTAAACCCTCCTCTGACACTTGTACCTATAGGTAAGCCTATGATAAGGCTTACCTATAGGTACTGTAAATATCTCCTAAACATGTACCGTTTTGGAGATATTTACCTTAGATGCATCCAGTGAAGTCACTGGCGCATGCGCTCTGAAGGAACGGCCGCTGGTGCAGTTCCTTCAGAACTCCGTGCCGTGACCGTCGGCTCCCGTGCGCGATCCCGGAAGTCGCCAGTCATCCAGCTAAGCGGGCGGCACGACGGGGGCTCATTCTAAGGTAAGTATTTCATAATGAGCTAGTATGTGATGCATACTAGCTCATTATGTGTTTCTCTTGCAGGGTGAAAAAGAAAAAAGCCCCGGAAGATTTTACCCCCTTCCTGACCAGGGCCTATTTTGCGATTCGGCACTGCATGACTTTAACGAACAATTGCGCGGTCGTGCGACGCTGTACCTAAACTAATTTGACGTCCTTTTATTCCCACAAACAGAGCTTTCTTTTGGTGGTATTTGATCACCTGTGCGATTTTTTGATCATGCGCTATAAACAAAAAAAGAGCGTCAATTTTGCAAAAATAACAATATTTTTCACATTTTTTTATATGAAATTCCCCAAAAAAAATTTAGAAATCAAAATTTTTTAACATTTTTCGGCCAATTTGTTTTATGCTACATATGTTTGGTAAAAAGAATCACAAAAAGCGTATTTTGATTGGTTTGCGCAAAAGTTATCGCGTTTACTAACAAAGGGAAAGATTTTTGTCATTTTTGTTGTTTTTTTTAACGTGTAATGGCGGCGATCTGCGATTTTTTTTTTGCTGTACTGCGACATTGCGGTGGACAGATCGGACCCTTGACTGACATTTTTGGGGTTACCAGTGACATTACTACAGTAATCAGTGCTATAAATATGCACTGTTACTGTAAAATTACACTGGCAGTGAAGGGGTTAACTTTTTTTGAGAGGGAGGGGTTATGTGTGTCCCTAGGGGCGTGATTCTAACTGTGATTGGCTGTGGCTTGAGGTGTAGGAACAGTGATCAACGGTCCTACATAGTAGAACTGTATGATCACTATTCCTACACAGGGGAGAATGACAGGCGGCTTGTTTACATCAGCCGCCTGCCTTTCTCCCTCTCCACCGACGATCGCGAGTGACCGGCGGACGATCGGGTCCGCTGGTCACACGCGCGGGGGGGTCCGTGACCGTTCGGGAGCGTGCCTCCGGCGGCGTGCGTTCGCTCCCGAGACCCTCACAGGCTAGCGACGTAGTACAACGTCGCTTTGCCTGTGAGGGGCTGACCACCGCAGTAAATAGTCGTGCGGCGGTCGGCAAGTGGTTAAGCTGCCAAAAAAAGTCTGACGCTCCTAAAAGCAGCTGCAAAAACTCCCTGTGTGCATGGGGCATAAACCATATAAGGCAGTTTAGCAGAACCTTCTTGTAGTATTGTATATATCTTAGATATATGACCAGTATGTTTATCTTTAGTTCTACATAGATATTCCATAGGAGTTGAAAAAGTCAGATCACTAGTGCACTTAAAGGTGTTTAGGAGATGCGATACTCGGGAATATCTAAATTGCTCCCTCATGGGGAGTTGGTGCTTCTCCTGTAATGCGCCTTTCAATAATAAACCTCTCTGGTAACAGAAATTTGTAAGACGAAGGAAGCTGTTGTTCATCCACTACATAAAACCTTGAGGGTTGAGACCCTGAGGGAACATTGGGTTGCCCAACAACGTGGCCATTGTGGTATGAGAGAACTTAAATCCATGACTTCTCATCAATCTATCCCACAACCCCAGAGAAAAGGATAGGGACGGGCATAATATACCCGGTCTGTCACTAGGATTCAGCCACATCAAGTGACTAATTGGGGTGGATGAAAAGTAAGAAGATTCCAGTCTTATCCATGATGGGTGGGCCCGGTTTGAGTGGAACCGGATCAGTTGAACTTATTCTCTCTGGAGAAGAGACGCTTGAGGGGGGATATGATATCAATGTACAAATACTGTATTGGTGATGACCCCAGCATAAGAAACAAACTTTTCAGAGAGAGGGAATACAATAAGACACGTGGCCACTCACTAAAACTAGAGGAAAAACGGTTTAACCTTAAAATACGTAAGGGGTTCTTTCTCTGTCGCTCATTGACAGACGCAGTCCTCTTGATTAATATCAAATTGGGTTATACTGCCCTCTACAGGAGTAGGACACTAGGCAGAAGAAAACGTTCTGGCCACACCTTAGGGGCAGTCCCAGAGGGTATATCCTCTCTCCCTCTGCTACAGGATGTCAGTTTTTTTCTGTCTAGTCAGGAGTAAGGACCTAAGTTCCTTGCTGGGATCTTTGGTCCTGGCAAGATTTTTTTAGAAAATTTTTTTTTTAGGCAGCTTTTTTTCTCCAGTTGTTCCTGTGAGATCTTCAAGCAATGATGCTGGAGCTGGGCGACGGGCTGGATGTTGAGATCCAGTGGTCACCCCAGTCAGCCTACGAGCGCGTGCAGGCCCTAGCTCTGCGCTGGGTCGACCGCGACATAGTCCCACTGGACGGGGACTGACCCTGCGAGTTAAACGTCTCGCCGGGACGCCGACGACCAGTTGGAAACTGAGTCGCGGCATTCGTATTGGTCGACAGCCCCCCCACCTCGGTGGAGAGGGGTTCTGTCAGGAGTGGCGCCCGCCTGTTCTGGTATGGTGAGTAAAATGTTCCCCCTCTCCCCCTGACGGGTTTGTGGGTGGGCGCGGGCCCCTCCCTGGGATGATCGGACCCTCATGATCCTGGGTCCCCCCTCTATCCTATAACAGGTGTCACAGATCCCCCTCTTGAGGGTGATTTGGTGAATAAGAACCAGGAGGCTTGGTTTGGGAGCTGACTATCGGTAGTCACTGTATGAGTGGGCACTGTAAAGGGACCATGACTGAAGTCAGTGGCTGGCATTACTGTTAGGATGGCCATGTAAGAGGGTGATATGATCCTACCTTATATATAAGGTTGCAATGTCTGGACTACCGCCATCTGCCGCCCGCAGGCCGCCATCCTCCCGCAGGCCGATGCTTGCATTCCACAGGCCGCCGCCATCTTTCCACAGGGGCCGCCGCCATCTTCCCGCAGGTCGCGTGGGGCCGCCATCTTGGCGTAGCCTCGTGTCTGCGGCATGGGGGCGGCCATTTTGGAGATGACCAGCTACCTCGAGGAGTAGCATGGGAGCCCCCGGAAGGCGTGTAGAGCGGCGGAGCCGCCTCCTTTACCCGGGAAAATGATCCAAAAGACTTCCTGTCTGTAAGAGACAGCGCTGAGAGCAGGTTGATAGAAGCTTCTGTGCATCAGGTGGTGAGCCCTTGGGGCTCTCTCTCTCTGTGGGGTCCAAAGCAGGTAACACTGAGGGGTGCTGTTGCGCCGAGGGATTACAAAAAAAAAGAAAAAAAGTTTTTTTCTTTGCAATTATTTTTTGTTTGCTGGCAAGTGTCTGGGATTAATCATGGACCCTGCCACACATGTATCCCCACCTGATCCCCTCGAGGTGGCCGCAGGACCCTCCAGTGCCCCACTTGTGATTGATGCATTATCAGCAGTTTTGGAGTCTTTGGTATCCCGGGTGGAGGTGGCCTGTCAGGGACGGGGGTCAAGGAAGCGACCCCCGCCTACCCCTATTTCATCTGACACTTCAGATACGGATTCTGAGCTTGTCACTGCAGCTGCAGGTCCCTCTTCTGGGGCTGCTGTCTCGGGTACGGTCTCCTCAGACAGTGAGGAGGACGTTTCTGCCTCCGCCATAGCACAAGAAGAAGCGTTGGTGGACGCACTAGTCATGTCTGTCCGGGAAACCTTAAGTCTTGAGGTTACACCGGCAGAGGTAGCTGACACTGAAATTCCCTTTGGGACCAGCAAGCCTACTAAAATGGCGAAGGTTTTTCCCTTGCCCAAATGTTTTGGTAATCTAATTAAAGAAGAATGGGTTCGTCCGAAATGAACCCCTGCTATTTCCAAACGCATTGCTAGGCGCTATCCGTTTGAGGAATCCCTCCTTAAAAAATGGACGGTACCACCAGTGGTGGACCCACCGATTTCCAGACTAAATAAAGCCACTGTTATCCCGTTGGAGGACGCTCCGTCCTTTAGGGATCCGGTGGATCGAAAAGTGGAAGCGGAATCCTGCTCCATTTTTTCCCTGATAGGGTCAACATTTAGGCCAGTGGTGGCCATTGGTTTAGTTTCACAAACATTGACAGAATGGACCAAATTGTTACGCCGTGACATAAAGGGGAGAAGTATCCCCCCGGCAGTATCAGATTTGCTGGAGCAGATTATACAAGGGCTACAGTTCATCTGTGACGCCGCCCTGGATGCCACTCCCTTCCTAGGGCGTGCATCGGTTTCAGCAGTGGTCCTCAGACGCGTGTTGTGGTTAAAGTGCTGGTCGGCGGATCAGGGTTCCAAAAAAGCTTTGGCTAATCTCCCCTTTTAAGGGGATCGCCTGTTTGGGGCCACCTTGGATGAGATTATAAAGAATCTCACTGGGGGCAAGAGCACTTTTTTGCCACAGACTGCTAAGGGTAAAGGACCTCGTAACAGGCGAGGACCTTCCTTTTCCGCTCATAAAAAGATTGTTCGTTCCCCTGTGGCGGGCGATAAGGCAAAGCCCTCCAAAGCCCCTACAGGGGGTTTCAAAGGGCGCTGGTCGGGTAAACAAAGGTCCGGCTCAGCCAAACCTGAAGATAAGACCAATACAGCCTGAAGGTGCGCCCCCACCCATATCTGGGGTGGGGGGACGTCTTCACCGGTTTCCGGATCCATGGCTTTCCAGAATCCCGGACAAAGGGGTTCTCGAGGTCATACGGTTGGGATACAAGATCGAGTTTCGATCACTTCTACCGGTGCGATTCTTCCCTTCCAACATTCGACTATCCCCGGATCGCTTAAAAGCTTTGCGGGGGGCAGTAATGGACTTGATGCAACAGGGAGCGGTAGTTCCCGTTCCATGAGCAGAACGTTTTCTTCACTTTTCCCAAAGATCATTCCTAGTTCCCACCAGGAAGATTCAGTGAACAATTTGGATGTTACTGTCCGTCAACTGGTCTTCCCTTCGGACTTGCATGAGGATCCTGGGACTGATGGTGGCCTTCTTAGAGGCAGTACCGTATGCCCAGTCTCATGCCCGAATTCTCCAAAAGGAGATTCTTTTCAAATAGAATCGGAATCCCGATTCTCTGGACAATCGGATCCGGTTGAGTGAGCGGACCAGGGAGTCTCTGGTCTGGTGGCTTCGGTTTCCGATGCTCAGCCAGGGGAAGTCATTTCTTCCGATAGAATCCAGGTTACCGATAAATGTATTGGAACTGAGAGCGATCAGACTTTGTCTGATTTACTGGACCAAGCAGCTCCAGGGCAGCCCGGTTCGGATCCAGTCGGACAATGCCACGGCCGGGGCTTAGGTCAATCACCAAGGGGGCACCTAGAGTGTCCTCGCGGCCATCGAAGTGGCCAGCATCCTTCGTTGGACAGAACGGTTTGTTCCGGCTCTCTCCGCGGTATTCACTCCGGGGGTGGAAAATTGGCAGGCAGATTATCTCAGCCGTCAGATTCTGGATCAAGGGGTATGGCCTCTTCATCCAGAGGTATTTCACCAGCTGTGCCTTCATTGGGGCACCCCGGAGGTGGATCTGTTGGCAGCTCGGCTCTACAGGAAGGTGCGGAGGTTTGTAGCCCGCTCCCGAGATCCTCGAGCAGACGCGCCGGTCGCCCCGTGGTGACAGTATCAGCTAGTGTATGTCTTCCCTCCTCTCAAGTTGCTGCCGAAACTTCTTCGCAGGATAGAGGTGGAGGGAATTCCAGTTATCCTGGTAGCTCCGGACTGGCCTCGTCGACCCGGGTACGCCGACTTGGTCAGACTGGTCACGGACGCTCCTTGGAGACTTCCTCTCAGGGGGGATCTGCGGTCTCAGGGATCGATCTTCCATCCTGCTTTACAATCGCTGGCTTTAACGGCCTGGCTATTGAGACTCAGGTGCTGAAGGACAAGGGATTGTCAACTTCAGTTATTTCCACTTTAATTAAAGCAAGGAAAGCGACTTCCAGAAAAGTCTATCATCGCACATGGAGGTCTTATATTGCGTGGTGTGAATCCCTGGGATTTCCTCCACGTGCCTATTCGGTGACCCGAATCTTGGCTTTTCTGCAACAGGGGGTTGAGCAGAAGCTGGCCTTGAGTACTGTCAAGGGTCAGGTTTCAGCGTTAGCTATTTTCTTTCAGAAACCTTTGGCTACTCATTCATTGGTGCGGAATTTCATCCAGGGGGTGCGGCACTTGGCTCCGCCAGTGCGCGCGCCCTTACCGCCCTGGGATCTTAATTTGGTGTTGTCGGTTCTTCAGAAACCTCCCTTTGAAAATATCAGGGAGATTCCCCTGCTTACGTTATCCCAGAAGGTGGCCTTCTTGGTGGCCATTACTTCTGCACGCAGGGTGTCAGAACTGGCCGCATTATCTTGTCGTTCACCATATCTGGTGGTTCATAGGGATAAGGTGGTTCTTCGTCCGAATCCATCCTTCCTTCCTAAGGTGGTTTCAGAGTTTCATCTGAATGAAGATATTTTGCTACCTTCCTTGTGTCCTAAGCCCAGTCATCCTCGGGAGTGTGCGTTACATTCCTTGGATGTGGTTCGGGCAATCAGGGTATACTTGAAAACTACGGACTCGTTTCGTAAAACGGATTCACTTTTTTGTGATCACGGATGGCCCTAAGAAGGGGTTGCCTGCATCTGCCGCGACTATCTCCAGATGGATCAGACAGACGGTGGTACAGGCTTATTCTATTAAGGGTCGGAATCCTCCGTTCCCTGTTAAGGCGCACTCCACTCGGGCGCTTAGTGCTTCCTGGGCCTTCCGCCATCAGGCGTCAGTGGTCCAGGTTTGCAAGGCGGCTACCTGGTCGTCGGTTCATACCTTTACAAAATTTTATAAAGTTGATGTGATGGCATCGTCGGATGCCTCTTTTGGCCGCAAGGTTTTGCAGGCCACAATTTGAGGAGACCGTTGGTCTACCTCGAGGGTTTTTTTCTGTTGGGTTTTCAGTTGAGTCTCATCCTTTTGTCTGATGAGCCTTTAAAACTTCTAGTTGGCACCGGTTGGGCCTTCTAGATTGGATTTTGATTTCTGTTATGCCACCCCTCATTTGTGGCACTGCTTTTGGACGTCCCAATTTGATATTAATCAAGAGGACTGCGTCTGTCAATGAGCGACAGAGAAAAATGGATTTTTGTAAAATCTTACCGTAAAATCCTTTTCTCTTAAGCTCATTGACAGACGCAGTACCCACCCCTCTACTATTGAGTTGGGTTGGGTTAAATTCTCTGACACTGCTTTGTGACATAACTGACATCCTGTAGCAGAGGGAGAGAGGATATACCCTCTGGGACTGCCCCTAAGGTGTGGCCAGAACGTTTTCTTCTGCCTAGTGTCCTACTCCTATAGAGGTCAGTATAACCCAATTTGATATTAATCAAGAGGACTGTGTCTGTCAATGAGCTTAAGAGAAAAGGATTTTACGGTAAGATTTTACAAAAATCAATTTTTACTGTCAGAGCAGTAAGGATGTGTAATTCTCTTCCATAAACAGTAGTATCAGCAGGGAGCATCGATAGCTTCAAAAAACTATTAGATGGGCACCTTCAAGACCACAACATAAGGGGGTATACAATGTACGGTTAACATCAAACACACACGCACATCATAGGTTGAACTGAATGGACTGGTGTCTTTTTTCAACCTCACAAACTATGTAACTATGTAAGTTGTGCGGCATAAAAATATTTAGTCAGGGTGCAGAACAAGTATAGGACTCTAGGCAAAATACTCATTTTTACAGAGTACAGGCTGCCGAACCACAAGGGAGGGCTAGATGTTCATCTGGTTAGATCGTCTTGAAATGTCCTGTATAAAGGGGGGATAGTTCATACTGTATAAAATTATCTGTGGAGGGAGATAAATTAATTCACAAATAGGGGAGTGTGGCCGTCTGCCATTTGAATGTAAAATTCTGCTGAAGGGCTTAGACTGTGGGATCATCTAAAGTTTGGTTAACCTCCCTGGTGATATGATTCTTTCCGATTTTAGGTGCTGAAAGCGGTACAATTATTTTGCTAGTAATTCTTAAGGACGAGCAGCCCAAACCAACTATTTACATATGAATTTTTTTTACTTTGCGCTTTTTCTTTATAACATCTCGGGTATGATAAAGTTTGAAACACAAAATCAAAAATTATAATATAATAAATAACTATAAAAAAGTTAAAGTATATATATATATATACACACATACATGTATATACAGTGCCTTGCGAAAGTATTCGGCCCCCTTGAACTTTGCGACCTTTTGCCACATTTCAGGCTTCAAACATAAAGATATAAAACTGTAATTTTTTGTGAAGAATCAACAAGTGGGACACAATCATGAAGTGGAACAAAATTTATTGTATATTTCAAACTTTGTTAACAAATAAAAAACTGAAAAATTGGGCGTGCGAAATTATTCAGCCCCTTTACTTTCAGTGCAACAAACTCTCTCCAGAAGTTCAGTGAGGATCTCTGAATGATCCAATGTTGACCTAAATGACTAATGATGATAAATAGAATCCACCTGTGTGTAATAAAGTCTCCGTATAAATGCACCTGTACTGTGATAGTCTCAGAGGTCCGTTTTAAGCGCAGAGAGCATCATGAAGAACAAGGAACACACCAGGCAGGTCGGAGATACTGTTGTGGAGAAGTTTAAAGCCGGATTTGGATACAAAAAGATTTCCCAAGCTTTAAACATCCCAAGGAGCACTGTGCAAGCGATAATATTGAAATGGAAGGAGTATCAGACCACTGCAAATCTACGAAGACCTGGCCGTCCCTCTAAACTTTCAGCTCATACAAGGAGAAGACTGATCAGAGATGCAGCCAAGAGGCCCATGATCACTCTGGATGAACTGCAGAGAACTACAGCTGAGGTGGGAGACTCTGTCCATAGGACAACAATCAGTCGTATACTGCACAAATCTGGCCTTTATGGAAGAGTGGCAAGAAGAAAGCCATTACTTAAAGATATCCATAAAAAGTGTCGTTTAAAGTTTGCCACAAGCCACCTGGGAGACACACCAAACATGTGGAAGAAGGTGCTCGGGTCAGATGAAACCAAAATTGAACTTTTTGGCAACAATGCAAAACGTTATGTTTGGCGTAAAAGTAACACAGCTCATCACCCTGAACACACCATCCCCACTGTCAAACATGGTGGTGGCAGAATCATGGTTTGGGCCTGCTTTTCTTCAGCAGGGACAGGGAAGATGGTTAAAATTGATGGGAAGATGGATGGAGCCAAATACAGGACCATTCTGGAAGAAAACCTGATGGAGTCTGCAAAAGACCTGAGACTGGGACGGAGATTTGTCTTCAAACAAGACAATGATCCAAAACATAAAGCAAAATCTACAATGGAATGGTTCATAAATAAACATATCCAGGTGTTAGAATGGCCAAGTCAAAGTCCAGACCTGAATCCAATCGAGAATCTGTGGAAAGAACTGAAAACTGCTGTTCACAAACGCTCTCCATCCAACCTCACTGAGCTCGAGCTGTTTTGCATGGAGGAATGGGCAAAAATTTCAGTCTCTCAATGTGCAAAACTGATAGAGACATACCCCAAGCGAATTACAGCTGTAATCGCAGCAAAAGGTGGCTCTACAAAGTTAACTTAAGGGGGCTGAATAATTTTTGCACGCCCAATTTTTCAGTTTTTTATTTGTTAAAAAAGTTTGAAATAGCCAATAAGTACAGTAAAACTGCAGGAAAGGGCACTGGGGGGCAAACTAATATAAATTTATTTTATTTTGTAATGAAATCAGTGTGTTTGTTTTTTTTTTACTTTTCAAATTTCCCGCTGGTTCCACCTCCCTGCGAGCGTCACGTCGCAGGAGACGGAAGCCGGGGCTCACAAGCATCAGGCGGAAGATCCGGCCGCCGTATGCCGAAGGGACACCTCGCTGGATCCCGGCGACAAGGTAAGTAACCCTCTACAAGGATCCAGCGATGCTCCCTGGCGGTACCCCGAGTGTGGCTCAGGGTAGATTATCTTGAGGAAGTTCTTTCCAAATCCATAACAATCTAGGGTATCAAACAGATATTTCCAGGATAGGGAATCAAAGGCCTTGTGAAAGTCAAGGGATAATAACATGCCCTGCCTCTGTCCTTTCCCGTCCCAGTTAGACTTCAGGGCCGAGATGATGTCCACCAATCTCCTTGTTTAATCGTGCGCCTGTCTATGCAGGTCAAAGCCCACTTGGTCTGGATGAATCTTTTTAAAGAGGAAGGTATTAGGCTTATTTTCCAGTACTTTGGTCATAATGTTAAGGTCTACATTGATAACGGATATCGGACGATAATTTGTGCATTCCCCTTGCCCAATATGGGTATTAGATGTATTAAGGCTTTGTTCTCATAGCGGGGTAACAGGGTGCATGGCCTGATGTCGTTAAAAAAGGAACTTGGGTGGGGTGCCAAGAACTTTTTACAATACTGGCCGGAGAAGCTGTCTGGCCCCAGATGGATTAAGACTTCTAATAGCTGCCCTTACTTCCTCTGCCAAAAATCCCTGTTCTATTATCTCTACATATTCAGTTGTTATGCGTAGAAGTCGAAAAAAATCTGTCTACCAGTGGTTTCTGCAGGGGATCTGGCTGGGCATATAATTTGCAGGGTTCGTACGGTCATGAAATTCCTGTAAAAGTCATGGGATTTTGACATGACACTTTCCAGGGCTGGAAAGTTATGGAAAATGACTAAACCCCACTAAGTTTTTGAAAAGTTATTTAATATTGAGAGCTTGCCAGTGTGGAGCAGATGCTTAATGATTTTATTGACACATATTTTACATTGGTTTAAGCCAGCGTTTCTCAACCGGGGTGCCCCGAACACTAGTGTGCAGTGAAGAGTTCCCAGGGGTGCCGCAGCAAAGTGGCCAAAGACATCCTCAATCCAGCAGGCATTTGGTAAAAGATTATTTTTGCCACCAGTTAATCCTTTTTTGATAACAGCGGTGCATGTCCGCTGTGTCAAACATGCATGTAGCTGCTGCATACACTGGGAAAGCTATGTGAGCCGCCCGATCGCGTCCTGCCAACCGATGACATCATCATCGGTTGCTAAGGGCCGGTCTGATGTCCGCACAGCTTGCTGGGATGTGATACTTCCCACTCTTGTCGGAGTAGCCAGGGAGGCCCGTGTACCCGTGTGAAAGAAAAAAAGTGTGAAGAGTTTCTAAACTGTCCGTAGAGTTGTCAGTAATGTGCAGAGCTGACGATGAACAGAGCCCTGAACGGGGAGGCTTCTTCCAGCTTCCTGGCCTGCTCGGCGTCCTCCCGACATGAAAGTGAAAGTCAGCCAAGCGAGGAGGTGTCTGCATCAGGCAGGTCAGTAGATCTGCATTTTTTTAAAAAGGGCTATATGTATGTATCAGTGTGTGTATGTATGTACAGTGTTTCTCTGTGTGTTTGTGTATGTACTGTATGTGTATACATATATATGTGTGTGGATGCATGTACTGTATGTGTGTGTGTATGTATGTACAATGTATGACATATGTATGTGTGTGTGTGAGGGTATGTACAGTGGGTGTGCATATTTGTGGATGTATGTATGTTACTTTTGATCCTGACCCCTACACTTTGTATGATCAGAACTGCTTTTCTAAGCTAGCAGGACTGCTTTTTTTAGGGCTCATTTACACTAGCAGTAGAGAATGCTGCTCCACTGAAAAGCAATCCATTCTCAGGTTGCTTTTCAGAGGCATTTACAGACAGTAAGGAGGCAATGTCGCCTTTTCACTGCTTGTTTTTTCTTCCACTGTATGCACCACCATTGTGCTGCAACTGCATGCAGTGCACGTGGTTGCAGCAAGGCCCCATTCATCAGTAATGCCCGCTAAACGCAACAGGGGGTATAATTTCTGCCATAGCCACAAAGCATTGTGGCTACTGCATGTGTACAACACTGGCTTGCGCCTCTGTAGGTAAAGAGAAAGCAGTTGGGGGTGGTAAAAATGTGGCTGTTACATTGTTTTACCACCCCAGACCTAACGTGTGAGTGAGCTCTTAGGCTAGGTTCACACTATTGTGGCTCTACGAGCTGCGTTTGCTTGGGCATGACAGCTGATTCATTTGAATAGGCTGCTGTTCCAGTGTTTCATGCAGGAAAACAGTTCCAGCACCATTTTTAAAACACAGTTGCTGGGAAATCGCATGCTGTTTTTGCACCATGCAATTTCACGGCGGTTCCCACATCTGCAAACATGTTGTGTTTTTAGATGGGTGAGGATGCTATTAGGAATGAATGGCAACCCCATGCATCTGTAAAGAGCAACACATTTTAGCTGTGGGTGGTTGCAGATGTGGGAACAGCTGCGATTCCCACACCGGCAACTACCTGCATTAGTGTGAACCTATTCTTAGACTGGGGTGCCTCGGGACTAAATATGCTTTCAAAGTGTGCCTCAACTGAAAAAAGGTTGAGAAACACTGGTTTAAGCGTCTATAGGACTGGTAGGCGTCCTTCCCGGTCTGTGGTTTGCCCTGAGACTGGCCAGCAGCAGCAGAGAGATGACAACCAATCAGGCAGCAGAAATGCATAGTCACTGGAGGGAGGGCCGGCCGCATGAACGTGATGATGCACGGGGGGGGGGGGGGGTGCGGTAACCACCTACCAGTCCTATAGACGCTTACACCAATGTAAAATATGTGTCAATAAAATTTTTAAGCATCCATTGTTCGTGGGACTGTGGCTTCGGCCTAAAGAGTAAGCGCCGCATTTTGTGCATCTGACAGTGCCATCCATACCAGTCCGGCTGCACCTTCATGACTGCCTGAACTGCTTTATTCCTGGCAAGCAGAGCGCCCATTTAATGTTCTTTCTCCAGTATAGACAAGAGTAAGCGCCGCATTTGTGCATCTGTGCCATCCATACCAGTCCGCCTGCACCTCCATCATGACTGTGGCTTTGGCCTAAAGAGTAAGCCCCGCATTTTGTGCATCTGACTGTGCCATCCATACCAGTCCGGCTGCACCTCTATCATGACTGCCTGAACTGAAGCTTTATTTTATCTTCAAGCAGGAGCAGCCATTAATCTTCTTTCTCCAGTTACAGTATATTGGTCAAATTAGAAGTTTTAACTTTATGTTGATAACACAGTTTCAGCTGAAGTTAGTGTGTTGACAGTGTAGCAATGCCAGGGAAATGCAGCTTTAAAAATGTATGGCTTCATGATGAAAAGTATGAGCGGTGACTGGAGAAAGATCAGGACCCGGGACGTGCTAAATGTACAGTGTGTCGTAAAATGTTTGACATTTTGAACATGGGAGAGGCAGCGCTGTCTAGCCACGCTAAAGGTGCAAATCACCAGTCTGCAGCTGCATGCTCGACAGCTTCCAATCCGATCGCTGACTTTTTCACCCGTGCGCCTGAAGTGACACCTGCTCCCAGCTGCAGCAGCGGTGCTTCCATCTCATCCACTGTAATACAAGAGACCATTTTGAGTTAGGCTGTATCCAAAAACTAAACCCTAATTGTAGAGGTACTGTACACTACAAAGCTTGTCATTTATTTTAGTAAAAATATGCTGGGTGTGACATGGATTTTCTTCTTATTTAACATGTGTACATAGACATTTCATGAAAAATTAGGTCATGAATATTTACGTGAAGTCATGGAAAGGTCAGGGAATTTTATTGGTAAAAATGTGTATGAACCCTGAATTTGGAGTAATTAAAGAATTCCTTCACTATCAACTGAAGGTTCTAAGATCGGCGTCCACTAGGACGTAGTGGCGCAGCTTCGGCATGGCAGGAGAAAAAATGCGTGGAGAGAGTTTCCATGCTAATAAAGTGTGGGGACTGTCTCCTAAGGTATAGTATCGATTCTTGGACCAAAAACGTTTCAGCTTTTATAGTTAAGCTAAGGTTTAGAGGTGTCCAAGCAGCATCTATTTTGTGTCTAATAGTTTTTGTCTTTTGTTCTCTCAGGAGCCTACATACCTCCTCTTTTTGTTGGTAAATATTTGTTTCCCGTTTTGCCTAGAGGCTATTCAGATAAATTTTCCGCAGATTGCCGCTTTGTGTGCCGCCCAGTTAGCTGTGGGGGATGTAGCCGTAGGAATATTGTCAGTAAAAAACTGGCGTAAGGTGTTCTCGACATCCCCATATAAAGTACGGTAATTAAGTAAGGAGGAGTTGAGACGCCACACAGTTACCCGGGCTTTCTTCCACAGCACCAAAATCGTCACCTGGACCAGAAAATGGTCGGACCATGACATTACGAGTATCTTTGCTCCAAAGTAATGAATGGGAGGAGCGGAGAAAGGGTGAAAATGTGATCAATGCACGAGTATGTTTTATGGTCATGTGAGTAGTGTGTGTAATCACTGATCGTAGGGTGGCTATCTCTCCATATATCGACCGTAGGAGTGCAGGCAGGCCAATTTAGTAATCTGTTTAGGGGTGTGTTTCATCACTGTTTTGAGGGAGTTAGACTTATCCATAATTTAGCCCAGTGAGGTGTTGCTAGCTCCCCCAAAAATAATTTCGCCCATTGCATGAGGTATCAAGGCTCTCAACATTCTCCTGAAAAAAGTAGTTTGTCCGGTGTTAGGGGTGTAATATAAAATAAATGTGACTTCATATTTGTTAATTTTCCCATTTACGAGAATGTACCTGCTCTCTTTGTCTCATATGACCACCTTAGGGGTGAAAGGAACTCTCTTGGCTATGCAGACTTCCAACTCCCCTCTTTTTGTCTTGGCCATAGGAAAGGTAAAAGGTTGGATACTTAGCAATGAGAAACTTGGGAGACGAGGTTCGAGTAAAATGTGTCTCCTGCAGCATTAGGACATCTATCCCTAATTTGTGGTAATGTTGAAAGGCTAACGTTCATTTGGCAGGGTAATTTAGGCCCTGTGCGTTGTGGGTTAAGATTTTAAAGTGCGTCTGGATTATTTTAGTCATGGTGGTTCAGCAGTCTGTACTTGCCTGTTACAGAATCCCCCAGGGTCCATCGTGGCTCTCCAGTGGGGTTCCAGGAATACTACGAGCTGATCGCATAGGTTGCACATGTACAATAGAGTAAATAAAGAGGAAAGAAAAAACAAAGGTCTGCCAGCATCCAGGAGGAAGGATGTAAGCAATATAAACATCCACAATGTGTAAGCTAGAGCTGGTTGTGGGAACCAGCACCCCTTTCTTAAAGGCGGAGTTGCCAAAAGCAATCCGCTATATTCAAGTTCGATACGAGCGGCGTGTGGTTCCACCATGCCACCTCACAAACTAGTTTGAGAAGGATGGATCAGAGGTAATCTGATGGGTCAACCCCCACCCCTTAATGTATATTGAGGGTATCGCACATAGGTTCTAACATCCCACGTTAACACCAGAGCATACTGTATATTCAACAGTAACAGATTTTTATACCATAGTTATTGTCACCTGAGCCCTCCAGGAGCAAACTTTAATACTGTAAACTTTAAACTGTAAAAGGAAAGGAGGATCCGCACCTTGCCCACATCCACTTATTATATGAAAAGGCAAAAGAGAGACTAGGATCTGGTCTCACAAACACTCAGCGGACTTTGTAGGCACATCATGAGGCAATAACTAATGTAGCCCCCTCCTAGGTAGGTGCTAGTGAGAGAGTATAGTTGTGAGCCCTGTCTGCTTACCAGAGGGGCTGCAGATAAATCTATATTGTTCTCTGCTTACCAGAGAGTAGGATAGGTTAGTACCGTCTGCTCATTGTGCTCAGTATGCAATTCATTGTGTCTAGAGAAGTGTTTCAAACTGGTCCAATAGGGAGGCATGTTGGACAGTGGGACGAAACCTGATGAATAGATGCATACGTTTGATACAGTCCTGGTGATTGGCAAGTCGCCTCAGTGCATTCTGGGATACTATATTAAAGGCAGGAGCATACTGTATGTGCTGCCGAGTCTTTGGCTGGAGAGCAGAGTCCCGGAGGGAGGGGGACGGCTGCCTCCTCCTCTGTAGCAGTGGCATTGTCAGGATCGTCATAGCAGAGCCTGACTTGTAGAAGGATTTCTCACCTGAGAGAGAGCCTGGAATGCTATGCGAAATCCAGGGACGGGGATGCCGACAGGACACCTTAGCAGAAGACACAGGTTCACCTGAGGTGCGAAGTCTAAGTGCTAGCTGGTATTCACCAGGGCCCCTGATGGTTGAGATGGATTTGGCTGCGTGCTAGCACCAGATCGCAGTCCCCAGGATTTCCCAGCCAGGCGAAGAGCAGGTCCAAGTCCAATAGCGGATAAACAGATCAGGGTAAGGCAAAAGCGTAGTCAAGACGACCCGAGGTCAGGGCAGGCAGCAGGCAATCAAGGTCAGATGATCAGGAAACAGCAGGTACGGGCACAGGAAAGCTGAAGATCAAACCGCAAAGACTCAGTGTGCCTGTTGCATTTAAATAGGGCATTTGGCGCCAATGATAATTTGAGCTCGCATGCGCAAAAGCATTCGCTAACGTGGGAACGCTAACGTGAGCGCACCTCTGTGTACGCGAATGCCCATTGGCGTTCGCCAATATGCGGCAGGAAGGTTACCAGTGCGCCTGCGCACAGCAGTAAACCCCTGAAATTGCCCCCTTCTTATGGGCCACCTCCGGGTGCTCAAAAGATCCCTTTTCTGCAGATGGTTGCGAAAAAAGGAATGGATTAATTATTTGGCATGGACGTTCCGCTCGGGTTCCCAGGAATTCTCTTCTGGGCCATAACCTTTCCACTTGACCAAATATTGCAACTGATTCCTCTTCCTTCTGCAGTCCACAATAGCCTCTACTTTGAATTCTTCATCACCATTGACAATCACAAGTTCAGGCGGCCTCAAGCCCCTATCCAGAAAGGGATCGGGTACTGTGGATTTCAAAAGAGATACATGAAATACCGGATTCATTTTAAGTGAGTCAGGTAAGGTTAGTTCGTATGACACCTCATTTAATTTCCTCTTTACTGGGAATGGTCCCATAAACTTCGGTGCCAACTTCTTTGAAGGGCAAGCAAATCAAAGGTTAGCTGTAGACAGCCACACTTGGTGACCAGGCTGAAGAATCAATTCCCCTCTCCTTTTCTTGTCAAAAATCTCCTTGTTAGTTGTCTGAGCCTTAATCATTGCTTCTTGCAACAGCTTTCTGTTGCGACTGAGAAAATCAACGACATTCTGGACTACTGGGACTGTGGATTCGAGACAAGGCAAGGTAAAAAAGATGGGGGAACCCATAGTTGGCAAAAAACAGGGATTGACCTGTAGCTGAATGCTTGGCATTATTGTATGCGAATTCCGCCAAAGGTAGCAGTAATACCCAGTCATCCTGAACAAAGGTGGTGAATCATCGGATATACCGTTCAAGTGTTTGGTTGGTCCTCTCCG
Organism: Pelophylax lessonae; assembly: GCF_965119305.1. Classification (NCBI taxonomy): domain Eukaryota; kingdom Metazoa; phylum Chordata; class Amphibia; order Anura; family Ranidae; genus Pelophylax; species Pelophylax lessonae. Next base: position 140,184,077 of record NC_138773.1, on the reverse strand, counting down.
TTTGCCCATTAGTCTGGGGATGGTAAGCAGAAGACATAGTTTAATTATCAGGTATCAAGGCCAATGGAGAGAGGGCTTCCCTTGCAGCTAAGTTCCAAACTCCCCTGGAGAGGAGACAGAAAGAGTTAGGCCCAAAGTCGCGCAGTTCGCTTGCAGAGTTGCTTGCAAAAGGGCTCAGGGATACCGCTGTTGTGCTACTGGGCTACTGCAGGAAGTTGGTACCTGTGAGATGTAGCAGGTACTTAGGATTGCTGAGACAGAGGGTAGATGATTCAAGCCAAGGTTCGGTGCCAGGTGGGTAGCAGAGGAGACAAGGTCAAGTGGTAGCGAAAGTCTGGACAGGTAGCAGGCAGAGGAGATCCGTTAAACAAGCCGAGGTCAAAGTCGGGAAGCGAGCCAGAGCGGAGACAGAACTGGAACAAGCCTAGTTAGGAACCAGGAATCACAGGAAACATGGGAACATTGGTAGAAGCTAAAGATCAAACAGCACTTAGAGAAGGGCTGGCTCCCATATAAAGGCCCAGGTGAGGGGCTGACGGAGATGCTGGGTCCTAGAGCCATCCTGCTATTGGTTCCCTGACAGTGCCCCCCCCCCAATGGGCAGCCTCTGGATGCCCAACTGGGCCATCTTCCTCGGATATCTGTTATGAATTTCCCGAAGGAGTCTAGGGGCATGGATGTTGATCTTCTGTTTCAAAGAGCTTTCTTCGGACGGATACCCCTTCCAGTTGATCAGATATTGGATTTGCCTGCCTTTTTTCCTGCAATCTAATATTGACTCCACCTCATACTCTGTTTCTTCACCAACAGTTACTGATGGTGGAGGAAGTTCCACTCTCCCAGGAAATGGATCCGGAATGGCAGATTTAAGGAGAGAGGCATGAAAAACTGGGTGAATCCTCTAAGAATCAGGCAGGGATAATTCAAAAGCCACTGGGTTTACCTCACTTTTAATTGGAAACGGCCCAATTTATTTAGGCCCCAGCTTCCTCGATGGGCAAGGCAGGCTAGGATTGGCCGTAGACAGCCATACCTCATCCCTAATTTTTTTTTTTTTTTCCAAAAAACAAACGTTTATTGGGTTCACAAGAAAGATTGCACAAACAGTCAATATATCGAGTCACAACATGGCAGCAGTATAAAAAACAACAAGAAAAGGGTAAGCATAGACATCATACAAGAAAAGATTAACATGTTCGGGGCAGGAATGTGCAATACCCATTAAAGGAAAGAAACACAAGCCATCATACAATGACAATTCCCACCCATACACCACCTAAAGTAGAGAGCGAGGATGTACATAACAGAGCGACTCAAATAGGGAAAACGGTCACAGTAAAGCGAGCAATCACCCAGCGGAGCAAGTATCCGAAACATGTAGCCATCTGTCCCAAACCTTGTGATAACTACCCAGAGACCCCTGACTGGTGTAGATAACTTTCCTATAGGGCAGAGATTGATTAACATCCGCCTTCCACATAGCCAAATCAGGCCACGCAGGCTGGATCCAGGTGCGGGCTATTCGTTTTCTAGCACTGAAGAGGGTTTCATGAATGAGTTTAATGGTATGCTTATCGACATCCTCATTGGGAAATATACCCAGGAGGCAGATCTTAGGATCCAATGATACAGGAGCGCCCATGCGGTCATGTAGGAAGCGGACGACTTGCGCCCAGAATCCCTGAATACGGGGGCAGTGCCACATCAAATGCCCAAACATGCCCGGAGACAATATACATTTGGGGCACGTGGGGTCCCTGGAGGGAGCAAATCTAGCTATTCTATCGAGAGAGAGGTATGCTCTATGAAGTATGTACACCTGGGTTAGTCTATCGGACAGTTTGGGTGAAACAAGCTTACAGGCTCCAAGGGCCTCCGTCCAGTCGTCATCGTCAAGGTCACCTGTGTCCTCAGTCCAACGCCAGAGTCGTGGCTGATTTGGATGTCAACAATTTGTACAGAAGGGATATAAGCTTATGAGAGTCAGAGCCAGTCAGGACATCCAAAAGGTCAACGTCGGCAAGTCCGGGTAGCGGCCCCCAAACTGAGCGTGGAGGGCATGTCGAAGTTGATAGTAGCGGTAGTACATGGTAGGGGGAAGGTCAAATACAGTCCGCAACTGGGAAAAGGGTCTGATCGCCCCCTCCCGTAGCACATGAGAAAGATACAATACCCCCTTGGTCATCCACAGCCCAGAGTCCGGTAATTGAAGCAGTTCAGGTAAATGTCGATTAAACCACAGGGGAGTCTTAGTGTGGAACACCGGGTCACCCGTTTTGGACAGAGCCAAATCCCATATCCTCCTATAGTGAGAAGAGACAGCGCTCGACACCTGGGCATTCGAGGGCCCACCCGCTCCCCTGAGAATATCACAAAAGGGGTGAGGACTCGAGGCCAATGCAGGGGGACAGGCCAGAGCCATGTACCTAGAAGCATCCAAAGCATTAATATGATAGAATTGAGATGCGAGGTAATATGCCCCAAAGTCAGGGACAGCGAGTCCCCCCAATATGGTAGGTTTTTGAGCATGATGCCAAGCTAGTTTGTGTCTCCTGGAGCCCCATACAAAAGTCTTCAGTAATCGTTCAAGGATCGCAAAATATTTATAAGCGATATACGTAGGAGAATGCCACAAGGCATAGAGGATTTTAGGTAGGAGAATCATCTTAATTAAGTTCACGCGACCCATCACTTTCTTAGAGCAGAAAGCTACTGGGTGTAATAGAGCTTTTGGGCCCAGACGCTGAGCACAGCTCCTGTCGCCACTTCAGAAGCGTCTACTTCAAGAACGAAAGGGAGTGCTGGGTCCGGGTGTTGCAGCATCGGAGCAGAGGTAAACAAGGTTTTACGTTTTTCAAAGGCTACTTGGGCTTCCTGATTCCAGAGGAAACGGGTATGGAGACGTGTGCATTGAGTAATTGGGGTAATGATAGTTGAAGTCCTTAATAAATCTCTGGTAGAAATTGGCAAAGCCTACGAATCTTTGGACTCCCTTTCGGTCTGTAGGTGCGGGCCAGTATGGGATTGATGCAACCTTCTGAGGATCCATGGTAATTCCCCCAACGGAGATTACGAGTCCCAAAAATTGATTGATTGTTTTTCAAAATCGCATTTCTCTGCTTTGGCATACAAACCGTGCCTGCGGAGGGTATTCAATACCTTCTTGACGTGGATTTGGTGGAGCTCGAGAGAGGTGCAGAAGATCAGGATATCATCCAAGTAGACGATAAGAAATAAGTCAAATTTACTCAGGGAAGATATCATTGACCAGGTGTTGAAATGTTGCGGGGGCGTTGCACAGCCCAAAGGGCATCACAAGGTACTCAAAGTGGCCAAAGCGTGTTCTGAAGGCCGTTTTCCACTCGTCCCCCTCTCTCATGCGAACCACATTATAAGCCCCTCTTAAGTCCAGTTTTGTAAATATACGGGCCGCTCGAAACCTCTGGAGCAACTCCGGAACGAGGGGAAGAGGGTACCTATTCTTGATGGTAATTTTGTTTAGCTCCCGGTAGTCGATGCAAGGTCTGAGGTGGTCCTTTTTTCAACAAAGAAGATGCCTGCTCCAGCAGGTGAGAAAGACGAATTGGCTAGGTTCTTATCGATGTATTGTCAGAGAGCCTCCAATTCCACCTCGGACAAAGGGAAGATGCGTCCAAAGGGAATTTCTGCTCTAGGGAGTAACTCAATAGGACAGTCATATGATCGGTGTGGAGGCAGGGTTTCAGATTTCCTTTTGCTGAAGACGTCAAGGTAGTTGTGATAGACTGAAGGGACTACTAGACTGGTATCTGTTGCTGGTTGTATGGTCAGGCAGGTATGGGTGTTGGTTACCATGGAGATACCGCAATGCTGGCGGCAGTAGCTGGATGAGAAGGTGACCTCCCCTCGGGACCAGTCCACTGATGGGTTGTGGGCTTGTAGTCACGGGATTCCAAGAATAGCTGGAAAAATGGGAGATCTGATCAAATCAAAACAGAGTAGTTTCTGGTGCCCTGTGTCTGAGGTTGTGAGAATAGGGGCTGTTTCTTGGGTAACAAGTCCTGAACTAGGTGTACTGCCATCAGCTAGGTGTATGTCTAGTCTTTGATCCTTGGTAGTCAGAGGAATGTGCAGGTCTTTAGCCCGGTTGATGTCCAGGAAGCAGCTGCAAGCTCCAGAGTCAATTATTGCCCGCAGTTTGACCTCACTTCCAGCCACCTGCAGAGAGATGGGGAGAATATTGTGAGCAGATAGTGACCCAGATAGCTGAAGATATGTAGGGTACAAGTGCCTGGACTTACTTGGCCAAACCAGACAATTGCGAAGGTAGTGTCCTGATGCTCCACAGTAGAGACAGAGATTGTTTTGCCGCCTCCGTCCTCTTTCTTCTGGTGTTAAAGCTGGTCTTAGCAGACCAATCTGCATTGGTTCTATATTGGAGGTGTTTGGAGGAGCAGCGGCAGGAAGTGTTGGAGCCGGGACCTTGGGCAGTACCCAGGTTGGCCGAAAGGTCTGAGAACGCTCAAAGTGTCACTCCTGCAGACGCCTATCTAGCTGGATGGAAGTTTGGATAAGAGTCTCTATCGTGCCGGGAGCTTCGGACCTGGCCAGCTCATCCTTGATTGTTTCGGATAGGCCTAAACGGAATTGAAACTTCAAAGCTGCGTCATTCCATGTGGTATCAGCTGCCCATCTACGGAACTCCCCAATGTAATCCTCTACTGGTCATCTTCCCTGCACCAGGGAGTGAAGGGCAGACTCTGCGGTGACAGTTTTCTGGGGGTCATCATATAAAGTAGCCATGGCTTCAAAAAACATGGAAACTGAGTTCAGCGCCTCATCCTTTCGTTCTAGGAGGTTATGGGCCCAGGATTGTGGTTCATCAGATAGTAGGGAGATGATCAACCCCACTCAGACATTTTCTGAAGCAAAGGTCCTAGGTTGCAGGGCAAAGTAAAGTACGCAGGCATTCCTGAAAGCTCTGAACCTCCGCCGGTCCCCTGAAAAGCGCTCAGGAGTGGGAACTCTGGGCTCTGGAGGAGGCAGTACCACAGCGGCTGGATCGGCAACAGCTGATATAGAGGAGGCTGGTGTAAAGGCGGAGCTAGTGGCTTGGTTAGATTCGGTGGAAGTCATAGAACCTGTGAGGGCATGGAAACGCCCCTCAAGTTGGAAGTAACCTTCCTGCAGATCTTTGACTGCTTGCGTCAGAGCCGCCATCTGCTGACATAGGGTTTCCAGTGCAGAAGCACCTCCCTCGGCTGTTTGATACTGTCAGGATCGTCGTAGCAGAGCCTGATGTGTAGAAGGATTTCTTACCTGATAGAGAGCCCGGAATGCTACGCGAAATCCAGAAACGGGAAAGCCGACAGGATACCTTAGCGGAAGACACAGGTTCACCTGTCTAAGTGCTAGCTGGTATTCACCGGGGCTCCTGATGGTGGAGATGGATTTGGCTGCATGCTAGCACCAGGTCGCAGTCCCCAGGATTCCCCAGCCAGGCGAAGAGCAGGCCCAAGTCCAATAGCAGATAAACAGATCAGGATAAGTCAAAAGCGTAGTCAAGCCGAGGTCAGGGCGAGCAGCAGGCAATCAAGGTCAAAGGTAAGCCGGGTCAGATGATCAGGAAACCGCAGGTATGGGCACAGGAAAGCTGAGGATCAAACAGCAAAGACTCAGTGTGGCTGTTGCATTTAAATAGGCGCCAATAGTAATTTGTGCGCACATGCGCACACGCGTTCGCTAACGTGAGAACGCGAAGGTAAGAACGCTAACGTGAGAGCACCTCTGTGTACGCGCAAGCACATTGGCATTCTCCAATTTGGGGCAGGAAGGTTACCAGTGTGCCTGCGCACAGCAGTAAGCCCCTGACAGGCATGCGGTCGCAGGAGGTCGTCCTGAGGGCCTTAGGAACGGATGAGTGGAGCTGAACCCCGAGGTCCAGGAGAGCTGACTGAGGGGGAGACACTGAAGATCCTGGGACCACAATATCGTCAGTACAGGGACTCGTGTCAAGGGGCCTGACCTGAGGGGGGACACCACAGGTGTAGGATAGTCAGTGGATGGGTGTCAACAGTGAAAGGAAAGAGGATGCTATTGAGAGTGTCCTGAAGATAACTGCTAGTTCACCAACTCATCTTATCAAGAGGAAAGAGACTTTAAGTAATAACACAGGAAAGGTAAGAGAAAAAGAAAAAAGGCGAGAAGGAAAAGAAAATTAAAAAATGCTTGCCTGAACAAACTTGTAGGTGGGGATATGAGTGGGAAACAGTCATGGGGGCAGACACAGGGGTAAAACTTGGACGAGAAGCTCAAGGAGACAGGGTTATACTACAAGCTATTTAGGTAACACCCCCAAGTAAAGAAAAACGTATACATATGTCTGTGCATTACTACAATCAAACCAAATCAAATGAAGCTAGGGTGAGTAGCATATATTTTTTTTGATGCTATCTTAGCCAAAAGATGCGGTGCAGTCCTTTTTGTAAAGGTAGACTATACAGTATCTCACAAAAGTGAGTACACCCTCACATTTTTGTAAATATTTTATTATACCTTTTCATGTGACAACACTGAAGAAATGACACTTTGCTACAATGTAAAGTAGTGAGTGTACAGCTTCTATAACAGTGTAAATTTGCTGTCCCCTCAAAATAACTCAACACACAGCCATTAATGTCTTAACCGCGGGCAACAAAAGTGAGTACACCCCAAAGTGACAATGTCCAAATTGGGCCCAATTAGCCGATTTTCCCACCCCCGTGTCATGTGACTTGTTAGTGTTACAAGGTCTCAGGTGTGAATGGGGAGCAGGTGTGTTAGATTTGGTGTTATCGCTCTCACTCTCTCAAACTGGTCACTGGAAGTTCAACATGGCACCTCGTGGCAAATAATTCTCTGAGGATCTGAAAAGAATTGTTGCTCTACATAAAGATGGCCTAGACTATAAGAAGATTGGCAAGACCCTGAAACTGAGCTGCAGCATGGTGGCCAAGACCATACAGTGGTTTAACAGGACAAGTTCCACTAATAACAGGCATCGCCATGGTCGACCAAAGGAGTTGAGTGCACATGCTCAGCATCCTATCTAGAGGTTGTCTTTGGAAAATAGACGTATGAGTGCTGCCAGCATTGCTGCAGAGTATGAAGGGGTCTCAGGTCAGCCTGTCAGTGCTCAGACCATGCGCCGCACACTGCATCAAATTGGTCTGCATGGCTGTCATCCCAGAAGGAAGCCTCTTCTAAAGTTGATGCACAAGAAAGCCCGCAAACAGTTTGCTGAAGACAAGCAGACTAAGAACATGTATTACTGGAACCATGTCCTGTGGTCTGATGAGACCAAGATAAACAACCAGGTGAGGAGTACAAAGACAAGTGTGTCTTGCCTACAGTCAAGCATGGCGGTGGGAGTGTCATGGTTTGGAGCTGCATGACTGCTGCCGGCACTGGGGAGCTCCAGTTAATTGAGAGAACCATTAATGCCAACATGTACTGTGACATACTGAAGCAGAGCATGATCCCCTCTGGGCCTCAGGGCAGTATTCCAACATGATAACCACCCCAAACACACCTCCAAGGGGACCACTGCCTTGCTAAAGAAGCTGAGGGTAAAGGTGATGGACTGGCCCAGCATGTCTCCAGACCTAAACACCATTGAGGGCATCCTCAAATTGAAGGTGGAGGAGCGCAGCTCCGTGATGTCGTCATGGGAGAGTTGAAGAGGACTCCAGTGGCAACCTGTGAAACTCTGGTGAACTCCATGCCCAAGAGGGTTAAGGCAGTGCTGGAAAATAATGGTGGCCACACAAAATATTAACACTTTGGGCCCAATTTGGACACTGTCACTTAGGGGTATACTCACTTTTGTTGCCAGTGGTTTAGACATTAATGGCTGTGTATTGAGTTGTTTTGAGGGGACAGAAAATTTACAGTTATACAAGCTGTACACTCTCTACTTTACATTGTAGCAAAGTTTTAAAATAGAGGTACTCACCGAGGCCGAGATGCCGAGAGCGGTTCGCTGTTGCGACTAAGCGCACTCTGCCCCTCTGGAGGTGATACAGAGGGTGGATGGCACAAAGAGGCACAAGCTACCAGCAGGCAGGGTAGAGCTTGCATGGAGGTCCTGTAGAACTGGAGCAGAGACTGATCAAGATCCAGCAGAAGAAGTAGGTAGAAAGTCCGGAGCAGGCTGAGGGTCAAACACAGGTAAGCAGACAATCCAGGTCACAGGCTGAGGGTCAAGGCACTGGAGACAGGAGGCAAGACTGGGTCACAAGCAGAAGGTTAAGGCACAGGAGACTTAAGGTGAATCAGGGTCGCAGGCAGAGGGTCAAACACAGGTAAGCAAGAGCAAAGTCCGTAAAACAAGCCAAGGTCGGGTCCAGGAGAAGAGCAGAGTAAGTCAGGGTCAATCCGGGTCACAGCAGGTAAATGATCAAACAGGAACTCGGGTACAGGAAGCTGAAAGACAAACCAGCAATTCCCCTGAGCACTTGCTCAGCTTTTATAGGCAACCAGGAAGTCATGTGGAAGTCACGTGGTATGGGTCATGTGATGGCCAGTCTGCAGCTGAACGTTTCTCTGACAGTGACCCCCCCCCCCCTCCGACCAGGGGCGGCCTCTGGACGCCCAAACTGGACATTAACTCCGGGTGATCCACATGAAAAGCTCAGATCAAGCGAGGGGCGTGTTATGTTTCTTGCGGGTTCCCAAGAGTTGTTTTCAGGTGGGTACCCCTTCCACTTAATTAGGTATTGGAGAAGTCTAACCCTCTTCCTGCAGTTCAGTATGGCTTCAACCTCAAATTCATTTTCTCCATCCACCTGGACCGATGGAGGAGGCGGCTCCTCTCTTCCCAGGAAAGGGCTAGGAATCACTGGTTTTAGTAAGGATGCATGAAAAACAGAATGAATTCTGTAAGAGCTGGGTCAATTCAAAGGCCACAGGGTTAACCATCCTCTTGATTTTGAACGGCCCTATGAACTTTGGGCCCAACTTCCGTGAGGGAAAAGGTAATCTGAGGTTAGCTGAAGATAACCAAACTTCCTCACTGCCCTTGAAAACCAGGTTCTCCTTTCTTCCCCTGTTGTAGTATTTCTTATAGTCATCCTGGGCCTTTTTGCATTGTTTCCTGAATCCTTTGAAAGTTCTGTTGGATGGAGACTGTTCGATCTTGGACAGCAGGAACAGATAATTCAGGTGTAGCGTTTGGAAGGTAAGTAGGGTGAAACCCAAAGTTAGACCAGAAGGGCGTTTGGTTGGTGGCTGAATGAACTGAATTATTATATGCGAACTCCGCGTAGGGTAGCAGAGAGGACCAGTCATCCTGGGTAGTGATGGACGAACATCGGCCGGGGTGGTTCGCGAACGCCAGCCGCAAATTTTCTCAAAAGTCCGCGAACCGCGAGTTTGTGGCAGGCCCCATTGACTTTAATGGGAGGCGAACTTTAACCACTTTGCCGCTGCTCACTAGAGCTCTACTGCGGCAAAGTGGTTCGTTATCATCTGGCGACGTAGACCTACTTCGCCAGACACTCCCCCTTCTCGGCGGCGCACTCCCGCTCTATTCAGTAACAGCGGGAGTCGGGCCAGGGGATCGCCGCTGCTCTTCCCCGATCGTCGGGGAATAGAGTTTGGAGATCCGTCCGCTTGTGTAAACAAAGCGGGTGGATCTCCTAAGTGACAGGCAGGGTCAGATTGCAGGGTTCAGCATAGCTGAACCTGCGATCTGTCCCTGTGTCACATAGTCACCTCCCCCCACACTTCAGTAAGCACCAGGCATACATTAACCCCTCCCTCTCCAATAAAATTAACCCCTTCCCTGTCAGTGTCATTTTTACAGTAAAAGTGCATATTTATAGCACTGATTACTGTAGTAATGTCACTGGTAACCCCAAAAGTGTCAAAAATGTCAGTACGATCTGTCCGCCGCAATGTCGCAGTCCCGCAAAAAAAAAACGCAGATCGTCACCATTACTCGTTAAAAAAAACCACCAAAAACGACAGAAATCTTTCCCTTAGCTAGTAAACGCAATAACCTTTGCGCAAACCAATCAAAATACGCTTATTGCGATTTTTTTTTTTACCAAAAATATGTAGCAGAAAAACAAATTGGCCTAAAATGATAAAAAAAATTTGATTTTTACATTTTTGGGGGGGGGGGGGGGATTTCATATAAAAAAATGTGAAAAATATTGTTATTTTTTCAAAATTGTCGCTCTTTTTTTGTTTATAGCGCAAAAAGTAAAAATCTCACAGGTAATCAAATACCACCAAAAGAAAGCTCTGTTTGTGGGGAAAAAAAGGACATACGACGTTGCATGACCGCGCAATTGTCAGTTAAAGTCGCACAGTGCCGAATCGCAAAAAGTGGCCCAGAAGTTAGACCGCAAAATCCTCCGGTGGTAAAGTGGTTAAAAACCTTTAGGTCATATTTGCAGTCACAAAAGATGTACTAGCTGTGCACAAATAGTCCCAGCACATGGACAATGTCATAACAGAAGTATTGCAATTGAAAAAGTTGCCCTAAATTTTTTTTTTTTTTTTTTTTTTACGGCAAAAAATATATATATATTTTTTTTCATAAATCAGCCAGAACTGACAGCAGCCGGTAAATACATTGTCTAATACATATAGGGTCCATTCACACATCTGTAAAATGGGTCCACGTTCATTCCACAATTTGGCGGAACCTTTACAAACCCATTGTTTTTCATTTCCAGTTTGAAAAATTAGGCATTCACAGGATAAAGAAGTAAGTGTCGGCCATTCCAGGCGCCAAAAATTAACCCACATGCGTTTACCTGACAGCTAAGAACGTAGTATTCTGTGGCTGAAGGTACATTAGGCATTCACAGGTAACAGAAGTAATTGTCGGCCATAAAAGGCACCAAAAAATAGCCCACATGGGTTTACCTGACAGCTAAGAATGTAGTATTCTGTGGCTGAAGGTACATTAGGCATTCACAGGATACAGAAGTAAATGTCGCCCATTCCAGGCCCCAAACATTAGCCCACATGGGTTTACCTGACAGCTAAGTACGTAGTATTCTGTGACTGAAGGTACATTAGGCATTCACACAGTATACAGAAGTAAGTGTCGGCCTGTATAGGCTGCAAGAATTAGCTTACATGGTTTGAACTGACAGCAAAAAACTTAGTTTTTGATGGCTAGAGGTACATTAGGCATTCACAGAAAAAATAATTGCGGCCCTGAAAGGCCCCAAAAATTTGCCATTCAATGGACATGAAATGCCTTTTATGCCGCTGTATGTAGCGAAGCCAAGGACCAGGAATTGTTGTGGGTGGAGGAATTTCGATGAAACCTGGTTTACTGGTCATGTGTTGAATTCCTCAGAGATCCATGCCTCATTAATTTTTATAAATGTGAGGTAGTCTACACTGTCATGAGCTAGGTGAGTGCGCTTTTCGGTCACGATCCCCCCTGCTGCGCTGAACGTCCGTTCCGACAGGACACTGGATGGGGGGCAAGCCAACATTTCCATTGCAAATTGTGCAAGCTCTGGCCAGAGGTCAAGCCTGCCCACCCAGTAGTCCAGGGGTTCATCACTCCTCAGAGCGTCCACATCTGCCATTAACACTGCAGCATGTAGGCCCCCATTCCCACTAAACTGGAAGCGGTATAGTGGCCTGCTTCCAGCTCATCATCCAGGATAATGTCATCCTCGTTCTCCTTCCCCCATCCACGGATAACACCAGGGATCCCAGAAAGGTTTAAAGCATGCTCTTCTTGCTCCTCCTCATCCCCCCCAGCACCATCCTCCTCCTCTGACTCCTCTTCAGAGTCCCGCTGTTGATTTGTCTCAGATAGAGTAGCACCCCCTGAGAATTCATTGAACATTGCGACTTCCTGATCTTCCTGCTCCTCGACGGCTTGATCAATGACACAACGCAATGCACGCTCCAGAAAGAAGGCGTAAGGTATGACTTCACTTATGGCGCCCTGGCCGTGACTGACCAGTTTGGTGATCTCATAGAATGGCCGCAGAAGTCTGCATGAGCAGCCACTGGCGAGGTGAAAAAAACCCAAGCTCCCCAGAACCTGTCCTGCCACCGAGTTCGAACAGGTAGTCATTAACTGCACGTTTCTGCTGGAGCAGCCTATCGAGCATATGCAACGTTGAGTTCCATCGCGTCGGGCAGTCACAAATAAGACGCCTGAGGGGCAGGTTGTGTCGCCGCTGAATCTCAGCAAGGTGAGCCATGGCTGTGTAAAATCTTCGGAAATGGCCCGAGATTTTCCTGGCCTGCCGCAAGACGTCCTGGACCCCAGGGTATTTGGCAACGAATCGCTGCACCACCAAGTTCAGGACGTGTGCCATGCATGGCATGTGTGTTTTTTTTGCTTTGTTTCAGCGAGCTCAGCAGATTGGCACCGTTGTCGCACACCACTTTTCCAACTGACAAATTCAGCGGTGTCAGCCACTGATCTGCCTGTGAACACAAAGCTGAAAGGAGTGCAGGACCAGTGTGGCTCTTGGCTTCCAGGCACAAGAGACACAGCACAGCATGGCAACGTCTCACCTGGCATGTGGAATAGGTTCTGGGGATCTTGGGCGGCGCAGGAGAAGAGACGGTAGCAGCGGAAGAGGAGGAATCAGCCGAGGAGGAGGAGAAGAAGAGGCAGGCCTGCTTGCAATCCGTGGCAGTACAACTAAATCTACACCGGTGCCACGGGTTGCATGCTTAACGGCCGTCAGAAGGTTCACCCAGTGGGCAGTAAAAGTGATATTCCTTCCCTGCCCGTGTTTGCTAGACCATGTGTCTGTGTAGATAACACCCCGCTTCAATCTGTGGTATTGGGGGGCCACAGCTTTATCACACCAGTTCTACAAATAATTGCCCAGTATCTGTTGTCAATGTGTGTAGCACAGTTAACACAGCAAAAGAGGCCAAATTTTTGCAGGACTAAAATACAATCTTAGAAAAGTATACTGTTAAAAAACACTGCTTCAATATGTGCTATTGGGGGGCCACTGGTCTATCACACCAGTTGTTCAAAAAATTGGCCAGTGAGTTTGGCACTGTTTGTATTGGCACTGTTTGAGTTAACACAGCAAAAGAAGCAATATTGTTGCAGGACACAAATACACTTGTAAAAGTATACTCAGATAACACCCCACTTCAATATGTGGTATTGGGGGGCCACTGGTTTATCACACCAGTTGTTTAAAAAATTGGCCAGTGAGTTTGGCACTGTGTGTATCAGACTTCACTCAGCAAAAGAGGCAATATTGTTGCAGGACATAAATACACTTATGAAAGTGTACTCAGATTACACCCCACGTCAATATGCGGTATTGGGGGGCCACTGGTTTATCACACCAGTTGTTAAAAAAATTGGCCAGTGAGTTTGGCACTGTGTGTATCAGACTTCACTCAGCAAAAGAGGCAATATTGTTGCAGGACAAAAATACACTTGTAAAAGTATACTCAGATAGGCTCCAAAAATTAGCTCACATGGTTTGAACTGACAGCAAAGAACGTAGTATATGGTGGCTAGAGGCACAGTAGGCATTCACAGTATACACAAGTAGGTGGCGGGCTGTTTAGGCTGCAGACATGAGCTCACATGGGTTGAACTGACAGTAAAGAACGTAGTATATGATGGCTAGAAGTACAGTAGGCTTTTACAGTATACACAAGTTGGTGGCGGGCTGTTTAGGCCGCAAACATGAGCTCACATGGGTTGAACTGACAGCAAAGAACATAGTATATGATTGCTAGAGGTACAGTAGGCGTTCACAGTATGCACAAGTTGGTGCCAGGCTATTTAGGCCGCAAACATGATTTCACATGGGTTGAACTAACAGCAAAGAACGTAGTATATGATTGCTAGAGGTACAGTAGGCGTTCACTGTATACACAAGCTGGTGGCGGGCTGTTTAGGCCGCAAACATGAGCTCACATGGGTTGAACTGACAGTAAAGAACATAGTATATGATGGCTAGAGGTATATTAGGCATTCACAGTACACAAAACAGTAAGTGTCGGCCTGTATAGGCTGCAAAAATTAGCCATTCAATGGACATGAAATGCCTTTTATGCCGCTGTATTTAGCGAAGCCAAGGACCAGGAATTGTTGTGGGTGAATTTCGATGAAACCTGGTCTGTTGGTCACATGTGTTGAATTCCTCAGAGATCCATGCCTCATTCATTTTTATAAATGTGAGGTAGTACTAGCCTACACTGTCATGAGCTCAAGCGAGTGCGCTTATTGGTCATGATCCCCCCTGCTGCGCTGAACGTCCTTTCGGAGAGGACACTGGACGGGGGGGGGGGGGGCAAGCCAATCACTCCTCAGAGAGTCCACATCGGCCGTTAACCCGATGTAGTCGGACACCTGTCGGACAACTTTTTTTACGCTCCAACATTTGAGTCACAGAAGCCTGCCTTTTTCCAGAAAAACGTGACGACGGCATCATGGAAGGTGGAGTGTTGGACAAATGTGAGGAGACAGGAGAAGGGGGAGGAGAAGAAGAGGCTGGACGGTGAGAGCATGGAGTATGGCTTTGTGGGTTCTGACAGTTTTGCTCCCACTGGGCTTGGTGATGGGATTTCAGGTGCCTTCTTAAGGTGGTTGTCCCTAGGTGAGTGTTGTGCTTACCGCAACTTATGCGTTGACTGCTAAGGCTGCAGATGGCAACACTGGTGTCAGCAACGGACACATCAATAAAAGCCCACACTGCGGAGCCATGTGCCGGCATCCTGGGAGCGCCAGATGTGACTATACATGGTTGATGGCTCGCTCCTGATATATTTGCAGTCTGCTTTCTACCTCTTCTGCAATACAAGTTCTGCCTGCCTCTCCTCCCTATCTGCCGATCCGGCAGTTCTACAAACAATTGGCCAGTAACTGATGTCACTGTGTGTAGCAGAGTTAAGACAGCAAAAGAGGCCAAATGTTTGCAGGACTAAAATACAATATTAGTAAAGTATACTGTTAAATAACACCTCAATTCAATATGTGGCATGGGGGGGGGGGGCACAGGTTTATTACACCAGTTCTACAAATAATTGGCCAGTAACGGTTGTCACTATGTGTAGCACTGTTTACACAGCAAGAGGCCACATTTTTGCAGGACTAAAATACACTCTTAGAAAATTATACTGTTAAATAACACCCCACTTCAATATTTGGCATTGGGGGGGGGCACAGGTTTATTACACCAGTTCTACAAATAATTGGCCAGTAACTGTTGTCACTGTGTGTAGCACTGTTTACACAGCGAGAGGCCAAATTTTTGCAGGACTAAAATACACTCTTAGAAAATTAATTCAATATGTGGCATTGGTGTAGCACAACAGTTCAAAAAATTGGCCAGTGAGTTTGGCGCTGTGTGTTCCAGACTTCACTCCGCAAACTAGGCAATATTGTTGCATGACACAAATACACTTGAAAAAGTTTACTCAGATAACACCCCACTTCAATATGTGGCATTGGGGGGGGGGGGGGGCAATTGGTCTATCACACCAGTTATAATACATTATAAGTGCTTTTGTCACTGTGTGTAGTGTTGCTACAGAAACGCTCAGTCTCACCACCATACCTGTCACAATGCTGCACAGTGCACAATAATAGTACTAATCCACTATAATATGCTTTCTAAAAAGTATATTATACTGTGGATTACCCCCCTCCCCCTTTTTAGTGCACTGCACAGCAATACCAAAAACTTTGCAGCCCTTTACATGACTTTTGTGGACATTAACAGAGCAATTTGTGTGTGACTGCGGCCAATCTCTAACTGCCCCTAAAGCAACCACAGGATACCTGGCCCTATAGTAGAGACTGTAATAGACCCTAAAACGACATTGGGGCATTTTAAATGACTTTTGTGGACATTGACAAAGCGATTTCTGTGTGACTGCAGCCGATCTCTAACTGCCCCTAAAGCAACCACATGATACCTGGCCCTATAGTAAAGAGACTGTAATAGACCCTAAAACGACATTGGAGCATTTTAAATGACTTTGGTGGACATTGACAAAGCGATTTGTGTGTGACTGCAGCCGATCTCTAACTGCCCCTAAAGCAACCACAGGATACCTCTCCCTAAACTCAAAAGATACTAGACCTATACCGAAATACCAGCCCTCAAAAGGACTTTTGTGGAGATTGACAGAACGATTTGTGACTGCAGCCGATCTCTAACTGCCCCTAAAGCAACCACTGGATACCTCTCCCTAAGCTCAAAAGATACTAGTAGACCTATACCGAAAAATACCAGCCCTGGAAAGGACTTTTGTGGATCTTCACAACGCTATATGTGTCTAGCAAATTTTCCCTGACGAGCACAGCAGACCTCTCCCTACACTGGCAGAAAGCGGAATGTGAAATGGCCGCCAGATCGGGTATATTTATAGGGTAGGGGGACTGTCCATGTGCTGGAATGTTTCAATTGGCTGTCCCGTTCCACCTGACGGCTGTGTCACGGGTCAAAGTTCTCCCCAATGTAAACAAATATGGCCGCCACGAATGACGCCATGTGTTCGCAAGTTTGGCGGGTAGCGAACAAGCAAAATTCGCCGTGAACCGACCGCCGGGTGAACCGCAAGGCCATCTCTAATCCTGGGAGCCGGAAGAGAAACAGCGGAGATACTGCTCCAGAGTTTGGTTCGTTCTCTCTGTCTGGCCGTTGCTTTGAGGGTGATACGCAGAGGAGAGACAGACCTTTATTTGTAGTGCTTTACAAAGTTCTTTCCAAAATTTGGAGGTGAATTGAACCCCTCTATCAGAAACAACACTGTCGGGTACTCCATGTAGCCTTATTATTTCTTTGATGAAAATGTTAGCTGTCTCCAAAGCAGAGGGGTTGCCCACCATGGGCAAGAAGTGTGCCATTTTGGAAAGGCGGTCGACAACAACCAGAATGGAGGTAAAACCTTCTGAGGGAGGAAGATCAACAATGAAATCCATAGAAACTTCAGCCCATGGGCGTTCTGGAATGGGTAAAAGTCTAAGTAATCCCCAAGATTTGGTCTACTGCGCTGGCAAGAAATACAAGAGAGAACATACCTTTTACAGTCCTGCCTCCAACCAGGTCACCAAAAAGAACGGGCAACCAATTCTAAAGTTTTTTGAGTACCAAAGTGACCAGCCAGTTTATGGTCATGAAGCAACTTTAACGTCATGGGTCTAGCCTCCGGTGGGACAAAAATTCTTCCTTGGGACCAGAGCAAGTCATCTCGTTTCTCCAAGGAGGATACTTCTGGGTCAGTACAATGGCTGGACGCCAACTTGATGGTGGTCGTAAGATCAGTGTGTGTGAGCAGAAGGAATTTTTGCGGAGATAAGATGGTGCTAGGTTCTGTAGACTGGGGAGATTCAGGGAACATCCGGGAGAGTGTGTCTGCTTTCCCATTCTTGAGGCCAGGTCTATAAGAAATATGAAAGTTGAACCTAGAAAAGAAGATGGCCCACCGGGCTTGCCTGGGTCTTAAGCGTTTGGCTGTCCTAAGGTATTCCAAGTTTTTATGATCCGTGAAGATCATGATGGAATGGGAAGCACCCTCCAACAGATATCAACACTCCTCCAGGGCAAACTTGATGGCCAACAGCTCCCGGTCTCCCACATCATAGTTCCTTTCCGGGGAACTTAGTTTCCGAGATGCAAAAGCTACGGGATGGAGGAGAGCCTTGGGGCCCTGTCTCTGGGAGAGGATGGCTCCAGTGGCAGTTTCTGAGGCGTCTACCTCCAACACAAATGGCAGGGCTGGATCCGGATGCCGTAGGATTGGTGCAGAGGTGAACAGGGCTTTGAGTTTGGTAAAAGCTTCCTGGGCCTCTTGGGACCACTGAAAAAGACTATGTTGGAAGGTTGGTTAGTTGGGTGATGGGTGCAACAATGGATGAGAAGCCAACGATAAACCTCCGGTAAAAATTAGCGAATCCAATAAACCGCTGTACCCCCTTCTTGTCTACTGGAGCCGGCCACTCCTGAATTGCCTTGACCTTCTGGGGATCCATTGCGACCCCGTTGTAGAAATGATAAAGCCTAGGAATTGCACAATAGATTTTTCGAATTCGCATTTCTCTGCTTTAAGGTACAATTTGTGTCTCCTGAGAATTGCAAGGACTGTCTTTACATGAACCCGGTGTAGCTCAATGGTGGCAGAAAAAATAAGAATGTCGTCCAGGTAAACAACTAGGAAATTGTTCAGATATTCTCGAAAAATGTTGTTTACCAGGTGCTGAAATGTGGCTGGGGCATTACACAGCCCAAAGGGCATTACCAAATATTCGTCCAAACCTGGACCTGAAGGCAGTCTTCCATTCATCTCCAGGCCTGATTCGGGTGAGGTTATAGGCACTTCACAGATCCAACTTAGAGAAAATTTGGGCAGACCGGAAACGCTGAAACAACTCTGGGATGATTGGAAGAGGATAGCGATTTTTTTATCTTTATTTTGTTCAGTTCTCTGTAGTCTATGCATGGTCTTAGGGAACCATCTTTCTTTTCCACAAAGAAGATGCCGTCTCCGGCCGGTGAAGAGGATGGACGAATGAAACCCTTATCCAAGTTCTCATCAATATAAGTCTTAGTTCAGTCTCTGATAGTGGAAAGATGCGGCCAAAGGGTATTTCGGAACCAGGCAGCAAATCAATGGGGCAGTCGTAAGACTGATGAGGTGGTAGGCAATCAGCTTTTTGTTTATCGAAGACATCTCTAAATTCAAGAAATACCAGAGGGACGTGCTGGAGATTGTCAGGTGTAGGTGCTACGGTTAAACAGGCGGCCGGAGCTGGAGGAAGGCAATGCTGAGAACAGTAGGGAGAGGAGAAGGAGACTTTCTTCTTGTTCCAATTGATGTCAGGTTCATGTGCCTGTAGCCAGGGGTGCCCCAAAATGATGGGGAACATGGGGGACAAAATGATGTCAAAGCTTAGAAGCTCCTGGTGACCGGAGTCCGTGGTGACAAGGATGGGCCTTGTCTGTTGTGTGACAAATCCAGAGCGAGGTAGAGACCCACCAGCCAGGTAGACTTGGAGGCCTTGTTCTTTGGTTTGCAGTGGAATATGTAGTTTTTGGGCAAGTGAAGTGTCTAGAAAACAACTACAGTCTCCGGAATCAATAATTGCTGGTAGATGAACTTCCTTTTCCGTTAACTGTAAGGAGACAGAGAGGGTGACATAAGTCTGGGATAAGCCAGGGTTTTGAAAGTTCATGAAAAACTGCGAGTGTGACTTACTGGGTCTCATGGGGCAGGTACGCAGAAAATGTCCAGTTCCCCCACAGTACAGACAGAGATTGGCCTGTCGCCGTTGTTGCTTCTCTTCAGGAGTAAGAAGAGCAGGGACCAATCCAAGCTGCATGGGCTCAGCCTCTGGAGCAGAGGTGACAGGAGTCACTGGAAAGGATGGGTGAATGGGAGAAGGTTTAGGGAGCATCCAGCTAGGTCGGGGACCCTGGAAGCGCTCAGTGCGCCGCTCGCGCATGCGCCTGTCTAACTTGGTAGCGGATTGGATTAAATCTTCCAAAGTGGCAGGGGTTTCAATCCTGGCCAACTCATCTTTCAAAGCTTCTGACAGCCCTTGGCGGTACTGGTATTTAAGAGCGGGTTCGTTCCACCCTGTATCAGCTGACCATTTGCGAAGTTCAGCAGTGTAGTCCTCCACCGGTCTCTTTCCTTGAGACAGGGAGTGTAGCACGGCTTCTGCAGTAGCGGTGCGTTAAGAGTCCTCATATACAGTGCTTTGCGAAAGTATTCGGCCCCCTTGAACTTTTCAACCTTTTGCCACCTTTCAGGCTTCAAACATAAAGATATAAAACTGTAATTTTTTGTGAAGAATCAACAACAAGTGGGACACAATCATGAAATGGAACGTCATTTTTTGTATATTTCAAACTTTTTTAACAAAAAACTAAAAAATTGGGCGTGCAAAATTATTCAGCCCCCTTAAGTTAATACTTTGTAGCGCCACCCTTTGCTGCGATTACAGCTGTAATTCGATTGGGGTATCAGTGAGGTTGGATGGAGAGTGTTTGTGAACAGCAGTTTCAGTTCTTTCCACAGATTCTCGATTGGATTCAGGTCTGGACTTTGACTTGGCCATTCTAACACCTGGATATGATTATTTGTAAACCATTCCATTGTAGATTTTGCTTTAGGTTTTGGATCATTGTCTTGTTGGAAGACAAATCTCCGCCCCAGTCTCAGGTCTTTTGCCGACTCCATCAGGTTTTCTTCCAGAATGGTCCTGTATTTGGCTCCATCCATCTTCCCATCAATTTTAACCATCTTCCCTGTCCCTGCTGAAGAAAAGCAGGCCCAAACCATGATGCTGCCACCACCATGTTTGACAGTGGGGATGGTGTGTTCAGGGTGATGAGCTGTGTTGCTTTTACGCCAACATAACGTTTTGCATTGTTGCCAAAAAGTTCGATTTTGGTTTCATTTGACCAGAGCACCTTCTTCCACATGTTTGGTGTGTCTCCCAGGTGGCTTGTGGCAAACTTCAAACAACACTTTTTATGGATATCTTTAAGAAATGGCTTTCTTCTTGCCACTCTTCCATAAAGGCCAGATTTGTGCAGTATACGATTGATTGTTGTCCTATGGACAGAGTCTCCCACCTCAGCTGTAGATCTCTGCAGTTCATCCAGAGTGATCATGGGCCTCTTGGCTGCATCTCTGATCAGTCTTCTCCTTGTATGAGCTTAAAGTTTAGAGGGACGGCCAGGTCTTCGTAGATTTGCAGTGGTCTGATACTCCTTCCATTTCAATATTATCGCTTGCACAGTGCTCCTTGGAATGTTTAAAGCTTGGGAAATCTTTTTGTATCCAAATCCGACTTCTCCACAACAGTATCTCGGACCTGCCTGGTGTGTTCCTTGTTCTTCATGATGCTCTCTGCGCTTTAAACGGACCTCTGAGATTATCACAGTGCAGGTGCATTTATACGGAGACTTGATTACACACAGGTGGATTCTATTTATCATCATTAGTCATTTAGGTCAACATTGGATCATTCAGAGATCCTCACTGAACTTCTGGAGAGAGTTTGCTGCACTGAAAGTAAAGGGGCTCAATAATTTTGCACGCCCCAAATTTTTCAGTTTTTTATTTGTTAACAAAGTTTAAAATATCCAATAAATTTCGTTCCACTTCATGATTGTGTCCCACTTGTTGTTGATTCTTCACAAAAAATTACAGTTTTATATACTTATGTTTGAAGCCTGAAATGTGGCTAAAGGACGCAAAGTTCAAGGGGGCTGAATACTCTCGCAAGGCACTGTAGTTAAGACATACTTTCAAAAAAAAGGTCCAAAGAATTCAGAAGAGAGCTCCTCTGTTCCATCAGGCTGTGGACCCAGGCCTGCGGCTCTTCGGTCAACAGGGAGATGACAAATCCCACCTTAACTACTTCAGACGAAAAAGTCCTGGGCTGAAGGGCCAAGTATCAGGCATTTTTGAAGCCCCGGAACTTTTTGCGATCGCCTGAAAAACGCTCCGGCGTGGGAACCCTGGGCTCAGGGGTAGCCATGATCACTGTGGGGCTTGATGCAGCTTGAGAAGAGGAGGCTCTGCTGGTGGCTGCAGGGGCTGCGGCTGTTGATGCGGGTGACCCTGAAAGTTGCTGGAGGCGACCGTCAATCTGGGCATAGCCTTCCTGCAGTTTCTGGACCGCATCAGTGAGGGTTGTGACCTGTTGGCACAGGATCTCAAGATGAGAACGCGCTCTGTTGGCCTCTGACATGGCTGGTTTGTACTATCAGAATAGAGGTACTCGCCGAGGCCGAGATGCCGAGAGCGGTTCGCTGTTGCGACTAAGCGCACTCCGCCCCTCTGGAGGTGATACAGAGGGTGGATGGCACAAAGAGGCACACGCTACCAGCAGGCAGGGTAGAGCTTGCGTGGAGGTCCGGTAGAACTGGAGCAGAGACTGATGAAGTTGGTAGAAAGTCCGGAGCAGGCTGAGGGTCAAACACAGGTAAGCAGACAATCTGGGTCACAGGCTGAGGGTCAAGGCACTGGAAACAGGAGGCAAGACTGGGTCACAAGCAGAAGGTTAAGGCACAGGAGACTGAAGGTGAATCCGGGTCGCAGGCAGAGGGTCAAACACAGGTAAGCAAGAGCAAAGTCCGTAAAACAAGCCAAGGTGGGGTCCAGGAGAAGAGCAGAGTAAGTCAGGGTCAATCCGGGTCACAGCAGGTAAATGATCAAACAGGAACTCAGGTACAGGAACCTGAAAGACAAACCAGCAATTCCTCTGAGCACTTGCTCAGCTTTTATAGGCAGCCAAGAAGTCATGTGGTACGTGTCATGTGATGGCCAGTCTGCAGCTGAAGGTTTCTCTGACACAAAGTGTAATTTCTTCAGTGTTGTCACATGAAAAGATATAATAAAAAATTTACAAAAATGTGAGGGGTGTACTCACTTTTGTGAGATACTGTAAATGGTGTGAAGTTGTAACCAATCATTGATAAGGTAGTGGCATTAAGGGGAGTGGGTCAAAACAATAGTATTTGAGGTAAATCCTAAATCCCTAAATAGGGATAAATCGTCCAGACACACAAATACCCCATAGAGTACAACAGATTCAGGATATGGGGGAAAGTATCTGGAGAGAAAAGACACAGTAGAGTGGGGGTATAAACTAAATATATCAGAAACAAGATAAAATGGTTCTGCACTGTCATTGAGTACACCTCCATCCCAATTATATACACAAGGAAAAACAATTGCCCAGTGGGACTTTAAATGAGGTGGACGCAATAGTCACTAGTGCTCAGTGTATCCGATTTATTGTGTAAAACCAACATACAAGGTAATAAAACAATATTCAAGCATAAACATTGATACATAGCATGTTATTACAAGATATCAATATAACATGACATGACAATATCAGTATGCACATAAATGCAACTTGTTTTTGAACTTGACGTGTTTCGTGGGTCGTATTGCGTACTCATCAGGAGTAAATTTATAGGAGCATGTCTGAAAAAAAAAAAATGTAACATGTATGATGGTATTTAATCTACATGCAAAGTAAGTGGCTGATAGAGTATGAAAACTCGAAAAGTGGAACCCAAGTGGGGAGACACCATACTCACATAACAACCATGCCATGTTGCTTAAAACAGTGTTGCCGCATGGCGGCAGCCAAATAATCCGATATGGGAGCTGAAGGTGCAGGACCCAGGAGTGCTACACTGGACAACAGGTAGAGAATGAAGATATATCATGTATATTTAAAAGTCTTCAAACTGGCCGGTCTCTGAATAAGAAAATATATGTATAAATGAGTATGTAGCTATATCATGTAAGATAATAGCTGGCGGGGGCGTGGCCTGGCACAGCATGGAGTAAGACACAAGTGAGCTGAGCTCTGCATTACTCCTTAATAGACCCATCCTATGCTCCGGAATCCCCCTGGGCTGACCTGACTGGATCCTGTAGTGCTCCCACACATACCCCAATCCAGGGGAACTGCTCCTGAACAGGGCGGTGACCCGCGCGAACGGCCGTTTTTCTCGGCCGGATACACAATCTAGGTGAGTCCTTGGCTTTGGCCTACTCCTGGAAGTCGGCGGCCATCTTGGTACACCCACTCGATCGGTTTTTGAGCTGTTTTGACCCTCCAGATGCCCGGATCTCAACTTTTAACCACTTAAGCGCCGGAAGATTTTACCCCCTTCCTGACCAGGGGGTATTTTGCGATTCGGCACTGCGTGAATTTAACGGACAATTGCGCGGTCGTGCAACGCTGTACCTAAACGAATTTGACGTCCTTTTTTTCCCATAAACAGAGCTTTCTTTTGGTGGTATTTGATCACCTGTGCGATTTTTTGATCATGCTCTATAAACAAAAAAAGAGCGTCAATTTTGCAAAAATAACAATATTTTTCACATTTTTTTATATGAAATTCCCCAAAAAAAAATGTAAAAATCAAAATGTTTTAACATTTTCAGCCAATTTGTTTTAGGCTACATATGTTTGGTAAAAAAAAAATCGGAAAAAGCGTATTTTGATTGGTTTGCGCAAAAGTTATCGCGTTTACTAACAAACGGAAAGATTTTTATCATTTTTGTTGTTTTTTTTTTTTTAACGCGTAATGGCAGCGATCTGCGATTTTTGTTGCGGTACTGCGACATTGCGGCGGACAGATCGGACCCTTGACTGACATTTTTGACACTTTTGGGGTTACCAGTGACATGTCTACAGTAATCAGTGCTATACATATGCACTGTTACTGTAAAATTACACTGGCAGTGAAGGGGTTAACTTTATTTGAGAGGGAGGGGTGGTGTGTGTCCCTAGGGGCGTGATTCTAACTGTGATTGGCTGTGGCTTGAGATGTAGGAACAATGATCAACGGTCCTACATAGTAGAACCGTATGATCATTGTTTCTACACAGGGGAGAATGACAGGTGGCTTTGTTTACACTAGCCGCCTGCCTTTCTCCCTCTCCCCCGACGATCGCCGAGTGACATCGGGTCCGCCGGTCACACGCGCGGGGGGGTCCGTGACCGCGTGGGAGTGGGAGCGTGCCTCCGGCGGCGCGCGCTTGCTCCCTAGAGCCTCACAGGCTAGCGACGTAGACCTACGTCGCTCTGCCTGTGAGGGGCTGACTGCCGCAGTAAATATACTGTGAGCAGTCGGCAAGTGGTTAAAGGTACTGTGGGACACTCTGGCTCCTCTTTATACTGCCTGACCCCTCAAGTGACGTTACTGATTTTATCAGTGACCAGCTGCTTAGTTTCACTTCAGCACGGTCGGCCATCTTGCTGCACCCCAGCCCCTATTCATCTCCTATTAACTACTTGGTCATGGACGTGGCTTCTGCACGGCGGTGAGCAGATGTGCCTAGACTGAGCTCCGGTGGCATCTCGGTGATCTAACCCCTGGCAATGCCATCTAAAGCTCCCAACCTACGCTCCATGTCGGGCAAACGTTCCAGCAAAGGATCGGCACCTAAACTACCCGGTTCTGGCACCATCAAACGTTTTTCTGTCCACGGGCAGCTCGGGCTCGCACACACGCGGAGACAGGGTCGAAGCCTGGCTGTCAGGTAAAATGTCATCCGCCCACTCCACATCTCCACGAGACCACTCCCCGGCATCCTCCTCCTTCTCTGACATATTAGAGGACCCCCACTCTCCTGCTCCATCAGACATGTCTTCACTATTGCATGGCCTAAAGCGGGAAATCGGAGGCATGTTCCGAAACTTGGAGAAATCGCTTAAAAAGGAGATTACCGCAGTTCGGTCAGATATGTCCCATATACTCACCAGAGTTGAGGACACAAAACGCAGACAGGACACCCAGGAGGACTCCATCCGTGAACTGCAGGACAAGGTCACGCAGTTAGCAGTCGCGCACCGTGCGGCCCTATACAAAATGGAGGACCTCGAGAACCGCAATCGGCGGAATAATCTTCGCATCCGCGGCCTCCCGGAAGCCACCAGGGATGATGACTTGGAGGCGTCGGTGAGAGGTAGCTTTAATTCTATTTTGGGGAAAGCACCCACAGACCCACTGCGCTTTGACCGTACTCATAGGGCGCTGAGGCCTCATAATCTATCCTCTGATCTACCCAGAGACGTCATCTGTCGTCTACATTACTTTGAGGACAAAAACACCATCATGTCTAAGCTGTGAGGCACACAGACTATAGATTTTGACGGCGCCTCCCTCAGCATCTTCCCAGATTTATCCAAGGAGACTTTGGAACGCCGACGAGCACTGAAACCATTATTGGAACAACTCAGAGCAAACGGCTTCACCTACCGCTGGGGTTTTCCAGCATGCCTCATTGCCACTAAAAATGGCCATTCCTCTACACTACGCTTCCCAGAAGATCTTCCCGCTTTTCTGCAGGATGTGGGCCTCCCTCCCCTGGACCTCCCGGGATGGCATGATTGTATCCCCATCTTTTCTTTTAAACCTGAGGTCTCCTGGCGCAAAACGCCTTCCAAAAGGCAGCGCACATCTGCACCATCCTCTGCTCGGAAATCTGGGATAGCTCCCTTGTGAGGTACTCTCTTTGCCTGTCTACAGACGTAAATTTTGCTCCCTTTTTCCTGAAGGGGGTCTCCTCATCTCAATGTCCTTCAGTGCAGTTTCTTTGTGGGCTCCATGCTTCCTGATTACAGTTTACAGTTTTTTCTTTATCTTATTGTTTGTTCTGCCATTTCACGGGTTTGTTTTCCTTTTTTTTTTTTTTTCCTGCCCGCTGGATTTTAGGTTGATTATTTTCCCCTTTGCCAGGGGGAGGCATTTTCATAATGTTGTATTGCTGTATTATTTACATGTATTGCATATTGCCTTGCTGTGCTGTGATTGTCCCATTGGACTTTTTCCTTGTGCCTTCTTTATGACTCTTCTTTTCTTCTCCCCCTTCTCTCCCTTCCCTCTTTCCTTCCTTCTTCTCTTCCCTCCCTTTTCTCTCCCTCCCTCTCACTTGTAGGCCCGGGTGTTCCAATTTTAGAAGAGGTGCTCTTTCTGATGCTCTATGGGGACCATAAAAGTCTTGTCCTATAATGTCAGGGGCTTAAACACACCTTATAAGAGACACCAGGTTTAAAGGGAACTGCAGCGTGAATCTTGCTCTGTTGCGTTTCTGCAAGAAACTTATCTCACACATACTACCTGTGACAGGAGTCACCTTGGGCATGGGGGTTGTGGACCCCAAATTCCTTGAGAGGTTGGGGGGCACCATGCCCAGCCTTATGGGGCTCTCTTATGTTTAAGTCACCCTGCATCTGTTATGGATGCAGGGTGACCAGGAGGGTGGTGAACACTGAGAATATGGTTTGGACTACTACAAATAGGACAGATGGGTGATGGTTTAGATTGCTTCATATTTGTCAGCAAGGTCTCCATGTAGAAATATTGAGATTTGTTCCCATTTGTTCCCATTTGCCATAAGGTCTCTGACCAGGAAGTACAACTCCTAATATGGTCATTCCAGGAAGTTCAATGAGGAGACTGACTGTCTAACAATGTTGCTTTTGTCTGAGGTGGCTTTCCATTTACCTATTGTCGGGTGTGCTAATGAACTCACTTGTTGTCTGCTAAGGGATGTATTGACACTCAGAGTAATATGTATTGGGGGCTCGTTATGGAACCATTGTTCTGTGTCTGGCTATTGTGTACATTGATTGTCCCCTGGGGGCTTTTGTCTCATTACACATAACAGTCCTTCTAATCAAGCTATCTGACCAATCCCTGCTGACTCATTTTCAAGTCCTCATTTGCATGGCTAAGGAGGACCTGTGCAATTGACCAATGGGAAAGCGGTTGTTGGGGGCAGGATGTTCCAAATTCTGTATAAAAGTGTGCTGTGTACTTCCAATAAATTGTCTTCCTGTTTGAACTTACATACAGCCTGCCCGGTGTTTGTTCTAATGGATTCCGAAAGGCACACAGCTGTAGTTTGGATCCCGGAGCCTTGGTTGACCGAACCATCAGACGTTGCGAACTGCAAGCTGACTCACTAGAAACAGAGGAGTGTCTGGAAAGCGGAAGCGAGCGAGCAAGGGTCTCGTCACACTACCAATGTCAAATTATTCTCCCCGCACTACCCCACCTGGTTCTACAGTTTGTCTCCTAACAAGACTAAAGGAGTCGCTATCCGGTTTCGTAAGGGCACTCCTTTTCAACTTGATAAGATGGTTGCTGATATCAATGGGCGGTTTCTTTTCCTGAGGGGATCACTGGATAACACTCGCTGTACATTTGCTAATATTTATGCACCGAACCAAGCTCAATACACCTTTTTGCTTAAAACACTCGCTGAACTGGCGGAATTTGCGGAAGGCCTACTTATTGTGGCCGGTGATATTAACATGGTCCTGTACCCTGTTCTTGACACCTCTAGGGGCCACTCCAATATCCCATTTAAACAGATAGCAAGGGTTAAAAAACATCTCCAGTCCCTCCAATTAGTTGATGTCTGGCGTATACTTAACCCCAAGACTTCTGACTTCTCCCATTTCTCCAAAACCCACGGTTGTTATTCTAGAATTGACAATATTTTTATTGACCATTTTCATTTACCCTTTTTGAAGTCTGCCGCCATTGGCTGTGCGACTATTTCGGACCATGCTCCTGTCACGGCTACTGTTCTCCTACCCTCTCTCCCGACACGCTCTGCCAACTGGAAGCTAAATGACTCTCTTCTCACAAACCCCGCGGATGTGGCTTTCTTGTCTACCGCGATTACTCAATATTTCCAGGACAATGCCTCTGAGGATACTTCCCCCTCCCTGTTGTGGGAAGCTCATAAGGCTACTATGCGTGGCAAGTTAATAGAACTTGGGGCTAGGCGGAAGAGAGAGCAGGGGCAATTGATTGCGGAGCAACTGGCCCGGGTGACAGATTTGGAGAGATCCCATAAATTGTCCCTCCATATATCCCACCTACAGGCTCTAACGGAGGCTAGAGAGTCTTTGCGGTCCTTGCTGGATAAGGCTACTAAGCGTAAATTTCATGACATCGCTCACAAACATTAGCAGTGGGGTGATAAGCCCTTGTGCGATGCTTGCTAGATCTCTGCGGGCACAAAAGTCGGCGGCCTTTGTTCAGAAAGTGAAATCCTCTAATGGGTCCATGGTACACTCCTCTCCTGATATAGCTGGGGCTTTTAGAGATTTCTATAACAGCCTCTACCATGGGGAAGGAGACCTTAGCCACCTGCCACTCACCGAGAAACGCAAGCGCATTTGAGCCTTGATCTCAAAGAAGCTAATCTCCCACGTCTTTCTAAACGTTCCCTGAAGAAATTAGAGGAAGACTTCTCTGTTGAGGAGTTTCAATTGGCACTGAAAACCACTCCAATTGGTAAAGCCCCTGGCCCCGATGGGTATTCAGTGGCATATTTTAACCACTTTACCACCGGAGGATTTTGCTGTCTTACGTCCAAGCCACTTTTTGCGATTCGGCGCTGTGCGACTTTAACTGACAATTGCGCGGTCATGCAATGCCGTACCCAAACGAATTTATGTCCTTTTTTTTTCCCACAAACAGAGCTTTCTTTTGGTGGTATTTGATCACCTGTGCGATTTTTACTTTTTGTGCTATAAACAAAAAAAGAGCGTAAATTTTGAAAAAATAACAATATTTTTCACATTTTTTTATATGAAATTCCCCCCCAAAAAAATGTAAAAATCAAAATATTTTTAAATTTTTGGCCAATTTTCTGCTACCTATGTTTGGTAAAAAAAAATCACAATAAGCGTATTTTGATTGGTTTGCGCAAAAGTTATTGCGTTTACTAACTAAGGGAAAGATTTCTGTCATTTTTGGTGTTTTTTTTTTTTTAACGAGTAATGGCGGCGATCTGCAATTTTTTTTGCGGGACTGCGACATTGCGGCGGACAGATCGGACCCTTAACTGACATTTTTGACACTTTTGGGGGTACCAGTGACATTACTACAGTAATCAGTGCTATAAATATGCACTGTTACTGTAAAAATGACACTGGCAGGGAAGAGGTTAATTATATTGGAGAGGGAGGTGTTAATGTATGCCTGGTGCTTACTAACCTGTGTGGGGGGAGGTGACTGAGTGACACAGGGACAGATCGCATGTTCAGCTATGCTGAACCCTGCAATCTGTCATGTTTGTCCCTGAGGAGATCCGCCCGCTCTGTTTACACAAGCGGGCGGATCTCCAAACTCGATTCCCCGACGATCGGGGAAGAGCAGCGGCGATCGCCGCTGCTCCTCCCCTGGCCCGACTCCTGCTGTGACTGAATACAGCGGGAGCGAGCCTCCGGCGGCGCGCGAGCGCCGCCCACAAGGGGAGGAGTCCAGCGACGTAGACCTACGAGCCACTGTGCCGCAGTAGAGGCACAGTGAGCGGCGGTAAAGTGGTTAAAAAATTTGGGCACATCCTACTACCATACCTGACTTCTTATGTTAATTCCATCTCTAAATCTTCTGGTTTTCGGGCAGAATCATTGTCAGCTCATATATCGGTTTTACCCAAACCAGGAAAGGACCCTTTGGAATGCGCCAGTTACTGCCCGATTTCCCTCTTAAATGTTGATCTCAAATTATACTCTTTAAGGTTTTAGCTAATAGACTCTTGCCCTTGATTCCCTCGTGGATCTCTACTGACCAGACAGGCTTCATCCCAGGGAGGGAGGCTCGTGATAATTCTCTGCGGGCCCTCTCTCTGATCCACAGCGTTCATTCGTGATCCCAGCCCACCCTGTTACGCTCAACTGATGCTGAAAAAGCGTTTGACAGGGTGGACTGGGATTATCTGTTAACTACATTGCGTTTCTTTGGCCTTGGGCCAAGATCCTTGCACCGTATAGCGGCCCTCTATGCCCATCCTACTGCGCAAGTACGCGTTAATGGCATCTTAAGCTCCCCCTTTACCCTCCATAATGGCACACGGCCGGGGTGCCCGCTGTCACCCCTGCTGTTCGCTATATCATTGGAACCCTATTTAGCTACTATCAGGCACTCCAATGACATCCACAGTGTTAAAGTAGGCAGCAAGACGCATAAATATGCCACATACGTGGATGACATCCTTTTTTTATTCAACAACCACGCATTTCCCTGCCAGTCCTAATGCGAGCTTTTACAGATTTTCGCCAGCTTTCCAATTTTAAGATAAACCTAACTAAGTCCGAAATACTGAATATCAATCTACCCCGTACAGTGGTAGCCTCCCTCGCCCCGCATTTTACCTTTAGGTGGTGTCCGGTTAAATTAAAATACTTAGGGATCTAGTTAAATTAAAATACTTAGGGATCTATTTAACACCCTGATTGAATTCCTTATTTCAACATAATTATCTGCCTCTCCTGAGAACTATTAAAACTGATTTAAGGAAATGGTCCTCCCTACGTCACTCGTGGCTGGGACGGACCAACGTGGTTAAGATGAACATACTTCCCCGCATCTTATTCATACTGCAAATGTTACCGGTGGGTGTTCCTATTGGTCTTTTCACGACTCTACAATCTCTGATTTCACGCTACATTTGGCAGGGTAGGCGCCCCAGGGTCGCTAGGGCGACGCTTTTTCATCTGAAGTGTTCTGGGGGGCTTGCACTCCCTAGCATTAGGGATTACTTTCGGGTGATCTCACTTACTCGAGTGTCCGACTGGAAGTATTCCTCTGATTCTAAATTGTGGGTTCAACTAGAATGATTTATGTGATACAGATCTGTCAACTGCTCCCTGGATTCCTGCGAGGGCCAGGGCCCTTTCTCCGACCTCCTCCCCCCTGACTCTCTCCACTTTGTCGGTTTGGGACTCCCTTCACAAAAAGTTCTCATGGCCTTACAATTCTCCTCTCTTGCCACTATTGAATCACAGCTACTTCGTTCCCGGCTCCATGGATGTTGGTTTTAGAAGTTGGTCCCCTAAGACCCCCCTTCTGCTTCATCATGTGCTACAATCCAATACCATGAAACCCTTACGCCACATACTGGGTTCCAGACCCGCTACCATTATGGACCAATGGCGGTATAGGCAACTTTGTACTTTCTTGAACTCTCTACCCCGTCCATTACGGGACCTCAATCCTGTTGAGGCCATACTATACCCTAAGGATCCTCCCCTTCACTCCACGTCGCAATTTTATAAAGCACTTATCTCCCTGCAAGATCAAGCCTACCCAGACTTTATTCGCAAATGGGAATTGGACATAGGTACCCAGATCTCTGATGCTCGGAAAGATAAGATCTTGGCCTTGGCACATGTCTCCTCTGTCTCCACCAGAGTGGCCAAATCCAATTATAAGCTTCTTTCCAGGTGGTATTACACGCCACGGAAACTGCATGTTATGTCTCCGGCCATCTCCCCGTTGTGTTGGAGGGGATGCGGAGATGAAGCTTCTCACGCACACATATGGTGGCACTGCTCAGAAATACGGCCGTTCTGGTTGGAGATTCTTTGCCTTATCCAAGTGATCACGGAGGATTCCATCCCACTGGACCCATGGATTGTTCTCCTTCATGGCACCACTAAGCCTTTATCTAAATACAAACGCTCAGTGATACCCCACATGCTCAACGCTGCTAAGGCCCTGATACCTGTCTACTGGGGCACCTCTACCATACCCACGATACGGTAATGGCTACGTAGGGTGGATGAGATATGCCAATTTGAAGAACTTTTATCGTGCAAGGAAACGTGGAGAGATTCAGGTCCATTTGGCTCCCTTGGTCGTCTTATAAGACTTCTTCGTCCTATATTACCTTGCTTGCAGCTGACACCTCTGAGGGTTGATTATACTCTGTTGTTGGTCTCCGCTCTTTGTGAAAACTTCTTTGTATCTCCCATATTGCATGTGCATCACCCGTGGCCTACTCCCTCCCTTCCCCTCCCCTCACCCCACCTTCCTTCCCTCCTTCTTTCCTTCTACTTTTCCCTTCTCTCCCGTCTGATTCCCCTCATCCTTTCTTTTACTTCTCCACTCCCTCTTTGTTTTCTCCAACATTGACTGTTCTCTGCTAAGTATATTACTCTTGTTATATGCTACTTATGGTTGGCGTTTGAATTTTTATACGATGTCTTCCATGCTTTGTGATGCTATATATCATTCCATTGTTTGTTGGAATTCGTGGTGTCGGATTGTGTTGTTTTTGTTTTGTCTTTGTTTCTTGAAGACATTTTTAATAAAGAGAAATTAAACAAAAGATAATAGCTGGCAAGTAGAAGTATTCATGTAATGTATGTATGTATGTATCTTTTGAGTCTACGCCAGAGAGGACACTTGGTCTTCCCACGCAGAAGCTACCACATTCACAAAACATGATGCATACCCACAGCATAGCCCAGAGTCACAAGGTCTCCATTCATATCTACACATATATACTATATCATATGAAAATCTACCAGCATATTACTTTTAATCACTTATTGTGATGCTTTAATTAAGTGGATTTAGATATTTTTGCTGTTAGAAACAAAACAACAAATTGTGACACATTGTTACCATTTATTATCCACTATAAACTTGTTGGCATTGGTTCTCCTGGTACTATGGACATTTATGGGGCATCCTCATCTACCCTCTATAAAATACCTCAAGTAACATACTGAGCTCCTTAAAATTATAAACACTGATTAAGTGATAAACAAATTTCCCAAGAAACCTTACATACTGGACAGGACCGACATCTCTGCAGGGATAACACGATATTCAAAGCCTGCTCTTTCTATCTGCTGTCACATCCGCCCATGAAGATAATTTGATGCCTATTGTGTACCACCTTTCTGTGCACCCACTGAATGATTTTGTGGTGTCTCACCCCCAAACTCCTGAAGAAGCAGTAAATACCGCGAAACTAGTTGAGTGCTGACCGCTGTCTACAGGGTATTGAGTAACATTGCTTTTATAGCTTTATAATATCATTTCATTGTTGTACAATATTATTTTTAGTATACTATGTGTGACGGAACAGGACACCACCGACTGGGTATCTCCACCAGTAACCTGCTTCCTAAGCTCTGGAACAGGGGATCCGTGATTCTGGCTATAGCTACCCCAATAACTCGACAGTACAAGTTTTGTAGTGAAACCAGAATGAACAGTTTATTGAACCAACTTTCAGACTTTTATATACACTTTGAGAATACAACATGATTTAATTATACAGATCCACCCACCACATCACACAATGGTTTCTATACGATCCCCAATACACATTACTCTGTGTAATTAAATCCCCTAGCAGACAGACAGGTGGGCTCATTAGCACACTTGATAACAGGTGAATGGAAAGCCACCTCAGACAAAAGCAACATTGTTAGACAGTCATTCTCCACATTGAACTTCCTGGAATGACCATATTAGGAGTTGTACTTCCTGGTCATGGACCTCATACTGTACAGGGAATAAAATCTTCATATTTCAAGAGAGACATCATTCCTAAATATCACTGTCCCATTTGGAGTAGTCCAAACCATATTCTCAGTGTTCACCACCCTCTTGGTCACCCTGCATCCATAATAGACACAGGGTGACTTAAACATAAGAGAGCCCCATAAGGCTGGGCATGGTGCCCCCCAACCTCTCTAAAGGAATTTGGGGTCCACAACCCCCATGCCCAATGTGACTCCTGTCACACTATGCATAACCATAAATGATAACACAGCTTGGTCAGAACATCAGAGTGCAATGAGAATCAATTTCTTTTAGTGTACACTTTCACTTTGCATTATAAGATTTTTGCCTTGCTACTAATTTTGTGTAACAAAATACCTTTTATTTTATATTCTGTTGTGTGTTTATCGGTAACAAGAAAATCCTCTAGCCCCTCCTCATTTTTTTTATTTGCAATATAATTTAGGATGAAGGTACCATCTGGTCTATAATTGAATACCCAAACAGCACACAAAAAAATATTTTCACTGTAGGGGCACTGATGAGCACTATACGGGCACTGAGGATCATGCCAGCTCATGCTGCTGCAGTGTTCCTCTGCTGCTGCTGGGTCCCAAGGAATCAGACATTATGGACGCTTCTAGCTGCGCGCCCCAGGGGGTGCGTGTGAAGCGCCTGCTTCTAGCTTCCCAGAACTAGCTGGCCATGCTGTAGCTGTCATCCGCCTATAGCGTGATTGGCAAGTGGGTAATTCAGAGCTTCCCACAATAGTAGAGATTGTCCCACCAAGATTGACAAAATGATTAAAGCATCCAGGACACGATTATTAATTTGAGAGGGTGATTGTCTTCCCCTTATGTTCTGGGCCTAATTTCCTATCTTCTTTAGTGCTGTTACTCCTGCCTATGTCCCTTTGGGAGACAGTGTAACATTACTCATTTTAAAGCTGTTTTTTATCCTCTATTTTTGTGGAAGCCTGGAGTTCTTTCATATTTTATCCAGTCGCTTGCGTTTAATGTATGGTTACTTCCTGCTTATAATTTCCTACAAGGCTTCTTGGAGCCTACTACTGGTAGCTGAGGCACCCGATGTGACTGTATTTATGGAGCAGTAAGTGGAGTCCTGCTGTTTAATATATATATAATTTTTCTTTTTCTTTTTTTTGTGGTTTTATATTTGTAGGCGATGGCTTTCCACTACTGCCCATTGTTGTAACTACTGTGCTTTTTAAATTTAAATAAAAATAGAATTTATGAAAAAAAAAAGTATAGTACAGGACACAGGTCATCCTCCTTTCTCTTGCTGAGTTACTCTGCATTACTTGCTAGTAAACTAAGGACTCACAAAGCGGGGTAGGGTTAGAGGGAGGGGCCCTGAGTGTATATTATTAAGTGTTTGCAAGGGTCTAATCACCTGAAGGTACCAGTCTGTAGCCCAGATCCACGTCCTGTTCTGTACTCCAAGATATGGAAATTAAAGGTAAGTAAAAATTCCTGTTTTTGTTCTAGATCTTGCCAAAAAAAAGGTTGGGCTCTGATGTGTGCCTTTGCTCTCTGCCTGTGCCATCTCTATGAGTTTAACACTCCCAGTTCTTCTCTTGGTCTACAGAACACCTTCTACCTATGTTGGGGGGCATTCTGGAGTTCAACAAAAGACCACAGCAGGAAAACAGGAGCTAGGTACTTTAATTGCCATTGATGCCATTGGTCCATTGGGTATTATGCTGCTCTCTCTTCAGGAGTAGGACTAGGAAGAAACAATTTTGGGTACGCCCCTGAGGCAGTTCTAGAGGTTATACCATCACTTCCTGCTATAGGACTTTAGTTTGTTCTGCCTAGTCAGGAGTAAGCATCTGGCTCTCTCCTTTCCTTTTTATATGGATTTTTTTACCTTTTCTTTATTTTTTTTTTTGTTACTGTGTGAACTACAATCATTAGCCGGACTAGGCGACATACTGGATATCCTAGATCCTTATTTCCTTCCCAGCCTGGCCTGCGAGCGTGACCCGTCTATTAGCTCTGCGCTAGGTTGGCTTCGACTTAGCCCCACTGGACGGGGGCTGGTCGACATGTGAAACACCTCTTGAGGACGCATAGCCCTGGTCATGACAGCAGTCATGATCAGAGTTGCAGCGTACCTCAGGCTACAGCACCCCCATTTCAAGATGGTGCAGTGGACTGCTGGGAGTAGTGCCGCCTGGTGCCGTGTGTGGTGAGTAGTGTCCCCCCTCCATTCTTTCGGTATTGCTGGAGTGGTCGCAGGCCCTCCCTGGGGATGGTAGGCCCCCTTCTGTGTCCTTCCTTCCCCAAAATTTTTGCCCCATCTCCACAGCAGGGATCCCCCTGCATAGGTTGCCCTCACCTGCCCCCTGTCTCCCCCCCCCTTAGACCCTTTTGGGGGGCACGGATGCATATGGTTAGGGAGACTTGTTTGGCTTTGGGCCGGGGAGTGGTTGGTGGGTGCCGCTGTTGGTCCCCCTGTTTGGGGGTGCCCGTACCTTGGTGCTGTGGGTGGGTCCCCTCCTGGTTGATGCCTCTTCCCTGGGGTCCTTGGTCCCATGCAGCAGCGCGTGGCACCACCATTTTGCCATGGATGCTGCATTCCCTGCTTTGGCAGCTATGTTTGTGTTTTGGGTTTCCCATAGAGAATAACAGCGGCCATTTTCTTGTAGTCTGAGTGCGGTGATGGGCTACAGGTGCCTCTAGTGTCGGCTCTTCCTCTTCCATCTCGGTGTGTCAGGTTGTTTGTCTCTCTAGCTCTGGGGTGATGAGTCTCTGGGGGTATACGATCCTTCCTCTTCTATACAGCGCAGCGGGTGCACTGATTCTTTTGGTGCTCCAGCGGTACACGGGGGGAGGGGGTTCCCCTTTTTTGAAAAAAATAAATACATTTTTTCTGTTCTGCACGGCGTGGCTCTGATTGACCCCTTGTTGGCAATGGAGCCTCTGGAGCTTGTATCACCAACTGACCCACTCCTGGAAGCTGCGGGACCCTCTGGGTCTCAGTCTGCCATGACGGCAGCCCTGCAATCACTTGTATGCAAGGTAGATATGGCCCTGAAAAGGAGGCCTAGCAAGAAGCGTCAACCCTCCTGCTGTCACCTGTATCCTCTACCTCCTCAGAGTCTGAGGTGGATTTGGTCATCGTGGACAAGAGTCAGCCCACTGGGTCTGCGTCCACGCACGCTGAGTGCTCTAACAGTGAGGACGAGTCCTCCCCACCTGTGCATGAAAAAGCGCTGATGGAGGCCCTAATTGTGTCTGTGCGGGAAACTTTAAAGTTGGAGGTCTCAGCTAATGCTGAGTCGGCAACGCTGATGCAGTTTGGCACCCGCAAATCTTCCAAGGTGACATAGGTGTTACCCCCTTTCCTGCCTATTTTCACGAGATTGTCACTAGTCAGTGGGGTTCCCTAAACGCTTCTCTAGGAGATATCCCTTTGAGGAGTCTCTCCTGAAGAAACTTACGGTTCCACCGTCAGTGTACTTTCCAAGTTAAATAGTCAGGTCAGGTTTCCAAGTTAAATAAAGCTATGCTTTTGCCAGTGTAGAATTCTCCATCCTTTAAGGATCCTGTGGACAAGAGAGCTGAGGCTCTGGTCCGGTATCTTTTCACCGTGGCTGGTTCAATGTTGAGGCCGGTATTTGCTATCACCTTAGTTTCCCAGACCTTAACGGAATGGGCTAAAGTTTTACGCCAGGATCTGGACGGGTGTCAACACCCTCCTGAGCTGGTGGATCAGTTGATCTAGGGGTTACAGTACATTTGTGATGCATCTTTGGATGCAGCCCCCTTGGCCGGCAGGGTATCAGTTACAGCGGTGATCATTCACCGCATGATATGGTTGAAGTACTGGTCGGCCAATCAGGCTTATAAAAAGGTGCTGACTGATCTACATTTTTTAGGCTCTATGGAGGAGATCATTAAGGGCCTTACGGGATGGAAGAGTACATTACTTCCGCAGGTTGCTAAGGGTAAGGAACCTCGTCATAAATGTGGTCCTTTCTTCTCGGCTCAAAAGCGGCCTGATGGTTTACACCTTCGATGCGGTCCTGTCTGCTTAGTTCCATACCAGACCTCTGGAAAGGGAGATTCTGTCCAAATGGAACAAGGATCCGCTGTCACTGGACAATCTGATCCTGTTAAGTGGGGGGTTCAAGGGAGTCTCTGTTATGGTGGCTCTGCTCCCCGGCACTTTGTCTGGGAAAATCCTTTCTTCACCTATGTTGGACTGTAATCACCACGGATGCCAGTCTGTCCAGGTGGGGAGTTTTCTTGGGAGTGTACTCGGGCCAAGGTGTTTGGACTCGAGAGGAGTCCAGTCTGACGATCAACATTCTGGAGATTCAGGTGATCAGCCTTCGTCTGTCTCTATGGACGTATTGTCTGCAGGGACGCCCTGTGAGCATAC
The DNA here is from genome assembly GCF_965119305.1 of Pelophylax lessonae. Taxonomy (NCBI): domain Eukaryota; kingdom Metazoa; phylum Chordata; class Amphibia; order Anura; family Ranidae; genus Pelophylax; species Pelophylax lessonae. The sequence continues at coordinate 140,145,858 of NC_138773.1, read as the reverse complement.
AATCGGACAATGCTAAGGCTAGGGCATATGTCAATCATCAAGGGTGCACAAGGAGTGCCCTTGTGGCCAGGGAAGTGGCCAGTATCTTGAGGTGGGCAGAGCTATATGTTCCCAGCCCTCTCTGCTGTGCACATTCTGGGGGTTGAGAATTGGCAAACAGACTATCTGGGAGAATGGTCTCTTCACCTGGAGGTATTTCATCAACTGTGCATTTGTTGGGGCTCCCCCAGTGTGGACCTGTTGGCCTCTCCTCTCACCAAGAAGGTGCAGAGGTTCATGTCAAGATCTCTGGATCCTCTTGCCGACGCCGCAGACACCCTGGTGGCCCCTTGGGGTCAATATCGTCTGATTTATGCCTTTCCTCCAATACAACTTCTGTCGAGGACTGCTACGCATAATCGAGGTAAAAGGGATTCCATTCATTCTGGTGGCACCAGACTGGACTCGCTAGTCTTAGTACGCCGGCCTGGTAAGGCTGGTAGCAGACATCCCTTGGAAACTTCCTCTCAGGGACCAATCTTCTATCCTACTTTACAGTCACTGGCTTGGCTATTGAAAGCCAGTTGCTGAAGGACAGATGGCTGTCGGAGTCGGTGATTCCTAAACTGTTTAAAAGCTGGGGAATCTACTTCCAGGAAGATTTTTTTGCAACCATCTAACTGTTGGCCATACCAATCATGCAAAAAGGCATTTGTCCCTGATAGATAGACAAAAAATGCCAGGTGGGCCAAGAGGGAAAGGAGTGGGACTTTGCTATTGTAGTAATGACATCAAATTTAAAAGGGCTGCTGACGACCTAACAAAAAGAGGAGAGAGGGTACTCTGTCTTGTTTGTTTAAGGCCTTTAATAAGGCCTTCGCTCAATCATGTACATCATTACTATTCAAAACTACGCCCAAAGAAACTGATGATCAGCAACACTCATTGAGGATCATCACAATGTTCCATTCTCAACACAATCTTGTTAAAAAAACAAATTTCAAAATATTGGCATTTGCTACAGGCTGATCCAAGAATTGCGCAAATTATTCCCCCAACCTTTCTGATTATTTATAGGAGAGCTCCCTCTTTGAGGGACAAACTAGTTTCCTGAACTTTTCAATTGAAATCTACTTCCCATACTTAACCCTGTGGCACCTGGGCATGTTGCGCATGCCAGTGGTGTGGATTTATTAGATCATCTAAATCCCACGCCCTTCCCAATGGCCACATATTCAAAAGTCGACAACATGTCAACTGTCAGTCCCAGGGGGTGGTATACATCATTAATTGTCCCTGTGGGGCCTTCTATGTAGGCAAAACAAAAAGAGAGATTTGGCGTAGGATCAAGGAGCATGTAACGGCTGCCAACCTCAGGATGTCCTGCATCCACCTAGTGTTTTGGGTGGCACCTGCTGTCACCCAATTCACTCTTCCGTTTCGGCCCCATCCATTGCCGCAACCGCCCTTTCCCAAAATGGTGGCGGTCATACTTCTGGTTCCGTCTGTGATGTCACCACCCTTGCGACAATGATGCACATCCGGCTGGGTTCAATACTCGACCTTAGACGGTGGGGGACAACAGGAGACACCTGTCTCCAATTTCGGCAGCATTTCAGGAGGCGTCTTCAGCTTTTTCATTAGTAGGCCAGCTGCAACATGGTGCCCGGAATAATTTTGGGATTGGCTCTGCCGATTCACATGACAGAGCCTCTCCCATATTTAAGGGGTTATTTGTATGGCATTGTCCTTTCTCTATTGTCTGCAGTTGCACGTTAGACCTGTGTGTGTTGATCAGCGTCATTGGTAAGACCACATAAAAAAATTATTTATTTTTTTTTCCTACTTATGCTGACTTTATGAAAGCTCCTGGGTGCTTGGTTGACCTTTGTTTATTGTGTAATCTAGGTGGAGCTGTGCCTCCCTCAGGGGAAAGCTTGGGGCTCTATTGTCTCCTTGCTCCCTTAGAGACACAAAGTTGTATCTTAGGTGATTAAGAGTCTTGCCTGGGCACTGGTCCCCACACACAGGTATGTGATACATTTTATTGTACATTCTCTCCTAAATTCTATGCAGTAGAGCTTTTGGGCCCTTGATTGGTATCCCCATATTTCTCCTCATTAGCGACATGATGTTTTATTTATATATGCTTTAAGACTAGGGTGAATACTAGATTGTATTTAATTTGATAAGGGGTGCTTTTGCCGGGACTAGTTTCAATTGTCCCTTGCATCTGCATTCCTTTTCGGGATGTTCCTGTTGCTCCTTTAGGGGGGTTCCATCAGTCCTTATTATCTGATTCCCATGCTTGGATGGACTCCCAGCACAATATTCCATTTTTGTAATGCTTTTTATCCATTCTGTGAGACTACATGTGTGTTATATTTTCTTATATATAAACATGTATTTGAATATATGTTATATTTTCAGAAATATCAATATAATCCTATTGTCCAGTATCCCCCTGAAGAAGACTGAACAAGTTGAAACGCATTGGGGCTTTGGACAAGAACCAATGGGACTGTACCCTGCTGTGCACTAACACTGTTAAGTCCATGCTGTGATGTGCTACATGGGTTTAATAGTTTGTGGTTTTCACCATTTGTTATCGAGTCCCACTTTGTGGAGATGTTTTAACTCACGTTAACAATAAATGTATAACTTTTATATAATAATGTTCCTATTGATTATATGATTCCTTGCATCGCTCAAAGTCCCACTCCTTCGCCTCTTGGCCCACCTGTCATTTTTTGTCTACTTCAAGGAAGGATTATCATAGAGTTTGGAAGGCATACATTACTTGGTGTGAGTCTCGGGGGGTTTCTCCCCGTTCCTTTTCTGTGTCTCGCTTGTTGGAATTTCTACAACTGGGTGTAGATCAACGTTTGGCTCTGAGGGGGGGGGGGGGGAACTGCGCTTCAAGGGTGTTTAGTAAATCACTTATATATTCTTTCAGATATCCAAATGATCAAATAAATTAAATAAAGTTCTTCTGTGTGTGTCATGTGACTAAATACATCACGTGTAAAATTCCATCATTCTTCCAAATTAATCAGATTGATAAATAATTATTTCTAAACCATAGATAATACCGTAAAGTGCTTAAGTGTCAAATATCACAGTATACATAAATATAAACTATAAAGTGCTTATAAAAGCTTAAAGTGAATCCATGCAAAAACATATATATTTATTCTGTGTAAACCAGTTATAAAGTACAAGTGCCTCTATCCTGTACACATATATATACACTTGTGTTCCAGTAATGGTGAAAATAAAATTATAATCAGGCAAATCGTATAAAAAGTGTCCAATCAATAAATAATTATTCCAAGTGCTGTTTATCCTCCTCCACCTTTGATCTCCGTGATTGGGAGATTTTCAGTGATAACACATCTAGGTGTCCTAAATGCTCACCTCAGTGAGGTCAATAATACGCCTGTATCCTTAGACCTGCAGTGGATTTGGCTCCTTTAATTCCTTATCCCAATGCAGTCTTTGCTCCTTCCAGGGGGATCCCCATCTATCCTGGCCTCGTTCCATCTCCTTTACCTAGGGGGGGCTTTTTGGTCCTTTCAGGATCGTTCTGGTAGCGAATACCTCTGCTCCTTATAGCTCATCAAGACAATGGGGCCATCATGGTATAGTATGTAAATCATTTATTTTCAAAGATTATAGCACACTTACATTCAAAACAGTTGCCGACTGTATGCAGAGAAGCGCTGTGAGACCTACGTCACGTCCCGTCACATCACTTCTGGGTTTCCTACACGTTGCGTCACGATACCACATGACTTCCTCAGGGAATGAGGCTCTGGGCACAATCAAGGGCCATATTTCTGCTTTGACTATATTTTTCCAGAGGCCGTTGGTGGCGAAGTCCTTGGTTCACACTTTTGTGCAGGGAGTTCACCATCTGGCTCCTCCATGGGATCTCAATTTGGTACGGTCGGTGCTTCAAAAGCCTCTCTTTGAAAACATTCAAGAACTTCCTCTGCTCACTCTGTCGCAGAAGGTGGCCTTTTTAATCGCTATTACTTCCGCACGTGGGGTGTCAGAGTTGGCTGCGTTATCCTGTTGCTCTCCTTACCTGGTGATTCATAGGGACAAATTGATGTTGCGACCCTGTCAGGCGTTTCTTCCTAAGGTTGTCTCTGGGTTTCATTTGAATGAAGATATTGTGTTACCGTCCTTATGTCCTAAACTGAAACATCCTAAGGAAATTGCTTTACATTCCATGGATGTGGTCAGGGTGATTCGGGTGTACCTGCCGGTGACTGAGCCGATTTGGAAATGCGATTCTTTGTTTGTTCTTATGGATGGATCTCGTAAGGGGCAGACCACGTCTGCTGTGACTATTTCCAAGTGGATCAGGCAGACGGTGGTGCAGGCCTATTCTATTAAGGGTCAGGTTCCTTTTTTGTCTGTTAAGGTGCATTTTACGAGGGCGCTCAGTGCCTCCTGGGCCTTCCGTCATCAGGCTTCAGTGGTTCAGGCGTGCAAGGTGGCTACATGGTCGTCTGTACAAACATTCACAAATGTGTGGCGTTTGGCCGCAAATTTTTGCAGGCTGTGGTTGTAGAGACTTTCGCTTCTTTAGGGTGTAATTTTTTCCTGGTGTTGAGCTCCAGTTGTTCCTGGTTGAGCTCTTGTTGTTATCTGGTTGGCTTTATTTAGCCTTGTTGGGAATTCTACGTATTGCTGTGTTGTTCCCATCCCTCATGTTGACACTGCTTTGGGACATCCTAATTGTCTATAAGACATGGAGCTGTGTTCATCAGTGAATGAAAGAGAAAAATAGATTTTTGTCTTACCGTAAAATCCTTTTCTCTGAGGTTCACTGACGGACACAGCACTCGCCCCTCTGTTGGGTTGAGTTATGTGTTCTTCTGACACCTGCTTGTTACAAACTGAAGTCCTATAGCAGGAAGTGATAGTATACCCTCTGGGACTGCCTCAGGGGCATACTCAAAATTGTTTCTGCCTACTCCTACTCCTGAAGAGAGAGCACTATAATACCCAATGGACCAATGGTCTAGAAGACATGGAGCTGTGTCCGTCAGTGAACCTCAGAGAAAAGGATTTTACGGTGAGACAAAAATCCAGTTTTTTCCAGAGTATCTATGTTTTACAAAGATGTATTGCACATTTTTTTGTATTTTACCCCGGCATATTCTTTAAATATAAGGCAGGTATTCCATGTATTTGGCATGTGTCGACTTGAGTTTCTTTTGTTTCTAAGTTTTAGTTTTTTGAACCACAGGGACTTACAGAAGCATTTTTGGAACATCTTTGGAAGAAACTGCAGAATCCAAATAACCCTGCAATAATCAGACAAACAACTGCAAGTTATATTGGAAGTTTCCTGTCCCGAGCCAAGTTTATTCCTTTGGTGTAAGTCATTCCTACTAAATTCCTAAACATTCAGCAAAGATTAGCAACACGAGTTGTTTCAGTTGTAAAAATATTTTCTAATTATTCATTTTGTGTTAGAATCAAGTTGTGATACAAACTCTTGAAACAGTAGTGTAGGCCAGTCTTTTTTTTCCACATAGTTGTCATGTCAAAAATATACAATTATTTTAGCACTAATGCATTAGATGTACTTAAATCTAGTCTTTAACATCTGTTAGCAGAAAAGGTACATACGTATGTTTTTTTTTTTTTTTTTTTTTCATACAATATATTTGTGTTTCAGGACTGTGAAGGCCTGCCTTGATCTCTTAGTTAACTGGTTGCACAGTTACATCGACAACCAAGATGCTGGAAGTAGGGCTTTTTGTGATGTTACATCCCATGGACCATTTTATGCTGTTTGCCAGGCAGTTTTCTATACGGTAATCTTCAGGCATAAGCAGCTTCTGGAAGGAAACTTGCGGATAGGTACTACAAATCTCTGTATTTTTAGTTCTTTTATTGCATATGTGATATCCAGTAAGTGCAGTTTGCACCTCAAGACATGACCTGATAAACTTTAAATTTGTCCTGAAAGTACTTAGTCACGGGTTCACACTGGGGCAACTTGTCAGACGACAAGGCACGCTCCATTCAGTGCAATGGAACCATTCTAATCGGAGCAACTCAAGTCGGTCCGACTTAGAAAAAGGTTCCTGCACTACTTTGGGAGCGACTTGCGTTGACTTCTATTAGAGAAGTTGTTTGCAAGCCCCGCTGAAGTCGCACTGCACGGGGCGGCTTCAGAGTCGGGTGACTTTGAAGTAGCCCTGCTGTGAACCCAGCCTTATAGTGGTTCTTTCATACCCATAACTCCACCCGTTTTCACACACTCCAGTAGCGGGTGTGTGTGCAGTATAGTATTTCTTCTGCTACTAATACTTATCAACACATCTAGCCTGATTACCTCCCAGGCATCAGAGAAAGGAAATAATGCAGTTTAGCAATATTGGAATACTTTATCTAATGGTTTGTTCCTCTTTTATTTGCTCTCACTTACTCAGTCTATTATGTATCTTTAAACATAAGTCACTTATACTCTAAAGCTGGCCATAGATGGGGTAATTTTGTTTCCTGCTATCACGTTTTCCCCCGTCAACACTGACTTTGTGAATTACTCTATTTTATTTGACAGATTACTGGGTGGGGCTGGGGAAGACCCAGCTGTCATGGTACACGTGGGTACCAATGACATAGGCAGAGGGAGATGGAGAGTCCTAAAAAACGATTTCAGGGACTTAGGCGCTAAGTTAAGGAACAGGACCTCCGAGGTAGTATTTTCAGAAATACTACCTGTACCTCGAGCCACAACAGAGAGGCAGCGGGAGATTAGGGAAGTTAACAAGTGGCCGAGGAGCTGGTGTAGTAAGGAGGGTTTCGGGTTCCTGGAGAACTGGGCCAACTTCTCAGTCGGCTACCGGCTCTTTAGAGACGGATTGCACCTAAATGGGGAGGGTGCAACCGTACTGGGTGAGAAGATGGCCAACAAATTAGAGGGGCTTTTAAACTAGGTGATGGGGGGGGAGGGTACAGATGTAGAATTAGCCAGCGGGGAGCAAGGTTCAGCAGGCACAAATGGGGACATTAACGGTAGGGTGTTCAGATTTCCTAAATCCAAGGTGGGTATGGGGAAAAAAATCGCAAGAGCAGCCTACAAACAACATCAATCGAAGATGTAGTATGCAACCGGACAAAATTACGAGGTTTGTATACCAATGTTAGAAGCCTGGCCAACAAGATGGGAGACCTGGAGCTGCTGATGTATAAGGAGGACTTATATTTTGGGGGGATTACAGAGACTTGGTTTGATAGCTCTCATGATTGGCTGGCGACCATTCAGGGGTATTCCCTTTATCGCAGAGATAGAGAATGTAAAAAAGGGGGAGGGGAATGGCTGTATATTAAGAACAATGTACAGGTAAATATGAGGGATGATATTAATAATGGAGCTATGGACGAGGTAGAATCCCTATGGGTAGAACTTCAAAGGGAAGGCACTATGGGAAAAGTAATATTGGGTGTATGCTATAGACCCCCCAACCAAAGGAAGGAGGGGGAGGCGGACCTCCTTTCACAGATTGGATTGGCAGCAAGGATGTGAAATGACATTATAATGGGGGACTTTAATTATCCAGATATAGACTGGGCAGAAGGAACCGCAGATTCATCTAAGGCTTGGCAGTTCCATAAATGTTTTGCAGGACAATTTCATGGGTCAGATGGTGAACGCACCGACAAGAAACAATGCGGTACTAGATCTACTGATTACCAACAATACAGACCTGCTCATGGATATAGAAATACGGGGCAACTTAGGAAACAGTGACCATAGGTCAATTAGTTTCAGTATTAATCATAGTAATAGGAAACACAAGGGTAATATAAGGACACTGAATTTCAAAAGAGCCAATTTCCCTAAACTGCGCTCTTTGCTAGAAAATATCAAATGGGATAGAACCCTGGGAACAAAGAACACGGAGGAAAATGGGAGTGCTTTAAGAGCATACTCAACAAATGGATTGGCCAGTGCATTCCAAAGGGGAATAAATTTAAAAGAACAAAAGTAAACCCTGGGTGGCTAAACTCCACTCCAACATAAAAATGCATATTAATACTAAAGCAAAGGCCTTCAAAAAATACAAGGCTGAGGGGTCATTGGCAGCATTCAAGCATTACAAAGAGTGCAATAAGAAATGTAAAAGCGAAATGAAAGCGGCTAAAATAGAACAAGAGAGACATATAGCGGAAGAGAGTAAAAAAAAAAACCCAAGAAATTCTTTAAGTATATAAATAGTAAGAAAGCGAGGCCAGAACATATTGGCCCCATAAAAGATGAAGAAGGGAAGCTGGCCACAGAGGACAGAGAGAAGGCGAAAGTGTTAAATAATTTCTTCTCTTCAGTCTTCACAAAAGAATCGGGGGGCTACACTAACCCAGCTTGTAATGATAAATTAAATAATACACCTCAGGAAGTACCCCCATGGTTAACAGAAGATAGACTTAGAACTAAACTAGAGAAACTTAACATAAATAAATCACCGGGACCGGATGGCTTGCACCTGAGGGTACTTAAGGAACTCAGCCAGGTGATAGCCAGACCATTATTCTTGATCTTTAAGGATAGGCTACAGACGGGTATGGGGCAAGCTGATTGGAAAAAAGCCAACGTGGTACCAATATTTAAAAAAGGGCCGAGATATATCCCGGGTAACTATAGACCTGTCAGCCTAACATCTGTAGTCTGCAAGATTTTGGAGGTGATGTTAAGGGACTATATACAAGACTTTAGTAATGAAAACGGTGGTATTAGTAGTAATCAGCATGTATTCATGAAAAATCGTTCTTGCCAGACCAATCTATTAACCTTGAAGATGATGAAGTGAGTTGCCATCTAGACAAAGGAAGGCCTGTAGATGTGGTGTATCTGAACTTTGCAAAGGCATTTGACAAAGTCCGCCACAAACGCTTACTGTACAAACTAAGGTACATAGGTATGGACCATGGGGTGAGTACCTGGATAGAGAACTGGCTCCAGGGGAGAGTCCAGAGGGTTGTGATAAATGGGGAGTACTCTGATTGGGCGGGTGTGGAAAGTGGGGTCCCCCAAGGTTCTGTCCTGGAGCCAATCCTGTTTAATTTATTCATAAACTACCTAGAGGAGGGGATATCCAGCACAACACAAAAGCAAGCTACTCACTAGGGGGGGACCTCTGGGTGAATCTAAGATGGAAAAGGACCTGGGGGTACTAGTGGACAATAGGCTTGACAGTGGCATGCAATGCCAAGCCGCTGCAAGCAAAGCCAACAAAATACTGGCATGTATAAAAAAGTGGATTCACTTTAGAAATAAGAGATTATTCTCCCACTCTACAAGACTCTGGTCCAGCCACATCCTGGAGTATTCCATCCAGTTCTGGGCACCGGTCCTCAGAAAGGATGTGCTAGAACTGGAGAGAGTCCAGAGAAGAGCAACAAAAATAATTAGGGGAATGGAGGACATCAGCTATGAGGAAAGACTACAAGCATTGAACTTATTCTCTCTGGAGAAGAGACGCTTGAGGGGGGATATGATATCAATGTACAAATACTGTACTGGTGAGGACCCTAGCATAAGGAACAAACTTTTCAGAGAAAGGGAATACAATAAGACACGTGACCACTCACTAAAACTAGAGGAAAAATGGTTTAATCTTAAAATACGTAGGGGGTTCTTTACTGTCAGAGCAGTAAGGATGTGGAATTCTCTTCCACAAGCAGTGGTATCAGCAGAGAGCATCGATAATTTCAAAAAACTATTAGATGGGCACCTTAAAGACCACAACATAAAGGGGTATACAATGTACGGTTAACAGCAAACACACACACATCATAGGTTGAACTGGATGGACTGATGTCTTTTTTCAACCTCAAAAACTATGTAACTATATATTTTCCCAGTGTGTGGGGGTGCGGGGTTAGCCATCCCTGCCGGAAAACAAACACACAGTGACAACTGTTGCGGCTGTAGCTGCTGGCTATAATCAAAATAAATATTCAATAGGCTGGTTTGTACCCAGGTTAATTGATAAACTGTGGTACAATCACACTGCCATTACATGGTTTGAATCTTAGCTGGTCCCTGCTGAACCATCCATGGTTCAAGCTGTCTATAGCCGGCTTAACTCATATTGCAGTAATCGTACCCTGAATGTTTTATCCTTTTTAAAGAAGCTGCAAGTACAGAAAAAATCCTGATCATCTGCCAGACATGTACTCAACTCCTAAAACCTGCCATACATGAAACTATATCCTGCCGATTCGGCAGGGACCAGCCAAATTTTGATCAGTGTTTGGGCTGGCTGGTTGTACACAAGTTGATCCATCGATCAACTTGTGTACAACCAGCCTGGTGCTGATCAGTGCATTCTAACGGCGGGGAAGCTTCCCCACTGTCATAATACTATAGATCAGTGGGAGGGATTCCCCCATCCACACTTTGAAACATTATTTTTCGTTCAACCTGCTCGGTTGAACAAAAACAAAATTACTCGGGTATGGCCAGCCTAAGTCTTGATGTAGGCTGACAACACATAGCATGTTTGTATACTAAGTGTTCTCAGCTATGACCCATTTTCTTTTGAATACTGCACAGACCCACATACTCTCTGTCTCCACAACATACAGGCTAATTATTTTGTATTCCCAAAAAATAGACTGTCGGGGCTAATAACTCTGCTTGAGATAACTTGTGATTGGTGTACAACTGTGCCGGAATGTACAAGGAGTTAAAGCATTGTTAACACCCTACTCTTCTAAAGGATGACTCAACAGTCCTCTCCACTCATAATAATCTTTGAAAACGTACCCCATTACAAATTATTTTTAGAGAAATTGAACTTTAATCTTAATCTTAGAAACACATTGGATTTAAAACTCTTCATACTTTCTCGCAGTTATCAACTGCAAAAAAACACCCAGGAGGGCACAACCACCTCGTGCATTACCACAGACCATATTTATTTAATCCACATGGACAAATGGATACTCACACCTAAATTAAAACATCAGGCAACACAGATGCTCCAGCTGGAACGCAGTGCAGTTCGTCCGGGGCACAAAATGGCTGGACAGCTAATGCGTTTTGGGGGTCATGCCCCCCTTCTCAGAGCTAACTCCATTACACACTTGGCCTTAAATATGGTATGCATTTTTATGTTCGCCTTAATATATATATATTTTTATTATATTATATCATCATCATTTGTTTAGTTAAATATATATACATATTTTTTATATGTTTTAAGACAGGGTGTAGTCCCTGGGAACTCTGCCCAGGTGTTCAATTTCCTGTGGGAGGGGTCCCATGATCTTTCACCATATTTGGGGCCAAAAAGTGTGTAGTGGAGTCAGCTCTGAGGAAAGGGGCATGACTCCCGAAACACGTTAGCTGTCCAGCCATTTCCACCCAGGATGAACTGCATTGCATTCCAGCTGGAGCATTTCGGTGTTGCTTGATGTTTTAACTTTGATGTGAGTATCCATTTGTCCATCTGTAAAAACAAAAGTTGTCTGTGGTAAGGCAGGGTTTCCCGGTTGGAGGAGGGCTGCACCCTTGATGGGCATTAGACGTTAGATAGAAGAATATCCCTGGGTTTAGCGCAAAAGTGTTTTTGGATTATTAAAAAAAAAATGTATTGATTCCGCGCTAGGATATCTAAGGAATATTAAGGCTGCTGCCTACCTCAAATACCCAGAGGAGTATAATAATATGAAAAAGGAAAGGTATGGTGGCGCTGCCTAAATGTAAAGTGTCATGTGTGCAAAGAAAAAAAAACAAATGTGCAAAAATATATAATGGCATAGCATGTGAATAAATTGTAAAATGTGATCAGGTGTGACCATACAAAAAATAATAAAAATAAATAAAGCGCAAGGTGCAAATGGGTACAATAAAGCCTAAATATAGTACCTAACAAATGCAATTATTACAAAACTTAAAATTATTATAACAAATTACAAAATTGATCTTATCTTTAAAAAAATATATAAAAAAATAAAATAAATGATAAAAAAAATATTATATCCAATAGTCCCAATAATTGTGCAAAGGGCAAAAACTCATGCAAAAAAAATAGTTTGCAATTCTGATGGTGTGAAAATCACTCTGTGCAAGCAGGTGCAATAGTTCTCCCCCAATTGGACCACACCCACCAAACGGAGGTACCCCTACAGGGGGCACAGGTATATAGCCAGCAGAGTGGTTGGCGGAGTCCAACTCTACTTTTAGCTGTGTATTCAACTTTAGGGCTGATACACAGACCAGAGTGATTCCCATAATTACCTTGTTCAAGCAGCCAATTTGCCCTTTGAAGAGGAAATGCTTGACCATGCTTATCTAGTGTGTGATTCAGAAAGAAATTCCTCTTCTTCCTGCATGGCCATGAGGAAATTCCACCATTTATACGAACATTGGATAGGAACTACCTTATAAGAAGCGTGGGCTGAGAGTCTATCTGTGCCAGTTGGTACCAGAGTGGTTAGGGGAGTCCAACTTTACTTTGCTGGCTATTTACCTGTCACCCCCGTAGGGGTACCTCCGTTTGGAGAGTGCGGTCCAGTTGATGAAGCACTATTGCTGTGATTTTGGAGTGATTTCCACCATTGTTTTTGCACAAGTTTTTGCACTTTGCACAATTATTGGGACTACTGGATGATGTAATACATTTTTTATCATTTTTTTATTATTTTTTTTTTCATATATTTTTTGATGATGATATAAATTTTGTGATTTGTTATAATAATTTTTAGTATTGTAATAATTGCATTTATTCAGTACTATAATTAGGCTTTATTGTACCCATTTGCACCTTGCACTTTATTTATATTTATTTATTATTTTTAGTATGGTCATACCTGATCACATTTAACACTTTATTCACATGCTATGCCATTATATATTTTTGCACACATGACACTTTACCTTTAGGCAGCGCCACCATACCTTTCCTTTATCATCTCATTTTTGGATTATTGTTCTTCTCGCAGTTATGCAGAATATGTCAGGGTGCCAGGAAACAGACCACATGAAGATGCAAGTAAAATAAAGCGGTTTATTAGAGCAACAACAATAAACGCACAGCAAGAGTGAGGAGTGAAATCAGAAACAGCCGGGGGCAAGTCCAGAGCAGGTAGTCACCCAAGCCGGGATCGAGTCTAGAAGCGGGTAGTCATCCAAGCTTGGGTTGAGTCCACAGGTGGGTAGTCTGACAATGCCAGATCAACTGCCGATACAGAATCGAGAGCCAGGAAAGTCGTCAACGAAGGAACACTGAGAGCAGAAGACTGCTAGCAGTGATGCACCTTGGAGTACAAACACAAGGGCAAAGCACTGCAAGCCAACATGTGATATATATATATATATATATATATATATACAGTAATTTAAATAAGTTGCGCTAGAAAAATGAAACATATAATTTGAATTATATGGTAATCAAAAAATTTCCGTGTAAATGTCCAATAGTTGGAAACGTGATGTGGGGTAACTGTGCAGGTACCGCTTACCGGAAACAAAATAAGTAAATGCCAAAGGTGACAACAATTCCAGATGCACTCGGGAAGTTGACCACGGTGGACCTCACGGTTCCCACGTAGATCGCCTCAGTATGATGATTGCATGTGGAATACATAAATAAAAAACACCATAGCGTAAAACCAAAATAACCAGTAAGAAGGTAACACCCAAAGTGATAGGAGACACCAAAAAATCCAAATGCTAAAAAATGGATCTAGTAAGTAGACGTGAAAATAAGCGAAAACTCAACCACCAATTGAACTCAATAGATACTCCTTACCAAAGTGTAAGAAAAAATAGCCAAAATTGAAAAGCCAGACACCTCCCCCGATAGGAATGCAGCTTACCAAAGTGACGAGTATAAAGAGCATGAAAAATTAACAAGGGGTCCCGATCATGCAAAACCAGAGTGGGTGACACCGATTCTAAATACCCTTACCGACTCCAGGTAAAAATGGGCAAGGTTGGTATGCTCATACGATCAATCTTCTGTGGCCTCCGCTAGGGACTCAGGATGTTGGAGAGGAGCGTCAACCATAAAACACAGAAGAGGACGCCATAGCATAAAATCCCACGAGTAATTTATTAGGTAAATTTTACCTAATAAATTACTCGTGGGATTTTATGCTATGGCGTCCTCTTCTGTGTTTTATGGTTGACATTTTTTTGATTACCATATAATTCAAATTTTACGTTTCATTTTTCTAGCGCAACTTATTTATATTACTGTTTTTTGGGGTGTTGGTCACACTTGAAGTTGCTGCTTTTTTATTTCTGGACTAGCGCAGTTGTTTTTTTATCTACAGTGCCTTGCGAAAGTATTCGGCCCCCTTGAACTTTGCGACCTTTTGCCACATTTCAGGCTTCATACCTAAAGATATAAAACTGTAATTTTTTGTGAAGAATCAACAACAAGTGGGACACAATCATGAAGTGGAACAAAATTTATTGGATATTTCAAAATTTGTTAACAAATAAAAAAACTGGAAAAATTGGGCGTGCAAAATTATTCAGCCCCTTTACTTTCAGTGCAGCAAACTCTCTCCAGAAGTTCATTGAGGATCTCTGAATGATCCAATGTTGACCTAAATGACTAATGATGATAAATAGAATCCACCTGTGTGTAATCAAGTCTCCGTATAAATGCACCTGCACTGTGCTAGTCTCAGAGGTCCGTTTAAAGCGCAGAGAGCATCATGAAGAACAAGGAACACACCAGGCAGGTCCGAGATACTGTTGTGGAGAAGTTTAAAGCCGGACTTGGATACAAAAAGATTTCCCAAGCTTTAAACATCCCAAGGAGCACTGTGCAAGCGATAATATTGAAATGGAAGGAGTATCAGACCACTGCAAATCTACAAAGACATGGCCGTCCCTCTAAACTTTCAGCTCATACAAAGAGAAGACAGATCAGAGATGCAGCCAAGAGGCCCATGATCACTCTGGATGAACTGCAGAGATCTACAGCTGAGGTGGGAGACTCTGTCCATAGGACAACATATACAGCACAAATCTGGCTTTTATGGAAGAGTGGCAAGAAGAAAGCCATTTCTTAAAGATAGCCATAAAAAGTGTCCTTTAACGTTTGCCACAAGCCACCTGGGAGACACACCAAACATGTGGAAGAAGGTGCTCTGGTCAGATGAAACCAAAATCAAACTTTTTGGCAACAATGCAAAACGTTATGTTTGGCTTAAAAGCAACACAGCTCATCACCCTGAACACACCATCCCCACTGTCAAACATGGTGGTGGCAGCATCATGGTTTGGGCCTGCTTTTCTTCAGCAGGGACAGGAAAGATGGTTAAAATTGATGGGAAGATGGATGGAGCCAAATACAGGACCATTCTGGAAGATGGAGTCTGCAAAAGACCTGAGACTGGGACGGAGATTTGTCTTCCAACAAGACAATGATCCAAAACATAAAGCAAAATCTACAATGGAATGGTTCACAAATAAACATATCCAGGTGTTAGAATGGCCAAGTCAAAGTCCAGACCTGAATCCAATCGAGAATCTGTGGAAAGAACTGAATGCTGTTCACAAACGCTCTCCATCCAACCTCACTGGGCTCGAGGTGTTTTGCAAGGAGGAATGGGCAAAAATTTCAGTCTCTCGATGTGCAAAACTGATATACCCCGAGCGACTTACAGCTGTAATCGCAGCAAAAGGTGGCGCTACAAAGTATTAACTTAAAGGGGCTGAATAATTTTTCACGCCCAATTATTCAGTTTTTTATTTGTTAAAAAAGTTTGAAATATCCAATAAATTTCGTTCCACTTCATGATTGTGTCCCACTTGTTGTTGATTCTTCACAAAAATTTACAGTTTTATATCTTTGTTTGAAGCCTGAAATGTGGCAAAAGGTCACAATGTTCAAGGGGCCAAATACTCTCGCATGGCACTGTATATAGTCAGGTGTGCAACATCATCACTGAGAGATGCCCAGGCAGCAGGCAAGTGATGATGCAAACAGAGTTTATAAAAGACAGCAGTCTGCACATGTCCAAGATGGCTGTCAACAGGAAGGCAAGGTAAGACCTTGAAAAAAATGTTTTCTGAGGAAAGCGAGCAAGGAAAGCGCATAGAGGGGCAGGAACATGAACATCAGTGGAGGGAACCCAGGAGTGCTCCTCAGGACCATAACCCTTCCAGTGCGCCAGGTATTGAACCTGACCTTGGAACAGACGAGAATCCAAGATGCTGCTAACCTTATACTCCTCATGATTGCCCACAGCAATGGGATGAGGGCGAGGAGGAGAAGAAGTATAGCGATTGCAAACCAGTGGCTTCAAAAGTGACACGTGAAAGACATTGGAGATACGCATGCAAGGAGGAAGATCAAGGGCATAGGCCACCGGGTTCACCTTAACAGAGGGTGTGAAAAGGCCCAACAAAACGGGGTGCCAGTTTAGGAGTGGGTACCCTGAGGTTGAGATTACATATCGACAACCACACCCTCTCCTCGACCTGGTATGAAGGAGCAGATAAACGTCTCCGGTCTGTCTCGAGCTTCTGACGCTGTGCAGAGACTCGTAAAGACTCTGGAATCTGCACCCAAGAGGAATAGAGCCGGGATGTCCTGTGGCGACAACGACTCAGGCAAGACAACGGGTTGGAACCCATAATTGGCAATGAATGGAGACATTCCAGAAGACGAGTTGATGGCAGAGTTCCTGGCAAACTCTGCCCAGGGTAGCAGATCAACCCAATTGTCTTGATCGTCAGAGATATAGCAGCAGAGAAATTGCTCCAGAGCTTGGCTGGAATGCTCAGCGGCACCATTGGACTGCAGGTGGTGGGCCAAGGAGAAGGAGAGTTGAATATCCAACTGGGAGCAAAAGGCGCGCCAGAACCTGGAGACAAACTGGCTCCCATGGTCCGAGACAATCTCCTTAGGCAACCCATGTAAGCATAAAACCTCCCTGGCAAACACAGAGGCAAGCTCCTGAGCGCTAGGCAGCCGCTTAAATGGAACACAGTGGCACATTTTGGAGAACCTTTTGACAACCATGAGGATAACCATGTAACCTCAAGACATGGGAAGTTCCACAATAAAATCCATGGTCAGGTGAGACCAGAGATGCTCTCCTTTAGGAATGGGATGCAGTAGGCCCAAGGGAAGGTGCCACAGAGATGTGTTCTTGGCACAGACCGATCAAGCAGCCACATACGCAGCAATATCAGTGCGGAGAGTTGGCCACCAAAATTGACGGGAAATAGCCCAGGACATCTGTTTTTTACCAGGATGACCATCAGTCTTGAAATTCTAGTAAGTGCGCAACATTCTGATGCGCAACCCCTCAAGTACAAAGCATTTGCCAGCAGGCTTCTCTGTGGGAGCATCAGGTTGGGCAGGAATAAGGCCCATCTCGCTTGACGGGGTGTGAGCCTCTTGGCCTCCGAGAGATACATCAGATTCTTATGATTGGTGAGAATGAGAACTGGAACCACAGAACCTTCAATCAAGTGTCTCCACTCCTTGAGAGCCAGGATAATGGCCAAGCGCTCTCTCTCCCTAATCTCATAATTGCATTCAGCTGGAGACAGCTTCTTGGAGTAGAACCCACAAGGAAGTAAGGGTCCATCAGGTGTCCAACGCTGAGACAGGAGGGTGCCTACTCCCTTCCCAGACGCATCCACCTCTAGGACAAAGGGCAAATCAGGATTGGGATGAGAAAGTATGGGAGTCGAAGCAAAAGCAGAATGGAGGGCTTCGAAAGCTTGGATGGCAGCAGGCGTCCAATTGTGGGTATCACTGCCCTTCTTGGTCAGATCTGAGATAGGTTTGGCCAAAGAGGAAAAGTTCCTGATAAATTTCCGATAGTAGTTGGCAAACCTAGGGAAACGTTGAATGGAACGGAGACCACTAGGGCGAGGCCATTGTAGAACAGCCGAAACCTTCTGAGGGTCCATGGAGAAACCCTCCGCTGAAATGATGTAGCCCAAAAAGGCAACCCGAGACAGGTGGAATTCACATATCTCAAGCTTACAGAAAAGCCTATTCTCATGTAACCATTGCTGCACCCGTCTGACATCCAGGTAGTGTGATCATTACGAGGTTATACACGGCCCTTGGGTCAAGTTTGGTAAAGACCGTTACTCTCTTGAGGCAGTCGAACGATTCAGTAATCAACGGAATGTGGTTAGCATTCTTGACCGTGATGTGATTGAGGCGCCTATAATCAATGCAAGGTCTTAACTCACCCCCCTTCTTTTTTGCGAAGAAAAAACCGGCACCCGCTGGAGAAATAGACTCACGAAAATGTGCCCCCGGACAAGATCATCCACCACGTACTCCTCCATGGCCTTATACTCCGCAACTGAGAGAGGATAAACCCTGCCACGAGGGGGAATGGCACCAGGTTGCAAATCTATGGCACAGTCGTATGGACGGTGAGGTGGAAGAGTACCAGCGCGCACCTTGTCAAATACACCTTGATACTCATTACAGTATATTCAGTAGGCAACACTGAATCTGAGGAGGTACAACGTATCTTAACAGGCCCATGGATACAAACAGCGCCACACTGTGGAGACCAAGAAAGGATCACGACCGACTGCCAATCAAAGGTTGGATTGTGTTTCTGAAGCCAAGGGTACCCCAAAACAACAGAGTAGTGTGGGGACGATATAACCTGGAAACAGGTTGACTCCCTGTGAACAGCCCCTATCGCCATTACATCCAGAACAGTCTCGTGGGTAACCTGTGCCAATTGCAGGGGTCTGCCATCAATCGCCTCAATGACTAGTGGAGAAACACGGGGCTGCAAGGGTATGGAATTCCCAGCAGCAAACGTACTGTCAATAAAGTAACCACCAGCACCGGAATCTACCAATGCCTGAATAACCACCGAACCTGCTGCCAAGGAGAGGACAACTGTGATTAATATCTTTACAGGAAACCAAGGATGAGGAAAATCCACCAAAGGTCTGTCGCCGCTGGGATCTTAGGTGCGAGCGTTTCCCGGACGGGTAGGACAAGATTTCAGGAAATGCCCACCAAGGCCCCAATACAGGCATCGGCCCTCCCTCCTAAAGGCCCGCTCAGCCTCGGAAAGGGGAGTGTACCGCAGCTGCATGGGTTCACAACCAGACGCACCATCACCAGGAGACGTGGGAGGTGAGGGAGGAATGGGTGGGGAAGAAAACATAGGAGTCAATCTTGTAGGAGGCCTCCGCAGGCGCTCCCTAAACGATGGTCTTTCCCTTAGCCCGGTATCGATCAAAATCAGGAAAGATGCCTTTCCCAATGCATCCCAAGATGCATTGTGTGTGTGTCTATGGACACACACAGTGCGGCTTGGCCCTGCCCTCCACTGCCTCATCACAGAGCCGAGAATGCATTAAGGAAAAAAAAAACTAAAACTTTTATAACCACTTTAATACCATTTGATTACCATTAAATGATAGTTGTTGAATTTTGATAGCAATAAAAGTCCCAGCTTTAGATAGATATAATCTGACTATAGAAAAATTAATATTAGGCCTAAGGGCACAGCTTCGTCTAGTAGCTATACTCAACTACACATAATAAATAAGGTCAGTTTTACTTAGTGGTGATAGGAGGTAGGACATCTCTCTGTATCTCTGCTGGATCATTACGTTGAAGATTTCTTAACTAATATGTATGATGATCCATTACAATTATTATCAGTTTAATTGTTGTAGGCTGAGGTTGTTTTTACTATATATGCCAAGTCAAGAACATGAAGCTTAACACTCTGATTTTTCTGTTTGTTATTTGGAAAGGTTTGGCATACCTCCAAGCTCTGAACTTTGAACGAATCGTTATGTGTCAGCTGAACCCACTAAAGATATGCCTTCCCACTGTGGTTAATTTTTTTGCTGCCATTACAAGGTAAGTACAACTCTGCATCATGTTTCATGGTATATACTTGTCCATATAGATGTCCCATCTAGTTCAGGCAAAAGACAAAAATAAATAGAAATTGCATCCTCTAAACTAGGGATAGCCCGATATGGTTTTTTCAGGGCCAATACCAATATTTTGGTCACTAAGTATCAGTATCGGCCGATATGGGCCGATATTTTGTACATTTAAAGTTTTGAAAAATAAAGAATTTTTGAGACAAATTTGGTACTGAACATGTTAATGTTTGTTTATTAAAATTAAAGTTTTGTTCTTCACAAAAAACAAATTTTGGGACAGAGAAAGACGGGGCTTTACGGGCCTGTGGGAGTGGAAGGATCAGAAAATAGAACCAGTAGTAAAATCAAAATTACATTTTATTGGTTTCTCAAAGTATATAAAAAACAAGCATGGATGACCATGCGTGTATATTAACGAACAATTACAACATACAATGATTAAAATATAATGTCACTGTGATTATAGAAACATATCCCATAAGGGTTTAGAGGCAAAAAAACAAAGCCTGTATAGGTGGAGGGTAGGTCTCAAGCTGGATTCGGTCACGATAGGTCCCCAGCAAGCCGACGCGTTTCGCTTAAGGCTTCCTCAGGGCCTGAGAGACCCTAATAGACCGATGTTTCCTTTTCAACAGTGACTTGTGTGGGCGGCAGGGCTGTGGCGGTACATATAATGTTCGGAAGATAATATCTCCATATTTACCATATAGAATTTATATAGGTGTCACGTAAAACACTTTTGTATATATATCCAATGTGTTGAATTGTAGTTGTATCATCAAGGTCAAGGCTGCCATAAATAACTCCAATCTTAGCAGATAGTTGTCCTCTTCCTGGATTGTTTATCCATATATGCAATGACCCTCAGGTACATTCCATTTAGTGTCACTATTGCACTCGTTTGAGCCAGGTTTTAGAGACCTCTATGCAGTTTGTAGGGAAAATATCCCCAATCTACTTGTCCTAGGTGGCAGTAGGGTTGACCTCTCCTCAAACTAAAAGGTGCTCCAGGCAGGGAAATATGACCTATATAAACATATATTTCAGTTAAATGGACCCAGGGTCCTGGGCTGTCCACGCCCTCTGTATCACCGTACGTGTTACCACCGGCAGGTTGTAACACGTACGGTGATACAGAGGGCGTGGACAGCCCAGGACCCTGGGTCCATTTAACTGAAATATATGTTTATATAGGTCATATTTCCCTGCCTGGAGCACCTTTTAGTTTGAGGAGAGGTCAACCCTACTGCCACCTAGGGCAAGTAGATTGGGGATATTTTCCCTACAAACTGCATAGAGGTCTCTAAAACCTGGCTCAAACGAGTGCAATAGTGACACTAAATGGAATGTACCTGAGGGTCATTGCATATATGGATAAACAATCCAGGAAGAGGACAACTATCTGCTAAGATTGGAGTTATTTATGGCAGCCTTGACCTTGATGATACAACTACAATTCAACACATTGGATATATATACAAAAGTGTTTTACGTGACACCTATATAAATTCTATATGGTAAATATGGAGATATTATCTTCCGAACATTATATGTACCGCCACAGCCCTGCCGCCCACACAAGTCACTGTTGAAAAGGAAACATCGGTCTATTAGGGTCTCTCAGGCCCTGAGGAAGCCTTAAGCGAAACGCGTCGGCTTGCTGGGGACCTATCGTGACCGAATCCAGCTTGAGACCTACCCTCCACCTATACAGGCTTTGTTTTTTTGCCTCTAAACCCTTATGGGATATGTTTCTATAATCACAGTGACATTATATTTTAATCATTGTATGTTGTAATTGTTCGTTAATATACACGCATGGTCATCCATGCTTGTTTTTTATATACTTTGAGAAACCAATAAAATGTAATTTTGATTTTACTACTGGTTCTATTTTCTGATCCTTCCACTCCCACAGGCCCGTAAAGCCCCGTCTTTCTCTGTCCCAAAATTTGTTTTTTGAACCCTCAATAGGGGTAAGGGCCAATTTGGCACGGTAACTTTTTGTCTACATTTTGTTCTTCACACCTTCCCTGCATGAAAACTGATAGGAAAACCACACAGCTTTCACTTGCAGGGACATGAGTTTCAAATCACGTGATTGTGAATGATGCGTAAACTGCTGCAGTAGTGCACTCAATCACTGCAATAATTTTAAATCACTACTGCAGTCAGTGCAAAACTGCTAGAAAAAAAAGCTAGACAAAAGCTAAACAGTGGATTGGAGTGGACACTAGTACTAATACACTTTTCAATACTCTCAGTTAAGTAGAACAATATTATAGTGAAGAAAACATAACATTTCAGCATGTTCACCTGTTAAAGGGTTTCTGTTTTTTTCATATATTTCTGCCACTTCATTAACACCCTCACTTGGTACAGGAGAGGAGAGAGTAGCAGAGAGGTATCTTCTAGCATGAGAGGCAAGTCTTTTGCAGTGTGCCTCATTTTCTCTCCATCTCTGAAGAGTATCACCACTTCTTCTGTTAATTACTGGTTCCTTCAAATAGAGATGAAGTTCATCATTCAGGCTCATTATTGCAGATTCAGAAGAATCATCTGCATGAGGCTCCAATAAAACACTGAACATGCCATCAATTTGACCACGATGAAGAAGATTCTCTTCTTTTTGGACATTTTTTCTGTTTTTGCAGCATCCTGCTCTTCCAGATTATAAAAATGCTGGCTGTCAGCCATTGTTTTGCCTTGGCCAATACATCATCAGAAAAGAAAGCATGGTTCTTGTATCAAGGATCCAAAATACTTGCCAGCACAACATTTTAATTGCTTCATGCTTCTCAAAGCCTATATCAATCAAAGCTCTCTGGCTTGACAGACCATCATTTTCAAGTTGGAGGGTGTTGTGTGCCATGCAACTGAGATCTGACACATCAGCAAGCCTCATTCCTCTCCGCATGTTTGCTCCGCTGTCTCGAAGGAGCACAAGCATCACTCGGTCTTTGTTGATTGCCCAGTCTTCAAGCATGCCTAGACACATTTCTCTACTCTACTCAGTGTGGGATCCTTGCATCACTTTTGTATTCAACACCAATTGCCTTTTTGTCTAACCGCTGTCAATAAAGCGGCATGTAAATTTCATTAGTGACACTGTTTGTCCTGACCAGCAGTCAATGAGAATGAGTTGCCAGCATTCTTTGGTTGCAGCATAGCCTTTACTTTCTCAACGACCTTTTGATGAATCTTTCCCAGCATTTTGGTTTGATAATACTTGTCACTCTTCAGTGTGTACCCTGGCTCAACTATGGATATCAACTGCTTAAATCCATAGTCAGACACCATTGTAAATGGCTGGTTATCGGTGACCATCATCTCTGTGATTACTCTGTCCAGCACCAGGGTGTCACCCTGTTGTAGGTGGCTTGCTCTGTGTCACCCTGTTGTGGGTGGCTGGCTTGCTGGCACCCTGTTGTGGGTGGGTGGCTGGCTGGCTGGCACCCTGCTGTGGCTGCTGGCTGGCTGGCACCCTCTTGTGGGTGGCTGGCTTGGTGTCACCCTGTTGTGGGTGGCTGGCTTGGTGTCACCCTGTTGTGGGTGGCTGGCTTGGTGTCACCCTGTTGTTGTGGGTGACTGGCTTAGTGTCACCCTGTTGTTGTGGGTGGCTGGCTTGGTGTCACCCTGTTGTGGGTGTCTGGCTTGGTGTTACCCTGTTGTGGGTGGCTGGCTTGGTGGCACCCTGTTGTGGGTGGCTGGCTTGGTGGCACCCTGTTGTGGGTGGCTGGCTTGGTGGCACCCTGTTGTGGGGTGGCTGGCTGCCACCCTGCTGTGGCTGCTGGCTTCCACCCTGCTGTGGCTACTGGCTGCCACCCTGCTGTAGCTGCTGGCTGCCACCCTGCTGTAGCTGCTGGCTGCCACCCTGCTGTGGCTGCTGGCTGCCACCCTGCTGTGGCTGCTGGCTGCCACCCTGCTGTGGCTGCTGGCTGGCACCCTGTTGTGGGTGGCTGGCTGGCACCCTGTTGTGGGTGGCTGGCTGGCACCCTGTTGTGGGTGGCTGGCTGGCACCCTGTTGTGGGTGGCTGGCTTGCTGGCACCCTGTTGTGGGTGGCTGGCTTGCTGGCACCCTGTTGTGGGGTGGCTGGCTGGCACTCTGGTGTGGCTGCCACCCTGCTGTGGCTGCTGGCTGCCATCCTGATGTGGCTGCTGGCTGCCACCCTGCTGTGGCTGCTGGCTGCCACCCTGTTGTGGGTGGCTGGCTGGCAGCCTGTTGTGGGTGGCTGGCTTGCTGGCACCCTGTTGTTGGTGGCTGGCTTGCTGGCACCCTGTTGTTGGTGGCTGGCTTGCTGGCACCCTGTTGTGAGTGGCGGGCTTGCTGCTGGCACCCTGTTGTGGGTGGCTTACTTTCACCCTGCTGTGGCTGCTGGCTGGCTGTCACCCTGTTGTGGGTTGCTGGCTTGGTGTCACCCTGTTGTGAGTGGCTGGCTTGCTGGCACCCTGTTTCGGGTGGCTGGTTTGCTGGCACCCTGTTGTGGATGGCTGGCTTGATGGCACCCTGTTGTGGGGTGGGTGGGTGGCTGGCTGCTGGCACCCTGTTGTAGGGTGCGTGGCTGGCTGGCACCTTGTGGGTGGGTGGGTGGGTGGCTTGCTGGCACCCTGTTGTGGGTGGCTGGCTTGCTGGAAGCCTGTTGTGGGGTGGGTGGGTGTCTGGCTGGCTGCTGGCACCCTGTTGTGGGTGGCTGGCTGTCACCCTGCTGTGGCTGCTGGCTGGCTGTCACCCTGCTGTGGCTGCTGGCTGGCTGTCACCCTGCTGTGGCTGCTGGCTGGCAGTCACCCTGCTGTAGCTGCTGGCTGGCTGTCACCCTGTTGTTGGTTGTTGGCTGGCTGTCACCATGTTGTGAGTGGCTGGCTTTCTGGCACCCTGTTGTGGGTGGCTGGTTTTCTGGCACCCTGTTGTGGGTGGCTGGCTTGCTGGAACCCTGTTGTGGGGTGGCTGGTTGGCTTGCTGCTGGCACCCTGTTGTGGGTGGCTGGCACCCTGTTGTGTGTGGCTGGCTTGCTGGCACCCTGTTGTGGGTGGCTGGCTTGCTGGAACCCTGTTGTGAGGTAGGTGGCTGGCTGCTGGCACCCTGTTGTGGGTTGCTGGCTGGCTGTCACCCTGTTGTGGGTTGCTGGCTTGCTGTCACCCTGTTGTGGGTGGCTGGCTGGCACCCTGTTGTGGTTGGGTGGCTGGCTGGATTGGCAGCAACCCTGTTGTGGGGTGGGTGGGTGGCTTGCTGGCACCCTGTTGTGGGTGGCTGGCTTGCTGGAACCCTGTTGTGAGGTAGGTGGCTGGCTGCTGGCACCCTGTTGTGGGTTGCTGGCTGGCTGTCACCCTGTTGTGGGTTGCTGGCTTGCTGTCACCCTGTTGTGGGTGGCTGGCTGGCACCCTGTTGTGGTTGGGTGGCTGGCTGGATTGGCAGCAACCCTGTTGTGGGGTGGGTGTGTGGCTGGCTTGCTGGCACCCTGTTGTGGGTGGCTGGCTTGCTGGAACCCTGTTGTGAGGTAGGTGGCTGGCTGCTGGCACCCTGTTGTGGGTTGCTGGCTGGCTGTCACCCTGTTGTGGGTTGCTGGCTTGCTGTCACCCTGTTGTGGGTGGCTGGCTGGCACCCTGTTGTGGTTGGGTGGCTGGCTGGATTGGCAGCAACCCTGTTGTGGGGTGGGTGGGTGGCTGGCTTGCTGGCACCCTTTTGTGGGGTTGGTGGGTGTCTGGCTGCTTGCACCCTGTTGTGGGGCGGGTGGCTGGCTTGCCGAAACCCTGTTGTGGGTGGCTGGCTTGCTGGAATCCTGTTGTGGGGTGGGGGGGGGGGCTGGCTGCTGGCACCTATTGTGGGGTGGGTGGGTGTCTGGCTGGCACCCTGTTGTGGGGTGGGTGGGTGGCTGGCTGGCACCCTGTTGTGGGTGGCTGGCTTGCTGGAACCCTGTTGTGGGTGGCTGGCTTGCTGGAACCCTGTTGTGGGTGACTGGCTTGCTGGCACCCTGTTGTGGGTTGGGTGGCTGGCTGCTGGCACCTTGTTGCGGGCGGTTGGCTTGCTGACACCCTGTTGTGGGTGGCTGGCTGCTGGCACCCTGTTGTGGGTGGCTGGCTTGGTGTTACCCCGTTGTGAGTGGCTGGCTTTTTGGCACCCTGTTGTGGGTGGCTGTCTTGCTGGCACCCTGTGTTGGGGTGGGTGGGTGGCTGGCTGATGGCACCCTGTTTTGGCTGGCTGCTGGCACCCTATTGTGAGGTGGGTGATTGGCTGGCACCTTGTTGTGGGTGGCTTGCTGGCACCCTGTTGTGAGGTGGCTGGGTTGCTGGAACCCTGTTGTGGGGTGGGTGGGTGGCTGGCTTGGTGTCACCCTGTTGTGGGTGGCTGGCTTGATGTCACCCTGTGGTGAGTGGTTGGCTTGCTGACACCCTGTTGTGGGTGGCTGGCTTGGCAAGAACCCTGTTGTGGGGTGGGTGGGTGGCTGGCTTGCTGGCACCCTGTTGTGGGGTGGGTTGGGTGGCTGGCTTGGTGTCACCCTGTTATGGGTGGCTGGCTTGCTTAAACCCTGTTGTGGGGTGGGTAAGGGGGCTGGCTGTTGGCACCCTGTTGTGGGGAGGGTGGCTGGCTTGCTGGCACCCTGTTGTGGGTGGCTGGCTTGCTGACACCCTGTTGTGGGTGGCTGGCTTGCTGACACCCTGTTGTGGGTGGCTGCCTTGCTGACACCCTGTTGTGGGTGTCTAGCTTGGTGTCACCCTGTTGTGGGTGGCTGGCTTGCTGGCACCCTGTTGTGGGAGGCTGGCTTGCTGGAACCCTGTTGTGGGGTGGGTGACTGGCTTGCTGGTACCCTGTTGTGGGGTGGGTGGCTGGCTGCTGGCACCCTTTGGTGGGTGGCTGGCTTGCTGGCACCCTTTTGTGGGTGGCTGGCTTGTTGGAACCCTGTTGTGGGGTGGGTGGCTGGTTGGCACTGTCTTGTGGGTGGCTGGCTGTCACCCTGCTGTGGCTGCTGGCTGGCTGTCACCCTGTTGTGGGTTGCTGGCTTGGTGTCACCCTGTTGTGGGTGGCTGGCTTGCTGGCACCCTGTTGTGGGGTGGGTGGATGGCTGGCTGCTGGCACCCTGTTGTGGGGTGGGTGGGTGTCTGGCTTGGTGTCACCCTGTTGTGGATGGCTGGCTTGGTGTTACCCTGTTGTGGGTGGCTGGCTTGGTGTTACCCTGTTGTGGGTGGCTGGCTTGCTTGCACCCTTTTGTGGGGTGGGTGGCTGGCACCCTGTTGTGGGTGGCTGGCGACGCAGGAACCCTGTTGTGGGGTGCGTGGGTGGCTGACTTGCTTGCACCCTGTTGTGTGGTGGGTGGGTAGCTGGCTGCTGGCACCCTGTTGTGGGTCTGGTGGCTGGCTTGCACCCTGTTATGGGTGGCTGACTTGCTGGAACCTTGTTGTTGGGTGGGTGGGGGTGCTGGCTGCTGGCACCCCATTGTGGGGCGGTTGGCTGGCTGGCACACTGTTGTGAGTGGCTGGCTTGCTGGAACCCTGTTGATGGTGGCTGGCTTGCTGGCACCCTGTTGTGGTTGGCTGGCTTGCTGGCACCCTGTTGTGGGTGGCTGGTTTGCTAGCATCCTATTGTGGGTGGCTGGCTTGCTGGAACCCTGCTGTGGGTGGCTGGCTGCTGGCACCCTGCTGTGGGTGGCTGGCTTGCTGGCACCCTGTTGTGGGTGGCTGGCTTGCTTGCACCCTGTTGTGGGTTGCTGGCTTGCTGGCACCCTGTTTGTTGTTGGTGGCTGGCTGCTGGCACCCTGTTGTGGGTGGCTGGCGGTCACCCTGCTGTGGCTGGTGGCTGGCTGTCACCCCATTGTGGGTACTGGCTTCGTGTCACCCTGTCGTGGGTTGTTGCCTTGCTGGCACTTTGTTGTGTTTGTCTGGCTGCTGGCACCCTGTTGTGGGTGGCTGGCTTTCTGGCACCCTGTTGTGGGGTGGCTTGCTGGGTGCTGGCACCCTGTTGTGGGGTGGGTGGCTTGGAAGGAACCCTGTTGTGGGTGGCTGGCTTGGTGGCACCCTGTTGTGGGTGACTGGCTTGGAAGGAACCCTGTTGTGGGGTGGGTGGGTGCATGGCTGGCTTGCTGGCACCCTGTTGTGGAGTGGGTGGGTGGGTGGCTGGCTGCTGGCACCCTGTTGTGGGTGGCTGGCTTGCTGCCACCCTGTTGTGGGGTGGGTGGATGGCTGCTGGCACCCTGTTGTGGGGTGCGTGGATGGCTGCTGGCACCCTGTTGCGGGGTGGGTGGATGGCTGCTGGCACCCTGTTGTGGGGTGCGTGAATGGCTGCTGGCACCCTGTTGCGGGGTGGGTGGATGGCTGCTGGCACCCTGTTGTGGGGTGGGTGGATGGCTGCTGGCACCCTGTTGTGGGGTGGGTGGCTTGCTTGTCACCCTTTTGTGGGTGGCTGGCTTGCTGTATCCCTGTTGTGGGGTGGGTGGGTTGCTGGCTGCTGGCACCCTATTGTGGGTGGCTGGCTTGGCAGGAACCCTGTTGTGGGGTGGGTGGATGTCTGGCTTGCTGGCACCCTGTTGGTGGGTGGGTAAGTGGGTGGGTGGCTGGCTGCTGGCACCCTGTTGTGGGGTGGGTAGGTTGCTGCCACCCTGTTGTGGGGTGGGTGGATGGATGCTGGCACCCTGTTGTGGGGTGGGTGGCATGCTGGCACCCTTTTGTGGGTGGCTGGCTTCCTGGAACCCTGTTGTGGGGTGGGTTGGTGGCTGGCTGCTGGCACCCTGTTGTGGGTGGATGGCATGCTGGCACCCTGTTGTGGGGTGGGTGGCTGGCTGCTGGCACCCTTTTGTGGGGTGGGTGGCTTTTTGGCACCCTGTTGTGGTGGCTGGCTTGCTGGAACCCTGTTGTGGGGTCACTGGGGTTGGTGGGTTGATGGCTGCTGGCACACCGTCACATGTAAAGAAAGAAATAGCTACCATAGCGTAATACTATTTAAACAGCTTTATTTGGACACAACATCTCAAGTGGCAACTCATATTTGGCTGTAATTAACAGGCATGTATGGACCGGAGTATCCTCAAGGCTCGATTCCTGCCGAGAAAATGGCCACCGCGTCTCCTCCGTGGACTCAGCGTGACGCACCTCCTACGCGTTTCGTCAGAGACGTCGTCAGGGGGTGTGGCCTGCGGTAAACATCTGTCATTTATACGCTGACATAGAAGGGTAGGCGGGGCAATAGGCAGGTCCCGAATCCCGGAAGAAAGACACATTGCGTGTCAACGACCGGAACAGGGATTTCACACTAAGGATATCCGGACTTAGAATGCGGTCCACGTGCGTGTCATAAGGGGCCGGCTGGTCCAGCTTCTTCTGTGACACAAGATCCGGCATCTGTACCTCCCCCCCCCCCCTGTTGTTCCTGTGGAAGGCATTGAACATAATGTTCAGTTCCAACCCTCCTATACTGCACCCAACTCTTGGGCACAGCCTAGACGACGTAGGGGTCGTGGTAGAGGTCGAGGCCGAGGTAGGGGCCGTTATCCATCACATCAGGGACATGATTACCCTGTGACCAACAACAGATTTCTACCATTACAGGAGGAATTTGAGGGTGCTGGACAGTACATCACCTCTCATCCTTATGAAAGGGAACAAGTGCCCCCTCTACAACCCAGAGGACCTTATTATCAACGCAATGGAGATAATCAGTGGGGTCAAAACCCCAGAGGTTATCAGAACCCTCCACCTATTCATCCCAATACTAGTGGATATGCATCTCAGAATCAGTTTAATACTCCTTTTCGGGGGGGTACCCCGAAAACCAAGAGACAAAAAGACGCAAGAGAGGGAGCAGAGGGGGGCGGAGGGTCCGCAGTAAAAAGAAGTTGGCATTGAGGGATAAGGGTTTGTTCAATCTGAGCTCTGCTCCCCTTTCCAATGCCGAAAAGTGTGTATTAAATTACAGACTCAAATATGCCCCTCCCCGCCCTCTCCTTGAGATGTTGTGTCCAAATAAAGCTGTTTAAATAGTATTACGCTATGGTAGCTATTTCCTTCCTTACATGTGATTAACATCTGAGTGGAAGTGGACACGATCAGTGAGTGAGCTGATACGGGACTTAGAAGTGGAGGTTGTAACAGGCTGTTTTTGATCTCTGTCATGGGGGTCAAATCATTGCGGTAAGAGGCTAATCATTACCCTGGTGGTGGTTCTTTTTGCACATGGTGATCGGTGTTTGGAGTGCCCTTAGGAGCACCATTATTTTTCTTACCTGGAAGATTCTCAACGCACAGACACATTATATATGGACTGTCTGTCTATAAGGACTGTGTAGTTCTTTCATATTCATTACAAGCGCTACACCTACTTTGTTTTTAATTTCTGAGCGGATCTGTTTTATCCAATTCGTGGATCAAGTGTTGGCAGCTCATTTATTTTTTTATTCTAGTCATTTCTGAACTGTAATTCATTTATTGAGTTTAATCTTTTACATGCGCAGCATACCCCACATTTTTACCCCGTTGTGGGTGGCTGGCTTGCTGGCTCCCTGTTGTGGGTTGGATGGGTGGCACCCTGTTGTGGAGTGGGTGGCTTGCTGGCACCCTGTTGTGGGTGGTTGGCTTTAGGGATGCACCGAAATGAAATTCTTGGCCGAAGCCGAATAATAATAAAATGCTTGACCGAAGGCCGAATACCGAACGCGGTGTTTCGCATTTTTTAACATAAAATATGCCCATTAGCGTGCCCCTTAACATAAAATATGCCCATCAGAGTGCCCCTTAACATAAAATATGCTCATCAGAGTGCCCCTTAACATAAAATATGCTCATCAGCATGTCCCTTAGCATAAAATAAGGGGCACGCTGATGGGCTCATTTTATGTTAAGGGGCACTCTGATGGGCACATTTTATGTTAGGGGGCACTCTGATGGGCACATTTTATGTCAGGGGGGCACGCTGATGGGCACATTTTATGTTAGGGGGCACTCTGATGGGCAAAACAAAACATTTAAATCAGCATTGCTCTTAACATAAAATATGCCCATTAGCATGCCCCTTAAAATGAAATATGCCCATCAGAGTGCCCCTTAACATAAAATATGCTCATCAGCATGTCCCTTAGCATAAAATAAGGGGCACGCTGATGGCCACATTTTATGTCAAGGGGCACTTTATAGGGCACTGTGGCAACAACATATGGCAGTCTGCACACTAATGCTTGTGCAGCTGCCAGCAACTGTATTCTTCTCTCCCAAATGTGCTCAGCTGCACATCACATACCTCTATAACTGCAGCCAGAGCCAAATGCCGCGAACAGGGGGGGCGGGGCGTGGACCAAGTGTGAAGGAGCCGCCAGTCAGGAGCAGGGGGCGGGACGCGCGCGTGACGTCACACCCCCCTACGCGGCCGGACAGGACACCAGCGGGAAGGGAGCCGCGAGCCGCGGTCAGGGCGGAAGCTACAGAGAATGCATACATATCAGAGGGTTACTGCAGAGGACATAATAGAGGACCGCGAGCCGCAATGAGGTGAGAGACATTGTTCGGCTTAAATTATTCGGCCTTTTGATTTATTCGGCCGAACACCGAAAGTGCCATTTTCCCTATTTTCGGCCGAATAATGTTCGGCCGCCGATTATTCGGTGCATCCCTAGTTGGCTTGCTTGCACCCTGTTGTGAGGTGGGTGGGTGGGTGGCTGCTGGCACCCTGTTGTGGTTCGCTGGCTGGCTGGCACAGGGGCTGTAGATGGCTGAGGCAAGGGCCTGTAGGTGGCTGGCTGGCACAGGGCTGCTGTGGGTGGGTGGATGGCTGGCACCGGACTGCTGTGGGTGGCTGGATGGCTGCTTGCTGTCTGTCCATGGCAATGCGGAATTGCAGATGCACAGCACAGTGCACTGTGACTGTCGGAGGTGAGGGAGGCAGCCTAAGAAGGCAGCACGTGTATAATTATAGGCCCAGCGCGCGGGACACGTGGAGGTAATATCAGTAAGTTCCGGGGCTGATACCGACATATTGGGAAAAGTAAACATCGGCCCTCCGATAATCGGCTTTGCCGATAATCGTTTGATCCCTACTCTAAACCCTAAACCCACAGTCGAGAAGAAGGCAAAATATCTTAAAAAGCATATTTCAGTTTGCGTCAACTAGGACGAATTTCTTCCTAAACCCCTAGGGGAACTGAATACTCCTGACCCCTGCACTCTGGACAATATACACTCCTGAACTCTGTGCATTTTACATTGCTAACCCCTGAACTCTGTTCATATACAATCCTGACACCTGTACTCTGGGTTTTTTCATATTGTGACCCTTGCACACGGTTCATTACATACTCCTGCACACTGTGCATTACACAGTCCTAATCTCTGCATTTTACAGTATGTGCTACCTAGTCAGCTAAATTGAATGTATTCTCTAGATTAAGGTTGGGGGTGTTGTAAGCATTTTGTAAAAATACATAAATAGTTACTCTAATAAACTGGATGCAAAGCTGTTCACTTTTAGGTCCAGCCACTATACCCATCAACAATGTTGAACTAAGAACAACACCGCCTGCTGCGGTGGACTGACCAGCTCCATTGTCAGCCAATAAAGGTTCAGTCGGACAATGCAACAGCTATGGCATACATAAATCATTAGTGTGGCACCAGAAGCAGCTTGGTCCTTCAAGGAGCAGACCTAATACTGGCTTGGCCGAAGGTTAGGTTTCAGACTTCTCTGGAAGTTCACATTCCTGTAGTAGACAATAAGTAGGTAGAATGCTTTGGTCGCCAGCACTTGAATGTAGTGCAATTGTCTCTTCACTCTGTGGTGCTCCAGAACTCTTTCACCTTTGGGGGATACTGGTCTGATATGTTGGCATCTCACTGCAGCAATAAAGTAGACAGGTTCATGGCCAGCATCAGGGATCCAAGGGCCTTCATAGAGGACACACTTGTGACTCTGTATGATCAGTTCCAGCTGATAAATTGCTTCTCACTGCTTCGGATTCTTCTTTGGTTCCTGGGGCTGTAGCGTCGGTGAGACTGGTATTGGAACTTGCAGCCTATTTTTTTATAAGGACAAGATGGTTTTGAGACCTCCAGGTCTATTTTCTCTCTTAGGAGGTTTCTCACTACCACTTTTAATGAGAACATTGTCCTGCCCTCTCTTTGTTCAGCCCCGAAGCATCTCAAAGACATTTTTCTCTTGGTCACTGCTGAATCTCAGGTTCTCTCTTTATCCTGCCCAAGGGGTTTCTTGCATCTTGTTCAACTATATTTCTCTGATTAGGCAGGTTATCTCTAAGGCTTATGCCTTGAAAGATAGGACTCCTCCTTTTCCTGTTAATAGTTACTCAACTTGCTAAGCCATGACCTCTTGGGATTTTCAGTACCAGTTGTCTTTTTCAGACCACCTGGTCTTCTGCTTACAAAACTTTTACCAAGTAGACATTCAGGTCTCTGCTGACACCAGTTTTGGCAGTAAGGTAGTTCAAGCTGTTCTTTTAGTTGGGGATTTCCTTGTTTGGAGCCTGTTGTCATTGTGATGCCAACCCATCAGTGATATTTCTTGGGGGCATCCAGTAGTCTTGTTTACTGGAAGTTTGTGATCTGCCCTGTGCAAATAAGTAATAGTTACTTACCTGTAAAATCAATTTCTTCGAATACATTTCAGGACACAGGTTACCCT
The DNA here is from genome assembly GCF_965119305.1 of Pelophylax lessonae. Taxonomy (NCBI): domain Eukaryota; kingdom Metazoa; phylum Chordata; class Amphibia; order Anura; family Ranidae; genus Pelophylax; species Pelophylax lessonae. Next base: position 140,112,370 of record NC_138773.1, on the reverse strand, counting down.
CTCCTGTGTCCTGGTGTTTTCTTCTCACTAATTGTTAAAAAACTGAGGATTGCTGGGAGTGGGGTGGCCTTTCTTAACTTTGTTTGCTAATGTCTAAAGCTGGCAGCATATAACCCATGGCCTTGATTAATAGAAGCTTGCAACCGGTACTGTTTTCCTAGAAAGGGATTTTACAGATAAGTCAAAAATACCTAATTTTACGGTTTTGTTTTTTCAAGCTATCTATGTTTGAAGGGTGTGTGTCTGACAGTAAAGCAGACCTTCAATTTTCATTGAAGAGTGAAATAACATTAAGTGCGCTATCCTGTAGCCTATGTGACCAAAAAAAATCACTAGATATGTGGAAAAATACACAAAAAACCTAATGGTACTTTAAGTACTGACATGTGAAAAAAGCAATAATCCACTATAATGAATATATTGTTCGTGAGAGACAGAATATATAAATTAATGTTCCAAGTCCTGTATATTCGGTATGCAGTGACTGAAAAAAGTCCTTCCAAATATAAAGGCTTAATTTGCAGTGAAGATCATAAACCGCTCCCAAGGATGAATAAGAATTGACAGATGAAATTCCAATACAGTAAGTCATAAAGGTAATACTCGCTTACCAGCTAGCCACGGGCAAGCAGCATGAGCCACACAAGAGAGGCAGAAGGAGATTAGGGAACTTAACAAGTGGCTAAGGAATTGGTGTAGGAAGGAGGGGTTTGGGTTCCTGGAGAACTGGGCTGACTTCTCAGTCGGCTACCGGCTCTTTAGTAAGGATGGGCTGCACCTTAATGGGGACGGTACAGCTCTTTTGGGGAGAAAGATGGCCACCAAGTTGGAGGGGCTTTTAAACTAGGAGACGGGGGGGAGGGCTCAGAAGTAGAGTCAGTCAGCAGAGGACTGAAGGCAGCTGTAGGGTCAGCAGCGACAGTAGGTCCACAATGTCAATTGGCAGGTCTGTGCGGGCAAATCTCAGACCAAACAGGAATAAACATAACCGCCAATTGCGCTTAACTTCCGTAAAACTAAGAGGGGTATATGCTAATGCCAGGAGCCTAGCTAATAAAATGGATGAGTTGGAAATATTGGTACATGAGGAGGACATAGACCTTGTGGGAATAACAGAGACTTGGTTCGACCCCTCACATGACTGGCTGGCCAATATCCAAGGGTATTCGGTGTACCGGAAGGACAGGGTAGGAAAAAGAGGGGGAGGGGTATGTATCTATGTAAAGAACAATATAAAGGTGATAGAAAGGAGTGACATTACGGATGGGATGAGCATGGATTTAGAATCTGTGTGGGTTGAACTCCATAGGGAAGGAGAAAAGTGGAAAGTAATTGTGGGGGTTTGCTATAGGCCACCTAACCAAGGGGAGGAGGTAGAGCTGGAATTCTTAGCACTAATGAGTAAAGTGGCAAAATTGGGATCAGTCGTCATATTGGGGGACTTAAATTATCCCGACATTGACTGGGACGAGGGGACTGCACACTCACAGAAGGCCCGCCTATTCACGGAAACCTTACTGGATAATTACATGTCACAGTTGGTGGATTCCCCTACCAGAGAAAATGCAGTCCTGGATCTATTGATCACTAATGACCCAGACCTAATCTCGCAGGTAGGAGTCCAGGACAATCTGGGCTCTAGCGATCACAGGATGATCACATTTAGTATAAATAACAATATAACAAGGCAAGTGGGGAACATAAGAACCCTAAACTTCAGAAGGGCAAACTTTCCAAAATTGTACTCATTGATGGAAAGGGTAAACTGGGACCAAACCCTGGGATCCCTGACCACAGAGGAAAAATGGGTATGCTTTGGGAACATATTAGGCAAAGGCATCTTGCAGTGCATTCCTATGGGAAATAAATTTAGAAGAGACAAAGCCAAACCTGGCTGGCTAAACCGTAGCGTCAAAAAACTTATAGCGGAAAAAAATTGGCCTTCAAGAAGTATAAATCAGAGGGCACAGTATCGACTTTCGAGCAATACAAGGAGGCAAATAAGAAAAGTAAACAAGAAATCAAGATGGCTAAAATCAACTTTGAGAGACAAATAGCGGAGGATAGTAAAAAAAACCCAAAGAAATTCTTTAAATATATCAACAGCAAAAAAACTAGGGCAGAGCATATTGCACACATAATTAACAATGATGGGAGGATGGTTACAGAGGACACTGAAAAAGCAACCGTGCTGAATGCTTTTTTCTCGTCAGTCTTTACACAGGAAACGGAGGGGTACACTGACCATGACTGTTTGGTTAGTAGTAATACACAGGACTTGCCACTATGGCTAACAGAGGGTGAAATCAGGGAAAGGCTGGATAAACTCAACACAAACAAATCACCAGGCCCGGATGGCGTACATCCGAGAGTACTCAAGGAACTCAGTAAGGTTATATCCAGACCACTGTTCCTGATCTTTGCTGACAGTATTAGGACAGGAGATGTACCAGGGGATTGGAAGAAAGCTAACGTGATTCCGATATTCAAAAAGGGCCAGAGGCATATCCCGGGAAATTATAGGCCTGTCAGTTTGACATCAATAGTATGTAAACTTCTGGAGGGGATGATAAGGGACTATATCGTAGAGTTTGCTAAAGACAACAACATCATCAGCAGTAATCAGCACGGGTTTACAAATGGGCGTTCTTGTCAAACCAATCTATTAACATTCTACGAGGAGGTGAGCTGTGAGCTAGATAGGGGGAGACCAATGGATGTGGTGTACTTGGATTTCGCTAAGGCGTTTGATACAGTTCCCCACAAGCGCTTAATTTATAAAATAAGATCTGCAGGTATCGACAGCAGGGTTTGCTCTTGGATACGGAATTGGCTTAAAGGGCGTGTCCAAAGAGTGGTAATAAACAGCGCATACTCAGACTGGTCTCAGGTAGTAAGCGGGGTGCCCCAGGGCTCAGTCCTGGGACCAACCTTGTTCAATTTATTCATAAACAACATTGAGGTCGGGATCAGTAGTTCGATATCAGTTTTTGCAGATGACACAAAATTGGCCAGAGCAATAACTGCACAGCATGAAGCAGATATCCTACAGAATGACCTGGACAAAATTACAGAGTGGGCAACGACATGGCAAATGAGGTTTAACGTGGAGAAGTGTAAGGTTTTGCACTTGGGGACTAAAAACATAAAAGCACAATACACGCTAGGAGGGGAACCCTTGGGGGAATCAAAAATGGAGAAGGATCTGGGAGTCTTGGTTGATGATAGATTAGGCAACAGCATGCAATGTCAAGCGGCAGCTGCCAAAGCCAGCAGAATATTAGCATGCATAAAGAAAGGGATGTATTCCAGAGATAAGACTATAATCCTTCCACTTTATAAAACTCTGGTCCGACCGCATCTGGAGTATTCTGTCCAGTTCTGGTCGCCAGTCCTCAGGAGGGATGTGTTGGAGCTGGAGAGAGTCCAGAGAAGGGCAACTAAACTAATTAGGGGATTGGAGGACCTTGACTATGAAGAGCGTCTACAATCGCTCGATTTATTCTCCCTGGAGAAGAGACGTCTGAGGGGGGACATGATAGCAATTTATAAATATCTTAATGGGGATCCCAGCTTAGAAAAAAAGCTGTTCATTCGAAGGGATTGCATGAGGACTCGAGGGCATACAATGCGATTAGAGGAGAAGCGTTTTAACCTCAGGCAACGTGGGGGGTTCTTTACTGTTAGGGCTACAAGATTGTGGAATTCTCTACCACAAGAGGTGGTTTCTGCGGGTAGTATGGTGGCTTTCAAAAGACTCTTAGACTTACATCTCAAGGATCAGAACATTCAGGGGTATGTGAGATGATTACAGCCACACACACCTACACAGGTTGAACTGGATGGACTATTGTCTTTATTCAACCTCACCTACTATGTAACTATGTAATGATAATCTCAGATCTCTCAATGAATGAAGTTCGATCCCCCTCCGCCTCTATTCTCTGGCCGTGGTCTTGTTAGTTGAAACAGCTGATACAAACAGAAAACAGCTGGCTTCCCTGAGCGCACTACCACAATTCACAGGTCTGTTTGTGCATTAAAATTTACATATGGTAATACTTCAGAAAATTACTAAAAACAGTGTTTTAAACCTAAACCGTATCGATTAAATAAAAAAGTGCATTGTGCTGAAATGTAGGGTCTTCCCCCTGTGCTGTGTTCATAGACACCCTATAAGAACACTGTGCTTAAAAGTTATTGCATTTACCGTGGATAACAAAAAGTGCACTGTGCTGAAGTATTAAAGTGCCAGCGTGCTGGATGACAATTCCAGATGCTGTTAAAAGTCTAATAGTGAACAATTAATAGAAAATGTGCACATTGAAGAATACTGTTACTACATAAAGTGCTAAGTGCTGAAGTAAATAGTGCAAATAAAGAAGAAACGTGCTTTAAAGCTTTTTATTGTGATATCCCTGATTCCAGGGAGTGAGGAGATAAATAGATGTTAAAGTGTCAGCAAATGGAGTGATGAGTACCAGTCTTTCATGGGTGTATCACCCTCTAGTTCCGTGCTTAAGGTGCAAGTGCTAATACCCGTGTCCCCACTAGGTAAAGCACTTACCGCACGGTCTTCTCTGCTGTAAGTACTAGGCTGGTAGGTGAGACTCGGCTGGTGGGTGAACCTTGGTGTTCCTTAATAGGTATCCCACTGCAGCTTTTTAAGCTCTTGAATCAATGTACAAAAAGAAAAGCCTCCATTGCGTAGTATATTCGTACAGTAGGGAAACAATAGCATAGACTCAATGTTGAGGAAGTTCATGATCAGATTCTGGGTGTCCGGCCGCCTCTGCGCTTCAGCGATCCTCCTTGCAGCTTACAGACTCAATCAAGTAGTTGGCATGCACGAGAAGGAGAGAGACTCATAGTGCATTATCATTTAAAACAAAAGGTTTATTAAAACGAAGTGCACTTACATCAGATGAAATTTTAAAATGTAGTGGAAAGTAAAGATGACACGCCCACCTGACCGTTTGAAATGACAAATGCTGGCTACTCCGTCCGACGCGTTTCCCCCTCTGCCAGGCGTCAACTGTGAATGGAGTGTCTTGGGGTGTTTTCTTCTTACTGATTGTTAAAAAGCTGCAGATTGCTGGGAGTGGGATGGCCTTTCTTTACAACTTTGTTTGCCAATGCCTAAATTTTCATTGAAGGTCTGCTTTAAGTTGATAAGTTATTTCTGATGGTAATGCAAAGTAACATCATTGCAATGACCTAGCAACATTGACTAAAGCTGGCCATACATTATACAATTTTCGTATTCACCTTACTTCAGATTTACCTTCAACTTTGTAGTGCAAGAGCCTGTCTGATTGCATACAATTTGAAAGAGTTTAGGTTTTTCCTCCATATTGTATCGTCCTGGTAAATCTAAAGGAAAATTGCACCAGAAAATTGTATAATGTATGGCCAGCATTAGGTTCAAACATAATTGAGACTCTAATTACCATGTTAACAAACAAGTCCAGATAGCATTGTTCTACAAATCCACAATTATAGGGCAAGACCAAACATTTTTTTCTAGAAATGAGAGAATACATGGTGACAATTAGGCTATTTTCTGTTAATTTTCAGCTAACAAAACATGTAAAGGACAAGCCACAGTGTTTTTTTTTTTTTCTGGAGTCAAAAAATACCAGATTTGCCTGTTTTGGGGAAATTATATTGTGTGGAAACATTGGTATATATATTAGGTTTTATTTAGGAAGCTTTTCTTCTCACACTATGGCATGACATCAAAGACCATATATTAAAAATCTTATGAAAGACCCTGAAAAATACACAATTTTGAACAGAAAACATTCTTTTGTGTGTGAATCTTTTGAACAGTTGTAATGACAGTTTTATATTAGGACTACCTTATCCACTTGTCATCTGCGGGGGCGATTTTTAAGTTTTTTACATGCATGTTAAAAATCTGCCTTTTTGTCATGAATCTGCAGTAATGTTTATGACCTGACTATCTGCTTACCTCTCTGGCCTGTGTATCAGCTTTAGGGACTGTGCTCTCCAGTGATGGAAGCAGGGCCGGCTTTAGGTGTTCAGGTGCCCTGTGCGAGCTAATCCTGTGGCGCCCCCCCCCCGCGCGCGCGCTTTTTCTTGCACCTTTTTTGCACTTTATTTGACTTTTCTTTTTTATGATCACTAATAACTTAGCCTCCCTTACATCAGAGACCCCCCACACAAAGCCCCCCTTAATTTAGAGCCCCCCCACATCAGAGAACCCCCCCACACATCCCCCCTTACATCAGAGACCCCCCTCACATCAGAGATCCCCCCCACACAGAGCCCCCCTCACATCAGAGACCCCCCACACAGAGCCCCCCCACACAGAGCCCCCCCTCACATCAGAAACCCCACACACAGAGCCCCCTTACATCAGAGACCCCCCACACAAAGCCCCCCTCACATCAGAAACTCCACACACAGAGCCCCTTTACATCAGAGACCCACCACACAAAGCCCCCCTTACATCAGAGACCCCCCACACGGAGCCCCCCTCACATCAGAGACCCCACACACAAAGTCCCCCTAACATCAGAGACCCCCACACAAAGCCCCCTTACATCAGAGCCCCCCCCATACACAGAGCCCCCCACATCAGAGAGCCCCCCTTACATCACAGACACCCCACACAAAGCCCCCTTACATCAGAGCCCCCCTACATCAGAGAGCCCCCCTTATATCACACACCCCCCCACACAAAGCCCCCTTACATCAGAGCCCCCCTCACACAGAGCCCCCCACATCAGAGAGCCCCCCTTACATCACAGACCCCCCCACACAAAGCCCCCTTACATCAGAGCCCCCCCACATCAGAGAGACCCCCACATCAGAGAGACCCCCACATCAGAGAGACCCCCTTACATCACAGACCCCCACACATAAACCCCCTCACATCAGAGACCCCCCTTACATTTTTTGAAGGAGAGCGACCTCACATACCTCACGCTGTCTGCAGCTTTTTTTTTTCTTTAAACTTCCCGCCCACACATCCCCGGGGAGTGTGAGAGGGGGGGAGGAGAAGGGGCGGGAGGAGGAGGAGCTGACAATCTCTCCTCTGGCTTCCCTGCAGGGAGGAGGGATCTGTCAGCATGGATCGGAGGATGAGCTGTGTGTGATAGACTGCAGCAGTAGGAGACCGAGGCACAGCCGCACAGTGGGTGTTAAGCCTGTCCAGGCCGCGGTCGCCGCTTACTTCCCACTGTGCGGCCTGATCTTCTGTGAGCTGTGATGGCCGCGTGGCGCCCATGTTGCCCGTGGCGCCCTGTGCGGCCGCACAGCTCGCACACCCCAAAGGCCAGCCCTGGATGGAAGTAACTGCATTTAAGTAAATGGCGTTACTTAATGCAGTTACTTTAGAGGGTAACGAGTAATCTAACTGATTACTCGTCCCCTCATGGTAATGGGTAATTAGTTACTTTTTTACTGATGTAACTCAGTTACTTTTTGGGAAAAGTAACTAGTAACTATAACTAATTACTTTTTTTAGTTTACATGACCAACACTGGTGCTCTCACAGCTGTGTGTTCAAGTAATCTACTCTCAGCATGGCTCCACCCCAGCCTCTAACAGGAAACACTGTATTAACCACTTGATGTCGGCCCACTGTATATTTACGTCGGCAAGCTGGCTCTCCCATGCAAAATCACGTTAATAGGCATCATCTGCCTGAGAGGAGCTAGGGGGCGAACGTGTGCCGCTGTCGGCACGCTCCCACCCCCGATCGCCGGGGGGGAAAGCCAGTGCGGGTGTCAGGAGGCTCCGATTGCCACCTGACACCGGCAATCTCTCCCCACTGACAGAGAAGGACGGACGGCTGATGTAAACACAGCCGTCTGTCCTTCTCCCTGCAATGATCACAGAGACCATGCAATCCTGCTATATAGGATCCCATGTCTCCATGATCATTTCAAAAGCCCAACCCCCCCCCCACAGTTAGAATCACTCCCCTAGGCTTACATTTAACCCCTTCCCTGCCAATGCCATTATTACAGTAACAGTGCATATTTTTAGCACTGATTACTATAGTAATGTCACTGGTACCCCCAAAAGTGTCAAAAATGTCAGTTAGGGGTCCAATCTATCCACCACAATGTTGCAGTCCCGCAAAAAATTGCAGATCGCCGCCATTACTAGCAAAAAAAACAAAACAATAAAAATGACATAAATCATTCCCCATAGTTAGTAGACGCAATAACTTTTGCGCAAAACAATCAAAATACGCTTATTTCGATTTTTTTTTACCAAAAATATGTAGCGGAAAACAAATTGGCCTAAAATGTTACAAAAAAATTGTATTTTTATTTTTTTTGTTTTTTGGGGAATGTCCTATAAATGAATGTGAAAATATTTTTTTTTCAAAATTGTTGCTCTTTTTTTGTTTATATAGCAAAAAATAAAAATCGCACAGGTGATCAAATGTCACCAAAAGAAAGCTCTATTTGTGGGGAAAAAGGACGTCAATTTTATTTGGGTACAACGTCACACGACCGCGCAATTGTCCGTTAAAATTACGCAGTGCCGAATCGCAAAGTATGGCCTGGTCATTAAGCAGGTAAATCTTCCGGTTAACCTGCGCACTGCAAAACAGCTTTGCCCGAGCAACAATTGTGTGAAGGCTTCCCTGAGTGTTTCTTGCCCTTTTCTCTACGTCTGATCTCAGTGTACAGTCTTTGGCTTGTTTACCTGACCTTCCCTGTCTGCTTGTGTCCCCGACCTTCATCTCGTCCTTCTGACCATCCCTGTCTGCTTGACTTTTGGGTTGTTCTCCTGACAATCCCTTGTTGCCCTGGACTGCTGCTTCTTCTCCATCCACCAGAGCCAACCAGAGCCAGCCTTGAGCATGAGCTGGGAGACCCTGGGGGCCGTGACCTGGAGTCAGCTACAGTAAAGTCCATCCTCTCCATCAGAGGTTTTGGTGAAAACCTGCTGGCTCTTAGACTCCGCGTCTTGAGGAATCTTATGTTCTAGCTCCCTGTCCAGGACCATGGCTGCGACCCTGTGTAGCTGCTTCTCTGAGCCATCGACGCTCAGCAATCAGCCTTTGGGTTCACAACCTCTGCAGTGCGCTTCCCATCACTTGGTCCTGCAGGTGACAGTTTGCTCGGACCATGGACCCTGCTGATGTGCCTCTACCCACCGTTGATCAGCTGCAGGGCTTTGTCCGCAGACTCGAGACCCTGGAATCTAATCAGACCCAGGTGATGAAAATCCTTTACGATTTCGCCTCCATAGGACCCCCAGTTCAACCGCCTCAATTGCAATCTGTTGCCGTACCTAATCCGGTCACAGTCGCAGCCCCAAATTCTTTGTATTTACCAGCTCCGTCCCATTATTCTGGAGACTCCAAGGCCTGTAGGGGTTTCTTAGCCAATGAACCATTAATTTTAAACTCCAGCCCCAAAACCTCCCATTGGCAAAGGTAGCTTATATTATTTCATAGAAACAAAAGAAATTGAGGGCCCAGGGGACTTTAACGAGACATGCAAGAGATGCAATAGGTACGTTTATTGTAAGACCTCTTTAAAAGATACATAATATTACACACAACAAAGATGATCATCAATAATGAAGATTAAACATTTCCATAGTACTAATATACTTTATATGTCAACGCATCAACAATATCAATCGTCTGTGCTAGATGAGCCTCGACACGTTTCACAAAGACACAGACACAATTTCACTTAATCAGGAGAGAAGCACAGAAATCTAAAAGCAAAGATATGAGCATGAAGCAAAGACCTCAATGCTAAAAAAAAAGGGGGGGGAGGAAGAGGAAAGGGGAAGCAATATACCTTAAATTGTAGCAGTAGCCAATAAATACAGATACTAAGGTCCACTTGACCGGACCCAACTGTATAGACATATCCTTATGTCCAGACTATCAAAAAAAGAATGCGTTGAAGCGGAAAAATCACTGAATTCCTCCCAGAAAGGGAAAAAATTGTTGTGCTGTTCTGTCTCCCCGCGAGTTGGGGGGGGGAGCGGTACCAGGCCGGCAGAACAAACAGGGAAGGCGACCTCCCAGGTGGCAAGGCTAAGAGATGACAAAAAAGGCCTAGACCTGCAACAATAGGTGTATAAACTAGAATTAGAACAGAACCTAATAAATAATAAAATAATGGAAAAAAAAAAGAAAAATGGTGTATGTCAGAACACCAGGATAAGTGACAAAACACCTTACCAGTGAGGGAATATAAGTGGGGGTAGAACCAGAAGAAGTCAAAAGTGTAATGCATGCGGGGGAAACAAACATAATAATGATGATGGGAGAGGGAAAAAAAATAATATATATAAAAAAAAAAAATTAAAAAAAGGTTAGCCACATATTAAGTGCAAGAATAAAACACCGAGCGTGCACTTAGAAGTAAGAAGAAGAAAAAAAAGGGAATATGACTATATAAGTAAAATGTGAAGGAATGAACCCATAAGTGAGGGACACAGAAGCATACGTGCTGACATCAGGGGTGCTGAAATCTCGAAACAAGTGCAAATGAAGAAGGTAAAGGGAAGATAATGACCCCAATAGAAAGCACATACCTAAAATGTCAGGCAGCATATGTGTGTGGAACCAGCCAGATGGACGTTCACAACAGGACTTGGAGGGATAGCCTTATATGTGCTGACAGCCCAGAGACCCCACCTCCCCCACATCACAGTGGCCAAAAGGCCATCGTGCGGCTCATGACAGGTGGGAGGAGACAGGGCCCCCCCCCCGGGGTTGTCTTGGCCAGGTGGAAGGCACCGCGCTAATGAGCGTGTGTGCAGGGGAGCTGGACATGCCGATGAATAGATGCGGGCATGTGCATCAGCCTGGAGATAAACTGAGGGTTGGTGTGAATAAGGAAGTGAAGACCAGCCCCTTTCACCGTCCGTGGACAGAGAGAGGGAGGAAGGAGGAGAAAACGGGATGATCAGAAAACCCCAAATGAAAACAAAGGATCGGGGGAGGGGCAAACACGGCCCCTAGTGATGGACGAACATCGGCCGGGGCGGTTCGCAAGCGTTATCCACAAACTTTTTCAAATGTTCGCGAACCGCAAGTTTGCGGCGGGCCCCATTGACTTTAATGGCAGGCAAACTTTAAAAACCTTTAGGTCATATTTGCAGCCACAAAATACTTACTAGCTGTGCACAAATAGTCACAACATGGACACTGTCATAACAGAAGTATTGCTATTGGAAAAGTTGCCCTAAAAAAAAATAATTTTTGTTTCCAGCAAAAAAAATTTTTTTTTTTTTCTAAATCAGCCAGAACTGACAGCAGCCGGTAAATACATGTCAAATACATATAGGGTCCATTCACACGTCTGTAAAATGGGTCCGCATCCGTTCCACAATTTGGCGGAATGTTTACAGACTCATTGATTTGCAATTCCAGTCTGAAAAATTAGGCATTCACAGGATAAAGAAGTAAGTGTCGGCCAGTACAGGCCCCAAACATTAGTCAACAGGCATTCACCTGACAGCTAAGAATGTTGTATTCTGTGGCTGGAGGTACATTAGGCATTCACAGGATACATAAGTAAGTGTCGGCCATTCCAAGCCCCAAAAATTAGCCCACATGAGTTTACCTGACAGCTAAGAACGTTGTATTCCGTGGCTGAAGGTACATTAGGCATTCACAGGATAAATAAGTAAGTGTTGCCCATTCCAGGCCCCAAAAATTAGCCCACATGCATTTATCTGACAGCTAAGAACATTGTATTCTGTGGCTGAAGGTACATTAGGCATTCACAGGATACAGAATTAAGTGTCGACCATTCCAGGCCCCAGAAATTAGCCTACATGCGTTAACCTGACAGCTAAGAACGTTGTATTCTGTGGCTGAAGGTACATTAGGCATTCACAGGATAAATAAGTAAGTGTTGCCCATTCCAGGCCCCAAAAATTAGCCCACATGTATTTATCTGACAGCTAAGAACGTTGTATTCTGTGGCTGAAGGTACATTAGGCATTCACAGGATACAGAAGTAAGTGTCGCCCATTCCAGGCCCCAAAAATTAGCCAACATGCTTTTACCTGACAGCTAAGAACATTGTATTCTGTGGCTGAAGGTACATTAGGCATTCACAGGATACAGAAGTAAGTGTCGCCCGGCCATTACAGGCCCCAAAAATTAACCCAACATACGTTCACCTGACAGCTAAGAACGTTGTATTCTGTGGCTGGAGGTACATTAGGCATTGACAGGAAAAATAATTGTCTGCTATGAAAGGCCCCAAAAATTAGGCGTTCAATGGACATGAAATGCCTTTTATGCTGCTGTATTTACAGAAGACAAGGACCATGAATTGTTCTGGGTGGATGGCGGTCTGGTGGATATTTGTGGCCTGTCATGAGGAATTTTAATCAAACATGGTCTACTGGTACCATGTGTTGAATTCCTCTGAGATCCATGCCTCATTAATTTTTATAAATGTGAGGTAGTCAACACTGTCATGAGGTAGGCGAGTGCGCTTATCGGTCGCGATACCCCCTGCTGTGCTGAACGTCCTTTCGGACAGGAAACTGACCGCCCTCTGTTATGGTGGTAACATTTCCGCCATTTTTTGTTTGTACCGGGGGTATAAGTACATTGCCTCCCAGTACTGGTCCTTGCCCTTAATGCTTTTTATACGGGGGTCCACCTTAAAACACTGGAGCATGAAGGCCCCCATTCGCACTAAACTGGAAGCGGTGTAGTGGCCTGGCTCCAGCTTATCATCCAGGATAATGTCGTCCTTGTTCTCCTCCCCCCATCCACGGACAACACCAAGGATCCCAGAAAGGTTTAAAGCATGCTCTTCTTGCTCCTCCTCATCCGCCCCGGCACCATCCTCCTCTGACTCCTCTTCAGACTCCTGTTGTTGACTTGTCTCAGATGGAGTAGCACCCCCTGAGAATTCATCCAACATTGCGACTTCCTCATCTTCCTGCTCCTGCTCCTCGACGGCTTGATCAATGACACGTCGCAATGCATGCTCCAGAAAGAAGGAGTAAGGTACGATGTCACTGATGGCGCCCTGGCTGTGACTGACCAGTTTCGTGATCTCATCAAATGACCGCAGAACTCTGCATGCGTCGTGCATGAGCAGCCACTGGCGCGGTGAAAAAAACCCAAGCTCCCCAGAGCCTGTCCTGCCGCAGAGTTCGTACAGGTAGTCGTTAACTGCACGTTTCTGCTGGAGCAGCCTATCAAGCATATACAAGGCTGAGTTCCATCGCATCGCGCAGTCACAAATAAGACGCCTGACGGGCAGGTTGTGTCACCGCTGAATGTCAGCAAGGCAAGCCATGGCTGTGTAAGATCTTCTGATATGGCCCGAGATTTTCCTGGCCTGCCGCAAGACGTCATGGATCCCAGGGTATTTGGCAACGAATCGCTGCACGACCAAGTTCAGGACGTGTGCCATGCATGGCACGTGTGTAATTTTGCCCTGTTTCAGCGCGCTCAGCAGATTGGCACCGTTGTCGCACACCACTTTACCAACTGTCAAATTGAGCGGTGTCAGCCACTGATCTGCCTGTGAACGCAAAGCTGAAAGGAGTGCAGGACCAGTGTGGCTCTTGGCTTCCAGGCACAACAGATGCAGCACAGCATGGCAACGTCTCACCTGGCATGTGGAATAGGTTCTGGGGATCTTGGGCGGTGCAGCGGAAGAGACGGTAACAGCGGAAAAGTAGGAGTCAGCCGAGGAGGAGAGGGAGGATGGAGTAGGAGGAGGAGAAGAAGAGGCAGGCCTGCATGCTATCCGTGGCGGTAAAACCAAATCTACACGGGTGCCACGGGTTACATGCTTGACGGCCGTCAGAAGGTTCACCCAGTGGGCAGTAAAAGTTATATACCTTCCCTGCCCATGTTTGCTAGACCATGTGTCTGTGGTCAGATGTATCTTGGCACCGACACTGTGTGCCAGAGATACATTCACTTGCCGCTGAACATGGCTATACAGCTCTGGAATGCCCTTCTGCGAGAAATATTTCCTTCCTGGGACCTTCCATTGTGTTGTTCCAATGGCCACAAATTTCCGAAAGGCCTCCGAGTCCACCAGTTGATATGGCAGTAGTTGGCGGGCTATCAGTTCCGAAAAGCCAGCAGTCAACCGTTGGGCAAGAGGGTTGTCTAGCGTCGTTATTTTTTTACGCTCAAACATTTGGGCCACAGAAGCCTGCCTTTTTCCAGGACAGCGTGAGGATGGCATGATGGAAAGTGGAGTGGAGGCCAATTGTGAGGAGAAGGAGAAGAGGATGGACGGTGAGAGCCTGGAGTGTGGCTTTGTGGGTTCTGATGGTGTTGCTCCCACTATGCTTGGTGATGGGAGTCCGGGTGCTTTCTTAAGGCGGTCGTCCCTAGGTGAGTGTTGGGCTTACCGCGACTTATGTGTTGACTGCAAAGGCTGCAGATGGCAACACTATTGTCAGCAGCAGACACATTAAAAAAAAGCCCACACTGCGGAGCTATGCACCGGCATCCTGGGAGCGCCAGATGTGACTGTACATGGTTGATGGCTCGCTTCTGATACATTAGTAGTCTGCTTTGTCCCTCCTGTGCAATGTAAGTTCTCCTCCCTATCTGCTGGTCCATCTCTCCCTCTGAACTCCCCTCTTCTTTCTCTCTTGTAGGCACCCACGTGACGTTCATATCGACACATCTTCATCTACGTCACCTTCCCCACCACTAACATTTGAGTTTTCGGAGTAGGCAGCAACAGCGGGGACCAACCTCCTTGGGCTGATCTGGGTACTGTCGTCAGACTGCTGAGTGGAGGCTGTTGCTACCTCCTCTTCCTTATCCGATGCCAAGAATGGCTGTGCATCGCAAATGTCTTGTGATGGATTGGAAAATAATTCCAGTGACTCAAGCGGAGGGTATATGGTGGGGGTGTTGGTGGTGGTGTCTTTGGGGGTGCACACAGCAGAGAGTGAAGAGGGTGCAAATAGAGAGGATGAGGAGGGTGCAGAAGAGGAAGGCTGAGTGAGCCACTCAACCAAGTCTGGTGCGTCCTTTGACGTAATTGAACGCACCTTCTGAAACTTCACACTTTGGCTCCAGCCTACTGCTCCTGCCCTACCCCTACCACCCCTGCTTAAGGGCCTGCCTCTTCCTCTGCCTGTCATTTTTTAAATTACCCTGTGACAAAAGTCTCTAGAGAAGCGCAGTATATGTGGAATAAGGTATATAACACCCCGCTTCAATCTGTGGTATTGGAGGGCCACAGGTTTATTATACCAGTTATACAAAAAAATGGCCAGTAACTGTTGTCACTGTGTGTAGCAGAGTTAATGCAGCAAAAGAGGCAACATTTTTGCAGGACAAAAATACACTGTTATAAAAGTATACTGTTAGATAACACCCCGCTTCAATCTGTGGTATAGGGGGGCCACGGGTCTATGACACCAGTTATACAAAAAATTGGCCAGTAACTGTTGTCACTGTGTGTAGCACAGTTAACGCAGCAAAAGAGGCAACATTTTTGCAGTACCCAAATACACTGTTATAAAAATATATTGTTAGATAACACCCCGCTTCAATCTGTCTATCACACCAGTTATAATATTTTTTTAAAAGTGCTTTTGTTTTTTCAAATATAAATTTTATTCAGGAATTAAAGGTATATACATCAACATTTTAGTATAAAATACATTACCATTTTAACATTTATTATAACCATTCTTTTATACTTTACTTCTCTTATATTCCTTCCTTATTTTCTTTTTAATACCCATCCAACCCCCCTCCCTCCCACCCCTCTTTAACCCACCCCCCCAAAAAAAAAAAAAAATTACTATATCCTATCTGTTCAAAATCTTCTGCGACCAGTGATATAAAGGACCAATTACCTCCCACTTCTTTTTTCTTTTTTTTTTTTCCTTTCCCTTTTCCCCTTTCCCTTTTCCCCTTTCCTTTTTCCCTTTTTTCCTCCCTCCCTTCAACTTATCCTATTATAAATAGTTTCCCTTCCTCAGAGACAATAAAGTGGTTCCATACATCCCATATTTTTTTATATTTTTCCTGTCTATTTTGTGATGAAGCTATTAATTCTTCCATCCTCCTAATATCCTCAACCCTTTGTATCCACTCCACTATCGAAGGGAGTTGTGTTTTTTTCCAGTTGCCTGGAATACATGCCTTTGCCGCATTTACCAGGTAGGGGATGATAGAACTTTCATATCTCCCCACTGGCATATCCGACACGTGCATCAAAAAAAAGATAGTTTTTTCTTCTATTTTTTATTCCGTAAATTTTTGAATAATGGTCTTCACTCCCGCCCAGAAAGGTTTTATGTTAGTACAGGTCCAGAGGATATGAAACAGTGTACCCACTTCTCTTCTACATCTCCAACAAAGGTCAGATTCCCTCGGGTACCAACTGTGCATTTTTTTAGGTGTAATATACCATCTCGTTATAAGTTTGTAGTTCAGCTCTTGAATTTTAGTGCAGCTAGATGGTTTAAAATTAGACCTTAATATCCTCTGTATCTGTTCATTTGTCAAGTCGCATTCCAAATCCCTACCCCACTTTTCCATCCATGGTATCTCTGGTTGCCCTTCCGGATTCGTCAGTAACCTATACGCAATTAATAATGTATGCAATAAGTTCCCTGGCTTCACACAATATTGTTCAAATCTTGTTCATGTTCTACCGAAACTTTCCGGATTTGGAATTGAAGCCAGTTAATGATGTAATTGAATTGCCTGCCAAAAAGGTATGGTATATATTCCCGTTCTATCAGTCAATTGATTAATTGAGGGCCACTTTTTTTGTATCACAAATGATGATGCTTGTTCCTGTTTCTTCTCCCTCAGCATAACAAACTGTCTCCCATCCATGCCCAGGCTAAACTGGGGGTTCCCCAATATTGGGAATAGGGGGGACTCGTTCGTTGTCAGTTTAGTGTATGTCTTTAATTGCTTACTAATGCGTAATGTATTTCCTATTATTAAATGGTGTTTCAGGTCTTTAGGTATTCAAAGAGAGATGCCTGTGTTGAGTGCTAATGATGGTGCCACATCCCAGTAAAAGTCTAAAGAAGAAAATTCCCCTGTTGGTGGGACTTTTTAGGCACTCACATATACACAAAATCGTAGAAATTTATATATTTTTTTGAAAGAAAAATGTACAAAATATAAAAGGCAAGTAAAGTAAGATACATCACATGTGCAATACAGAATGACCACACCAGTTCAGGGTGAAGACTCAGAACCCGACTAGTTTCGGAGTTTACAACAGATACTCCTTCTTCAGGGGGAGAGAGGAGACCCTGGATGGTGGTCTGTAGATAATTGATCAAAAATAGATCAGTCAATAAACGGCATATCACAGTCATTTTTACATTATATCAATCTGTGCAACAGACTCAGAAAGACAAACGTTATAACTTACATTCTATGCAGTGATGAAGAGCACTATATACTTGCGCACATAATGTTAAAATCAAGTGATCTGCATGCTCCGCTGAATCCAGACATTGGCTGTATCAAAGATGTGATTAGAATGGCAATGCCTCACAATTGTATGTTATGCCAGGAAGGGATTATTATAATATATAGTGGATGGCCCCCGAAGAGCACCAGATAAGGACAACTGGATCCCAAGTGTGGCTGATTCGCTGGAAGGGAGAGACATGAAATTATCAGATAGGAGCCTTTGATTGAAGATGAATTAGGAATGGTTCTATTTAAAAGGAGGAGAAGGAGAAAAAGGTTTATTGCCAGTATTATACCATGCAACAATGTATTAAAGTAAGGTTCAGTTTTGTTATAAGACAAGGAAAAGAAATTCACTTTGTCCTAGTATGTTGGTGGTAAAGACCACCAATCGCTCTGATTTAGTATTTTTCTCCTCCAGTTAATAGGGATCACTTTTAATACGCGCTCCATGTTTAACAAAAATTCCTCTCACCACCGTCTTGTGAGCCTCCCAAAGGGTCCCCATTCTACACTCAGGTTGGTCATTTATTTCGAAGAAGGCTTTCATCTCCTCCGACACTTGCTTTAATATCTCTTCCCTTTGTAATAAGTCCTCGTTTAGTCTCCAGAAACGCCTTCTCTGTAAAGAATTCAATGTCAGGCTATATGTTATTGATATAAGTGCATGATCTGACCATGTGATACTATCTATATCCGTTTTTTTCACTGCCTGTAACTGAGCATGGGGTATAATGAAGAAATCAATTCTAGAATAATTCTTATGTGGTATTGAGTAGAATGTATATTCTTTTTCCGAAGGGTGCTGTAGACGCCATACGTCAATCAGTTGGGCTTTATATAAGGCCCTTAATATCCGTTTGCTCATTCCAGATGTAAGAGCGGAAGTTCCGGATGATGTATCTATTGCTGGTATTAATGGTGTATTAAAATCCCCTCCCAAAATTAATTGACCCTCTGTGAAGCCCACGAGCTCGGTCAGAGTCCTAGAAATAAATGTATCCTGCCGGTTATTAGGTGCATATACTGTTGCTAACGTTACCTGTATTTCACCTATCAACCCCTTGACAAATAAAAATCTGCCATCTGGATCTTGTCTACTGTCTTGAAAGGTCCATGGTATACAATTTGCTATGAGTATAGAGACTCCGCGTGATTTTGCTTGCGTGTATGCAGAATGATATGTATGTGGGAAGAATCTATTTTTAAGAAAAGGCATTTTATCTGTCCTAAAATGTGTCTCTTGTATTAATGCGATACTAGTTTTTAGTCGTCTCAATTCTGTCAATAGCATGTGTCTCTTTTATGGCATATTTAATCCTTTAACATTATAGGAAATCATTTTTAAGTCCTCCATCACTGGTCAGAGAAGAAGGGAAAAAAAGAAAAAAAAAAACCCCAACACACAACCCCTCCCAACCCACTGACGAGTGAGTGAAACTGGTTCCTATAAGAAACCGAATCTCTCTCCCGTCACTTCGGATAGCGCTTCTATCCTTATTTCACACGGCACTTTTCGGTGCCACCTGTGTGTACTCCTAAATAGGGCAATGCCCCGGAATGGCTCTCTGCGTACTCTCCAACACCTCATCCCTTTATCCTATTTTACTATATTCTCATTATACGCCGACCTATGACATCTTCATATATACTCTAACCTTCCAAATGTATTTCAGCTTCCCCCCATCCCTCATAACAGGGGGGTGTACCTAGCATATTACCTCAAATTCAGAAACAAACCCACGGGGGCTAGGGGAAATGGAACGTTTTTCAACAATTTCTTCCCTATTTAACCAACTAGAGAAGGTGAGAGGGGGAGAAAAAAAAAAAAAGAGGGGGCCCCCAGAAAAGAGTGAGCAATAACCCCCCCCCCCCCCACCTACATATCTCTCATCCGTGAAAATATTTAGAAGGTGATAAATTTTAAAGGGGGAGTCCAATATCCTCCCTTTAGTGATAAAAAAAAGGGCCACCCCCCCCCACCCACCCACCTCCACTCTACCCTTATCTTTCCATTCTTCCCCTTTCCCCCTCCAAAAAGTCATCCCCCAGCCTCCATAGGATCAACATAACAAGAAGTAAACATACATTTCTTCATCTCCGGTGTCATCTTATGCACATACATAATTTCCCCTGATTACATACCTCCCCATTCCCCTCCCCCCCCACCAAAAAAAAAAAAAAAAAGGTAAAATCTTTTCCCACCTTACATGTGCAATATCAACCTTAATAAGAAGGGTAGGGAATATAAAAAAATATTATTTCCTCCCTAATGTGTACAAAAAAAAAACCCTTCTCCCATACGTGTTAATTTAAATATTAATAAGAAGGGTAGGGAGTATAAAAATTATTTTTTCCCTCCCTAATGTGCCAAAAAAAAAAAGAAAAAGTCCCCTCCCCCTTACATGTTTAATTTAAAAATTAATAATAAGGGTAGGAGATATTAAAAAAAAATTATCGCCTCCCTAATGTGTTACCAAAAAAAAAAAAGAAGACAACAAAACATCCGTGGGCATGGGGAGTCACACTAGTTTAAAAACTATTCCTCTTTATCTTTTCTCTTCCTCCGTCACAGTATCTGATCTTCTCTCTTGCTGTTGAAAATGCACAGTAATCTTTTCCTTGGGTATTCGGTCCAACCAGTTTACCACATGTATGGGGTCAGTCCCTATAAACTGAAAAAAAGCCATCTATCCTGATATGTCCTGAGATTAAAATATTGGCTATCCCTCCGGAAAGTAACGGAGAAGGGATAAATCCCCATCTATATGTGCACCCCGCTTTCTTCGCCAAGTCCAGTAATGGTCTTAAAAGAGCTCTTCTCCGCAATGTTCCTCTGGCAATATCTGAGAACCGACTTTCTGACCGTGCTGGTCAATCCCCACTTGTGGAGTCCGTGCATATAGTACCATACAGCTGGTCCTCATTGTCGGCTTATTGGTGTTGTGGCCAAATTTTGGGACTTCAGGTGACCACAGGGACCTTGGAGAACCGGGGGGGGCCCCCACTAAAATCATTCCATAACCCTATACACCAATTTCCCCTAATCTGTGGGATATATGGAAATTTATGACGGTGGATCCACACTTGCGGTGAACCAGCTTTGCTTTTAACTACCCTACAGGCTTTACAGATATCGCAAGATTAACCATAACATTTTCCAGTCTGAACCATCCCTGAAGAAGGAAATTTGACTTTCCGAAATATATTGGGCATTGGTTCCTATCATCTCACGGTTATGGTTATACTCTTGATAAACATGCATTGCCTGTAATGTTTTTACTGCTTATACTTTTATGTTTGTCACTTTAATAAATTATATAATTTTTGCATAGATCTTTGAATCAGTCTACAGGGAGTGCAGAATTATTAGGCAAATGAGTATTTTGACCACATCATCCTCTTAATGCATTTTGTCTTACTCCAAGCTGTATAGGCTCGAAAGCCTACTACCAATTAAGCATATTAGGTGATGTGCATCTCTGTAATGAGAAGGGGTGTGGTCTAATAACATCAACACCCTATATCAGGTGTGCATAATTATTAGGCAACTTCCTTTCCTTGGGCAAAATGGGTCAAAAGAAGGACTTGACAGGCTCAGAAAAGTCAAAAATAGTGAGATATCTTGCAGAGGGATGCAGCACTCTTAAAATTGCAAAGCTTCTGAAGCGTGATCATCGAACAATCAAGCATTTCATTCAAAATAGTCAACAGGGTCGCAAGAAGCGTGTGGAAAAACCAAGGCGCAAAATAACAGCCCATGAACTGAGAAAAGTCAAGCGTGCAGCTGCCAAGATGCCACTTGCCACCAGTTTGGCCATATTTCAGAGCTGCAACATCACTGGAGTGCCCAAAAGCACAAGGTGTGCAATACTCAGAGACATGGCCAAGGTAAGAAAGGCTGAAAGACGACCACCACTGAACAAGACACACAAGCTGAAACGTCAAGACTGGGCCAAGAAATATCTCAAGACTGATTTTTCAAAGGTTTTATGGACTGATGAAATGAGAGTGAGTCTTGATGGGCCAGATGGATGGGCCCGTGGCTGGATTGGTAAAGGGCAGAGAGCTCCAGTCCGACTCCAGCAAGGTGGAGGTGGAGTACTGGTTTGGGCTGGTATCATCAAAGATGAGCTTGTGGGGCCTTTTCGGGTTGAATATGGAGTCAAGCTCAACTCCCAGTCCTACTGCCAGTTTCTGGAAGACACCTACTTCAAGCAGTGGTACAGGAAGAAGTCTGCATCCTTCAAGAAAAACATGATTTTCATGCAGGACAATGCTCCATCACACGCGTCCAAGTACTCCACAGCGTGGCTGGCAAGAAAGGGTATAAAAGAAGAAAAGCTAATGACATGGCCTCCTTGTTCACCTAATCTGAACCCCATTGAGAACCTGTGGTCCATCATCAAATGTGAGATTTACAAGGAGGGAAAACAGTACACCTCTCTGAACAGTGTCTGGGAGGCTGTGGTTGCTGCTGCACGCAATGTTGATGGTGAACAGATCAAAACACTGACAGAATCCATGGATGGCAGGCTTTTGAGTGTCCTTGCAAAGAAAGGTGGCTATATTGGTCACTGATTTGTTTTTGTTTTGTTTTTGAATGTCAGAAATGTATATTTGTGAATTTTGAGATGTTATATTGGTTTCACTGGTAAAAATAAATAAATTGAAATGGATATACTGTATAAATTGATTTTTGTTAAGTTGCCTAATAATTATGCACAGTAATAGTCACCTGCACACACAGATATCCCCCTAAAATAGCTAAAACTAAAAACAAACTAAAAACTACTTCCAAAAATAGTCAGCTTTGATATTAATGAGTTTTTTGGGTTCATTGAGAACATGGTTGTTGTTCAATAATAAAATTAATCCTCAAAAATACTCATTTACCTAATAATTCTGCACTCCCTGTATATGTGTGCCTAAAAAATCCCATACCTAGGGGAATCTTCTCTTGTATCTATATTCAGGGATGTGGCACATCTTCTTGGATCACCTGCCACGAGTAAACCTCTTTCTTGCACACCAAAGAATAGTACACCTATACCAAATACCAGTCATTGAAAGGACTTTTGTGGTCCTATAACAGAGCGATTTGTGTCACTGACAATCTGTCCCTGCTCCCCACAGCAAACCTCTCCCTACACTGACAAAAGAGACACTATAGATATAGTACACCTATACCAAATACCAGTCCTTAAAATTACTTTTGTGGACATAACAGAGCCATCTGTGTCACTGACAATTGTGTCCCTGCTGCACACAGCAAACCTCTCCCTACACTGACAAAAAGCAGTGGGTAGCACAGTGGTGTAGTGGTTAGCACTTTCACCTAGAAGCAAGAGGGTCGCTGGTTCGAATCCCAACCACGACACTACCTGCCTGGAGTTTGCATGTTCTCCATGTGCCTGTGTGGGTTTCCTCCGGGTACTCCGGTTTCCTCCCACACTCCAAAGACATGCTGGTAGGTTAATTGGATCCTGTATAAAAAAAATTGGCCCTACTGTGTATGTATGTGAGTTAGGGACCTTAGATTGTGTAAGCTCCTTGAGGGCAGGGACTGATGTGAATGTACAATGTATATGTAAAGTGCTGCGTAAATTGACAGCACTATATAAGTACCTGAAATAATAAATAAAGCAGAATGTAAAATGGCAGCTAGGGCAGGTCTATTTATAAGGTAGGGGGTATGTCCATGTGCTGAAATGTCTCAATTGGCTGTCCTGATGGATGTGTCATGTAAACTAATATGGCTGCTGCGAACAACGCCATATGTGTGCAATATCGGCGGACTGTGAACGAGCAAAGTTCGCCGCGAACTGACCGCCGGGCAAACCGAAAGGCCATCCCTAATGACCCCAACTAGCTAACCACTGTGAACAAGGAGATAAGGAGAAAACACGAAACCAAAAGAAAAATGTTTGCAAAAATACAAGAAAAAAGAGAAAAATAAAAAAGGAAATCACAAGAAAATATTTAAAAAATAATAAATGACAAAACAAAAAAAAATTCAGAATACAAAAACATGCAGAAAGATGCAAAATAATCACAAACTCTACAAAAAAAAAAAAAAACAGGAAAATACAGAGACAAAAAAAAGCACAAAAATAAAATAAAAACACATAGGAATAAATATTGATGTGAAATGCGAAAAGTGACTGGATCAAAAGTAATAGAAGGAACTAAAAAATACTAATGACAGAAAATTGCTGTAAAAGGTTTTTTTTTCACCATTATTTTATTTATTTTTAATGAGGTTCTCTTCCAATTTTAGTTTGTACACCTATTGTTGCAGGTCTAGGCTTTTTTTTTGTCATCTCTCTGGAGGGTCGTTTTCCCTGTGTGTTCTGCCGACCCGGTACCCCCCCCCCCAACTCCTGGGGAGACTGAACAGTAGGGATGTAACGATATTGAAGATATTGCGATATCGTATCGTCGTGGTCGTCTCGATACCGTCGTGGTCGTGTCTCGATATCGTCGTGGTTGGGTTACAATATTAAAAGGACAGGTGTCCATCAAAAAGCAAGAGGAATAAACACAGTCCCGCGGAACAAATCATTGTTAACTACATAGACCAGAGTTTAAGGATTTTTTTTACTGTTTTTTTTTTTTTTTTTTTCTTGCAATGTAGATATTTTGATCTTTCTGATGAAAAACGTGAACATAAGCTAAATGATAGGTCAGTGTTTTTTTTAAAGGCTTTTTGACTGACTATTTTATTTAAGTTTAAGTTATGTTCCTAAATACCAGTTTTAAAAGGCTGCCTTTATTTGCCTTGCACATTTAAACCTGACTTAACTTGATCTTTGTTTGCACTTAAAGGGAATTGCCTATTGTTTGTTTACAATTGTTCTAGCGGCTTCTTAACTTGAACATTGCACAGAAGAATCAGTTATGCAACCAAATATTACTATACAGAATATTGATGTTCCTGACTACAACTTGCACTTTAAAAGCACTATGTGATCAGTGTTTTATGTTGTCATGGATCCATAAATACAACAATTAATTGCCTGTTGACTGGCAAAAGCAGAATAAATGTCGGTATTTTTTCGCTATTATCATCACAAACACTATCATGAGCTATTTAACAATACCGTGAGCTTTTCCACAATATCGCAATAAATATCGTACCGTGAGGTCAATAACGAAATTGTATCGTACCGTGAGATTTTGATATCGTTACATCCCTACTGAACAGCACAATAATTTTTTCCTTTTCTGTTTGGGAGGAATTTTTTCCGCTTCAACGTATTCTTTTTTGATAGTCTGGACATAAGGATATGTCTATACAGTTGGGTCCGGTCAAGTGGACCTTAGTATCTGTATTTATTGGCTACTGCTACAATTTAAGGTATATTGTTTCCCCTTTCCTCTTCCCCACCCCCTTTTTTTTCATTGAGTTCTTTGCTTCCTGCTCATGATATCTTTGCTTTTAGATTTCTGTGCTTCTCTCCTGATGAAACGAAACTGTGTCTTTGCGAAACGCGCCGAGGCTCATCTAGCACAGACTATTGATATTGTTGATGCGTTGATTTATAAGTATATTTGTACTATGGAAATGCTTAATGTTCATTGGTAATGATCATCTTTGTCATGTGTAATATTATGTATCTTTTAGAGATGTCTTACTATAAACTTATGTGATTTTACCTATTCTTGCATGTCTCGTTAAGTCCCCTGGGCCCTCAATTTCTTTTGTTTCTATGCAGCAATATTGGGACCGAGACACGCAGGCTCCCCACACGTCGGCTCAAACCTTCTCAGCTTATATTATTTCCCTCCTGTCTGGTGAGGCGTCTCCGCCAAGAGTCTGCTTCAGTGGGATAGTATGCGCTTAATTTTCGTATACTAACTGCTGAGCTGAGCTGGAATAATGATGCCTTAGTTACAATTTTTTTACATGGCCTCTCTGACAGAGTGAAGTATTAATTAGCGGTAAGAACTGTCCCCAGTGATCTGGACAATGTCATCTCCTTGTGTAACCAGATCGATATTCGATTTCAGGAGAGGAACCTAGAGAAAAGACGCTAGCAGTCCTTGGTCCTTAGTCAGCCTGAGTGCCCTTCTCTTCGACCTGTGGAGCATCCCCTGCCAGCTGAGGAACCTATGCAGCTGGGTTGGGCCAGTCTATTTTCCGAGGAATGTGCTAGGTGCAGAACTCTGGGCCTGTGTCTCTATTGTGGAAAAAAAGGTAATTTTCGTGACACCTGCTCACTTCGTCCGGGAAACACTCGGGTCTGATACATCTGGAAGGTGGAGTATTGGACCCAGAAATATCATCTTCACCTTCTCTCTGAATCTTTCCCTTTCGCCCCTCACCACCCTGCTGGGGGTCTTTGCGTTTGATTGCACTGTTCTTTTTGAGGGCCCTATTCGCTTTTAAACCCTGCCTGTTAAGATGTCGGTAGGGGTACTCCACCTTATCCTACCTAAGGCCTCAACCCCTATCATATTGGGCCTTCCTTGGTTACAGCTCCATTCTCCACATGTTGACTGGACTTCTGGGCAGATCCTGGCTTGGGGTCCTTATTGTTTCTCTCCCTGCCTTCTCAAGATTGCCCCAAAGGAGAAACTTCCTGTTGTTACCACATCAGTATCTTCTGCTTTGCATATAGCGATTTCCGGGATGTGTTCTGCAAAATATTAATTTAGGTGCTTCCTCCTCACAGGTCCTTTGACTGTGCTCTTGACCTTGTTCCTGGAGTAACTCTGCCCAGGGGTCGTACCTACCCCCTGTCCATCCCAGAGACCCAGGCCATGTCGAAGTATGTTGCTGAAAATCTAGAAAAAGGATTCATCCGGAAATTCTCTTCGTCTGCAGGAGCAGGGTTTTTTTTGTTGTCAAAAAAGATGGTAGTTTAAGACCCTAAATTGACTATCGAGGCTTGAATGTGGTGACAATCAAATTGTGATACCCCTTACTATTAATATCTGAACTAGTGCCTACAACCTGATCCGGGAAGGTGATGAATGGAAAACCGTATTTAACACGAGAGATGCACATTACGAATACTTGGTTATGCCCTTTGGACTGTGTAATGCCCCAGCTGTGTTCCAAAGCGTTGTTAACAAAATTTTCAGGGATCTGCTATATCAGTTTGTTGTCATCCATCTGGATGATATTATCCTCTTTTTCTGAAAACCTGGTTGTTCACAAAAACCATGTCCGGATTGTACTCCAGTGCCTTAGAGAGAATAATCTGTATGCCAAGTTGGAAAAGTGTTCTTTTGAATATTCAGGTCCTGTTTTTAGGCTGTTTTGTCTCTAGTGTGGGTCTTCGTATGGACCCTGGAAAGTTCTCGGCCGTTACTTGCTGGCCTCCTCCTGCCAGCCTCAAGCGACACAACACTTTCTTGGGTTTACAAATTATTACAGGCAGTTTTTTAGGAGTCATTCTTTCATATCTGTACAGATTATCGCCTTAAACAAGAAGGGTGAGAATGCCAAGGAGCTGTCTCTGCATTTCATCAGTTAAAACAGGCCTTTGTTTCTGGACCTCTCTTGAAGAGACCTAATCCTGGGGAGCCATTCTTTATTGAAGTGGATGCTTCTTTGTCTGGGGTGGGAGCTGTGCTTCTTCAATCCTTTGAGGAAAAACATCAACCGTGTGTGTTTTTCTTTGAGACATTTTCTCAGGCAGAGAAAAATCACCCTATTGGCGCTTGGGAACGTCTTGCTATTAAATTGGCGTTCGAGGAATGGTATCATCTCTTGGAGGGTTCCTCTCATTCCATAACAATTTTTACTGATCATAAAAATCTACAGTACTTACAGAATGTCAAATGTCTGAATCCAAGACAGGCCAGGCGGAATCTTTTCTTTTCCCGTTTTAATTTCACTATTACATACAAACTTCTTTCCTGAAACAGTCAGGCTGATGCACTCTCTAGTGATGAGGAGCCCACCTCTGAACCTGAGCCGATCATTCCTACCTTATGCATTGTTGCCCATTCTACCACTCTGGAGTTACAAATTTCACCTGGCAAGACCTTCGTCGTCACTGAGCTAAGAGTTAAGATTCTTGGTTGGGGACTTAATTGCAAGCTGGCAGGTCATGCCGGACTCCTCCGATCCTTCCTTCTCATCAGTAGCCACAACTGGTGGCCTACTCTCCATTCGAATGTCAAAGACTACGTTAGAGCTTGTTATGTCTGTGCCCAGTCTAAATCCTCAATGCAAGCTTCTGCTTGTCTTTTCATGCCCTTGCCCATTCCTAAGCAGCCGTGGTCTGACATTGCTATGGACTTTATCACTGATCTTCCACCGTCTGAGAATTATACAATCATTTGGGTGGTAATCGATCGGTTCTCCAAGATGGCTCATTTTGTTCCTCTTCCTGGTCTCCCTTCTGCTCCTGCTCTGGTTCCCATTTTTGTTTGAGAAATCTTCCACCTCCATAAGGTTCCTTCCCACACAGGGGTGTTCAATTCACAGCTCGCTTTGGAGAGCCTTTTGCAAATCCCTCAATATTATCTTGGATTTTTCCTCTTTCTACCACCCTCAATCCAATGGACAGACTGAGAGGGTTAATCAGGAGTTAGAGGTCTTTCCCTGCACTTTAGTCTGCTGATCATGATGATTGGTCCTCTCTACTCCCGTGGGCAGAATTCTCTCACAATAATCATGTTAACATCAGTTCTGAGAAGACACTCTTTCTCACAGTTTATGGGCTCAGGATCCACCACAGTCAGCTGTGAGCCTGAGCTGGGAGACCCTGGGGTCTGCGACCTGGAGTCAGCTGCAGCCAAGTCTATCCTCCCCATCAGAGGCTCTGGTGAAAACCTGCTGGCTCTTAGACTCCACGCCCTGGGGAATCTTATGCTATAGCTCCCTGTCCAGGACCGTGGCTGTGACCCTGTGTAGCTACTTCTCTTCTCTGAGCCATCGACCCTCAGCAGTCAACCTCCGTGGTGCACTCCTTGTCACTTGGTCCCGCAGGAGACACTGACACTTTTATTGATAGAGAATTGCTTACAACCCCCCCGAACATTATATTTTTTCTGAAAGCAGAGGCCCTGGACAATAAAGTGGTGACTGTTGCAACTTTATTTTACACAATATATGCATAGTTGTTTATAAAATGCAAATACTAAGGAAATATATACTTATAGTGGCAAGAAAAGTATGTGAACCCCTTGATATTAACTGGTTTATGCAGTAATTTGCTAAAAACACTCGATCCACAAATTGAGGTCTGTTGGCTTTGAAGATCATATATGTACCTGCATTGAAAACTGGTAACAGGGGAGCACCCAAAGGGTGGTGATAAATAATGGATTTTCGAATGGTCTGCAGTTATAAATGGGGTACACCGGGGCTCTCTCCTGGGACCAATTCTGTTTAAAGCTGAACTCCAGCTTTTGATACCCATCACATAGCTGGCCCAAACAAACTATGTCCCTCAATAACATGTGAGGACGCTGGATGTCTGTATAATCTGTATGTAGCTGAGACCCCTGGTATAGTGTATAGTACAGTGTAACACTATACACTATACTATATACATTATATACTTTACACTATACTATATACACTACTATATACTTTATACTATACACTATACTATATACACTATACTATACACACTACTATATACACTATACTATAGGAGAGGAGCTGATACTATACATAGTAATGAAGCTGGCACAGTATTATAGGAGAGGAGACAACTGTACTATATCACACTGAACTATATTTGTGGACCCTACACCGTTCTATATCGCTCTTACGTTGTCGCTGGCGGTGATGGGCCAGTAGATTTCCTCCCCCCGGAATGGTGGTGAACTGTTGCAGTGACAACATGCTCAGCAGGCTGTCATCCCCCATGTATGGTACGACTCCCAGCTCTAGGCTGTGTACACTGTCCATCTGTCCACATGCTGGGATGAAGGCTCCAAGCATCATCCTGTCCTCCACACCCCGGACTGCCTCCCATCACACACCACAGGCAATAGGCAGGCCAGGTCGGCATATCTGCCCTTCCTAATGAGCTCCATTGAACGCAATAGGGGAGTGCCAAGGAGCCAGTAAGCCTGGAGAAAAGGTTTCTCTGTGTTTCTAACAGTCCTAATCATTTTTAGGACAGACGGTCTGTTGCTAGGCAGCTTAGGAAAAAAAATCATAATTGGACCTTGTTTTTTTCTAGTCTAGCTAGCAACAGCAGAGAGAGATATCGAAAAATATACAGATATATACAGTACAAAGTTTAAAACTCAACAGAAAAAATAATTATATTGTTTATTTTTATTTTTTTTCCTGCAAACTGGTGGGGGGGGGGAGTGGGCACTGCCCCAAGAGCCCCTATGGACTAGCCTCCACTGTGCATTATATGTTTTTGATTTTGTCATCTACTCTAAAGTATTTTACTCTGCTTTTTTTCAGGGGAAATGGGACCTAAATTTGGCTTTGTTTATTTTTATTTCCTTATTGATTATTGAGAATAAATAAAAAAAAAAAAAAAAAAACATTTTCCTGTAATTTTCCCAACACAACTTTTACATAATTTGCTCAATTTCATAAATGTACCCTAAAATATAATCAGCAAAATCTGTTAATTTAAATATCGTTATAATGCGACTTTTATGTATAACAATGGAATGGTGAAGCCCAAAGCTAATGTAAATCATCTTGAGCAACAAATCATTTTTTCTGTTTTGGCTTTGCCTAACCTAGCAAATTATTTTATTTAAAAAAAAAAAATTTCAGGGCAGATAGGGCATTAATTTGGTAGCAAATCTGGATATATATTTTTTATTTCCATGGGTTTTATTGAGAATAAATAGTAAAAAATTACATTCCAAAATATAAATAACAAAGTTTGTTGTAATATAGTGGAATAGTAAAGCTCAAAGTAAACACAAACATTTTACTTTAGGAGAGGTTTGTTCCCCTTTCAGTGCTACATTGAGACTCATGCAGAGGAAAAACAATTTTGCGTAAATTGTTAGTGTAACTTTAAATTGGATTGATGAGGGCACAAATTAGCATGACAGCAACTTTTTCACAGTAAAAATTAGAATCACCGTGTTTCCAATTACATAAGCATTTCATGTTTGTGCAGTGAGCACAAATATCATCCAGATCATTAATCATCATTGTTTCAGCTTAAGAAGTTTGCTGGGGTGGGGACAATTTTCTTGGCCTCATGCACATAGTCACTTTTGTACATACAAATTACAATTTGGGGCGTTTGGATTTCTGTGACCAAAGAGCACAGGTGCTGCCCATGTAAGCAGCAGATTTGCAATAGGAGATCAGTGCTATAAGTCATTTATTGGTGCTATATTCAGAGGTTGGGTCGGGCCATTTAGGAAATGGGAGTGCAATGACGTCACTCATGACATCACAACACATGAAAGTTGTGTTCCTGTGGAGCACTCTGTGAAAGTTTTAGAAGTCAAGGAGCTGATCGTTTCAGCTCATGAGCTTTGTGTGGGATGCTGGCTATCACATTAAGTCCGAGGTTTTTGCATTTACCCTAGCCGGGAGTCGCTGATCCCCACCACCAGTTTGAGATGGCACTGAGACCAAGTTTCTCCCTGTGCCATTTTAAAACAGCTGATCCGGTATGCAACCCCCGCCAGCCGTTCATATAGACTTGAAAAGGGTTTATTAAGGGCCCTTTGATTAGAAAGGCTTCTACTTTGTCAATTTTTATTTTATACCAGCTGCAATGTTTTATGCCAGTCTTGTAGCACATGTTCACAGCATATGCTGCTACTATAGTTTCTGTCCTGTATTTGTAGTATTATCAATGACTTTCGTCTTTCATTTAATTACTGATCTGCACTTTTCTGTGAATTTAGTCTGCAGTTTAATGTCTTGTTTGTTTCCTAGGAAATATCAGCTGGTGTTTTGTTACACCATCATAGAGAGAAACAACAGGCAGATGATCCCTATCATAAGAAGCAGCACTCTTGGCTCCTCTGTTCAGACGTGCACTAATCCACTGGACAGCTTTTTCCCTTTTGACTCGTGTGTATTGAAAAGGTTTGTTCAGCTTTTATATGAAAAACACATTATTTGATTCTAAATTATATGAGTTCCTAATTATATAATGTTCTGGACATACCTAACAACCCATGTACTGTAAAATGTAAAGCAGATTCCCAGATTTAGGCAATCTATACTGCTACTAAACTGCCTTAAGTCTGTGAGGTTTCCTATGGTAATGCTGGAGCAAATGGGATTACATGATCATCCATGCAACCATGATTAACAGCTTGCAGACTTCAATCTTGCCCTTTGCCTAATTGTAAAGAGTACAATACAGTAAACAGGATGCTGTGATATATTTGTTTGCAGTCTGCACAGGCAGAGAGGCTTTCTGTAGACAACTCTTATCTAGTTGAAATAAGTTGTTACATGTGTTTGCATTGCTGATCACAGTTCACAAACACTTCTCTGGGTAGCATAATACTGTATCTAGATGAGGGAGTATGTCTTTGATGGTTAGTAGGTCTTATGCTAGGTATTACACAGACAGGAAATGTGCCTGCACATAACTAAACAATAGGGAGAAGGGGGAAATTAAAGAACAACACAATTCTCCACCAAGCACACAAGGCAGAACGGGGACAGCAGATGGTAAAGAGGCAGCCGCAGTTCTTTTTTTTAAAGATATTTTTATTGAAATTTCAAACAGACCTACAAATACAACGAACCAACAAAAACAAGACCTTCTTAACAAAGAAGGGAAACAAAACATGTTGATGCCAACAAGCATTACCTAGATTGCTGATGCTCCCCGGTCACACCCCCCCCCCCCCCCCCGAACTAACAAGATAGGATAAGCTGTAAATTAACAAGACAAGAAGTACAAGTCAATACTCAAGAAAAGATATGTTTCACTCAACACTCGGAACGGCAGTTATAATACCTTATGGGGTAGCAGAAAAGGAACCCATCTCTACAGAGCTCGGAGGAGGCAGAGTGAGAGGACTGGATATCCAGCCATGCCAAATTTTATCAAACAGGTGTGGATGACCTCGCAACTCAAAGGTAAGTTTGTAAAGGGGAAGGCAGTTATTAATCAATTGAAGCCAGGCAGCAACCGTAGGTCCCGTAGGGCCCTTCCAGCACAGAAGAATCGCCTTCTTAGCATAAAAATACAGGATGCAAAGCAAGCGTTTGACGCGGCCTGAAACCAGCAGGTCATGTTATTGTATTACATTTATGTATTTATAGTTAGCACATGCAACGCACTTTATGGATGGTATTCACATACCCAGTTAATATTTGCACTTTAATATAGTGATGGTGACATATTTTTGCTGCTAGATTTTTGGTGACACTTTTAATACACAGTTTATATGTTTTATATGAGTATAAGGCACTTTTTAATACCCAGTTAACATTTGCACTCTGATATATTGATGGTGACATCTTTTGCTGCTATATTGTTGGTGACACTTTTAATACACAGTTTATATGATTTATATGGGTATAAGGCACTTTTAAATATATTATAGTACACCAAACAGTGGGGTTGTACAGCCCCCACCACCAGAGGTTAGCGCAGTTTCTTCCAACCTTTTGCACATACCCATCTCAGAAATTATATCCCAGAGGCGCGAGTGAAAACACACACATACTGCCAGACCCTGTATGTCAGACGCAGAAAGGATACGGACAACCAGAGGTTCAATGGCTAAGGCAAACAAAAGTGGGGATAACGGTCATCCCTGCCTCGTACCCCTGGAGATGGAGAATTCCGAGGAGATCGCAGCATTCACCCTAACTCGAGCAACAGCATCAGTGTAGAGAAGTTTAATCCAGGCAATCATGCGGGGACCAAACCCATATTTCTGTAAAATTTTAAATAAATACGGCCATTCTACACTGTCAAAGGCCTTACAGGTATCTAAGGAAACAATGACACGGGTCGAGGAATTAGGATGTGGGTACAGTGAGTTATGGAACAATCTACGGATATTCATTCGGGTAGAGCGACCCGGGATAAACCCTCCCTGGTCATCCTGTACCAATGAAGGAATAATCCTATTCTATCGGTTGGCCAGCACTTTGGCAAGAATTTTCACATCTACGTTAATCAATGATATGGGTCTATAAGAATCACAATGTAGAGAATCTTTACGGGGTTTAAGAAGTAGAATAATCAAGGCCTCACGCATAGACGGGGGAAGCACCCCAGCTGCCATGGCAGCATCAAAGGTGCGGAGGAGGTGAGGGCTAAGGAGGTGTTTAAATGAATAATACCATTCAGGGGGAAATCCGTCAGGTCCAGGGGTCTTATGTTTGGGCATCTGTCCGATGGCAGCCTCTATCTTCTCTATCTGGAGTGGGGCCTCAAGGTCCTCAGCATCCTGAGCCGCCAGAGAGGCGAGGGTAATGTCAGTAAGGTAGAGAGACAGGGAGGCATCATCATAGTGGGCAGTGGAGGTATAAAGGTCAGCAAAAAAGGAGACAAATGCTTCTAGAATGGCCGATGGAGCATCCACCACCTCTGTCGGGGAAACACGAATCCTCGGGACAGAAGTGGGAGAATACTCGGGATGAGCCAAATAGGCCTACAGCTGTCCTGCCTTATTACCATGTTCAAACTATTTTTGAGAAGTATACAGCATACATTTTTGAGTAAGGTGTAGTAGGCGGAGCTCATAATTTCTACGGGCCTGAAGCCACTTAGCATGTGTGGACAGAGAGGGCCGGTCTGCATAGGCTCCCTCAGCCTCAACCATAGCAGTCTCTAGCTCTTCAGTGCAAATTGTATTATTTTTACGGAGGATACCCGTAATAGACATAAAGGTATCCCGGGCAGAAGGCTTAAACGCCTCCCACACAGTCAAGGAGTCCGCAGTAAGCAGGTTCGTTTCCCAATATTCCGAGACCCCCTTAGTGCAGGCGCCCAGAACCGTAGGGTCAGACAGCCAGTGTGCAGTGGAGGACAGGAGGCCGGCAGAATGGAGAGTTCCACCAGCACTGGGGCATGATCCGAAATCCCACGAGGAAGGATGGATGCCCCAGTGATGAGTGGAAGGGTATGAGAGGGAGGAAAAACCATATCTATACGAGACATAATTTTAAAGGAATCAGAGTGACACGTATATTGCCTAACGTCTGGGTGTTTCCAGCTCCATACATCTATCAAACCATATACCTGAATCCAGTCCAGCAGGGACTGGAAAATACGGCCCTCCCCCCGCAAGCGGTCCATGGCCGGGTCAATAACTGCATTAAAGTCCCCCACATAGAGAACATGACCCATGGGGGAATCCAGGATGAAAGAAGTGACTTTGTGAAGCAGGTCTGCTGAGAATGAGGGGGATATATAGGTTGATTAAATTAAGAACAGAACGGCCAATCTGCAGGGACAACAGGACATACCTGCTTTCCGGGTCCGTCCTCACGCGAAGCACCTCTGCTGAGAGGGACCTAGCAACAAGGACAGAGACCCCCCTAGAATAAGAAGTGTGGAAGGCGTGGTAAGAACGAGCAATCCAAGCTCTTTTAAGGGCTAAATGTTTAGGAGCCGTAAGATGAGTTTCCTGGAGACAAATAATATGTGGTTTATACTGTTTGAGGAAGGAGAAGACCAGGGACCGCTTGTGAGGAGATTTCAAACCCCTGACGTTCCAAGAAACAATTTTCAAAGAATTAGACATATTGACTTCAATTTTCTTATGAACTGAGGTGCCCTCCAGCTGTGAAGCCACAGACACCACCGAGGGGGGGGGGGGGGGTAGAAGCAACCACACAACGGGGGCGACACAAAGGGAGCACCAGCAAGCAAAAAGTGGTAAAAAAAAACCCACGTAAGTTAGATCAAAAACAAGAATAAACCCAACCCCCCCACCCCGCTCTTCCATCCCAACCATAGAGAGCCTAGGATCCCAATAACGGTTAGCAGTCAAAACCCTTATGATGCGAACATCAACCCAGCATAGGGGCAAAGGAAAAAAACCTGGGGGAGCAGGACAAGAAAAAAGATCCTGCCTCAAAAAAAGGGGAAGGGGGAAATAAAATAACACAGAGACACCTTCTGCATTCCTCTGTCAGTAGAAAATGAACTGTCATGCCGGCAAGTAAAGTCACCCCGGGGATCCAGGAATGAGCTAGGGGTCCTCAGCAACAAGCAGGATAGCAGACAACGACAATTCAACAGGAGAGCAGTGTTTAAAGCCCGAGAAGAACAAACAGGGCTGACAGGTCCCGCAGCAAGGATGGATCAGGAGGAGAGTCCACAAAGGCACTTCAGGAACTGGGAAGTAAAGTGCATCAGGAGTCCAGAAACACAGACGAAGGGGAGCACAATTAGCGATGCCAAGATCTTTGAGAACTGCCAAAGGTGTCAAACAGCCAGGTAGATGCTTCACCAGGAGTGTTGAAGAATATGGGCTTATGAGCATGAATAACTTTCAGCTTGGCCGGAAACAGCATGGAGTAAGGAATCTTTTGTTCGCGGAGCCTAGCCTTGACCGATGCAAATGAGGCCCTCTGCTTCTGGACATCCGCCGAAAAATCTGGATGGTTTGACCATTGAATTGTAGTTCACCCTTCAGGCGGGCCGCCCTCAAGATAGCCACCTTGTCCTGAAAGTTGAGGATGCGGGCGATAATGGAACATGGGGGTGCCCCTGTTGGTGGGGGGGCGAGGAGGAGTGCGATGCGCCCGTTCAATAGCAAAGGAGGCAGGGAGAACGTTAGGGCCCAGAGCAGATTGCAACCAGGATAATAAGAAATCTTCAGGCGCAGACCCTTCAGAGCACTCAGGAAACCCCACAAAACGCAAGTTATTGCGGCGGGACCTGTTTTCCAAATCATCAATTTTGACGCGCAGCACCATGAGTTCACCTGAAGTTTCCCGCACAGTAACTGACAAGGGATTAGTGTCCTCCACAGTGCTAATGCACTCTGCAGCAGCCCCCACTCTCTCCCTTAAATTCTGTACATCGTATTTAAGCAAGGAAAAGTCAATATGGATAGTTCCAATCCTAGCAGTAAGGGAGGCCTTGCAATCTTGAATAGCTGACATGATTTGACCCAGGGTAGGCTCAGCAACAGGCTCACCTTGTGTATCCAGCGGAGGGAAGGCATCAGCCTCACATGCAGGGGAGGAAGGTTGAAGCTCAGGGAGACAGTGGAGCGTGGATGAGAAAAGATCTTTCTGTGAAGCTGCGACAGGCAGAGGGGCCTTGCAGGCTGAGGAGGAGCGCAGGTCACCGGCGCCATTTTGGCTGAGGAAGCGGTCCATCATTCCGGCCGATGTTGCGGGTTTTTGAGGGCCAATCTTCACCATAGCAGGGAGGCAGGGTGTACCTGAGGTCCAGAGGAGTCAATCGAGGTATGTGCCAGGGCAATCGGTGCAGGATAGCATGCAGGATGGAAAGAGGAAGCGAGGAGCTCAGAGTTTAGTGTGTTGTTCGGTCCGCCGCCACGCCCCCCCCCCCCCCCAGCCGCAGTTCTTCTTTAAAAAACTAGCACAATATGCCAATTACTTCAACTTGTAAAGATACATTATTGAACATGCACAGAGCATGTGCAAACCTGGCTCAAAAGATTTTGAAATGCAGCCTGTCTTGCTGGCTAATGGTTGGTGTGTGTGACTTGCTGAAATTGCTTTCTTTGTGTGTGATTGCGCTGACTGTGCATGGCATGCTTTGTGTGCATTACATTTGCTCTCTGACTGCCCATGTTCTGAATATGCATGCATGCCCTGACGTCTTGTGTCTGTGCATAATATCTGTACTTCAAGTGTGCAGACACTCCAGTGTTTGCACAGCAGAGTAAAACTGATCAGGTTTAGAAAGAGTAGCAACATACAGAAGGAGAATGTGTCATTGTAAATTTGAACTAGGTAGGAAAATATGGTACAGCCAATGGTGAGAAATTTCCTTCAATCTAGGGAGGCGAAGCCTTAAAAATGAATAGATCTATGCTTTGCTTATGTTTTTTAAATAAAGATGCTTTTATATTTCATTGTAATCATTGCCACTCCAAATGGTGTATATCCCTCGCGCCTATGGATGTCCTATTGGGGGGGGATAATAAATAGTGTATGAACAAACGTGGGGGAGGGGGTCGTGATAACAGCTGCTATAGGATAAGTAGTAGATGAAAAAGAAAACCCCAGAGTATTTGGGATTTATTATAGCGCTTGCTAGTACTAGCCAGGGATGGCTTGTCAATAACCTGGGTAAAAATATTGGGCAAAATAAAGTGCTAGAATGATCAAATAAATAAACTCAATATATAAACAGGTATGTGCGTGTAACATGTGACTGGATAATAATAAATCACAGTACTATTCACAATATAAAAATCGCAATGTGAAAATTAATAAATATGTCACAATAAAAACCACACGTGTGCCATAAAGTGCAAAATAGTGCCAAAAAAGTCCAAATAAAAAGTTCATAAGTGACTTTGGTGCATGAATAAAAACTTCAGTGCCAAGTTAGGGAAAGTGCAGGTGCTTTGTGCTGGGTCCTCCAGTAGTCCAACTGCTGGTACTTGTGGTATTGGCCTTATGGAATAATGGGGGGTATGCACTCACCAGAAGTTGTGGGTCTTAAATACCATACGGTGGAAAGACCTTTAGAGCCTTATGGCCTCCTAGGCCGGGAAGGTGACTGCTGGGCTTTATAGTCCCCTACGATCCAGGGTCCCTCTCCTGGATAATCTGGATCCTCAGGGTCCAGGCAGGGTAAAGAATAAAATGCTCCAGATAGTGCAGTACCGTTAAAAATATCCTTTAATAAGTATTTGCTGAATGCACAGTACAAAAAGGTATAAAATCTTGGAATTGCGTCTGCTGGAAATGGTGCCTGTGAGTGGAGAGCGGTAACTACCGGCTTGCGCTCCACCAGGCTCCCAGAACGTGCAGCGTGCGTTCCACCTGATGCGCGTTTCGTCAGAGCGTATGACGTCTTCAGACACTTTTCTACAATGTAAAGTAGTGAGCGTACAGCTTGTATAACAGTGTAAATTTGCTGTCCCCTCAAAAAACCTCCACACACAGCCATTAATGTCAAAACTGCTGGCAACAAAAGTGAGAAAACCCCTAAGTGAAAATGCCCAAATTGGGTCAAATTAGCCATTGTCCCTCCCCAGTGTCATGTGACTCATTCGTGTTACAAGGTCTCAGGTGTGAATGGGGAACAGGTGTGTTAAATTTGGTGTTATCGCTCTCACTCTCTCATACTGGTCACTGGAAGTTCAACATGGCACTTCATGGCAAATAACTCTGAGGATCTGAAAAAAAAGAATTGTTGCTCTACATATAGATGGCCTCGGCCAGTGATGGCAAACCTTGGCACCCCAGATGTTTTAGAACTACATTTCCCATGATGCTCATGCATTCTGCTGTGTAGTTGAGCAACGAGGGAAATGTAGTTTCAAAACATCTGGGGTGCCAAGGTTTGCCATCACTGGCCTCGTGTATAGGAAGTTTGCCAAGACCCTGAAACTGAGCTTCAGCACGATGGCCAAGACCATACAGCGGTTTAACAGGACAGGTTCCCCTCAGAACAGGTCTTGCCACGGTCGACCAAAGGAGTTGAGTGCACGTGCTCAGCGTCATATCCAGAGGTTGTCTTTGGGAAATAGACGTATGAGTGCTGCCAGCATTGCTGTGGAGGGGTGGGGGGTCAGCCTGTCAGTGCTCAGACCATACGCCGCACACTGCATCAATTTGGTCTGCATTGATGTTGTCCCAGAAGCAGTGTTGCCAACCGCCCATAAATTTACGGGCAGCCCCGTAAATTTTAGGCCATTTTCGGGCTGCAAGTAAATGCCCGTTACAGGCAGCGGCGCCCGTAAAAAAGATGGCAGAACGGCTGCTGCGCAACTGTGCATGCGCCGTTCCGAAGCCTGTAGGGCTCGGGAAAGCTCGCCTAGTTCTGGCTGGGTGGGCGCATGCGCAGTGACGAACTGGTGATGGTCGGCGCCATTTTTAAAAGAAAGACGGTGACACTGTCTCGCTGGCGCTGCGGCTAGAGAAGAGGAGGACACTCATGTGAGAACTGGGGCAGAGAAGTACAGTGCTATGGGGGCAGAAAAGGACAGTGCTGTTGGGGCAGAAAAGGACAGTGCTGTGGGGGCAGAAAAGGACAGTGCTGTGGGGGCAGAAAATGACAGTGCTGTGGGGGCAGAGGACAGTGCTGTGGGGGGGCTAAAAGCAGAGGGCAGAGAAGGACAGTGCTGTGGGGGGGCTAAAGGCAGGGGGCAGAGAAGAACAGTGCTGTGGGGGGGCTAAAGGCAGGGGGCAGAGAAGGACAGTGCTGTGGGGGCTAAAGGCAGGGGGCAGAGAAGGACAGTGCTGTGGGGGCTGAAGTGTGGGCAGAGAAGGACAGTGCTGTGGGGGCTGAAGTGGGGGCAGAGAAGGACAGTGCTGTGGGGGCTGAAGTGGGGGCAGAGAAGGACAGTGCTGTGGGGGGCTAAAGGGGGCAGAGAGGACAGTGCAGTGGGGACAGAGAAGGACAGTGCTGTGGGGAGGCTAAAGGCAGGGGGGCAGAAAAAGATAGTGCTGTGGGGGCTGAAGTGGGGGAAGAAAAGGACAGTGCTGTGGGGGCTGAAGGGGGCTGAGAAGGACAGTGCTGTGGGGGCTGAAGGGGGCAGAGAAGGACAGTGCTGTGGGGGCTGAAGGGGGCAGAGAAGGACAGTGCTGTGGGGGCTGAAGGGGGCAGAGAAGGACAGTGCTGTGGGGGCTGAAAAGGGCAGAGAAGGACAGTGCTGTGGAGGGCTAAAGGGGGCAGAGAAGGACAGTGCTGTGGGGGCTGAAGGGGGCAGAGAAGGACAGTGCTGTGGGGGGCTAAAGGGGGCAGAAAGGACAGTGCATTGGGGGCAGAAAAGGATAGTGCTGTGGGGGCTGAAGTGGGGGAAGAAAAGGACAGTGCTGTGGGGGCTGAAGGGGCAGAGAAGGACCGTGCTTTGGGGGCTGAAGGGGGCAGAGAAGGACAGTGCTGTGGGGGCTGAAGGGGGCAGAGAAGGACAGTGCTATGGGGGCTGAAGGGGGAAGTGAAGGACAGTGCTGTGGAGGGCTAAAGGGGGCAGAGAAGGACAGTGCTGTAGGGGGCAGAGAAGGACAGTGCTGTGGGGGGCTAAAGGGGGCAGAGAAGGACAGTGCTGTGGGGGCTGAAGGGGGCAGAGAATTACAGTGCTGTGGGGGGCTAAAGGTGGCAGAGAAGGACATTGCTGTGGGGGCTGAAGGGGGTAGAGAAGGACAGTGCTGTGGGGGGCTGAAGGGGGCAGAGAAGGGCATTGCTGTGGGGGGCTAAAGGGGGCAGAGAAGGACAGTGCTGTGGGGGCTAAAGGGGGCAGAGAAGGACATTGCTGTGGGGGGATGAAGGGGGCAGAGAAGGACATTGCTGTGGGGGCTGAAGGGAGCAGAGAAGGACAGTGCTGTAGAGGGTATATGAAGGTGGGCAGAGGAGGACTCTGCTGTGGGAGGGTGATGTAAAGGGTGGCAGAGGTGGAGGGTGAAGGGGGCAGATTAGGACACTACTGTTGGGGGCGGAATGGGGTGTACGCATCCTCTGACCACCTCCTGTAGTATGTCCGCAGTCTCTGACCACCTCCGGTATCATGTCTGCAGCCTCTAACCATCTCCTGTATGATGTTCGCAGCATCTGACCACCTCCCGTATCATGTCCACAGCCTCTGACCACCCTCAGGTAAGTGACAGCGCCGCCAGGCCAGTCTAAGAGGGCGGTCACTGATGTAAGGGCTGGGTGAATACAATAATGTAAGGGGGAACTGATATAAAGGTTTCCCCCTTATGGCAGGGAATCCCCCCCCCCCTTATCTTAGTGTGATTAATCTGCGGAAGGTGGTCTCTGGTCACCAGAGTCCCCCCTCCCCCCGCATCAGAGTTCCTGATATTCCTCTCTATGTCAGAGTTTGCAGGATTCTCCCCTTACATTGCAAGGAGGAACTCTGCGAACCCTGATGTGAAAGGGAGCTCTGATGTAAAGAGCAAAGCTGCAGACCCTGATGTAAGTGGGAACTCTGATGTAAAGGGGAATGCAGTGGACTCTGATATAAAGTGGTTTCTGGTCACCAGAGCACCTGCTTACATCAGAGTTCCCCCTTAAATCAAGATCTACAGCATTCCTCTTTATCTCAGAATTACACTGTAAGGGGGAATCCTGCACACTCTGATATATGGAGGAACTCTGTACTGGCTGGGTTATATTAATCTGACCTTCATGTAAATTGAGAAATATGGTTTTTGACTTTTGTTTAACTTAATCACATTGCTAATAGCACTATCTACATGTTTATAGTATAAGTATTGATATTTGCAGGATTTAGCACTGAAAACGGCAATTTTATGTACATTTTTGCAGTGCCAGTAAAAAATTGGTGCCGTTTGTAAATTTTGTCGTTCTGCCAGTAAATTTCACTCCGGGGGGGTCTGCAACACTGCCCTAAAGGAAGCCTCATCTAAGGGTGATGCACAAGAAAGCATGCAAACAGTTTTCCAAAGACAAGCAGACTAAGGAAATGGATTACTGGAACCATGTCCTATGGTCTGATGAGACCAAGATAAACGTATTTGATTTAAATGGTGTCAAGCATGTGTAGCAGCAACCAGGTGAGGAGTACAAAGACAAATGTGTCTTGTCTTGCCTACGGGATCATTAGTTCTACAGTGCCTTGCGAATGTATTTGGTCCCCTTGAACTTTGCGACCTTTTGCCACATTTCAGGCTTCAAACATAAAGATATAAAACTGTAATTTTTTGTGAAGAATCAACAAGTGGGACACAATAATGAAGTGGAATGACATTTATTGGATATTTCAAACTTTTTTAACAAAAAAATGAAAAATTGGGCATGCAAAATTATTCAGCCCCATTAAGTTAATACTTTGTAGCGCCACCTTTTTCTGCTATTACAGCTGTAAGTCCCTTGGGGTATGTGTCTATCAGTTTTGCACATCGAGAGACTGACATTTTTGCCCATTTCTCCTTGCAAAACAGCTCGAGCTCAGTGAGGTTGGATGGAGAACGTTTGTGAACAGCAGTTTTCAGTTCTTTCCACAGGTTCTCGATTGGATTCAGGTCTGGACTTTGACTTGGCCATTCTAACACCTGGATATGTTTATTTGTGAACCATTCCATTGTAGATTTTGCTTTATGTTTTGGATCATTGTCTTGTTGGAAGACAAATCTCCGTCCCAGTCTCAGGTCTTTTGCAGACTCCATCATGTTTTCTTCCAGAATGGTCCTGTATTTGGCTCCATCCATCTTCCCATCAATTTTAACCATCTTCCCTGTCCCTGCTGAAGAAAAGCAGGCCCAAACCATGATGCTGCCACCACCATGTTTGACAGTGGGGATGGTGTGTTCAGGGTGATGAGCTGTGTTGCTTTTACGCCAAACATAACGTTTTGCATTGTTGTCAAAAAGTTCGATTTTGGTTTCATGTGACCAGAGCACCTTCTTCCACATGTTTGGTGTGTCTCCCAGGTGGCTTGTGGCAAACTTTAAACGACACTTTTAATGGATATCTTTAAGAAATGGCTTTCTTCTTGCCACTCTTCCATAAAGGCCAGATTTGTGCAGTATGCGACTGATTGTTGTCCTATGGACAGAGTCTCCCACCTCAGCTGTAGATCTCTGCAGTTCATCCAGAGTGATCATGGGCCTCTTGACTGCATCTCTGATCAGTCTTCTCCTTGTATGAGCTGAAAGTTTAGAAGGACGGCCAGGTCTTTGTAGATTTGCAGTGGTCTGATACTCCTTCCATTTCAATATTATCCACCTGGGCACTTTCTTCACCCTTTGGTTATTTCTTTTCATTCCCTGAACCATATTCATGTCTCTGATACATTTAATATATATATGACCATTATCATTTTGGCTGCTATCATACAGGAAGTAGCTGCTCACTTACCTACATGTATACTCTTTCATTTAGAGACTGGCCAGGTGTTTGATTGACATACCTACAACACATTCTCATTGCTCTCCTTGAGTCGATTACTCCTGGCCTCGATGTCAGAGGCAGTGAAAGTGGTGGTGCCGAAACCGGGGCAAGACCCAGAGCTCTGCGCCTCGTAC
Organism: Pelophylax lessonae; assembly: GCF_965119305.1. Taxonomy (NCBI): domain Eukaryota; kingdom Metazoa; phylum Chordata; class Amphibia; order Anura; family Ranidae; genus Pelophylax; species Pelophylax lessonae. The sequence goes on along the minus strand of NC_138773.1, from coordinate 140,068,916 downwards.
AGGCGGATTTCCCTCATCAACATGGATGCCAAGGTATTTGCAAAGATCTTAGCAATGCGGCTCAACTCGGTCATCTTGTCCCTTATCCATGGGGATCAAATGGGGTTTATGCCGGCTGTATACTAACATCTCCCACGTGGGGGCGACCGGCTCTGCTGGAGTCGTGGCCTCTCTGGACGCAGAGAAGGCCTTCGACTCGGTGGAGTGGGGGTTCCTTTGGGGAGTCCTCGCCAGCTTCGGGTTTGGTCCCAAATTTATATTGTGGCTGCAGCTTCTGTATGAGGCTCCTAGGACTAGAGTCCGTACCAATGGCACTCTTTCGCCCAGCTTCTCCCCTGCGCCGTGGGACTAGGCATGGTTGCCCACGGTCCCCTGGCCTCTTTGCCCTTGCCATAGTGCCCTTGGCCATTTTGCTCAGGTCCTCCCCCACCTTAGGGGGGTTGCAGGTGGGCCCCGTTTTGGAACAAGTCTCCCTCTATGCGGATGATGCGCTTTTGTACCTACCTGACGAGGCGGACTCCTTGGGGTTGGCATTGACGATTCTTGATCAATATGGCTCCTTTTCCGGTGTTCGTATAAACTGGGGGAAATCTCTTTTATTTTCTCTTTCGTCAGCCCCCCCCCTCCTGCCTCTGCCCTGGTGCCCTTACAGTGGGTCACGAGGTTCCGATATCTTGGGATTGAGGTCCAGAGGGAGCTTACTTGTTATCTGGAAGATAATGTGTATCCTATCCTGCAACAACTAATTGTCCGCTGCCAGACCTGGAAGTCTTTGCCCTTAACACCGGTGGGCAGGATCAATCTGATCAAGATGATCTTCCTGCCTAAATTCCTATATGTCTTTAGAAATACCCCGATGCCAATCCCTAATGCTTTTTTCACTAAATTAGATCGGGTCCTGGTGGGATTTATCTAGGCGGGCTCTACCTCGAGTACCCTGCAACTTCCGTTGTCTCTTGGGGGATTCGTAATGCTATTGGCGGCGGTGTTGGTCACAGTGCGCTGGTGGTTTGCGCAGCCGAGGGATAATCCGGCAGTGGGATTAGAGGCGGCGATCCTGGGTTCATATGCTGCGCTTAGCAACTTGGTTTTCCGAGGTCCCGGGGCCCACCAAGTGTTGACGGTGCTGATGTGGACTACGCTTAGGGTCTGGAAACTAATGTCGATGGTGGTGGCAGACCCCAACACTGTCTCGCCGGAAACCCCCAATTACCGCACTTTCATTCCATACCTGACCCTGGTCTGTGGCACAGGTACGGCATCGCCAAACTTCAGCATATTATGTCGGCTGGTGGGTTACTCACCTTCCCACTACTTAAATCCATGTTTGGCCTTCCATCTTCTATGTTGTTCAGTTACTTGCAACTGAAGCACGCAGCCCAATCCCAATTTACCACGGACATCATGTTGGCACCTAACACGGAGCGCTTCCTTACAACCAAAAATGCGGACCGCATCCTCTCTTCAGTGTACCTTAGGATCTCTAGTAAGACCGAGGCTCGTGACACTAGGCTCTTTTCCCTCTGGAAGGAAGATATCCCCTCATTAGACACGGAGGATTGGGAGGAGGAGGGTCCGGGATGTTATGTACCTAGCATGATATCGGCGAGGGATAGGTTCATTCAGCTCAAATTCCTTCATAGGGCGAACTATACTCTGCAGAGGGTGGCTAAGATTTACCCCGGGGGCTCTGATGTGTGCCTTAGGGGCTGCAGTCAGGTTGGCACGTTTCTTCATATGGTGTGGTCCTGTCCAAGCATACAGGACTACTGGCGGGTGGTGTTCACTGAGATCCAGGATATGGGAGTTCCCTCCATGGTTTTCGAACCTCAGGTGATATTGTTGGGGCTCTGTGAGGTGGTCTCTCCTAGAGTTCATATGCAATTGTTTGTGTTCTACCTTCTGTTTAATGCGAGGAAAATTATTTTGCTTAAGTGGAAGTCAGCTGACCCCCCCAGGTGACACATTGGAGGGCTTTAGTCAGTGGCAGAACTACCAGAGTCGCAGCAGTCACACTGGCGACTGGGCCCTGGGCGTTCTGCTACTGTGCGGGGGGCCCGCCGCCCCGCCCGTTCGTCTCTCGCTTTTCTGTGAAGGGCCCGCTCATTACGCTCTTCAGCTGTGAGCTGCCCATTCCTCTCCTGGCTCTGTCAGTGTCGGAGGCGCTGCCCCTCCCTCCCTCATTTGTTCCACCACTGGGGGAGGGAGCACCTGCCTGCTGGCCACTGAGTGGAGGCTGAGCAGGGACTGTCATTGTAGGGAGGTGGACAGTGACAGGCTGAAAGGGAGGCATCAGCTGAGCAGCTGACGACCAATAGATTTGGTCGTCCACCACTGATCCCCACCCCCCCTCACCACCACCGCTGCCACAGATCCCACTCCCCTCAACACCACCACTGATCCCCACCCCCCCCTCACCACCACCACCACTGATCCTACCCCCCTCACCACTGCCACTGATCCCACCCCCCTCACCATCTCCACCACTGCCACTGATCCCACCCACCTCATCACCACCACTGCTGGCACTGATCCCACCCCTCTCACCACCACCACCACTACCACTGATCCCACCCCCCTTACCACCACCACTGCTGGCACTGATCCCACCCCCCTCACCACCACCACTGCTGGCACTGATCCCACCCCCCCCTCACCACCACCACTGCTGCCACAGATCCCACCCCCCCCACTGCCACAGATCCCACCCCCCTCACCACCACCGCTGCCACTGATTGACCCCCATTACCCCTACCACCACTGCCACTGATCCACTCCCCTCACCACCACCATCGCTGCCACAGATCTCGCCCCCCCTCCCCACCACTTCCACAGATCCCACCTGCTTACCCCAACCACCACTGATCCCACCTGTTTACCCCCACCACCACTGATCCACCCCCCCCCCCCTCACCACCACCACCGCTGCCACTGATCAAACTTCCCTCACCACCACAGCTGACACAGATCCCACCCCCTCACTACCACCACTCCCACTGATCCCACCCCCCTCACTGCCACTGATCCCACCCCCTCACCACCTCCACTGCCATAGATCCCACCACCACCGCTGCCACTGATCTCACCCCCCTTACCCCCATCACCACTGATCCACCCCCCCCCCCACCACCACCACTGCTGCCACTGATCCAAGTTCCCTCACCACCACAGCTGCCACAGATCCCACCCCCCTCATTACCACCACTGCCACAGATACCACCCCTTCACCACCACCACTGCCACTGATCCCCCCCCCTCACCACCACTTCTGCCACTAATCCCACCCCCTTACCCCCACCACCAATGCCACTTTTCCACCCCCCTCACCACCACCACTCCACTGCTGCCACTGATCCCACCCCCCCCCTCACCACCACCACTGCTGCTACTCATCCCACATATATATTTGTTGTAATGTTAACCACTTGCCTACAGTGCACTTTCACCCCCTTCCTGCCCAGATTGATTTTCAGCTTTCAGCGCTCTCACACTTTGAATGACAATTACTCAGTCATGCAACACTGTACCCATAAAAAATTTGTGTCCTTTTTTTCACACAAATAGAGCTTTCTTTTGATGGTATTTAATCACTACTGGGTTTTTTATTTTTTGTGCTATAAATAAAAAAAGACTGAAAATATTGTGAAAAAACACATTTTTCTTTGTTTCTGTCATAAAATTTTGCAAATTAGTCATTTTTCTTCTTAAATTTTGGCCAAAATTTATACTGCTACTTATCTTTGGTAAAAATAACCCAAATAAGTGTATATTATTTGGTCTTTGTGAAAGTTATAGAGTCCACAAGTTATGGCGCTAATAATTAAAAATTTATCACACTTGATCACACCTGATGTACTGAAGGCCTATCTCATTTCTTGAGACACTAAAAAGTCAGAAAAGTACAAATACCCCCCAAATGACCCCTTTTTGGAAAGTAGACATTCCAAGGTATTTAATAAGGGGCATGGTGAGTTTTTTGAAGTTGTAATTTTTTCCCACAAGTCTTTGCAAAATGAAGATTTTTTTTTTTTTTTTTTTTACATATTGACGTATTAACAGGTTATTTCTCGTATACTTTTTCTAGTATACTTGCAATGCTGTCCAACGCACAGGGTGTCCACTTTATTTGCTTACTTCAGCACCACTGGTTACACAGAAGAGCACTTCCTGACTCCAGAAACTTAATTTTGTTAAAATTACCACATTTACAATATCCAGTGCTCCTAACCCAATATACATTTTTAAACATGCTAATATCTTAAATGCACCATTATACAAAATATCCAGTATCATAATGTTTTCTATGTATTTTCTATTTTTTCGACTTTGTTACTTTGTTATATACAGTTCTGATATTTTTGTATAATTTGTTTGTAGCTGACAAATGGGATATATTAGAAGCCTGAAATGCATTGGATATACAAAGAAATATAGCATCTTTGAAAAAAAAAAAAAAAAAAATTGCCATATACGGTTTGGAATAGAGCACTCAGTCTGTTGCACCACATGCCTTTTTTGGAACATGATGTGTTGTGCATGTGAGTAGCCAATACCTTTTTCAAGACAAGATTCTCTGTTTTTTGTTTTCCTTTCATACTAGAGAGGAGAGTAGAGAGTCTTGCGATGCATGAGCACTGAATGCGCAAAGTGTAAAGTGTGCAAGAACAATCTAGTTCTGCTGGCAGAATACAGGTGTGATTCTGCAAAGTAAGGAAGAAGTGGAACACTGAGGGGGAGAGCAGAGAAATTAGATGGTGTATACTTGCATAGGGTGTAAAGTCTAATGTTTGTGGATGCCTGCATTTATTCTCTGTAGAAAGAGAAAAATAATGTAAGCAGTGGGGCAGCTATTACTGTAGGACAAGAATGTGGGAGTGAGCTACATTGGCTTTTCTTGAGAAGGAGCCAAACCATTTATGTTGGCAATAACTCAAATTATGTTGTGTCTGTATCTGTCTGTTTTTATTTTTTTAATTTTCACTGCTAATTTTTAATTTTTAACAGGTGTAAGAAGGTTATAGATCCTATTTATCAGCCTTGGGAGGAGTCCAGTGTTGAAGAATTTAAAAGTCCAAAGAAACTGGTTCAGGTTGTTTTGTTGTATTTATCATGTTTTTATTACATTAACAAAAAATGGTTTTGAGGTTACTTTGAATTATTTTATTTGAATATGATTTTTAAAGCACTATCCTCTCTCTTGTGTTAACCATTTTTTCATTCTATTAGCCATTTTTACATAGGCTTTTTTTTTTTTGTACAAATTTCAAATTGATGAAAATGCATGGTAAATATTGTTTTTCCATTGATTTTTAAAGCACTATCCTCTCTCTCGTGTTAACCATTTTTTTATTCTATTAGCCATTTTTACATAGGCTTTTTTTTTTGTACAAATTTCAAATTGATGAAAATGCTTGGTAAATATTGTTTTTCCATGAAAATGTATTCTTTTTAACCATGTAACAAACTGTGTTTACCTAGATTTTCAGTTCACCCCCCAGTAATTTTTTTTAGACTAAAAACAAAAATGTGATCATTATATAATCAATTAGAATTATCTGCACCCTAAGCCTTTTTTCCTGTTTAATTTATTAGTGTTCACAAATACATTGAGAACCTTTTTTTCTTTCTTTTTACTGTGCATTATATACTTGTCTGCCACAGGCCAGTCTATTCTAGGAAAGGTTTTTTTTTTTTTTTAAGATTACAAGTCAGCATCATGTGTTTGGAAAACATTAAATTAGCTCTTTTGGCCCTACTTCTCCTGGGAATCACAGGGGTGCCCTTCGTTCTGCACTCCTGTGACCTGTTTTCAATCAGTCCAGGCACTGGAGATATCCCACCCCCTCCACAGCCTTGTGTTCCAGTGAACATTAGAGAGGCATTGCTCAGTTCTTGATGTAGAGGCGGCAGGGGACAGATGCAGTATTGGATCGCCGCTGCACCCACCTAGGAGAGTATGAATGTTAGTTTTTTCATACCCTGCACTATTCTTTTAAGCCAGTACCAAACTAGCATCTGGTTTTGTACCTTTTTCTTTTGGATTACAGGAACAAAACAGCAGAACTCATGCTAAACCCTGTATATTTGTTGGCTTACTTTTGCTGTCTCAGGCATTGTAAAAGTGTCTTTCAGTAACACTCATATTGTATTTTGTTTAAATTCCAATAGTAAAATGGTTATAAAGTGTATATATTTATATCTAACCATCTTCTGTACATACAGCAGGGTACAATTCCAGAAGATGATGATGATGATTTTCTTAAAGGAGAAATGCCACAGAATAATAGTGTTGAAATGACACCGGGTTCATATGACTCCTTCCTGAAAAGCCCTTTAAATAGCGTTGGATCTCCTCCAATCAAGTTTCTTCAGCGGCTCTTCTGAACATTGTTGCACTACAACAGTCTTAATTTGGATAACACAAAGAGTTGTTCAGCTTGGCAAATAGGACACAAGGCATTATAGGCTGTATATTTTGTTCAAGAAAGATATCTAGAGGGCATATTTTTACATAGTTACATTGGTCCAGCTTGGACCAATGTAACAGTGCATATACCATACCTGTGGGTTCCTTCTAGAAGCTGGAAATCCATGTAGCACACACCACTATCTTCTGGGTCCCATGCAGCGCCACTGCCCTGCTCCATTCTAAACACAGGATGGCTGCATTTCTCAATGAATGCAAAATGGATGGATGAAGTAGAAAGTATGACGACATACTCTAATTTGGACACCAAGCTGTAACTATATAAAAAAATTGCCATACCTAGAATTCTTCTTTAACCCTGGCCGTAAAACTACTGGATTAGCTACTTTTCAGCTTAAAGTCATGAAAAGAATGTTATGCATCTTTCCAATCTGTTTTTTTTCTTGTAGATTCATTGTACATTTGTGTTGGCTGGGGACAGGCAGTTTGGTGCCATTGAATGGAATAAATAATTCTATTTAACATATAATCATACATAAACCCTAAGAGGATGACCTTTTGCTGGTTTATTGTCCTGAAGTATGCATTTTTTTAAAATATATATATTTTTTTTATGTCATATGTGTGTACTTGATGACTTGGTTATCTAATTTTGAACTTTCTATGTTCTCTATTCATTTGGTTTGAGAAACAATAGAACACGTAAACCATTGGACAATAATAGTTTTTAGCCTTCCTCTTTGCATTTTTAAAATGTTGTGCAACTCTAACATTTGGAAAGATTTAAAAACATAAGGCAGGCTGAAAAAGGCTGTGTGCAAGCAAACATAATGGTGGACATATGCAAATTGTGTTCTTTACTATATGCAAATTGTGTTCTTTACTCCCTTAGCACAAATTTCTACTAAAATGGGTTCAAAGGCATCCGATCTTTAGCAAGATCAGTCTAAAAACACTCTGTGACCCTACAGATCACAAGAGGGCTAAAGGGGTTAGCTAAACACAGCATTAACAAAGTTCCAAGATCTACTGCGTTTTTACCATTGTGCTCCAAAATATCTTCCCTGTGCCCGAATACAGCCACTTCCACAAAATTACACCTCTTACATCTTGACCAGGTACTAAACAAATCAAATATTTATAGTGATGATTCACAACACACTGATCTGTCAGATGTGGCTGTTTTAATTAGGAAGTAAGAAAAGTCCTACGTCATCGAGGCATGGGAGATGTTCCTTCTCCACCCTTCTCTCTAGCTGAGAATGTGTTGGAAATCGTTTACAATCAGGGAAATTACTGCAACATGATTTTAATTTGAATGTCTGTACACAGATTAAATCAGAATTCAAGTCCGGTTTTGCTGTTTGGGTCTCAGATTGGAAACCATTGAACAGAAAAAAAAAACAATAGTAAGAATCAATCAAAACACATTATGTATACTGTAGATGCTACAGTTTTACATTTCTGCTTCAGATGGCTGGGATGTTATCGTTGGAACCAATTTTCATTAATTGTACAGCACAGGACCTTCAGGGGAATGGACACTGGCAAGCCAATTGCTAGGTCTGCCCCAAGTGCACACTCATTTAATCCTGCCCACTCTTTGAGACTCTAGTTTTTTGCTAGTATCCTTAGGTGATGAACCTGTTCTCCTCTGGGGAACTATTTCTCCCAAATTGTCTTCTAGGACAGCCCATGGGATATAGGCATCTCCTCGAACAGGAAACACATAACCAAAAGTACTTTACCACTTCCCGACAATGCTATAGCAGAATGATGGCTACAGTGCAGTTCTGGGAGGGCATCATATGACATCCTTCCGTCATTTTGCCCGCCGCATGCCCTCCTTCGGAAGCTGATCACAGATTGGGATAAAAGGGATAATCATAGCCCATTACCAAGTGATCAGCTGTATCCAATCACAGCTGATCACAATGTAAACACAAGCTGGTTATTGGGAATTCAATTCCTTACGCTGACAGCGTGAGGAGAGGAGAGCCGATAACCGGCTTGTGTGAAAGGGATATCTACACTGATAATCAGGGCACTGGTTATCAGTGCAGTCCCAACAGTGCTCACCACCTCATCACTGTCACCCATCAGTACTGCCTACCAGTGGCCATCAGTGCCGCATATCTGTGCAGCCTCATTAGTGATTCCTCATCAGTGCCCATCAGTGCAGCCTCATTAGTGCACATCAGTGAAGGGGAAAAATTACCTGTTTGCAAAAATGTATAACTTTGAAAAAAAAAAAATTCGGTCTTTTTTTAATTATTTAGAAAAAAAAACAGTGGTGATTAAATACCATCAGAAGAAAGCACTATTTGTGTGAAAAAATTATAAAAAAATGCATATGGGTACAGATTAATGACCGCACAGTTGTCATTTAAAGTGTGAGCACGTTGAAAACTTTTTTGGCCTGGGCAGGAGAAGGAATTCATTGGGCTGAATTGGTCAGTTTTTTGTGTTTCCTTTGGCTGGAGGAGATGCATCACCTGCAACCTGGGTGAGGGAGGCCTTTATTTCTCTGACTATAATTTTCTTCCATCCACACTTTTACCTACCTAGATCCCCTAAAAGCAGCTGTTAGATTTTTCTGTTGAATTACCCTCCAGGCCCCCTCCTTAGTAGGGGAAGGAGGTTTCTGGATTCCCGTTCGCCTTCTATGCCTGGGAAAGGCCATGTCTGGAGATGGCATACCTCCTTGACAGGGACCAGCACAGACAGCGTAGGTTCTCAGTCGATGTGTCTAGTTGTGTGCACTGTCTATGCTATAGGGCACTTCTTGGTTGGGGTCCACGTGGTAGCTGCATTTGGCTTGTGGCCTGTTTGTATTCCTGTTTGACCGGATGATGCACGGGCATTATTCTCGATAGTGATAGTCATTTCTAGGCACTGGAGGCTCTGGTTTCTAGTTTCATTTTCACCACAAGGGTAGGAGACAGGCTGGCTGGTGCCCTAATGGCAAGTCCTTCAAGCAATAGCTGTCAGGACACTACAGGTGGGGGGAGCTAATACTGCATACTGCATTCTTCAATGCAGACTCCAGCTCAGGCAGATACAGGCGCCCTTGGCACCAGCAGGGCACAGGTATGCTGGAGGTTGCTGTACCTACTTGCTTTTACCTGTGTAATCTGTCACCTGGGGCAATAATGCTGCAGGGCACTGTTGGGCATCCCTATCTAGGGATTCTTACAGGCAGTTTAGGGATTCTGAATGAATTACTCTCTTGACTGGTTACCTTCTAGGTAGTAGATCCTGAGAGAGGAGGAGGAGGAATCTGCCAGTACTTGTAGCAAACCTCCTCTACTCTGAAAGAGGAGTTTTCCTCCACTTTCCATTCCTTGAGTGGTTTCTAGTAAATTAGACCCCTGCCCAAACGAATCAGAGCCAAGATTCCTTACTACTGTGCTGTGAGATGTAGGGGTTCCTCAGAAGGTGGATCTGGTGGGGAATTTACTGGCCCCACTACACCTCCCCTGCTCATCTATTAAGTACTGCTAATTCCTCAGCAGTTGGAGAACACAGATTAAATCTTCAAGAGTTAAGTGTCCTTAGAGTGTAGAAGAAGTGGTAGGCACTTGACATTTAAGGGAAAAGCGACTGTTTTTTTCCATACAAGCATGAATTATGGGTAAAGTTCAGCTTTAAGCTCTAACAACCTGTTAAAAATTAATGTTCTTTAACAAGGAGCATACATTCCACATTGCCCCTATTTCTTCTTGCAGGAGCCTGCCATTTTGCTGATGTTCAGTATCCCTGAGCAGCAGTGGTAGATGGTGGGAAAAATTTAGACTGTCAGCAAATCAGCCTCTAGTGGCTCCAATTTCCTTTAGTGTGCCAAAATAGAGAGAGAATCTGAGCATGTGCAGTGCAGGGTGGGACAGTGCACTGCTGGATTTTAAACATTATAGGCACTTTTTTAAAAATGCTTTACTACACTATACCTGCATAAGGAGCCAGCCTAAAGTAATCTAACAGGACTTCATTTTCTGACTTAAGTTCTACTTTAAAGGAGTTGTAAAATCAGAAGGTTTTTTTTATCTTAATGCATTCTATGAATTAAGATAAAAAACCTTCTGGGTGTAGCAGCCTTCCCAGCACCCCCTAATACTTAGTTATATAAAGAATAGATGCTCTAGACCTGAGATGAAAAAAAGCAGCACCTGAAATTCCCTGAACCTTGGGAAATTGAAAATATAGCACACTTTCACCCCCTAATACTTTCCTGAGCCCTGTCTTTATCCAGTGATATCCACGAGTCCCTCAGCCATCCTGGACTCTCCCTCCTGATGGACTGAGACACAGCCATGGCACCATTGGCTTCAGTGGCTGTCAAAGTCAGCCAATCAGGAGAGAGCGGGGGTGGGGCCAAAAAGCAGTTCTGTGTCTGAATGGGCACACGGAGCTGCAGCTCGGCTCAGTTGCCCCCATAGCAAGCTGCTTGCTGTGGGGGCACTCAACAGGAGGGAGGGGCCAGGAGAACTGAAGAGAGACCCAAAAAGAGGAGGATCAGGGCTGCTCTGTGCAAAACCAACTGCACAGATCAGGTAAGTAAAGAGACTTTAAAATAAAGAGAGGAAATTGTATTTTCAGTCCACCTGTGTGAACAAAAACAAAGTGGCTACATAACCCAAAACATTCAAAAACAAGTAAGGGCTCTTTCACACGGGCGTTCCTTTTTTTTTTGCCCTATCAGGTCCTTTTTTTTTTTGTAACGGACACGGATGACACTTGTGTCATCCGGTCCGTATGTCCGTTTTTCATCCCATCCGTTTGCGGATGAAAAACTGACATAATGCATGTCTATGTAAATACGGATGTCTGCGGATGACACCACTGACATCCGTTTTTGCTTCCGTTCCGTTTTTTGAAAGGAAGAAAAAATAGGGTTCTCCTCCGTTCAAAAAAACTGAACTGAACTGAACTGACAAAAAACGGATGTCAGAGGATGATCATCCGATGACATCCGTATTTACATAGAGATACATTATGTCAGTTTTTCATCCACAAACGGATGGGATGAAAAACGGACATACTGAACACCCGTGTGAAAGAGCCCTAACACAAGACAATGTGCCAATATAATCTCTTGAGATATATATATAAACAAGTGAAAGTTGAAAAAACAAAATGACACCTATTAAAAAACCAATATATCTGGTTATGTTCTCTAATATTGTAGGGGTGATAACCCCCCCCCCCCCCACATATGTTCATAGAAAAACAGGGAAGGAATCCCTCTAAGGGATTTCCCTAAGAAGACGGGGGAGAGGGATGGTTAAGATGCCTAAAAAGTGAAAATCCGTATGGAATGTATGAAGCAAAAGATATATATAAAAAGTAATACTTTATTTCACAATTACATAAACAATTTTGTATATAACTTTCCAAATGCAATTTTTATAAAAACAACATGTATTTGTAAAAAACCTCCAGTACACAGTCAAAAAAAGGGGAAAAGGCAGATACCACATAAACATATATGTAAAGGCAAGTATAAATTTATTCCATAGGACCCCAAACCCTACGCGTTTCAACTTGATAAAGTCTTCCTCAGGGGGTATATTGGTCCACGGCTCCTTTAGCGCACATCTACATGCATAGTACAAAAAACAAAAAAACAAGTAAGTAATATACATATGCATCATACATAAGATACATCTGGAGTATATACACAGATGGGTGAGAAACTTACATAGATATGTGGTCCACTCAGATTTATATCCTAAATTTAACAGCTGTATACTGTATAGGTTGTACGATCCCAGTGACCCGGGGACATACCAGGACGGCGGTCCTCACCCACGAACCACAAGGGGCAGGGGCAAAACCGTACAGGAGCAGACCTTGTGGGAGAAGGAAGGGGAAAAGAAATGCAGCAAAGGAAAAAAGAGAACCTTGTGAAGTAATCCCAAAAAGAGAAATATGTATAAAATAAAATATATAAAAAATGAGAAAGGAAAAATAAAATGGTCAAAAATAAAAATAATAAATGAAAAATATATATTGTATAAAAAAAAGTTTTCATTTGCTGCATCACATACATGTGCTCGCTTAGCTAACCCAGTAAAAATCAAAAGGGGTCCCCAAGCCTCTATAGGTTATATAAAGACCTTTCTCTAGCGCTCATTGACAGACGTAGTCCTCGGTGATACACCACCTTCGGGTTATGTTGCCTCCACAGGAGCAGGACTAGACAGGAAATTAAAAAGCTCTGGCCACACCCTAGGGGCAGTCCCAGAGGGTATATCCTCTCTCTCTCTGCCTCAGCAAATCAGTTATTTTCTGTCTAGTTAGGAGTAAGGACCTAGATACCTTGCTGGGATCTTAGGTCCTGGCAAGAATTTTTTCTTAAAGGATTTTTTAGACAGCTTTTTTTCTCCAGTGTTCCTGTGAGATCTTCAAGCAAGAAAGCTGAACTGGGCGACGGGCTGGATGTTGAGATCCGGTGGTCACCCCAGTTCAGCCTACGAGCGCGTGCAGGCCATAGCTCCGCGCTGGGTCGGCCGCGACAAAGTCCCATTAAAGGACTGTCCACGCGAGTTAAACATCTCGCTGAAACGCCAAAGACAATGAGTCACGGCGTCCGTATCGGTCGACAGCCCTCCCGCCCCGGTGGAGAGGGGTACTGTCAGGAGTTGGTGCCCGCCTGGTTCCGGTATGGTGAGTAGTATGTTCCCCCTTTTCCCCTGACGGGTCTTGTGGTGAACGCGGGCCCCTCTCTGTATGGTAAGATAGAGTCCCTCTCTATCCTATAACATGACACAGATCCTCCTACTTTGAGTGTGATTTTATGTGCAAAAAGCCAGGAGGCTTGGTTTGGGAGCTAACAATCTAATTGTATACATGTTAAAAAGATGTAATCTGTGGCATTCTGGGAATCTTACGGTGTTAAGAATAAGCTACCTACCAGTCAGAAGCCACGGACATGTAGACTGCCTTCCTAATCAGATCTCCAGCTATTAGCAGGCCTCCCGAATGGTCATGCGGTCCGCCAGGGCCGGTACCGCCAACCACGCCATATCCCCATGCAGAGAGAGTGTTGTGTGCCCTGCAGCACACCGCTATTCAGTACAGGCCGCCGCCATTTTTTTTGCTGGATCGCACGAGCCGCCATTTTGGCGTAGCCTCGTGTCTCCAGCATGGGGGCGGCCATGTTTGAGGTGATCCAAACACCTCGTGGAGCTTGGGGGAGGCGCCGGAAGGCGTGCAGAGGGGCGGAGCCGCCTCCTTTCTTCCTGGGCAGCCAGCCAAAAGACTTCCTGTTTGTCAAGACAGCGCTGTAACCTGTTGCAGTTAAACTCTGAGCATCAAGTGGTGAGCCTGGGGGTCTATCTCTCTCTCTCTCTCGATCGATAGGGATCCCTAGCAGGTAACACTAAGGGGCTTTTGTGGCGCTGGGGGTCTGAAAAAAAAAAAAAAAAAATCATGGACCCTGCCACACATATTCCCCCACCTGTTTCCCTCGAGGGGGCCACGGGACCCGCCGGTGCACAGAGTATAGAGTCATTTACAGCAATTTTGGAGTCTATGGTGGCTCGGGTGGAGGCGGCCTGTCAGGGACGGGGGTCAAGGAAGCGACCCCCGCCTACCCCTATACTATCTGACACCTCTGACTCTGATTCAGAGATGGTCACTGCAGTTGCAGGTTCCTCTGCAAGGGCTGTTATCCCAGGTAAAGCCCCCTCAGACAGTGAGGAGGACGCTTCTTCTCCTGCTATAATTCAGGAAGAAGCATTGGTGGACGCACTAGTTGTGGCAGTGCAGGAAACCTTAAAACTTGAGGCTTTACCGGCAGAGGCAACTGAAACAGAGATTCCCTTTGGTACTAATAAGCCCATCAAAACGGTGAAGGTTTTTCCTGTACCTAAATGTTTCGGTAATCAGATTAAAGGAGAATGGGAGCATTCTAAACGTACCTTTACTATTTCCAAGCATATTGCTAGACGCTATCCGTTTGAGGAATCCATCATTAAGAAATGGACGGTACCACCAGTGGTGGATCCACCTATTTCCAGGCTGAATAAAGCCACGGTTATTCCAGTGGAGGACACTTCGTCCTTTAAGGATCCGGTGGATCGAAAGATGGAAGCAGAGTCCCGCACCATCTTCTCTCTGATAGGGTCAGCATTTAGACCAGTAATTGTTATTGGTCTAGTTTCCCAGACACTTACGGAATGGGCGAAAATGGTACGCCAAGATCTTAGGGGAAAAGATATTCCCCAGGAGACATCTGATTTGATGGAACAGATTATACAAGGGCTACAGTTTATCTGTGACGCAGCCTTGGACACTACTCCCTTATTAGGGCATGCATCTAAGTCAGCGGTGATCCTCAGACGTGTGCTGTGGTTAAAATGCTGGTCAGCTGGCCTAGGTTCCAAAAAGACCTTGACTAATCTCCCTTTTCAGGGGAATCGTCTATTTGGGGCCAACCTAGATGAAATCATTAAGGATGCCACTGGGGGCAAGAGCACTTTTTTGCCACAGGCTGCTAAAGCTAAGGGACCTCGCAACAAGCGAGGACCTTTCTTTACCGCCCATAAAGGGCGCCCGGCTGGTACTAGCGGGAAAGGCAAGACTCCTCCAGGAGGGTTCAAGAAGGGCTGGTCGGACAAGCAAAGGACCAACCCAGCCAAACCCAAAGCAAAGGAGTACACAGCCTGAAGGTGCGCCCCCACCCGGTTTCAGGGTGGGGGGACGTTTTCACCGGTATTCAAGACATTAGATCGAGCATCAACCACTACTACCGGTGCGATTCTTCCCTTCCAACATTTAAGTACTACAGGAAGCGGTAGTTACCGTTCCCTGAATAGATCTTTTCCTTTACCTTTTCCTAAGATTAGTCCCGATACCTCACAGGAATCGGATCTGGTTGACCAGATAGGCCAAGTAGCCTCTAGTCGGGTGACTTCGGTCCCTGAGGTTCAACCAGAAAAGATCACCTTTCCTGATAACTATCAGGTATCTGATAAATGTGTGGGAACAGAAAACGACCAGACTTTCTCGGATGGTCGGGGCCAGATACCTCTAGGGACGCCTGGTTCAGATTCTATCAGCGCCAGTGGTCCTAGAAATTCTAGGCTGGCCTCCTCAAGCCGGCCTGGCCGACTTGGACATGTTAGTCATAGACGTTCCGTGGGAACTTCGTCTCAGGGAGTGTCTGTGGTCTCAAGGACCAATTTACCATCATGCTTTACAGTCGCTGGGTTTAATGGCCTGGCCATTGAGACCCAAGTACTGAAGGACAGAGGTTTGTCTACTTCAGTCATTCCTACCCTTATTAAAGCAAGGAAAGCGACTTCCAGCAAAGTCTATTATCACACATGGAAGACTTATATTGCGTGGTGCGAATCTTTAGGATTTCCTCCACGTACCTATTCGGTGACTCGAATATTGGCCTTTTTGCAACAAGGGGTTGAGCAGAAGCTAGCCTTGAGCACCATCAAGGGTCAAGTTTCAGCATTAGCAATCTTCTTTCAGAAGCCTTTAGCTACCAAATCCTTGGTGCGGAATTTCATCCAGGGGGTGCGGCACCTGGCTCCTCCAGTCCGCGCGCCCTTACCGCCCTGGGATCTTAATTTGGTTTTGTCGGTTCTACAGAAACCTCCCTTTGAAAACATCAGGGAGATTCCCTTGCTTACTTTATCCCAGAAGGTGGCCTTCTTGGTGGCTATTACTTCTGCTCGCAGGGTGTCAGAACTGGCTGCATTATCATGCCAGTCCCCATACCTAGTGATTCATAGGGATAAGGTAGTACTTCATCCTAAGCCATCTTTTCTTCCTAAGGTGGTTTCAGATTTTCATCTGAATGAAGATATTGTACTACCTTCCTTGTGTCCTCAGCCCAAGCATCATCGGGAACATGCGTTGCATTCCTTAGATGTGGTTCGGGCAATCAGGGTATACCTGAAAGCTACGGAATCTTTCCGTAAGACGGATTCACTTTTTGTGATCACGGATGGCCCCAGAAAGGGTTTGCCTGCATCTGCCGCGACCATTGCCAAATGGATTAGACAAACGGTGGTACAGGCTTATTCTATTAAGGGTCAGAGTCCTCCGTTCCCTGTTAGGGCGCACTCCACTCGAGCGCTCAGTACTTCCTGAGCCTTTCGCCATCAGGCGTCAGTGGTCCAGGTATGTAAGGCGGCCACCTGGTCGTCGGTACATACCTTTACAAAATTCTATAAAATTGATGTGACGGCATCGGCGGATGCCTCATTTGGCTGCAAGGTTTTGCAGGCCGCAATTTGAGGAGACCGGTGGTCTACCTCGAGGGTTTTTTTCTGTTTGAAAAAAAAAAAAAAAAATTTTTTTCTCTTTTTTTGTTGAGTCTCATCATTAAGGATGAGCATTGTAAACTTCTAGTTGGCACCGGTTGGGCCTTCTAGATTGGGATTTGATTTCATTTTCCCACCCCTCAGTTGTGATACTGCTCTGGGACGTCCCGAAGGTGGTGTATCACCGAGGACTACGTATGTCAATGAGCGCTAGAGAAAAATGGATTTTTGTAAAATCTTACCGTAAAATCCTTTTCTCTTAGCTCATTGACAGACGTAGTCCCCGCCCCTCTGTTTTTTGAGTTGGGTTAAAATCTCTAAAGACTGCTTTTTCACATAACTGATTTGCTGAGGCAGAGAGAGAGAGGATATACCCTCTGGGACTGCCCCTAGGGTGTGGCCAGAGCTTTTTAATTTCCTGTCTAGTCCTGCTCCTGTGGAGGCAACATAACCCGAAGGTGGTGTATCACCGAGGACTACGTCTGTCAATGAGCTAAGAGAAAAGGATTTTACGGTAAGATTTTACAAAAATCCATTTATTACGGGTCCTAAAAAGGGGAAGAGAAGGACCCAGGTGAATCTAGCTAGCAACCATAGGTCGTGTCTGGGAGAAAAAAAAAAAAAGAGGTAAGAGCAAAAGGAAAGAAGAAAGTAAAGCAGACTAAGTCTTGTTTAAAAAACTCATAAAAAAGGAATAGGATAAACAACATTGTGATGAGAAAAGTTACCTCTGTGTCAGCCTGCAGCATGCATACATCCCTACAGAAGATGGGGAATGAAAGTGCAGGCCAGGTATGGAGATATATAAGGAGAGTGAGACAGCCCATATGGCATAAAGCACCAATCCCCACTTCACCACCAGGGAGTGATTCCGTCCAAAGCCCACTAATGAAGGAGGTCCCTCCATATACCTCCCGCAGCGAGATTCCTCCACCGCTGCCGGATGACCGGCCGCATTCCCGTGCAGGGCCGCCGTCTACGCCGCTGAGAATGGGGAAGTCAGGGAGACATCCGCCCAGAGCATGGAGCTCCGGCGGACCAGAAGTGAACTGATGGCCATGTTGGAAAGGGGCACCAGTGAGGGAAAGCAAGCTGCGCCAACACAGGTGTCCAGCATCCACAAGGGAAGCCGGAGAAGAGGAGATTCACCCTGAGGGGGGAACTGCCTCCAAGCTCCAACCCCCCAAGAGGGTAAGGGGCTACATGTGCCGAGTGAAACCCGGGAAGGCACCCCATCCGCAGGTAGCCACAGGTCATACAACAATAGTACATTTAATATAAACATCAAAATGACAACGGCTGACTGGGATCAGATATTTAACATAGAAATTGACAATGAAATATGTGTAGCAAAAACATAACCCACTGGAAGACACAAAAAATAAATAAATATATATATATTAAATGGATAAGCTGAAAAATATAAAAAATAATCAAAAAATAAAAAAGAATTCATGACCACCAGATATCAAAGAGGGATATAAAGGGATCCTCCTACATGAGGTGTTAAGAGCGACCAGACGTGAAGCCCTCTAGAAAGGGCTTGAAACTGATTATTTCTTTTAAGCCTGGGGGTACAGTTGCTTTCAAAGTATGGCTCCAACGTGCCTCTTTTTATAGAAGCACCTTGTTCCAATCACCCCCTCTCTCTATTTTTGCTGATGACGTGGTTTCTAGTGCCCAGAAGGTAAAGAAAAGTTGACATATGGTATTTGTGCATCTGGGCAACATGTCTGCCTATTGTGGTGTAAATGACCCCAATTTCTGCAGATGAGATATGCTCTTTGACTCTCCTCCAGAATTCCCTTTTAGTTTTACCTATATAAAATGCTCCACAGGAGCAATTCAATAGGTAAATTACGCCTATTGTCTGATAATTGATGTGATGTTTAGGTTTATGTTTCTGTTTGTTGGGTAGGTTATGATATTTTGAATTCTTCTGTAGAGGACACCACTGGCAGTCTCCACAGGAATGTGTTCCCCTTGGGAGACGAGCCTCAACTGAACGACCATGGGATGTAAAGGCGCTAGATACCAATTTATCCCTCAAAGAGGGAGGTCTCCTAAAAGTAATTAACGGCTCAAAAAGAATAAGTTGAGCGATTTTTTTTTTTTTTTTTTTTTTTTTTTTTTTTTGTCGGCCTGGAGAAGGTGCCAGAAATTTGAAAGGTATTTACGCAATATATTATGTTGAGAGTTGTATGTTGTAATAAATCTCAAAGGTTGTTTAGCAGTGGGGGCTTCTCTAGTTTTATTCATAAGTAAAGTGGATCTCTCTTTTGTAGCAGCCTTGTTAACCACTTAAGCCCCAGAGGATTTGGCTTCTCAAAGACCAGGGCCTATTTTGTGATTCGGCACTGCGTGATTTTAACGGACAATTGCGCGGTCGTGTGACGCTGTACCCAAATGAAATTGATGTCCTTTTTTTTCCCACAAACAGAGCTTTCTTTTAGTGGTATTTGATCACCTGTGCAATTTTTACTTTTTGGGCTATAAACAAAAAAAGAGCGACAATTTTGAAAAAATAACAATATTTTTCATAATTTTTTTATATGAAATTCCCAGCAAAAAATTAAAAAATCTAAATTTTTTAACATTTTAGACCAATTTGTTTTCTGTTACATTTTTTTTTGGTAAAAAAAATCGCAATAAGCGTATTTTGATTGGTTTGCGCAAACGTTATTGCGTTTACTAACTACGGTAAAGATTTATGTCATTTTTTTAACTAGAAATGGCGGCGATCTGCAATTTTTTTGCAGGACTGCGACATTGCGGCGGACAGATCGGACCCTTGACTGACATTTTTGACACTTTTGGGGGTACCAGTGACATTACTACAGTAATCAGTGCTATACATATGCACTGTTACTGTAAAAATGACACTGGCAGGGAATGGGTTAACTTTGTAAACAGTGGGTTAAATGTATCCTTAGGGGCGTGATTCTAACTGTGGGGGGTGTGGCTTGTGATGTAACCGCAGAGACATACGATCCTACATAGCAGGATCGTATAGTCTCTGCAGTTACACCAGGGAGAATGACAGACGGCTGTGTTTACATCAGCCGCCTGCCTTTCTCCCTCTCCAGCGGGAGATCGCGAGTGGCCGGCGGACATCGGAGCCGCTGGTCACTCGGGCTTGGATGCCTGTGAACGAGCGGGGGCGGGAGCACGCCTCCGGCGGCGCGCGCTCGCCCCCCACAGGCGGCTGAGCGAGTGACGTACCCATACGTCACTTTGCCCAGCAGCGGCTGCCTGCCGCAGTATATCTGCAGTGGGCGATTGCTAAGTGGTTAAAGGCCTTACGTAAGCAATTTTTTGAGTAGCCTCTATGAAGGAGCCAATCTCTCAATTGGGAGGCTGCACGTTTGAACTTATTGTCATCACTACAATTGCGACGCAACCTGGGAAACTGGGAATAAGGAATAGAGTTGATCAGTGGTTTGGGTGAAAACTATCAGCCCGCAAAATTGTATTACCTGCCGAGGGTTTTGCGGAAAAGATCACTTGTCAGCAAACCCTCGGGGGTAACCTCTACCAATATATCCAAAAAAGTAATTGCTTCATGGCTGTATGTCATTGTAAAGGACAAATTATATTCATTAATATTCATAGCCGAAAGACAGTGTTGCAAGAGAGATGGGGTCCATCCCATAGGACAAACACATCATCTATGTAACGCAACCATAAAAGAAAATGTTTGGAAAATTGTGAAAACTCGTCCGAATGGAGGAGCCACCGTTCCCACTTCCCCAGGTACAGATTGGCGTAGGATGGGGCACAACATGTCATCGCTACGCCCTGTACCTGGAGGAGGTGGGAACGGTCAAAAGAAAAAACATTGTGGAACAAGATGTATTCCAAGATATCAAGGGCAAATTGAAATTCCCCCTCTGAGTGTGCTGTACTCTGGGAGAAGAAGCTTAGAATAACGTCGACTCCCTTGGAGTGGGGAATTGAAGAGTAGAGAGCCTCCACATCGAAGGCCACCAAAAGGGTGCCCCTGGGGACGTGGAGGCAATCTATACAAGACAAAAACGGCCTGTGTCCTTGACATAGGATGGTAGACCTGTGACAAAGGGACGAAGAAAAGTGTCTACATAAATACTGACATTTCCCGAAATACCTGAGTTGCCAGAAATTATAGGTCTGCCAGTTGGGTCTGAGAGGGATTTGTGAACCTTAGGGAGTGCGTAAAATGCTGGTAACCTAGGATTCCGATTGTTTATAAAATCGTACGTGTTCCTGGAGATAGTCTTTTTGAAAGGCCTATGTCAATGATTTTATAGAATTTCTTGTAGAAATGAGTGATGAGATCGGTGCTAATGGGGCAATACCATTCCTGGTTGCTCAGGATCTTTAGACACATAGTCCTATATTAGTCTGCATCCATAATCACAATATTCCCCCCTCTTATCAGCCGGTTTAATAACTATTGTCCTGTCTCTGGCCAAGGAGTCTATTGCCCTGTGATGTTTCGGAGACAGATTGGTGTTAGTTGGGAGAGGGGTTTGGATAGATTCTATGGCTCTAGTGGTACATTGGAGGAAAGCAGCCAAACTGGGAGTTGTAACATAATTTTGCGGGCACATAGCTGCAAATATGTAAATAAATACCACTAAAAAAGCTAAATTAATAGACAGAATTGTGATCCTCTGCGCTTAGGAGATATAAGTAAATAAATCAACCTGAATAAAATACAACAGTTGCTGCTACTTCAACGGGTAAAATATATGTAATAAAATTCATCCAAAAGAACTGGCTCTTTCACTAGAATTTTAGTAGCGCAAGGATGGTGATATCCTCGTACCATATATATAAGATGGTGCAAATATATTATAAATATACCAAATATATATAAATCAGATAAAGTGCACATATTGCATAAATAAATGTATAAAATCACATCAATAGGAGTCCATAAAAGTCCTTTGATATAAAGTGCATGGAGCAATATAAAGTGCATTCATGAAGAGTCATTGGTGCAAATTATGGGAACCACTCTGGATTGCCACCACAACAAGTCTCGGGAGAGATAGCTGGAATTCAGACTCACCAACAAAAACATAAAGTATCACACTCACTTTTTTACATAAAGTATATAACATTGCTCAAAAGGATGAGGGTACTGGTAACCTGTAAGTATGATCTGCGGTGAACGCTGAACCGAGCGGTCTCCAGATGACCCTCTCCCCTGTATGTATTACAGAAAGTGGACGCCGTATAGCCACGCCCTCACCCTGATCCTTTTGAGCAATGTTATATACTTTATGTAAAAAAGTGAGTGTGATACTTTGTTTTTGAATACATTTTGAGTTTTAAACGTTATCACGCTATGGAGGTGTTTCTGCTTTTGTCTTCCACACACTATATTTGAGAGGAGCTGTTTGCAGCACCATCAGAGATCTGGAGGAAGCTTGATGTTTTATGCTGTGTCTTGTTCAGTTGTGTCCGCATCATGTAAGTGTCTATTTGTTTGTGTCCCTTGTGGGGTTTGTGATGATTGGGGAGGTGAGAAAAAGCCGGTGTGGACATTTGAAGAGGAACCGGTGTTGGGGCTCGTATCTTCAGTGTTGCCCCCAGATCTCGGGAACCCGGTACTGGGGGCTCCAGAGAAAGAGACCTGTGTGTGGGAGAGGGTAGGACCCTCATTAGAAATACCTGGGGCCTCATGTGTAGTGAAAGAACGTGAGTTTTCGGAATTAGCGGTGCGTCTCTTGGAGCTGGAATCCACTGAAGATTCCAAAGGGTATAGATTTATTTTCCAGGTTGACCAGTTCATTAGAGTTGGGACGGTGTCTCTGTGAATAGAAAGAGTAGTTAGTGTTCATAGACTGTGTAGTGGAGTAATCTTGTCTTGGATAAGGTCTGCTCTTGTTTCTTGTATATTCCAGTTATATGCTTTCCCATTAGTGAAGGCTCTCCTATCCCGCTCAAATTTTTTGTCTTTGTTTTATAAGAATTTGTTGAATTTTTCTAAATCTGCTTTAAGTTTGGTCTCTATTTGGGATGTGACTTAAGGGGCATCAACAGAGGCAGAAGTCTCTGTATTTCCCCATTCAAAGTTTCCATCTGGGCCTTGTAGTTGGACAGAGATGTATAGGCGCTTAAGGATATAGGCAATGATGTAGCAGCAATAATAATAATAAAACAGAAATAATGGTAGTGCTAATGCTGAGGACAGGGGGGTTGGGATTCACATGGGGGGATTAATAGTCCATGTGCATATCACTGGATTGGGGGAATAATGAAAGTCCTAAAATAACTTGAAGAAGTCCATAAGCAGGGTCCAGACCAGTACCTGGGATGGATGGCAGCAACTCAGGGCCGGCTCTTAAGAAGAGTGAAGTCAACTCTGGATAACAAGTAAAGGAAGAGGGAAGAGCGCCTCTGATTACAAAGTAAAAATTTATTGTAAAATCATAGTAACTTAAATAACAGTAAGGATGTTAGCATATGTCCTGGTTCCGCAGGCTCCTGAGGAGCCTTGGGTGCAGACAGTCGTGCTGGCTGACTGTGTGTATCCGGGCGGACAGGAGACCGTGAGGTGGAAACTGGAGGGCGTCTGACGTCAGGACTGGAAGGAGCAAGATGGCAGAAATGGCTTCACAACGCATTTCAGAGTCTGTGCTAAACCCCGGCGGGGCATGCGCACTCCTTTTTCAAGTGTGCAGGCCATAGGGAAGAGGAGGTCTGATATAGGCGACTGCAGGGGGAGTGTAATCGTCTATTAAAGCAGCAATTAAATCCTAAAGGCGGCGATTAGTGTGGAACAGGTGGGGCCAGAGGCATTATTAATGCTGTAAACGGCCGTAGGAAAAAATACATAATAGGAAAAAAAAATATATATATATATAGTATAAAGAAAACTGCGCTAAATATCAAATAAGTAATCAAAGCAGCAACTTAAATGTGACAAACATCCTGAAATAATATATATAAAAAAAAGCTGCGCTAAAGTGATAAGAGACCATAAATGATTTATAAGTCCATAAACGTCCCAAAAATATATGAATAAATAATGTAAAGTCCAAATGTTCAATAAGAACTCCTCATGTGCAGATAGTGTATGTAGATACTGCTTACCAGATGCAGCAGTATAAATCGCCTGATACGAAGATTCGCCGGATCCAGATGAAAAACGTATGAAAAGGATCTCTCACCAGGATTCCAGACCATAAACCATACGAAATTGGATATTCAGGTGAAAAAATAAAAATACATAGCGTGATACTGTATTACCAGTGATCAACCCACAAAGATACACCCTGTGTAGATGAAACGGAATAGGTGCTATATAAATAAACACCACCACCCTCACAGGCTGATTACCAGATGGAAAAATATGACAGAAAGAACCAAAACCACCGTCAAATTCCGTCCATACAATACGTGCAATTAAGTTTAAATGAATTAACTTGTGTCCCTGCTTACCAGAAATAAACAAGTTGAAAGCATGTAAATAATATGTTCTCCCAGGGATGTGAAATTCCTTATATAGAGTTCCTATTCTCCAACGATGTAGTTGTCTCAGAGATCATCAATCATGTGCAAAAAAAATATATATACATAGCGTCAGGGGCGGACGTACAGGGGTCGCCATGGCGACCGGGCCCCGTGCTGCAGGGGGCCCGAGAGGGCCCCCTGTATGTATAGAGAGGAGCGCGGCAAGCGCAGCTGAGACCTGAGCTCCCCGATCCTCAGCGAGTTACACAAACACACAGGCAGCTGATCTCTCTCCCCAGCTGCCTGTGTGTGAGTGCAGAGAGCAGAGACGAGCACTGAACCCGCCCCTTCCCCTTCCTGTGTGTTTCCTGACTGTACAGTACACGGAGGAGAGGAGGCGGGACCAGCTCTCTCCACTGACTCTGCAACATCGCTCTGATCTGAGGTCTGTGATGATTATAACTAATATAATACTGTACTAACTTGCAAGCGGGGGGGGTGTATAGAGATGGGAGGGGTGTGTAAAGCTGGGGGGGTGTATGGAGATGGGAGGGGTGTGTAAAGCTGGGGGGGTGTATGGAGATTGGAGGGGTGTGTAAAGCTGGGGGGGTGTATGGAGATGGGAGGGGTGTGTAAAGATGGGGGGGTGTATGGAGATGGAGGGGTGTGTAAAGCTGGGGGGGGGTGTATGTAAAATTCCTACCATCCGACCTGTCATCTTCATCCCCCTGTCATCTTCCCACCAACCCACCCGTAATCTTCATCCCCCTGTCATCTTCCCACCATCCCACCCGTCATCTTCATCCCCCCTGTCATCTTCCTACCATCCCACCTGTCATCTTCATCCCCCCTGTCATCTTCCCACCATCCCACCCGTCATCTTCATCCCCCCTGTCATCTTCCCACCATCCCACCCACTGTCATCTTCATCCCTCTGTCATCTTCCTACCATCCCACCCACTGTCATCTTCATCCCCCTGTCATCTTCCCACCATCCCACCCGTCATCTTCATCCCCCTGTCATCTTCCCACCATCCCACCCGTCATCTTCATCCCCCTGTCATCTTCCTACCATCCCACCCACTGTCATCTTCATCCCCCTGTCATCTTCCCACCATCCCACCCGTCATCTTCATCCCCCTGTCATCTTCCCACCATCCCACCCGTCATCTTCATCCCCCCTGTCATCTTCCCACCATCCCACCCGTCATCTTCATCCCCCTGTCATCTTCCTACCATCCCACCCACTGTCATCTTCGTCCCCCTGTCATCTTCCCACCATCCCACCCGTCATCCTCATCCCCCCTGTCATCTTCCTACCATCCCACCCATTGTCATCTTCATCCCCCCTGTCATCGTCCTACCATCCCACCCACTGTCATCTTCATCCCCCCTGTCATCTTCCTACCATCCCACCCACTGTCATCTTCATCCCCCTGTCATCTTCCTACCACCCCCCCGTCATCTTCATCCCCACTGTCATCTTCCTACCATCCCACCCACTGTCATCTTCATCCCCACTGTCATCTTCCTACCATCCCGCCCGTCATCTTCATCCCCCCTGTCATCTTCCCACCATCCCACCCCCTGTCATTTTCATCCCCACTGTCATCTTCTCACCATCCCACCCGTCATCTTCATCCCCCTGTCATCTTCCTACCATCCCACCCACTGTCATCTTCCTACCATCCCACCCACTGTCATCTTCATCCCCCTGTCATCTTCCCACCATCCCACCCGTCATCTTCATCCCCCTGTCATCTTCCTACCATCCCACCCACTGTCATCTTCATCCCCCTGTCATCTTCCCACCATCCCACCCGTCATCTTCATCCCCCTGTCATCTTCCCACCATCCCACCCGTCATCTTCATCCCCCCTGTCATCTTCCCACCATCCCACCCGTCATCTTCATCCCCCTGTCATCTTCCTACCATCCCACCCACTGTCATCTTCATCCCCCTGTCATCTTCCCACCATCCCACCCGTCATCTTCATCCCCCCTGTCATCTTCCTACCATCCCACCTGTCATCTTCATCCCCCCTGTCATCTTCCCACCATCCCACCCGTCATCTTCATCCCCCCTGTCATCTTCCCACCATCCCACCCACTGTCATCTTCATCCCTCTGTCATCTTCCTACCATCCCACCTGTCATCTTCATCCCAACTGTCATCTTCCCACCATCCCACCCCCTGTCATCTTCATCCCCCCTGTCATCTTCCCACCATCCCACCTGTCATCTTCATCCCCCTGTCATCTTCCTACCATCCCACCCACTGTCATCTTCATCCCCCTGTCATCTTCCCACCATCCCACCCGTCATTTTCATCCCCCCTGTCATCTTCCTACCATCCCACCCATTGTCATCTTCATCCCCCTGTCCTCTTCCTACCATCCCACCCACTGTCATCTTCATCCCCCCGGTCATCTTCCTTCCATCCCACCCACTGTCATCTTCATCCCCCTGTCATCTTCCTACCATCCCCCCCTGTCATCTTCATCCCCACTGTCATCTTCCTACCATCCCACCCACTGTCATCTTCATCCCCACTGTCATCTTCCTACCATCCCACCTGTCATCTTCATCCCCCCTGTCATCTTCCCAACATCCCACCCCCTGTCATCTTCATCCCCACTGTCATCTTCCTACCATCCCGCCCGTCATCTTCATCCCCCCTGTCATCTTCCCACCATCCCACCCGTCATCTTCATCCCCCTGTCATCTTCCTACCATCCCACCCACTGTCATCTTCATCCCCCCTGTCATCTTCCTACCATCCCACCCACTGTCATCTTCATCCCCCTGTCATCTTCCCACCATCCCACCCGTCCTCTTCATCCCCCTGTCATCTTCCCACCATCCCACCCATCATCTTCATCCCCCTGTCATCTTCCCACCATCCCACCCGTCATCTTCATCCCCCCTGTCATCTTCCCACCATCCCACCCGTCATCTTCATCCCCCTGTCATCTTCCTACCATCCCACCCACTGTCATCTTCATCCCCCTGTCATCTTCCCACCATCCCACCCGTCATCTTCATCCCCCCTGTCATCTTCCCACCATCCCACCCATTGTCATCTTCATCCCCCCTGTCATCTTCCTACCATCCCACCCACTGTCATCTTCATCCCCCCTGTCATCTTCCTACCATGCCACCCACTGTCATCTTCATCCCCACTGTCATCTTCCTACC
The DNA here is from genome assembly GCF_965119305.1 of Pelophylax lessonae. NCBI lineage: Eukaryota > Metazoa > Chordata > Amphibia > Anura > Ranidae > Pelophylax > Pelophylax lessonae. The sequence goes on along the minus strand of NC_138773.1, from coordinate 140,041,565 downwards.
ATCCCACCCACTGTCATCTTCATCCCCACTGTCATCTTCCTACCATCCCACCCACTGTCATCTTCATCCCCACTGTCATCTTCCTACCATCCCACCCACTGTCATCTTCATCCCCACTGTCATCTTCCTACCATCCCACCTGTCATCTTCATCCCCCCTGTCATCTTCCCACCATCCCACCCCCTCTCATCTTCATCCCCACTGTCATCTTCCTACCATCCCGCCCGTCATCTTCATCCCCCCTGTCATCTTCCTACCATCCCACCCTGTCATCTTCATCCCCCCTGTCATCTTCCCACCATCCCACCCGTCATCTTTATCCCCCTGTCATCTTCCTACCATCCCACCCACTGTCATCTTCATCCCCCTGTCATCTTCCCACCATCCCACCCGTCATCTTCATCCCCCTGTCATCTTCCCACCATCCCACCCGTCATCTTCATCCCCCCTGTCATCTTCCCACCATCCCACCTGTCATCTTCATCCCCCTGTCATCTTCCTACCATCCCACCCACTGTCATCTTCATCCCCCTGTCATCTTCCTACCATCCCACCCACTGTCATCTTCATCCCCCTGTCATCTTCCCACCATCCCACCCGTCATCTTCATCCCCCCTGTCATCTTCATCCCCACTGTCATCTTCCTACCATCCCATCCACTGTCATCTTCATCCCCACTGTCATCTTCCTACCATCACACCTGTCATCTTCATCCCCCCTGTCATCTTCCCACCATCCCACCCCCTGTCATCTTCATCCCCCCTGTCATCTTCATCCCCCCTGTCATCTTCCTACCATCCCACCCGTCATCTTCATCCCCCCTGTCATCTTCCCACCATCCCACCCCCTGTCATCTTCATCCCCACTGTCATCTTCCTACCATCCTGCCCGTCATCTTCATCCCCCCTGTCATCTTCCTACCATCCCACCCGTCATCTTCACCCCCCTGTCATCTTCCTACCATCCCACCTGTCATCTTCCTACCATCCCCCCTGTCATCTTCATCCACCTGTCATCTTCCTACCATCCCACCCCCTGTCATGTTCATCCCCACTGTCATCTTCCTACCATCCCACCTGTCATCTTCCTACCATCCCACCCGTCATCTTCCTACCATCCCACCCACTGTCATCTTCATCCCCACTGTCATCTTCCTACCATCCCACCTGTCATCTTCCTACCATCCCACCTGTCATCTTCACCCCCCCTGTCATCTTCCCACCATCCCACCCCCTGTCATCTTCATCCCCACTGTCATCTTCCTACCATCCCACCTGTCATCTTCATCCCCCCTGTCATCTTCCCACCATCCCACCCCCTGTCATCTTCATCCCCAGTGTCATCTTCCTACCATCCCGCCCGTCATCTTCATCCCCCCTGTCATCTTCCTACCATCCCACCTGTCATCTTCATCCCCCCTGTCATCTTCCCACCATCCCACCCCCTGTCATCTTCATCCCCACTGTCATCTTCCTACCATCACACCTGTCATCTTCATCCCCCCTGTCATCTTCCCACCATCCCACCCCCTGTCATCTTCATCCCCCCTGTCATCTTCCTACCATCCCACCCGTCATCTTCATCCCCCTGTCATCTTCCTACCATCCCACCTGTCATCTTCATCCCCCCTGTCATCTTCCTACCATCCCACCTGTCATCTTCATCCCCCCTGTCATCTTCCCACCATCCCACCCCCTGTCATCTTCATCCCCAGTGTCATCTTCCTACCATCCCGCCCGTCATCTTCATCCCCCCTGTCATCTTCCTACCATCCCACCTGTCATCTTCATCCCCCCTGTCATCTTCCCACCATCCCACCCCCTGTCATCTTCATCCCCACTGTCATCTTCCTACCATCACACCTGTCATCTTCATCCCCCCTGTCATCTTCCCACCATCCCACCCCCTGTCATCTTCATCCCCCCTGTCATCTTCCTACCATCCCACCCGTCATCTTCATCCCCCCTGTCATCTTCCCACCATCCCACCCCCTGTCATCTTCATCCCCACTGTCATCTTCCTACCATCCCGCCCGTCATCTTCATCCCCCCTGTCATCTTCCTACCATCCCACCCGTCATCTTCACCCCCCTGTCATCTTCCTACCATCCCACCTGTCATCTTCCTACCATCCCCCCTGTCATCTTCATCCACCTGTCATCTTCCTACCATCCCACCCCTGTCATCTTCATCCCCACTGTCATCTTCCTACCATCCCACCTGTCATCTTCCTACCATCCCACCCGTCATCTTCCTACCATCCCACCCACTGTCATCTTCATCCCCACTGTCATCTTCCTACCATCCCACCTGTCATCTTCCTACCATCCCACCTGTCATCTTCATCCCCCCTGTCATCTTCCCACCATCCCACCCCCTGTCATCTTCATCCCCACTGTCATCTTCCTACCATCCCACCTGTCATCTTCATCCCCCCTGTCATCTTCCCACCATCCCACCCCCTGTCATCTTCATCCCCAGTGTCATCTTCCTACCATCCCGCCCGTCATCTTCATCCCCCCTGTCATCTTCCTACCATCCCACCTGTCATCTTCATCCCCCCTGTCATCTTCCCACCATCCCACCCCCTGTCATCTTCATCCCCACTGTCATCTTCCTACCATGCCGCCCGTCATCTTCATCCCCCTGTCATCTTCCTACCATCCCACCCATCATCTTCACCCCCCCTGTCATCTTCCTACCATCCCACCTGTCATCTTCCTACCATCCCCCCTGTCATCTTCATCCACCTGTCATCTTCCTACCATCCCACCCGTCATCTTCATCCCCCTGTCATCTTCCCACCATCCCACCCCCTGTCATCTTCATCCCCACTTTTATCTTCCTGCCATCCCACCCGTCATCTTCCTACCATCCCACCCGTCATCTTCCCACCATCCCAGCCCCTGTCATCTTCATCCCCACTGTCATCTTCCTACCATCCCACCTGTCATCTTCATCCCCCCTGTCATCTTCCCACCATCCCACCCCCTGTCATCTTCATCCCCACTGTCATCTTCCTACCATCCCGCCCGTCATCTTCATCCCACCTGTCATCTTCATCCCCCCTGTCATCTTCCCACCATCCCACCCCGTCATCTTCATCCCCACTGTCATCTTCCTACCATCCCGCCCGTCATCTTCATCCCCCTGTCATCTTCCTACCATCCCACCTGTCATCTTCCTACCATCCCCCCTGTCATCTTCATCCACCTGTCATCTTCCTACCATCCCACCCGTCATCTTCACCCCCCTGTCATCTTCCCACCATCCCACCCCCTGTCATCTTCATCCCCACTGTCATCTTCCTACCATCCCACCCGTCATCTTCCTACCATCCCACCCACTGTCATCTTCATCCCCACTGTCATCTTCCTACCATCCCACCTGTCATCTTCATCCCCCCTGTCATTTTCCCACCATCCCACCCCCTGTCATCTTCATCCCCACTGTCATCTTCCTACCATCCCGCCCGTCATCTTCATCCCCCCTGTCATCTTCCTACCATCCCACCTGTCATCTTCATCCCCCCTGTCATCTTCCCACCATCCCACCCCCTGTCCTCTTCATCCCCACTGTCATCTTCCTACCATCCCGCCCGTCATCTTCCTACCATCCCACCCACTGTCATCTTCATCCCCACTGTCATCTTCCTACCATCCCACCTGTCATCTTCCTACCATCCCACCTGTCATCTTCCTACCATCCCACCTGTCATCTTCATCCCCCCTGTCATCTTCATACCATCCCACCCACTGTCATCTTCATCCCCACTTTCATCTTCCTACCATCCCACCTGTCATCTTCATCCCCACTGTCATCTTCCTACCATCCATATTGTAAAAAAAATGAATAAGGGCTCTTTCACACGGGCGGTCCGATCAGATCCGCCTGTCAGTTTTTCAGGCGGATCTGATCAGATCCTCCATGCAGCTCTATGGGGCAGCTGACACCCTCTGCCATCCGTATCCGATCCTGTCTGTGAAATCCAGACGGATGGAAACCCTATTTTTCCATCTGTTCAGGGATCGGATGAGAGCGGACAGGCGGTCCGCTCTTATCCAATCCCCCAATGAGAGCAGCGGGAGCTGTGACACCTCCCTCTCCGCACTACAAGCGGAGACGGAGCTGTCATCCGCCGGCTCAGCGGGGATCGGCAGATCGATCCCCGCTGAGCAGCACGGATCCACCTACGGAGGCGGACCGTGTGAAAGAGCCCTTAAGCAAATTCTAGAAAAATTTAATTAAAATAAAAATCTACTGACACCAATGGCAGAACTACTACACAAACATTGCACTTGCGACCGGCCCTGGCGTTCCGCCACCAGGCTGGGAGGGAAGGGCCCCGTCGGGGGGGGGGCCCTTTATGGTTTCTTGCATCGGGGCCC